>NC_091622.1:89216939-90433814 GCF_027580195.1 Bos mutus | reverse complement strand
AGTTCAGTGAGAAAACATAACAACTGTTGCCAAAACCTATTTATATCCTTGAGTTGAGGAAGCTGGAGGAAATCCGTTTGCCGAACCTCAAACAGTCTACTGGGTAATTTAAAATGTTCTAGATGGCACGGATAGGTTTTCCAGGTTTGTGTTTTGGGTGGGCATGGCCAATAAAGTAGATACTTTTAGTGGGTTTATTAATATTTTCCCAATATTGGCTCATAAAGTTTGTAATTTTATCAGTAGATGAATGATGCAATGCATATACAGTGTGGTTGACCCTTGAGCAATGCAGGGGTTAGGGCAACAGATGCCCCTGCAGCTGTGTAACTTACAGTCAGCCCTCTGTATTCAAGATTCTACATCAGCCAAATACAGATCATGTAGTACAGTAGTATGTATTTATTGAAAAAAAAAGATCCCAGTATAAGTGGACCCTTGCAGTTCAAGGATTGTGTCTTTCAAGGGTCAACTGTAGTCAGTAATGGGAATTTTATAGTCTCTGGCTGGACTGGATCATCATTTGGTCCAAACCAGAGCTTTTTCTTTTTACCAAACCAACAGTAACTAGAGTTCCAATATTGTTTTTCCTTTTCTAGAGCCAGTTGTTGGGTATCTCTAGCTAATCTGTCTAGATTATCATTTGGGGGAACATCTTTTTGGACCATGACAGAGGTTTGGTTGTTGGTTTCTGTGAGAGTAAAGAATTTTTAGTGCAGATATCAGTGAGGTGGTTCCCTTTAGCTTCCAGAGAGTCAAGTTTAAAATGCTCAGAAGTTTAGTAGTAGCCAGAGTGGCTGGTAGGAGCATAACATCTAATAAATCTTAAATATATGGGACATTTAAATTTTTATCCCCATTAGATGTAAGGAAATCTCACTACTTCCATAACATTCCAAAGTCATGGGCTACTCCAAAGGAGTATCTACTGTCTATATAAATATTATTATATATGGTTTTGCCCATGGCTGAAATATAGGATTGAGTAAGCATGTCATTCAGTCTGTAGTACTGAGGTAACCAAAGGCAAAGACACTGTGTTGTTAACTTCAAAAGAGGTTACAATTGCATACCCAGCACAATATTTACCATTTCATCTTTTAAATAAGAACTATCAGTAAGCCATGAAAAATCAACATTTGTTAAGGGGGTTTCTTGCAAGTCATATGGGGATTCAGGAAATGGTCTTTTGAGGACTCCCCTGGTGCTCCAGTAGTTGAGACTTCATGCTTCAGTGAAGGGGACGTGGGTTCGATCCCTGGTCAGGCAACTGAGATCCCACACGCCATGTGGCATGGCCAAAAAGTGAGAGAGAGAGAGAGGTGGTCTGTCGAAGTTAAATAGTCGTGAGGAGTTTTGTACATAGAGGATGAAGAAAGGGTGGCAAGGTTAGGCTTATTACAGTGAGCAAGAGTAATATGGGGTGTGGTCAACAGGAGAATTTCATAGGGAGTAAGATGTCTTGCTGACAGATGTTGGGTATGGTTGGAATTCAGAAGGGCTTTCAACAGTGTGAGGAACAAAGATAGTCCGAGAGGAACTCATGACTCTTTCTCGGTGGCCTTTACTGAAAGGGCAGTGGAAGGAATGGCTCAGAGGCAAGGAGGACCACAGGGTCTAGCTGTTGACTGTGATACCTTATTGGTGATGGCCATCTCCATGTTTCTAAATAAGTACCCTAAGGGCATTTCCTTCCTTTTCATAGACTCTGAGGAAGAAGGAGAGTTGATAATTAAAGTGTCCAAGGTCAGAGAGATTCATTGAGGTTTCTATCAATGTTTTAAAACCTAGCTTGTCCTGATCTTCCCAAATAATAGGATCAGGATGAAAGGACTGGCAGACTTTATTTTCTTCATTCTCCAAAATGCGATTGCAGCCATGAAATTAAAAGACGCTTGCTTCTGGGAAGAAAAGCAATGACAAACCTAGACAGTATATTAAAAAGCTGAGACATTACTTTGCCTACAAAGGCCCATATAGTCAAAGCTATGGTTTATCCAGTAGTCATGTATGGATGTGAGAGTTAGACAATAAAAAAAGGCTGAGCACCAAAGAACTGATGCCTTTAAAGTGTGGTGCTGGAGAAGACTCTTGAGAGTCCCTTGGACAGCAAGGAGATCAAACCAGTCAATCCTAAAGGAAATCAGCCCTGAATATTCATTGCAAGGACTGATGCTGAAGCCCCAATATTTTGGCCACCTAATGCAAAGAACTGACTTATTGGAAAAGACCCTGATGCTGGGAAAGATTGAAGGCAGGAGGAGATGGGGACAAAAGAGGATGAAATGGTTGGATGGCATCTCCAACTCAATGAACATGAGTTTGAGCAAGCTCCGGTAGATGGTGTGGAGAAGGCAATGACAACCCACTCCAGTACTCTTGCCTGGAAAATCCCATGGACAGAGGAGCCTGGTAGGCTGTAGTCCATGGGGTCACTAAGAGTTGGACAATACTGAGCGACTTCATTTTCACTTTTCCTTTCATGCATTGGAGAAGGAAATGGCAACCCACTCCAGTGTTCTTGCCTGGAGAATCCCAGGGACGGGGGAGCCTGGTGGGCTGTTGTCTATGGGGTCACACGGAGTCGGACACGACTGAAGTGACTTAGCAGCAGCAGCTGGGAAATGGTGATGGACAGGGAAGCCTGGTGTGCTGCAGTCCATGTGGTCACAAAGAGTTGGACACAACTGAGCAATTGAACTGTAGTGTTTTTCAACAGGATTTATATAGATAGATAGATAGGCTGAATCATGAGAGAAAAATTTGGAACCCTGTTATGACAGTAGCCAGCTAACCCAAGAAAGCTTCACAACTGAAATTTAGTTTGGGGATTTGGGAGATTCAGGATGCCATGGAGTTTTTCTGGATCTTTGCGTAGTCCTTGCTCTGAAATCAGATGTCTGAAAAGCAAATGTTTAAGAAAAATTATTTATTTATTTGGCTGCATCAGGTCTTAGCTGCAGCACATGGGATCTTTTGTTGCAGTGCATAGACTCTCTAGTTGTGCTCACAGGCTTCAGTAGTTGCATCATGTGGGCTCACTAATTGTGCCACAAGGGCTCCAGAGTGTGCAGTCTCAGTAGTTGAGATGTGTGGGCTTAGTTGCTCTGCGGCATCTTAGTTCTCCCACCAGGGATCAAACCTACATCCCCAGCATTGCAAGGTGAGTTCTTAACCACTGGGCCACCAGGGAAGTCCCCTAAAAAAGCAAGCTTGAGTTAGAACAAACTTCAACTTCTCCTTGGAGACCCTGTGTCTCTTTGAGGCTAGAGGCTTTGACAGGTGGATGCTGTCTTTCTGTGAGGAGTCCTGTGAGGGGAGCAGCGAAGCAAGTCATGTACATGTTACAGTAGGTTAGAGCCTCTAGAGAACATCACATCATCTAAATAAAAATAAGCCTTTAGGATTTGTGAGAAATCAGGACTTTTAGTTAAGCCTTAAATTACTATTCAGATGTATTGTTGTCATTTCCAGTTAAAGGCAAAGAGATATTGATGGGCCTTATCCCTAGGGATGCTAAAAAAGATCAGAAAGACTGATGCTGAAGCTGAAGCTCCAATGCTTTAGCCACCTGATTCGAGAAGTTGACTCATTGGAAAAGACCCTGATGCTGGGAAAGATTGAGGGCAGGAGGAGAAGGGGGTGACAGAGGATGAGATGGCTGGATGGCATCATCAACTCAATGAACATGAGTTTGAGCAAACTCTGGGAGATAATAAAGGACAGGCAAGCCTGGCGTGCTGCAGTCCATGGGGTTGCAAAGAGTCAGACACAGCAGCGACTGAACAACAAACGATAACAAAAATCACTCACAGTGAAAAGCTTGCTTTCAGTAGGAATGGGAGCTGATAAGGTGTAAGGGCTGGGAACAACAAGGTGAAGAGGGATATCAATATTGTTTACAGTGTGGAGGTCTTGCACATATCTCTGTCCATGGCCACTGGGTTTCCCGATGGGTAACTGATTGCAGGACTAATAATACAAGGGATTATAACCCCCTGGGCTTTATAATCCACTGTGGTTGGTCTGATTCCCTGTAAGTGAAGTTACTCAGTCGTGTCCGACTCTTTGCGACCCCATGGACTGTGGCCTATCAGGCTCCTCCGTCCATGGGATTTTCCAGGCAAGAGTGCTGGAGTGGATTGCCATTTCCTTCTCCAGGGGATCTTCCTGATCCAGGAATCAAACCTGGGTCTCCCACATTGCAGGCAGATGCTTTACCATCTAAGCCACCAGGGAAGCCCTCTTTATTTGTAGGGTATCGATTAATTCTGGGGTGAGGCTTTGAGGAATCCATTTGGATTTTTTAGTCATCCCTTTATTTTATTTTTTAAGTATAGTTGATTTACAACATTATATGAGTTTTAGGTGTACAACGTAGTGATTCACAATTTTTAAAATTTATATGTTATTTGTAGTTATTATAAAATATTGGCTACATTATCCATGTTGTATTAATACAACATTTGTGTTTCTGCTCCGTCGCTCAGTCATGTCTGACTCTTTGTGACCCCATGGACTGTAGCCCACCAGGCTCCTCTGTCCATGAAATTTTCTAGGCAAGAATACTGGAATGGGTTGTCATTTCCTTCTCCAGGGGATCTTTTGGACCCAGGAATCAAACCAGTGTCTCTGGTGCCTCCTGTATTGGCAGGTGGATTCTTTACCACTGCGCCACCTGGGAAACCCCTATACAATATTTCTTTGTAACTCATTTTATACAGTGTGTGGGAGGTTAGCTGATTTACTAAATTAACCAACTCCAGTATGAACATAGTTTCTCATTTTATTCTAGTTCTCTTTGCCAAAAGACAGAGGTCTCAGTTTAGTTCATTAATAAACCTAGAGTTAAAGGCCACATGTGTGAACTCAACATCCATGGAGAGACCAGAATTTTTCTTAAACATAATCTGGAATCAACAATAATATTCATATACAGGTTCATTGCTATCTCTAGGCATCAGCTAACCCTGGGAGGGGCAATCCCTATCTGGTCAGCCAAGCCCCAAGATGTCAAAGTATCAATTACAGAAACTAGAACATGTTTCAATATACAATATTTTTTCTTCTTCCAAATTGAGGTTAGATTATATATATATATATAGCATGTTGTGTTTTCCATATAACATGAAATATGAACATCTTTTCATGATGGGATATTGATCTACATTTTTTAAATGACTACATAGTATTCTCCTGTATATACAATAACTTTAACCATTCTACAGTTTATGAACTTGTAAATTGTTTCCAGTTTTTCATGATCAAGAACAATATGGTAGCGAAAATCCTTATCACTTTTTATATGGGCTTTCACTTTTCACTTTCGTGCATTGGAGAAGGAACACTCCAGTGTTCTTGCCTGGAGAATCCCAGGGACGGGGGAGCCTGGTGGACTGCCGTCTATGGGGTCACACAGAGTTGGACACGACCGAAGTGACTTAGTAGCAGCAGCAGCAGCTTTATTGGAGAAGGCAATGGCACCCCCCTCCAGTACTCCTGCCTGGAAAATCCCATGGACAGAGGAGCCTGGTAGGCTGCAGTCCATGGGGTCACTGAGGGTCAGACACGACTGAGCTACTTCACTTTCACTTTTCACTTTCCTGCATTGGAGAAGGAAATGGCAACGCACTCCAGTGTTCTTGCCTGGAGAATCCCAGGGGTGGGGGAGCCTGGTGGGCTGCCGTCTATGGGGTCACACAGAGTCGGACACGACTGAAGTGACTTAGCAGCAGCTTTATAAGAAATACTTCAAAGTGGGATTTCTGGACCAAAGGGTTTACAGTTTACAAATTTGTAATTTAATAAGTTAAATACATAATTTAATAAATCTCAATTAAAATTTAATCTAGTTTAATTTCAAAAAAGTAAAACAATTCATATTTCCACCAGTATTGTAATGGACAGGGCTCTTTCTCATACTCTCAATAATATAGGATTTTACCCATCTTTTAACTTTTAGTCAATTTAGGGAAAATATTTTAACTGTCAACCACTAACGAAAAGTGAACCTATATGAAAAGAGAATTCAAGGCAGAAAGAATTTGATAGGGTAGAGTGATATTTTATTTTTATAAGTTACCTTCTACCAAGAAAATAGCCATAAACCTTTAGTTTTATATAATTTCCAAGGTCAATGTCATATGGTTCAAACTAATATTTAATTGTAGAGTTTCGAAACATATAATGCAAAGATTCAGAAATGCAAAGATAAATTTCTCAACCTGTACTTATCATAGAAATCTTTAAAATATTTCTTTCAAAGATGCACAGATCTGGAAGAATAAATAAGGATAAAGAGGATTTGAACAACATAATTAACGAGTTTGACCTACTAAATACAGGTAAGTAAACAGAGTATAATTTTTCTTTCTTTTACAAATTCCCATGGAATATTTAGTGCCTATTAGCACACACAGAAGCATCTTAGATTTATTGAAAAATAAGTTTTCTGGGAATAACGATTGATATTTTAACATATGAATAGTTTAGGTTATAACCTTTGGGGAAAGTGTCTGTAGTAGGAATAAGCAAAAAAAGACAGGATATTTCAATCAGGTTTTGCAAACAGAGAAAAGCCAGCTACAAGGAAGAAAGCCAGGGCCTTCTGCGTGGCTCCAGCTGGGACGCCTTGAGCTCTGGAGCCCCCAGCCCCATCTGTCTTGTCAGCACTCTTCTATTTCTAGGTTAAGGAGCTCAGCCTTCTCAGATGTGGCTTGAGAAACATAGACTCCTAATCCAGGATTTAAGAAGACTTAGAAGTGAGGAGGAGGCAGGAGTGAGCAGCAGAGAACAGTCTCCAGGGGTTGGCCCTGAGTGTGAGCGAGACACCCCAACTGAGCAGCCTCCTCCTTCAAATCCTCCCCCAGGCCTGATCTGACTGAGATCAAGGGCTGCATATTGCCAGGAGGCAGGGAGCCCTGGATGCTTGGCCAGGGCTGTGAATGTTTTCACTTGCTTTCTGGGGACAGGTGTGCCGGACTAGGCCTGCGCCTGATTTATCGGACTCTAGATCTGGAAGAAGTCTGATCAGCCTGGGATCCCTGAGTCAACTTTGAAGATAAGATGGGGACCATATCTTTGTATTAAAGAGGTTTCTGCCTCGTTGTGACTCATAGTAAAAAATACCAAAGAAGGTAAGAACTTTCTTTCTAGCCTGATATACAGAAATGGTTGAGACCACGAGGGCAACAAACTTCCACTTCACGTGGGAAATAGATGCAGGTTTGGCCTGGGGAGAGAGTCAGAGCAGGCCCCTTTGTTTGCTGTGTGTGTTTTGAGGTCTTCAAGTCCTGGATGATGAATCTTCCATTTCTTGGGTTTACTTAGTGGGCAGATAAACAATCACCGACATTTCAGGAAAAAAAAAAAAAAGATAATGTTGGACTTCCCTGGTGGTCCAGTGGTTAAGACTTTGCGCTCCCATTGCAGAGGGCACAGGTTCAATCCCTGGTCAGGGAACAAAGATCCCAAATGGTGTGGCAAAAAAAAAGAGATGATGTCAGCTATAGATGATACTAAGTTAGATCCTAGAAGGCAAGGACTCTCACCCATGCAGTGTAAATATGCCAGTTACCTGAGACGGTGGCTCAGCTAGAAAATCACCAGAGAGGCATCTTTTAGTCATTTACTGAATGATGCTGCTTTAACAGTCTGAGGCCATATCAAGCTCATTTTTCATCTTTGATCTTACAGTTTTCACTGTTTCAGATTTTGCCCTGAGAATTATTTTACTTCTTTCTATTCTGTGCACTTCCAAAACCCAAACATTTTAGTATACAGCATGGCTCTATAGGCAAGTTACCAATGATCAAAGCAAGTTGTGGCTCACTGGTGGAGTCAATCATTATTGAAGTCCCTTCCAGCTCCAGAACTACAGGTATCTAGGTATATTTTGGTTGGTTTGGTCATAATGGCTTCTCACTTTACCTCATACTCAGAATCTGCTTTCATGACATCCCTTATATCTGGGAACCATTTTGAAGATTAAAAAGATATACTGCTTTTTTTCTTTATTTCTTTATTGTTAACCAACATAAGCTAGGGGAACCTTTCATTTTGATATGCAAGGGGTAAAGATAACAACTCTTTGACCATCCTTGATATAATAACCTTCAAAAATAAAGTTGAATGGGATAAAAGTAAGGGACGGAAAAAATATAGAAGTGGAATCCACTCTTGATATTTAGTCAGTACATCTCACAATGCTTCCTGTAGAAGAGCTAGAGAAAGATTCATCTATGTGGTGTAAAAATAAACCTGGCATAAAATTTATTCAATGACTTTTTAATGACCCTCCACTCTGTGTCAGGTACTGTGCCAAGTCCTGGAGATAAAAATGATGAATTTGTTAACATACAGTCTTTGCTCTCAAGGAACTCACAGTCTAATGATAAAGACACAAAATAGAAAACTATAATATGGTGTTACAGTGATGCAAATGTTGACAAAAATTCAATTAATTATCAAGAAAAAAATTCTTTTTTTTTATTTGAGCCAAAGTGAGGATTACAACCCAGGAAGCAAATTCTCAGAAAGCTCTGAGTACTGTTCTGCCTCTTGAAGGCACAGTCATATATATTTTGGAGCCGAAGGATCATACATAATCAAAATGGCTAATTGGATTCTTGGCAAGGACTGATAGTCAATTCTAGGTTGTCTAATAGGACTTTGACAATTTTACCCTGTATGTACATTGTGCATGCCCATTGTTTAATGCTGAACTATAATCAATAGTTTCAAGTCATTTAGACATCATTGATTTAGTTGGAGTTTTGAATATACATTGAGAGGCACAAGAGATTATTACTCTATGAATGACACACAGCCCAGTCAATATAGATAGCCAACAACAATAGCGAAGTCAGAAGCAAAGATTTAAGCTGTGACTCCTCAGGGCTTACTCATTTACCCAGAATTTCATTTAGACTAGAAAGGAGATTGTTCAATGAAGAAATCTGATTTTATATGTGAGTCAGTAGATAGTTAAATTGACAGACTAATCTGGTATGAAAGCACAATTTCAGTCTGAATTATAGAACAAGTTTCCCATTACAAAACAGTTTTAAAAATCAAGAGCCATTTGATTTTGCAACGTCACTTTCCCATTATAGAAACTTCAGAATTGAGTAAATTAATCAAATGTAGTAAACAAATGTGGTATATGCTACAAGGAAACATTTTATAGATTAGAGGAACATCTGAAGTCAGTGACAAGAATTATGAGGGGCCTGTTGTTTGGTCACTAAGTTGTGTCAGACTCTTTGCAACCCCATGGACTGCAGCATGCCAAAAATTACAAAAAAAAATTTATATCAGCCTTTTATTTGATGATAGATCCAACCATTGGTTAAATTGTCTCCAGTGACTATACTTCGTAACAACTTTAAAGAATTTTCCTTCCATCTGGATAAGAAGGATAGGATTTCCTTCCATCTCATCTTTTCCTTCCAAAAGGATACCTAGAAATAAAAGTAACTTTAACTTTTAGTAGAGAGTTAGAAGGCAATGGCACCCCACTCCAGTACTCTTGCCTGGAATATCCTATGGACGGAGGAGCCTGGTGGGCTGCAGTCCATGGGGTCGCCAAGAGTCAGACACGACTGAGCGACTTCACTTTCACTTTTCACTTTCATGCATTGGAGAAGGAAATGGCAACCCACTCCAGTGTTCTTACCTGGAGAATCCCAGGGATGGAGGAGCCTGGTGGGCTGCCATCTATGGGGTCGCACAGAGTCGGACATGACTGAAGCGACTTAGCAGCAGCAGCAGCAGCAGCAACTGAACTAGTAAGATGGGTCTTATAAGCCTGGTCCAGATGCTTGGGTTAGCTGTCTGCTACTGTTATCATCTTCTTCTCATCTAGGCTTGGTGATTCTTGAATTAGTTGAAGTCAGGTGCTAGAAACAGGCTCGAAGTCCATTTGGGTAGAGGGGCCTTTTTAAAATGAGAGATGTGAAGGAATTCCCTGACCTTCCAGTGGTTAAGATTCAGTGCTTTCACTGCTGAGGCATGGGTTTGATCCCTGGTTGGAGGACTAAGATCCTGCAAGCCACACGGTACAACCAAAAATAAATAAATAAATAAAATGAGAGCTGTGAATCCATTAATGTCTAGCTGCATATAGATTAGTTAATAATACGTGAAAAGGTTCTTGCCATCATGGCTACAAAGAATCTTTAATTTGGTGTCCTTTCCAATAAACAAAACCTTTATGTTGTAATCCATGATCCTTAAGGTTTTCATATCCTAGAAGCTTGCTGTAAAAAGAGTTGGTTACCATTTTTTAAGTGTCTCAATAAGGCTCTGTAAATAATGTAATAATATTTCTTTTCAACTGCTGTGGGTGAAGGTGTCCAAAAATACTGTTTTTTCCATAAAACCATTTTCTCAGATGCCCAGTGGGTTAAAGAATGTACATATTGGAGTAATGGCAAATGTGCTTCAATAGACACTATAAGGTTTGTGGGGGGAGGGGCGTTTTATCAGGTCTAAACAATATTTGTGTGATGGAGTTAATTTTCCCTTTTTGTTGCTATACGGTATCTGTTTCTTTTCTTTCATGGTAGATTCCTGAGCCTGTAGAAAAAAATCTTATTTCCTTTGCAGGGTTCATGGAGAGCAGTGAACATTCTTGAGGCTGGGCAGAACCAGTGTTTAAAGTTGCTTCTTTGACTGTAGTATCAGCGAACTGATTTGCTTTAGCTTCCACAGTGTCGGATTCAGAATGCCCTGGTGTTTTCATAATGGCTCACTGTTTTGGCAGCTGTATAAGAATGAACAACACTGCGACCTGTTTTCCGTTTTTGCGGGGGAGTTGTGGGTTAAGCTTGGGGTTAAGGCAATTAGTTCAGCTTGTTGTGCTCACTTTCTTTCTGGTCAATAAGAGCTCTTAGGTATGTCCATCGTGGGCGTTATTGCATAACCAGCTCAGTCATGTCCTGTTCACCCCTTAAGTAGGATTCATTTGTAAATCAACAAGATCAGCCTATCAATAGAATCTTCTAAGTCATTTCTGGGAGCAAAAAGATAATCCGTTAACAAAACGCAGTTTGGTTGTTTTCTTCCTGTAGTTCTGGAAACAAACTGTAAGGTTAGGGTTATTGTATAGACTCAAGATAGTATTAGGTGCAGAAAACAACAATACTTCCTAAGAAGTTAGGTGGCATACAGAATGGTGCTAAATGTGGTGAGAGTTTAGAAGAGACTCAACTGAGTGTGGCACATCACTCGTTAAAGGAGACCCCATTGCTGTTTCTTCAGTATCCTTATATAAGAGAGCCCTTGCTGAAATAGCCCACATACAAGGCGGATGTCCTTTTACTACCGAGTCCAAGTTAGTTTTGGAGCGTAAAAGCAAGTCATCTACAAGCATTTTTGTAAAAGTATCAGAGTGGGACAGTAGCTATCTGTAAGTGACAAAAGGCTTAAAAAGCATCGTTAAAGACCTGATTATAATGCAGTCATCAAGGAAATTTGGCTATTTCTGTGATATTTGACATTTTAAGATAATAACTAGAATTATGAATGACAACATACCAGGACACTTCAAATTTTAGGAACTTCCTATAATTTCTAGAACATTTATATTAATAATGTCTATCCATAGAATATAACTTAAGAAGGTTTATTGTTACTCATCTGACAATGTTTTCCATGTAATTTAGCAGACCAAATAAACTTGATTAGTTTAATGTCTCTCTTTGAGATATTCAGGGGGTCCTTTGAAGGATCCCACAGTCAGTAAGAGGTCAAAAAAACTTCCTTTGGAATTTGAGAAAGTTTGTCAAAGATATCAAAAGGTTTTAAATGTTTGACAAGTAGGATCATAAGTTACTATGAACAATGTTTATTCACTTAATCAAAATGACAGTAAAAGATTTCAAAGGCACGTGCAGAAAGTTACTGGTAAAGACATTTCACAATCTGTTATTAAAAGCAGATTAACATTCAAGAAAACCTAGAGAAGAAACAAATTCTAGTTTTATCCTATTAAAAATAATCTAGAGAAAAAATGATCTAGACATTCACTGAATTTTCATCATTTAACTTATCAGACCTCTAAAGTTTCAAGTTGCCAAAAATATGGAGAAACTGTTTTTAGGTAGACATAGCATAAAACATAATTGTTCTTAAATAGTTTACTCAAAAGTTTTTCATCTCATTTATCTCTTTCATTACTTGTGAAAATATCATCAGGCCATTAATTTTCTTGTTGATAGATTTTATAACATAGATAAATAAGCTTATTGACTTTCAGTAAACCTATGTACAATGAAAGTATTGTATTTAATGTTGTTATACCTAACTTTACAGTGAAAGCCGCTCAGTCGTGTCCGACTCTTTGCGACCCCATGGACTAAATAGTCCATGGAATTCTCCAGGCCAGAATACTGGAGTGGGTAGCCTTTTCCTTCTCCAGGGGATCTTCCCAACCCAGGGATCAAACCTAATTCTCCCACATTGTAGGCAGATTCTTTATTAGCTTAGCCACAAGGGAAGCCCACTCAACTCTAAAGACATGTCTATATTAATTAAACTATCAGTTTAAACTTGCTTTTTTTTCAGCAAAGATTAATCCTAGATCACATGATCCTTTAAAATTTTGAGTGAGTCTAAGTTACATTTAGAAATATTTGATTTGTAAGCACTTACTTCTAAATCAATTAAATAAAGCTCTTTTACAAATTAATTTTCATAGCACCATCCAGAGGTAGGGATGTATTGATACACAATCATATGTATATCCAGATAGACACAGACAGAGTCTGATAGCTTTTTTGCTTGATTTTTAAAAAGCTTCCCACCCTCTTTTTTTCCGCTTTTAGTTTTAAATTCTACTTTTTGAGCCAAGGCTGTAGTTTTAGGCAATATGGGCTGTGTTTACATTTCAAGGACATGATAAGAGTTATAACTTTAAGCTTTCTCCTAGGAATAATTTTGTTCTCTTAGAGTCAGAATTTTGAAAAGATGTTTTATCAAGGAGGCTTTCTCTATAGTTTTGGAATGTCAAGAGTCCCATCCTGGCCATTTAAGAGTTAAATGTAAGCAGTGACTTTGTTCTAATTGTGCAGGAAGCCAGCTAGGGTTCTAGGAGTGACTGCCCATCTGAAGCTGTTCAGCCTCTGAAGCGTGGTTTCTCATTATTCATTTGGTAGCCTATTTCAGATATAATCCGAACTGAGGGCAATGTGATGGATCGAATGTGAGCTGCTTCTGACTCCCTAAGGAGTTACCCTTGGGTCCGTTCAACTCTCTTACAAGTCTGGGTTTCTCCCTCCTGCAGTCTGAAACTGCCGTGGGTGCTCAGAGCACTGGGTGATCAGCCTTATTGTGCCCTTAGTGAGAAGAATTTCCTTGATGATTGCAGTGGGATGCCCTATAGGACCAGTATGAGTCATGAGAATTGATTCTCAGACACTTCTGCCAGCTTCTCAGTCACCTGAAGACACATTATGGCTAGAAGAAGCCAAGTCCCTTTTCTTTCTTTCTTTTTTTTTTTTCAATTTGTTTCTATTGTTTATTAACCAGATTACAATAATAATCCTGGTAGATACCTTAGTTCATCCTTCTAATAAGCCTGTTGATCTGGTCTTCCCTGTTGCCAGCATCTCCACCTTCTACAAAATGGATGGTCTTTTTCTTCATTCCACCTCATGGAGAAGACAATTTAAAGGGCCACAGGAAGTTGTTTGCTTCTTTGAAACGTTTTCCAACGGTATAGATCTCATGAATCAGATCCTCCATGCAGATGATTCCATATTCCCAAGAGATCAAGCAATCAATGCGTTGTCTGTCAGGGCAATTCGCTTTTTGTTGATTTTGCCATAACCATGCTTGTAAATCAATTCATTTACAGACTTCAGATTTGGGTACCCCATGCAATGTATGGCTCCACAATACTCAGCATGTTAACTGATGCCCTGTTGAGCTTCACAAAGGTGCCGCTGAGTATCTGCCGGAGGCGAAGGAGCCCAGCACCTTTCGAACCTTTGGGCTCACACCGTTGATACCTCTGATCCTGATGACAAACGCCAATTTGGGTTCCGCGGGTACATAGAAGTTACCAGCTTTTCGTGCCATCCTAGCCATTCGAATTTCAGTTCTGTACATCTGCCTGTATTCCTTGTGGTAATGCTTAGCTTTTTCATAGATAAGCTTCCTCCTTGCCTTTCGAAGCATCTTTTGGTCAAACTTCTTTCTCAGTCGCTTGATCTTAAGCTCTGCGAAATTCTTCCGCTTTTTCTTAAGGGTTTCTGGCACAGCAGGAACCTTCTTTTTCTTCTCTTCTGCACCCTCCATGGTTCCAGCCAGGAAAGAGCAAAGTCCCTTTTCTTAAGAGCTGAGCAGGTTCAGTCTCTCACTTCACCAGCAAACAATTTGTTCAGACCATATGAACACACTCTTCCCAATTTAAGCCAAATTTTTAAAGAGGGCAGCCAACCCAATTTACTCCAAAGTTCCTCCTAGGTGCATGCCTGCCTAGGAATTTCCACTTAGGCCCCTGCCTAGGAAATAGACCGGCATCCCCTTAGGATTCCAAGTCGCAAGAGAAACAGCTTGAATAAAATTCAGGACATCATTTAAAGCAATGATGTCTGGCTATCAGGAGAACTCATCAAAAACACCTGAGGAATACTAAGAAGTGGACAAGTCTTAATGGGCCCATGCTGGTACCAAGCGCTGGTTCAGGGTAGACTCCAGATGTCAGCTGCTGGGTGTCTGAAGCTTGCTGGCTACCCCAAGAAAATGTCAAGGAAAATTCAGTTATCAAGTTAAGAAAGAAAAAAAATCATTTTATTTGAGCCAAACTGAGGATTATAAACCAGGAAGTAGCTTTTCCAAAAGCTCTAAGGACTTGCTCCACTTGTTAGAAGTCAAAGGCATGGTTATATCCATTTTAGAAACAAAGAATCATACATCGAAATGACATATTGGTACTTTACATACAGTTCAGCAAGGATACATAGTCCAGGTAAGCACAAGGATACATAGTCCGGGTAAACGCAAGGATACATAGTCCGGGTAAATACAAGGATACATAGTCCGGGTAAACACAAGGATACATAGTCCGGGTAAACACAAGGATACATAGTCCAGGGAAGCACGTGGTGCAAAGCAAGCACAGAAAAAATATCACTCTTGACAGTTCAGCGGGCACTCCCACCTCCCAAAAGAGGTCTGGTTCTTGTGGAGGCACACTCCATAGCAGGGAGGAGAGGAGGAGACCCAAACCAACACAGACAGAAGTTTGTATTCAATTTTTCTTGTCCTGTCTTAAAATGCAAATTATATTTCATCAGAGATGTGACTAGGACATGCAGGAGTTCAGAGGAGGGGCATGTCAAACTTGCTTAAGGAAGATGATGCCTGAAGTGCATCTTTACTCACTACTTAAGAAACGAGTAAAGTTAGTCAAGGGTCAGCTGGGAAGAACATACTCAGTAAAGGCAAAAGCATTCTAGGAGGACTTCTCTGGTGGTCCAGTGGCTAAGACTTTGCGCTCTCAAAGCAGGGAGACTGGATTCGATCCTGTTCAGGGAACTAGATGCCATGTGTCAGAACTGAAGAACCCACTTACTGCAACTTAAAAAAAAGCTTCTCCCTGAAAGAAAAAAAAAAATTCTAGGTAAGAGCTGTGTTGAAGAAAGGAGAAAAGGAGAAGGCTTTTGGGAAGATGAGTTGTATTTGCGTTGCATGGAGTCTGAGGCACCCCAAAGTTTAGCAGCTGAGATGGAGGTTTAAGAGGGAGAGAGTAATAGTTTAAAATGTGAGTTGATTCAGTTATGTAGGAAGCATATACAGAGTGAGAAAGCAGACAGTTGAGAGTAGAATACAAATAAAATTGACATTCAAGAGATGGATAGAGGAAAATGAGCTCAAGAAGGAGAGAAAATAAATAAAATGAAATAAAATTCATATTTTATGGCAAGACAAGAAAAATTTCAACATAAAAAATTTTCTCTGCCCTTGACCTCCTTTCTCCCAACACTATGCATTGTATATCTGCAATATGCATCAGCCAGACCTCCCCCATTAACAGGAATGCCTGCTCGACCAAAAGAACAACATTCTCCTAGCACCAACAAGACGACTCCTTAAAGATAATATTCCTTCTTGAATCTGAAAGGGACCACATGACCAACCATGATCTAGATTGCATAAACTGTCAATAATACACCATTTGATATACAGCCCTCTGTCTCAAAAAAACATATAGAACAGGGCCTTGATTTCTCACCAGTGGAGCAGTTCTCAGAGCTTTCTGAGGTGCTCTTCCCCGGTTATAATCCTCAAATTTGGCTCAAATAAAATTTTCCAATTCTTTCTTAGAGTGACTGATTAATTTTTTGTCAACATACAAAAGAGTAGACTCATGGAGACCCATGGAGTAAAATTTAAATCAAGGCACGACTTATGAGATGATGGCCTTGCTAATTCTGGCAAGGTCAAGGCTGACAAGATGAAGCATTGGGGACATCAGCATAAAATGTTTTGATCAATAGTGAGGATGAAAAATATGGTGTTAAGAGGAATTAAGGAGAAGATAAGTGGTCTGCTCGGGAGAAGTCTGGATGAAAAAAAAATAGAGGTCAGGTTATAGTGGGAGAGATAGAGGAGGTCAAAGGATGGGATGATGAACTGCTCTGAGATGAGACTTCAGCATGTTTTAGACTGAAAAGGAGAAGCTAGTAGGAAGGATGAAGACAGGGGAGAGAGATGAGATGACGCATGGAGGGAGTTTTCAGGGGAAGGACATCTCATGTGCTGGGGAGGTGTGGAGTAGGGTGCTATCACATAACTTTATATATATTTTCATGATGTGGGAGACAAGGCTCATAGGTAGTTTGCTCTACCTGAACTAATATTCTACCCAAATCTCCCTGTTGCAGGTTCCCTCTTTCTTTTGTCAGCAAACAATTCACTCTCCCTTGGACCTGCTATCTGCGTCCTGCAGAAACATCGCACTTAAGTTATGGGAAGCGGCACTTCAACCCAACACCACTTTGCTTTCCAGAATGCAGAGAAAGGTATGTGCTTCCTACCTTCAGCCTAACTGTGGGGACCCCAGTGGAAGCCTGCATTGCACAGGGAGGGGCTTCTCAGGGTGGACAGGAAATCGTTATATTGCTCCTCATGCTGACTCCTGAAAATCAGCTTCTCCTCCTTGTGACATGACCGCAGGATACTCAGCTGAATATCTTAGGACTTGATTAACTATATTTAATAGAATTAAAATTTACTCAAGGAGTCAGTGTTGTCCGTTGAGTTTACCACAAACTCCACCTTTACAAGTGAGAGAAATAAGATTGGGCAAAAAGGGGATGAAATAGCATTCCAGGTATTCCAGGTAGAGGGTAACAAGGTCATGAAGCAGGCAAAAAGAGAGGCATTTTCAAGGAACTGAATGGTTGACGTGAATCAGATAGAGAATGGCATGGCATGAGGCTGCAGAGCTGTGCAGAGCCCAGATCACTCAGGAGCATGTAGGATTTAAACTTCATTCTAAAGGCTTGAAGAACCATTGTAGAATTCAAAACATACATAAAAGACTCTTCTGGCTTCCATGAAGAAGGGATTGTGGCAGGGATTGGAGTGGGTGGTGTAAGAGTAGAAGGAAGAACAATTTAGAAGCTAAAGGTCCATATAGTCAAAGCTGTGGGTTTTCCAATAGTCATATATGGATGTGAGAGTTGAACCATAAAGAAAGCTGAGCACCAAAGAATTGATGCTTTCAAACTGTGGTGCTAGAGAAGACTCTTGAGAGTCCCTTGGACAGTAAGGAGATCAAGCCAATCAATCCTAAAGGAAATCAACCCTGAATATTCATTGGAAGGACTGATGCTGAAACTGAAGCTCCAATACATTGGCCACCTGATGCGAAGAGCTGACTCAATGGAAAAGACCCTGATGCTGGGAAAGATAGAAGGCAGGAGGCGAAGGGGAGAACAAAGGACAGATGTTGGATAGCATCACCAACTCAACGGACATGAGTTTGAGCAAGCTCCAGGATATGGTGAAGGAAAGGGAAGCCTGGCATGCTGCAGGGGTCACAAAGAGTTGGACACAACTGAGTGACTGAACAAGAACAAAAGTCATCTAAGCAAGAGATGATAATGCCATGGTCCAGAGTTGGTGGCTATAGAGATGGGAGAGAAGAGGATGAATTCCCACAATACTCAGGAGGTGGAATGGACAGGATCCACCTGATTACATATATGGGGTTGGGGAGAAGGATGAATCAAGATTTACATCCCGGGTACTTCCTGGTGGTCCAGTGATTAAGAATCCCCCTGCCAATGCAGCCTGGAGAAGGGAATGGCAACCCACTCCAGTAGTCTTGCCTGAAGAATCCCATGGACAGAGGAGCCTGGAGGGCTACAGTCTGTGAGGTCACAAAGAGTTGGACACGACTGAGCAACTACACTTTTTTCTTCTTTCTGCCAATGCAGGGGATGCAGCTTTGATCCCTGGTTGAGGAACTAGGATCCCACATGCTACAGGGCAACTAAGCCTGTGCACTGCAATGAAGATCCAGCACAGCAGTCAAAAAAACAAACAAGCAAAAAAAAAAAAGAAATCAATTTGAGCAACAAAATAAAGTATTAACAAAGAAAAGATTGATGTCCAGGTTTCTAGATACCTGTTCTGTGCTTAGTCATGTCCAACTCTTTGCAGACCATGGACTGTGGCCTACCAGGCTCCCATATCCATGGAATTTCCCAGGCAAGAATACCGGAGTAAGTTGCCATTTCCTACTCCAGGGATCAAACCCACATCTCTTTCTCTTGGGTCTCCTGCATTGGCAGGCAGATCCTTTACCATTGAGCTATCTGGGAAATCCAGCATACCTGGGTAGGTGATAATGCCAATTTCTGACATAAAATTAATGGAGAAGAACCAAGTTCAAGTAGAATGAAAGTGATGATTTATACATATTGGATTTGAGGTGCCCATGTAACATGCAGGTGGAAGTGCTGAGTAGACAGTTGCATATTCAGATCTGGTTTTTGGAGACGTCAGTGGAGATCCATGCCTTTGGAAGGCATCAGAGTATGGGTGATTGTTGAAGCCACGGGGGTCACTGAAGTAGCCTAGAGTGAGAGTAAAGACAGAGCAATGAAGGAGTCTAGTACTTAAGCATCAGGTCGAAGAGGACGAGGCAACCAGAGATGTAGAAGGAAGCAAGGGAAATGATGCTAACACCTTGTTTCTATGGGGCTTCCCAGGTGGCTCAGCTGGTAATAAATCCGCCTGCAATGTGGGAGACCTGGGTTCGATCCCTCGGTTAGGAAGATCCCCTGGAGAAGGGAATGGCTACCCACTCCAGTATTCTGGCCTGAGGAATTCCATGGACTGTATAGTCCATGGGGTCACAAAGAGTCAGACATGACTGAGCGACTTTCACTTTCACTTGTTACTATGAACTTAAGTATCTTTATAAACTCATGGCCTCCTTTCTAGTTTGGCAACACATCCCAGGCTCATCTTGCATATTTTTGTCTCCAGATTAGAAATCACTATTTCTCCAGGGTTTGGGGTGTTCGTGACCAGGCTGGTCATTACTTCCTATACTTTTTCAATGAACAGATATGGAAAATATGCATTATTTTAATGGACAATTTATACTTAGGATCACAATAATTTTACCTAACAACTTTGACATTCTATCTCCTTTCTCTTTATTAATAATGATACCAGTATGGTATTATTTACTTTGTCCTACAGTATATAAATCAGAAATACAATAACAGTACTATTACAACAATATGATTACTGAAAACTCCTTAAGACTTCTTTGTAGTTCTTTTTGCCCTTTGAGTATATCCACTTAGGCATATACAATTCCTGAATTTTCAAGTCATTTGAAAGAACTCTTTTCTACATGGTTATGCCAGCAGTGCATACAAGGTTAGATTCGCTCATTTAACATTTGCTTTTTAAACATTGATTTTTTTGTTTTGATTTAAATTTGTTTTATAATTTTATAAAACATGTATACAATTCACATTCCAATTATCTGGTGCTGCATAATAAACGGCCTCAAAACTTAGTGGCTTAAGACAACCATTTTATTCTGCTCGTGATTTTGTGGGTCAGGAATTTGCCAAGGGCCCAGCTTGATGGTTTGCCTATGACCCTCAGGACAGCTGCAGCTGGAGGTTCAGCTTCCGGGATGGTTCTTCACCTGGACTTCTGTCTCCCCAGGTGGTTGCCTGGTCCTCAGTGTGGAGTTTTCACAGCCAGGTGTGTCTGTAACTTTTCCCATAGGACGTGCTCTGCACAAGGCTGAGGAGGGGAAACCCAAGCATCTTATACTGCACTGTAGGGAACGGAGGATGGAGTGGAGGTCCTTAGACTACGCTGTACCTCACAGCGGCCATCTCAATGAAAGCTAACCCAGGTTCTAGATGGAGGCTTGGGAGAGTGGACACAGAGGTACTACCCGCTTTCCCCGCACTGAGTAGCCGAAGCGGAGCTGAGTGTATGTCTAGTCAGCAGCATTTGCCTTAAAATGCCTGAGGCAAGGAGTTAGCAAACGACATTTTCACGGAAACTTGGTGGCCATGATGTTCCTCAGTGTTGCTCACACTTTGGCACAAGTGAGGATGATGCATGGAGCTTGTTAAACCTGCAGATTCCTGGGTTCCATGTCAGAGTCATAGTGAGGAGCAGATGTCTGTGTGTTTGCCCTGAATTCCTAAAGCGTTACTTTAGGTAAGGACCACTTATTCTGGATGTTGCATTCACTATTCTGAATGGGGATTTACATAATTTAGTCTTTGTCACTTACTATTTTGTGAGTGCCTTTGGAACATACTTAGTGTATGACATTTTTTTTCCTCACGGAAAATCAAATTCAGCTTTGCTTAAATTCCTCTCAAGGTTCTCTTTTCCCACTCACTGTTGGATCTCCTCTTAGGGATATCAGCAAGAATTCCATGAGCTCTCTAATGCCAGCTAAATATATTAAATCAATCGGTCTGCTTTTCACGAGGTTGACCTGAGTGAACCTGCCGGGTTTCCTTTGTAATCCAGCTTTATCCACAAAGGCTCCATTCATCCCCGAGGGCACTTTCAGGCCCAGGAGTTTAAGGAGAGTCTAGTCACTCATGTGGACAGCTGTCCTCTTCTCTGGCAGCAGTAGTTGACTGCAGGTCCTAAAGCTCAAAGGAAGAATGAAACCTCCTCAAGCCATCCTGCAGTACATGAGCACCCAGCACAGGTCTTAAGTCCACAGACTGCCCTTCAGATTGGACAGTCAGCACCACCCTGGATGTGAGGTGATGGGGATACAAGCCACAGGGATAGAGTGAATATGGGGACAGCAAGCACTGACCCCCACCTGACATGATAGTATGTAGTGATGCACGTTTATTCCCCCCACTCATCATCTAGTTCATCTCCTTTTCTAGATGAGGACTCTGAGGCCCAGAAAGTTGACTGGATTGAGGCTACATAGCTGGTCAGGGCATTTCCAGGCTCAGAACCAGACTCCTGACATCCTATCTATTGTGTTAGTCGCTCAGTCGTGTCTGACTCTTTGCAATCCCATGGACTGTAGCACACCAGGCTCCTCTGTTCATGGAATTCCCCAGGCAAGAATACTGGAGTGGGTGGCCATGCCCTTCTCCAGGGGATCTTCCCAACCCAAGGATCAAACCCAGGTCTCCGGCATTGCAGGCAGATTCTTTACCATCTGAGCCACCTGGTATCAAAATATCCTTCCCACCCTGTGACCCCCGCATCATCCCACTCCATTTTTTTTTTTTTTTTTGCATTTGAATGTATTTATTTTTTATACAGTTTTCAAAGGTAAATTTCCATTTACAGTTGCTATAGAATATTGGCTATATTCCCTGTGTTGTACAATATATCCTTGTAGCTTATTATATACCTAATAGTTTGTACCTCATATCTCCACCTCTATATTGCCCGTCCCCACTTATGTCTCCCACTGGCAACCACTAGATCTGCGAGTTGTTCTCTAGATCTGTGAGTTTGCTTCCTTTTTGTTATACTAGTTTGCTTCCTAGTTTGTTGTAGTCTTTAGATTCCACATATGTGATATCACACAGTATCTGCCTATCTCTGACTTATTGCACTTAGCATAATGCCCCCCATGTCCATCCAAGTTACACACACACATACACACACAGATACATGTGGCAAAACTTCATTCTCTGTTAATGGCTGAGTAATATCTGCATCTTCCCACTCTTCAAGTATACTGCAACCTTGCAGCCTCTCCAGTTTACATGTCCTTCTCAGAATCCAAGCTTTCCACCTCTACATGTATAAATGTTTTCATTAAACAGTGGGAATTTCAATAACCCTCCATGACATGAGTGTAACAGGTAAGACTGGAGGAGGGATGGGGGCCGGAAGGGGGACTCGGGCTCCCTGGCCATCAGTGGGGTAAATCCTTCCTATTTGATGGCAAAATGTAGTGCTTTCCCCCCATCTTGCCTCCTGCCACCCTCAGCTTCCCGCTAGGCCCCAGGAGTCCCATCTCACAAACTGGCTTTTCCATCTGTGTCACAGCCTTCAGGGCAGCAGCCCTGATCCAGAGGTGGTACCGACGCTACGTGGCCCGCCTGGAGATGAGGCGGCGCTGCACCTGGAGCATCTTCCAGTCCATCGAGTATGCCGGGCAGCAAGACCAGGTCAAGGTGTGCCGGAATGTGGGACGGGACCACCTCCAGCTCTGCCCCTCAGCCCCCCGGGCAGCAAGCCCCAGGGGCCTGGAAGGATCACTCCTGGGTTCCCCTTCTGTCTCTAAAGCCATAATTGCTTGGGTTTCTCTGCAGCTCCACAATTTCTTCAGCTACCTTGTGGATCACTTCACCCCCAGCAGTCACAATGAGAGTGAGTATGAAATGCCGCCCGGCGGGTCCTCAGGTCTGAGGGTCAGAGATATCAGGGTGAGGCCGGGGGTGCACGGGGAGTGAGAATGTGAATCTAGTGACGGCCAGGGAATAAGCGAGGAAGTTCTCCTGGAAGCGGACCTGGAGACAAGAGTTTGAGCACAAGGAGTTTATTTGGTAAATACAGGAAGCACTGGGAGGTGGAGGAGGGGCTCAGGAAAGGGGAGGCACACAGTGAAGGAGTAGGGAGCTAAACCGGCAGTTTGTCCCGGAAATAACGCAAAACACAGCCCAGGAAGCCTCCAGCCTGAAGGCAGCAGGAACTGGAGTCTGTGTCAACTCCTGAGAGTCACTGGTGGGAGCTGCTGGGAGGGGCGGATGGGAGGGGTCATTCACGAGCATCCGGCCTGTCTGCAGATCCCGGGGAAGCCCTCAGGCAGCAATGCTGGCGCGGCCTTTGGAAATCAATTGCCGGAGAGTCTGAGGCATCTGCCGTACTAAGTACCCCAGAAATGCCTGTGAACTTCCACTTAAAATTTTCTTTTAAGAAAATTAAATGTGCATTAATTTTTTTTAAACACCATCCTTGTAGAGAAGGGGGACAAAAAGAAGCAAATGTAGAAAAATATGGGAAACGTATTGAAAATATGTTCATTTCCCCAGTACCCCTTTCCTCCTGCTTACCAACCTAAGCCCCTAAATCCCTGTACTTTCTAAGTCAGTCTCTTAAAATAAAAGTCAAATGGCTTTGACATGATAACATAACCTTTGTCCTGCCCATCCTAGAGTCTCATGACCTCGCCTTCTACGTTCTCCTCCCCTGCGTTGGCGCCCTTGCCCAACCGGCCACGTCCCCTCCAGTACGGTCCAGGGAACGGGCTCTGTATTGCCTGAGTCTGAGGGCCTGCTCTAAGCCTGTCCACCCGTCCACCCTTTCTGTGCCTAGGGGACTTCCTGAACCGCATGTTCACTGAGGAGCGATCCCCCCAGGCCTCCGAAACGCAGAACTGCGGTGACTACGACTCCATCGAGGTACCGGACAGTTACACAGGGCCACGCCTCTCCTTCCCACTCCTTCCTGACCATGCAACTGCCCTGGTGGAAGCTTTCAGACGAAAACAAGTAAGCTCACGCCAGGGTCCTGGGTCACCAGCAATCCCACGTAAAGTGTAGCAGCAGAGTAGACACAATGCAAAAGGAATGGCCCTGGATTTAGGGTGTTCATGTCAGGGATCCACCAGAGAGAGCCACTCGCCCTTTTCTTAGCCAGGACCTTGTGGTTGATCAGCCGGGTTTTATATATTGAAAACCCCTCCTCCTAATCATGTAATTTCTTTGTTCATTCATCTCACAGATATTGAGCACTGCCATGGGCAGGCACTGTTGCAGATACTGCACTGAACAGTGAACAAAACAGACACAAATCTCTGCCTGCAGAGGGGTAACATTTTAGTGGGGAGACATAATAAATAACAAATTAGTAATATATGTATAATATATATACATTTTATATATATATATATATAATATGTAATATATTAGGTGATAGAGCTATGTCAGAGCAAAAGCTAAGTTCCCGGTGGGAGAGATGGCACTTTTACAGAGTGATCTGGGAAGGCATTACTGAAAAGGTGATTTCTGAGCAAGGGTCGAACATGGTGAGGGAGTGTGCCACGTGTACATCTGGGGAAAGAGTTCTAGGTGGAGGGAATAGATGGAAAGACCCTGGGCAAGACCTCACCTGGACTGCTCCAGGACATCAGCAAGGCCACTGGGGCTGGAGAGGAGGGAACCAGGAAACAAGTGTCAGAAGATGGAGATAGAGGGGTAAGTAGGGTAGACTCAGTCTTCTGAAGGAGATGGGGAAACCATGAGCACAGAAATGGTATAATCCAGCTTTCTTTTTAAAATAGTCATACTGTTTGATGAACAGAGTGTAGGGAGCAAGGGCTGAAACAGGGAGGTGGGTCAAGAGACTACTGTAATATAGTCCAAGCTTGAAACCCGGGCGGTAGAGGTAGTGAGAAGTGGCCAGATTCCAGCTCTTAGGCCAGATTCCAATCCTTCCCCTTATTTCACATTAAGATAATTCACTGCAGAAGATGGGATGATTTTCCCAGTAATGTCAGGATCACTGATACCATCAGTGTATATGCACTTCTTCATAAAACAATCATATGTTTCTCCCTAGCTAAAGGCAAGGAAAGGGTTACACAGGGTAGGAAAGAAGAGGACATTGGTTCAGTATTTGAAGGATGATAAAAACGTGAACAAGGACAGAGGATGAGTGAAAAAGAAACCATCTGTGCATAGGTCCCAGGAGCAGTTTACTAGGGTCACTTAACGTGGTCTTGGGGTCATTCAGTGGTAAATTCGTCTTCCTTCATGAATATGTGTTGCTTTGTCCCCTCCCTGCTCTTCTTCCTAGTAGAGGCTCCACGCTCGCTATGTCTTGAATCTTTTGCATGAAGCCAGGAAACACCTGGTACAACTGCCAAACATCAACCGGGTCTCCACTTGTTACAGCGAGGAAATCACAGTGTGTGGTAAGAGCCAGTCAGAAGTGGCTTTATGTGCTGGACATGAACCAGAAAATTCTGCCTGTTGTGGGGAAGAGAAGGGAGGGCTAGAGGGGTCCTGATGGCCACGTGGGCAGGCCAGCTTCATGCCTTCACACTGAATATATTTACATATTTATTCCACAATTACTTAAACTGGGGGTGGGGAGGGCAGGTGCCATGAAGGAGAACTGTAGGCCAGAGGGCCCAGCCTCTTCTTGATTTTTCCAAGAGATTCAGATTTGGCCCCAAACTCATGCTGTCCATTCAGAACACAATTCCAGCAAGTAACTAGACCTTCGCTTGTTAGAAGACAGTTTATTTATTGTACCTGAACAGGTCTGAATGCCTAGCAAATGATTCCTTCTGTCTACATTTCCTCTTAGAGAGAAATCCTGTTAATGACAACTTTCTCCATCTCCTTATATGATCAGTGATGTTTTAATACCCATTATAGGGGAGACTAGATCACACAGGGGCTGTAAACCAGCACTTCCAGGGCCACACGCAGCCTGCGATGTCTGCTTCAAAACGTTCTGAAATTTCTAGTTTCCAGCGTTTGAAAGTTGGGAGGATTTCATGTTAAAATCTAGATTTCCAACTTCTTGAAAAATCTTGTAACACTGACCCACATAAGTGAGTACCAGCTTCTTACTTTAAGATGGGGCAGAAATCTCTCCAGTTCTCATCCAGGCTTTCAGCCCTACACCATTCTGTCCCATTTCTGCTTTAGTAAAAATATATCATTTACTGTTTGTGATAATCATACAGAAGAAATAGCATGCTTTCTGCTTTCAATATTAACTAACCTTGCAACAGGGAAGCTAATATTTTGTTGTTTAGTCATTAAGTCATGTCTGACTTTTTCTGACCCATGGGACTATATAGCCCACCAGGATCCTCTGTACATGAAATTTCCGGGCAAGAATACTTGAGTGAGTAGCCATTTGCTTCTCCAGGGGATCTTCCCAACCCATGGATCAAACCCACGTCTTCTGCACTGCCAGGTGGATTCTTTACCACTTAACCACCTAGGAAGCAGCTAATTATTTGTCCCTGTCTTATATATGGAAAAATGAGTGACCATAAGTTTATCATGTTTTCCTGGGTATTTTCATTTAAATTGAGTTACAACTGACATAATATTGCATTAGTGTTAGGTATACAATGAGTATTTTTTTATAGTAAAAATTAGAAACAATGGTGTAGATCATTCAAAACTGATATTTTTTCTTTGTTAGGAGATTTACATGGCCAGTTGGATGACTTAATATTTATATTTTATAAGGTATGAACCCTCAAATTATGTTCCTGTCTTGTTCTGAGGTTTAATTTAGAAGTTCACATACAGTATCTATTAAAAAATGCTTAAGTATTACTTGTATTTTAAAATATTTTAGAGTAATAATTGCTACTTTGTAGCAAATGCAGAATGTAAAAATGATTATTGTATTATATTATAGTGTATTTTTGTAGACTGTTTAAAAAACAGAAAATCTATGGTTAATAAAATCATTATTTGGAAAAAGAAAATCAAGTACTAAATAGAGAAAATTATTTATTATCAAAGCAACTGAAAGCTATTTACATACCTATTTTTAGTTACCAAATGCTCTGTATAGTGATAACTATTCCACTAAGAGGAAATGTAGACGGAAGGAATCATTTGCTAGGCATTTAGACCTGTTCAGGTACAGCACTGGCTTTCAGGCCTGATGTGACTGTCAGATGCACAATGGCTTGACCCGATTTCCTATGTTTCTTCTTGGACTTGACTCTCGTTTGGAAGAACGGCCTCCCATCACCAGAGCGGGCCTATGTGTTCAATGGCGACTTTGTGGACCGAGGGAAGGATTCAGTCGAGATCCTAATGGTTCTGTTTGCCTTCATGTTGGTTTACCCAAAAGAGTTCCATCTTAACCGAGGAAACCATGAGGACCATATTGTGAACTTACGGTACAAACCAAAACACGCTTGGGGATTTGGTCTTTACTGATTGCGACTGTGAAGTTATTTTTCCAGAGCTTCTTCTTTGTTAGATGCATTTTTAAAGCAGTCTTCAAGTTTATAAAGTGGAATACACAATATATACCATTTTAAAAGATTTTCTTAAAAGTTTACACATTATCCTACTATTCTAATAAAACTATTACATTTGTTTTCACATGGCCAAACACTTTAATCATACAAACAGTAAGGGTTCACTATAGAAAAAGTACAAAATATAGATAAGCAAAAGAAAATTAAAGTATCCCATATTTCTACCCACAGATAATATTATAATTTTAAAGAGTTGGCAATTATTTTGCAATATTTTTTCTCTATATATTTTTTAAATTTATTTTTGATTGGAGGATAATTGCTTTATTATATTTTGTTGGTTCCTCCTATACATCAACATGAATCAGCCATAGGTATACATATAGAATATGCATTTTTATAAGAATGTAACTGTGCCATACATAATATCGCTAAATTTAATATCTGTTTCTGCTTCTAACTCTAGATATGGTTTTACCAAGGAAGTGATGCATAAATATAAGGTACGCAGCTCTTAAAAGCAAAAGTTTCTCTCAGTGCAGATAAATCAAGTGCATTATTTAAAACTTAGTATCATGTTTTCAGATACACGGCAAGAAAATACTAAAACTACTGCAAGATGTGTTCTGCTGGCTTCCACTGGCCACTCTGGTTGATGAGAAAGTCCTGATTCTTCACGGTGGAGTGTCAGACAGGACTGACTTGGAGCTCTTGGCTAAACTAGACAGGCACAAGGTACTGACTGAGCACTAAACTAATGTGGATTTCTGTATAATGCCAGGCGTCGCTGCCAACGAATGTAAAACAGATGTCATCTTGACTCCATGCTGACTCCAGCTGACTGATAAGGGCTAAGAGAATCCATTAAATCTTTGAACAGAGGATTGGGAATCCACTGCTGGAGCAGGTGTGCTGTGATCCATTCACATTTGCCATGGATGACAGTGGGGAATGGGAGCTACTGCCATCTGTCGAAAGCCTCGAGTCCTAACCACTGGACCTGCCAGGGAACTCCCTAGAACTTTGCTTTCTAATTTTCCACTTCCAAAATGAAACAGAAAAAATAGAAACTACTGGGGTATAAGGTATTCTGTTTTTTAAATTTCCCCTCCTCCTGCTTGTTTTTGTTAAGTTCCTTTAGGACAAGTATTGATACCATCTCTGGTTATTTTGTATTTCTGCTAGCACTTTCCTTGCATATAGTAAGTGCTTAAAACATGGTTGTTGAGTTTAACTGCAGGGATTGAGACCCTGCAAGCTGTGCAGTGCAGCCAAAAAAAGCAGCAATGATTCTGTTTTCTTTTAATCATAGACTCTTACCCTTGAATCGTATATTATAGCCTCTCTCCTCCAACTGCCCATCCACACAGGAATGAATCCCTGCTATGACATCCTTGAGCAGTTCCAAAAACAGAGAACTCATTTACATAAGCCAGTCTACTCTGGGCAACTCTAATTGATGTAGAGTAAGTTCTATATATATGAACGAATTTGGTTCTAAGAACACATTCATAAGTCCAGTTTGTCCCAAATTACCCTAGGTTCCCAACATAATCAGCTATACAGTACTGTACTGTATTAGGTTTATAGCACTTTTCACACAAATAATACATACATTAAAAAACAGATGCAAAAAACACTTTAAATCTTACAGGACGGTACCTTGAAAAGTACAGTAGTACAGTTTAACAGCTGGCACACAGGGGCTGGCAGGCATGTCTTTGAAAGTTTGCAACCTGTTCATATAGGTTCATATATACAAAGACTTACTGTAAAAGTCTATGCTGTTGCGGTTCAGTTGCCAAGTGGTGTCCGACTCTTTGCAACCCCATGAACTGCACCACACCAGGCCTCTCTGTCCCTCCCCATCTCCCAGAGTTTGCCCAAATTCACATCCATTGAATCTGTGATGCCATCCAACCATCTCATCCTCTGTCACCCTCTTCTCCTTCTGTTCAGTTCAGTCGCTCAGTCGTGTCCGACTCTTTGCGACCCCTATGAGACATAAATGAAAGAGTGTGGCCTTAAAATCAGACAGACCTGAGTCAGAATCTGGAAACAGGCACTTCTTGGCTGGTGTGGCAGCTTTGTGTACTCGGTTGTCCAGGCGCCAGGGCTTCTTATGTCTTGTTACTCTGCCACCCTGAGAGTGACATCCCCATGCCCTCATGTGCATAGCTCAAGATAGCTTGCCACCACACCTGTGTTCCAAGCAATACAGTAGAGGAATGAAAGGAAGAAGAATATCCTACCCTTTAAAGACATAGTGAAGAAGTTGCAAACATCTCTTCTGCTCTCATCCCATTGGTCAGAACTTAGTGCATTCCTGTAGGCAGGATGTGGTGGCTCCTTTGATCTCTGTGGGACCATCTTAACTCCAGTGTGATGGATCCATGGCTTAATTCCCTTCAATTTCACCAGGGAAATGGGTCATGAGTATCACAAGATCCAGTCCAGCAAGATGATACAGAAATGCATGGTATGTGCTAAAAATAATAACACCTTCCACTAATTACTCTTTAATTAAAAATAAAATTCTAAAAAAAGAAAAATAACACCTTCCATAAGTTGTTCAGATACAAGGACCTTGCTATGTCCATTACAGACTCACACTTCCTAGGGTCGGCATTCTGAGAATGGTTAGGACTCCAATCTGATCCCCATTCACTGGCCTTAAGTCTTCAGGAAAATACTTTGGATAGCATCTTATGAGATCCACATCAGTGATCAGGGCCAACACTTGGGCTGGTTTTCTGGATGTTTATTCTCCCAAGATTTCTACAGGATCCAGCCTCCAGGACAGCAGGGGCACGGGCAAACATCTGTGGGAAACATTAACCGCTAGAAGTAAACTTACATAGAGCTGTGAAAGTAGCTTCCGATGATTCTACATACCCGACAGTGTCTATGTTCCTTAACTGAATTCCTTCTGGATCTCAAACTAGTTCTGAAACAATGGCAGGGTCTCTAGAACAACATTTCATAGTTGCTCAACTGGCATCTGCTTCTAAGGCCTGGGCTTCCCTCGTGGTTCAGCTGGTAAAGAATCCGCCTGCAACGTGGGAAACCTGGGTTCAATCCCTAGGTTGGGAAGATCCCCGGGAGAAGGGAACAGGCTACCCACTCTAGTATTCTGGCCTGGAGAATTCCATGGACTGTATAGCCTATGGGGGTCACAAAGAGTCAGACATGATTGAGCAACTTTCACTTCTAAGGGCTACCTTCAACTGGAAGTAGGGCAACCAGTGAGGGTTTATCACAGGTTAAAGTAATCTCCTGACAACTTTTAGCTATAGTCTTTTTAAGAGTGTGATTCCTCTTCCGTTTTGCCAGTAGATTGGGGTCGTCAAGAAGCATGTAATTTCCAAAGAAGGCTTAAAGCTCCAGATACTTCTTGAGATAGTCTTGCTATAAAGGCTCCTTTATTGTCACTCAAAATGGACATAAGCAACCCAAACCTAGGAATTTTTTTTTTTTAGGAGAGCTTTAACAACCTCATGCATTTTCAGGCCAGCAAGGAAATGCTTCTATCCAACCAGTACAAGTGTTCACTAATAACTAATAAGGGCATAAGGTTTCCAGTGACTACTGGCATCACAGTGAAGTCACTGATCTTCTCCCAGTCCAGCACCTGGAGTCTGAACTCCTTTGATTAAAGGCAGTGTCCCAGTCTTAGGATTATTTTTAGCACACACATGCATTTCTGTATCAGCTTTTGAATTGTCCTTTGCATGTTTGGTCCTGTAATAAGCTTGCGAATCCACTAGAGGGTGCCATCTCTCCCACAGTGGGTACTCGGGTGTACATAATGTTACACCTTCTGTAAGTGTTCAGGTACAAGGACCTTACTATATGCATTATAATCCCAGCCTTCCCAGAGTCAGCATCCTGAGAATGACCAGGAGATCCCATCCAATCAGATCCCATTCATTGGGCTTAAATCTTCAAGAAAATAGATAGTATCTTACCAGATCTACATTGGCGACCAGAGCCAACTCTGGGACCTAGGTGCTCCTGGCTGCTGGCTTTCCTGCTTGATTTGCTAGATTATTCCTTCCAGCAGTCACACAATCTGCTTTCTGATGTCCTGAACAGTGGACATTCATTCTTTTGGCTCCATGACAGTTTCTAATAAGGTTAAAATTTCTTCAGCAGGATTAAGTTCCTTATTCTCTGCAGTTAACAGTCCTCTCTCCAAATGGCCCTATGAACGTGAACCACCAAGAAAGCATACTTTAGAATCAGTGAAAACAGTTACTCTCCTATCCTTACATAGATGGAGGGCTCTCATCTTAGTTCTCCCTTTTGTGCAGCGATTCCTGGGGGAAAAGCTTCTGCTTCCAGGGTATTTTGGTGAGTTACTACCACATACCCAGCTTTGCATTCTTCCTAGTCCATAAAGCTGCCTCCATCTGTGAACATCTCAAGGTCTGGGTTCTCCAGTGGCTGGTCCATCAGGTTGGGATGGCTGGAATAGACTGGTTCAATTATCGGAATACAATCATGCATAAGCTCTTCAGTACTATTTGGGAGCACACTGGCAGGATGCAAGGTGGAGGCTGTTTTCAGAGTGACATTAGGATTATCCAATAATATAGCCTGATACTCTCCACATCTTCCTGAAGTTAACCAATATCCTCCCCCTCTGTTCTAGGAGGAAAAATAAACAGTGAGGGGTATGCACTGTGGCAGGTTGTCCTAATATAAATTTCTCCACTTCTGGTAAAAGATCACAGGTCACTGCTACAGCCCAAAGACAAACTGGCCATCCCTTAGTAACTGTATCTAATTGCTTTAAGAAATACTCAGCAGGCTCCTTATGCTGCCCAGGTTCCACGTCAGGACTCCAAGGCTGATTCCTTGTCTCTCATGAACAAATAAGTCAACAGGCTTTCTGATATCTGGACAACCTAAGGCCAGGGCAGTTAGTTTTTTTCCTTTGATAACCTGGAATGCCCTACGGCATTTCCCTAGTTGAGTCTAGAGATTCATGTCTCCTCCTTTAAAGTGAAAGTGTTAGTCACTCAGTCGTGTCCAACTCTTTGTGACCCCATGGACTGTAGCCCACCAAGCTCCTCTGTCCATGGGATTCTCCAGGCAAGAATACTGGAGTGGGTTGCCATTCCCTTCTCCAGGGGATCTTCCCAACCAAGGGGTTGAACCTGGGTCTCCTGCATTGCAGGCAGATTCTTTACCGTCTGAGCCAGCAGGGAAGCCTCCTTTAAAAGAGCTTCCTAAAAGGGTTTTGCAGTGAGTGCAAAATTGGGGATCCAGATGAGGCAGAACCTGGCCATTCCTAGGAATCCCTGCAGTTTATTTATTATTTATGTATTGACTATGCTGAATGGCATGTGGGATCTTAATTCCCTGACCAGGAATCGAACTCGTGCCCCCTATAGTGGAAGTGTGGAGTTTCAACCACTGGACAGCCAGGAAAGTCCCCCTGCATTTGTCTTTTGGTAGTAGGGATGGGAATCCTGGCTAGAGCTTCCTGTCAGGGTGCAAGTCTGTACTTGTGAGTTCAAAACCCAAATATTTAGCAGAGGGCAGAAAAGTGTGACTGTTTCTTGAACACCTTATAGCCTTGTTCAACCAGAAAGTTCAGAGTCAAAACTGTGTTCTGGTCTGAGGTGCCCTTTGTCTTACTAGCAATCAGAATATCATCCACAAGCTGGATCAAGGCTGCCTCGCTTAGCTGCTGCTGCTAAGTCGTTTCAGTTGCGTCCGACTCTGTGCGACCCCATAGACGGCCTCCTACCAGGCTCCCCCGTCCCTGGGATTCTCCAGGCAAGAACACTGGAGTGGGTTGCCATTTCCTTCTCTAACGCATGAAAGTAAAAAGTGAAAGTGAAGTTGCTCAGTCATGTCCGACTCTTAGCGACCCCACAGACCGCAGCCTACCAGGCCCCTCCGTCCATGGGATTTTCTAGGCAAGAGTACTGGAGTGGGGTGCCATTGCCTTCTCCTCGCTTAGCTGAGGGTCCCTCAAATCTTTTGCCAAGATTTCTCCAAATATCGTGGGAGTATTTTAAAATCCCTGTGGGACTACTATCCAGCGGTATTCTTGCCGAACTTCTGTATCTAGATCTTGCTATTCAAATCTAAAGATTCTTAGGATTCAAAACTCATGGGTATACAAAAAAAGGGAATCCAAGTCTAATGCAGTAAGCCAACACAAATCTCCAGAAAAAGTTCTGAGCAGAGTGTATGAGTTAGGGACTCCTGGATGAATATCTTCTACAGTTTGATTAATATCCCTTAAGTTGTGCACAAACCTATATTCATCTGGGCCTGGTGTCCAGACAGTAAAACTGAAGTATTACAAGGTGACAGCAGGGATGTATTAAATCATGTTCCAGGGTTTCCAGGGGGAATTGAATCCATTCTTCCCCCTTTTGAATGGACTCAACTTCCAGGTGGTTGCAGCAAAGAAATTTTTCCAAGGGTCCCTGTTACAGTCACCAAAAAGTTGAATCCCCAATTGCCAGTCATTAACAACTTAATCAGATACAGATGGACAAGGACAAGACAAAAATGAAACCAAACCCAGATGGGCCCCGGGCTTTTCACTCGGGTATGGAGGTCAGAGCTGCCCATCAGTCTAGGTACAGGTGAATATCTTAAACAGGGTTACTCATCCAAAAGACATCTTCTCACCCCAAGATGTCTTCCAACCCCAAATCCTCCAAATCACCTCCTAGCTACAAAACTAAGCACTGAATGTTGGCTGCACCTCGCCAGGAAACCCAGGGGATCCTCCCTGGAACAGACGGACAAGGGGACTGTTTGGACTCACCCACAGGCTTTTAATACCAGCAACAGGCTGACCAACCATGGGCAGCAGGTCCATCTGGATTTATCTCCTGGCTGGTGTGCCGTATTTGTTACCGAACCAGGTTCCCTCTGCCCTAGCTTTGCAGCCAAAATGCTGAGATGCCAAAGTTTACAGCAAAGAGAGGGTTTATTCACAAGGCAGCCAAGTGAAGAGGCTGAAGAACAAATCTCGAATCCTCTTCCCTGAAGGCAGGGGGTTTGGGGTATTTATGGGAGAAAGAAGCAGGGCATCTGAGCTGTGAGAGGAGTGGTGGGGAAAGGATAAGGAAAAGCTGCAGTAATCGTGGTTCTGAGCAGGCGTAACTAGGCTACAGGCTCTGCACCTTCAAAAGGGCAGTAATGGAACTCTCGAGCATGCCTGGTTGAAGGGTCAGTGGTCCCATCCAGTCTTAGTCAGCTCAGCTGGAACTAGACACAGCTGATTCCAAGTTCCCAGAAAACACCTTGGGCACACATCTTATTTAGGCCACATGCTGCTTGGAGGACATGCATGTCTTCCGTACTGACAATTAAAACAGCCTTGATTAGTGAAGGTAGGTTACAGGTGAAATGGATTTCACTAACGCTTACCCACTGTTTCAGAAACTTAGAGAAGCACGGGGTCTAGAGTCAGCTCGGAGAAGGCAATGGCACCCCACTCCGATACTCTTGCCTGGAAAATCCCATGGACGGAGGAGCCTGGTAGGCTGCAGTCCATGGGGTCACTGAGGGTCGGACACGACTGAGCCACTTCACTTTCACTTTTCACTTTCATGCATTGGAGAAGGAAATGGCAACCCACTCCATTGTTCTTGCCTGGAGGATCCCAGGGACGGGGGAGCCTGGTGGGCTGCTGTCTATGGGGTTGCACAGAGTCAGACGCAACTGAAGCGACTTAGCAGCGGTAGCAGCAGCAGAGTCAGCTGTCTAGATTCCATCCCAGTGCAGTCTTAGTATCTCTGTGCCTTGGGGTTCTTACTTGTACTGTAAGTGGGGCTTCCCAGGTGGCACAGTGGTAAAGAACCCGCCTGCCAATGCAGGACACGTGAGGCTCAGGTGGGATCCCTGAGTCAGGAAGATTCCCTAGAGAAAGAAATGGCAACCCCCTGGAGTATTCTTGCCTGGAGAATCCCACAAAGGAGCCTGGTGGGCTGCAGACTCTGTGGGATCACAGAGTCGGACATGACTGAGTGAGCCCACATACTATTAAGTGAGAATGCTATTGCATAGGGGTGTTCAGGCTAATCAATGTATTCATAAAAGGGCCCTGGATAGCACCTATTTGGAAGAGGCTTGATACATATTAACACTATTATCCTTAAGAATAAAAGTCAGGGACACCTCTTGAAGCAGATAACACATCCTTATAAAGTTACCTGAGGACTGGAAAGGGCGGGACTGGTGGACAGGCCCTGACTGTGAGGTGGCAACAGGGAGGGGAGGAGGTGGTTAGGAGTCCGGTCACATTCTGTGGACTCACACTGTCTTCGCCCAGGGCCAGAACTGCCTAGGAAGTAATTAGCACTTGTCCAGTGTTACAGAATAACCTCTGTTCTCTTCTCTTCCATCAGGATCCCTCTTCAAATGTCAGTCAGGTACTGCCGAGCCACGTCACGTGCCAGTCTTTGTTCCCGCCCGCAGTCAGTCCACACCGGGACGTGGCTTTCTTGTACTGCAGTCCTTAGATCTATTTGCAGAAAGTTCTCGCTCCTTGATTACACACACACCTGAAGCGTTTTCTTTGTGAACCAGACGTTTCTCTTGATATCCCTGTGGATGCTGTGGCACTCGGGCATGCTGGGAATGGCTGCTCTTGCCTTTGGCTGGATGCCCCAGGTCTGCACTGTGGCCTGAACCAACTCTTTCTCAGGATCAGAATTCCTCCTGCGTGTGTTCTCTACATTGTCAGCTTGGTCCCAGGACCATGATGACTCTGAGGCAGGGAGAGGAACCACACCTGGTCCCTTTGGCAAGAAGGGCATCTTCCCGATTAGGTCCAGGTTGAAATGAGGCGCTCCTGTGCCCTCCCGGGCCCTTCCTCAGCAGGCACTTCCTGTGAATGGCCAGTCATAGCAGGTGTCAGGTTTTTCCCATTCCAGCCATCCTCAGTCAAGGCTGCATTTCCTCCCCTTTGTGTTTGCACCTGTGGCACAAGAGTCAATAAGGGCTCGCCTTCTGAGAGGTGCTCTGTCTAAAAATCGCTAGGTTCCTAGAAACAGGTCAGCATTTCTCCAATTATTTGTGGTGGAGGACCAGGTTTCATAAATTTTTAATTTGTCACAGACCAGTACTATTGTAAAATATGATAAATGTGAATTGCTAGAGAAATGAAATGCAAACCAAAAGTATAAGCCCACTGATCATGTGTGTGAATGACAGCGATATCAAATTTCGATAAAAGCTTGGAAAGGCTTAGTCTCAGTTCTGTGCTGACCTTGTCACCATCGGGACAATCCATGGGGCCCAGCTGACTTGATGCCAAAGTGCTGCTGTCAAAGGGAGAAAGTTGCATTGAAGCATCTGTATCTTTTCTGACTGCTTTTAGATTGTTTCCACCATGAGGTACAAAACAAGAAAGGAGAATAAGAAACAGGCGGAGGAGAAGGGAAACGCCAACCAGACGGGTTCTGCCGGGAGACCCTCCCCGTGGTTTCTCCCCCAAAGCCGCTCTCTGCCCTCCTCGCCCCTCCGCCCCAGCACCCACAAGGCCCACAGAGCCGGGCGCTCCTCCAGCGTCCCCTGCGGCGTCCCCCTGGACCCCAAGGAGCTCTCCCGCCGGGTGCGGCGCTCTGTTGACCTGGAGCTGGAGAGGTGCCGGCAGCAAGCGGGCTTCCCGGCGATCAAGGAGAAGGAGGAACCCTCGTCCTCGGAGTCAGAAGTGGACTCAGATGCCGAGGAGCAGCCGCAGCCCACACCGGAGGAGTGGAGGCAGGTGGGTGTGGCCGGCGCCGCTCTCTGAAAAAAGCCAGGATTTCACAAAACCCAACCAATCTCCTCCTGGCTCTTTTCGTCCTTATTTCTCTCTCCCTGAGGTTAGAGCACCCAAATTGGTATTTGCTGGTGTGCTAAGTCGCTTCAGTCGTGTCTGACTCTTTGCAACCCTGCGGACTGGACTATATGAAGTTCGCCAGGCTCCTCTGTCTATGGGATTCTCCAGGCAAGAATACTGGAGGGGCCCTCCATGCCATGCCCTCCTCCAGGGGATCTTCCCGACCCAGGGATCCTCCAGGGGATCTTGCCAACCCAGGAATCATACCGGTATCTCTTGGGTCTCCTGTATTGGCAGGCGGGTTTCTTTACCACTGGTGCCACCTGGGAAGCCCAGTATTTGCCTAGTGACGCCTATAGTCTGGAGTTCTATAAAGATGGAAGTTGTGCCAGGTGGGCTGTATTGTCTGAGTAAGCTTGGTTTAGTGACTCAGCATCACTGTGGGGAGAAGGTAAGCCACAATTTATCAGCTGCTGTTTTATGCATAGCTGACATATGTATCAGATGACTGTTGCAGCTCAAGGCCAAAAGTATCATATCAGAAGCTTCCGTCCTCCGTGTTTGCAGGCAACTAAAACCTGTTCCAGAATCTTCAGAACTGAGTCCCATGGCCACCCCAAGCTGCAAGGGGGAATGGAAAAGCTCGTATTTAGCCAGCACAGTGCCAGGCCAAATACCCCAGTCTAAGAGTTCTGTTAGCAAGGAAGAGGGAGGAGAATGGATACTGAGGAGGAACGCACAGTGCTTGCCAAAACAGATGACTTTGGCAGTCAAATGGACTATTTCACCAGGGCAAGACTGTGGCAGGGAGACTGTAATCTAGGTGGGAGATGCTGCTGCTGGTGATCTCATGTAGTTAATAGGATTACTTGAACTCGTTTTTTTCAACCACTTTTGATCTACAAAAATGGCAGCTTCTTATAGTTCATTGAATAAAGAAAAGAAAAGGAGAGAATCCAGAATTACTTAAGAGTTAAAATTAGCAGAACTTGTTGGCTGACTGGATGGAGGGTGGTGAGAAAGAGGAGGAATCGCAGGTGATTCTGAGGCTAGAAACCTCCAAGAAAGATGGTCAGTTTGGGTTACACTGAGTTATGGATTGGGACCTCAACATCCACTTAGAATTGAAACTTTAAAATACAAGTCTCTCCTTTCGCAAAACATACCTTTTTTTCTCTCCAGGTGGTGGATATACTGTGGAGTGACCCCATGGCTCAGGAGGGCTGCAGGGCCAACACCGTTCGAGGAGGCGGCTGTTATTTTGGGCCTAATGTGACAGAGCGGTTGCTACAGAAGTACCACCTGCAGTTCCTGATCCGCTCACACGAGTGCAAACCTGAAGGCTATGAATTCTGCCACAGTCGCAAGGTGGGTGGGTGTTTCCTACAGCACAGGAGTAGTCCTGTTGCCCCTCCAGGGCATGGATGGGCCAAGGCCCTGGCTCCTCACAAACAGCTGAGCCTGATATTTGTTACCCACTTGCTCAAAGCAACAAGGCCCTTTACTGTCATTTATCCTTGGCATTTTTAGCCTCTTTAAAACTCAAAGTTTGATTGAGGCCACCACCGACCAACACATACCCTGAAAGGAAAGGAAAGAGCAGATACAGCCCCATTTCATGGATGAAAATATGGCTGGGTATTTTCCCACCCACCTTGCTATTCTTTGTCACACTGCCCACTGTCACAAGTCTCCAACTACACGACAGGGTCACAGGATCTCTGCACGGCACCCCAGGCAGGAATTCAGGATTGTTTGTCTTCTTAGGAGCATAATTAACATCCTGTCTAAATCTCTGGGCATCTCCAAATCCTTCAATATTTGCTGGTCTAATGCTACTAGGATGAGACTATCCCCGAGAATACTAATCCTGTAGGAGAATTACATGTTTCCATGCAGAAAACAAAGCTTGAGGTCAACTAATGTAAACAGTGTTTAACAGGAATGTTAAACAGTTGTATACATTTCTTTTTTTTTTAAAGGTTTTAAAATAACATATTTTTCTTAAAAGTTAACATGTGCATAATAGAAAACCAGAAAACACAAGAAGCAAAAAACAAAGTCATTCATAATCACAAGCAGTTTACCGTTTGACATGTCCTTCTAGGTCTCATTTGTGTATTTTCACAACTAGGCATCCATTTTAACGTAATTAAGATCATACAGTTATATATCATCCTGTTTCACACATAATGAATATTTACCATTTCAAAGTCCCAAAGCTATGAGTGTTTTGATAACCAAGAATACACTACACCAACTCAATCTGGAAGGAAAAAAAATGTCATCTTGCCTTTCTTGGTGAAAAAAATTTCAAAGACAAAAATGGCAACAGGCCTCTAGATAAACATACTGGCAGACCTATGATTAAAATACTACATTCCCTTAATGTTCAATTACAAGTGAGACATAAAGCAAGAGAGTACACAAAGTATAATTCTTCCAAGAGGATTCATTATCTGATCTAAACTAAATAGTTGTATACATTTCTATATTGTAGAACTTCTCAGAGCCTTTAATTTCCTATATTCACTGTGAATCCCCAGGGTCCAGCATTTCCCAATGTATCAACAACAGAAACTTTTTTTCACGGGGCATCTCAGGAGGCTCAACGCTCCGCAGTAAACTCTCCTCTGAGGCTTAACGCCAGTGTTAACAGCCAATGTGCCTACTAGCTGTAATGGCCATCCCAGTTTATCAGGCCTAGCTTGCCTCTGAGTTGGACCAAATAAAGTGTTATCTATGACCACTGCTGTTTTTTACTGGGATAAAAATGTCAAGAAAACATGTTGTGGATGTCCTGTCAGAATTCAAGTTTATGACTCACAACTTCTGCCCTGCTAGCATTAGTGATTTAACATAAGTAAACTGGGCTTCCCTGGTGGCTCAGACAGTAAAGAATTTGCCTGCAATGGAGGATTAAAAAAAAAAAATATATATATATATGTATATATATAGATGGGGCTTCCCTGGTGGCTCAGTGGTAAAGAATCTGCCTGCCAATACAAGATGCCCGGGTTTGATTCCTGGGTTTTGAAGATCCCCTGGAGAAGGAAATGGCAACCCACTCTAGTATTCTTGCCTGGGAAATCCCATGGATGGAGGAGCCTGGTGGGCTGCAGTCCATGGGGTTGCAAAAGAGTCAGACATGACTTAGCAACTCAACAACAACTGCTACTGCTGCTGCTAAGTCGCTTCAGTCGTGTCCGACTCTGTGTGACCCCATAGATGGCAGCCCACCAGGCTCCCCCGTCTCTGGGATTCTCCAGGCAAGAACACTGGAGTGGGTTGCCATTTCCTTCTCCAAGGCATGAAAGTGAAAAGTGAAAGTGAAGCTGCTCAGTCATGTCTGATTCTTAGCAACCCCATGGACTGCAGCCTACCAGGCTCCTCCGTCCATGGGATTTTCCAGGCAAGTGTATCGGAGTAGGGTGCCATTACCTTCTCTGAACAACAACAACACAGATGAAATCAAGAAGGAACAGAAGGAATAACCACCTCCAAAATTGGGTTGGGCCCTATGGGATTGAGGGTGAACAGTTCTTCAGTGAACCTGAATGCCCGTCTCTCTTCTGTTTTGATTTAGGTGTTAACCATCTTTTCTGCCTCCAACTACTACGAAGTTGGCAGCAACAGAGGAGCCTATGTCAAACTGGGGCCAGACCTGACCCCACACATCATGCAGTTTCAAGCTAACAAGGCAACCCACACGCTTACCATGAGGCAAAGGCAAGACTTTTTAATGAATGATTTTCATAAAGAGAATTACAGTGTTTGTGGAAAATGTAAAGTGCAAATGTTGTTAAATTTATCCAGATGCTAAGTCAAAATTTAGCTATGTCAGCACTAGGACCTAGAATAGACTTTAAAACGGGGGCTCTTCTTTTCCTCCAGTATACTCTGCCTACCCATCATTAATGGAAGTGACATGTTTATTTCCTGTAGAAATTATTCTCCGTGGGTATGTCTTAGGTGAAATCCATATGACAGGCCACTAAATCATTCCAAGATCACTCTTCCTTTTTCCTTCATTCTTAAAGTGTTTGCAATACCCAGTCAACCACAGACAAACCTTCCTTCACTGTCTGGGGGTTTGGCAGATGGACTTTCATCTGCACACATTTGTTACCAATGCTTCTTTCTTCCTGGGAAGGGAGCATATAATATTATTTAAATGGCTTCTGTTGCAATAATCCTGAGTTCTAATATTAGTTGAGAGCTTACTATTGAATATACACTAAGTGTTATTACAAAGAATTTACATATTGTTTCTCAGTAAGCTTATAAAATACAGTGTTACTAATTTCAGTTTTATAGATGAGATCATTAAGGAACAGAGGTTAAATCAGTGGTCTTGGGTCACACAGCCAGTAAGTGGTGAAAGTAAGCCCTGACCCAGACAAACTTATTTCAGAACCCACATACATAACAGCTCTACAGTGCTGCTGCTCACTGAGAAGCTGGCCCTGGAGTGTATAAGCTGCTGAAAGATACAGTTGTAATGCTGCTGAACCAGCTTATTTAATTATCAGACAAACTAAGTTAGAAATCAAAGTCAGCATAAATCTAGTGGGAAAAGAACACAAGAATATTTAGCATCTGCCCTTTGTGTGAGTGCTATAAAAGGGCATTAAGTCACTCTTGAGTTATTAAATACTCGAGTTATTAAACACTCAGGTTTTACACAATCAGAGCCAGCATCACTCAAAAAGAAGTATGATGTGAAAATTTAGCTCACTAAATGATAGGCAAACCCACTATGCAGCAGAATGGTCTCTGGAGCTTTATTAAAAAGTCGTTATTGGAGCCTCATCCCAGCCTTCTATAATTAGAGTCTCCAGGGGGTGTGACCCCAGCACCTGGAATACCATAATTCCAAGTGATTTAGATGTTGCCACTACAAAAGGAGTCACTGTGAGGAATCCTATAAATAGTGTGTTTTAATACCATAGCTAAAGAACACTCAGCTTTTTAAAATATTCATTGATTGTATTAAAGCAAGTACAACATCCCCTAATTTACACGGAAGTCACCTAACAATTTCAACACTCTGGACCACAAATGGAGAACTGAGAAGTAAGGCAGGAAATGCCTTTGACCAGCCATATGTTTCCGTGGTCATCAACTCAAGACAACATTTTTTTCCTAGGGGAACCCTCATTCAGAATCCTTTATTATTATTATTATTATTTAATTTTTAACTTTTTGGCTGTGCTGTGCAGCATGCAGGATCTTAGTTCCTGGACCAGGAATCAAAACCACACCCTCTGCAGTGGAAGCTCAGAGTCTTAGCTGCTGAACTACCAGGGAATCCCCAGCATCCATTTACTTTTGGTTTAAATCCATGTCTCATAGCTTAGCCAGCCTGGAGTCCACCTATCAAGACTAATTCCTGCCCACCCCCACCTTGTTAGCTGTGTGACTTTGGGCTAGTTACTTTCAATTGTAGTGGGCAGAAGAGTCGTACCTACCTCAGTGGGTGTTGGAGGATTAATCAGATGGTCCATGTAGAGCTCAATATATGCTACTTGATGTAGGGAACAGAGAGCCTTGTGCATCGAGACAGTCTTCAAGGTCATTGCTATACGCCATCCCTGAATATAACCATCAATGAGTATGATTTACCAGAAATAGTTTAAATGCTTTGCATTTAAAATAGTTTAAATGGTCGTAAACTTTTAGGGGCTCTCATACTTTTTTTAGCCTCTGATAAAAAGTTCTCCAGAAAAAGTACATACAATCACATACCCATGAAATTTGAGATGAATTTTTTAGGCAGCTCACACTTTTCTGAGGGTCTATGGAGATTATTATGTGAAGTACCTTAAACTTCAAGGAAGACTTTCATCAAAGATAATTAAAATGTTTTGGGTTTTTTTTTTTTTTTTAGCACTTCTAAAGATAGATTATCTGGTCACCATTTATAGAATGGCTGCTTCTTCAATGAGACAGGACAGAGTTTATATTTACCTTTTATCTCTTGTAATATTCTTGTTCATTCAACTACAGATATTTCTTGAACACTTATTTTAGGCCAAGTGCTATGCCCAGCAGGACTGTGTTGACTCCATAAGTATAAGAAAACTAAATTAGTGATATTTTGTTATTCATAAATCCTGCCATGTTTAATATAAATAATAAATGTAAGGAAAACATACATGATTATGATAATAGATACCATTTGCTGGGTGCTTTCTACATGCCAGGCTTTCTTCTAGGTGCTTTACATGAATTTACTTATTTAATCTTCACAATAATCATATGAGTTAGGTACCATTTTTGTCGCTATTTTGCAGATGGAGAAAATGAGGTACAGTGTATTGGGTGGGCCCAAAAGTTTGTTTGGATTTTTCCATAACACATTATGGGACTTCTGCCCTAACCACTGTCCTGCACTGGGAAGGACGGCAGCATTCCCCAGACCAGTCCTGTTTGTGTACAATAGGGAAAAGCAGGAGAGCAGTGGAAAGAAGTAAGACATGGAGCTCTTGGGAGGTTGAGATGTTAAGAAAAAGAGAGGACAGTGTAGTAAAAACCCATGACTAACAATCCTAAAGGAAATCAACCCTGAATATTCACTGAAAGGACTGATGCTGAATTAAGTTCCAATACTTTGGCCACCTGATGCAAAGAGCCAACTCGTTGGAAAATACCCTGATGCTAGGAAAGATTGGGGGCTGGAGGAGAAAGGGATGACAGAGGATGAGATGGTTGGATGGCATCACCGACTCAATGGCCATGAGTCTGAGCAAATTCCAGGAGATAGTGAAGGACAGGAAAGCCTGGCGTGCTGCAGTCCATGGGGTCACAAAGAATCAGACACGACTGAGGGACTGAACTGATTTCTTCTATACTGATTTTTTTTTTTTTTAATGTTCCCTGTCATCTCCTGTACCAGGATTAGCAGAGTGGAGGAGTCAGCTCTGAGAGCCCTACGGGAGAAGTTATTTGCCCATTCCTCAGATATTCTTGTTGAATTTAAGAAGCATGATAAAGATGAAACTGGTAAGACTAATCAAATAAAATATTCAGAGGAAGAAAATTGGTCAAAAAACCTGTCTCACAGTAATTAGCAAATAAATTTTGGCTTAAGGATTAAATGACCAGAAGACCTCTGACTACTTCCTCCATTTTATTCAACTTGATGTCCTAGCTATCTTTTCTAAATTTTTTGATTCTAAGCTTTTAAGAGAATGTAAACTTGGCTAAATATAAACAAAGATAGTGAAAAGAAATGGAGTCAAGGGAAGGGTGATAAAGCCAGAACTAGGCAAAAAGCAACAGGGGACAGGTTACAAGAGTGGATCCAAGACCAAAAAGACCAATAATTCGGTTTCTCATCAGTAAGTGTGTGATCACCTGTTCTGTGCTCTATTACCCAAGCTGGAAATTGTCTTTTCTCAACTCAGTGGAATGTCTCATGGACTCTGACTACATGTAGCCCAGTTCAAAAAATAGTAGTAACAGTCCTAAAATCATAGCACTATCTTTTCATATACACAGAAATAACTAATGCTATGTATACACACATATGTGTGTATGTGAGTGTATATGCATATATATGACATTATATATATACATTTATGTATATATATAATATTATTTACAAGAGTCTTGTGTGACTTCCAGGAGTATTGCCAAATAGATTTGGCAAATTAAAACAAAATACCTAATTACATTTGAATTATAGACAACAAATAGTTTTTAAATGTAGGTATATCCCATGCAATATATGGGACATACTTATAGTCTGTAGTCTGAGAATCGGATCTACTGGGCACCCTGTATTTTATCTGGCAACCCTACTTTCCAACCAGCTCTTCCATAACCAACAAGAATAGTGACAGTACTCACCATTGCTGTTACCTACAGATAGTAAGAAGAATGTCGGGATAGAAGATTTATAGGTGATGAGTCAACCAGTCAGCTCTTTCCTACAGGTCTAATCGCCCTAAGCGACTGGGCTGCAGCTGTGGAGTCCGTGCTGCACCTGGGGCTGCCCTGGCGGATGCTGAGGCCACAGCTGGTGAGCAGCTTGACGGATAACAAGCTGGCGTACAAGTCCTGGCTGGAGAACTTGGCCAAAGAAAAACTGAGCCAACAGGTAAGGGTGTAAAAATGGTTGATGAAAGCATATTGTGGACCATGAAACCCCTTGTGGAGAACTTTGAATCAGTAACAGCCAAATATTGAGAAGCCCAAAGGGAAGATGAATGGAAACAACTATCTGTTGAGTTCCTGTGTGTCAGACTTTGTATTAAGCAACCTATATATGTTGCCTCACAGTTTATTCTCAAAACCATCTCCAAGAGGTAGATATAATCAGCACCAACATACCCAAGAGAACACTGGGGTTAGATAATCTGCCTAGGATAACTTTGAACAGAATTTCTAAGCTATAGAACTGGAACTTAAACCCAGGTCTATCCCCCATTTAAAAAGTTATTTGTTCAGTAAATACTTACATGTAATGTATGTGAGGCCTTGGGCTATGTACTTAAAAAAAAAAAAGCTTTATTGCGATATAATTCATGTATCATGCAGCTCATCCATTTAAAGTGTAGAGTTCAGTGGTTTTTAGTATATTTGCACTATGTGCAAACATCACCATCATGATGAATTTTATGTTTTTTCTCATGGGTAGGTGCTTCTTAAACCATCAGATTATTTAGTAGGCTGGAGGGGGTTAGAGTGGAGGGATCATAAAACTTTCAGGAGTCTTGTTGTCAGGGTTGATGGTGAGGTAACTATGTATTAAGAAAAATGTAAACATAAGAGACAGAAGGACATTGAGATTTCTTTTCTTGCAGAACATACAGTCAAGTTTGCTGGAAACACTGTATCGCAACCGATCCAACCTGGAGACCATTTTTAGGATCATAGACAGTGATCACTCAGGTAAAGGCACTCACCGTCCTGTCACTTCTGACACGTGGCAAGTATTTTACCCCCACCCTTGCATCTGTTGGAGTAAAATTAGTGGCAGTGCTAAAAACAGAAACTAGAATAGTATTTGACCCACATCAGCTGTCCCTATAGATGAAGGGTTGGGCAAAAAGAGAATGAAGACAAACTGAATGAGAACATCTTACAGGAAGAATTATATTAGTTGTAATATCCTTTATAGGTCTATCAGAGATTGCCACAAAGGAATGAAGAGTGTCTAGAACAGCAAAGCTTTGGCACTCACTCCTAAAGTATCATTTAAATTTTTAAGTAATTACAGGTTAACAAGGAGTTTACAAAAAACTGTACAAGGAAGTCTTATATACCCTCACCCTATTTCCTCATTGTTTCAAAGGCCTTTTCAAATATTATTTTTTGAGATATAATTCACATACCATATAATTTACTCATTTACAATGTGCTTCTTTAGTATATACACAAGCTTGTGTAACTATCACCATTCTAAAGAGAAACCCATACCCATTAACAGAAACCCATACTCATTATCACCCCCCATTCCCTGTTCCTTCTCCCTGGCAATTATTAGTTTTCTTTCTGTATGCATTTGCCTATTCTGGACATTCCATATAGATAGACTCATGACACATGGCCTTTGGTGTCCAGCTTCTTTCACTTAGCATGTTTTCAAGGATCACCCATGTTGCAGCATGTATCAGTTTCTTTTTTTTTATACCTGGATAATATTCCATTGTATGAACATAGCACATTTTGTTTATCCATTCATCTGTTGATAGACATTTGGATTGTTTCCACTTTGGGGCTGTTATGAATAATGTTGTTAGGAACAGTCATATACAACTTTGTGTGTGAACATACGTTTCCATTTCTCTTGGATGTATTCCCAGGAGTGCAATTATTGGACCATATGGTAAAACTGTGTTTAACTTTTTGGGGAATTGCCAAACTGTTTTTCCACAGTGCCTATTCCATTTTACATTCCTGCTGACAATGTATGAGGGTTCTAATTTCTCTATATCCTCACCAACACTTGTTTTTTTCATTAAAAAAATTTTTTTCATAGCCATCCTACTGGGTGTGAAATATCTCATTATGGTTTTGATTTGCATTTCCTTCATAACTAACAATGTTGAACATTTTTTCATGTGCTTATTGGAAATTTGTATATCTTCTGTGGAGAAATGTCTATTCAAATCCTTTGCCCATTTTTTAATTGGGTTATCTTTTTATTGTTGAGTTGTAAGAGTTCTTTATATATTCTGGATATTAGCCCATTATCAGATGTAAGATTTGCAAATATGTTCTCTGATTTTATGGGTTATCTCTTCACTTTTTTGGTAGTGTCTTTTGGTGTACAAAGGTTTTAATTTTTTAAAAGTCCAATTTATCCTTTTTCTTTTGCTGTTTGTATTTTTTTGGTATTGTATCTAAGAAAATGTTATGTAACTGAAGGTCACAAAGATTTGTATCTATTCCTCCAAGAGTCTTACAGTCTTAGCTTTTACAGTGGGGTCTTTGATCTACTTGAGTTAGTTTTTGTTTGTAGTGCAAGGTGGAGTCTCACTTCATTGTTCGCATGTGGATATCCAGTTGTCCTCTACCATCTGTTGAAAAAATTATTTTTCCCCTGTTGAATGGTCTTGAAACTCTAATAAAAAATTAACTGACCATAGATGTATAGATCCATAGGCTTTTTATAAGCAGAATAAATTAGCATATGTTTGAGATGATTTAATGCAGGGTTTCTCAGCATGCCACTACTTACATTTGGGCTTGAGTAATCCTTTGTTTTGGGGCCCACCCTGTACATATTAGGATGTTTAATAACATCCCTGGCCTTTACCTATTAGATACCAGTAACACCCTACCCCAACTCCAGTCATGACCATCAAAAGTGTCTCAAAACATTTCCAATCGTCCCTATAAGGAGAGCAGCAAAATTGCTTCCAGCTAAGAACCACTAATCAAGTGATTTAGTGTGATCCTCTTGGGAGTTTAAAGTGGATGGCAGGCCTTGGATGTCTTTGTTGTAATAGTAGAGAATAGGTGTCCTTGAAAGAATATCAGAGGAAATGAGCACTGAAAACCAGACTGACTCACTAAAGTGACTTGCTCTCTCTGGTAAGGGTCCATCTCACTGGACGAGTTCAGGCATACTTGGAAGCTATTCAGCTCTCATATGAACATTGACATCACAGACGACTGCATCTGTGACCTTGCCCGGAGCATTGACTTCAACAAGGATGGCCACATTGACATCAATGAATTCCTGGAGGCCTTCCGCCTTGTGGAGCAATCCTGCTCAGGGGGTGATGTCTCAGATTGCCCACAAGTCACAAACAGTAGTAACAGGGACTGCAGCAGCCCAGGTGCACACTAAGGCCAGCTTTGTCCCCATCGTCCAAGGTGCCTCAGAAGCAATGCCGAGCTCGTTGCTGGAATGTCTTTCTTATTCTCCATAAATTCATGGAACTTTATGCTGAGAATTTGCCTACCAATATGCAACAGAATCACCTGTGTATTCAAGCGAATTCTACCAAAGAACTTTTACCAATCTTTCTCAAACTTTTCCAAAAGACTGAAGAGGGAACCCTCCTAAAGATCATTCTATGAAACCACCATCACCCTGATACCAAAATCAGACAGATATCACCAAAAAAGAAAATTACAGGCCAATATCTTTGATAAATATAGATATTTGTATTTATAATGCAAACATTTTCAACAAAATATTATCAAACTGAATGCAACAACACACAAAAATGGTCATACACCATGACCAAGTAGGATTCATCCCAAGTTCACAAGGATGGTTCAACATAAGCAAAATCAATGGGAAACACCACATCAACAAAAGAAAAGACAAAAACCACATGATCATCTCAAAAGATGCAGGAAAAGCATTTCACAATTCAGTATCCACTCATGATAAAAATTGGGTTGGGGAACATACTTCAACATAATAAAAGCTATTTATGACAAACCCACAGCCAATATAATACTCAACAGTGAAAAGCTGAACACCTTCCCACTAAAACCTGGAATAAGACAAGGGTACCCACTCACCACTTCTATTGAACATCATATTGGAAGTCCGAGCAACAGCAATCAGACAATAAAAAGAAATAAATGGTATTCAAATTTATTTATTTATAAATTTATTTATTTATTGGAAGGGGAGAGGTAAAATTGTCATTATATGCAGACAACATGATACTATATAGAGAAAACCCTAAAGATTCCACACAAATACTAGAACTGATAAATGAATCTGGCGAGGTAGCAGGATACAAGATTAACATACAGAAATCAGTTGCATTTTATACTAACAGTGAAATATCAGAAAGGGAATGTAAGAAAAAATAATACCTTTATTGCACCAAAAAACCCCAAAATTCTTAGGAATAAACCTAACCAAGGCAGTGAAAGATTTATATGCTAAGAACTATAAAACATTAATAAAGAAAATTAAAGCTGATTCAAAGAAATGGAAAGATATCTCATGCTCTTGGACTGTAAGAATTAATAGTGTTAAAATGGCAATACTGCCCAAAGCAATCTACAGATTTAATGTGATCCCTATCAAATTACCCATGACATTTTTCATAGGACTAGAACAAATAATCCTAAAAATTTATATGGAACCATAAAAGACCCAGAATTGCTAAAGCAATCCTAAAGGAAAAGAACAAAGCAAGAGATGTAATTCTCCCAGACTGCAGACAATACTACAGAGCTACCATAATCAAAACAGTGTGGAGTTGGCACAGAAACAGACACACAGATCAATGGAACAGAATAGAGACCAGAAACAAACCCACACCATCAATAGAGGAGCAAGAATATAAAATGGGAAAAAGACAATCTCTTCAATAAGTGGTGATGGGAAAGTTGGAGAATTGCATGTAAATCAATGAAGTTTGAACACACCCTCACACTATGCACAAAAATAAACTCAAAATACCTTAAAGACTTAAATCTAAGAAATGACACCATAAAACTCCTAGAAGCAATCATAGGCATTCTCCAACATAAATTGTACCAGTGTTTTCTTAGATCAGTCTCTCAAGGCAACAGAAATAAAAATGAAAATAAACAAATGGGACCTAATCAAACTTACAAGCTTTTGTACAGCAAAGGAAACCATAAACAAAATGAAAAGACACCGTATAAAATGGGAGGAAAATCTGCAAATGATATGACCCACAAAGGTTTACTTTCCAAAATATACAAACTCATAAAACTCAACAACAAAAAAACAAACCCAATCAAAAATGGGCAGAAGACCTAAACAGACACTTATCCAACGAAGACATACAGAAGGCCAATAGGCACATGAAAAAATGCTCAACATGGCTAACTGTTGGAGAAATGCAAATCAAAACTATAAAAGGTACCCCCTCACACCTATCAGAATGACCATCATTAAAAAGTCTACAAATAAATGCTAGAGAGTGTGTAGAGAAAAGGAACCCTCCTCCACTGTTGGTGGGAATGTAAGTTGGTGCAGCCACTGTGGAAAACAGTATGGAAGTTCCTCAGTAAGCTAAAAATAGAATTACCGTATGATCCAGCAATCCTACTCCTGGGCATATATCCAGACAAAACTATAATTCAGAAAGATACATGCACCTCTATGTTCACAGGAGCCCTATTTACAATAGCCAACACATGGAAACAAAGTAAATGCCCACCAACAGACGAATCGAGAGAGAAGATGCAGGGTGTATGCACAGTGGAATACGACACCCATCAAGTCCACTCCCAGTGGAATACTACAGTCATAAAAAAGAACAAAAGAATGCCATTTGCAGCAACATGGTGGACCTAGAGATGATCACACTAAGTAAATAAGTCAGAAAGAGAAAGACAAATACCATGTGCTATCACTTATATGTAGAATCTAAATGAACCTAAAGACCGAAGTAGACTCACAGATATAGAGAACAGACTTGTTGTGAAGGTGGGTAGACGGGGGAGTGATGGACTGGGAATTTGGAGTTAGTAGATGCAAACTATGACATAGAGAATGGATACACAACAAGGTCCTACTGTATAGCACAGGGAATTATATTCAATATCCTGTAATAAACCATAAGGGAAAAGAATAGTGAAAAGAATGTATGTATACAACCGAGCAGAAATGAACACAACATTGTAACTCAACTCTGCTTCAATTGAAAAAAGTATCACCTGTGTATTGGGTAAGGAGGATGAGATTATTTTTAATAGGTCCCCAGCCCCATCTCAGAATTTTTATAAGGTAGCACCCAGGTGTTAAGTATTCTGAAATTCTGAGGTCTATCCTAGTTAAGAACTACTTATAATTCAACCCCTTCATTGTTTTCATTGTATACCTTTTATTTATTGTTTTTATAATGTCTTATTGGTAAAGGTATAAGAAATTGTATAATCCATGACCAAAACATATGTATCCTTTTCCTTATTTACTTTTTCTTGTTATAACTATAATGTTTATGTAACTTAATGTTCTGCTTGTTTTATAAATTCACATCTGTGTTGCTACATAGTCTTCATGATTATTTATTAATGGCTGCATAATTTCACATAGATGTAATTAATCTATTTAGCCATTCTCCAATTGTTAAACATGTATTTCCAGGTTTTCATTATTATAAATAACACTGGTTCAAAACTTTATGCAATGGCTTGTTTCATAAAAGTCGTTCAAATTATACATCCTCTTAGGCTAGATTCCCAGGCAAGAGATTATTTTGTCAGGTGTTGGATTAGTCTATAAGAAGGTTTACTGTAGGGCTCACATGATTATGGAAGCCAAGAAGTCCCAAAATCTTCAGTCAGCAAGCTGGAGACTTCAGAGTTGATGGTGTGGTTCCACATTGGTTCCAAAACATGGTTTTCAGCTGATGGGTACAAAAAGCCAGGACCTTCCCTCATACAAGGAAATAAATTTTGCGAACAACCTGACTTAACTTGGAAGCAGATTCTTCCAGAGGTAGTTGAACCTCCTGGTGAGAAGTCAGCCTGGTTAACACCTTGACTGCAGACTTGTAAGACCCTGAGCTGAGGACCCAGTAAAGCTGTGCTTGAATTCTTGACCCAAAGAAACTTTGAGATAATAAACGTGTGTGGTTTTAATCGACTGTTTGTGGTTAGTTTCTGAGCATAGGGAAGCAACACAGTGTGCTTCCTGGGAAACTTTTTATTTTCTTATTCCATCACTCCAGAAGAGTTTGGATTTCCATCAGTGAGTACAATCTGGAGAAGAGTTCAAATATTTTAAGTGAATACCTATGACCCATGTGTTTGCCTTGCCTGTTTCACTAACTGAGAGACCAAGCATACTAATGAATTCACATTTATATCTGACCCCCTGGTGGTTCAGAGGTTGAAGCATCTGCCTGCAATGTGGGAGACCTGGGTTCGATCCCTGGGTTGGGAAGATCCCCTGGTGGGGAAGATCCCCTGGAGAAGGAAATGGCAACCCACTCTAGTAGTCTTGCCTGGAGAATCCCATGGATGGAGGAGCCTGGTAGGCTGCAGTCCATGGGGTCACAAAGAGTCAGACACAACTGACCAACTTCACTTTCTTTATCTTGTGAAAGAGAAGGAAATGACAACCCACTTCAGTACTCTTGCCTGGAAAATCCCATGGATGGAGGAGCCTGGTAGGCTACAGTCCATGGGGTCACAAAGAGTCAGACGCAACTGACCAACTTCACTTTCTTTATCTTGTGAAAGAGAAGGAAATGACAACCCACTCCAGTACTCTTGCCTGGAAAATCCCATGGATGGAGGAGCCTGGTAGGCTACAGTCCATAGGGTCACAAAGAGTCGGACACGACTGCCCGACTTCACTTTCCTTATCTCGTGAAAACAGTTCAAACTCAACAAATAAAGCATGTGTTATTTCCACAACAACCTCCCCCACACTGTTCTTTATGATTAAAGCTAAACAAGGACTCTGAAGCTCCAAGATAACTCAGAGAGGATAAGTAGAGCCCTGGGCGGTAAGTATGTATAGGAATATACTGCTGAGAGCAGCCCATGAAGACCATCTCTGCTACCAAGAGCAAGGGTGGGGCTTACAAAGGCAAAAGCCACAGAGCTTCACCAGGTAAAATGATGGGTCAGCATGAACAAGGTCTTGGCTTGTCAGTTCAGGATGGACTGTAGTGGAGCTTGGAGGGCTGATGGCTAAACTCTGGGTTTCGCGTCTGCTCACCCTAACCAGTTTTCTGGGAAGTAGCTGCTCTGGTTCCTTCTTCAGGGGCCCTCACTCTTTGCTAGTTACACCCTTTCGACTCTGTCCTGTGGTAGGCAAGTCCTATTTGCACACTCAAGGCTTACAGAAAACTTCCTTTATCAATTAACATTCAAAATTAATAGGGATTGGCTTTAAGGGAGTTTTTATTTAAAAGGAACATTTAAATTGTCCTAGGAAGAAATAGGAAAATCATGCCGTTAATCCAGTGATTTAGCCTTAACTGCTCATTAAAATCATCCGGGGAGCTTTTAAAACATAAAATGCCTGAGGCCCTACTCCAGACCACTTAAATCAAAATCTGAGTAAGAGGCCACACTATCAGGATGTTTTAAATACTCCCCAGGTAATCCTGAGGTGCAGCCGGGCTCCAATACTGCTTATCTAACTGGTTTACCCTGCAATAAAGAAGGATGATTATTTGGTAAGACATTAACTGCTGTTTGCAGTGGCATGACTAAGAATGAGAGGCCAATTCAGAAACCTAATATTTTTAGATTTAGAAGAAGAAACGGCCAGCTTCCCCCAGGGGTGACATCTTAGCCACAGTACATTATCAAAACCAAACTGACAAAACAACTGGGACCTTCTTAAACTCAAAAGCTTTTCACAGCAAAGGAAACAATAAACAAAACAGAAAAGACAACCCATAGACTGGGAGAAAATATTTGCAACTGACGTGACTGATAAGGGATTCAGTTCAGTTCAGTCGCTCAATCCTGTCTGACTCCTTGCGATAAGGGATTAGTCTCCAAAATTTACAAATAGCTCAGGACACATGCAGCAACCAACACCCAGCACAGCCAACACCAAAAACAAACAAACAAAAAAACATCATGTTAAAAAAAAGAATATGCTAACAGTCTTTTTCTATTTCAGGATTTTTGACATATCATCAAATTATAAATATTTTAGAAGTTTTTTAAAGCAGTTATTAATACTACTGCTGCTGGACACAGAATTCACACACAGTTATAATTAGGGTTCCTTAAATCTCTTAACAATCATTGCTTTAAAACTGAATGTTTATTTCTGTAGAAGTCAAAACCTTTTATCTATGTTTTAATGATTCAAACAAGGTTGTAAGTTTCTTAATCTCTGAGCGAGTGTCTTGAAATATTTCCAGAGACACAGACTTTAGACACTAACCTATGATCTCAACAGCACTTTACAGACAGGTAGGTACGTGCTGGAACGGGCTTCCCAAGTGGTGCTAGTAAAGAACCCACCTGCCAGTGCAGTTAGACGTAAGAGATGCGGGTTCAATCCCTGGGTCAGGAGGATCCCCTGGAGGAGGGTACAGCAACCCACTCTAGTATTCTTGCCTGGAGAATCCCATGGACAGAGAAGCCTGGCAAGCTGCAGTCCATAGGGTCACAAAGAGTTGGACACGACTGAAGCGACTTAGCATGTGTGCTAGAATGTTCCAGGCAGGAGGTCCTTGCTCCTAGAGGCAGCTTAGTCCTGTTTTTGGAGAGCTAATACGTGTTAGTAAGTTTTCCTTGCATCAAGCATCAGCCTTGTATGAGGATCTGGGGTCAGAAGACACTAAATTTTGATTCCCAGCTGTGGGACTTGGGTAGTCATCTGAGATCCCTGTTCCTGGTCTTTACAAGGTAGGTGGGGCGGGGGTGGGGTGGAGGATTGGGAGGCGGGCGGTGGTTAACACACCCACAGGTGTGTTGGGGTCTGGGGTTAATTAACACAAAATCAGAAACAACTGTCTTGACAGAACCCTCATCTTGCTCTGAAACTATAAGACACAGAGCTGAATCTCTTCATTATAAATCTTTATTTTCCCAGATGAAGATAATTTTCGGTGTGTGTTTTTTAAACGTTAAATTCATTGTTATATGTATTGTAATATTAAACTATTTCAAAGGTACTCACTTGGATTTTTTCTTTTTTTTTCCCTTTTTTACCAAAGTTGTTTTTATGGTATCTTACATTTATGGCAAGGGATATTGATTTTTCAATTAGAGCATTGGCGTAATGTTTTTCTTAGAGTCCAGAGTTTGAGAAACACCAGACTCTCAAAGTACAAACTCTGTTACCCAGCCTGTGCCCATCTCTATAGTCTCAAATCTGAGCTGCTTCCCAAACTCTTCTAGCCACTTGGATCTCGTCCCCCAGTTATACCCTACTATTCACATATTGGTTCCCTGATCCACCCAACCCTCCCCACCTGTTGGCCTGGCCTCATTCTTCAAGACCCAGCTCAAAGGTTCCTGCCACTAGAGACCGACTCACACTCTCACAGTGACTGGCTTACATGCTGGCTCCACTGACTCCCCAGGAACATAAGGCAGGGTTCATATCCTATCCTCACTGTGTCTCCAGCAACCTGGCTACACACTCTGCAAATATCATTTGTTACTATTAATAAGGGTCAAAAATGTCCTTCTTTCTAGGTTTGTTCACCACTAGGTTACAGATGGCTTCCCAGGTGGTGTAGTGGTGACGAATCTGCCTGCCAATGCAGGAGATGCAAGAAACATTGGTTTGATCTCTTGGTCGGGAAGATCCCCTGGAGTAGGAAACAGCAACCCACTCCACTATTTCTTGCCTGGAAAATTCCACAGACAGAAGAACCTGGCAGGCTACAAGTCTATGAGGTGGCAAGAGTCTGACACAACTGATCACAGACACACACACAAATTACAAACTCAGCATGAAGTGTTTCCAGGAAGATTAACAGAAAAAACTGTATCACACAGAACCCAACCTAGTCATGGCAACAAAAAAAATCCTGTTCTTTTTAAAGATCAAAACAAGCTACCCAGATTTTTATTTAAATGATAATGTACTGGTCTGACCACACAGGGAAACTGTACCTTCATACATTGTGGGTAGAGGTGTAAACTGATGCAAAAAATACAAAGAATTCTTTGTCCCAGTAATTTGACTTCAAGATTACTATCTTCAGAAACATTCTCAGGAGTATGAAAATCACACGTTCACAGATGTTTTCGGTAGCATGGTTTGTAATACCAAAAAAAATTTAGACTCTACCCCAGAGTTCATTAATGAGGAATGGGGGGCGGGGGGGAATTTATGAAATACTATGCAGCTATTAAAGAGAACTATCAACCATTAGCTGTGGCTACTCCTGGGGTGTGGGTTTTGTGGGACCTTGACTTTCTACTCACACAGTGCACGAGGAAAGTTTTGAATGAAATTCTGGAAACAAATTTAATTGCCAAGGCTACTTACTATTCAGTATTCTTTAAGATTTTTCTTCTGATTGTGAGATACTTTTGTAATTAAAAAATACAAAATTTAAAACCAAACTGAAGTTTGATGTTCCTTCAGTAAAGGGCCCTAGGACTTACCTGGCGGTCCAATAGTTAAGACTCAGTGCTTCCACTGTGGGGAGGTGGAGGAGGGCGGGGACTAAGATCCCACTGGCAGCAGTGTAGTCAAGAGAAAAGAGGGGGGTGCCCTACACCTCAATAAATTATATATTTAAAGCCACTAGATGTCACTCTGAGCAAATGTTCTGTGTCACAAAGCTGTAGCTGTAGAAACAGCTGATCCCTCTGATGATCCCAACTAGCTAGAAATACAGATGTCATCTGGTCTCAGGGAAATGCTGACTTGGGGAAGAGCCTCCGCTGAACTGCAGATGCCACACTCGGTGCCACGTGGCGACAATCAGGAAAGGAGAGGCACAATCACCCAGGTAGAGGCAGGATGTCTGAGGGAGGCAGGGCTGCAGCTGGACCCTGAGCTGGGACAGGGATCCTCCTGGAAGGGGCTGGCCACACTGTGGCCACAGGCAGGCCGGCCCTGTCTTCCTCCTGGGCCATGAATTTATGTGTATTGGCTGCCTGGCCTTCACTATTGATTTTGCTTCCAAAATTTCTACCTTCAGGCAATACTTTTCCAGCACTTAGGAAGGTATTTGGGGGCGGTGGGGGAGAGGAGTAGGAATCCAACCCCAATCTGATCAAACTTCTGGATCTACCTACTAAGTTATAGGCTCTACAGAGCCCAAAGGACAGTATGAAATACAAGAGCGATTTACGGTCAGCAAAACCCAGAGAACTGGGGGCAGTATGTGACATATGACCTGGTTTCTTCAACAAATAGATTATAAGGAGACAAGCAAAGAGACCAAGGGAAAACCCTCAGATTAAAAGAGACTTAAGAGCCATATCAAACAACTGCAACATATAGAACTTATTTAGACCCCTAATCAAAAAACTGTTGGGCGGAAAAAAAAATGACAATCAGATGTGTGAATACTGACTGGATTGTGCTGTTACTCGGTCGCTAAGTCATGTCCAACTCTTTGTGACCCCATGGACTGTCTCCTGCCAGGCTCCTCTGTCCATGGGATTCTCCAGGCAAGAATACTGGAGTAGACTGCCATTTCCTTCTCCAGGGGATCTTCCCAACCCGGGGATCAAACCCGCAGCTCCTGCTTGGCAGGCAGATTCTTTACATTGAACCACCAGGGAAGCCCCACTGACTGGATATTTGGTGATATTTGGGTATTACTGTTAACTTTTTAGGTATGATAATGACACTGAGGTTATTTTGTTTTTAAGTCCTTAGAGAAACACACTGGAATATCTACTGGTATTTGTTTCAAGAGGGGGCAGTGTGTGGGGGTGTAGATAAAATCACATTGACCCTAAGTTGATTCTTGTTGAAGCTGGGTGATTACATGAGTTAATTATCCTTTTTTATAATTTTGTTTGAATTTTACTTTAAAGTATAAAGTTAGACATCAGTGTTAAGGTGGGAGGAATAAATGACATACTTGACAAAGCAAACAGAGAAACTTTCTAGAGGCACTACTAGAGCCAGATGAGAACCATAGCAGTCATGAAATTTCTCAGTGGATGAGAATTAAACACAGTTTTCATCAGTTTTGTGGGATTTAGGAGGGGAAACCACCTAATCTCATTAAGCCTCTGTCCTCAAGTGTAAATGGGCATCACATCTGTATTTTCCAAGGGAGTCACAGACTTAAGTGAAAGGAACATATAAAAGAATATTTTGAAACCCAAGACATACTACCAAGTGTTATTAATAGTTCATGTGATAACACTAATTCACTTAGGGCTTCCCTGGTGGCTCAGATGGTAAAAAATCTCCCGGTCCTTGGGTCAGGAAGATCCCCTGGAGAAGCAAATGGCTACCCATTCCAGTATTCATGCCTGGAGAATCCCATGGCCAGAGGAAGCTTGTGGGATACGGTCCATGAGGTTGCAGAGTTGGACACGACTGACCCAGGATTTTCCAGGGGAGTCAGAAGACTTAAATGAAAGATGCCTATAAAAGTATTTTTAAACCCATAACATATTACTTGAGTGCTACATGACATACTACTTGATATACTATTAGTAGTTCATGTGATAACACTAATTCATTTATTCACACAGACATTCCATAAACATTTATGAAGAGCCGGATACTGTGTTAGGCACTGTGAATACAAAGACGGAACATTAGCCTTGCTTTGTCTAATTCCATGTTTATCAACCTTGGGTACACATTAAAAACACCAGTGCCTGGGCATCCACCCAGACCACAGTCTCTGGGTGTGGGTCTTGGTTATAGGGTTGTGTTTGTTTGTTTAGAGCTTCACAAGTGATTGATTCAACTTCAAGGGTTGAGAACCAGTCTTCTCATCAATTTCGATGAGTAGTTCTAAGCAATCTTTTACAAGCCTGGGTCTTAAAAAAAAAAAAAGGTACAAATGAATTTATGTACAAAATAGAAGTAGAGCTACAGATGTAGAAAAACTTGTGGTTATCAATGGGGAAAGGTGGGGAGAAGGATTAATTGGGAGACCGGGATTGACATCCACACACTACTATATATAAAATTGATAACTAAAAAGGGCTTATTGTATAGCACAAGGAAGTCTAATCAATACTCTGTAATGATCTATATGGGAAAAGAATTTAAAAATAAGTGGATCTATGTATCTGTTGTTGTTGTTTAGTCACTAAGTCATGTCAGACTCTTTTGTGACCCCACGGACTATAGCCCACCAGGCTCCTGAAATGTGTAACTAATTCACTTTGCTGTACAGTATAAACTAAGGCAACATTTTAAATCAGTTACACTCCAATAAAACAATTTAAAAAAGTAAACCTGGGTCTTGGTTTATGTAATTTTCGAGCAACTTTTAATGACTAGAGACACCCTCTAGCTGTTTGATCTCTGAAAGGACAAGGACTTGTCCAGCTGTGCACCAAATGGCCATCTGGCCATACCTGACTTCCCAGTGGTCGACAAAGTCACGTAATTTCAGGTGATCCCCCTGGAATTTTCCGTTGTGTTTTTCTTCCGTAGAGGGGATTTATCTTTTTTTGATTATAAAAGGTTTTGCTGTTGTTATTCAGTCACTAAGTCATGTCCGACTCTTCGCAACCCCATGGACTGCAGCATGCCAGGCTTCTCTGTCCTTCACTATCTCCCAGAGTTTGCTCAAATTCATGTCCCTTGAGTCAGTGATAAAAAGTTTGAGGTTGTGCAAGTTTCTCAGTTTCAGACATGAACAAATGAGACTGGTCAGTGTTCTGACTCACATTTCAAGTCAGACTTTCCAGAGTTTGCACCCCTCAGTCATGCTGAGGCCTGAAACCACGGGGTGTGAAGGAGGAGATCAGTGAGCCTAACCACACTAGTCTACCCCACACAGAATTCCCCACAAACACTTCCTGTTTGACTTTCCAGTTTGTTCCAGAAGGTTCTGGAAAGAGAGAAATAGGATCTGCTGAAATGCTTAAGAAAGGAAAGAAAATCAGGTTGAGAGTAAAATTTCTGGAGGAACAAGTAAAATAATGCTCTGAAAGTAGAGTCCCAGATTCTCCAAGTCTCATTACTAGATGCATGAGTTATATAAAACCACAGAAATATGGATTTACTTGCAGATCTTATTTTACCTCTTTCTCTACATATCCAGGTATCTTTTCTTCCTCAACGCATATCCTCAAATGCAAGCACCTGAGCGGGATCTTTCTGGGCACAGAGCAAGTGACACCCTAGCTCTACCCCTTACCCACTGTGTGACCTTGAATAAAATGCTTAAAGTTTCTGTCTCGGTAAAGTGGGGCTCATGATAGATAATACCTACTTCAGTCAAGTTGCTGGGAAGATTAAATGAGATTACGGGTAAATGAGATTGAGATAAAGAATACTTGGCACAGCATCCGCTGCAGAGTAAACTATGATTAAGTTTAACACACAATCTACTGCCAGAAATCCCTCAGGCCAGTGCTTCTTAAACTTTGTGCATATAATTATCTGGAGACTTTGCATATTCAGGGTACAAGTTTCAGTTTGGGAAGATGAAAAAGTTTCGGAGATGAATAGTAAGGTTGCACAACAATGTGAATTACCTAATGCCACTGAACTGTACTTTTAAAAATGGTTAAAATGGCAAATCTTCTTCTGTACATTTTTGCCACAATTTAAAAGCACTTTCAGGGGTTGCCCTGGTGGTTCAGTGGTAAAGAATCCACCTGCCAATGCAGGAGACATGGGTTCAATCCCTGATCTGGGAAGGTCCCACATGCCTGGGAACAACTGAGCCCTGCGTCACAACTATTGAGCCTGTGCTGTAGAGCTTGGGAGCAGCAACTACCGAGCCCTCAGCCTCAACTACTGAAGCCCTCGAACCCTGGAGCCTGTGCTCTGCTACAAGAGAGCAACCCCCGCACGCTGCAACTAGACAACACCCCTCACAGTAGTGTCTGACTCTTTGCAACCCCGTGAACTGTAGCCCGCCAGGCTCCTCTGTCCGTAGAATTCTCCAGGCCAGAATACCGGAGTGGGTAGTCATTTTCTTCTCCAGGGGATCAAACCTGGGTCTCCCGCATTGCAGGCAGATTCTTTACTATCTGAGCCACCAGGGATGCCCAATGAAGACCCAGCACAGCCTAAAGAAAAAAATAGAATGCACTTTCAGTAGCACTTTGAATAAGCTCCTAGATGAGGCTGATGAAGATAGTTTGCAGACCACACTTTGAGTAGCAAGGTCCTCTGGGTATTGAACCACCACCATCAAATTGATATTACACTTTACAGTTAACATAAGGCATTTCTACATCCCTTGTCTCTGTGATCCCCAGAATAACAACACATGATACTGTATTCAGAGCGAATGCAATTCTTCCTCTCCTTCAAGCAAAACCTTGATCTTGGGTCGTAGCCCTCTTACATCAAATCAGGGCTGTTTCTCTATGTAAGCAGACAGGATCTTACTTAAGGCCCTCTTTGTTTTTTTTTCCCTGTATTGACTGCTCTTTTTAGAGAACTCTCCCAAGCAAATGCTTCACATATCACCTTAGCCTTTCCTTCCCCATTTACATTTATGGTTGGGGTAAAGACTGGTTCTCCAGCCTAAATGGGGCTTCTCAGGTGGTGTTAGTGGTAAAGAATCGACATGCCAATGCAAGAGATGCTTTGGGTTCCATCCCCAGGTCAGGAAGATCCCCTGGAGGAGGGCATCACAACCCACTCCAGTACTCTTGCCCGGAGAATCTCAGGGACAGAGAAGCCTGGCAGGCTATATGGGATCACAAAGCGTCGGACATGAAAGACAGCACCAGCCTAAGCAGGGAGCATCTGCTTCACCCATTGGATGCTGGCCTTCCTCCCAGTCTGACCGGGGGCATGTCAAACATCTCTGTATTTACCATCTTACTGACAGGACACATGGAAAACTGCTTTGTCGTGTCTGTTGAGCGTGGGACCTGACAGCATTCATTAGAATTCTAGTTTTTATTCAGTCATCACTGCTATGTATCAGCAAGTGAAAACAGAACTGGATGTGCTCGGCTACACTGCGTGCTTGGCATGACCGGCAGCCCAAAGCAACAGTTCTCCAAATGTGCCTGCATAAGCGAGTGACAGCGTGTTTCCCTGGAGAGCTGCGAACGCAGCTCTAATTAGTGCGTTTGCTCACAGCTGTTTCTTGCACCAGAGGTTCACACAGCCTCAGACTGTGGGCTGTCACTATTGTGTATCTCTCCATGGAGTGGTCTGCAGGAATCCTGCAGTAATGGGTCCATTTCCTTAGCCACTGGGAACAGGATCAAGGTCGCTAGGCACAAGAACAAGGTCACCCGGCATCCTTAATTCCACTTGAAAAAGCTGTCCTGTGCACACTCTAACCCAAGAAGAAACTGCTGTAGAGGCCAAAGTGCCTGCCGCCAGCCCATCCAACAGTAGAATTCCCTCCAGTCAGCAGCAGGAATTCTCAGGGGTCTCCAGTCTCAAAGGGAGAGGAGATAGGACAGATACCCCAGGGTTCAAGTCCCTGGGAACCTGGTTCTCCACATTAGAATCATCTGGGGAGGCAACTGTTTACTGATGCCTGAGCTCCATTCCAGATCGACATTAAGATAATCAGGATGTCTGGGGGTAGAAACTGGGCATGGACAACTATTATAAAAAGTCAGTCTAGGGTTTCCCTGGTGGCTCAGTAGGAAAGAGTCCACCTTCCAATGCAGGAGTCACGGGTTTGATCCCTGGTTTGGGAAGATCCCACATGCCATGCAGCAACTAAGCCCGTGTGCCCCAACTATTGAGCCTGTGCCCTGGAGCCTGGGAGCCACAACTACTGAGCCCACACACCACAACACCCGTGTGACCTAGAGCCTGTGCTCCACAACGAGAGAAGCCAGAGCAATGCGAAGCCTGCACACAGCAACTAGGGAGTAGCCCTTGTTGGCCGCAACTAGAGAAAAGCCTGAGCAGCAACGAAGACTCAGGACAGCCAGGAGTAAATAAATAATTGTTTAAAACATCAGTCTAATGTGTGGCCATATTGAAAACCGCCACCTCAGGGGGTTTCTGTTTTGTTCAGACTTTAGAGCAAAAATTATGATGACCAAGAGGCAGGAGCCTCTCATTACAAAACACAAGATTCAAATGCCTTTAATGACACAGTGGGAACACTGTGTCTGAGCACAGCAGTAGTTGGGGTGAATGGTAATCATGGTGTACGTGTGTTTACTCCAAGGGTGAGGATAATTCGCTCTTCAGTGAGGGCATAGAACCAAGGACCAGCTCCCACCTTGGGAAGCCCTGGCTGCTGACCCAGCCCCAAGGGGAGGACCTGCAGGGAAGAGGCTTTGGTGTGCCTCACTCACACCGGCTGGATGCATTGAATTTTGAAATAAAAGGCATTGTAAAGAATCCCCAAAATTAATCTCTTTATCTGAGAGGCAAGTTTGGAATGAACCATTCCACGAAGTAGACAGCAAACTCAGCAGAACTGGGAAAACCACTAACACGTTCACCAAATTCTCTTAAAATGAATATGGATTAAAACTTGATTTCTGGATTTCCTGGCCACTTTTATATACTCCCCTCTCTCAGGAGGAGTATTTGGTTGAACATGCTTTAGAAAAATGACATCTCCAAAGATGAAAGTTTTATCTACAAAATTAGCGTTCTAATTTTCTAATTCTTAAGAGATTTTAATATATGAAGAAACTGAGTCAACTGATCCATGACACTTTCCTTTTGATTTCATTAATGACTGAAGTTTCCTCTTTCCTAAAGGATAATGAGGATCTGGTGATTTTTGCTTATCTATTTTGGCTTCTGAATCACTCAATTAGTCAGGATTTCTAAAACACCACACTGCATGCAGACACTCCTGCCACTTCCGGCTTCATCTCATCCTTTAAGAAGACTGAACCACCTATGGATCCACCAACCCACCATGTTCTTCTCACTTCCATGTTTTGGTTCACACTGTCCCCTTTGCTTGGAATGTCTTTTCTGTCCTTCCCATTAAGCCTGGGTGAAATTTTCCCATTTGCACATTGATGGACCTGAAGGGTATCATGCTTAGTGAAATAACAGAAAGACAAATACTACATCACTTATATGTGGTATCTAAAACATAAAACAAATGAATATTAAAAAAAAAAAAACAGAAATAGACACAGATACAGAAAACAAATGAATGGTTACCAGTGGGGAGAGGGAAGAGCAAGATAGGGGTAGGGGATTAAAGTAGTACAAACTACATTGTATAAAATAAGATACAAGGATTTACTGGAGAAGGAAATGGCTACCCACTCCCGTATTCTTGCCCGGAGAATCCCATGGACAGAGGAGCCTGGTGGGTTACAGTCCATGGGGTTGCAAGAGTAGGATGTGACTTAGTAACTAAACCACCACCACCCACAAGGAATATAGCCAATATTTTATAATAATTTTAAATGGAGTATTACCTATAAAATATTGAATCATTATGTTGTATATTTTTAACTAATATATAAATCAACTAAAAAAAAAAAGAACAAAAGGCACACTGAGAAAAAGTGTGACATTCTACTCCAGGTGGTAGTCTGTGCTTCTTAGTGCTGAGAGCTTGTGAATCTTCAAAGGGAAAGCACACACTCCTTTGGGATGTCACACCTCAGAAAGTTGAGAGGTCCACTCCCTCAAATTTACTCCTGAAGGACCAAAATTTTGATCCCCACTGTTGAGAAGCCAAGAGTTAGTGCCTCAATTTTAGGAGATGCAGATAGGTTAACAAGCAAGGTTTTCTCGTCGGTCCAGCCACCCTTTTGCAAAGGCGGGAGGAACAACCATGGTCTTCTGACAACTGTGGTCCTGAGGAAGCAGATTGGAAAAGGTGAAACCTGTGTCTTTCAAGACTGGTTGCTTCTTGGAAATGGCTGCTCTTCCTTGGAGGCTGCCAGGTTTTGTGATCCTGGCATTGGCAGGCCATGTTGGCTGTTAATTTGCCCCTCATGTGAGTGGTGCCACATCTCTTGTGTTCTGTCTTTATCCACATTTTCTGTTCTTACACCACACCACACCTTTCTTTTTTTTCCGAATATAAAATTTCCTTAAGGTTTAAAAACAAACAAGGTTCTCCTATGGCTCCCAGACTATCCTGTTTGCTGCTGCTTAGTAGGGTGGTTGGGTCCCCATGATGATAGATCCAGAGGTTTCTTTGACTTTTCTCACTCATCACTATCTCTGTTCCAGATAAGATGAAAGAGAAGAGGGGATACTGCTTTAAAAGGGCTCAATCTGTTTCATCAAACTAGAGAAAAAGAGTGAATTCTGGGTTACAGGCAATTACACTATTCACATAGTTTCATAGCTAGAACATGGGAGGTCTCTGAGGCAAAGTTGTGAAGCCTGCATTTTATTTCATTTTGCATCTGAGCTTAAAAGTACTAGAACCTTTTCACAGAACTAGGTTATATACCCCAATAAAAGACTGCTCATTAGAAAGAAATACTGTGAAAGGAATTGGGTTTGGCAAAGTGATACCTTAGCTAAGCTGTTAGTGTCTCACAGGTGATGTTATTCAAGACTGAATAACCAAGATTTTTATTAAAAAAAAAATACTGCAGACCAATTTCGTAGAAGGTGATGGCAACCCACTCCAGTGTTCTTGCCTGGAGAATCCCAGGGACGGGGGAGCCTGGCAGGCTGCCATCTATCTATGGGGTCGCACAGAGTCGGACACGACTGAAGTGACTTAGCAGCAGCAGACCAATTTACCTGGACCACAGAAGTAAAACCTATAGACGTGGAGAGTACAGGACTTCTCCAAAAGGAACTAAATATTTATCCTACAAAACATACAGAGCAAGAGATGAGTGAGCTTTTGTCAGAGGAGGGAAGAATGTCTTTTCTCTGGTACCGAGTTAGCAGGGACCTGGACTCTGAGATAAGTAGACCTCTGGTGTGTTCTCTGTGGGAAATCGAACTGACCTTCAACAAGTGACGCCAGCACCAGCAGAGCTGAGCTTGGACTCAGGGGCTAGTGCTCCCTCCGCTTATCCAGCTCATAGCCTCTTGTCTCCGCCATGAATGAGATGGCAGAACAAGACTTCCTCTGTCAAGGCATGATTCATGCAAATGTCAATGGATTTACCTTAAATCTTTTAAGCTGAAATTCTCAAGGTGTATCTTTCAGCCAAGCTACTAATACAGTTTGGTACTTTTCTAGTTGTTGCAATTATTTGTCCTGATTGCTCATTAGCAAAACCCTAGGTCACCTGAATTATTCATATCTCAAGAACAACCACAAAAAACGTATTCCGATCAGAGACAAGTGTCTTGGCCCCGCCAAGAATGAAGTATTGGCCCTATCCTAGTCCCATGCAAATGAGGGTCATGAGGACTCATTGGTTTTTAATGTGCTGATACTACACGTCATTAGAATCCACATATATAAATACCTTCCAGTTATCCAGATCATCTGGAAACGAGGCGTCAAGGAAATCTCAACCATCTTGAACATTCTGTTTTTCCTGGTGTACAAGGTAATAAATATCCTTTCAATTATAAATTTTATTATTTTATCAAAAATATAGACAACTGGAAAGGCTGAGAATTAAAGAATTTAATTTATTGACAATAACATTTTAATTCTCTTTTATAGTCATGTGGCCTATGTTTTTAACCCTTTAAATATTATCCCATGGACTCACATTTTATTTATTTTAAATATGTTACTCTGATACTTGTTCTGGGTTGTATTAGGGTTTTAAAATAGTGAGTGAACCCAAATTATAGAAAAAGAGCAATCACAAAAATCCTACATAGGTGGAATTTTAGAAGTTATGCCTATTTCCCTCCTCCATATTTAGAGCAATGAATATATGGAAAAAAAGAGGAGCATCAATCAACAGTTATAAGAGGGGAACATAAAGGATGCAAGCCTTCCAGTAGGCAATAATAGTTACAAGAATTTGGTCTTGATATCATCCTCTTGAAGGCTCTCTCCCCATTTCAAATATAATTTAACCTCAAAGATGGATTTTTTAAAATCAATCATTGGCAGCTTGTTTCAAGACATATTCTCTTATGGCATTTCACAGATCTACGGTTATTGGATATGCGTTGTCATTTTCTGTTTTGATTTATTTTAAAATTATAGCTCCCTTTGTAAAAAGTATTCCAAATGACAGAATTAATTTTTATAATTAACATTTACCAAGTGACCCCTCTTACAAAAATGAATCAATTAATATACTGTTGGTAAAAATTATAGCATTCTAATGGAGAAGGAAAACAATTATTTATCTTCAGAATGCCTCATCTCTCTTCTCTTCCTACAAAACAACAATAAAGGGCATTTTGTATACCATTTAAAAGATGTTCTCATAACAGTGTAGCTTTTTTCTTGTTTTCAAGAAAAATGAAAATGATTGAAATAAAAGTTACCATGATATAGCAGAAAACAGAAAACCGTGAATCTATTAGAATTTACTATCACATCAAATAAACCCTCTATATCATAATATGAGTATAGACAAGACAAATACCCACTTCTAAGTGGATATTATACTACTATCTACCTATCAAAGTCACTGTAAGAATCAAATGGAATAATAACTGTATTTCAAAAACTGTGTTTTTATAAACAGCTAATAGACCAATATTCTTTTAAACTCACTAGGTAAATATTGCTAATAAGTATGAAATCCGCCTGCAATGCAAGAAACCCCAGTTTGATTCCTGAGTTAGGAAGATCCACTGGAGAAGGGATAAGCTACCCACTCCAGTATTCTTGGGCTTCCCTGGTGGCTTAGGCAGTAAAGAATCCGCCTGCGATGTGGGAGACCTGGGTTTGATCCCTGGATCGGGAAGATCCCATGGAGAAGGAAATGGCAACTAACTCTAGTATTCTGGCCTGGAGAATTCCATGGACAGAGGAGCCTGGCGGGCTACAGTCCATGGAGTCACAAAGTGTCACACACGACTGAACAACTTTCCCTTTATGAAATGTTTCATACTGTACCTGAATGTGTGTGTGTATGATGTAGATCTTGAATTAGAGCCACACACCATTCATAAGGCATGTGAATCATAATCTATATTCCAATTGTTTAACAGACTTAGCGACTAAACAACAACAACAAAATTATCTTCCAGAATCTCTACTCTATACATCCTTTGGTTCCTAATAGCATAAGCTTCAGTCAAGTTTCTTAAGAAAGTGCCTGATCCAGGGTCAGGCTCCATAAGCAGAAAAGGGTTACATATTTTCTAAGTTAAGAATTAATACTCTTGTTTTACTTACAGATAGAGTCTAAAGATGAAAGTGGTGTTTCTGATCACTTTCCTTTTGGTCACGGCTCACTGCACACCAGTAAGTAACCTCTTAATGTTTATTTCTGCAAATCAGCCTTGGTTCACGCGTTCTAAACTTTAATACTCAATCTTCAAAAAAAAAAAATCTACCATTGGAGTCAAAGTCACAGTCTCCCTTTTAAGTTTCTTTGGAGCTAAAAGTAGCTCTTTCAAGGTATCTTTATAAACCCTGTTAGAGGGCTTCCTTACTGGCCCAGTGGCTAAGATTCCGAGCTCCCCAGGCAGGGGGCCCGGGTTCGATCTCTGGTCAGGAAATTAGATCCCACATGCCGCAAAAGACCCACAGGAGACAAAAAAATAAATACAAATAAATATTAAAAAAAAAAAAACAGTTAGAAAAACAAAAGAAGACTGTCAGAAAAGCAAAAGATTTGAGTCAAACGTAGCAGGGAACTTCGCCTGGCCTCAGAGCACAGCTGTGGTTCTCAATCTTGGCTGCACTTTGGAATTGCTTGGGAAACTTTACAAAGGCCTAAGGCCTGGGTCCTGCCCTCCCAAGCCTGACTTAATTGGCCTGGGGTGTGATGCACAGGCATCAGGATTTTTATCATCTTCCCAGGTGACTGTTTCACTGGGCAGCCAAGGTTGAGAAGTGCTGGTGGAGGAAGGGGCATTGACTGCTCTGGAGAAGCCCTTGATGAACTCTGAGACAATCGGAAGCCCCATGGTGGTTTAGGAAGACTGCAGCTCAGGTTGTTACTGTGAACAAAGCAGAAAGTGAACACAGTGAGACGATTACAGCCTTACCTCAGAGATACAGTGAGTTCAGTTCCAGACCACAACAATAAAGCAACTATCTCAAGAAAGCAGGTCATACGAATTTCTTAGCTTCCCAGTGCATATAAAAGTTATGTCTATATTATAACCTATTATGTATGGATGCAGCAGCGTTATGTCTGCAAAACAGTGTGCACCTTAATATTTTTTGTTTGCTTAAATTTTTCCTTTTCTAAAATTTATTTTTAAACCATATGTACTTTTATTGAAAAATAATTTATTGCTAAAAAACACTAACCATAATCTGAGCCTTTAGCAAGTCGGAGTAGTAACATTAAAGATCACTGAGCACAGATCACCATGACAAATATAATAATAATGAAAAAGCTTGAAACACTTGAGAATTACCCAAATGTGACTCAGAGACACGAAGTGAGAGAGTGCTAGTGGAAACATGGACAGTAGTCCTGCTTGTCACTGGGTTGCCACAAACCTTCGATTTGTTTTGAAAAATATGTACTCTCTGTGAAGCACAATAAAACTAGGTATGCTTATACTTGAGATAATATTTTTGGTACTAAAACAGATTAGTGACTGATGTTAACAGATACAATATTCATTTGCTTATTTTAAAAACAAATGTTTCTTGAGATGGGCGATCATGCAAGGTGCCAGAACTACTCAGATGACAAAACATAGTGCCTGCCTTTTGGGAACTCAAAGTCCAAGCCTCCTAGTTAATCACTATTATTATCATTACAACTGTTTCCTCAGTCTCCATATTCTGTTTCTCAATTTTCACAGGTACAAGAATTTTATCCTGGAATTCACCATGATTACTTCTTAAGCTGGCAGGTGATTGTGTGTGTGTGTGTGTGTGTGTGTGTGTGTGTTTTAAAAACCACCTAAATTAGGAATATTTGTGGTCTCCTAGGAAAATGTGGGAGAAGGCAATGGCACCCCACTCCAGTACTCTTGCCTGGAAAATCCCATGGACAGAGGAGCCTGGTAGGCTACAGTCCATGTGGTCGCTAAGAGTCAGACATGACTGAGCGACTTCACTTTCACTTTCATGCATTGGAGAAGGAAATGGCAACCCACTCCAGTGTTCTTGCCTGAAGAATCCCAGGGATGGGGGAGCCTGGTGGGCTGCTGTCTCTGGGGTTGCACAGAGTCGGACACAACTGAAGCGACTTAGCAGCAGCAGCAGGAAAATGTGATTTAAAGAGAAAATATGTGAGACATTTTCAAGAAGTAATATTTTCAGGAGCATAAAGTATGATTACAAGATTTTCTCTTAGAAAAGGGAACCCTCCTACACTGTTGATGGGAATGTAAATTAGTGCAGCCACTATGGAGAACAGTATGGAGGTCCCTCAGAAAAATAAAAATAGAACTACCATATGATCCAGCAATTCCACTCCTGGGCATATATCCAGACAAAGCTATAATTTGAAAAGATACGTGCACCTCTGTGTTTATAGCAGCATTATTTATAATAGCCAGGACATGGAAGCAACCTAAATGTTCACTGATAGATGAATGGATAGAGAAGATGTAGTATATATACAATGGAGTATTAGTCATAAGAAAGAATGAAATATTAATAATGCCATTTGGAGCAACACAGATGAACCTAGAGATTATCATACCAAGTGAAGTTAGGTCAGACAGAGAAAGACAAATATAATATGATATCACTTATGTCGTATTTAGACACAATACGAAAATGGACACAAATACGACACAAATGAACTTATCTACAGAACAGAAATAGACTCATAGACATAAAGAACAGATTTGTAGTTGCCAAGGGAAGTGGGATGGAGGAGAGATGGACTGTGAGTTTGGGATTAGCAGATTCAAACTATTACATATAGAATGTGTGTGTTAGTCACTCAGTCGTGTCCAGCTCTTTATGACCCCATGGACTGTAGCCCACCAGGCTCCTCTGTCCATGGAATTCTCCAGGCAAGAATACTGGAGACAGCTGCCATTTTCTTCTCTAGGGGACCTTCCCAATCCAGGGATCAAAGTCAGGTCTTCCACACTGCGGGTAGATGCTTTACAGTCTGAGCTATTAGAGAAGCCCCCACATAAAATGGATAACAACAAAGTTCTACTATATAGCACACGGGAACTACATTCAACGTCCTATATTGAAGAGAACATGAAAATGAATATATATGCCTAACTGAGTCAGTGTGCTGTACAGCAGAAAGTAATACAATACTGTAAATCAACTATATTTGAAAAGCATAAAAAAATATATATTTTCTCCAAGGTAAAAATGAAAGAAATCTAAGGTGGGAAGCATAGGAACCAGCCTCACTGGCATGGCTAGGAATTCTGTGGACAGTTCCTGCCAGTTGGGAAAATCATCTCCAGAGAAACAGACCTCTCTAGGCCTGTGAAAATCAGAACATTAGCCTTGAGTTATCTCTTGTTTGAGTGAACACCACCGTTCTCAGTGTGCAACTGATTTAGATTCTTCTCTTTTGCAAATAAGGGGACAACATAAGTCACCAAACTGCTTTTACAAGTTTAGCGTAATCTGACTTCAATAATCTGGAACCCAGAAATCACCAGGATATTTTGTTTTTACAACTTAATATTACGTCTTTACTTTTCAGAGGATACATCACAGAATGAGCCCATATCAACTATTCCTGTATCACATGGTAAACTCATTCAATCTAATATCTAAAAGTCCTCATTAAAAAGTTACACGTGCGATTAATTCCTTTTAGAACACTTTATCTCGACTGACAAATGTCTTTGTCTTTTTTTTTTTTTTTTTTTAAACAAGCTCAGAGATCAATTTATACTTATTTTCAGGAATTATGTTTCGTATAGACTTTTTGATCTGTAGATGGCAGCTTCTTGGTATATTGCTTGCTTCTTCGCATCTCCCTGAAGATGCTTGGAACATCTTTGAAAGCTCAGGTTTCTGCTCAGAGAGAACTGCCAAAGTATACAGCTCTCTGTTCCTCACCTTAGTACTTAACTGCCCTTTCCTTTCATAGGCAGGGATGAATCTCTATGTTTCTATGGATCCTTGTTGCCTTTTTTTTTTTTTTTTAGTGAGGCTGCTAATTTCTGGAAAATTTTTGTACCAGTACTCTTCTCAGCTAACTCCTAACTCCATTCTCTTCATATGATTGTCCAATTAACATTACAACAGCCCCTTTGTTATTCACAGACCTTAAAGTAATTTTTGTAATTTCCTCTTGGAAGTAATTTTCTTTTTGAGAACTTAAAAAAATATCTTTGAACAGAAGCAAAATTTCCTAACAATTAAGTGTCAGATAACTGTTTTGGTTTTTCTTTTCTCCCTTACAGTGCCTTCAGAGGCTTTATGAACTCTGCAATACCTGTGTAAGTTTTCATTCTTGATTTTTCTATCATTATCAGCACTTGAGAGAAGAATGAAGGCTCAGGAAAATAAAGGGAAAGACAAAGGAAACGTGAAATCATGTTTGAGGGTTTGTCATCATAATATTGGCTAATTTCCCATTTATATCTTGTTTTTAATACAACTTTAAGTCACTTATTATGAATGATGAATGTTCCACATACTAACAAAATTACTAATTAATGGAAGGACTAACACTTGTGAATTTGTTTGAAAAGCCTTAGAATTTTTTGAAAATGTTGAAGACAGTTATTAAGCCAAAGTCCTCTCAAATTTTCATTACATGTATCCTACTAATAATATCTGAGAAGGAACTTCAATTTAAAAAAAATACATATATTCATATATATAAACATGTGAAACCATTTAATAAATCATAATTTCTTAAACATATTGTATTTCTTTCCTTCCACTTTTCAGCTCTAAAATGTCCATTTTATGTCAAAGTCACCATCTTATCTTTTAATCCCTTGAGCATTTTAATCATAGCTATTTTAAAGTCAGTGTCTAGTAATTACAACTCTTTGGATCTCCTGAGGGTCTGCCTTTCTGATCTAATTTTTTTTTTCGTTGTCAGTCCAGTCTTGTCCCCCACCACTCCCTCTGACACTTTTTTAAAACCTGGTTGTTGTGGATTGAGCAGTTAACATTGTTTTGAAAACTGTAGACAATTTGAGGTTCTAGATGAAATTGCCTTCCTCCAAAGAGAAAGTTTTTTTTTTTCCTAGACTGTGTAGACCATGCGCACAACATTCACAGACCACCTTGCTCCATACGGAGACTGAGTTGATTAGAACAAGTCCCCCTGGCTCATTCTTATTCCCAGGGTGAGGTCTTTGGAGTTCTAGCTGTAAGACTGGTTACTTATTAAGTCTCCTTCTCCCTGCGTGCTAAGTTGCTTCAGTCGTGTCCGACTCTCTGCAACCCCAGGAACGTGTATAGCCTACCAGGCTCCTCTGTCCATGGGATTCTCCAGGCAAGAATACTGGAGAGGGTTGCCATGCCCTGCCTTCACTCCTTCTCCCAGGCAGCCCCTGAACTTGGAACTTTTGTCCCCTAGCCCTGTGAGTTTGTTAAAAGTCCTGCTCAGCTTCCAGCCTTTCAGCCACTACTTTGGGGATTGTCAATTGCCTCCCTGGGATTCTTGCCTCCCCGCAATCTCGAGTCCATAACCTCACTTTCTTGTGACTCTGCTACCTTCAGAAGCATGCTTAAACATTTGCGGCGGTGGGGGTTCCAACTCTCCCAGTTGTTCTTTCCAAAGGGATTGGCTGGAACAACAGGTTGGAAAGAAAGTAGTTGATTTTCTTTTCAATGATCAAATACAAACAATGTGAAATTTCATTACCTGTCCTACACATACAGAGAACTAGAAGAAGCTGATAATTTTAATAAAACTTTTTAAAAAATGGCACTGGTTGAAAATTCTCTTATCTATAATAAATTTAACAATGTTTTATTATTCAAGTAGTGGCTATGTAATATTTATATGTTGAATATTTATAGATGCATTCTTGTGTCTTGATTTTTGTCTTATCAGAGGAAACCACCAGTGAACAGACGGACTACCATAGACTCCGTGCTACCGTCCTCACCAGTGACAGAAATTGCTCCTCCTCTGACTCCTACTCCATCAGGCCCCTTTACCCCACCAGGGCCCTTTACCCCTAACAGACGGGGAGACATGTGATTCATGAAGTTCCACAGAGACTTCCTAGCCAAACACAGCATTCTTTCTCCTGCACTGTTTATCACAATTGATGATCAAAGACTCTCTCTGTTCCTTGGACCACAGCACACCCTTTTCAGTATCCTGGATAAAACAGCAATGCTTCATTAAAAAAATGCTTTTATCACTCCTATTATTCCTGAGTGGAATGTCATTTTCCATCATTATTGACATTTAAAGATAGATCAGGAAAATGAGCAAAGGAATCTCAGAAACAGGATCTCTTTCTCTGGGAAGTCACAGGCCTATAGTTAAGAATCAGAGGTTCTATGACAAAGGAAGGAAGGAAAAAGAATTTCGGGGAGAGGTATGCAGCCTGCAGTCTCTGCCAAACATGGGAGGTGAGAGGTGACAGGACCATCCCCAGCCTACATCCAAGCCCTTGAAAGACTTCTGGGATGCTTTCCAGCAAGAGGAGATAGCGTTTTGACCCTTTTAACTGGGAGGGAAACTGATGAAGCCATGAAGAAATGTACTTAAAATTTATTTTTGTCTTTTTTTTTTTTTTTAATAATAGCAATGAGCGAGGCCACGCGCGGGGCTCCCTCCGGGTCTCCGCCTCCAACAAGACGCTCCTCTCCTCACGCCGGGAACTCGAGGACGGCGCGGCAGCCGCTGCGACCCTCGCGGCGGAGCCGGAGAAGGCGCCGGCGGCCGAGCCGAGCCCGCCGGGTGCCCGCAGCCGCCCGCATTTCCCGCCGCCGCCGCCGCCGCCACCGCCACCGCCGCCGCGGCTCGTCGCGCCCCGCCCTCCCCTATTTTTGTCTTATTTGAGAGGCAAAGTTACAAGTTTCTGCCTGATCTGTTTATACAGATGTACAAAGCAAAAAGGAAGAAAGATTTTATGCATATGACTCATTCTCCATCTCTACGAATACCAGGCCCACTTTTCAGGAAAGAGAATGGTTTGGCACCTCTGAACTAAGAACAATGGTCACAGTCTATTAGTCCTTTCTGTTCTTCCACAGTGAAAAACCACTGCATGACATTCACAGGGGACTTTGGTTTTGTTGGGAAGTTTCCCAAAGGTCTCTCCTTACACCAGGTTGCAACAGGCTATACTTAGAAATCAAAGGAAATGAAGTCTGCATAGGAAAGGTGTGTGTGCATGCTACGTCTCTAAGTTGTGTCCGACTCTTTGTGGAGAGAGCCCACCAGGTTCCTTTGTCGTGGGATTCCCCAGGCAAGAATACTGGAGTGAGTTGTCGTGCCCTCCTCCAGGGGATCATCCCAGACACAGGGATGGAACCCTTATCTCTTCTGTCTCCTGCACCGGCAGGTGAGTTCTTTACCACTGGCGCCACCTGGAAGCCCAGAGGAGAGGACACACAATCAACTTCATAAAAGTCAAAGTCTCAGACTTGAAAAGAACCTTAGAGGCTACTGAGTCGACATGACCTGGGGGCTTGTTAGAAACGCAGGTAAGATCAGGCTCCACTGGGGACCAACCCAAGAAGTATCTGCATTTAATCAGGGCCCCTGATTAAGTGTTCCTCCACAATATCACTGACATATAGACAGCAGCCAGAATACCTCAGTCTATGAAAGAGAGCCATTCCATAGTCCTTTCTTGGCTAACTTTGATCTTGGAAAAAGTTATTCTTTGTATGGAATTAAAATTTGGTTCTAATCCACTCTTTGTGGTCATATCGGATAAATCCAGTCTGTTTTCTCAATGTAACCTTTCAAATAAATAAAAATAACTTAAACAGTCCTGCATTCCTCCAAGCAAAACTTGTCCAGTCCTCCAACTATTCTGTGTGTGACATGGTTTGATTTTTCCCCCCACAACCTGGGAGTCTTTGCCAAATATCCTCTAGTTTTTATATTGTCCCCACCCTCAATGGTGGTTTTCAGAACCGCACATGATACCACAGATGTGATGTGGAAGAGGACAAAAGTGGGATGATTGCTTCTGACATTCCAGATCCTACACCTGTTAATGTGATCCAGGGCTGTCTCTCTGGGTAACCACAAAGTCCTTTCCATGCATTGCTAAAAACATGGCAGATGTCTTCTGTGCTTGAACCCTTGGACAGAAAGACGGGGCCTCACTTACATTTACTCCTGTTATCACTTATGTGATTAGACCCAGATCAGCATTCTCACACACAGATATTTCTAATCTAGTTATTTAAATGTATTCTCTAGTCTTTAAATGCAATACTCTAGTCTTTAAATGTATTCAAGTTCACTACTCAATGTTATGCTGTTAGGCAGCCTGGATAGAAGGAGAGTTTTGGGGGAGAATGGATACATGTATATGTATGGCTGAGTCCCTTCACTGTCCACCTGAAACCATCATAACATGGTTAGTTTTGTTTTGGTATACAAAAAAAAAAAAACCAAACAGTAAAAAATAAAAAGTTTAAAGTTTGAAAAACATTTTAAAAATAAGTATCTTTTTAAAAAGCAATAAATAAATTCAAGTTCAGTAGTTCACTATATGATCTTAACTCTGTTTGTTCACCTATCCATCCAAAAATTTTAAGTATCTCCTCAGTTTTAGGGGGAAACAGATGAGAACAGGACACTCTGGGCTTCTGTCCTCTTCTGATTCTCACTGCTTTGAAGCAGTATTTGCCATCGCTGGGAGGGTGCTATTAAATATAATGAAATATATTTGATGGTATAGCAGATACCCTAAGGGCTTTAAATTACAGTTTCATGAGCACTGAGAATGAACAGAGGAAGGACTTAGTAAAGCAAATATTTACTTGGCTAATAAAGGATATGTTACATGCATCTTGACAGCTGGGTCCTGTACGAAAATGCTTATCCAGAACTACCCAGCCCCGGCTCCACTTCAGAATCATCTGGGGACTTTAAATACACCAAAGTCCCATTCCAAGCCTACTGAATTGACCATCTTTGGTTGCGGAAGGAACCAGAGCATCACCATTTTTTAGTTGCCTGGGGTGGTCCTAACATGTAGTGGGGGTTTGAGACCCACAGCTCTAAATGGATTTTCGGAAGCACAGAGGTCCCTCTGCTCTCAGAGATTGGTTCCAGGACCCCCCACAGATACTAAGACCTGGGGGTGCTCAAGTTCCTTACATAAAATGGCCTAGTATTTGCATATGACCTATACACATCCTTCCTCCCTGAATACTTTAAATCATTTCTAGATTACTTATAATACATGGTGGGTACTCAGTTGCTCAGTCCTGTCTGACCCTTTGGGCCCACATGCACGTAGCCCATCAGGCTCCTCTGTCCATGGGATTCTCCAGCCAAGAATACTGGAGTGGGTTGCCATTTCCTTCTCCAGGGGATCTTCCCCCACCCAGGGATCCAACTCCAATCTCCTGCATTGGCAGGTGGATTCTTTACTACTGAGCCACCAGGGAAGCCCACTTATAATACCTAACACAATGTTAAGTACTATGTAAATAGTTTTTACATTGTATTTTTTAGGAAATAAGGATAAGAATAAAGAAGGCTGCCTGTGTTCAGTACAGACACAACCATCATTGGCCTAACTACATAGTACAGGTCAAAAAAACCACCTAACATTTTCTTTCAACACTTAGATTGCTTTTGTTTAATGACCTCAAAGAGAACTACAGAGAATAAAACAATATTTAAAACACAAGTACATAGAGAAAATATAAAGAAACTATAAATTCATTCCCTGTCTTCCACACACACACATACACTGTTAACACTCACCAAAACCCTGGTTTTTCTCTCCTGATAAACCCAGATAACCATGTCGATGGTGCCAAGGACCACTGCCCTATGGTGCCCACACGGATGTCTGGCACTGAGATTTCAGGCTAAGCTGAACTTCTGACAGAACATCAGAAGGATCATCTCAGTGGGAGGAACTGGGTCCTGATTATAGATAATGAATGCTTCAGAAGAGGCTCAGTAACAGCCAGGACCTGTTACATAATAGAAAACTGTTCCCTTTGGAAGTGCCACGCTCGCTGAAAATCAGACCCTTCAACACTTGCACCTGTTAGAAAGCTGCCACAAACTTCTCAGATTTCCAAACCAAGAAAACCCACTGTAACAATTCTATCCAAGGCAAACCATTCAATATCACGGTAATCCAAGCCTATGCCCTGACTGGTAACGCTGAAAAGCTAAGGTTGAATGGTTCTATGAAGACCTCCAAGACCTTCTAGAACTAACACCCAAAAAAGATGTCCTTTTCATTATAGGGGGCTGGAATGCAAAAGTAGGAAGTCAAGAAACACCTGGAGTAACAGGCAAATTTGGCCTTGGAGTACAGAATGAAGCAGGACAAAGGCTAACAGAGTTTTGCCAAGAGAATGCACTGGTCACAGCAAACACCCTCTTCCAACAAAAGAGAAGACTCTACACATGGACATCACCAGATGGTCAATACCCAAATCAGATTGATTATATTCTTTGAAACCAAAGATGGAGAAGCCCTATACAGTCAGCAAAAACAAGACTGGGAGCTGACTGCGGCTCAGATCATGAACTCCTTATTACCAAATTCAGACTTAAATTGAAGAAAGTAGGGAAAACCACTAGACCATCCAGGTATGACCTAAATCAAATCCTTTATGATTATACAGTGGAAGTAAGAAATAGATTTAAAGGACTAGATCTGATAGAGTGCCTGATGAACTATGGACTGAGGTTCGTGACATTGTACAGGAGATAGGGATCAAGACCATCCCCAAGAAAAAGAAATGCAAAAAAGCAAAATGGCTGTCTGAGGAGGGTTTACAAATAGCTGTGAAAAGAAGAGAAGCAGAAAGCAAAGGAGAAACTGAAAGATATACCTGTTTGAATGCTGTTTCAAAGCATAGCAAGGAGAGATAAGAAAGCCTTCCTCAGTGATCAGTGCAAAGAAATAGAGGAAAACAATAGAATGGGAAGACTAGAGATCTCTTCAAGAAAATGAGAGCTATCAAGGGAACATTTCATGCAAAGATGGGCTCAATAAAGGACTAAAATGGAATGGACCTAACCAAAGCAGAAGATATTAAGAAGAGGTGGCAAGAATACACAGAAGAACTGTACAAAAAAGATCTTCACGACCCAGATAATCACGATGGTGTGATCACTCACCTAGAGCCAGACATCCTGGAAAGCGAAGTCAAGTGGGCCTTAGGAAGCATCACTAAGAACAAAGCTAGTGGAGGTGATGAATTCCAGTTGAGCTATTTCAAATCCTAAAAGATAGTGCTATGAAAAGGCTGCATTCAATATGCCAGCAAATTTGGAAAACTCAACAGTGGCCACAGGACTGGAAAAGGTCAGTTTTCATTCCAATGCCAAAGAAGGGTAATGCCAAAGAATGCTCAAACTACCGCACAAATGCACTCATCTCACACGCTAGTAAAGTAATGCTCAAAATTCTCCAGGCCAGGCTTCAACAATATGTGAACCGTGAACTTCCAGATATTCAAGCTGGTTTTAGAAAAGGCAAAGGAACCAGAAATCAAATTGCCAACATCCTCTGGATCATCGAAAAAGCAAAAGAGTTCCAGAAAAACATCTGGTTCTGCTTCATTGACTATGCCAAAACCTTTGACTGTGTGGATCACAATAAACTGGAAAATTCTGAAAGAGATGGGAATAGCTGACCACCTGACCTGCCTCTTGAGAAATCTGTATGCAGGTCAGGAAGCAACAGTTAGAACTGGACATGGAACAACAGATTGATGCCAAATAAGAAAAGGTCCCTCTAGTCAAAGCTATGGTTTTCCAGTAGTCATGTATGGATGTGAGACTTGGACTATAAAGAAAGCTGAGCACCCAAGGATTGATGCTTTTGAACTGTGTTGGAGAAGACTTGAGAGTCCCTTGGACTGCAAGGAGATCCAACCAGTCCATCCTAAACGAAATCAGTCCTGAATATGCACTGGAAGGACTGATGTTGAAGCTGAAACTCCAATACTTTAGCCACCTGATGCGAAGAGCTGACTCATTTGAAAAGATCCTGATGCTGGGAAAGACTGAAGGCAGAAGGAGAAGGGAACGACAAGGGATGATGGTTGGATGGCATCACCGACTCAATGGGCATGAGTTTGAGTAAACTCCGGGAGTTGGTGTTGGACAGGGAAACCTGGTGTGCTGCAGTCCACGAGGTGGCAAAGAGTCGGACACGAGTGATCGACTGAACAATTTTACCTCGTCATCGAGCTCTCGGTGGTTCACCTCATACCCCTCTCCAAACACCTTAAGTAGAAAGTGTGCCTGACACCTCTTCAGATTCTGAACACTCCTAATATACGGTCATTCTCTTCATGCAAGTTCTAGTCTGTCATTTACAAAAGAAAGACTTCTCCGTACTACAAAAGCCAAGCAATAATATTTTGGATCTCAGAGTATCTGCGAAAATCACAAATATACGTACAATGTGAACAAGGACAGGAGACGGAGACACTCAGCAAATTTACATGCTCCACACTCCTGAGAATGACGAAAAAAATCAGGTTTTATGAAGGTGGAAGGCTGAATGACAACCCACCAAAACTGCGCACATTCCAGTCTCTGGAACCTGCAAATATGTTCAGTTCAGTCGCTCAGTCGTGTCTGACTCTTTGCGACCCCATGAACTGCAGCACGCCAGGCCTCCCTGTCCATCATCAACTCCCGGAGTCCACCCAAACCCATGTCCATTGAATCGGTGATGCCATCCAACCATCTCATCCTCTGTCGTCCCCTTCTCCTCCTGCCCTCAATCTTTCCCAGCATCAGGGTCTTTTCAAATGAGTCAGCTCTTCGCATCAGGTGGCCAAAGTATTGGAGTTTCGGCTTCAACATCAGTCCTTCCAATGAACACCCAGGACTCCTTTAGGATGGACTGGTTGGATCTTTTTGCAGTCCAAGGGACTCTCAAGAGTCTTCTGCAACACCACAGCGAATATGTTACTTCATACAAAAAAAGAAATTTTGGCAGATGTGATTAAGGATTTGAGCCGGAGAGCAGTACAGCAAACTACCAAGACGGCCTATTAATAGGAAAGACCAGAGAAGATAGAAGTCAGCGGACACAAGATGCTAACAGTGCTGGCTTCAAAATCAAAGAAAGGCCAACAGCAAGTAATTCACAGAGGTAGCAGAGAAAGAAGAGGAAAGTGCAAATTCTTCCCAGGAAAAGAAAGGGAGCTCCTGCATTTCGACGTTCGACCTGTAAAAACTGACTTTTCTGAACACTTTGAAAGCCGCGGTTAACGTACTGCATTCTCAGAAAGTAGTGCTTTGAAAACCAAAAACCAAAAACCGCGCGGCCGCTCTGGGGTCTGACACCCGCCTCTGCGCACACCCACAAGAGGGCGGAGCTAATGACGGAAAACAAGCCGCGCGCTTTACGCGCTGAAGTACTTTGGAAAAAGCGATTCATGGGAAAAAAGGCTGACTCTGGCAAAGACCGAAAACCAAAAAAAAAAAAAAAAAGGAAACGGCAAAAAAAATCGGGAAAGTATCAGCAACTCAACGACCGTGAACTCTAGCAAGTTCTAGAAAACAGTTAACGATAGGATAACTAGGTGTGTTATTACGGAACTGCAGAATATCAATTTAGTATCTAAATGATAGACAACAAACTGCCACACGTTAGAAAAAAAAGTAAAGATCGCAGTGAGTAGCAAAAAAAGCCCAAACTTCTATTCTTAGACAAAAAAAAACCAGGGGAAAGCGCGAACGCAGTCCCCCACTACCACAAATTATGCAGTCGAGTTTCCCACATTTGGGGAAATCGCAGGGGTCAGCACAGCCGGAGTGCAAAGGATGAGCCTCACCCTGGGAAAACCACCTTCATGATCATGGTATCTCCCCTGCCAGGTAAGTATGAGTTGCTAACCAAACTTGGTACCACACCATCAGATCCAAATCACTCTCTACGTAGGACGACTTTTCTCATGCAGTCTGTACTACTCCCCTTCTGAAGTATAAAGAGTTTCCAAGAGATAATTACCACCAGCAGCATTTGACATCTGGAAATTGTCTAAACTCTTAGGAAATATATATGTTGCTTAAGCACGACCAGCAGTCACTGCTCGTATCTACATATTCCACACCCCTTTCGTGACCTCATTTAACGCGCGTCCGGTTCCTAGCATTGTTAGTGGCGCAGTTCCAAGAAAACTTATAAAGGTAAAGACGCTGCACAAACTTAGACAATATAAGTTAGCTTCTATCTTGAAAGCCTTGGGACAAGTAACGTCGATGTTGACATTTGGCGCGGTTCAACAAGCCGCTGTCCAGGTAACTAAAACAGCAAGTAAGGAAAGATGAAACTTGACAAAACACACACACACACACAAAACCGTACGTTTGACAGTCCAGTCCTTGGGTCGATAAAAGTAGGTTGTCCGTTTAAAGGTTCAAGCCCAAGGACAAAACATGCTTTCTTTCAAATAAGCAGCAAATGATCGCCCTTAACCTGAAAGGTCAGTTGCATAAACACTCTCTTTGACTCTGGCAAAGTAGACGGACAACCTCACACAAGCGCCCCCCTCCCTCATATCTGTGCAGTCTCCGGAGTCTGCACAGCCGTAGGGATCACACTCCGCCAGTGGAAACCAGCTTCGTGATCAGTGTCTTCCTTCCCAAACAAGAATAAACTGTGTTTCCTTGTATTCTTAAACCCTCTCGTGCTCAACGCTACAAACACAGGGTCATCTGTTCCCTTTTTCACAGACCTTTGAAATCCAAAACAAGACTGCAGGAGAATCCGTCTTGCAAGAAAGAAACTTCCGAGCCCTCCTAGACTCATATTAGACTTCCAAAAGAGCAAATCCTGTCTCAGGCAGCAGTTAGTAATTCACATTTCCACATTCACGAAATAAATATTATCAGTGTCCCCAGTCCTCTCCCTCCCTCTGTTAGGAAACAGAGGTCTTGGCCTTCCCCAATCAATAGAAATTGACTAGCGGCCCATGCTGCAAAGACAGGGAGAATAAACAACAGATCCCCTTGAATGCTGGTTCCCCAGAGTGGGGGAGAAGCTTATTCCTTATGTGGGGTGAGGGGAGGGGTATATGGCTGGGGGCAAAGGAGTGATTTAGGTGTTTTGCCCACTCCTTCGGGTGGTGCTGTGTCCAAGGTGAATGCTCAGTACTCTGCTTTTGCTCCTAACATTCTGTTTTTGCTCCAGGTTCCCTCGAAAGAGGAAGTTGGATTTTTTTTTATCTCTCTGCATCTTCAGATCAGATCAGTCGCTCAGTCGTGTCCGACTCTTTGCAACCCCATGAATCGCAGCATGCCAGGCCTCCCTGTCCATCACCAACTCCCGGAGTTCACTCAGACTCACGTCCATCGAGTCAGTGATGCCATCCAGCCATCTCATCCTCTGTCGTCCCCTTCTCCTCCTGCCCCCAATCCCTCCCAGCATCAGAGTCTTTTCCAATGAGTCAATTCTTCACATGAGGTGGCCAAAGTCCTGGAGTTTCAGCTTCAGCATCATTCCTTCCAAAGAAATCCCAGAGCTGATCTCCTTCAGAATGGACTGGTTGGATCTCCTTGCAGTCCAAGGGACTCTCAAGAGTCTTCTCCAACACCACAGTTCAAAAGCATCAATTCTTCGGTGCTCAGCCTTCTTCACAGTCCAACTCTCACATCCATACATGACCACTGGAAAAACCATAGCCTTGACTAGACGAACCTTTGTTAGCAAAGTAATGTCTCTGCTTTTGAATATGCTATCTAGGTTGGTCATAACTTTCCTTCCAAGGAGTAAGCATCTTTTAATTTCATGGCTGCAGTCACCATCTGCAGTGACTGTGGAGCCCAGAAAAATAAAGTCTGACACTGTTTCCACTGTTTCCCCATCTATTTCCCATTAAGTGATGGGACTGGATGCCATGATCTTCGTTTTCTGAATTCAACAGCTTTAAGCCAACTTTTTCACTCTCCACTTTCACTTTCATAAAGAGGCTTTTGAGTTCCTCTTCACTTTCTGCCATAAGGGTGGTGTCATCTGCATATCTAGCACACAGTTATTTTTAGTCCCATAGAGTTTCTTTGTATTTTTGTTGTTCCAGGAGAGGTGTGTGTCCAGGTGCAAGCATTGAAACCAAGTGTCCCAGGTCCCAGCCTGACTCACTTCACTGTGAATTAGAATTGGAGTTTCCAAGTTTACCTAGTCTTGAATTGTCTTTCCTGGGATTGCACTGAAGGAGGAAACAGAACAAGCTCTATCTTGAAAGCAGGACTCTGTCTTGGGCTGGACTGTGGACTTTGAGCTATATGCCCAGTATCTATGGAAATAATATACCAACTGCAAAACCAGGCCCCTGGAAGGAAGAGCCCCAGGGCCCTCCATCGCCTAAAAGAATACCCTAATTATCTGTATAACCTAATAGAATCATACATTCTGTTATGCTTATTGGGGTATGACCACAGGCCTATTGATAATTGTTCACTGTTAACTACCTAGGCTTAAGGCATGTGATCACGGATTAATTTTGATTGTATCTTTCTTTTTCCTTTGTTCAGACTAGTTTCAGGGAACCTTATACACTTAGGGTATATAAGGTTTTCACAAAAACTGGGTCCTTGGCTAAGAGGAGACTCTGCCTTGGCCCTGCCAGTGTAATAAACTGCACTCCACTACCTGCATTGTCCTTCTGAGTGACTTTGTTTCCTGGAACACGTGGCGACAACAGCACCAGTGCTCTTCTGGTATTCTCCCTTTGGCCAAAATAAATTAGCCAGAGTTTTATATCTTTAAAACAGGAAGAAATAATGATGTTTTAAAAATCTTAATAAAAATGAACCAGAATAACTGAGAACACAGAGGTGTCTGAGGTGGGTAGAGACACAAATACTATTAGAGTAAGAAAGGAGAGAGCTCTGTTGTTGAAGGGAAAAGCCAATTCTGACTCCACATTGGAACTGTTCTTTGACTTGCATTTCCTCATGTTTATTATTATAATCATACATAACGGCCTGCCTCAGAGAATCCTGCCCTCTCAGCCTGACCCTGTCCACCTGCTGGATGGCAAGAAGGAAGAAATTAACACATCCCCTTGCCTGAGGCTTGCCATTGTAGGACATATTAGAAAGGATTAATGACCTTTTTACTTTGTTTCCTCACCTCCCCCATCTCTGTTCAGTAGAAGAACCTGGCACTCAGAGGACCACCCCCCACCCCCAGAAGATGGTCATTTTGAAACATTCGGTTGGTATCTTCTCAGTGGGAAGCTTTCTGAGCTTTCCCAATAAAGTCATATTCCTTGCCTCAACACTTCCTCACTCAGATTCATTGGCCTGTCCTGCCGGGAGCAGAGCCAGCTTGGACTTGGTAATAATGTGAGCTGCAACTATCCCTGAAATCTGACCTTTTGACAGTCTACTAGTTTGATTTTTTACAGACTATCTCCTCCAAAGTATTATGTAATATAGACATACATATGATACATACATACACCCACATAAACTTATATATAGATAAAATCTATATATAGTTTGTTTTGTGACATAAAAGTTAAGATACTTGGAACTCTGGTTTGGGAACCACTCATGTAAGGGGAAAAAGTCGTGCTAGACTGGGCTTCGCAGGTGGTGCTAGTGGTAAAGAACGCTCTTGCCCATACAGGTAGACTTAAGAGATGTGGGTTCAATCCCACATCTTGGGAAGATCCCCTAGAGGAGGGCGTGGCAACCCACTCCGGTATTCTTGCCAGGAGAATCCAATGGACAGAGGAGCCTGGCAGGCTATGGTGATTGCACAGAGCTGGAAACGACTGAGCAACTAACACACTATACTAAAACAGTAGTCTAGTGTATGTGCGCGTGTATGCTAAGTTGCTTCAGTTGTCTTCAACTCTGTGCAAAACTATGTACTGTAGTCCGCCAGGCTTCTCTATCTGTGGATTCTCCAGGCAAGAATATCAAATCCCTTCTCTAGGGGTTGCCAATCCATTCTCTAGGGGATCTTCCCAACCCAGGGATCAAACCTGTGTCTCCTGCATTACAGGCAGATTCTTTACCAACTGAGCCACCAGATTACTGTTACTATCAAACAAATTTTAAATGTAAAATGCCATTTTAATATTTGCGACTAATAGTGCTTTCTTAAATAAGAGAGCTGTTCAAGAACCCATAGTCTTTCAAGCCTAGTCTCAATATTTTACAAAAAAATTCAGGGGCTTCCCTGGTGGTCCAGTGGTTAAGAATCCACCTGCCAATGCAGGAGACAGAGGTTCAATCCCTGTTCAGAGAACTAAGATCCCACATGCCATGGAACAACTAAGCCCATGCACCACAAGTACTGAAGCTTGTACACCATTACTTCCGAAGCACCCTAGAGGTGGTGCTCTGAAACAAAAGAAGCCACCACAATTCGAAGCCCGGGCATCACAATGAAAAGCCCCTGCTCACCGCAACTAGAGAAAGCCCACATGTAGCAATGAAGAGCCAGTGCAACCAAAAATAAATAATTTAAATTAAAAATTTTTTAAGAAATTCATTGATTTTGGCCTAGTAATCAAAATATTTGTCTAAGACAGTCTGCCTCAGGGCAAGAAGGTCCTCCACTCTCTGGTAGCTCAAGCGGGTTAATTAAAGCATTAGTGTTATAATCCTCACAGAAGCCCTGAAGATCTGAATATCCTTTGAGGAGAGTCATATCTGATTAGAAAAACATAAGGAAATATACATGTGTGTTAAATACTAACATAAGTTAGCATAGAGAAAGCTTCTTTAGTCATTTTACAAAGGTTAAAAACCTCGTGCCAAAACCAAAGTAGATATAAAAAATCTCATAGATAAATCTCATCTATGAACAAAAATTTAAAGCTCTTAACTAAACCTATAAAATCTTTATGCACTGAAGCTAGTAGGGTATTGAAAGACATATGCAATAACTAAATAGGATTCACACCAGGAACATAGGCCTGAAGTACACGTAAGTATACTGTACATATATGCAGGATACAAATTCACTCTCTAGAAATCTCTGTTGGAGGAACTCCCCTTGCAGGTTGTGGATGTGTACATTTTCTGGTACATTTCTATGTGCCTACCAAGGGTAACATTGGAGCAAAGGCCAGCACAAGAGATGTGATGTAACTTGCTGCTGTTGCTTAGCCACTTCAGTTGTGTCTGACTCTGTGCAACCCTATGGACTGCAGCCTGCCAAGCTCCTCTGTCCATGGGATTCTCTAGGCAAGAGTACATGCCCTTCTCCAGGGGATCTTCCCGACTCATGGATCGAACCTGGGTCTTCCGCAGTGCAGGCAGATTCTTTACCGCTGAACTGCCAGGGAAGCCCCGTGATATGACTTAGGTTCACTCAATTAGAATTTGTCATCTGCCTTGTATTTTCCTCTGACAACAGTGGTAGTTTTAACTTGGAAAAAAATAAAACTGACACACAAAGCATTTCAAATGTTACTCGTCTGCAGGATTCGGTTCTGTTTCTTTAATGGGTTCTCTGTTGGTTAGGAATTCATTGTCGGTTCGTGTACGGTACACCTGGGCCTCACCCAGCTTCTGACGTGCACGGTCCCCTCCAGCCTCCGTATAATTATGTGAAATTAGGGATGTGTGGTTGGCTGCAAAGCCAGGGGTAAGCAGTTCTCTTAAAAGCAAATCCTGAAAACAGACTGTCACTCCCCATCTGACATCATGTTTTGTAAGGCCTCCTGTTTAGAGAGCGCACAAAGCCACGGGTGTTTTGTGGGGCTAAGAGAAGGCCTGGTTGGTGCTACTCTCGGTGGAGCTTCCTGTCTATCTCACAAAGCTCCAGCGGCAGCAGGTGAGTCTTGAGGACTCTGGAGGGAAACATCTACCCTCAGATTTATTGATTTATGGATCTGAGGCTTAGTGAACCTTTTGGTGTCAGCTAGAGGGGGAACGCCTTCTGGTGGATGTGGCAACAGGAGCTGGTCACTGGAGTAGAGCAGAGTGTTTGTATCCTGAGGGTGGGCAACAGACCCACTAGGGAAGGAAAACATTTTAAGATTTTTATATTTTTAAATTCCATACTTTTAAACTTATTTTTCAGTGATTTCTATAATGTACATAATAAATATGCAGTAGAACATGCTTAAGGATGGATACATAATTAAGTGATATCTATATCTATACATTTATATATACATAATGCATGCTCAAAATTTTTTACTGATGAAATGTATGATAAAAACCAACAAGAAACAAGACCATGGTGGTTGAAGTCTGTGAGGCAAGCGGGCCTGATTTGCCTGCAAGGTTTCCAGTTCCTTCTCCCTAAAGTTCTCCCCCCACAGTTTTGCTGAAGGGAAAAGGCAGAAATGGAATCAGCCAAGTTTGTGGCTGCGAAAGATTTCTCCATGCATTTCTTTGTTATTCAAAATTAAAATGGTAAGACTAGGTCATTATATGTTTTCCCCTTTGCCAAACATCTAGAGGAGTGTATAGTTTAGTAGAAGTGCTGAAGGAACCAAAACTACCCCAATCCTACAAGACGTTTTAAAAATTAGGATCTACTGGATAAAAGGGACATTTTACTTAGACTGTTCACTTTCCTAAAGTCATTCCAGCCATGCTTTAAAAAAAAAGTTAACAGAGCAGGTAATTTAAACATATATTGATTATTTTGTAGCTTGTGTGTGTGTGCCTAGTCACTCAGTTGTGCCCAACTCTTGGGACCCCACAGACTGTAGCCTGCCAGGCTCCTCTGTCCATGGGATTCTCCAGTCAAGGATAATGGAGTGGGTTGCCATTTCCTGCTCCAGGGGATCTTCCCGACCCAGGAATCAAACCCCGGTCTCCTGCATTGCAGGCAGTCTCTTTACCAACTGAGCTATGAGGGAAGCCCCTTGTAGCTTGTTGGGAAAGTGAAACAGATAGCACTGTAATGAGAGCTTAGTAAGGATTAGTTTTATTATGATTGGTTTTTTAATTATTATTTAAAAATTTTTATAGCTATGACAGAGCTCCCCACTTGGCCTTTCTTGAGGTGGTTCTCTAGATTTCTGGAAGCTATTTGGGACCCTGAGAAATGTATTCTCTGTCACCCTTTCTCCGGGCAGTTCTGGATTCACTTCTCATTGTCCCTGACCAAACATGAATGCTTAATTCTCCTCTGACATGGAGCATTCTTAATAAGCAGATTGGGCGAGGTTGCTTTTCCTTCATAAGGGCCCAGTGTAACTGGCAGACCTGACAAGCCTTCAGTAAAAAGATACTAACTTTCATCTCTTTATCCCTATCACCTTTCACAGTAAATGTTTATTGGATTGAAACAAATATTAGGAGAGGCAATAACTTAAGTCAAAGGAATGATTATTTAAAGGTGGAATATCAAGACGATGTCATAGGGAGGGACAGAGAGCTCATCTCTGTGGGTTAATTTTTCTCAGAGAATCAGCTTAATCGGCCTCCATAAAGTCAGTCCAGCTGTCTTTCATTAATACAGAAGGCTGAGTGGTGGGTGGGGAATGGCCTACTCTGGGGGGTGCTGTAATGAGATCTGGGATGTGTTAGAGGAAGACCCTAGATTCATGGGAAGATAAAAGTAGACAGTATCATTGTGCATGACAGGCAGGTGGCTCCTAGTTGCAGAGGTATCCCAGCACCTGGAACTGTACCACACTAGAACCAAGGGGCTTGAAGAGCAAGTCTTGGGAGCAGTACAGTGGGCCTGTGTCTTAGCTTGGGCTCCTAAGCTGAATACCATACCTAACAAAATACCATAGACTGGGCAGATTGAGAATCAGGTATTTGTCTCTCACAGTTCTGGAGGCTAGGCATGGTCAGGGCTATCATGGTCAGGTTCTGGTGAGGGCTTTCTTCTTAGCTTGCAGGCAGCCACCTTCTTACTGTATCTTCACATGATAGAGACACAAAGAAAGAGAAGCATGCAATCTCTCTGATCTCTTCTTAAGGGCACTAATCTTACCAAGGGCTTCCCTGGTGGCTAGGCAGTAAAGAACCTGCCTGCAGAGACCTGGATTTGATCCCTGGATCACGAAGATCCCCTGGAGAAGGATATCACTACCCTCTCCAGTATTCTTGCCTGGGAAATCCCATGGACGGAGGAGCCTGGCAGGGTACAGTCCATGGGGTTGTAAAGAGTTGGACATGACTGAATGAATAACACTCATCTTATCATGAGGATCCCAGCTTTATAACTTCATCTAAACTTACTTATCTCCCAAATGCTAACCTGTAACTATTATCCCAAAACACAATGTTTGTCAGCTCTGTGGCTTCCAGGCAGACTTCCATGAATACAATAAGCACTTGCAAATGCAAGTGGCAGGAAGTTTGGCCATTGGTATTGTGATTTTCCAAAATGGTGGACGACTCCTGGGAAAATTCCAAAGTTCAATTTTGCCTGGATCTATCTGAGAACCACAGCTTTAGGCTGTTTTGAGAAAGGGATTGTGTAAATGGTAAAATATTTATGCATGCCCATTACCCTGTCCAACTCCAAAGAGCCAAGCAAGAAACAGGCATGGGGATCAGAAAAAATCAGCTGGAATCAGACATTCAAACCCTGCTGTACCACCTCCTTTGGTGTGACCTTGGAGAACTTATTAACCTTTCTAACCTTGACTTCCTCATGTACAAAATGTGCATATAAAATACCCTCCTGATGCAGTCACTGAAAGGATCAAATGAAATTATAGTGAAAAGCACACGACAGGGGACCTGGAGTATAGAAAGTTCTCAAAGGATTTTTGGGGTGGGACTTCCCTGGTGGCTCAGTGGATAAAAATCTGCCTGCCAATGCAGAGGACATGAGTTCGATCCCTGGTCCGGGAAGATTCCACATGTCGTGGAGCAACCAAGCATGCACACCACAACTACTGAAGCCCACGTGCCCAGAGCCTGCACTCCAGGAACAAGAGAAGCCACAACAAGGAGAAGTCCTCCCACTGCAACTAGAGAGTAACCCCCTTGCAGAAACTAGAGAAAGCCACACATAGCTAAAAGACCCAGTGCAACCAAAAATAAATAAATAAAAAGGATTTTGGGGTGACATGTAGGGAGGAAATAGGGAAGGGAAAAAAATCCATTTTCCTTTACTCATTTTAAGATCTCTAGTTGGAACCCTCGAAGACTGACAGACAGATAAACAAGAGAAAAATAAGCAGAAGTTTGTTAACATGTGCATTGCACATGTGCACAAGGGAGCACCCAGCGATGAAAACCTTAAAGGTGTTGTTAGAATTTGGGCTCATAGTCTATCTTGTGCTAACACAAAGGAAAGTGATTTGGGGCTTCTGAGTGGGAGGGGACAAGTTATGCGTGTCAAGAAGCAGCCAGGATCTCAGCAGTGTCCAGTGCTTAACCAGAACCTGATTTTCTAGGACCCATGAGACCATTACGTTGCTTTAAATATTTTTCAATTTTGAAAGATTCATCTTCTGATCTAGACAGCTGTGCAAGGCACTGTTCAGGTCAAACTCACTCTGAGTTGCGTCCAGTTTATGGATCCTCTTTATCCCATTTCCCTAGTGGCTCAGACAGTAAAGAATCTGCCTGCATAAGGGAAGACCCCGGTTCCATCCCTGGGTCAGGAAGACCCTCTGGAGAAGGGAATGGCAACCCACTCCAGTATTCTTGCCTAGAAAATTCCATGGACAGAGGAGCCTGGTAGGCTCCAGGCCATGGGATTGTTGTAGGAATGCGGCACCCCTCTCTGGGGCCCCAAGAATGGACTCTTGTCTAACACTCGGAAAAGAATTGTCCGAGGAGACACATGCTGACAAAGCAAGAGACTTTATTGGAAGAAGGCACCTGGGCAGAGAGCAGCAGGGTAAGGGAACCCAGGAGAGCTGCTCTGCCACGTGGCTCACAGTCTCGGGTCTTATGGTGATGGGATTAGTTTCTGGGTTGTCTTTGGCCAATCATTCTGACTCAGAGTCCTTCCTGGTGGCGCACAAATTGCTTATTAGTTCCGTATTCCTTACCAGGACCTCCTGTCATAAAATGACTCATGTGAATGGTTATTAGAGAGCCTGGCCAGGGTGGGCGGTTTCAATCAGTGTGCTTCCCTAACAGGGTCACAAAGAGTCGGACATGACTGAGCAACTAACACAAGGGATAAAGCAGTAAGCAATGGAGGCAGAAATCCACTCCTTTTCTTTAGTCTCTTGAACAGACTATAAATTATTCACAGCCAGGCCTCTATTTTATTTATCTCTCTATTTGCTGCCCAGCTCAGAGCATGGTAATAACAATAAAAGCTAAAAATGTATAGAGGGCTGCCGTGTTCCTATACTATTTTAAATGCATCATATGAACTTCCTCATTTGAATTTCACAGTCACCCTTGAAATAGCTTTTAATATTCTCTCCATTTTATAGATGAGAAAAATAAGACACAAAGAGGTTAAATAATTTGTCCCAGGTCTCACAGCTAGCAAGTGTTTCAAAGTGAGGATTTCAAACCCCACCTGCTCTAGTACCTTGTGCTCACGGTACATGGTCGCTGTTAAATAAACACTGATCAAGACATCATCTGTGTATATACACACTCGTGTTCATTTACATGAATAAAAAAGTTTCCCTTGCGCTTTCAGCCACTCAGCATGGCGCAGCGTGTGAGTCTTCTGGTCTTTCTCCACGGAGTTCTCACATTTCAGATGGTGAGTAGCCACTGATGTCTTCACATTTCTTTCCCTTCCAGGTCATCTAGATTTACCTATAGGAACACAGAGGCATGTGACATCTAGATTTCTCATGCTCTGGACACGAGTGACTATATCAATTCTTCCCCCCTCCCCATTCTCCACCCTTTTATATCCATTCCCTCTTTCAAGAAAGGATCTAAATTCATTTATGCTAAAATGAAAGCAACTAAGGGTAACTTGCATGAGTGCTCAGCTGCTTCAGTCATGTCCAACTCTGTGTGACCCCATGGACTGTATATAGCCTGCCAGGCTCCTCTGTCCATGCGATTCTCCAGGCAAGAAAACTGGAGTGGATTGCCATGCCTTCCACCAAATAATCTTTCTGACCCAGGGATTGAATCTGTGTCTCCTGCATCTCCTGCAGTGCAGGTGGATTCTTTACTGCTGAGTCACCAGGGAAGCCCTAAGGGTAATTTAGGTATCCATATGATGAAAGTGATTGGAGAAGGAAATGGCAACCCACTCCAGTGTTCTTGCCTGGAGAATCCCAGGGACGGAGGAGCCTGGTGGGCCGCCGTCTATGGGGTCGCACAGAGTCGGACACGACTGAAGCAACTTAGCAGCAGTAGCATGATGAAAGTGAAAGAGGAGAGTGAAAATTTGGCTTAAAGCTCAACATTCAGAAAATTAAGATCATGGCATCCGGTCCCATCACTTCATGGCAAATAGATGGGGAAACAATGGCTGACTTTATTTTTGGGGGCTCCAAATTCACTGCAGATGGTGATTGCAGCCATGAAATTAAAAGACGCTTACTCCTTGGAAGGAAAGTTATGACCAACCTAGATAGCATATTCAAAAGCAAGAAACATTATCAACAAAAGTCCGTCTAGTCAAGGCTATGGTTTTTCCAGTAGTCATGTATGGATGTGAGAGTTGGACTGTGAAGAAAGCTGAGCGCAGAAGAATTGATGCTTTTGAACTATGGTATTGGAGAAGACTCTTGAGAGTCCCTCGGACTGTAAGGAGATCCAACCAGTGCCGGGGACTAGCCCCGGCTGATCCAGGGTATTCGAAGGAGAGACGGCCTAGGCGACTATTTATATGCTAATTAGAGATATAAAGAGTAATAGAATGAGGATAGCTCAGTAGGAAAATTCAGTGGAGAAAAGAGGCTGAGTAGCTTGGTTTACGCAGGAGACCAATAAAACTTCAAGACAAGAAGTTTGCACCACTTACGTAGGCCGCAGGTGCCCTCTCGAATAGCGGAAGGTGCCCCACCCTAGACACCTTCTCGAGTGGGTCTTAGAAGCCCAGGCATAATTAGTAAGCATGGTGGGTTCCGCGCTCCAGATGGAGACTTCAGCCAGAACGTGAAAAGAATGACATGGGGAGACCAAGTGCTGGTGAGCAAGGCCCGTAGCTTTATTTTCAACAGGGGCTTATATACCCTAAGTTACACATAGAGGATAATAGGGGATGCAAAGTCAGCAGTCTTTGATTCTTATCAAAACCCAGGGTTTCTTTCCTGCAAATTTATCGTATACAAATGGTTTAGGTGATTTACATCATCTTCTGGCCAGAAGGCCTACTAACATTTTATGACTCTTGACAAGGACTTATCAACAAAGACTTATTTTCTCTAAGAGTAATTGTTTTAAGGTTTGGCGCCATCTTCCGAAGATAAAATTGCATTCCTATAGGGTGGATGTGTAATGGGTTTACAACAAAGGAAAGAATTTATTACCTTAAGGGTCTAAAGTTACTAATACCAAGGCCACTACTTATTTTTTCTACATACCAACTATATTAATTAATACACATTCAAGGATACAATTCAGGGGATGTGAAAACTTGGCAACAAGCATCGACTCATCAATGAAATCCTTTACTAGTCTTATTCTGACAGTTTCTAATTCTCTGAGAGGCTCTAAGCTATTTGAATATCTTAAGCTTCCCGTGCCTCTCGAGGCTGGGAGACTGTAAACAATCGTATGCATAGCTGTAGGGGTCAGGGTAAACTTGTCAGGCGAGTTAGAGAGCCATCTGAGGGGTTTGGATTTAAACACTCCTAATTGCCCAGGAACTTTATTAATTGGAGCTGTAAGTTAACTCTTTGACAGAGAGAGCAAGATGGTGGTAGGGGACAGTCCCCAGTAAAGTCAGAGGTGAGAGCATAAAGCAATAAAGTAGGCAGACTCTGGTTTTTGGGGGGAAAATGCTCGAGAATATCCGGGCGGACTCCTGAAGCTCGATCCCGCCTTTGCGTATGCCGAGCCTCCTTCCTCATGACCTTTGTCACGAGTGGAATGCCTCACCGGCTCCCGGCAAACCAGTCCATCCTAAAGGAGATCAGTCCTGGGTATTTATTGGAAGGACTGATGTTGAAGTTGAAACTCCAATACTTTAGCCACCTGATGCAAAGAGCTGACTCATTTGAAAAGACTCTGATGCTGGGGAAGATTGAGGGCAGGAGGAGAAGGGGATGACAGAGGATGAGATGGTTGGATGGCATCACCAACTCAATGGGCATGAGTTTGAGTGAACTCCGGGAGTTGGTGATGGACAGGGCGGCCTGGCATGCTGTGGTTCATGAGGTTGCAAAGAGTCGGACACAACTGAGCGACTGAATGAGCTGAACTGAAATGTTCAGAAGTGATTTTTTAAAATTTTATTTTATTTTTAAACTTTATAATATTGTATTGGTTCTGCCATATATCAAAATGAATCCACCACAGGCATACATGTGTTCCCCATCCTGAACCGTCCTCCCTCCTCCCTCCCCATACCATCCCTCTGGGTCATCCCAGTGCACCAGCCCCAAGCATCCAGTATCGTACATCGAACCTGGACTGGCGACTCGTTTCATATATGATATTATACATATTTCAATGCCATTCTCCCAAATCATCCCACCCTCTCCCTCTCCCACAGAGTCCAAAAGACCGTTCTATATATCAATGTCTCTTTTGCTGTCTCGTATACAGGGTTATTGTTTAAGTTACTGACTCCAAGGCGTGAAGAGAGACTAACTTGGATAAAGGGAAGGTCTGTCTCCTCAATAATAGCTCCACAACACATTCTACCTAAAAAATATTTAAGTTTAGGTTTGTTTTTTTTTTCTGAAGACTCAGAGAAGAGCCCATGGGCACAAACGCAGAAGAAAAAGGAGAGCAACAGAGATCTGACTCAGTCTCCACTGTTGCTGCTTACTTCCTCTGAAATATTTTTCCCTCCAGCCTGCCCCAGAGCTGCCCTCCTCCCCATCCCCAAACCTTTAAGTGCTAGTCATCCCTGGGAGTGTGGTTGGAACTGCGCTTCCCTGATCCTGCCTCCCCATCCCCAGTCTAGTCAAATCATCCCAGGCTCACTTGCACTCCCTGCAATTCTTTGTAGCACTTCTAACAGTCCTGACTGAATAATCCATATTGTACTTAGTTGTTTGAAGTGTGTCTTCCCTACCATAATTTATGTTCCCAAGGATGGGGACTCTGTCTTGCTCAATACTGTGACCCCCGCACCTGGCAACATAGTGGGTGCTCAATAAATGTGTGAGTCATGAGTGTTGAATGAACTTCCCAGTATTGAAGGCGGTGTTGGGGGACTTGGTGAGCAAGTGTGAATCCTCTTCCTGTGCCTCTGTCTGTCTGCGGTAAGACCTGTTCCAGAAGCACCAGTCTTGTAAGGCATGTGAACATGGCAGGAAGTGGACACCATCTGAAGCCTGGATGGGGTTCAAGTCCCCACTGCATCACTCACCAGGTTCTCGTCACCTTGGGCAAGCCTCCCAGTTTCGTCATTTTTTTTTAATGAACTGCCTTGAGAATCAAACACAATCACACACGTGAAAGAGCTTTGTGTGCCAAAAGGCACTTTGTGAACATTGCCCTCTGTAGGGATTCATTTATGTTGTGTGGCATGAAGCCAGGTCTGCTCAGAGACTAAAGGTCCACGTGTGGGATTTCAGGTACATTACAGGCAGGTAGGTAGAGTCAGGTGATAAGAAAGTGTCTTCTCAGTGCCCCAAATCATACTGAATTGGTGGCCACTAACATAAGGCTTGTCGTGGAGAAGGAACTGGCACCCCACTCCAGTGCTCTTGCCTGGAAAATCCCATGGATGGAGGAGCCTGGTAGGCTGCAGTCCATGGGGTCGCTAAGAGTCAGACACAACTGAGCGACTTCACTTTCACTTTTCACTTTCATACATTGGAGGAGGAACTAGCAACCCACTCCAGTGTTCTTACCTGGAGAATCCCAGGAACCGGGGAGCCTGGGGGGTTGCCATCTATGGGGTTGCACAGAGTCGGACACGACTGAAGCGACTTAGCAGCAGCAGCAGCAGCAACATAAGGCTTGTCGAGAAGAAAACATCCTAAGAATAAAGGCAGAGTAAAGAAAAATCATGAAAGACTGACATTTAGTGACAATCTGGCTAGTGCATTTATTCCAGTTATTGTCATTTTGCCTTTGATTGTTTTATTTTTAAATTTTATTTATTTATTTTTGGCTGTGCTGGGTCTTCGTTGGTGCACAGGCTTTTCTCTAGTTGCAATGAATGGGGGTTAACTCTTTGTTACGGAGCACAGGCTCTAGGGCACATGGATTTCAATAGTTGTAGCATGTGGGCTCAGAAGTTAGGATTCTTGGGCTCTAGAGCACAGGCTCAACAGTTGTGGTGCAGGGGCTTAGTTGCTCCAAGGCATGTGGGATCTTCAAGGACTGGAGATAGAACCCTTGTCTCCTGCAACAGCAGGTGAATTCTTTACCACTGAGCCACCAGGGGAGCCCTGCCTTTGACTGTTTTAGAACACTGGAGAGATAGAAGTTAACTTGCACAAAACTGATAGTAATGTAATAAATCCTGTGCATAGAAAGGAGAACTGTCTGGTAGGATACGATTATTGCCTGTGGATATTGACCAGTTGTGCCCATTTTGCACTATCTGTAAATTCATTTCAGTTTCCCTTATATGAGCAGAAATGTGTGGTATTGAGTTCTTTTTTAAACTGTTGTAATAGTTTGCCAGTGCCCCCGTTAATTAATGAATTAAATATAATCCTTGACACTTGCTCCTTTCATGTTTGTGTAAGAATCATGGTTACATTCTCTTTTTCTAGTGAATGTGAAAGTCACTCAGTCGTGTCTCTTTGTGACCCCATGGACTATACAGTTTGATTCCTGGGTCCAGAAGATCCCCTGGAGAGGGAAATGGCTTCCTCCACTTCAGTGGGAAGGAGATACCCACTCCAGTATTTTTGCCTGGAGAATTCCATGGACAGAGGGGCCTGGTAGGCTACAATCCATGGGGTTACAAAGAGTTGGACATGACTGAAGCAACTTAGCCCACACATACACACAAACTCTCTCACACAACACTCTGGACTTCCCTGGAGGTCCAGTGGTTAAAACTTCATGAATCCAGCGCATGGGGTATGGGTTTGATCCCTGGTTGGGGAACTAAAATCCCACGTGCTGCGTGTTGCTGCCAAAAAGTAAAAATTATTTAAAAAGAAAGAAAACCACCACATGAATCCATTAAATAACATTATAATACTGTTTTTAATGTTTACAAAGTCAGAACATTAAAGGTCACCTCAGGATCTTAAACAATACTTATTCTGGTTTTGTTTTCTAATCAGTTCTCTTTCATCAGCCATGTATACAATACCTTTTCCTTCTCTAGCATTTTGTGGATCATTTTCAAAGTTTTAAAACATATGTATCTGTAAAATATTTGGACAGGAAGTCACAGACCAAAAGAACAAAAGGGGTTCTAAGACAACTGCATTTTTCTGTTTACAGAAAGGGGTGCTTGGTTTGTCCAAAGAGAGCAGTGACAGCAGTCCTGGATACAGAGAAGGCTACTATATAGTTCCAGTGCTGGTAAGTCTGGGGCATTCATGTTTCCTAAAAGAATTAAGTTGCTTTGGATCAGCGTGTCTCAACAGCAGCACTGTTGACTTCTGGGGCAGGATAATTCTTTGTTGCTGGGTTGTGCTGTGCATTGTAGGATGTTTAGCCAGCATCCCTGACCTGTCCACTCTAGATGCCACTACCACCCTTATCCTCTATATGGGACAATCAACAATGTCTCCAGACATTGTCAAATGTGCCCTGGAGGGCAGAATTTCTCCCAGGCTAGAATCCTTGTTTTAGATCACTTACAAGAGAAGTCCATATCTGAATTGTAGAAACAGCACACTGCTAATATTTGAGGGACTGGTAAAATTAAGGTGTCTAAAATGTTCAAACTTTTTGTGTACTGAACCCAGAGAGAAATGTTTTAGATTCAGCAAGAACATATTTTTTTCTTATAATATTCTTCTATCATATCAGAAAAATTCTGTACTGGGAATTTTAGTTTAGAAGATATAAAGTTGAAACTATTTTAATTTCAGTATCATCCTGAAGGAAATCCTAAGTCTACAATAACAGCTACATCAAGAAAATATTTAATCATTTAGGACATAATGACTAGGATATTTGTAGGTTACCTAAAAAACTCTGTGGCTCCCTTAGCAAGAAAGACCAACAGAACCCGGGCTCCGTAAAATCTACGTGAGACTTCCCCGTTGGTCCTGTGGTTGAGAATCAGCCTTCCCATGCAGGGGACATGGGTTTGATCCCTTATGGGGAACTAAAATCCCACATGCCATGGGGCAACTAAGCCATGGGCTGCAACTACAGAAAGCTCACCCGCTGCAAGGAAGACCCAGCGGAGCCAAGATACAAAAAGAAAGAAAAAGTTTGACCTATTTGTATTTGCTTGTGGCACTTTACCATTCTAATAGGAAACTGGGGACAAAAAATAGGTCAATGGAGATAAGAAAGATACAAAATATTAGACCAAATTAAAGGACACTGATTGGTGAAGGGGTTTGTAGAATATAGCACAGTAGTGCCAAAAGGATTTCTTTGTTGAAAATGTCCTACTGTTTTGACACACTAATACTAAAGGGGAGAAAAAATGAAAGGACAAAATATCTGGCCCACTGTAACTGTTTGGTCAAAACACCAGCATGGACATGACTCGGGCCGTGGGTGGAAGGGACCAGGCTATAGCAGGGATCTAAGGACACGTTAGAACCTTTCTCCTTGGGGACATTGATGTAGACCTGTCCTCGGGACTTGCTTCTTTACGCTCTATGTCTGTATCTCTGGGGACAGATGGCATTCAAAACCTAGGCAAAGCAGGCAAAAGTCAAACCAGTTTCCCAGTTTAGCCCAACTTCAACCACACCTTGCAAGTCACCCCAGTCTCAGACACCCTCTTCATCTCCTGCAGAAGCCATACATGCACTGCATGTGTGTTTTAGTCACTAAGTCACATCCGACTCTTTGCGACCCCATGGACTGTAGCCCACCAGGCTCCTCTGTCCATGGGATTTTCCAGGCAAGAATACTGGAGTGGGTAGCCATTCCCTTCTCCAGGGGATCTTCCTGACCCAGGATCGAACCTGGGTCTCCTTTATTGCAGGCAGATTCTTTGCCACTGAGCCAATTCTTGTGCACTGCTCCTTCAAAAAAAAAACAAAGTTCTTTCAGACCAAAATGGTCAATTAGCACAGAGCGGCTTGTATATTCCAGCCAGGAAGTGTCTTCTCTAACTTGGTCTCTCCATCCTCCTTACAGCCAATTCAAAGACTGATGGAGCGACCAGAGTATGCTTACAACAGGGAGGCAGTGCCCTTGCTAGCTTTGTGGCCATCCAGTATTTTTGGAGCGCCAGATGGAATTAGGCCCAGAGTCAGCACGATGGCACGCGTCCAGCTTCAGCCAGTGCCCGTCATTTCCAGACCAAGTGCGTCCACCTGGGCCCCTTCCTCGTCTGGGAGCACAGCTGTGAGAGGCCCTGTCCTCACACCCTCCGTCCAGCCCAAGACCTCGGAGGGGAACAGAGAGACCTCTGCACCTGGGAACCTGGGGACCTACTGTGACATGTCAGCCAGGTTTTCCCCGACACCCCAAGTTCTGACAACTCCAGGTCTCCCCACAAAGGGCACACATCACAGCACCAGCTCCCTCACCTCTTCTCCAACCAAGGAGCCCCGAGGAGACATGTAAGCTGATGTCTGGGAGAAGGCCAGGCCGCACGTCTGCAGGGGCTGCTATCTGTGTGTGGAAGCTACTCTCAAGGGAAGTGTTCAAAGCTCAGGTGGTCCTGGTCACAGTCAATCACCCCCGGGGATGTATCCTCTGAACCAATTTTTATTACAGGATTCACCTCAACCACCAACTCCTGTGGAAACGAAGTTCCATAAGGAAGCTCCATAGAACCAGGAAAGTAGCATAGTCTTTGAGGCAATTTCTCAGTTACCTAAAAATAAAACAGCACAACTTTTAAACCATCTCTGAGCTATTTATTTATTTATTTTTAAAGCCAATTGCAGGCAAAAGTGGGAAGCTATAGGAATTTGCCATCTGCCTCCCTGTCCTATCTTTTTCTTTTTGCTTCTTTTTCCTGCCTGAGGGATTAGAATCTCCTGTTCTCAGATTGTCTCTACCACATCTGGAAACATTCTGATGTTGGTAATTTACAATTTTAATTCCTATAGTACTCTTTAGATTATTGAGATTATCTTGATGTCATTGTTTTCCAACATTTGAAGTCTGGCCTCCAAAGAAAAGGAGAAAGCCCAAATGATAACAAACGGAATAATTCTAAAAAGCTTCAGAAAACTATGTACCGTTCTGGCAGGAAATTTTTAAAAAATACATTAGTTTTCTTCTCGGTTAAATCAGAGTATCCTTTAAGGGAAATAGCCGTGTTGACAAAGTATCTTTAGAGAGTGAATTGGGGGACTTCCCCGGTGTTCCAGTGGCTAAGACTCCACACTCCCAAATGAAGGGGGCCCAGGTTGGATCCCTGGTCAAGGAACTAGATCCTGTGTGTGCTCAGTTGTTCAGTCGTGTCTCACTCTGCAACCCCATGGACTGTAGCCTGCCAGGCTCCTCTTTCCATGAGATTTTCCAGGCAAGAATACTGGAGTGGGTTGCCATTTCTTTCTCCAGGGGATCTTCCTGACTCAGAGATCGAACCTGTGTCTCCTGTATCCCCTGCATTGGCAGGCGGACTTTTTATTGCTGAGCCACCTGGGAAGCCCTCTAGATAGGGAAATCTACCTAGATCCCACATGCCGCAACTAAAGATCATGCATGCAACCAAGACCGAAGATCCCAAGGTCCACAACTGAGACCCAGTGCAGCCAAATAAACAAATAAATATTTTTTTTAAAAGCAACTGTATTTAAAAAACAGAGAGAGAGAGAGTGAATTGGTAGAGATGATAAAGAAATAGTGAACATGAGTTAGAAACTAAACTATGTCAACTACGCAGATGACTGTAATTGAAAAGCTGCAACAACTACTACACTTTGATTACGGTACAACTGACAGAGATTCAAAGATTTTAGTGGTGCTTGTGTGCAATAAATGAAATAAAAAACTTAGAGCTGACTCAAAGGAAGAGGCTCACCTACTCAATGAGACAGAAGTTGATCTCCTGTTAGCCAACTTCTGTTGTCTAAATCAAAGATAAAATTATCCTCTTTAGCCAAGGTTGAAAGGACAAAGCATATGACTTGGTAGAAACCTTTCTATGAACTGATTGTACCAATCTTGAAACTGGAAGAAAGAAGAGTGATGTTAAGCACATCAAAAGTTAGGATTTGGTCATTAAAACTTAATAAATGATCAAGCAGATTTTTATAGGCTTAGAGCAGTGGTATGCTAGCAAATGTTTAATAACTGGCTTTCTAGGGGGATTAAACTCCAAATTGTGGCTTTTGCCCTGACATCACTAAATACAGAGTTGGAAAGAGGTTAGGCAGTAGAGTAGCACACCATATACAGTGTTGCCTCCATACTGATAGATGTATGTGAGTGGGTTCTCAGTCACTTCAGTTGTGTCCGACTCTTTGCAACCGCATGGACCATAGCCCACCAGGCTCCTCTGTTCATGGAATTCTCCAGGCAAGAATACCAGAGTGGGTTGCCATGCCCCCTCCAGGGGATATTCCTAGACCAGGGATTGAACCTGGGTCTCCTGCATTGCAGGCAGATTCTTTAGCACTGAGCCACTGGGGAAGTCCCACACAGATAGCTAGAATCAGCATAAACATCCTCAAGAGCACTGATAATAGTATAGTAAAATAATTAGAAAGTGTTGGGTTGAGTTGGGAGTACTTATTACCTATGTTTTTAGCATAATTTATTTAATTTTAAGTTTATATTAAGTCAATTTTTAGTAATTCAGTTCAGTTCAGTTCAGTCGCTCAGTCGTGTCTGACTCTTTGCGAGAATTGCAGCACGCCAGGCCTCCTTGTCCATCACCAACTCCCGGAGTTCACTCAAACTCACCAACGAGTTGGTGATGCCATCCAGCCATCTCATACTCTGTCCTCCCCTTCTCCTCCTGCCCCCAATCCCTCCCAGCATCAGAGTCTTTTCCAATGAGTCAACTCTTCGCATGAGGTGGCCAAAGTATCAGCTTGGAGTTTCAGCTTCAGCATCAGTCCTTCCAAAGAACACCCAGGACTGATCTCCTTTAGAATGGACTGGTTGGATCTCCTTGCAGTCCAAGGGACTCTCAAGAGTCTTCTCCAACACCACAGTTCAAAAGCATCAATTCTTCGGCGCTCAGCTTTCTTCACAGTCTAACTCTCACATCCATACATGACCACTGGAAAAACCATAGCCTTGACTAGATGGACCTTTGTTGGCAAAGTAATGTCTCTGCTTTTGAATATGCTATCTAGGTTGGTCATAACTTTCCTTCCAAGGAGTAAGCATCTTTTAATTTCATGGCTGAAATCACCATCTGCAGTGATTTTGGATCCCCCAAAATAAAGTCTGTCACTGTTTCCACTGTTTCCCCATCTATTTCCCATGAAGTGATGGGACCGGATGCCATGATCTTCGTTTTCTGAATGTTGAGCTTTAAGCCAACTTTTTCACTCTTCTCTTTCACTTTCATCAAGAGGCTTTTTAGTTCCTTTTCACTTTCTGCCATAGGGTGGTGTCATCTGCATATCTGAGGTTATTGATATTTCTCCCAGCAATCTTGATTCCACCTTGTGCTTCTTTCTGCCCAGCATTTCTCATGATGTACTCTGCATAGAAGTTAAATAAGCAGGGTGACAATATACAGCCTTGACGTACTCCTTTTCCTATTTGGAACCAGTCTGTTGTTCCATGTCCAGTTCTAACTGTTGTTTCCTGACCTGCATATAGGTTTCTCAAGAGGCAGGTCAGGTGGTCTGGTATTCCCATCTCTTTCAGAATTTTCCACAGTTTATTGTGGTCCACACAGTCAAAGGCTTTGGCATAGTCAATAAAGCAAAAATAGCTGTTTTTCTGGAACTCTCTTGCTTTTTGATGATCCAGCAGATGTTGGCAATTTGATCTCTGGTTCCTCTGCCTTTTCTAAAACCAGCTTGAACATCTGAAGTTCACGATTCATGTATTGCTGAAGCCTCTCTTGGAGAATTTTGAGCGTTACTTTGCTAGTGTATGATGAGTGCAATTGTGTGGTAGTTTGAGCATTCTTTGGGATTGGAATGAAAATGGACCTTTTCCAGTCCTGTGGCCACTGGTGAGTTTTCCAAATTTGCTGGCATATGGAGTTCAGCACTTCACAGCACCATCTTTCGGGATTTGAAATAGCTCAACTGGAATTCCATCACCTCCACTAACTTTGTTCATAGTGATGCTTTCTAAGGCCCACTTGACTTCGCTTCACATCATTATTTTAGTAATAGCCATGTTTAAAAACCAGTTCACAAATCCCTGAAAAATTAGCAAGCAGCTCCAGCACACCACCAGGCATGAAGATTAAATCAGAAGACAAAAGGAAGCAGACAAAGAAATCTTGCCATACCTGAATGACTGTATTATTGTGTTTCTAGATGTAACACAGGAACATTAAAAGAAGACGAAAAACGAAAGTGGGAAATAGACATCCTGGTGCTTACAGTTGTAAAGCACCACAGGAACTTTTCTACACTGTACTGCAGGTAGGAAGGCATGTGCATTAATAAGGAATCCAGAGGAAGAGAGTGAAGAGAAATACTCAAACAGGTGGGGCTGTGCTAGAATGGGATGAAGAAATAGAAGGAAAGGAAGAAAAGCATGCAGCCGGTGAAAAACAGAGCAACCTGAGAGATTTAATGTGGCCTTTCTGTAATTTGGAATAAATTTTTGTATTTTGGGGTCTTAGACAACATAAAAGCTCTTGCAGTGAGAAACAAAATTTAGAAATTTAAGTTGATTCATTTGCTTTATAGACCTGCTGACTCCCAAGGGAGATTGAGAGGAGAAAACGTCTTCAAAATCAAATTTAAGGAGCTGGGAAGTAATTGCTTTCTTCTTCCACAGCAACCTTCCGCTCTGGAAATAGGTGAGCATTTGAAAAGGATTAGGATGCACCCCCTGCCCCCCACCCACCAAGGATGCCACTTTGGCACAAGGATTATTTTGAGCTGGAGGCAATTGAGAATCAACAGCTACAGGGAAGTTCTCTGCCTTCCCCTTACCTGCCTGAAAGCAAGCTATACGTTGCCCTTTAGGATTGTGCGCCCCCACCCTGCTGGGAAGAGAAGCGCATTCTTATCATCGGAGACTGGGAGTCAGCACTGCGACGAGTTCATGTAAACAGGCTTTACTGAAATGACCCTGTCTTCATTTGTTGTTGGTAGTGGTCAGTCGCTCAGTTGTGTCCAACTCTGCGGTTCCATGGACTGCAGCAAGTCAGGGTTCCCTGTCCTGCACTATCTCCTGGAGTTTGCTCAAGTTCATGTCCATTGAGTCAGTGATGCTCTCTAACCATCTTATCCTCTGCTGCTGCTCTTTTTGCCTTCAGTCTTGCCCAGCATCTTCCACTATTTCTTCTATAAAGTTCCTAGTCACTTCTCCATAATTTATCTTCCTTCGAACTTCCTTTGAACTTCCTCCATAATTTATCTTCCTTTGAACCCCCCTTTCCTTCGTTAAAAATGGTATATAAGTCCCCAAGTCTAGCCACTTTAACTTTTTTTTCCTGTGCACATAAAAAACCCAGTAAATTTCGGGACTCCCCTAGTGGTCCAGTGGTTAAGGCTGTATACTCCCAGCTCAGGGAGCATGGGTTTCATCTCTGGTCAGGGAATGAAGAGCCTACATGCCATGCAGCAGGGCCAAAAACTCCTCAAAACGAATACATTTATATCTTTTTCCTCTCCTATTACCTTGTCTTTTGTCAGTTAAATTCACAGACCCCATTAACTAAACAAACCTAACAGGGTAACAAGAAGTTTTCCTACTCTACACATTAATGGTAACTCAGGGTCTTTCAAAGTTTGTCTAAAAGCTTAACTGTGCTTGGGCACAATCATAGAAACTGAGCCTACTGTTAGTGGCCTGTGTATCCAGTTGCCTTTAATGGAGATAATATAGCCATTAGGATCTTTTCCAATTCCTTGGGTATTTGATGAAAATTTTGCAATTAGTGTAGCAGGAGCTTTTGGCTTTGAAGTCCCTGAAGCCATAAATTTGACTTTAAGCAGCTGTTTACTTTCTGAGGCGGTAGATTAGATGATTTATGTCTGTTTCTTATGACCACTTGAAATCTTTATTATTTTTAGAATCATTTGAAAGTGAGTTTATTGTTCCCTCCCAAATGGTTTATCTTTCTCCAACACATCACACACACACACACACACATACACAAGAGAAAACGTAAAAACTCAAAAAGAAGGAAACTCTGAGAACACATGTTTTAAAAAATCAAGGAGTGCTTAAATTTATTAAATGGCATTTTAGCCCATAGAGAACTTTTTGATTCAAGAAGGTTAAGTTAGTGGACAGCAAACACAAATGAACCATAAAGGTCCACATTACGCCTTAACTAAGATGGGAAATTATTTATCAATATCTCTGTATTAACAAATATTAAATACCTAATCAGAGGAAAATACTCATTAGAATCTAAACAGATTTATCATGAATAAGCACTAGTGGATAATATAAGAAAAATTACTATTAATTTCACAAAATGCACAGGTTAATTAGCTACTTAAAAGGGCATTCCTTTGAACATTTTGGAAGAAAAAGGCCTTTTGAAGGAAAGATAATGACTGTTCCATGTAAGTTATGCATAGAACCAAGCAATTATATGCCTGCTGCTGCTGCTGCTTAGTCGCTTCAGTCGTATCCAACTCTGTGCGACCCTCTGGACTCTAGCCTGCCAGGCTCCTCTGTCCGTGGAATTCTCCAAGCGAGAATACTGGAGGGGTTTGCCATGCCCTCCTGCAGGGGATCTTCCAGTCTGCCCTCCTCCAGGCAGACTTCAGTCCTTGTGGTTACAAAGAGTCAGACACAATTGAGTGGTCTAGTGGTGATTGTGAGGGTGTGGCCCCATGATGGGATTAGTGCCCTTGTAAGAAGAGACACCAGAGAGGCTTTCTCTCTCTCTTCCTCTCTCTTTCTTTCTCTCCTTCCCTCTTCCTTTTCCTCTCCTTCTCTTCATGTGTAGACCAGGTCAGGATGGTGGCAGCTGCCTACAAGCTAAGAGAAAGAGACTCAGAGGAAAACCTACCTTTATGGCACATTGATCTTAGATTTCTTGGCCTCCAGAAGTGAAAAAATAAAATTCGGTTGCTTACATCAGCTACTCTGTGGTATTTTGTTTTGGTAACCTGAGCTGATGAAGACACGCAGACATTTGATTTTTGACATTTGCTAGATGCAAGGGTTTGTACTTAAGTCTGCCTATTCTTTATACCCCTTTAAGTATCGAATCTGTTTGCTCACCTCCATCACACGTGTAGGATAAACGGGAAAACAAGTTGACACTAGTGCCCACCAGCTGTGGAACACAATGTTTCTCATGAACTCATTCTGCAGGTGAATTATTGCTTGCTAAGAAAGAACTGTCATGAAGGGGGAAATCTCCCCCACCCCGTACCCCCTTTTTGTTCTTGCTGCTAGACTGGTAATAAAATGGACACAGGACAGATTAAGAGGAGAAAAAAATTTTTTTTAACTTGTGCAGAAAGAGGTCTCATAGAAATGGGATGAAAGGAAGTGGCCAAAGTGGGCAGTTTTATACTTTTTAGACAAAAACTATAAATTTGTGAGGAATTGACAGGACAAAAATTGAGGCTTGGGATGCTCAGTTAGCAAAGGATCTAAACAGAATTTGGACTTAAGGTAGAAAACTGAAGAAGTAATGTATTTGTAATACAGGCCTCTCAGCCCTCAATACAGGCCTTTCAGCCCTCACTCCCTGTCTCTGACTATTAGGGGTGTCCTTCTATTTCCAGATGTGGGGTGGGGGTCAGGGGGCACCTTTCACAGGAGAGATTTAATTCCTGTTTCAGGGAGACAGAGAACGTCTTCCATAGTACCCTCCTTATGGTGACCATTTCTTAAATAACTTTAATTCAAAATAAGCAATATGCCATTGAGGCCCATGTTGGTGACCTACCCTGGGCCCCATCAAAACCAATGAGTAAAAAGTAAATTTAGGAAGATAACTGAAGTACTGAAATGCATTTTTCAACTAATCTTCAGACACTGGTAACTTTGCAGCACTTTATGCATGACAATCACACAAAAATACATTAAATAGAGATCATTTGATAGGGCTTAGCAGTCAGAATATTTTTAAAGCCATAAGATGTGAATTTCATATAAGTGTGACCATTATATGAAACAATGGCAAGAGTGGGTTTGGTGCTTGAGTTACATATCTGGTCTGTGATATAATTCATGCCTAACATGAAATAGCCAACTTTTCAGTAGGATTTTTGACACTAATTCCCATCTCAGCAAACAGCTACAGAGACCTGAGAGAGAATTCAGTTTTGCCCTGATAGTGTGTATGTCTTAAATACACACAACAGAGGCAGCGTATTGCCTACCCAATCTCCTTTCACTGCCAGCCCTTGGTACCCGTCTTTCCTTCTTAACATAACCTTTGTTTTGTTCAGTATGTCCCACGCATACAAAGCAGTAGGCTCTCAGAGAAGCGTTCCTCACTTAGCCACACACCCCAGGGTGAGTTGCAATTTGTCCATGCAACCACTGTGGTCTCATTTGCTTTGCTGTTAATCGGTTTGCCAGTAAATGGGTCTGTGAGTCAATTCTGGCCATGGCACAGGAAGACATAAATCGAGCTAAGGATTCAAATGCCAATCCTGTTCAGATGCCATGCTTTCCCATATCAGCAGTAGCTTGGGTTTTGACCATCAATCAAACTCATACAGTAGACTTTATTCCAATACCTCATTTTTTTTAAACTTTACAGAGAGATGAAGAGAGGAGTATTGAGTGCACAGTACCTTCATGCCATCCACAAGTTGAGGGACTACCAACACACACAGCCTCTTGGCCCCTGTAACCTACCTGGGTCACATATAGGAAGTTCCAGGTGCATGGATCATTTGATTGGCTTCTCACCAGTTTCTCTCTGGATGCCAGCTTAGAGCTCTCCCTCTGCAGGCGCAATTTCACAGACCGGGGATTTCATAGAAAACAGGCAGATAGCTTCCAGCACAAAGCTTTCCTCTCTAGCTTAACATGACTGTTGCCAAGGAAACAGTGTTGTAAGAAGGAAGATCCCAAGTAGGTCTAAATCTCTGTGGAGCTCCAGGCCTGAGGTTAATTCTTCAGTTCAGTTCAGTTCAGTTCAGTCGCTCAGTCGTGTCCGACTCTTTGCGACCCCATGAATCACAGCACGCCAGGCCTCCCTGTCCATCACCAACTCCCGGAGTTCACCCAAACTCACGTCCATCGAGTCAATGATGCCATCCAGCCATCTCATCCTCTGTCATCCCCTTCTCCTTCTGCCCTCAATCCTTCCCAGCATCAGAGTCTTTTCCAATGAGTCAACTCTTCGCATGAGGTGGCCAAAGTACTGGAGTTTCAGCTTTAGCATCATTCCTTCCAAAGAAATCCCAGGGCTGATCTCCTTCAGAATGGACTGGTTGGATCTCCTTGCAGTCCAAGGGACTCTCAAGAGTCTTCTCCAACACCACAGTTCAAAAGCATCAATTCTTCGGTGCTCAGCCTTCTTCACAGTCCAACTCTCACATCCATACACGACCACAGGAAAAACCATAGCCTTGACTAGACGAACCTTTGTTGGCAAAGTAATGTCTCTGCTTTTCAATGTGCTGTCTAGGTTGGTCATAACTTTCCTTCCAAGGAGTAAGCGTCTTTTAATTTCATGGCTGCAGTCACCATCTGCAGTGATTTTGGAGCCCCCCCAAAATAAAGTCTGACATGGTTTCCACTGTTTCCCCATCTATTTCCCATGAAGTGATGGGACCGGATGCCATGATCTTTGTTTTCTGAATGTTGAACTTTAAACCAACTTTTTCACTCTCCTCTTTCACTTTCATCAAGAGGCTTTTTAGTTCCTCTTCACATTCTGCTATGAGGGTGGTGTCATCTGCATATCTGAGGTTATTGATATTTCTTCTGGCAATCTTGATTCCAGCTTGTGCTTCCTCCAGCCCAGCGTTTCTCATGATGTACTCTGCATAGAAGTTAAATAAGCAGGGTGACAATATACAGCCTTGACATACTGTTTTTCCTATTTGGAACCAGTCTGTTGTTCCATGTCCAGTTCTAACTGTTGCTTCCTGACCTGCATACAAATTTCTCAAGAGGCAGATCAGGTGGTCTGGTATTCCCATCTCTTTCAGAATTTTCCACAGTTTATTGTGATCCACACAGTCAAAGGCTCATAGGCAATTGGCTGGGAGCTTCAAGGAAATGCTTCCAGGCTCTTAAGAAGGGACAACGAAGAAGATCGTCTTATTCTTCCTCACATTTTTGTGTCTGAAATTGATGCCTAGAACTACATTTTCCTGGTTCATTGAATTTCCCAGCTCTACTCTAAGATATCCATTTTCACGACCTCTCCACTTTCTTCAAACCTCTTTTCCCAGTTCTTACTTCTAACTGATATATTGCTTTCCTACTTAATGGAGAAAATAAAAGCAGTTAGAGGAGAACTTCCACACACGCCCACCACCACCACATACCAAAAAGTCTCCATATCCTCCACCTCTCCTCTTGTTACTGAGAATATAGTGTCTTCCTTCACTCTAAGGCCACCCTCCACTTGTGCTTTAGCTCCTGACCCCACTCATCTCTTCAAAGACTTTAGCAACTGTAAACCTTTCTCTTCTCTAGTTGGTTATTCCCATCTGCATACAGTTGTTAGTATTTCCTATCTGGAAAATCTTTTACACTGGACCCCACTCCTAGTCCAACTATGGACTATTTCTCTACTCCCCATTAGAGCAAAACATCTCTATGTCTGTTATCTCCAATTCTTCTAGTGTTATTTTTCATAATTATTTGTAACTCAAATTGCCTTAAATATTATTGCATGAATTCAATAATTTTTTTCATTAAATACTGTAGTTACTATGACTCAAGGTTATTAAGTTGTGAGAAAGAGTGCTTCAGTATGAGAAATAGATCACTGAATAGTAGTGTATTGGATTAATTTTAGAATAGGACCAAACAAATTAAAGAAATGCTCATAACCAAACTTGAACAAGGAAGTTACTTCATTGAATCGCTCAGTCATGTCCAACTCTTTGTGACCCCATGGATTGTTGCTGCCAGGCTCCTCTGTCCACGGTATTCTTCAGGCAAGAATACTGGAGTGGGTTGCCATTCCCTTCTTCAGGGCATCTTCCCGACCCAGGGGTTGAACTCGGGTCTCCTGCATTACAGGCTGATTCATTACCATCTGAGCCACCAGGGAAGCCTTTGAATCGTATATTCACATACTTTTTCATAACTGATTTATTGCCTTGGCCTAATATGGGAGTGTTTGAGAGATTATGATTGACAGCAAAGTACAGTATTATCTTAGTAACCCAATTATATGCTTTGTCATTTTTTTGAGCACAAGATGCTTTTTAACCATTTATCAATAAGAAAAATGTTAATTATACAAGATTAGAAAATTTAAGTTATTTGACATGTCATGTATAGACTCTGTGTGCATTCTTAGTTGCTTCAGTCATGTCCAACTCTTTGTGATCCTTTAGACTATAGTCCCGGAGAAGGCAATGGCACCCCACTCCAGTACTCTTACCTGGAAAATCCCATGGATGGAGGAGCCTGGTAGGCTGCAGTCCGTGGGGTTGCTCAGAGTCGGACAGGACTGAGCGACTTCACTTTCACTTTTCACCTTCATGCATTGAAGGAAATGGCAACCCACTCCAGTGTTCTTGCCTGGAGAATCCCAGGGACTGTGGAGCCTGGTAGGCTGCCGTCTTTGGGTTCGCAGAGTTGGACAGGACTGAAGTGACTTAGCAGCAGAAGTAGCAGCAGCAGCAGACTATAGTCCACCAGATTTCTCTGTCCATGGGATTCTCCAGGCAAGAACACTGGGATGGGGTGCCATGTACTCCTCCAGGGGATCTTCCTGACTGAGGGATTGAAGCTGTGTCTCCTGTCTTTCTTGCATTGCAGGCAGATTCTTTACTTGCTGAGCGATCAGGGAAGCCCATGTATTAACTGAGGTAGTTTAAAATGAGCTTCAAAATTCTATTACCTTTATCACATATTTATTAAATATCTTTATGAGATATCTTATCAGCTGCTTTAATCCATGAGTGATATCAGTTAGGTCATATGTTTATAGTATTTCTTTAAAAATTATTTGGCCATGCTGCATAGCATGTGAGATCTTAGTTCCCTGACCAGGGATAGAATTGATGTCCCCTGCATTTGGAAGCATAGAGTCTTGATTACTGGACTTCCAGGGAAGTCTTATAATTTTTCTTAAATAAAAAACAAACTTGAAATTTTATGTTTTCCCTTGTGAGAGTATATTGAATTGTGGCAATAACCTGGTGAAGTCAATGACAGTGTTAGTCGCTCAGTTATGTCTGACTCTTTGTGACCCCATGGCCTATGGCCCACCAGGCTCCTCTGTCCTTGGAAATCTCCAGGAAAGAATACTGGAGTGGGTAGCCATTCCCTCTCTGGTGGTTCAGAAGAAAAGAATTCACCTGCAGTGCAGGAGATCCGGGTTTGATCCTTGGATTGGAAAGATCCCCTGGAGAAAGTGAAGTCAGTAGAGCAAAACAATATTTCCCCTTTTTTTTAAAGAGATGGCTAAAATAAGTGCTTATGATAAAAACCAGGATATGATAAATATCCAAAAAGTCTGCAGAAATGCAGGAGAACCACACACAAATCTAAATTTAAGCAGGTATAAAAGATCTTATCCTTTGGAGTCCAAAGAACAACTACACAAGTACAGAACAGCTGAACCACAGCACTGATGGAAAACAGGCAGGGCAATGAGCCTGCAGTTACATTTTGTCTGCGGTTGTATTTCAAAACTCCACCAAAATCTTAGATTGAGTTGAAAACAGGATGTTTTGTGCTTGGCCTACATTAACTGCGCATTGTACTGGCCTTGCTTTACAAGGAATAAGCAGCTGTCACACAAAGAGTACTCAGAACATGGAGGTGATTGTTTGTTCCACTCAATTTGGGCGCTACATACAGACACGGCTTCTCCCAAGAACCACTAAAGAACACCTGAAGGAGTGGGGAAGATTTCTTGGAGTGCAGCCTCAGGGATACATGTTTGCTGTTTAAGTCTGCATGACTCTAAAGACTCAAGCTATGATCAATGAACAGGGCCACCGGAAAACAGGTTTCATCTCAATACATACAGCAGAAATTTGGAATGGTAAAAGGCACCAAAATTAGAAAGGAGACTTGAGAAAGGAAAGGGAACCAGTACTATGTACCATACAACATGGATGAGCTCTTTATTGCTGCATCATAAATTATCTCAAAACTCAGTGGCTTAAAACAGCACACACTTATCGCCTATGGTCTGCAGGTCAGGCTTTGGGCCATGGCTTTGCTGAGCCTTTTCCTACAGGGTCTGTCAGAAGGCTGCAATCAGGTGGCAGCCAGAGATGGGGTCATCTCAAGATTCAGCAGGGGCAAGAATTGCTTCCAAGTTCACTTTGTGTTTGTTGGGCAGGACTAAGTTCTTTCTGGGCTGTTGGTTGGAGGCTGCCTACAGGTTCTTGCTAGGGGTGCCTTCTTCATCAGAGCAAATGCTTGGGAAAAGACTTCTCAGGTGGTGCTAGTGATAAAGAACCTGCCGGCCAACACAGGAGACATAAGAGACGTGGATACTATCCCTGGATCGGGAAGATCTCCTGTAGAGGGACATGGCAACCCACTCCAGTATTCTTGTCTGGAGAATCCCTGGATGGAGGAGCCTGGCGGGCTCTGGTCCATAGCGTAGCAGAGAGTCAGACACAACTGAAGTGACTTAGCACAGCACACACACACACAGGGTACCCTCAAAATGGAAGAAAATAGACAGAAATGAGAACCTTCTAGTGACTGAAACCAAAGTTGAGAGGTAGGTATTAAGGATGACCGAAATTTCTTGTTTGTGCAATAGGAAAAAAGGATGGCACCAGTCCACCTGAAATGAGCATACAAGAGGACCAGGCTTAGGGAGGGAAGGAACATAAATTCGGTTTTTAACATGTTGTATCTGAGATAGCTTTGTGATACCACTTGGAGACAAAGAAGTGGACATTAGCTCTGAGAACAGAACTGGCCTGAAGATAAAAATTTGTGACAGTAATGTCTGGATGGTGGTTGATAGCTTTACACTGTTATACTTATTACCGACCACTGTTACAGTTACTCTGACTTGTTTAATCATCCATTTGCAGGGATTCCAGCCTGGAATAAGGTGAGGTTAAGAGATCAGTTAGTTCAGTTGCGCAGTCATGTCCGATTCTTTGCAACCACATGAACTGCAGCATGCCAGGCCTCCCTGTCCATCACCAACTCCCAGAGCTTGCTCAAACTTATGTCCATCAAGTCGGTAATGCCATCCAACCATTTCATCCTCTGTCGTCCCCCTTCTGCCTTTGATCTTTCCCAGCATCAGGATCTTTTCCAGTGAGTCAGTTATTTGTAGGTGGCCAAAGTATTGGAGTTTCAGCTTCAGCATCAGTCCTTACAATGAATATTCAGGACTGATTTCCTAGGATGGACTGGTTGGATCTCCTTGTGGTCCAAGGGACTCTCAAGAATCTTCTACAACATCACAGTTCAAAAGCATCAATTCTTCGGTGCTCAGCTTTCTTCATAGTCCAACTCTCACATTCATACATGACCAGTGGAAAAACCATAGCTTTGACTAGATGGATCTTTGTCAGCAAGGTCTCTGCTTTTTAACACGCTGTCTAGGTTGGTCATAGCTTTTCTTTCAAGGAGAAAGTGTCTTTTAATTTCACCATCTGCAGCAATTTTGGAGCCCAAGAAAATAGTCTTTCACTGTTTCCATTGTTTCCCCATCTATTTTCCATGAAGTGATGGGACCGGATACCGTGATCTTAATTTTCTGAATGTTAAGTTTTAAGGCCACAGGACTGGAAGAGGTCAGTTTTCATTCCAATCCCAAAGAAAGGCAATGCCAAAGAATGTTCAAACTATCGCACAGTTGTACTCATCTCACCCCCACGTGGCTCAGCTGGTAAAGAATTCGCCAGCAATGCGGGAGACCTGGGTTCGATCCCTGGGTTGGGAAGATCCCCTGGAGAAGGGAAAGGCTACCCACTCCAATATTCTGGCCTGGAAAATTTCATGGACTGTAAAGTCCAGGGGGTCACAAAGAGTTGGACACTGAGCAACTTTCACTTCCACATGCTAGCAAAGTGATGCTCAAAATTCTCCAAGCCAGGCTTCAACAGTACATGAACCGTGAACTTCCATATGTTCAAGCTGGATTTAGAAAAGGCAGAGGAACTAGAGATCAAATTGCCAATATCCATTGGATCATTGAAAAAGCAAGAGTTCCAGAAAAAACATCTACTAATGCTTTACTGACTACACCAAAGCCTTTGACTATGTAGATCACAACAAACTGTGGAAAATTCTTAAAGAGAAGGGAATACCAGACCATCTGACCTGGCTCCTGAAAAATCTGTATGCAGGTCAAGAAGCAACAGTTAGAACAGAACATGGAACAACAGACTGGTTCCAAATCGGGAAAGGAGCACGTCAAGGCTGTATACTGTCACCCTGCTTATTTAACTTATATGCAGAGTACATCATGCAAAATGCCGGACTGGATGAAGCACAAGCTGGAATCAAGATTTCTGGGAGAAATATCAGTAACCTCAGATATGCAGATGACACCACCCTTACGACAGAAAGCAAAGAACTAAAGAGCCTCTTGATGAAAGGGAGAGGAGAGTGGAAAAAGTAGGCTTAAAATTCAACATTCAGAAGTTAACAGATACCTGCTATTGAATTTATTGCCTCCTTCCAACTGCACTCATCATGCCCCCCACCCTCAACACCTTGTTTTGAAGAGTTAAGTTTCAATAAAATAAAAGCATGCAGCATCCCATGATCTCCACATCCTAGTATTCATGCCTCTGTATAATTCCTTCTCAAGAGTGGGCAGGATCTGACTTGCTTCTAGCCAATAGACTATGGCAAGGTTGTGGATGCCACTCCTGTGATATATTTTATATAAGACTCAGTCTTCTGTGGCTAGACCTTCCCCTTGCTGTCTTGATGAAGTCAGCAAGCATGCTGAGGGAGCCTATGAGGCAAGAAACTATGGGTGACCACTAGTTACTCAGAACAGGCTTCAGTCAACTGCCAGCAAGAAACCGAAGCCCTAGTTCTACGACTGTAAGGACATGAATTCTACCAACTGAATGAACTTTGGAAACCGATTCTCCTCTAGTTGAGCCTGCAGATGAGAATACAGCCTTGCTGCCACCTTGATTGCAGCTTTGGGACAAAAGCAGAGGATCTAGTTAAGCTGTGCCCTGACTCATGACCGAGTGACTGTGGACATAGTGTTAAGTCACTAAATTTGTGGTAATGTGTAACGCAGGACAGAAACCTAGGTAATATTTAGGCTTTTATTCAGCTCATCCTACTTTTAAACATGCTAACCATTTTTGTTGTGTAACATTTGCCTGCTTTTTGTTTCACAGGCTTTATTTATGCAATCTCATTTTGGATCTAGAACACAAGGGTGAAAAAAGGATCAGAAAGCCCACATCATGTCCACTGCAGCAACTAATTTACATCTCACCTTTTCCCTGTTATTTATTATTATTTCAGGGTATTAGCAACATGAAACCATAGAGGTGAGACAGCTTGTTAAGAGTCACCAAATGGTGAGCTTTACCTCTATAGATATCCCACCAGATTCAATACATTTAAATAAACCTAGAATTAAAAGCCAGAGCTAAAAAAAGACTAGCAGAGCAATTAATGGAACTCCTGTTTACATTCTCATAGGTAGGATAATGTAATTACGAAGTGGTCTCATGTTTTTGTAATAAGCAAAATCAAAGGTAATATATAATTGTAGCAAGATTGCTGTGTAAAACTTTTTCAAACTAAGACTAGTCACAACTGTTTAGAGTGAATGTGGAAAAACTTACGTCAAGACAAAAAAAGAGTTAATCCAAAGGAAGGGAAACCACATTTAAGATACTGTGCGTCATATCTCAATGTTTTCCCCTCTGCAAACAGTTATTTTAATTCTGAAAGGTTATAGAAAACCCTAAAGCTTCTGAGTTGTAGACATAGAACTGCAAGAATAATTTTACATTTCCTGGAAGGGAAAGTCACTAATCCACAAAAGGGACAATTTGATAAAGTAACCTGCATTAAAATGAAACTTTTCAAAGGATATTATTTTCTTTAGATATATATCTTCTATTTGGTTAGCAGGGCAGATTCTTAACAAAGAAAACAGTTTGATTAGGTTCACTAGTAAAGAACTAGTCTATATTGATGATGTCTTTCATTAAAGCTGTTGGAAAAGGCTTTTTTCATTTTTCAGAATTGCAGTAAGAAACCAGTTTGAAGGTCATAGCTTGCTGTTTTCCCCTTAATTCCAAGGCTCAAATTTGCTCTGGATAAGATGATTTCATTGTTCATTTAATATATCTTAAGATCCTTCCCCAAACTCAAGGCTGAGCCATCCAAAGGTTTAGTTCTTGGCTGTTTTCTTTCTATACTCACTCTCTGTAAGAACTTACTCTGATGGATGGGCTTAAATTCCATCTATAGACTATTTTTTTCCAGCCCTAATTAGGTCCAAACAGCCTACCAAACATCTATTTGCAGAAATATATCTATTTGGGTTTCAGATTTAGCAAGCCTAACACATAACTTTAGATCCCACACCAAACCTGCTCCTCCCACCTTCCCCCACGAGTTATTCTTATCTTGCTCCTCTACTCCCCAGACACGTGCAATTCACCAACCAGTCTTCTTGGGTCTACCTGTAAAATGTATCCCCAATTCCACCATTTTAGACCCTACCACCCCTACAGTGTAGTCTGAACTATATCTGTTTTTGCTTAGATGAGGCCAATAGCCTCCCACCTAGTCCCCTGGCTTTCTTTCTTAACCTCTTCCCCAAAGACAATTCTCAACATAGTGGAGAAAGTAATTTATGAATACAAACCAGATCTAATCACTTCTCTAGCTTCCCATCAGAGTAAAATAAAAACTCCTTTCTAGAAGCTACAAAGCATTTGATACTTACGTATGTGTTTACTGTTGTTTACGCTGCCAGATATATGGGGAAGTTAAATGGGGAAGGGTCTTTGTCTCATTTATAAACTCAGTAAATATTCATTGAATGAATGCATTTTGCTCTAACAGTAAAGCTTTTTGTTCTGATGAGCATTATGAGGCCTCTACCTCACTGCAACACAACTTTCAAGAACAGGTTTGATTTTCTATCAGCCTAAGTTCAAAGTAACTAAGTTGGTGATAGATAGGGAGGCCTGGCGTGCTGCAGTCCATGGGGTCGCAAAGAGTCGGACATGACTGAGCGACTGAACTGAACTTACACATTTAAAATGTGAGCTGTTACTTAACCTCTTGTAGTAATCTTGGATGATTATTCTTTTCTGACATGCCAGAGACATGCAACTGTACTTGAATAAAACTTAAAATAAGGAAAAGTGTGTTTTGTGCTTTATGACCGCTCCACTGTTGTAGTTTCCAATACATGGGAATAGCCGCCCCCCTCACCACCACCTTTTTCTTTCTTTTTTGGCTGTTCCACACAGCATGTGGGATCTTAGTTCCCTGACCAGGGATTGAACCTGCACCCCCTGCATTTGCAGTGTGGAGTCTTAACCATTGAACCTCCAGAGAAGTCCAGAAATAGCCTTTAATGTGAAGGCTGACAGAGGAAACATGTTCAAAAGCAAAGTGAAGGATGAAAAAGAAGGTTATGTGCTATGATAGCTAATGTATTGGCATAGTTCTAAAATATTCTTGAAGGAAGCGAAATTAGAGAGTGGTAGAGCACTGAGGGTCTTATCCTCCTGGCTAAGGACTCCAAACAGTAGGCAACTGTAGTCTCTGGCTCCTGTTTTCATTTCAGGAAGCTTCAGTTCAGTTTAGTCGCTCAGTTGTGTCCAACTCTTTGAGACCCCATGAATTGCAGCACACCAGGCCTCCCTGTCCATCACCAACTCCCGGAGTTCACCCAAACCCACGTCCATTGAGTCGGTGATGCCATCCAACCATCTCATCCTGTCGTCCGCTTCTCCTCCTGCCCTCAATCTTTCCCAGCATCAGAGTCTTTTCAAATGAGTCAGCTCTTCGCATCAGGTGGCCAAAGTATTGGAGTCTCAGCTTCAACATCAGTCCTTCCAATGAACACCCAGGGCTGATCTCCTTTAAGATGGACTGGTTGGATCTCCTTGCAGTCCAAGGGACTCTCAAGAGTCTTCTCCAACACCACAGTTCAAAAGCATCAATTCTTCCGCGCTCAGCTTTCTTTATAGTCCAACTCTCACATCCATACATGACCACTGGAAAAACCATAGCCTTGACTAGACGGCCTACTGTGGTGAATACTGAGGATGGCCTGGAGAGGCAACGACCAATTGGAGATGGAGACTGAGTTAGGAGGCTTCAGAAGCAATTCAGGTAAAAACAAACAAACAAACAAGACCCCCAAACTATGGCTACGTTAGGAAGGTGTCCTTTTGGGCTCCAGGCTGGACTGTGCAGCTTCGAGGGCTTCTTGCATCTTCTCTACTCCAAGCCAGCCTGAGTGACTGAATTCTGGCAAACTATCACTGATTTTGCAGCTATTTCTTTCTGAAGACCTTTGGTATTCTGTTATTCTTGGAAGTCTTCTTCCTTCTCCTGACCCACTTTTCTTTATTCTTATAATATTGGCCTGAAGAGGTCACCACATGGTGTCAACTTTAGAAGAACATCACACAGTATGAGCTGGTCTGGTAATAATCACATGGTCCTCTGATGGATGATGCCATCTCCAGAGGTGTGGCAGTGTGGGAGGGGGCGGGATGTGGTACATATTCATGGGCGCTCTGTAACACACAACCATCTATCTCCCTTTTCAATACTTCCTTTAAAAGTCTGTGCCCCTTAGTGGATTCCTCAAATTATTACTGAAACCAGGAGGTAGATGAAATATATTATGCCCAACTCTCTTGCTGTCTTGCCTTTAAATAAGCCTGTGGTCATTGTTCAGTCACTAAGCTGTGTCTGATTCTTTGTGGCCCCATGGAGTGCAGCACACCAGGCTGCCCTGTCCCTCACCATCTCCCAGAGTTCACCCAAGTTCATGTCCCTTGAAATGGTGATGCCATCCAACCATCCTCTTCTCTTTTTGCCTTCAATCTTTCCCAGCATCAGGGTCTTTTCCAATAAGCTGGCTGTTCACCTCAGGTGGTCAACGTATTGGAGCTAGTTTAAGTAAAAAATCATTGTGAAGAAAGAACTCCATTGCTCAGTTTACAAACATCCAAACCCTACTTCATCTGTTTTTGTTCCAATTAAGTTCCCTCCAATCTTATGGAATCCCAATTGTTAGATTTAAATGATAAGACTGCTGTTATCACCCAGTTATAGCAAAGTCCTCTTAGTAAGAGAAGGACGCTTCTCACCGCTTCTCCCTGCTTCATCCTTTACAAAGAACAAAATACTACTCTCAAAATCTCAAAAAGGGAACCAAGACCAGGAATTAAGTGAACATAATATCTATTTTTATTACGAAAACATTAAATTTTGACACATTGCTTCATTGCTTTTTTTAAAAATCTATGATCTGACTTAAACCTATTCAGCAAAAATGCCAATAAATTATATAAACCATAGTTTGAGTCTTTTTTAAAACTAGGGACATAATATGTTTTATAATAATCAAATAATAATACTAAATCTGAGTTGTATGAGCTGTTAATTTGTAATGTGTTTTAATGTTTAGCTAAAAATAAAATCAAAACCAAACACATGCTAATACACTGTTGGAAAAGTTTCTCAGAAACCTCCTCCTCTTCACTGCGTGTCTGCAGCCTTCTTCACTAGGTACAGAACACCGCCGTGTCAAGTGTCAAGGCACTCACGCTCAACTGTCTTGTCCTGCTCACATCAGGAGTCATACTGGGTGAAGGGCTGATGATGTATTACCCCCAGACCATGCTATCTTGCCTTTAAGTAAATCCATTTCTTCAAAAGGAAATCATTAGCTAGGAACTCCAATACTTAATTTAGAAACAGTGATTCCAACATACATTAAATCAAATGTGTTAGTACTTAAAAGTCACAAATTCTGAAAAGTAAAAATAGCAGACAAATACAGAACTCCACAAACAACCAATGAACTAAGGCAAATAGCACTGCCACCACATGCCTGAAAAAAATGGTATATTTTTGGTATCTGTAGTTCTTTGCAAATTATATTTTGGGACAGTTCGGTTCAATAAAACATGTATATTCTACATAAAGTTAGAGTAACAGGATTATCAACATGGGTGGCATCATTTAAAAAATACATCAATAGTTGTATTAGTGAATGTTTTCCGCTTGGTTTCTAAATCTTTATTTTCTGTGGAGGCAAACCAAAGCACTGTCTTAAGACTCCATCTTCAAAGTTACAATATAGTCTCTATCATTCCTAGAGATTTTAAAGCTAGATATGACCCTGCTCCTTGCCATCATCTTCATCTTCATCATCCTCATCGTCTTGGTCTCCGGATTCAAGTTCATCCTCTTCTTCAACCTAAAGGGAAAATACTCATTTAACATTATGAAGATCTGGTCACATCACATTCAACACAAAATGGTATCTACTCCAAGGATAAATTCTTTACTCTAGTAATTATAGTAGATTATGGGCCATCTGATTTCCTTGATTTAATATTCAAGGTTTCCTGTTATTTTTAATATGAGACAAGATACACAGGTTCACTTGCTGCCAGATGGCTACAACTCTACACATAAACCTGAACCAACACAGCCAAATGGGGATGGTACATTCGGATGGTGAGTGTCTCTGTTACCACAGGAACAAATAAATCAAGTCACCTTCCAGGCTCAGATTCCAAAAGAGAAGAGTTAATAAAAGCTGGAAACTGCATCTAATCTGTGTCTTAAGTCAATTCACATACCTACAAATCTATGCCAGTAGTGCTGATATACAAGCATACCAACATTCCCATTACACAGGACAATGTTTAAAAACACATCATAAAGAAACACATATAAACCATTTTTGGAAATATCGCAATCTTACTGGATGACCAAGTTCCTTGAGTTTATTCTTTAATGAAAATATTTTCTGGTCTTGATCGGCCAAGAGCACCAAGAGATCATCTTGTTCTTTTTTAGAATCTGTAATGTCCACCTCGAGCTTGTTTTTCTCATTTTGTAAGATGGCAATGGTACTGTTAGATGAATCCAGCTGCTCTTTAATAGCAGTTCTTTCCTCAGACAGAGCTTTAATTTCATTCTAAGAAAAGAAAGGTGAAAATCACAATCAAAAATTAGTATTCACTCTCCTACGGTTTTAACAAATATATTCTTTCTATGACAGACCTCTGTACTCATGCAATCTGAAGAGTTTGGGGGTTAGGTGTTGGGGGGACAAGAGATTTTAAAATACACACACACACAAAGTCATCTAGTAACATGAGAATTTATGTTAGGCTATACATCAAAGATGATTGCTGTGAAAATCAGAGTTCGACAACAAAAAAATAGTTTTAATTACCCTACTCCTCAAAAAATCCTACTATTTCAGATAATCAGAGGAATAAATAAAGACATTAACATCTTACAGAAACCTGGTTAGCACCAGAATTAGGACTCAAATTAAAAAAAAAAAAAAAATTTTATCCCAACTTCACATATACAATTAAATGGGAAAGAAAGATAGCTTCAAGTAAAATCCATAGCTTAAATATAAAATAATTTGACCACAATCCAAAAGGCAGAATCACTTATTATCTTCCTCTTGCCATGTTTTAATTCCTACCTTTCTATTTTTATTACTGTTACCTCATTCTTTACTTCATCCTATCTGTTTTGATTTTTCTGTCACACAATAGGCTGGCAGGATTTAAGGTATCTGTGTTCTTTAGCTTATGGCTTGTGTATTAGCCAAAGCTATACTCCTTGTTTCTTACTGTGATTAGAGATTGATAAAACTTAACTCTTTTTTACTTTGACTAAACATGTGCTTTTACTTTCAAGTACACTCATATACAATCTTATTTTACATATTTGATACCATTATTTGAAACAGCATTTAAAAATATTCATTTGTGCCACCTTTAGTCATCAAAATAGGAATGGACTTATTGTGAGGTAAGATTATGTCCCACTAACTTTCTTCATAAATCCAAGAATTTGAGAAATTAAATGAAATAAAATAAAATTCCCTGGACTTCATTTCACATAGTATACAATGAATAAAAAGTTTCACCAAACCAACCTTTAACTCTTTAGTTTCTTGTAATAATGCTGACAGTCTTCCTTCTACATCAGTAGTTTTTGTAGCTATTACAGTTTCACTCTCTCCTGGTACAGGAGCTGATTTCGCCTGAAAGTAAAAATTGGGAAAAAAAAAAAAGTTTCTTTAAAGTTATAATCAATATGAAATTCTAATGATGATTTTTCTTGCTATTTTGAAATTTTATTTCCAGTAACAGAAAAATCTAATTCTCTCAGCATTTACCCTCAATAACGTGCTCTCCCTAAACAGATAAGTTGCCCTTACAGTGGAGCAGGAGGCTGGGTCAGGAGGGGTGTGGTATAAGCACTCATCAGAGTATAAGGAAGGTTGGTTTATGCAGCCTCAAGGCCGGGTCAGGCAAGTTATCAACGACACAGCTCTAATGTAGCTACGGCATAGCATTTAATATGTAGAGAACACTTTTCAGTCTTTTCCTCATAAAATTCCTATAAGTTAAGACTATACAGAGAGACAGATGAGTGCGGAAATTGAGTTGAATGCCATTAACTGGGAAAATACAAGTATTTTCTTAAGAGCTATAGGAAGTAATCCTAAATCAAAAATTTTCAGTCCTTCCCTTATCTTTTTTCTTCCAAAATACTGGGAAGTGGGGGTGTTGATCTCACAAATACCAAATACCTTAAAATGAGGAAAGGGCTTTGGAACTGGAAGAGGCAAAAGAATTTTGAGGTTCATGTTAGACAAAGTCTCAACTGCCTTGAAGACACTGTTGATAGAAATATGAACATTAAAGGCAATACCAGTAAGGGCTCATAAAGAAAGATGCAGGCTGTAGAGAAAGGTTCTATAGTCTCAGAGAAAACACATGGCATTATAAACAGAATGCTGGTAGAAGTATGGATGTTAAAAGTTTTGGTGAGGTCTCACATAGATGAGGAGGCTTCCCAGATGGCTCAGTGGTAAAGAATCCACCTGCCAATACAGGAGACCCAGGTTAGATCCCCGGGTTGGGAAGATCCCCTGGAGGAGGAAATGGCAACCCACTCCAGTATTCTTTCCTGGAAAATCTCATAGACAGTGTCATGTGGCAGGCTGTAGTCCACGGGGTCACGTAGAGCTGGACACAACTCAAGTGACTGAGCACGCATGCACAGAAATAGAGACGAGGAACATGTTATTGGAAAGTGGAGAAAAGGTGATCCTTGTTATAATGTGGCAAAGAACTTGGCTGACTTATGTTCTAGTGTTGTGGAAGGCAGAACTTGTGAGTGATGAACTATTCTAGCTGAGGAAATTTCTAAGCAAAGCATTAAAGGTGTGACCTGGTTTCTCCTTGCTGCTTACAGTAAAATATGAGAGGATAAAGATGGATTGAAAAAGGAACTGTTAAGCAAAAGGGAGTCAGAACTTGATGATTTAGAAAATTCCCGGCCTATCCCTACTGCAGTCAACGACAAAGCATGTCCCAGTGAAACACCAAGTGTGTGGCTGCACAACCGTCTGTGAAGAGATTACTCATGCAGCACATGGACCCAATCAACCATCTCTGCAGAAGCTGGAATAGAGATGTGGTTCCCCAGGAGGGATCCAGGAGAACCTTCCTCCTTGTTGGCTTGGAACCCTGGGAATTGCATGGGTCACCAATAAGGTTTTTGATAATTTTATACCAGCAGAAAACCTGCCAGCTTAGACTGAAAGATGGGGTGAAATATAAAAGACCAACAGGGACTTCCCTGGTGATCCAGTGGCTAAGCGTCTGCCCTCCCATTGAGGGGGTTCAATGGGGTTCAATGCCTGGTCAGAGAACTAGCGCCCACACACTGCAACTAACACCTAGGGCAGCCAAATAAACAAATAAAATGCCAACAAAATGAACCATAACTAACTGATAAAACTGACCTGGCAAGTCTGACTATGATACACTGTTTGCATGGCCAAGAAGCCTATGTATCTGAAACTCTGGCTAATGAATAACCTGAATGGAAGGTGCTGACAAATTTGCTTCTTTTCCATAGTGGCTGAGAAATAACCTCCTGACCTTGTATATACTACGTTTCAGAACAAACAAACAAAAAACAATAACTTACAAATGCTTCAGTTTTCTGTAACAGCTCCTGTTTTTCGGTCTGTAGTTTGGTAATCTCCACAGACTGTGAGTTTAACTGAGACTTTAAAGTTGCCAGTTCCTAAGGGACAAAAATAGTTGGGTTGTGACATTAAATAGTATTAATTTCATTAAGGAAATGTCTATTTACAGGAAGAAATTATTTTCTTCCTTGGCTCTTCTAAAATCATCACTTCCAAGTTTTAAAATTTAAGTGAAAGAAGTATTCTTGAACTTTGGGTTCAAGATGGAGAATTAAATGTGTACATTAAACATGTTCACCTCTGCTTCCTTGCAAGATCCAGTGTAAAAAATCACAAAGGGAGGACAGAAGGAGGAAAGGAAGAAAAGGTGGGAAGAAGGGAGGGAGGAAGGTGAGGAAGAAGGAGGGAGAGAGGGACTGAGAAAGGACAGGCAGGAGGGAGAAACCCACAGGGACAGAGAATAAGAGAAGAGAAAATAGCACTAAACTGTGGAATTTCCAAAAGCAAATGACAATGGTAACCAACTGGCACACCTGAGCGAGCTGAAACAGAAGCTGACCTTTTAGAAAGCCACGCTGCTGCCTGATTCATAATGCAGAACTACCAAAAGGCCTGGGAACTGGTACCACCAGATGTTTTGGAACTGTGAGTAAAACTGGGGTCAAAAACAGTAGGGTTGGAACTTCCCTGGTGGTAGAGTGGTTAAGAATCTGTCTTGCAATGCAGGGGACGTGGGTTTGATCCCTGGCCCAGGAACTAAGATCCAACATTCCACAGAGCAACGAAGTCCACACGCTGCAACTAAGACCCGATTCAGCCAAATAAGTAAAAACAACAACAATAACAAAAACCCAGCAGGGTTGGCTGAAAGTCTGCTTAGAAATAGAGCACTGAATCCCTGTCCTAACTCATGCCTCAGGTAATGTCTCCTTTTCTTTTGTCTGAAGACTAGAGGTATATTATTTGGAATGGGCAAAATAAGATGGTTTTAGACTCGGGGGCCACCAAACGCTGATGAAAGCAGTAGTAGTGTAGTGAAAGTGGTGGAATTAACTGAAAGCTTATGTATTAAGGTTGACGTTTCCAAACTTCTTGCTCATTCCCCTCAAAACAAGTCCAGGAAAAATGAAGCAATTCTAACAGTGGCTCTCCACCAAGGGCAATCTTACCCCACAGTATCTGGCAGTGCCTGGAGATACGAGGATGCTGTCATGTAAAAAGTGTTTTATTCTCTTACTATTTTCTATCATGAACATACATGTCTTTTCTCTGACTGTTTTGTTTCTTCAGTTATCAAAGTAAGTTATGTAAAAATTATGGACCATTTGGTCTTCTTTCTATACTCTATTTTACTATATATTATAAAAAAAACCCAAAACTGTTATTTAAAATATATCTTTGGGAAATATGAAAAGTAAATTTTTACTTGGGATTTATAGACTAAGAGTATATACTAATAACTTAATTTCATTTTAATATAGTTTTAGATTTCATAAAATCAAAACAGCATATTAACTCTTCCTCATAAGAACAAAACATTATGGCCACATTATTGGAGAGTTGTAAATCATTATTGACAAATATTATTATTTTTTAAAATGTTTCATTGTAGAATCCACTCTAGGGTACAGAGACATTGCCAAAATAAGACATTTTGCTACTCTCTGTCCAGGCATTCCCATCTGATCAGGCATGTCAGAGGGTGAGGACCAGCTGACTACTGGAGAAGGAAGTCAGTCCTAGGTTGGCCAAGCTATTAATTTCTTTTTTTAGTATTACTTTTTTTTTTAAAGAAACATATATTCCTTTTATAGAAAATGAAGGAAGGAGAGGGGGATAGAAGGAAGAAAAGGCACATTTGCTTTTCTAGACAATATATATTACTACAGCAGAAAAAGTTATTTTGCTTTATTTTTAGCTAGAGTCATCTAACTGAAATACATACAAGTTTACTTTCTGTTTTTCCCTTTTCCAATTCTAATAACCAACATTCTTCTGGATAGAACGATTTAAATGCCCAATACATTTAACCAAGCAGTTACCAAGAAAATTAAGCACAAGATTTTGTATCTTCATATTTGCAGCTTATAAATATATTTAAAGTTTCCTTAATTGCTTACTGACAATCTACAAACAATCTGGGTAAGATGCTGAGATCTATTAAAAAGTATACCATTGAAAAATAAATACACCATAAAAAGCAAAATACCATTACTGTACAATTAAAATGGCTTCTGTATTTTCAAATGGCTGTTTTCACTTGATAGAGAAGTGAAGACGCCTGACAAAGCAGTTCTAGATTAATGCAGGGCTGTTATGCTATTATAATTAAAACAAGACAAAACAGAGCCTGAATCAAGCTGAAAAGTGACCTGTTTTAACTCTGCAATTTGTTCAGAATCTCCTGCTGTTGCTGAAGACTGTTCATTTGTGCCAGGTGATGGTTGGGAAGATTTCTACAAAGAGCAGAGAGATAAACTGTGAAATAAATTCAGTTTAAATAGTGAGGAAAAAACAAAACAAAACTGTACACACATAAGCTATGCCTGGTACACGCACACCAAAAAATTCCACACTGACATTAAAAATTTTATGCCCAAAATAACATTTCAACATAGCACATCTTGTCAACAAAATTTCCATAGCTAATCAACTCATACCAAGTCATTTATTCAATCTAAGCACTTAACTGAGCTAATATAAAGAAAAGAGCATAAAAGCAGGTATTTACTGAGTGATTTCCATGTATTAAAAGAGTTTGATATGGAGTACCTCATTTAAATCTCACAGCAGTGGAACAGATACCACCACCACCATTTTATAGCTCAGCACACAAGTTTAAAGAGGTTAACTACATTGCTCAAATCCAGTTAGCCAGGATGCACTGATGCTTTAGACAGTCTGACTCCAGAGCTCACGTTCTAAAACCTTAAAATGATAACTTTAGCTTAAGGGATCCAGAAATAGAAACAAGCAGGATAATGAGAATTATTTTTGACCTCGATTTTATAACATTCACTTACCAAATTTTCAATCAAAGAGTCTTTTTCAGCCAGTTGACTTTGTAAAAGTTCCCGATTACTTTTTAATTCTTCTATCTCTTCTCGCAGCCTACTAATTTCTTCTGGCTGAATGCCATTCATCTGAGCCCCATCAGTGTAAGGACCTTGATGCTGACTGTCTTTTCCTATTAGGCATAAAATTTGAGAAGTCAACATGAAACTTTTCATTTTTTGAGCTGACAATTCAAGTGTAAAAAAATACATAATTTCCTGAATAATTACTTTGGAGGCACTTTTGTACGCACATTTCATCTTTGCAAAACAGTGCACTGACAAAATAACAAACTGATGTTTTCAGGGTTTCTGGGAGGAAAAACAGCACAGTCTTAAGACTAAACTGGCTCAGTGATCTAAAATTAAGAATTATAGTAGCTTCAATTCCAATTCTATCACTTAATATAAGAGAAAATAAAATCTTTTTAGAAATCTTCACAAAAGAATAGCTTTCTACACAGCCTAAAAGAACTGACGAATTATTGTCATAAATAGAGGAAGTAAAAGTTATTTTCTTCTGAAAATTTTGGTCACCTTCATATAAATAAACTATGTTTCTAAGCAGCTAGCATTCCAATCATAAGCAGTATAGAATGAGACTATTTACAAGCATTTGAGCCCTTAGCATGTGCCAGACACCAAACTAGAATTTTATATATATTACTTCATTTAAATCTCAGCTCCACTTTGCAGATTAAAAAAAAAAAAAGGAAAGGCTAGACCAGTCATTCAAAACTGGCTATACATTAGAATCACCTGGGGAGCTTGTAATAATCACTGATGCCTGGACCCAGTCCCTAACTAATTTAATTAGAAACTTCAGTGGGCGTCTCAGTATCAGTATTAAAAAAAAACTCAAGGGATCTCAATGTGTAGGTAGCTAAGGTTGAGAATCAATGGATAGCAGAGATTGGACTTCAAATTCTGACTTACACTTCTGTCACAGCGATTAAGGTTAAAGAAAGATGAGCCCACAAGAATAATCTCTTGGGGACACTACAATAGGAATGGCCAGCTACACTTTGGAGAAGGCAATGGCGCCCTACTCCAGTACTCTTGCCTGGAAAATCCCATGGACGGAGGAGCCTGGTGGGCTGCAGTCCATGGGGTCGCTAAGAGTCGGACATGACTGAGCAACTTTACTTTCACTTTTCACTTTCATACACTGGAGAAGGAAATGGCAACCCATTCCAGTGTTCTTGCCTGGAGAATCCCAGGGACGGGGTAGCCTGGTGGGCTGCCATCTATGGGGTCGCACAGAGTTGGACACGACTGAAGTGATTTAGCGGTAGCAGCAGCTGCTACACTTACCTAGCTGTACTTTAAGAAGATTATATTGATCCTTGTGTTGCTGAATCTGAGATACTTGTTGTGTGACTGCTGTCTGGAGCTGTTCATTTTGACATTTTAATGTAGAAATCTGCTGCTTTAATTCCTCCAGTTGCAGATCCTGTGAAACAAAACAATTCAAGTGTTTTAAATTCATACTAATGAGCATTAAGAACAAATTAAAAATTAGAGATTACTTTGGATGAGGATGTTAAACTACTCAACATTTTCAAACTCATTCAATAATTAAGCAATAACACAATATATGTACTAAGGCCGTTAACGGGTAGCAGAACTGTAAGATTTCAAGGCCCCACTACATGACACAACCTGCAGTCTCACTGTGAGTTTTGGTTTGGGGGCAGTGGTGGGAGGGGGGTGGTGGTGTCAATTTTAAAAACTTCATTTTATGGTCCATCAAACTAAAAAATGTATATACCAAATTCTTTAAGCTTCCATATGTATGCATCTTTATTACTTTTAACACTAAAAGACAAGCAGGGAACTTTGCTGCTGGTCCAGCGGTTAGGACTTCTCCTTTCAATGCAGGGGGTGTGGGTTCCACCCCTGGTCAGGGAGCTAAGACCCCACATGCCTCTTGGCCAGAAAACCCAAAACATAAAACAAGAAGCAATCCTGTAACAAATTCAGTAAAGACTTTAACAATAGTCCACGTTAAAATTAAAACAAACAAAAAAAGACAATCATAGAACATTTAGATTTTAAGAAAAAGCTTTCACTTCTTACCACCTCCTACTTTAACTGGTTAGAATGTGATCTGTATCTTTATTTTCTTCTAATTTTTTTCCAATCCAAGTTTTTTAAACTTATCATAATCAGTCCATACATCATTTTTTAACCTTTAATTTGCCTACTATTCAATCATAATTTCCTAATATTAATCAGGAGATACAATATAATTTATATTCAAAAACAACATGAAGGCTGCTCTCCATTTTTCTAAATGATAGTTTTATTACAATAAACAGCTTAGTCAATATAACTGTTTTTCACAATTTTGGAGAATTTCCTTAGGATTGGGTTCCAAATATAATTCAAAGTTTATATAAACATTTTATAGCTCTTGAGGCTTGTTGCCTAATTGCCAAATGGTGTTCTAATTGGTGAGAATATTTAAAATTAACATTTCTAAAGAAGAGTCATTATAGTAATTGTGTCAAATCACTCTTTTCTTCTTCCAAATCAACCATATTTATCAGCTCCAAGTATAGGCTATAATATTGCCTTCCAAGTTCTTATTTCCCACTGTTGTAAAGATTACATTTTACCATCTGGAAATGACTGTGATTTTGTACTAAGATAGATGAAAAATTCTAATAACCATGAGCAGAGTAATGATTCAAATTTGGATCATTCAAAGATGATTCTAATTTACTAATTTGCTTATAAACTGAAAAGCTCAGACTGAATGCTCAATATACCTTCAGTATATTTTTATCCTTTTTTAGAGTTTCATTGCCAGCAGTATACATTGTGGGGAAAAGAAAGTGGAGGTAGCTCTCATTCACAGGGCTCTACCCTAAAGCTCTTCCTTGCCACAGCTGCCTCAGCTGTGCAGTCGGCAGAGGCTGGAGGGCAGTGCAGGAACGGGACGGTGGACCTGCCTCACGTGAAACTGTCTTCATGACCCTCGAACTTTAACACCAGTAATCTCATTTTACAGATAATACTGCAGCACTTTCTAGGATTCCATTCCAATAAAGGTACATATGCCACAGTGAGGAATTAAATGAGAGAAGAAAACCAAGAAACACAGTTTGAAGGAATGTAAAGAAGCTAAGGTGCTGAATACTATGCAAGTGTGGGCTTGACTGGTATCCTGCAGAGAAAATGTCAGTTGATGATTTTCAAACTATAGTTTCAACTTATCATTATCCATTCTAATAGCTTCCCCTACTTTGTAGGGATATTGTGAAAATGCTGTGAAAATTAAATGTGACAGTATTTAAATGTGCTTAAGTGAGCACCCACAACACAGGAAACAAAAACCAGCAGTCACTATCATCATTGTCAGCTCCCTAATTTCCACCCATCACCACCATATCCTTCCTTCCCTCCAGCCCTGCCTCTCAAATTTCCCTTTATATAGCCAACAAAGATTCTGTGTACACATCAGCAACATGTGTCTTCCTTCTTTCTCCTTTTGCTAAGCTTACTCATAGTTATTCTTTTAGTGGGACTCAGCTTCTCTGTTTTCCCCAAGCTCCTACCCAGATAAATTAGGTAGGAGCTGCGATACACCTTTGATTATCTTTACTACTAGACTTGCTAAACACATATTAAGCTCTCAGTTTGCTGAATACTCAGACGCTTTTGAATTATTTAGGTTAATGATGAGTTTTACTTTGCATATCCTCTTGCATTTAGAAATGCCAAGAGAAATTCTTCCCTAAAGCAGAAAAGTATGAGTGCTTAGTCATGTCCAACTCTTTGCGACTCCATGGACTGTAGTCTGCTAGACTCTTCTGTCCATGGGATTCTCCAGGCAAGAATATTGGAGTGGGTAGCCATTCCGTTCTCCAGGGGCTCTTCCCAACCCAATGACTGAACCTGGGTCTCCTGCGTTCCAGGTGGATTCTTTACCATTGGAGTCACCAGGGAAGCCTCAGAAAAGTATCTAAACTTCTGGTATAACAGAGACTGTATACAATTTATCAGTACATACTTGCTCTCGAATCATATTTTTGTAGTGAGTCACAATACTGTCATGCTGCTCTAATGTTTTCTTCACCTCTTCTTCTTTTTTATCTTCTTCACTGGACTTATAAATAGCCTTAGTTATCACACCTATAAAAGAAGACATTTAAAAATACTGTTTTATTATCAAGACTTATCAGTAAAAACACATGGCCTAACTGCATGAGCCTTTGGGCTTCCTGGTGGCTCAGCAGTAAAGAACCTGCCTGCCAATCCAAAAGACGTGGGTTCAGTCCCTTGGTTGGGAAGATTGCCTGGAGAAGGAAATGGCAACTCACTCTAGTATTCTTTTCTGGGAAATCCCATGGACAGGCTACAGTCCATGGGGTCGCAAAAGAGTCGGACATGACTTTGCAACTAAACAACAACTGCATGAGAGATCAGAAGTCTTCTTTCCAATCTCACTGAGTGCCCACAGTCCTTCAGTGGGCTACAGAGCAAGAGCTAAAAAAAGATACTTTTACTTTTAGGCTTATCATACAATCAATCTGCACGCATCCAGAATATACATATAAAATAAAATCATAGGTACTTTTTAATGAATGTCAAGAGGAACTCTTGTCATCTTACCTTCAAGTTCTTTTACCAGTTTTGTAAACTCATGATCAAATATCATGCATTCTGGACTGGGGAAGTTTGGCTGGGGTTTCTGAGACGCTCTGGAATACAGCTCATGTTTGCTAATAAATCCTAGTTTCTCTATGAAATTCTCTTTGCCAATCCTCTTCTCTATCAGTTGTTTTAGTTTCTCTCTACAGAGATAAGTATATTGAGATGCTTAAAAAGTCATAACAAAACAGAAAAGCCTGGTCTACATTATGCTTTGGCAGAAAAAAATTTATCATTATCTATTGATGACATCAGCAAATCATTTTCCCCTTACTTACTTCATATAGGTCTCGAGAGAGTTATCATTGAAGTAAATCGAAATGCCCAACAAGAGAGCACATAAGCCTTGGACCAACTGTTCCTCTTCTCCAAGATTTTCTGCAATTTGTCCTGTAAGCTGAAATCTCTGTTAAGAAAACTAATGGTTCATAGTATCAAGAATACTTCATTTTACAATTTGAATCTGACATGTATTTCATGTAAGTTTCAACAAGAAATTCTATACGCAAGCCAAGAAAACATAAAACAGTGGTATACATGTACACACACACACCCCCCCACACACACAGCTTAAGCAAGCATCATTATCACCTTAACCGTTTAAAAATCTGCAACATAAAGAGAATGCAAACATTTGAGGCATGGAGCTACCTCTAATTGAGAAGAAGAAATAGAAAAGATAAATACTTATATGCATCTTACTAAAACATAAAGGATACAAATGGAACATTGGCTGAATTGTGAAGAAAGTGTGTCACTGCAATGGGGCAGTTGCTAAGCCAGGTACAAAGCAACATTAGTAATCCAACTCTTGTCTGTATTTTGCTTCCCTGCAATAAACAAGTTAGCAGAAATCTTTTTATGCTTTTCAAACTTGAAGTTGCCCTAAGATCCCTCCCCATCTACATAAAAAGACATTTAACATCTTATAAAAGATGTGTCAGGAATCTGGATTTTAAAAATTGAACAAGAAAATGCACTCTTGTGTCCTCTTTGGACTGCACTTCTGAAACAGAGAGCAGAAATTAGACTTGATCCATGTTTATAAGCATATACCAGGTTATCTAAAATATTGCCAGTGGAAAACCTGATATGCTCAGGAAGAAATACATGATGTGGATGCTTATAATTTATCAATCTTAAAACACTTTAGCATAAATTTGCTGGCAAATTTAATATGCTTCAATAAGAATTAAAAAAAAAAAACTAGTTTCTAATAAAAATACAAATTCTACCTCCTTCAAAAAAATATCAAAAAAAACCCAAAACCGCAAAACCAAAGACATAATCTCCTGAATTGTTTAGTTAAATTCCATTAAAGAATATATTTCTCTAACAGGAAAATAATTAAACCATGTTACAAACTCCTGAGAAATGCCAAATAATGAGAAATCACAAGCATAATGGAGAAGAAAAAGATTTATTTAAATTAGCTAAGTGCCTCAAACCCCTAACTAACTATACTGCTGCTAATATGTTAAACAATATTGGAAACTAGCACGTCCATCAACACTACACTTTCCTAAATTTTCATACAACACATTTATATCCCTTATATGAGGTATTTTCTTAGTTCCTAATATTCAGTTCAGTCGCTCAGTCGTGTTCGACTCTTTGCGACCCCATGAAACGCAGCATGTCAGGCCTCCCTGTCCAACACCAACTCCCGGAGTCTACCCAAACTCATTCCATTGAGTTGGTGATGCCATCCAACCATCTCATCCTCTGTTGTCCCCTTCTCCTCCTGCCCTCAATCTTTCCCAGCATCAGGGTCTTTTCAAATTAGTCAGCTCTTCGCATCAGATGGCCATAATATTGACCTTGCCCAAATTATATTACATAACCTGCATTTCTGTTTAAGCAAAACAAAACTTGCTTGAAAGAAGATAATGGAAATTAGCACAATAATGCATTACTTTGGGAGTAATTTCAGAAAATTTCCAAAATACAACTGTTTAAAAATCAAGACAAGGGATGGATACAAAAGCAACTATTACTATGTTTTGAAAAATTTCTATCACTCACCCAGACTATTCTAATTTCATGAACCTTAATGGCAATATCTTGGCCTTTCTATAATCTTTTTTCAAGTACATTTAATTAAATTCAAATCAGACCTCTTCAAATGCCAAGTTAGCATTAATTAGCATGATTTAGTTTTTACATAAAGCATTAGTTTTACTTTTTCCTTGCCTTTATGTCATTATTGTGTCCACAGTATATCTTCATGTTACCCAGGTAAACTGAAAATAAAATTTATTATGGGAATACCATTTGCAGGCACCAAACATACTGACATTGTATAAACAAGGGCATTCTATCAAATCACTGACTGATGTCTGAGTAAACAAAAATGGAATTAGGTTCAATTTTGAAAAGTATGTCCTTTGGGGTCTAGCTGAAGGTTAAAAAGAGCAAAGTCAAACATAACTGGTTAGAACCAGGTAGAAGACAGAATGGAACACCTTGTTTATTAAAGCAACAATTCTGATTAGGAATGAGCCTAATTAAAACTGTATATGTACACTGCTATGTGTGAAATAGATAGCTAATTGGAAGCTGCTGTATAGCACAGGGAGCTCAGCTCAGCTCAATGCTGAGATGACCTGGGCACGGGGGGCGGTGGGACAGGGGAAGTGAGAGGGATGCTCAGAAAAGGAGGGGTATATGAATACATATGGCTGATTCATGCTGTTGTACAGCAGAATTGTAAAACAATGATCCTCCAATTTAACAAATTAAAAAAAAAAAAAAAAACAGGAAAGAAATTCAACCAGAGTAGTCATGGAGGGCTCTTTTTATTTAGAAATGAAAGTTCTAAAGATGTTCTCAATAGGATCATAACAATAATAACAAAATGTTAATTTTTTAATATATGATTTAGAAAAAATAATTCACTGCTCTATCATGATGTCATTTAATTATAGTGACGCTAACCGCTATTAAAATCTCTCTCTCCTGGACTTCCCTGGTGGTCCAGTGGCAAAGACTCCGACTACCAACGCAGGGGGCCCACGTTCAATCCCTGCCTGCTGCAACTAAGGGTTCATATGCCACAGCTAAAGATCCTGCCTGCCACAATGAAGATCGCAAAGTCTGTGTGCCTCAACTGAGATCCAGCACAGCAAAAAATAGAAAAAAACTCTGTTATCAATTATCTCCCACTGTAAGAAACAACCAAAGTCAAATATTTTTACATGTTGACAACATGGATGTACTCATTCTACTACTGGAATTTTTTCCAGCTTGAAAAAATAAATAAATAAAAGTATCATTAAAGGGAGCCTTAAAAAAGTGGGAGAGGCTAAAACTGACCAAAAATCTTAGTTTGTTAACTAGTGAAAAATGCTCTCTTCTTTTAGGGGGGAAAAAAGCTCTATCTAAACTAAAAATGTTTCAAAATACTGTTGGAACCTTTATCTATCTGCAAATACTTCTGCCTACCATTCATAAATTGCATGATGCATTTGAATTACACATCTACTGCAAAAAAAAAAAAATGGCTGAGAATTATTTCAAATCTTGTTGCAGAGAACCTCAAACATTTCAGAAGAAATAAAGTATCATTCCTAAAAATACATTAATAATAAAAATATGTAAAGTTAACATTTTAAACAACTGGTGTTTAAGTATTAAAATGAGGTTCAAGAGTATTATGATCAGATTTACTTCCTAGTGGTGGCCTCTGAAGACAGAGAATAATAGGAAAGGGACTAGATGGAACTTGTGGGATTATGAACACTATGCTGCACATTTTGTCTTGGGTGGGGGTTACAGAAATATATTCAACCATGAAAATCATTAGACTGAACACTTAAGGTCTGTGCATTTTACTGTATATAAATTATACTTTCCAAAATTTCCCTTTTAAATGAATGACATGCACACTTATAAAACTCTTTACTTAGTATTGAAAATTCTGACAGCTAAAGCTGCCATATCTGTGCATGAGGTATTAACACACGTTAAATCATGCTCATACACAAAGATACAACTCCCAATAGAACCTCAGTTATTAGTATCCATGCTGCATAATTGAACACATGCCCAAATATGGAATTAAAAGTACACACTTTTTGGCCAAGTGTCCCAGAAAACAGATCAAAATCAAACACAAATCATACTCTCCCCTAGCACACATCAAAAATGAATCCGAAATGGTAGTGTAGCACATACATAACACCCAGAGTAACTCAAGATGTTTAAACTCTTTCAAATCACAAATTTATACTTACTATTGTATATTTTCAATAACTTATATAATAGAAAAGTATCATATTCTTTCATACGCTGATTAAAAACAAAATTTTTAACTCTTAAATTTTACTACCTCTGAAATGGTTTCATTGGAAATAAAGCAGCAAGCTCGGGTGAAAAATCACACCAAAAACCCCAAACCAAGGAATTCCAGAAAGTGCAAGCATCCCCAGAGGAAGCACAAGGAGAGCTTCAGATGCTCACTCCCACAGTCCTTAGTAACACCACTACAGTACCCAGAGAGAAACCCGAGAGTCACGGTAGAGATTAACTTGCTGACACATACAAGTGTGAGTAGGATGTAACTTCAAACAAGCAGTTAAAAAAAAACAATTAACAAAACCCAAGACAAAGAAAAAGGCTGGCTGTAGGAGGAAATGCCTAAGCCCAAACAAGTGATACATACCCGTCGGTTGATCTTATCGCCCTGCAAATTATACATTAAAGATTATTTGAAAATATTACTGCTTGAGAAAAATGTATACCCAGAAAAATCCCTCAAATACAGTCTCTCTAGCAACCCAAGCCAACAGTTTGGAACAGGAAGATCTAATCTTTTATTATACCAACGTATGTACATTTTAGAGGAGAAAGGCTAATTTTACAGCACTGTGATTACTTAAAAGTGGGAAGACACCACTATCTTTAGGATTTCTCATTATGCATTAGTTAGAATTGCAATGTTAGAGCTAACTATGTGGTGATGATGGTCAGACAGTTAATTACTATTTGGCTTAAGAAAAGCTGTTAAACACCACTATATTTAAAATAAGTACCTAGTAAGGACCTACTGGGAACTCTACAGGGAACTCTACTTAATATTCTGTAAAAATCTTTATGGGAAAGAATCTAAAAAAGAATGGATATATGTATAACTGATTTACTTTGCTGTATACCTGAAACTAACACAACATTGTAAATAAAATATACTCTAATACAAAATTAAAAAAAGAAAAGCCGTTTTCCATACACAGCAACAAGAGAAAAACAAGTATTAAATAAATAAGACTATGAATACTCTGGAGTACTTCTAAAAAATCACTAAGATAAATAATAAAGATAAAGCAGGCTTTCAATCAAAGTACACTGATTCTAAATAACAAAGAAAGAGTTCAACTCTCTTTGCACTAGCTAATTTTTAAGCCTTCATTTATAACTCCCTATGGATGGTACTGATGTTTCTTTAAAAGCTCACAATAAAACAATTCAACAAGTGCGGCAAAATTAAAAACTGAGAAGCACTCCACATATCATGGGGAAGGAATAAGATAATACCAGTGGATAGAGCAATTTTAGACTTATGGACATTTTCACTCTCCTTGAATGATTTTGAATGTCTATGACTTTAAAGTTTTGCTTAAGCATCAACCTGAATCATTAAACAGCAAGGCTGGCACATGTGGGCAAATCAACTAAATATAGTAAGGGATATTCCTAAATATCAATCCTTTAGCATTCACATTTCAATGAAGCTTCGATACTTTTATTAGGAGTCTAAAGGAATGCAAACATCTTACGTTTATTTACATCTCACTAGGTAAACTATACGCCTTGGGGTTCGGAGGATTTGAGAGCTCACAAACATCAAGGGGTATGTATACTGTTTAACTATATAAGCAATGGATTGGTATTTTATTTTTGTTTTCTGAATGGAAGATCAATTGCCCTGGGAAGAGAAAGAGCAAGGTACACAGCTATGAACCACTCTATTCTATTCCCTCTCATACACTGATCCGAATTCAGCTATTGAGCAGTAAGAGAAATTATTATGTGGATGATATAAAAAGAAAACAAATTCCCCCCCTCAAAAAAAAAAAACCCACCAACTTTCTGTACAGAACATGTGTTTCCATCCTGATGCAGACCTTATTCATTATTTGGCAAAACCCCTGATAAGAGTAGTATTTCCTGCTTTCTCTCCACAAAACCATTTCTTGTAACAGTGAGCTAATGAGCAGTCTTTGCCTTGTTTCCTTTCCATCTGCATCTACTAAGGACAGCCTTAAATCCTTGTGTCACTGACATCAAAATGAAACTTCCCACCCTCCCTAGAGAAATCTTGGTCACTTTACCTGTGAAAGAATGTTGGTGCACTGCTGCAGCAATGAAACTGGAGGATTGCCGATACTTGTAGCAAGTTGAACCCTGAGCAACTGTTCTTTCTGGGTAGCGTTTTCTTGCAAAGCATGGGCAAGGGCCACGGCAGCACACCAGTTTGAAAGCGAATCAGTAGAAAATAAACCTCCGCATAACAACTGACCAGCTGAGACCGTATTGCCTGTTGCTACAAAGGTGGCAGGCAGATAACAATAAGGTGAAAATGAATTATGCTGTTTCCAAACACACAAAAATAGTATGAAATAATACTTAAAAATCTGTTTATTAGCAGTACTAAGTAACACTTTCAAAAGTCTGTTTTTACAAAATAAAATTTAAAAGATGACAAAAAAGTATCTTGAAAGGAAAGTAGCAAAACAAAGAAATATTAGAACACTTCAGGCATCAAACTGATGATGGTATATTCCAGAAATTATGACCTTAATTAAAAACTTCACTTCTAAAACAAATTGAGAGGACATGTTATATTTTAAACATTACATTACATACTAATATCATACATTTTAAATATCTACTGCACATTTATTTTTTACTATTAAAAGATAATTATTTATTTTAAAAGTTAGAATTAAATTATTTACCATCAATAGTGGAAGGCAGAAGTGTTGACACAATTTCTCCTTGTCCTTTCTGATTTTTATATAAGAAACACTGGAAACAGTAGAGAACAGCACAGCGTAATACAAATGGCTGCCTTTCATTAACCATGGACATGAGAAGTACTACGATGGCTGGTCTGTTGCATTTAAAAAGAAAAGAACAAAAAGAAATGTTCCAGTCTACGTACATAAATCAATAGCTAGTCATTTTTGTTGACTGAAAAGCCACAGCCAGAATACCAGCAAGTTAACTATTTTCATCTCCATTTCACAGAAAAGATATCTGCAGCTGAGAGAAATGAAGTGATCTGCTTGCTAAGGCACACAGCTAGGAAGTGATACCCAAGTACAAATACACAGGTTCTGAAGACTGGAAACTCTTAAAATACCAACATATTTATCTCGTCAGATAATTTCTTGTTTCAAAACACAGGACTGAACTCCTTAAAAGAATAAGACGTGCAGACAAGATATACTAATTCGTCTGCGGGATCTCAGCATTTCTCTTTTCCTACCTTGGTGGGTTTGAAGGTGCATTTACAGAAGCAAAGTAGTCTTGGTTTACTTGGCAGCCTCGAATAACTTCTGATACAGTATTAATGGTCTGTAATGAACATGAGTGGAGAAGAAAATTTAGAGAAAGTGAGTTGAAGGAAAAACCCTGTTTTTAAAAGAAGAAAATGTTACATTCTTTTGCTTTTTGCTTTTAAACAACAAAACTTAAGATAACAAAAATGTCAGTTACAGCGTTATAATCTTGTAACACTTTTGTGAGATTGTATTTTAAAACACTAAGCGCCTCCAACTAAAAATAAACTTGACCACATGCATTTAAAATCTCAAAAAAACCCTAAAATTAATAATAACCTCTAAGAGAGAGACTCTATTTCTACAAAGCAAGAAAAAGGATGCTTAAAAATAAAATCAGAGAACATATTTAAAATGCAACAAATTACAAATTCAATTTAAGGATGAGGCTGAAAAAAACCTCCAAGTAAAAAGAATAAAAAGACACTGGGTCCAGAAAGTCTAATAATCTATTAATAGAGTTCAAGACACAGAAAACAGGAAATTGTCAAAGAACACATAAAACTTCCTCAGAACTGAAGTACTTATGTCTCTAGTTTGAAAGGGCCCAATGAGTACTAAAATTTAGTGGGGTTGAGAGGTAGAGTCTGTAATACAGCACCTCATCAGTAAATTTCAGAAACAAACCAGAAAGATTCTAGAGAAAGAAAGTGGGTTATACAAAAAGACTCAAAATGGCTTCAGACTTCTTAGTAGCAACACTGGAATAATGTTCTGAAAGTTGAGTGTTAATGATTTCCAATTCTGAATTCCATACCTAACCAAATACTAGATTAATTCTGAAGGTGGAGGAATGACATGAAAAAGCTAAAACCAAATTATCTTGCCATTCACCCCCTTTCAAGAAGTTAAGTAAAATAAGATAATGAACCAAGGGGTGGTAGAAAATGACACAGAATCTAGATAACCAAGGGATCCCCTGGGGGCTCAAACGGTAAAGAATCCACCTGCAATGAGGGAGACCTGGGTTTGATCTCTGGATTGGGAAGATCCCCTGGAGGAGGGCACGGCAACCCATTGCCAGTATTCATGCCTGGAGATTCCCAATGGACAGAGGAGCCTGGTGGGCTACAGTCCATGGAGTTGCAGAGTCGGACTTGACTGAGCGACTAAGCATGGCAAAAGGATCATTGCTGCTGCTGCTGCTGCTAAGTCGCTTCAGTCGTGTCCGACTCTGTGCGACCTCATAGATGTCAGCCCACCAGGCTCCCCCGTCCCTGGGATTCTCCAGGCAAGAACACTGGAGTGGGTTGCCATTTCCTTCTCCAATAAAAGGATCATTAGACAGAGTGAATCAAAGTCCCAGGATAGGGACTTTCCTGGTGGTCCAGGAGCTAAGACTTAATGTTCCTAACGTAGGGGGCCCAGGTTGAATCCCTAGTCAGAGAATTAGATTCCACATGCTACACACAATGAAGATGCAAATAAATAAATAAAAGGTAAGTTCCAGGATAAGAGCTGTGTGACAGAAGAAGAGAATAAGCAGCCCATATGGGAGCAAGAGGATAGGGAACTTCCAGAAGGCCTGAAGTGGGGAACATACTGTTAAGCACATGACAGTGTTAATACGCATTGATAGAAAATCAGTAAAATGAAAAAGAATATTATTATAACTCAGGAAAGAAAAAAGATTATTAAAAAAAAGTATGGGGCTCTGTTTGGCTTAGCAAGAAACAGTATTGGAATAGTGACAAAACTATAAATTATGATTATCAATTTAAAAATACATTACTGGGGTGACAGGAGGAAGCAAAGTGGGACGGTTATATAGGGGGAAGTGAGGCTTAGATAGGAAGGAGGGAGTCCAAAGATAGTTTTTCTTATAAAACTTTCACTATTATCTGTATTTTTAACGTTTAAAAATTAACATGTGTTAATTTGAGAAAAGAAATTTAAATAAACCTTTTTTTCCTTCAAACTAACTTCTTTTTCTTAATAGGTAGGAAAAAGAAAATGCGATACGTCAAGGAAAAAGAATTTATTATTCTATGAATAAGACTCGTGTCTGACTTGACTAAGTCATACTGTTCTCAAAATTAAAAATATAAATTATTACTGTGCACTCCTGTTGAATACAATAAAATTAACAAGAAATGTTCTAAGCGTTAACATTATTTACGTGCTATTAAACTTGCGGAATGAATACATCTTTTGGAATTGCTGCTAATTATACTTTATAGCGTCAGTAAGGAATTTAATAGACAAGAATGGTTAACAATTGCTGCTTTTCATTCAGCTGATATCTAATTCTTCCTAGGCTTCCTGATTTCAGCTTCCACAGAGTACTGCCATCACGTGGTTTACCTCAGTCAGGATATCAGCAGGAACTCCAGTGGCCATTAGAATAGTACAAAGCTGTTGCAGTAGGCCACACTGGAACATAGCTTTTTGGCAGCTACTGGTAGCACCAGGAGGGTTGTTGGGAGATACTAGTACACGAACAAGCTGCAAAAGAAAGAGAACACAAAATCTGTCTTTTAGACATTTGAAAAGTCTTGAGACGAATTTGATCTATATGAATAGAAAACCTGTGTAATGGATTCCCCAAACTGCTCAGCCAGATCTACAGCATGCAATGCTTTGACAGCATTTTACACACACTTCTTTCAAAATTGGTGTGAAAGTGTTAGTCACTTAGTCATGTCCGACTCTTTGCCACCCCACGAACTGCGGCCTATCAGGCTCCTATATCCATGAAATTCTCCAGGCAAGAATACTAGAGTGGGTTGCTATTCCCTCCTCCAGGGAATCTTCCTGATCCAGGGATCAAACCTAGGTCCCCACACTGCAGACAGATTCTTTACTGTCTGAGCCATCTCCTCTCAAACCCTGTCACTGCTTAATCAACTAAGTTTTTGTACTACCCCGTGCTGTCATTTCCTCAAGGGGATCTTCCCAACTCGGAGACTGAACCCACACCTCCTGTATCTCTTGCACTGGCAAGCGGATTCTTTACCACTGCGTCACCTGGGAAGCCCCATCAAAGTCCTAGATGGCATCTTTTCCCAAGAGAAAGCTGTTTTATGTGCATTGAAAATCTGTTGCTTTGTGTAGCCACCTTCATTAACTTGCTGCAGCTTCTACATCAGCACTTGTTTCACCTGTGTTAATACTTCTATGTTATGAAGAAGACGACTTCTTCCCTTAAACCTCATGAACCAACTTCTGCTAGATTCAAACTTCTCTTCTGCAGCTTCCTTACCTTTCTCAACCTTCATGGGATTGAAGAAAGTTAGGGCTTTGTTCTACAGTAGCCTCTGGCTTAAGGGAATGTTATCACTGGTGTGATAATCTATCCAGGCCACTAAAGCTTTCTTCACATTAGCAGTAAGGCTGCTTCAGTTTCTCATCACTCATGTATTCACTTATTCTTTCCTTCAATAACTCTTCCTCTGGATTTACAATTTGGCTAACTGGTACAACAGGCCTAGGTTTCAGCCTATCTTCATTTTCAATATGCCTTCCTTACTCAGCTTATTCATTTCAAGCTTTTGATTCAGAGTGAGAGACATCCGACTCTTCCTTTCACTTGAACAGTTAGAGGCCACTTACAGGCCACTGTAAGGTTATTAACTGGTCTAATTTCAACACTTACATCACAGCAGTTAGGGAGACCCGAGGAGAGGGAGACAGGGAATGGTCAGTTAGAGGAGCCGTCAAACACACACATTTATCAATCACGTTGTCCATTTTACAAGGGCGTGATTCGTGGTGCCACAGAACAATTACAAAGACCACTGATCACAGATCACCATAACAAATAATAATGAAAAGGTCTGAAATACTGTGAGAATTACCAAAATGTGACACAGAGACATGAAGTGAGCAAGTGCTGGTGAACAAAAGCTGACAGACTTCGCTTGGCATAGGGTTGCCATAAACCTTCAATTTGTAAAAAGTGAAATTATCTACAAAGCACAATAAACTGAGGTATACCTGTATTTAAAGCAAACAACAAATTATGTGTCGTCTTTCCCATAAATATTTCTATATGCCTCCGATAAAAAGATTTTAAAAATATAATCATCATGCCATTATTATACCTAACAAAATCAACAATAATTCCTTATGTAAGTGTTAGTCGCTCAGTCGTGCCTGACTCTTTGCAACCTCATGGACTGCAGCCCACTAGGCTCCTCTGTCCATGAGATTTTCCAGGCAAGGATACTGGAGTGGGTTGCCATTTCCTTCTCTAGGGGATCTTCCCAACCCAGGGATCAAACCCGGGTATCCTACACTGCAGGTAGATTCTTTACTGACTGAGCTACAGGGGAAACCTAATAATTCCTTAATGTCATCTAATAGCAGTTGGGTATCTGGTTCCAAATGGAAAAGGAGTACGTCAAGGCTGTATATTGTCACCCTGCTTATTTAACTTCTATGCAGAGTACATCATGAGAAACGCTGGACTGGAAGAAACACAAGCTGGAATCAAGATTGCCAGGAGAAATATCAATAACCTCAGATATGCAGATGACACCACCCTTATGGCAGAAAGTGAAGAGGAACTCAAAAGCCTCTTGATGAAAGTGAAAGTGGAGAGTGAAAAAGTTGGCTTAAAGCTCAACATTCAGAAAACGAAGATCATGGCATCCGGTCCCACCACTTCATGGGAAATAGATGGGGAAACAGTGGAAACAGTGTCAGACTTTATTTTTTGGGGCTCCAAAATCACTGCAGATGGTGACTGCAGCCATGAAATTAAAAGACGCTTACTCCTTGGAAGGAAAGTTATGACCTGCCGGGAGCTGGCGAGAGGCACTCCACTCATGACAAAGGTCATGAGGAAGGAAGCTCGGCATACGCAAAGGTGGGATTGAGCCTCAGGAGTCCCCCTGGATATTCTCGAGCATCTACCCCCAAAAACCAGAGTCTGCCAACTTTTTGCTTTGTGCTCTCACCTCTGACTTTACTGGGGGCTGTCCCCACCACCATCTCGCTCTCTCTGACAAAGAGTTAACTTACAGCTCCAATTAATAAAGTTCCTGGGCATTAGGAGTGTTTAAATCTAAACCCCTCAGATAGCTCTCTAACTCACCTGACAAGTTTACCCGGACTCCTACAGCTATGCCTACGATTGTTTACAGTCTCTCAGTCTCGAGAGGCACGGGAAGCTTAAGATATTCAAATAGTTTAGAGCCTCTCAGAGAGTTAGAATAAAACTGTCAGAATAAAACTAGTACAAGATTTCATTGATGAGCCAATGCTTGCTGCCAAGTTTCCACATCCCCTGTATTGTATCCTTGAATGTGTATTAATTAATATTGTTGGTATGTAGAAAAAATAAGTAGTGGCCTTGGTGTTAGCAACCTTAGACCCTTAAGGTAATAAATTCTTTCCTTTGTTGTAAACCCACTGTACCTCTGCCCTATAGGAATGCAACTTTATCTAACACCTTCAGAGGATGGCGCCAAACCTTAAAACAATTACTCTTAGAGAAAATAAGTCAAAATAAGGTTGACAAACCTTTGTCAAGAGTCATAAATGTTAATAGGCCTTCTGGCCAGAAGATGATGTAAATCACCTAAACCATTTGTATACGATAAATTTGCAGGAAAGAAATCCTGGTTTTTGATAAGGATCAAAGACTGCTGACTTTGCATGATTTCACATCCCCTATTATCCTCTATATGTAACTTAGGGTATAAAAGCCCCGGTTGAAAATAAAGCTACGGGCCTTGCTCACCAAAGCTTGGTCTCCCCATGTCATTCTTTCTTTTCACATTCCGGCTGAGTCTCCATCTGGAGCATGGAGGTCCTCTGCGATCATTTATTTGCCTGGGCTTCTGAGACCCACTCAAGAAGGTGTCTAAGGTGGGGCACCTTCCACTATTTGAGAGGGCGCCTGCGGCCTCCATGGTCAGAGCTAACCTGGTGTCACAGGCTATATTGATTTTCCACATAAACCAAGCTACTCAGCCTCTTTTCTCCACTGAATTTTCCTACTGAGCTATCCTCATTCTATTACTCTTTATATCTTTGATGAATATTTAAATAAGTTGCCGATGCCGTCTCCCCTTCGAATACCCTGGATCAGCCGGGGCTGGACCCCGGCAATGACCAAACTAGATAGCATATTCAAAAGCACAGACATTACTTTGCCAACAAAGGTCCGTCTAGTCAAGGCTATGGTTTTTCCAGTGGTCATGTATGGATGTGAGAGTTGGACTGTGAAGAAGGCTGAGCACCGAAGAATTGATGCTTTTGAACTGTGGTGTTGGAGAAGACTCTTGAGAGTCCCTTGGACTGCAAGGAGATCCAACCAGTCCATTCTGAAGGAGATCAGCCCTGGGATTTCTTTGGAAGGAATGATGCTAAAGCTGAAACTCCGGTACTTTGGCCACCTCATGCGAAGAGTTGACTCACTGGAAAAGACTCTGATGCTGGGAGGGATTGCGGGCAAGAGAAGGGGATGACAAAGGATGAGATGGCTGGATGGCATCACTGACTCGATGGACGTGAGTCTGAGTGAACTCCAGGAGTTGGTGATGGACAGGGAGGCCTGGCGTGCTGCGATTCATGGGGTTGCAAAGAGTCGGACACGACTGAGCGACTGATCTGATCTGATCTGATCTTAACTGATGCTATAAATAATCACATTTCTAGATAACAAAGAAGTAGGAGGGATGGTTGAAGAAAGAGGTAATACTTATAACAATAAGAAAATAAGTGAAGAACTAATAGTTATATTCAAATATATTATAAATATGCAAAATATCACAAAAAATTGATTTATATTTTCCCAGAGAGAAAAACCAGGGGAAGTTTGTAGATGTTATATCCAGGCAGATTTTGACTCATTATATAGATTACGCTTTTTACAATTAGAACTATCCAACAACAAAAAGGAGTCTCTCATTAGGTAATGAGTTTTCTGAGAGTTAATGGCAGTACTGGTCCAAAAAATGGAATAGAAGGGATTCCTACAGGTAGAAATAGTCATGAAATTATCATTCCAGGAAAAAATTTAAATGTTTCACAACTAAAAAAATTTCAAAAAGATGCTTTCTTCACATTTAATTTAGAAATTTAAATGAACGATCCTCAAGTGGATCAATTTCAATTTTTAGTGGCTTAGAAGTATATCATAACTGGGATGATGAATAATTCCAGTTAGGACATATATAATCCAAAAAGGATTATTTATCACCATTTACAATGCATTTTCATTTGTTATATAACCAAGAACTTGAAATATAAGCAACCCTAAATATAAGCAATAAAGCTATCAAGAAAGCCTTCTAATAGTTTGAAAAGCAGAAGATAACCTGTGGCCTGTGAAGCTATGAAATACATCAACTACTTCATCTTTGAATGGGGAATACATTACAGTGAATTAAACTCAGTTTCTTTATTTTGAAGTTTATATTCTTCAATAACTACTATCTAGTTTATTCACTTTCTAGAAGAATACTTAAAGAACTAACTTACTTCTATATATAACTGCTGCTGCTGCTAAGTCGCTTCAGTCGTGTCAGACTCTGTGCGACCCCATAGATGGCAGCCCACCAGGTTCCGCTGTCCCTGGGATTCTCCAGGCAAGAACACTGGAGTGGGTTGCCATTTCCTTCTCCAAGGTGTGAAAGTGAAAAGTGAAAGTGAAGTCGCTCAGTTGTGCCGGACTCTTAGCGATCCCATGGACTGCAGCCTACCAGGCTCCTTCGTCCATGGGATTTTCCAGGCAAGAGTACTGGAGTGGGCTGCCATTGCCTTCTCCATATATAACTAGAATACTGTTTTTCTGTTTATATGCAACATTCTATTCTAAATTTTTTTTGGTAAAATAGTGCTTTACTTTTTAACAAGTGACTTTCTTGTTAACAATTACTTTTTGCAAAAGTTAATTCTTTAGGTAGTACCCAAAGCTATAAAATATGAGTAAGCTCCTCAAGCAGTTTAGATTCTCACTCTGGAAGGAAATATATATGTAACTGGTACATCATGAGAACCCTTCATTTTCTCGAATCACATTTTGAAAATCATTTTTCTAGAGGAATTTCCTTTGTTAAGAAGGCAGTGTTGAGCAAAGATATCAACTTTACCACTGGGACACTATTTCTGAAACATTAAAAACTAATAGCCTTGAAATGTGTGATACTGACATGTAAAAATAGAAACAATGAAATTGGGAATATCAACAGATTCTGCCCATGTTCTCCTGTAAAATAATTCCCTAACAGTTTTTAAGGCATATTCTAAATAGGCTAACTATAGTTTATTATCCAAACTGGGACACTTCTGAAGTGAAAGAGGACACGATTAGTAATTACAAAGTGAATACTGACCTGGTAAACTGGGGCATAAGGTCACCCTGATTATCAGTCAACCCTACGTGGGAAACTCCCAGAGAAGGCAACAATATGCAGATTCTAATTATCAGTCTGATTAACCACCTAGTTTTGAGGAACACGACTTTACGAACACAGGGACACTCAAAGACCCACAAGAATCACTAGAGAGTAAGTTAGGAAACTGGTATAAACTTAAGGGTCTGGACAAGAGGGATTCAATAAAGGGATAAACAAGTAAAATATTTTTAAAATGTCATAATTTTCTGATACAGAATTCATTTGGGATCCTACTGTCTTCAGTTTTATTATCCATCACCACCAAGCTTTCATCACAGAGCTTAAATGAAATTACATGTGACTGGTTAACTTAATTTGTATTAAACATAAAACTCAAGACTATTAATCTTTGAGGGTAGGGACATCATCATCCACTTCCAAGCATCCAGTGTCCGACTCTCAGTGAATGTTTACTGAATGAATTTCTATGCTGAACTTAATATTCTGAATACTAAAATTTATGATATTAGAACCTTAAATGAAGAAAGTAGATTTAAAAAATTCAACTCAACAAGCTAACTTATTATCTTCTATTGCAAAACCTACCAGTACACTATATGTTTGGATGTGCTTTAAAATAACCCAACAAGGCAAGAGAGGGGAATAAAAGATGAAACAGTATTGTCAGATGTTAACAGTTATTGAAACAAAGCGTATGTGTGTGAAGTAGGGAATCTTTATCTCTGAATATAACTGCAAATCTCCATATCAGAACGTTCTTACTTTTTAAAGCCCACCTGAAACCAATTCAACATCCTGGATTGACCAAAGGCAAGCCATTTTTTTTTCTTTGAAAGGATTGTTGTCAAAATTACCAAATTTATGTCTGAAGACAGTGTACCTGTAACATTAGGTGCAGATTAGTCACTTTCTGTGCAGACCAGCCAGAATTTTCATCTCCAACTTCAAACCAAGGTTTCATACGCTGAATATATGAGCCTTCTTTAAAAAAATTTTGATTGGAGTTGTTGTTTTTTAACAAGTTTTGGAGCAGAATCAGACAATCTTCTACTACTATACCTGGAGAAAGCATGTAAAAAACAGGAATGTGAAGGCTGATAGAACCTGAAGGAAAATTCAATCCCCAAACATTTTAAAAACAAAAATCTCCGTGCACAGCATCTCCTCAGCATGCACGGCAGTGAGCCTGCTCTTCCTCAGGTCCCCCAGGGATCTCTTGACTTCTCTTTTTGACTAGCCACTCATCTCAGTAACTCACAGTTTCTTCACATTCAGCTTACACATCATTTCTTCAAGAATGATTAGTGAGATCCAATGACTAGGTTAGGATCACCAGCTATATGCTCTCACAGTAGCCTGCTCCTTTTATTATTATGTAGCATCTGTCTTCTCCACTAGATTATAATTCATGAAGACAGGAATTTGTGAATATCCTACTCACCTCTGTATCCTCAGCAGATATAGAGATAAGACATCAGACATATACAAGGTAAAGTGAAAGTGAAAGTTGCTCAGTTGGGTCTGACTCTTTGCGACCCCATGAACTACACAGTCCATGGAATTCTCCAGGCCAGAATACTGGAGTAGGTAGCCTTTCCCTTCTCCAGGGAATCTTCCCAACCCAGGGATCGAACCCAGGTCTCCCACATTGCAGGTGGATTCTTCACCAGCTGAGCCACAAGGGAAGCCCCGTATACAAGGTATGCATGTATGCATGTGAAGTCGCTCAGTCGTGTCCAACTCTTTGCGACCCCATGGACTGTAACCTATACCAGGCTCCTCTGTCCATGGGATTTTCCAGGCAATAGTATTGGAGTGGATTGCCATTTCCTTCTCCAGGGGATCTTCCCGACCCAGGGATCGAACCCAGGTCTCCCACATTGTAGACAGACGCTTTACCATCTGAGCCACCAGGGAAGTCTTCCAATATTTAGCCCTACTAAATATTTGTTAAATGAATCAATCATTATAATCTCTAAGAGATTGTTGTCTCAATGCCTCTTCCTTGAAACTTCCTCTTCTCTTGGTTTCTAAAACACTAATGACTCCCTCCCTGGTTTTCCTTACAGATGTCTGGTCACTCCTCAGGCTTCCTAGGCAAAGAGCTCTGTTTCCTCTGCAAAGCCTATGAGGAAGGCTGGATGCTCATAGTGAGTAGGTTCCTCTGTGTATATACCCACACTTTTGTGCCTACTACTTGAGCTGTATGATTGTAAGAATTAATTGCTTTTTAAAAATTAAGACTATTTTTTCAGAGCACCTTCAGGTTTAAAGAAAATCTGAGAAACAAATATAGGGAACTCCCACATACTCTCTCCTTGCCAGTGTCCACTGCTCTTACTATTTAGCATTAGCGTGAGGTACATGTGTCAGACTGAAGAATGAATACTGATACATTATTAACTCATGGTCATAGTTTACATTATGCCACATTCTTTGTAAGTTCTATAGGTTTCAACATATGTATTAATTTTATGTAACCACCATTACAGTTACATAGAATAGATTCACTGCTCTAAAAATCCTATGATCCACCTATGCATTCCTCTTTCTTTGCTTCAAGACTCACTCATGATAAAAACTCTTAGCAAAAATCAGAGTTAAAGGTGAAACAACAACATTCTCATTAAAGTCAGCAATTATTTCTAACACTGTATTAAAGATTCCAATGGGGTTCCCTAGTGGCTCAGATGGTAAAGAATCTGCCTGCAATGCAGGAGACCTGGGTTTGATCCCTGGGTCAGGAAGATCCTCTGGAGAATGAAATAGCAACCCACTCCAGTATTCTTGCCTAGAGAATCCCAAGAACAGAGGAACCTGGCAGGCTACAGTCAATGGGGTCTCAAGAGTTGGACACCACTTAGCAACTAAACCACCACCAAAGATCCTAGTCTGTGTGATGAGACAAAGAGGACAAGAAAACTGGTATAAGAAATGAAAGAAAGAAAAAAGGATTACACTATTTGTAGAAGATATCATATCTACACAGAAAGTCCAATGAGAACTAATGATTTAATAAGATAACTGGATACAAAATCAATATATAAAAAATCAAATAGTAACCATTTGAAAATGTAATTAAAAAGAAAGATTTCATTCATATGTAACAAAAAGTATAAGATGCCTGGGAATGAATCTAATAAAAAAAGGTATACAACTCTTGTGTTTAAAATTATAAACATTACTGAAAGAGATAAAAAGAAGACTTGAATAGATTAAAAGATATACCTGGATTTATGGAGAGAAAAAGTCGATGATGATTCTCTTTAATCTTTAGACTCTGTATATTTTCAATAAATATCCCAACTGGGATTTTCAGATAACTTGACTAGCTATTAAGTTTCACTTAAATGAAGAATAAAGAAAACAGACACTAAGACAAATTATGAAGAGGGCCAAGATAGGAAATTCTTTCAATATTCTAATAGGAGATTATTATGAAGCCTTAGTAATTAAGGAAGTATGGTTTTAGTGTAGAACTAGACAAACACTAATGGAATAGAACACACAACTCAGAAACAGACCTTCACATATATGAAATTTGATCACAAATCTTATACCGTCATTCAAAAGAAAATCCCTATTAATTAAATGCAAAAGACAAATTTTTAAAGCCTTTAGTACAAGAAAGTGATGGAAACTCTCTTTATGAGATAGAGATAGATTTCTTAAATAAATCCCAAAAGCATAAACTATAAAAAAAATCTAACACGTGATTATATTAAAATTTTAAACTTTAACAGAAACACTATAAACCGACTAAGAGAAGATAACTACAACATGTATAATCAACAAATGATTAGTGTCCAGAATATATAAGAGCTTCCAAGTAATCAACTGGAAATGGAAAAATGAACTTACATAAAAATGGGCAAGAAGGTAATTCAAAGGGTTCAAGGATACACAAAAATAGACAGTGACTATACTGCAGATGGTGATTGCAGCCATGAAATTAAAAGATGCTTACTCCTTGGAAGGAAAGTTATGACCAACCTAGATAGCATATTCAAAAGCAGAGACATTACTTTGCCAACAAAGGTCCATCTAGTCAAGGCTATGGTTTTTCCAGTAGTCATGTATGGATGTGAGAGTTGGACTGTGAAGAAAGCTGAGCGCCGAAGAATTGATGCTTTTGAACTGTGGTGTTGGAGAAGACTCTTGAGAGTCCCTTGGACTGCAAGGAGATTCAACCAGTCCATCCTAAAGGAGATCAGTCCTGGGTGTTCATTGGAAGGACTGATGCTAAAGCTGAAACTAATATTTTGGCCACTTCATGCGAAGAGTTGACTCACTGGAAAAGACTGATGCTGGGAGGGATTGGGGGCAGGAGGAGAAGGGGACGACAGAGGATGAGATGGCTGGATGGCACCACCGACTCGATGGACATGAGTTTGAATAAACTCTGGGAGTTGGCAATGGACAGGGAGGCCTCGCGTGCTGAGGTTCATGGGCTCGCAAAGAGTCAGACACGACTGAGCGACTGAACTGAACTGATACTCAGATCATGGCAATCAGTTCCATCACTTCATGGCGTATAGATGGGGAGAAAGTGCAAACAGTGATGGACTTTATTTTCTTGGGCTCCCAAATCACTGCAGATGGTGACTGCAGCCACGAAATTAAGACGCTTGCTTCTTGGAAGAAAAGCTCTGACAAACCTAGACAGCATATTAAAAAACAGAGACATCACTTCCCTGACAAAGCATATAGTCAAAGCTATGGTTTTTCCAGTAATCATGTACGGATTTGAGAGTTGGACCATAAAAAAGGCTACGTGCCAAAGAATTGATGCTTTCAAACTGTGGTGCTGGAAAAGATTCTTGGAAGTCCCATGGACTAAAAGGTGATCAAACTAGTCAATTCTAAAGGAAATCAATCCTGAATATTCATTTTAAGAACTAAAGCTAAAGCTAAAGCTCCAATACTTTGGCCACCTGATGTAAAGAGCTGACTCATAGGAAAAGACCCTGATGCTGGGAAAAACTGAGAGCAGGAGAAGGGGTGACAGAGGATGAGATGGTTGGATGCAGCAACTCAACAAACACAAGTCTGAGCAAACGCTGGGGGATAGTGAAAGACAGGAAGCCTGGCATGCTGCAGTCCATGGGGTCGCAGAGTCAGACATGACAGTGACTGAACAACAACATACCCATGAAAATATGCTTAATCTCATTATTAATTTAAGTAATGAAATAAAATCTCAGTAAGATGACTCTCTCTCTTTGCATGTGTGCTCAGTCCGTGTCTGACTCTTTGCAACCCTGTGGACTATAGACCGCCAGGGTCTTCTATCTGTTGGAGAGAATACTGGAGTGGGTTGCCACTTCCTTCTCCAGGGAATCTTCCTTACCCAGAGATTGAACCTGTGTCTCCTGCATTACAGGTGGATTCTTTACTCGCTGAACCATTGGGGAACCCCTAAGTAACTCATCCAATCTTTTCTGCTTATCTATTGTTTCATCTATATTCTAATGACCCAAATCTTTATCACCAGCGTGGCCCTGCCCTCCAGATTAGTAAGCCTACTCTCAACCATACTATGATACTTACTAACTTCAGTTCAGTGAATGCAAATATACTCATTTTTCTCCTCTGACTCTGGTGCTAGGTTTTTTCGATCAATTTCTCACTAAAAGTATCTGAAAATGCTGAACTAAAAAAAAAGTCTAAGAGCAATGAAGTGACTATACAGCAGGCTAAAACTGACAAGAAAATGGGTATCTACACAGCTAGCTAAGTATAAAAGTACCTTTTGGCTGGCGGTACATTTCTCAATTTTGATAAATCTAAACTTTTCATTTTGACAGTTTCATGGGACAGAAGGAAAATAAATCAAAGCCAGGGGTATACACAAGGTAGGCAAGGAATCTAACAGAAAACTCTTCACCTAATAAACCAGAACCTCAAAAGGACATATCCCCAGGGGGCAAACAGTGAAAAGTTAACCAGTACTCATAGATTTGGAGAAGGCAATGGCACCCACTCCAGTACTCTTGCCTGGAAAATCCCATGGACGGAGGAGCCTGGTGGGCTGCAGTCCATGGGGTCACTAGGAGTCGGACACAACTGAGCGACTTCACTTTCACTTTTCACTTTCATGCATTGGAGAAGGAAATGGCAACCCACTCCAGTGTTCTTGCCTGGAGAATCCCAGGGACGGGAGAGCCTGGTGGGCTGCCGTCCCTGGGGTCGCACAGAGTCGGACACGACTGAAGCGACTGAGCAGCAGCAGCACTCATAGATTGGCCTGGGTTTGCATTGCCTGAATGGTCCAGGAAATGTCAAGCCTTCAATCTGGAATAAGGTGATCCCAGATAAACTATAACCCCAGGGCTTGCCAAAGACAAACACATTTTCTTTGCAAGAAATTACCTTCATCTTAGGATTCAAATTCCTGTAACTAATTCTAAGTATGACACAAAACACAGTAAAAGAAAGCCATGTACACAAAAAACATTGTACCATGTGTAAAACCCAGTAGAGCAAAGTACCACCAAGACTTAAAATACTAGGATTATCAGAGACCATAAAATAATTGTTTCTTACATTTAAAGAAATGAAAAGATAAATTGAAAATATATACAGAAAAAAGGAACTTGTAAAAAATTACCTAGCAAATTTGCCAAAGTACCAGATAGAACTTATAGAAAAGAAAAATTAAAACTCAACGATACATGCAAAAGCTGATCAAATACAGGTGAAGAGAGAATTGGTGAAATAGGAAATAATCAGAAGAAATAATCCAGAAGAAAATCTGGAAAGATAAAAAGACAGAAAACACAGACGAGAAAGTATGATGATAAGGGGAGAATCTAGTCAGATAACAGAGAACTGACTCTGAGTTTAGGAAGATTTCAAAAAACGTGACAAAGCAGTATTGGAAGAGATATAGCTGAGATTTCCAGAAATGAGGAAAGACACCAACAGATTCTGAAAGTCTAAGAAATATTAAGCAGGATAAGTAAAAAGAAATCCAAACTCAACAAACCACAGAGGAAGAAAGAAAGACTGTAAAGCCTCCATCCTCCCTCAGGAAAGCCTCTTTCAACATCTAACAAAACAACAAAAAAGGCATACGCCCTCCTTTCTGCCTTCAGTTGCATTCCTCAGAAGTTAACAATTCAATGAGAACAAAAGGAACCTTCTCAAATCAATCTCTTCATACTATACCTCCATCACTGTTTCCCTCCTCTGTAATAATGTCCAGTAGTCTCTCAAAAGCATTTTCAAAAGCAACAATTTTCTGGATTGCTCCATTGCTTCTTGTTAGTGCCTGCAGTAGTAAGACGCCCTTATGGAGAAGAAAGATAATGTTGAGTGGAATATAACTTTTTAAAGACATTTAAAGATTACTTTAAAAATCACAGAGATTTAGAAGTGGCAGGAATTTTACAAGTCCAACTCCTTTGCTTTATAGATAGGGGAAAAAAGGATACAGAAGGTGAGTAATTTGCCTCCCTAAACTATACAGATTTCAAAAGACAGACCACCCTGACTAGAATCCATGTTTAGCAATTCCTAATTCAGTTCTTTTTTTCACGATTCAATACAAATATACAACAATCCTTGCTCATTCATCAATCATTACATAGCTTTCACTATGGTCTAAGAGAGCTGAACATGATTGTATCTATCTCAGTAATGCCTCTGTATGTACTTCACAATAGTAACAGTAAGAAATTGTGAAATCAATAATATAAGTCAATAAACACCACCACATTCTAGCAGGGAAAGTTCAACTATTCTTGTAGTTATTCAGCCTGCAAATTCTCCAGATTTAATTCTAAAAGTTGACAGGTGGGAAAAAAAAAAGGAAGGATGAGAATTCATGTCTCATGAATAGCATGTCTAGTACAGAACAATTCTCTGTAGTCTTTGATTATGATTTTTAGTTTTACTTAGTTCCTATTGAGCCAGATTTAGTTTATATATCTGCAACTACTTATCATTCAAGAAAAACTCACTGTTAACCATTTCTGCTTATTTCACTATCAAATAAGAATTTTACGAGCTCACAGGGAGTCTAACAATATTCTAATGGTCAAAGAGACAGAAAATATTTAATGAAAAAAGCAGTTATTATTTAAAGGAAGAGGAATAGCAACTAGGTAATTCAAAAGTGCCTAAGAGGCCAATTAGCTGTCGGCTGTCCATACTGGGCAGGTCAGTATTCACACAAGACAAAAAACGCCCACAGCCTTATTGCACTTGTCCTACTCATCTTTCTGACTGTCCACTCTCAACATTAATATGAGAAAGCGAAAGTGGTTACGTCAAATTCTCCTACTTAATGAGCTTAACTGCTAACAAAGGAGGAGGAAATACAATGGAAGAACGCTAAGGCTACGAATTAGATACAGCGGGTTTTTTAAAGTTCTGGTTAACTGCTTGTGCAACTTGAAGCAAATTACTTAAATTCTGTGTGTAATTTTTATAATGTAAGTCTCAGTACACCCATGTGTAAAACGAGGATGGTATCTTTGTCAGAGGGTTTTTATGAGGACTAAAGGAAATAAAACAGCCCCCACAGAACCCAAGGTTTCAATGCATTTCAGTTTCTTCTACCTATTATGAGAGGTATTCCTCTAGTCAGACATACCCACTAAAATGTTATTGAAAATAAAGTATACACTCATTGGTCATTGAAAGTAAGTGGGCACCAATTCCTGACTTTAAAAATTGGCAATTAAAGGGATTTATCGATTTATCCTTCCTTTCACATATGAACTGTAATTCAGGGTAATAAAATAAACTGTTCCATGAAGTAAACTTCCTCTTTGAGGAAAATTACCGCTGAATAAATGTAAAAGAATGACAAGTTCTAGAAATCATCATTTTGAAACTCTTAACAAAATTACTGATTCTGGCAATGTTCATTAATGAATGATAGGCTATAATGGACGAAAGGATCTATGAAGGGATCTGAATGTCATCACCTGAATCAAATCCACTGATCATACAAATGAGACAGCCAGGTATTTCATTTCCTCCTGTGTTGCAAATTGCTTCACCCAGGGAAAAGCAAAGAGGTGAACCAAAACCTACCTAATCAAGGCCTTTAGAAAAGTAAGACATCAACAATCAAATGTAATGAGAGAACCTTGTCTGGATCCTGATTTGGAAACCAACTATGAAAGACATTTATGAGACAAGTGGGAAACTTGAGTACAGAATAGTTATCTTATTTAAACTGAGGGCTAAGACACACTTGTTATCTCATTAAATGCAATAATTGCATTGTAGTTATATAAGGATACACATTACATGTATACTGAAGTATGCAGTAGTGAAATTATACAGAAATAGTGAAATCAGATAGGTTGATTCCTTTTAAATATTCCAGTTAAAAATAAAGGAGAAGACATAAATTAAAAAAAATACAGGAAAATGGTGAGGGGAGGAGTAGATGAAACAAGTATAATAAAATCTTGAAAATTAAGGGGTTTAGGGGATGGGTTTGTCTGTGTTTTCTCTACTTTTGTGTGTGCTTACATTTCTCATAATAATAAACTAAAGAATGCAATTACAGACTATCACTTAGATGTGAGCTGGTACCTAGAGTTTTCTCAACCTTTCTCACTAATTTTTAAGCACTAACTTGAATAAATATGATATTTCAGTGCACCTATGAAAAATGACTAACTAATTCTCTAAATCCAGATCAAAATCAATTTTTCAAATATGGAACAAACTGAGACTAAAAATCTTTACCAATAGGCTCCCTGAGCGATTTAGTCATGTTGATAACTATCACTGTATGCAATGAGAAACATTAAAAAGAAAGAAAAGAAGGAAATTAAAGTTTTAAAAAGAAGGATGAGGAAAGAAAACAATACAAAAGAGCGAGGGGAAGCAGTATACTATTCTAGGCAGTCACAGAGTGCCACTAGTGACCACCAGGGTGCTGGTTAGTTTCTTCTGATCGCCATACGCTGTAATATGCTGTTTATTACATAACGCTCAATAATAAGTATGCACAAAAAATTCAAATGAATTTGTTAAACCGAAGGAAAGACGGCTGTAAAACTCCAAAATCTAATAAACATTATAGCAAAAATATAACTTAATCCCTAATTGTAAAATTAATGAAAACCAACATAGAGAATCATTTTATCCGTCTCAAAAACAGGAAAAAAGGTTAGGAGTAGGAAAAAAGAAAAACACTAGATAGTTAAAAGAAGTGCTATATTTAAAAACCAAGATAATGCAGTTATATACACACACAAATTATATCTGAAAATGAAAATAAATGATAATAATACTAATAACAATACAGGAAGAGAGAATTTCTTTATTAATTAGTTTGTATGTATGTATGTAATAATTCTTTATTAATTGGTATGTATCTTATTTGAACTAAGGGCCAAGAGAGGAGTAGAACAACAAATTCGGGTTTAAGACACATAGTAGTATTTTAGTCAAGAAAAGACACTCAAAATTCCTAATAGGTACACAATTCTTAAAACAATATTAAGGAATAAAAAAATGTCCTCAGAAATCAATACATTCTAGAGCAATTTTCCTCCAATTAAAAAATAAATTAAAAAAAATTAAAAAGCCCTTATGAGTTTCATTACTATATTATTTCTTCACTTATAATACTGCATTCACATACATACTACAAAGTTTTAAATACAAAACTAAAAATACTGTCTATGTGGTTAAGAAGTCAAGAGCATTTCAGTTTTGTCTTTGCTTTGCCATGAACCAGTTGTGAGACCAAGAACAACCCAAATGGTGTTCACTAGCACTTAAGATGAGGAAGGAGCAAGGCCGGTGCCACAGATACAAAGAGGTATAAGACATCCCCAATGAAGGACAAGCCACTCGGTTTCTGTGCGCCTCGGCCTCTCAGTGTAAGTGTGGAGACTAAATTAGTCTGGTAAGATCTCCTAGCTCTAAAGTTTAGTTTGAAAGATTTTTCCAATTGCCATCTAAAGTATTGTGGTTTTGGTCAAGTTGTAGATAACAAAAAAAAATGGTCAAGCAGCTAAACAGTACTGTATCAAAACAAAACAGTACTGGTTAATATAAAATACTCAAATGTATATGCAAATATTAAATCGGAGCAAATCATGTGAGTTAAATAGAGATTACAAGGAAAATCCTTTGAAATATATTCAATCAATTAAGGGTGGAGAGTTCAAATGCAGCACTTAACTGTTAAGTTTATGCAGTTCAATGTCTAGGGATGTTTCCTGTACTCTCTCTGGAGGCACAGTTTGGGATCAGAACAACCTTTCAGAAAAAGATGGAAGAAATCCTAAACTTGTAGAAGGCATAAATTTGAATAGCAAAATTATTTGTCTAACCAAAATACTGAATAGGCAGAAAACAAAAAAATAATGGGGCCTTGTATATAACTTTAAAAGGTCTAAACCATTAACCCAATTTTCCAAATCTAATTTCTTATAACTCTGAAAAAGGGTCATCAAAGATTTCATTTGCAAAGAGAGAATAAAAGCTGCATATTCTGAGGCTTTTAAAAAAAATGTAACTTACATCATTACGTATAACTTCCCTGGAATCTGCTAATAAGTCCATCAATCTTGAAACACCTAGAACATATAACCATGTGTAAAACACTGGCAGATCAAAAATACCAATAGTGATTCAAATTATAAACAATTTATTAACACATCATTTCAGTTATAAAAGTGATCCTTACTTTTATTTTCTTGTTATTTTGTTGTTTTATTTTTTGTTTTGTTTTTTATGATCCTGACTTAAAAAATTTTTTTTGCCTTGTCATGAAGCATGTGGGATCTTAGATCCCCAACGAGGGATAGAACCCACACCCCTTGCATTCAAAGTGCAGAGTCTTAACCACTAGACTGCCAGAGAAGTCGGTGATCCTCACTTTTATATCAAAATAATATAAGGAAGATGAGTCACTTACCCATGGGACTGACTAAAATAATTTGCTGAACCTGAGGCCCTAGTTGTTTTAAAAGAGAAGTAAGAAGCTTCACGCCAGGCCAGCGGACATGGAAATCAAACTCCTACAATACAAGAATTCAAAATATTTAACATTTGTAATTCACATTTTCAAGAAAAACTTTTTTTTTTCAATTAGTAGTATGGTACCAAAAACTATAAGCAAACAAAAAGAGTTTAGCAAACTTTAAAAAAGTAATTTAAGAAATAAAAATAAAAATTATAAATGATCAAAATGATTAAACTGTTACTGACTAGATATAACTGTACTTTGTAAAAATGGAAACAAGCAGACAGTATGTGAAGAGATCGCACAGGTCTTAAAACAAACACGTGAATCTCTTGCAACGATACAACAAATTTCACTGTCTTAAAAAGGAACATATGTATTGCTTCCTCAGTAACACCCGAAAGGGCAACAAAAGCTTATTAAGATGACAAAAACAACAAAGTTCTTTACTTACCTCCAATAAAGATAAGAGAAGAGTGACATTTTCTTGCTGCTTAATGAAAATTTCTGTAAACTGGCTTCCCAAATCCTCACTCTGCCTTGTGGAGTTTTCTTCTGTAATATTCAAAGATAAAGTACTTGAACATGATGCTTTATTATTTTAAAGTGTCTGTTTTGCTGAAGAAGCTAAGCAGAAACGGTAATTTTCTTGAACAGTGTGGCTGGAAATGGTATCACGATTATGCTGGAAGGACATAGCCTTAAAATTACTTTCAGTGTCATTTAAAGAAATTTTTATTCTTTAAGTGTTTATGATATTCAAAGAAAATATATTTAGATCTCCACATTTTCTCAAGGTCATTTTTAGGTTAAACTTCTAGTTAGAGTACAAGGGAACTTACTGGGGTGATGGAAATATTCTATCTCAAATGTGATACTGGATACTGGTTATGCTACTATATAATTTGCCCAAACACACAGGACTACACAACCCCTAAGAATAAATGTTAATGGACGTACATCATACCCCAAAATCCGCTCCCCGCAAAAGATTACTTAACACATAGTCCTTGCTGACTCTTAGTCTCTTAGTGTTACTGAGGTAAATAATTTAATTTTAAAGTTAAACCAATCATCTAAAGATTCTTCAGTATCTGTTTCAAAAAAATTAACATATACATCCTATAAAGTTATTTGGCAGTAAAACCAGAATTTGCATGTAATTTTTCATTCATTTTTTAAAAGATTTTATATTTGTCTTTAAGATTTAATTCTTTATCTGTTGTTTCAATGCACTTTGTCAAAAAAAAAAATAAAGGGTCATTAAAAACTGAAGCAACAATTGCCAAAGCAAATTAGCATTTAAAATCTGCCTACAATATAAATGCAATATAGAGATGGCAAATACACTACTCCCATCCCCTCACCTATTCCAGACACAGCTATTCCTTTTGCACATACTGCTCCAGGCAGTGACTATAAACAATGGAGTTGGCAGTCAAGATCAAACATATTTATTATCCCTCAAATTGTTCTTTTTTCAAATGTTAGATTTTAATATTAATATACTTTAGAAATAGAAAAAACACAGCAGACCAAAAAAGCAAGACAATCCAACACTGATAGTGATAATCTCATTTAATTATTTGATGAGAAAAGAAAGAGACCAAAGTAGAAAACAGAAGTTTTCATATTCTAAGTTATTAATATAACCTAATTTTCTAGCATATTGATTAATATGCTGGGTTCATCCTTCAGAAATCCTAAGAAATATTTCTTTTATCATCTTTTTTTATCAGTAGAAGAATTCACTGTTTCTGAACCTTAAAACTATATTACTTAAAATATACTTTACTTTTAAAAGGATTAGTCTGGCTATGCTAAGAAGATGCCAAGGGAAAGAGGGAAATAATAGGCAGTTCATTTAGGAGGCAATAATCAAGGTAAGCAGTGAAGGTGGCTTGGAGAGTAGTCATAATTCTTATGAAAATAGAAGGAACAGGATTTGTTGGCATATTCCTTAGAGGAGTTGTGAGAAGGGGAGAAAAATAAAAGGTAGAGTGATTCCAAGGCTTCAGCCTGAAGTGGAAGGACGGCACTGCCACTTACTGAAGACTGCAAACACTGGAAGAAGTAAGCTGAGAATATATAGAGAACCAGAGGTTTAGTTTTGAATGTGTTCAGTTTGAGGCACATAAAAACTTGAGTGGGGTTATCAATCAACTGGATAAAGGAAAGCATAACTGTCAGTGGATGGGTTTGGGTTGGACATATATATTAGAATGGTAAACATAAAAATGATCTTTATAGTCATAAGACTGGATGATAAAGGGCATCTACAAAAAACATAGCTAACATCAAAACTTAATGGTAAAAGACTGAATGATTTTCACTTAAGATGAGGAAAAACGCAAGAATATCCATTTTACTAATTCTAATCAACATCATACGGGAGTTCTTAGTGTCACAGGGCAGAAAAAGAATAAAAGGCATATGGGCTGAAAAGAAAGAAGTGAACTGTATTTATGCTTGTTTATGTAGAAAATCCTATGGAATCTACAAAAAACCTATTAGAGAGTGAATTTAGCAAAGTTTCTGAATAAAACGCCAATATACAAAATTAATGGCATTTCTATATACTGATGATAAAAAATTAGAAATTCAAATTTTAAAAATAGCACCAATTAGGAGTGCCAGAAAGTATTAAAGACTTAGGGGTAACTCTGATAAAAGATGTATAAAATCTATATACTTTGAACACTCCAAAATGGTGATGAGAGAAATTAAGATTTAAATAATATACATACTGCGTTCCTGTATTATTGTTGTTGTTATTTAGTTGCTAAGTCATATCTGACTCTCTTGCGACCCTATGGACTGTAGCCCACCAGGCTCCTCTGTCCATGGGATTTCCTAGGCAAGAACACTGGAATGGGTTGCCATTTCCTTCTACAGGGGATCTTCCCAATCCAGCACCTCCTACATTTGCAGATGGATTCTTTATCAATAAGCCACCAGGGAAGAGCTTTTGTATTACAAGGCTCAAAATTGTTAAAATATCAGTTTACTCTCATATCAATCTGCAGATTTAACGGAATCCCAATCAAAATATCAATTTTTTTTTAGGTAGAAATTGACAAACTGATTCTAAAATTGATATGGGAGTGTTAAGGACCAAAAAGAGCCAAAATAGTTTTGAGAAGGAACAAAGTTGGAGGACTTACACTGGTAAAGATTTACTATAAAGATAAGAGTAACCAACAGGGGCTTCCCAGGTGGCACAGGGGTAAAGAATTCACCTGCCAATACAGAAAACACAGAGATGCAAGTTAGATCCCTGGGTCAAGAAGATCCCCTGGAGTAGGAAATGGCAGCCAACTCCAGTATTTTTGCCTGGAACATTCCATGGACAGACGAGCCTGGTGGGTTACAGTCCAGGGGGCTGCAAAGAGTTGGACACGACTGAGCATATTCACACGCACAGTAACCAATACCGCGTCATGCAGGCAACATGAAAGACATAGAGACCAACAGAACAGTAAGTCTAGAAACACACCCATTGGTTCGCAGACCTAATCACAAGAGTTAAAACTCTAAAACTTTTAAAAGAAACTATAGAAGAACATTTTAGTGATTTTAGGTTTGGTAAAGATTTCATAAATAGGAAACAAAAGGCCCAAATTATATAAGAAAAATAATCAATAGACTGGAATTAATGAAAATTAAAAATTTTGCTCTTCAAAATACAATGTTAGGAAAATAAAAAGGCAAGTCAAAGACTGAGAGAAAGTATTTGTGAAACATATATCACAAGGACTTTTATCTAGAATATATACAGAACTCTTACAAACTGAAGTATAAGAAGACAATCGAGTATAAAAAAAAAAGAACAAAAGGATATGAATAAATATGTCACCAAAGAAAGTAAAAGGGCTTCCCTGATAGCTCAGTTGGTAAAGAATCCACCTGCAATGCAGGAGACCCTGGTTCAATCCCTGAAGAATTGGGAAGATCTTCTGGAGAAGGGACAGGCTACTCACTCCAGTATTCTTGGGCTTCCCTTGTGGCTCAGCTGGTAAAGAATCCGCTAACAATGTGGATCGAACCCAGGGTTCAATCCCTGGGTTGGGAAGATCCCCTGGAGAAGGGAAAGGCTACCCACTCCAGTATTCTGGCCTGGAAAATTCCATGAACTATATAGTCCATGGGGTCGCAAAGAGTTGGACACGACTGAGCTACTTTCACTTAACTTCACAGAAAGTATATGGGTGGCAAATAATCACATGAAAAACTGTCAATATAATTATTTATTGTGAAAATATAAAACTACCATGAGATACTATTTCACATCCATCAGAACAGCTAAAACTTAAAAAGATAGAAAGTATTGGACAGGATGCGGAGGAAATAGAATTCTTATACACTGCCAGTGGGAATTTTAAATGGTATAACTACTTTGAAAAACAGTTTGGTTATTTCTTGTAAAGGTAAACATACACCTACTCTATCACTTAGCTAATCTATTCTTTGGTACTCAACAGAAATGAAAATGTATGTCCACAAAAAGACTTGTACATAGAAGCTTCAAGGGTAACAGCTAAAAACTTGGACAAACAATCCAAATGCTCACCAACAAGGGAAGGGATTAACATTTTGTTATATATTCATACAACAGCAATAAAAAAGGATTAAACTCTTGATATGCACTATGAATGAAACTCAGAATAATTATGCTGAGTGAAAGAAGCCAGACCAAAATAAACCAAAAACAGAGTATATATTGTATGATCTTATTTACATAAAAATTCCAGAAAAATGCAAATAATCTACAGTAATCACAGATCTATGATTAAATGGGGATAGAAGGAGGAGGAACTGATTACAAGCAAGCACAAAGAAACTTGGATATGTTCATTATTTTGGTGGTAGTGATAGTTTCATGGATTTATACATATGTCAAAATTCATCAAACTGTATATTTACACATTTATTATATTTTAATTATAATTCAATAAAGTTGTGTGTGGAAGGAAAAAATCTAATTGGAGACATCAAGTTAAGTATTTGAATATACATATATGGATATCAGTGGCGAGGTCTGGGTTGGACATAGATATTTGAGAGGCAGGCATACAGACTGTACTTGAAGTCACAAGCCTAGATGAGACCACTGAAGGAAAAAATAGAGAAGGAAAGAAACCCATGCCCTGGGACATTCCAATGTTAAAAAGACTGGCGAGAAAAGAAAGAAAACAACAAATGAGACAAAGAAAGAGTAGCCCAGTGAGACAGGAAGAAAATCAGGGAGACAGAAATGAATGAAGAAGTGTTTCAAGGAGAAAGGAGCAATTACCTGTCAAATACTATCTCTGAACTTAACATGTTGAGAAATAAAGTAGCACTGCTAACACAGGCAGAATTTGTTTATGAACAGAATGGCTAGGGTGTGTGGTATAGTCAGAGACTTTTTTGAAAGGCAGTCAAGTGAAAAGAAAGCTCACAAAGGTTTTAAGTCAGACTGATTATACCCATTTTCATCCATTTAGTCACATTACTTTGGGCAAAGAGCCCAACTGTACAAGCTTCAGATTCCTTACTTGTAAAATGGGAACAGCTTTCTTTTACACAGGGTTTTCCGTAAGGATCTGAGTAACTAAAACATCTAGCACAGTGTTTGGTGAATAGTAAGTGCTCAATAACAGTAACGACGACATGATCATCATCATCCCTAACACAGGATTTCTCAACCTTGGCACTACTGACAATGACATTGTTGTGAGAGGCTCCCCAAGCATTGCAAGATGTTTAGCAGCACCCCTGGCCTTTACCCACAAGATGCCAATTGCAATTCATTACAGTTACTCAAGTTGGGATAACCAGACATGTCTCCAGACGTTGACAAATGTCCTTCAGGTGGCAGGAGGGGCCGAACTGCCCTTAAGAACCACAGTTCTAAGATTTATAACACACTACACATCTACATGCATTGATATTATCTAGTTTTCTTTTTTTTGGTCGGTTCCTTGACCAGGGATCCAATCTGGGCCCTTGGCAATTAATGTGTGGAGTCCTAATCACTGGACCACCAGGGAATTCCCTCAAGTTTCAAAATTATACAGAACATAACAGTCTTCTTTTAATGATTCAAAAAATTTTTCAAATTCTTATAAGGTTACTATCAATGAGTATTACACCAAGATGCAAAAGATGTCTAAGAAAAAGTATGACTTATGATATTTCCAGAAACATGCTTATCTGTAAACAAATCCTGTCACTGATATTTTACCTTATATCTTTCTCATAAAAGTTGTATCCAATCTACTAAAATAAGTAGCTACTTGAGTTCATGATTGATCGGATGCCAAATAAAGTTGCTTCATTTTTGACATCAGTAAACAATTTTTTCCCCTTTTAGTTCAATTTTTTAGATTAATGGTGGTTTCAGAAGAATTGCCTAGGGAAGCGGTCATTATTTCCATTGCAGTATTTCCATTATTTCAGGGAAAACAGGTAGAGGACGACATGAAGGGATTAAAAAAACTACATCTGAAAGCTATCATTATGTTACTGCATAATTATTATGTCAAGGCTATTAAAGGGGCAAAGGCTTGATGTAACAAAGGCCTAATACAATCATAAAGAAGTCTAATACTCAAACATAACTAGCATGGACTCAAGGGACAATATCTATCACTGATCTGCTTAAAAGATTTCCTGCTGTTCCTTTGGGAGCAGATAAAATCCTGTGCCCTGATTATTCACACATCTCTGAAAGTAAAATTCTGCATGGTACATTGTGGTTTTCAATACTCAAAGCTGAATTTACCTATGGAGTTGGAAAAAAACAGACTAGGTAAGTAGCAGGAACTGCACTCCCTTTCCATTTTATTTGCAAGGTGATGTGATGATGGGAAGGGAGATAACAAAGAAACTGGGAAAGATACGAGAATTTGGAAGCTAATAAAACCTTTTGAAAATCTCCCTCTTTAGAATCAGCCATGAAAAATAGCCCTGATTCCCATGGTATGGTAAATGCCCTTTATCCCATAAAATTTCACAAGGTTTGCTGGGCTAATAAGCCTATCTTGTTTTTAGCTACCCTGGAACCCTAACAAACCATGGCTAGGTGGGGGATGGTACCAAGAACAAATACTTAGCCAAAATCTATAGATAAAAAAGCAAAGAAAATCTGTGCAAAAAGTGTCAAGAGAAAAACTCTCCACATACATGAGAAATGTTGAATAGGCAAGTAGCTTAACTGTCTCCGCCTTAGAACTGTTTCCTTCTAAGAGAGTATTAATACAATCGCAGCAATGCAATGACCTAATTGTGATGCTTTGTAGGGTTATTTTACATTTGCATATTTGCGTATTTTCATATTTATTACATGAGAGCACACTTGGGTATACAAGTAACAAAATAATGCTTTTGAAATATAATTTATTTTAAAATGGTTTTTATGAGTGTTGTGAATATAGTAGACAATATAAACTCAACTACAGGGACAAGACAGTAATGTACATGAATGAAGCAGGCCAGCTGTAAGACCACAAGGAGGATGGAGACTATGTGCTCTTCTAAGGAAGGCAGCAGTTACTCAGCCCCAACTGACTGCTGCAATGGGACAGTGCAGGCCTAGGTGTCATCAGTCTTCAGATTTTTTTAGCAATTCAAAATCTAAAAAGTGATATCAAAGTACCCCATTTTTAATGTTAGCAACTTATTTATTATTGAAAATACTAAGTAGTCAAACAACCTTTCACGTAAGACAGACAATGCCCTTGGGCCCAAAGACTGTGACCTCTGGAGAAGGGTTCAAAATAAAAGTCAATGGAATCTGGGGGACGTCCCTGGCGCTTCAGTACTTAGGAGTCCATGCTTCCACTGCAGGATGCATGGGTTTGATATCTGGCCAGGGAACCAAGATCCCACATGCCACACAGTACAGCCCCCCAAAAAAAAAAAAAAAAAAAATTGACATCTGGGAGAATATTCAAACTTATAAGTTAATCTTAAAAGGAAGGGAGGAAAACCATATACAGATTTGATGGATTCTTCCTATGAAATATTTTTATGTGGACAAATGCAAATAACCAAGCTGTGGTTTAAGTCTTGGTTAGTATTTCTCAAAATCCAGGATTGTGTGGCATGTGTTAACAGGTATCTCATGAAAGCAAGCACAGGTACACAAATATATCTGGATTAAACAAAACTGAATAGGCTCCTTTTTGCAGAATTCTCAATATTTACTACATTAATGTAAATTTTGTGACATTTCAGAGGGAGATACAGTATGTTATGTTTAACTACAGATACCTTTTAATACAGAGAACTCTAGAACTTTTGTGCTTTACTATAAGGAACACAAGTTTAACAGAAGAAAAAGTTTAATTTAGTGCAGGCATTGAGCACAAACTAATAACTTAGCAAGAAGTAGATTTAATACTACACATGCAATTCATTCTGTAGCTATACTCTATAAAATACTATAGCTTAGCAGTATATAATTAAGATCTATGTTTTGAATTGAACTAGTAAAGATGAACCTGTTCCAACGATCTATGGTTCCTTCTGATTTAATATTAACTAAAAAAGTGTTAGTGAGATATACTCCACTTCCTTCAAGTTACAGTCATAAGACAGCACTTCTAAATTTTAATGAAGAGTCCCACAAAAATTTGCTAAGTGATTAAAGTAACATACAAAGCTATTTTGATGTGGAAGTTTGTCAAGCTAAAATTATAACACTAATTATATCTAAAGATTGTAAAACAAAACTAGACTCATGAAATACTATGTTTTTATAAGTAGGCAAAAGTATGAAACATGTAAATAATCCCTTTTCATCCAATATAATTATTTGAGAAATCCCAGAGTTAAGTCTATTTTTTAACATCCTATAGCTTATGTACTATTTGGTATACTTATTATAACTTGTAAAAGTAAATATCCCTTTGTTGTTTAGTTACTAAGTCATGTCTGACTCTGTTGCGACCCTATGGACTGTAGCCCGCCTGGCTCCTCTGTCCATGGGATTCCCCAGGCAAGAATACTAGAGTGGGTTGCCATTTCCTTCTAAAAGGGATGTTCCCCACCCAGGGATTGAACCCCAGTCTCATGCATTGGCAAGCAGATTCTTTGCCACCAGGGAATCCCAAATGAAAAATTAAGAACAAAATGACGTTTTGAAATTATAGTGAAAATAAACCTAAGACAGGCATATCAAATTAAAGATTGCTTTTTAAAAAGTCCATGTAAACCTCTGGAAATATTTCACACCTATTTATGTGGCTTTTAACTAAATATGTATATATACATTTACTCTTCAAATGTATTTACAGTTGTGTTTTTTCCAGTTATATAAACAATATTAAAAAACATTCTGGACCTTCTTGTTGAAACTCCACATTAAGTTCATAATCCGTATTATGGAGGACAAAAGAGATATTCTGATAAAAGTAGTTATAACTCAGAGGGAGGGAATAACAAGTAATCTTTTACACTGTGGTCAATTAGTTAAACAAGCAGACCTGTACTTTTAAACATCTGTCTGCTTTTCTGATTATTAAATCAGAAAACTACGAAATACAAAAAAAGGTATAAAAAATTTTGTTACCCTACTTAGTAGACAATCTTATGTAAGTTATATATCTCTGGGGTTTCTCTTTAGTAAAGAGAAAAATATTACCTACCTCACAGTTTGCTAACAGGATCAAATAAGATAATGGACATAAAAGCACTGTAAAATTTAAACTCTATAAATATGACGAAACAATAATAGTACTACTCAACAAGGACACAGCATTTTCGCAAGACTCAAGGCATATTAATTAATTAGGTGGTCAATATTATCTATTTTGAAACAAGGGGTTCAAATTTCACAAAAGGTAATGTTATATAGCTTAAAAGTTAGTTTCTTTGTTAGCTTTTTGTTAGGTATAGGAAATTTTGTCATGTACCATTTTAAACCTACTTTAGATGAGGATTTTTCTTCTTCATTTTAAAAAGTTAAGGATCTCAGGAAAAATAGTAAAACAAAAAAAAGTGGTTACTTTAAATTAACTATGAGGAAAAGAAGAATCAATGTTAAAAAGTAAATGGAAATTGAATCGGACCACTAGAAAAAAGGCAATAATGGTGAGTTTTATAAATTAATATTAAAAAATGTCAGTAACCAGGCCTTGTGCATGCATAATTTTAAAGGGACAATATCAACATATAAGTATTCTCTGAACTGGAATACCTTCCAGTTCTTCTTGAATATAGGTAAAATTTATATGTATACACGTATATATATATATGTATACATATTCAAATATTATTTTTAAATAAACTGGCTCAAAAATTCCCCCTGGAAACACATAAGAAGTAATTCAAATAAATTGTCCTACCAGAGAAAAAACTTTAATTTCATTAAAATATGTACTAGAATATTTTCTGTGTCCTGGACAATAAATAATATTGTAGTCATAGAAATGATAAAATAAGATTATAAAATATTGCTTTTTAATGAAGGAATTCTTATATATTAAAATAAATCTCAAGATTTTTTTTTTTACCAGCCAGAAGAAACTCACTTGACAGTGTCCTTTTATATTATCAGAAATTATGCCTAAAAGCATCATGCATATTAAATGCAATCTTTTACCTTCAACATCATCTGAAAAGGTAGACAAAATAAATAAAAGTGGGTGATAAAGAAAACTTTTTTATGTAGTAGTATTCACAATAAAATAAATAAGAGCTTAAAAACATCAAATAAGCAATATAATTTCTTAAAGGAAGAGCTTCATACTCATTTTACTCACATATTTTAGATATTCTAATAGATGTAGCATGTGCTATATATTGCAGAGTTATGAGACATATTTACCAATAAATTGAGGGGTTATTAAAATAACTCCAATGAAGTTGAATTCATTTTAAAATGAAGTTCATTATGTCAGCTAAGAAATATCTTTTAATGAAGCAGTAAAGAGAAAGTATCAATAATAAAATTGAAGACCCTATTTCTCAGTATCTAGATTTCTAAAAATTGACTCAGGCTATTAGCCTAAGTTCATATTTTAATCTTTCCTAGAAAAAATGACTCCACTATTGCAGTTTCTACAATTGTTTACCCTGTTTCATCCAAAGAATCACTTTTTGGATGGTAAATTAAAAATAAGGAGCCCAAATACATTAACAGAAGCAAAAAAATGGACTTAAACATTACTAGATTATGAATTTTGGAGAAGGCAATGGCGCCGCACTCCAGTACTCTTGCCTGGAAAACCCCATGGACGGAGGAGCCTGGAAGGCTGTAGTCCATGGGGTCTCTGAGGGTCAGACACGACTGAGCGACTTCACTTTCACTTTTCACTTTTCACTTTCATGCATTGGAGAAGGAAATGGCAACCCACTCCAGTGTTCTTGCCTGGAGAATCCCAGGGGTGGGGGAGCCTGGTGGGCTTCCGTCTATGGGGTCACACAGAGTCGGACACGACTGAAGTGACTTAGCAGCAGCAGTAGCAGCAGATTATGAATTTATAACAAAGGAATATCACCTAATTGATGCTAAACAGTTTTTTAAAAACACAAAAATTACTTAAAAAAAAAAGAGCTAAATTTTCAATCTGAAACAACTAAGAAAAAATTTAATGTTTTCTAATAAGTGTAACTGCATCTAATTTTCTGAGAAATGACTAGTGGAAATAAGTATCTTTTTCTTCAAAATGGTGGTACTGTATTTAAGTATTATTATGTAACTGACAGCCTCTTTTTCAATGAGAACCAAATTATGTTTACTAAAGATTTTTTTACTCCTGAGAAATTAATAAAGTCGTGAGGTAGACATTACAGAGAAATAAAAATTTAAGAGAAAGGATATTCAACTCTAAAAAATTGTGATTATGCAACACAACCCAGTTTCAAATGTTATTACTGGTATTTTGTGAAATTAATATCTATACATATTTCTGTTACACTTTTACTTTAATAAAATATGTGTACACAATATTATCTATACATTTCTTTATGTTACCTACTCAGATTTTGGAGGACCCTATAATTTCAGTCTAAATTAGCCTTATAATATGCATGAATATCACCCTTTAGATTGTCTAGAAAAATGAAAAACCCGCTATGTCCTATTGCAACAGTCAATGTGAAATAAGGAAAGCACTCTTCAATAGCATTGGAAAATGTTACTCAGTGTCTGTTTTTACAATACATGGAATAAAATGTACGGACTTCCAGTCAAGTATTTCACATGCTGGGATTTGCCTGGTGGCCAAGAGGTTAGGATTCCAGGTTTTCATTGCCATGGCCTGGGTTCAATCCCCGGCTGGGGAACTGAGATCCTGGAAACTGCACGGTGCGGCCAAAAAGTAAACACACAAAAACAAAAAACCTTCCAAATATAAAAAAGTTAACATAAGATCTATGTTAGAAATTCAAGTATATATCAGGAACAATTCCTCTAACTTCATACTGCTCACCATGTAACATATAAATAAAAGTTTGATTTTTAATCAATAGCCAAAAATGATTATTTAACTGAGAGACTACTAATATTCATTCTGCTAAACTAAAATCAATAAAGAGAGAAAAATATATTTTAAAAAGAAGAATCTAATTCCACCTCCAAATCACATACAAAGCAGTCATCTTAAAGATATTTTCTAATGTTTTCCCTTTATTGATTAGAACAAAAAAGAAGAAAAAAAATCTTAAAAAATAAATTTATAAAATAAAATCAACCCTAAAACAGCAAAAATGGACAACCCAGTTAATTTTATGTACAGAAAACACAATGAAAGAAACTTACCTACTTCTTCCTCTTCATCATTAGATATTATATTATACAATGTGTCCAAAGCATAACCTATTATTTCAGAATCCGAACTGGAAGAAAGAAATTATTACACTTATACACTGCCAGTTAGAGTATAAGCTGTTATGACTATTTTATAGACTTTTCTTTAACAAGATTGTATAAAACACTAATCTCACTTCTGAAGACCTACCCTAAGAAAATATCAGAGTGCAAACTGTGAAGACGTATAAAGGTCTATTTTTGTAATAATACTGAAAAATTAGAAGCAACTTAAATGTCCAATAATATTTTTTAAAAGTGTGGTAAATCCATATATAGCAGCAATTAAAAAATGTATTTTTAAAGAATGTTTAATGACATGGTAATTAAAACACCCCTGATTTAATGCCAGTAGGAAAAAAACGGAATACAAAAATCAATGTGAAGAATGATCCCATCTATGAAAAACCATATATATATTTTCATGTGTGTATGTATATATTTTAAGGAAACCTTATAAATCAATTTGGAAAAGAAATCCAACTTTAAAACAAGCAAAATCAGCACAAGCCAGGTAATTTTTTAAGTCTGTGTGTATGTTTACGTATATGTTTTATAACATAAATATGTTATAAAGTGTTATCTCTAGTTGGATCTCTACAATTTGTTTCCTTGATCTGTATTTTATTTTCTTAAAAAAAAAAAATTTACAGTAAACATTTACGACATTTATAACATCAGGAAGTTTTTCCTTTTACTCATTTGTTTCAGGAAGTATAAGTTTTTTTATCTTTTTCTCTTTTGTTCAGGAAGTATACTTTTTTTTTTTGTCTTGTAGCATGTGGGATCTTAGTTCCCTGACCAGGGATTGAAACTATACTCTCTGCATTAGAAGTGCAGAGTCTTTTAACCACTGGACTGCCAAGGAAGTCCATGGAAGCATATTTTTGTTGTTGATAAACAGATATAATTTGAAAGCACAATGGAAGATGATGGCATTCAGAGTGAAAAGCAAGAATGAGACACAGATCAGAAAGATTCAATAAATATAAAGAAGTGATGAGGAGTGAAAGCAAAAATGAGGGACAGAGGGTCACAACCAGAGGATGTAAATATCATATAAAATAGATTTTTAAAATTATTATTATCTGTTTTTGAGAAACTTAAGAGGGACATCTCTTAAGAGACCTTTGAGAAAGCAGGAATAGAAGGAAACTTCCTCAAAATGAAAATCTGACAATTAACATCATATGTAATGGTGAAAGACTAAACGCTTCACCCCTAAAGATCAGTAACAAGATAATGATGTCTCCCCTAGCCACTTCAACCCAACACTGAACTACAGGTTCTAGCTAGAGCATTTGGCAAGAAAAGGAAATAAAAAACATACAGATTAGAAAGGAAGAACTAAAACTATCCCATTCACTGATGACATGACCTTGTACATAGAAAATTCTAAGGAAACCACTAAAAACCTATTAGAACTAGTAAATATATTCAGCAAGGTTGAAGGACACATGCTTAACATAAAAAAAAAAAATCAACTGTACTTCTCTATACTAGCAATGAACAATCAGACAATAAAAAATTTAAAATTCCATTTAAATAACATAGAAAAGTTTTAAATACTTTGAAATAAAATTTTACTATAGTCCAAGACTTATACACTGAAAACTATAAAACATTGTTGAAAGAAATTATCTAGAACTCAAATAAATGAAAAGATATTCTGTGTTCATGAATAGGAAGATGTAATGTTGTAAACATGGAAATATACCCCAACTTGACTTGCAGAATCACACAATCCCTATAAAAATCCCAGCTACCAGCTGATCGTAAACCTGTATGGGAATGCTGGGAATGCAACGTATCCAGAATAGCCAAAATCATCTTCAAAAAGAAGAATGAAGTTGAAGGACTCACATTTTCTGATTTCAAAACTTCCTATAAAATTATAGTAATCAAGACAATACTGGCATAAGGACAGACACAGAATAATAAAATAGATAAAGTCAAACATTTATTTCAGTTTATTTTTGGCAAGGGTGCAAAGACCATTCAATGAGGAAAGAACAGTATCTTCAACAAATGGTGTGATGGACAATTAACAGCCACATGCAAAAAGCTGGACTCCAATTTCACACCTTATATAAAAATTAACTCAAAATGGGATACAAGATTTAAATATAAGAGTTAAAACTATAAAACTCTTAGATGAAAGCACAGGTACAAATATTCAAAACCCTGGATTAGGCAATGGTTTCCTAAGATATGATACTAAAAGCATAAGCAAGAAAAGATAAAACAGATAAACTGGATTTTGTCAAAAGTAAAAACATTTGTCCTTCAAATGACACTATTAAGAAAGTGAAAAGAAAACCCAAAATATGGGAAAAAACATTTGCAAATCATATGTCTATTAAGGGATTTGTATTCAGAATAATATACAACTGAACAATAAAAAGAGAACTTAAAAAAAAAGACAAACAAATTAAAATTAGGCAAAAGGCTCAGTCATTTCTCTAATAAAGACACATGAATGGTAAATAAGCACATGGAAAGACACTCAACAATAATTAGGAATATGCAAAGCGTAAGTCATTAGGTATGTGCAAAGGAAAACTACAAGATACTCTCACTAGGATGGCCATTTTTAAAAAAGGGCAATAAAAACATGTTGGTGAAGAGAAACTGGACCTTTACACCTGCAGATTAAGATGTAAAACGGCACAGCCCCCCATGTTAAGAGTTTGGCAGTTTCTCAAAAAGTTAAACTACATGACCCAACAATTGCATTCTTTTATATAAAGTATATGTTCACACAAAAACCAGTACACAAATGTTCCTAACAGCATTATTCCTAACAGTCAAAAAATGGAAATACTCCCAAATGTCTGACAACAGGTGAATGGATAAACAAATAGGCTATATCCGTGTGCGTGTGTGTTAGTCACTCAGTTGTGTCCTATTCTTTGTGACAGCTCCATGTCCAAGCAATTTCCCAGGCAAGAATACTAGGGTGGGTGGCCATTTCCTTCTCTAGGGGATCTTTCCTGGAATATTATTCAGCAATCAAAAGGTATGAAATATACTAATGCATGTTACAACATGGATGGACTTTGAAATATTATGCTAAGTGAAGGAAGCCAGACACAAAAGTCCCACATTTTATGATTCCATTTATATGAAATGTTCAAAACAGTCAAATTTATACAGAGAAAAAGTAGATTAGTTGTTGCTAGGCAACAACTAATTGGAACGTTGGAACGGGGGTGGTAGGCACTAGGCAATAACACCTAATGGATACTGGACTGTTTTTGAAGTGATGAAAATGTTTTGGAATTAGATAGTGGTGATAGTTATACAACTTTGTGAATATACTAAAACCACTGAAATGTACACTTAAAAAAAAAAAACAACAACTATTGAGGTGACATGGTTCGGAAACACTAGTTTCCATCAGACAACTTTCAGGCCCTGAATGTGAGACTTGGGAGAATAAGCAGTTGCTCCTCAAGTTTTAAGAGGAATGGACCCATGGACAGATGGAGTTTCAAGACATGCCAAGAAAGGGAACACAGTTCTGTGTGATGCAGCCAAGGATGAAGGGGATAAGGATGAAGAGGATTCAGCTGAAGGATTCTTAGAGTATTAGGTGGCCCAAGAGCATAAGCATAAAAGAGTAATGAAGATGAGAAGTGGAAAGAGATGGCTGCAGAATATATACCTTTGCAATCAATGAAGTTAAGAAAGCACTTGTAGCATGTTTTGAGAACAGAAGATAACAGATAAATAGAGAAGACAAAGGAAATGGAATTTGACACAAGAAAAGGAGTAAAACACAAGAAGGTTCACAGAAGTTTGGCTTTATTGTCTAAGAGGCATAATAAAACACCCATCAGCCTCTAACACGATCAATTATTAGTTCACATATTCACAAGGCTACATGGTACACCTTATTTCTACATGGTACACCTTATGAATGCCTGGCACAGAGTAAATGTTCAATAAATGTTTTTAAAAATATATTTCTTAACCTTTGTATCAAGACTATTATTTTCTGCTGCTGCTAAGTTGCTTCAGTCATATCCGACTCTGTGTGACCCTGTAGACGGCAGCCCACCAGGTTCCACCATCCCTGGGATTCTCCAGGCAAGAACACTGGAGTGGGTTGCCATTTCCTTCTCCAATGCATGAGGGCCACTTTATATAAGGGGAAGCATTCTGTTTTCTGTATCAAGATAGTTGTTTCATAACCAGTTTTGTAAGACTCAATGAGAAATGCATGCATAAAGATACATGAAAAAAATTACATGTATGTTTAATAATCACACTAATTTTTTTGATCTAACATTTGTTTTCTCGTAACTTAAGAGTATTGTTTAAAGCAGATAGCAAAATTGGGTTACTTTATTACTTTTCTATTGACGCTGTAGCAAATTACTACAAATTCAGTAGTTTATATAACACAAATATATTATCTTACTGTTCTGGAAGTCAGAGAGCTGAAATGGGTCTCAGTGGACTAAAGTCAGGTCTCATCTGGGGTGCCTTCTTTTCTGATGCCTTTCAGGGAGAATCCATTTCCTTGCCTTTTCCAGGTCTAGAGGTCCCCTTTCACTTCTAAAACCAGCAAAGACAGATGGAGGTCTTTTCATTTTACCTCATTCTGACCTCCTCTTTTGGATTCCTCTTCAACTTTTGAGAAGCCTTAGGATTACCTTGGGCCCACCTGGATAATCCAACATAATTTCTCTATCTAAAAATCCATAACTTAATCATATCTCCAAAGTCTCTTCTGCCATCTAAGGTAACATTTATAGGTTGTGCTGAGAGAATATAAACATCTTTGGGGGACCATTATTCTTCCTACTGCAGTTGCCCACCTGGTGTTAAAATAACAGATAGTCCTGCAGCTGCCCACTCCAGTGTTAATAACAGACAGTTCTGGAATAACATCCAATGGATTCAATCAAACACATTAGAATTAATTGGCTTTGGGGGGCTTTCCTGGTGGTCCAATGGTTAAGACTCTGTGATCCCAATGCAGGTGGCCCAGGTCCGATCCCTGGTCAGAGAAGTAGATTCTAAATGCAACTAAGAGTCCACATGCTGCAACAAAGAGCAAAGACCCCATGGGCTGTTAAGACACAGCACAGCCAAATGAATAAATAACAAAAACAAGAATTAGTTGGCTTTCAAAGGTGGCCAACGTGAGTTACACTGAGGAGGATAGCAAAGATTCTATTCGGCATGAACAAGCAGCTGGGCATTGCTGAAATACCATTTTAAAAGAGGTTATGAGTTTTGATAGACAGGCAGCATCTAAGTCTTTAAAAAGCTTACATGCAGGACTTCTTTGGTGGTTCAGTGGTTAAGAACTTGCAATCTAATGCAGGGGACATGGGTTCAATCCCTGGTGGGGGAAATAAGCTCCCCCACATGCTTAGAACCACATGCTGGAACTACTGAGCCCACAAGCTCTGGAGCCTGTGTGCTGCAACTAGGACCTGATGCAGCCAAATAAATAAAGAAATATATATATATTTTAAAATGCTTATATGCTTTGCTTTGTTTGAGGAACTTGCATTTCACACTGCACTGAGTTGGTTAAATGCATTAAACAGGTGAGTAATAGAAGATTCACATTTCAGACAGATATTCTTGAAATGAATGGAAAGACAAAGAGGTCAGAGGCAAAAAATAGAGTCTGGAGGTGGTGGGTGATTTTAAATTATGTAAAACAACAACAACAACAAAAAACCTCTCTGTTACAGCTCACTTCAAAAGGTGGACCCTAAGTCTCCTCTTCTTTAATACAGGCTGAATTTATTAACTTGCTTCTAGTAAAGTACAATGTAATGGGATTGACAATAGGTGACTTCTGAGACAAAGTCCTAAAAGGCATTGTGGTTTTCTATTCTCCCTCTAAGATCACTTGCTCTGGGAGAAGCCAGTTTCTCATATCATGAGGATGCTAAAGCAGTCCTTCAGAGAGAGCAACAAGATGAGATATTGAGGCCTCTTGCCTCAGGTAAGTGAGCCATCTTGGAATCAGATACTCCAGCCCCAGTCAAGCCTTCAGATGACTCCAGTCCTGGCTGACATCTTGTGCACAACCTCGTAAGAGAGCTTGAGCCAGAACCACCTAGCTAAGCCACTTCTGAATTCCTGATCCACAGGAACTGTGACATAATAAATATTTGTTATTTTGAGCCAGGAAGCTGTGAGGTAATTTATTACACACTAATAGATAACTAATACAGTGGCTGTGAAAATGACTTAAGTGATTAATACTGAGAGCCAAAACTAGGACTGACAATTGAAATCAAGAGAATTCATGGATTCCAGCTTTTTTTTTTTTTTGTCTGGATGGGCATAATGGGTTAAGCAGAGGGATGAATTCAGCACAAAACCTCCCGTTTCTTATTTTAATGGAAAGGTGCTAACTGGGATGAACTTGGGTCAAAGGCAGCTGAAGTGGATCAGGCGGGTGAGGGGATGTGGTGGAGTATTAGCAGGACAACCAGAGACATATTAACTTTTGAACATTTTGAATTTAAGACACCTGTGAAGAGATCTTGATATGGTGGAAATGTAAACTGAGCAGCTAAAGATTGAAAGATATATTTAACTAGAGATAAGATCTAAAGTTATTCCTGTACAGTTGTTAATTAAAAACAAAGATGCAGATGCTCTCTTAAAGAGAAACTAAAAAAGCAAAAACTAGGCTGAGTGACTCTTCTCTTAAGACTTCCCTCTATTAGTATGAGTTTACTTCTCTCCCCTCAGAAAGACAAAGTCTAGATAACTGATATAACATATAATATGTATATTATAGAATAGTATGCTATAGTATACCTAAGTGAAAATCAATACATTAATTTGTTCAAACTCCAAATTTTAAACCTTTATTGGACAAGTTACTTCATTCCATTTTTATATAATGGTAAGCTCTCAATCCCTGAAGGTTTAGATTATGTCTGTCCTAAATGCTTAGCACAATGGTTTGGATCTAGTGCCCAATAACTGTTTATTAAAATGACAACTGAAAGTAAAAACTTAGTAGCCTTAATCATTTCTGGAACAGTGACTCTAAAACAAATTAATTAAAATTTTAAGAAAAATTAGGGAGAAAAATCATTAGAGACATACCGATCTGTTTGTAAAACATGGATAAGATGTTCCATAGCTTGAATACCCACTTCCAAGCGATATTTCTGCACAAAAGAAAAATGTTATTTAAGAAAGGAATATCCAACTTAATAACCTGAATAACTGACAAAGTGTTACAGACCTTAGATAATGATTTGAGAGCTCGCACAGCATTTCTTCGGTCATCCAATAAAGTAGATGAAGCTACTCTGTCACAAAGCTTTTGAATCTGTCATGGAAAAATGAAATAACATAAATAGAATAAAAAGAAAGAAAAAAAAGATACATAAAGTTTCCTCCAAAATTTATACCATTTAATTTGAGGGGAATAAAAAAGGATGTCACTATTTAGGTAGTATTATAATCTTGTTACAAATATCAAATAGATTTTTCACAGAGACTTGAAAAATGGAAGTGGTAGAAGAGAAGTCAAAGAAGGTTAAGTCATATAAACTGAAAAATTAAAACAAATTAGTAGAATCAGAGCTTTGCAAACATAACTATTACAGCTCTTTGAACTAAGAAGGATCCATTAGGGCTATGGTATATGATGTGTTAATAAAGTTAATAAACAAAAATTTTTTAAGTGATGATTGTTTATATCATAACTTCACCATAATGTTTCCACTACATATCTGAATGAGAATAGTCAGAAATTGTTTATCAAATATTTAGTTTTAAGTGTGCCTCAAAAATCTAGAAGGGTGAAATGTTCTAAGTCTTTAATAAATTTTCAGGAATTAAAATCTGAACTGAATTTTAAAACAAACCTTGGAGCATTGTTTAGAATAGAAAAAAATTAGAAACAACTGTCCATCAAGAGAAGAAAAACTAAATAAATTATGGTATATTTGCCAGTCAAATACTATTAAAACTACTCAAAAGATATTAACTGTACTGACATAAAAATACTATGATTTAATAAACAGTGAAAAAAAAAAACAGCAAGTTGTAAAACTATGTAAATTGTGAGCTCACTGTAACAAAAGAACCAAACTGTGTATGTATGTAAAACTGCACTAGAGAAGAATTTGGGAACTTAAAGCAACTATAAAACTTCTAGAAGAAAGCACTGGAGAAAATGCTTGTGGCCTTAAATTAGGCAAGAGTTTCTCAGACACATATACTAACAGTACAATCCATAAAAGAAGAACATAATAATTTGGACTTCATCACTCCTGTTCTTCAAAAGACACTGTTAAGAGAATGAAAAGATAAGCCATAGAAAGGATGAAAACACATGGAAAACATGTGATAAAGAAGTTTTTAAAACCATTACACTCAGGTCCTTTATAGCTCCAACAGTTTTTTCCTATCTTATTATGCTATTGTTCATTCTTTAATAACAGTTTTTACTCGGATTCTATAAATGATTTTGGCATGTCACAAATTTTGCATCTGATGTATCAAAATTAATGGTGTTTAAATACATATAGTGTTTTCCAAATTATGTTCTGTAGACTTCCAGTGTCCCAGAAGATATTAACAGACTTCCTAAGATCACAACCAATGGGAAACATAAGGTTATATACAAAATTAGGTTTCTGCAATGCAGAATTTCTAAGTCTTTACTATATTGATTTGCATTTCTTCACACTACAGATGCAGTATGTTAACCAAGCCTAGCTTGACTTTTTGATTTTATTCATTCTCAGTTCAGTTCAGCTCAGTCGAGTCAGACTCTGCGACCCCGTTGAACCACAGCATGCCAGGCCTCCCTGCCCATCACCAACTCCCGGAGTCTACTCAAACTCATGTCCATTGAGTCAGTGATGTCATTCAACCATCTCATCCTCTGTTGTCCCCTTCTCCTCCTGCCCTCAATCTTTCCCAGCATCGGGGTCTTTTCCAATGAGTCAGCTCTTCACATCAGGTGGCCAAAGTATGGGAGTTTCAGCTTCAACATCAGTCCTTCCAATGAACACCCAGGACTGATCTCCTTCCTTTATGATGGACTGGTTGGATCTCCTTGCAGTCCAAGGGACTCTCAAAAGTCTTCTCCAACACCACAGTTCAAAAGCATCAATTCTTTGGCACTCAGTTTTCTTTATAGTCCAACTCTCACATCCATACATGACTACTGGAAGAACCATAGCCTTTGTAGACAAAGTAATGTCTCTGTTTTCAATATGCTGTCTAGGTTGGTCATAACTTTCCTTCCAAGGAGTAAGTGTCTTTTAATTTCATGGCTGCAATCACCATCTGCAGTGATTTTGGAGCCCCCAAAAATAAAGTCAGCCACTGTTTCCCCATCTATTTGCCATGAAGTGATGGGACCAGATGCCATGATCTTAGTTTTCTGAATGTTGAGCTTTAAGTCAACTTTTTCACTCTCCTCTTTCACTTTCATCAAGAGGCTCTTCAGTTCTTCTTCACTTTCTGCCATAAGGGTGGTGTCATCTGCATATCTGTTATTGTTATTTCTCCTGGCAATCTTGATTCCAGCTTGTGCTTCCTCCAGCTCATCATTTCTCATGATGTACTCTGCACAGAAGTTAAATAAGCAGCACGACAATATACAGCTTTGATGTACTCCTTTTCCTATTTGGAACCAGTCTGTTGTCCCATGTCCAGTTCTAACTATTGCTTCCTGACCTCCATACAGGTTTCTCAAGAGGCAGGTCAGATGGTCTGGTATTCCCATGTCTTTCAGAATTTTCCAGTTTATTGTGATCCACACAGTCAAAAGCTTTGGCATAGTCAAGAAAGCAGAAATAGATGTTTTTCTGGAACTCTCTTGCTTTTTCAATGATTCAGAGGATGTTGGCAATTTGATCTCTGGTTCCTCTGTCTTTTCCAAAACCAGCTTGAACATCTGGAAGTTCAAGGTTCATGTATTGCTGAAGCCTGGCTTGGAGAATTTTCAGCATTACTTTACTAGCGTGTGAGATGAGTGCAACTGTGCAGTAGTTTGAGCTTTCTTTGGCATTGTCTTTCTTTGGGATTGGAATGAAAACTGACCTTTTTCAGTCCTGTGGCCACTGCTGTGTTTTCCAAATTTGTTGACATATTGAGGGCAGTACTTTCACAGCATCATCTTTTAGGATTTGAAATAGATCAACTGGAATTCCATCACCTCCATTAGCTTTGTTCATAGTGATGCTTCCTAAGGCCCACTTGACTTCACATTCCAGGATGTCTGGCTCTAGGTCAGTGATCACACCATCGTGATAATCTGGGTCATGAAGATCTTTTTTGTACAGTTCTTCTGTGTATTCTTGCCACCTCATCTTAATATCTTTTGCTTCTGTTAGTTCCATAACATTTCTGTGCTTTATTGAGCCCATCTTTCCATGAAATGTTCCCTTGGTATCTCTAATTTTCTTGAAGTGATCTCTAGTCTTTCCCATTCTTTCCCATTGTTTTCCTGCTCACATTTAGAAATTATTCCTACCTTAAACTGTATTTCTTAGTAATTATATTGACTTTCAAAAATGGAATAAAACTTTCTCTTTATTAACTGGTTGACAGTTTTTCTCATTTTTTTTTAACCAGGAGAAAAACTAAACAATTATCTTCTGAAAACACAAATCTCACTATTCTCAGCTTAAAGAATTCCTAAAGCTAAAGAGTTTTCCTGTGTATAACTGTAAGATAAAACTGTTAGCTAAAGATAGATTTCTTTTCTAATGAGTTCAAATTATATATCTTCAATTAACTTTGATTAATAAATAAAATCAGTAGTTTTTTCAGAAAGTTGTGAAATGTAACTTAAAAACTAATCACTATTTTAAAGAGTACTATGTATATATAAAAATTCCTGAGTTTGGGTAAATATGTCTCAAGACTATTTGTAAGACAACAAACATGCTGGGAGTTCCCTGATGGTCTAGTGGTTGAGACTTCAGGCTTTCACTGCTATAGACAAGTTCAGTCCTTCGTTGGAGAACTGAGATTTTGCAAGCCACGTGATGCAGCCAAACAAAAGGAAAAGAAAAAAAAGACTATAAACATGCTTTTCATCTATTAAACTTGGGTTTTAGTGGCAAGCACATATTCTTCTCAACTGGTGATTTTAATCCGAACTTTCTCTCTAGTGCCTTAAGACAATTAAATCACCACACTGCAAAATCAATAAGTCAAAAATGGATGTAAGAACAGCTTATTTATCCAGAGCCATAATTAAGCTATTTCAGTAACTTTCTGTCAGCGACCAAAACGGCCTTTTCATTTTATTGATTTCTGATAGCAATCTAAAACTAATTACAACCTTCTCTGGCTTCTTAAAGAACATAATTATAAGCTTTCTTGGCATTTAAGCCTAAGTCCTTACCAATATCAGATACAGGGATGTTTTACGTGGTAAATGAAGAAATGAATATAAAAATCTTTGAACAGTACTTGGCACTATAAATGCTCAATAAATGTTAACAAACTTCATTATTACTAAACTTCTATGATTCCTTTGTATTTTTTTTCTATCCTATTAGGCTTTTATGTTTCTAACAGATCATTCAAATTTTGCAGATTTGCAGTGAGCAATCTGATAATTAAGCTAGATGGTAATATGTCTATAACTCCAAATTATTCAGGCTTCAACTCAAGACTGAGTACATGGACTTTGCAACTTCTACTTTTGCTGTGAGAAAGCCTTATTACCTTGTAATAATATTTCACAGAGTTGAAGTTTCTGAGTAAGTGATCTCTCCAAGATGAAGTGTTATGCTCCTAGTTTTCACAGACAGTGGAAACCAAATGAAAGGAAATTATTATATATGTTTCAAACCTTACAAAGACTTAGCCATATTTTAGGTCAAACACAGGTCTGTATTTTTTAGGTGACATTTCAGTTCAGTCACTCAGTCGTGTCCGACTCTTTGTGACCCCATGAACCGCAGCACGCTAGGCCTCCCTGTCCATCACCAACTCCCAGAGTTCACCCAAACCCATATGCATCGAGTCAATGGTGCCATCCAACCATCTTATCCTCTATCGTCCCCTTCTCCTCCTGCCCTCAATCTTTCCCAGCATCAGGGTCTTTTCCAATGAGTCAGCTCTTCGCATCAGGTGGCCTAAGTATTGGAGTTTCAGCTTCAACAACAGTCCTTCCAATGAACACCCAGGACTGATCTCCTTCCTTTACGATGGACTGGTTGGATCTCCTTGCAGTCCAAGGGACTCTCAAGAGTCTTCTCCAACACCACAGTTCAAAAGCATCAATTCTTCAGTGCTCAGCTTTCTTTATAGTCCAACTCTCACATCCATACATGACCACTGGAAAAACCACAGCCTTGACTAGACGGACCTTTGTTGACAAAGTAATGTCTCTGCTTTTTAATATGCTAAGTTGGTCATAACTTTCCTTCCAAGGAGTAAGCGTCTTTTAATTTCATGGCTGCAGTCACCATCTGCAGTGATTTTGGACCCCCCAAAAATAAAGTCTGACACTGTTTCCACTGTTTCCCCATCTATTTCCCATGAAGTGGTGGGACCGGATGCCATGATCTTCGTTTTCTGAATGTTGAGCTTTAAGCCAACTTTTTCACTCTCCTCTTGCACTTTCATCAAGAGGCTTTTTATAGTTCCTCTTCACTTTCTGCCATAAGGGTGGTGTCATCTGCATATCTGAGGTTATTGATATTTCTCCCGGCAATCTTGATTCCAGCTTGTGCTTCTTCCAGTCCAGCGTTTCTCATGAGGTACTCTGCATATAAGTTAAATAAGCAGGGTGACAATATACAGCCTTGACGTACTCCTTTTCCTATTTGGAACCAGTCTGTTGTTCCCTGTCCAGTTCTAACTGTTGTTTCCTGACCTGCATACAGGTTTCTCAAGAGGCAGGTCAGGTGGTCTGGTATTCCCATCTCTTTCAGAATTTTCCACAGTTTATTGTGATCCACACAGTCAAAGGCTTTGGCATTTACCAAGAAAAAAATTTGTAGCACAAATATACTTAACTCCTATTCAGAGTATTTAAAATACTTCAAAGACCATTTAATATTTCAAAGGCCATTATTCTATTTATTCCTGACTTGAAACACCAACTAAATGCAGTATAATTGTGTTCATTATATTCTTTTCCTCTTTGAGTTATTAGAACCCTCTGTGTTTTAGCTGGGCACAAAGGCTGTCCACCTAGACTACCTTCCAAGCTCTCCTTACACCAAAGCATAGAAAGTGACTACCTTCTGGTCAGTGAGTTGTACCTTCCAAGTCATGTCCTTAAAAGGAAGCTATACGCTCATTTCTCTTTCTCCTTCCCTCAGCCTGGGACTTGAACCTGATGCTAGTGAAGCATCTTCAACAAGACACTATTGTAGGGGATGGCAGAACAAGATAAAAAGCAGCAGCTAGGCCCCCAGACCACCCTGAGGAGCATAACTAACCTACACAAGGGATCACCTTCTAATGGGACTTTTATTGGAGAAAGACACAAACTCTTGTCCTGGTTAGACCTCTCTTATAGTAGCTGATCCAATACTTAAACTTGTAAGACATTTTACAGGAGTGGAAACTAAGGTTCAGGGATGAAGAAATGCATCCCAAAGTACACTGCTAGTTCGGTGGTATGGTCCAGATTCTAACTGAGCCATAGCAGTCTCACTCCAAAGCCCATGCTGTTTCTACTATTCTTACACTGCCTTACACTTATCTTAACACTGTGCAAGGAAATGTGAGCCTGAGCACCTGCTGCAAACTACAGGCATTGCAAGATTTCTTCCTTGGAACAAGGCAACATGGAAATGCAGTTTCTGTGAAATGCTTCCACTAGCACTACACCCCACCACCAACCCTGATTAGCCTTGGCCTTAACTTCCCAGCCAGCGTACAGATGGAATAGCCCCTTGTTCCAAGGGAGTTGAAGCTTTATGTTGGGAAAGCTATAATCAGAAGCTACCAGGTATTTAAGAAAAAGGCAGCACCATATATAAGTACTTCAGAAATTAATACACTCACTTTTAAAGAATCTGGCTGAGATAATAAAGATGAACTGGAACAGAAGGAAGTTACAGAAAATATGTCAGTTCATTATAACAAACATGAAGTAAGGTTTTTTAAAAAAATACATTAGGGTGCGGACAATGGGCAAAGAGCTGTAGAGATAGATAAGGCAAAAGGATACTTGAAAAAACTGAATTTAAGAGGCCAAGAGGCTTGAGAAGAAAGAATAAAATGTCTGAAACAGCTACTGTTTAGAATTCAACTTCTAGCATTTCGTCCTTGGGCAATACATGCACATGTGCATTCATAATTACGAGAACAACCACTCCAGCACCGTAAGAGAAAAGGAACAAGACAGAAGTACCTTCAATGCCCATTCCTGGAGCACTTTCATTTTTCACTTGACATACGTCTACAGCTTTTCCTTCAACAAGTATGTATTCAAATGTCTCTCTTATCATTAGAAAAAAAAAGATTCAGAGAATCAAAAAACATCAGTGAATAAGCTAGCTGAAGTTTGACATGAATCAGCAATCACTCTTCAATATCTCAGAATATTCTAGCTTTGGTAAGGTTAAAGGAATGGGAATGACAGAGTCTGAAGAACTCGGTGCCATAATTTTGAAGTTGGTGATTCATTTATTGATTCAAAAAATGTTGTAGAGTGCTGCTACCCTCATGGGAGCCATGGTCAGTGCAACCACAGAGTCGTGTTTGTGACAAGGTAAATTCAGAAACTGGACTAAGCGAAGGCGTGAGGGATGAGTAAAACAGTGAGGGAGATGAGGTACAGTTATAAAATAAGTCACAGAGATATAATGTACAGCATAGGGAATATAGTCAATAATATTGCAGTAGCTTTGTATAGTGACAGATGGTAACTAGACTTATAGTGGTAATCATTTTGTAATGTACAAAAATATCAAACCACTACATTGTACACCTGAAACTAGTATTATAAATCAATTATACTTCAATAAAAAAGAAAGAAACTAAGACTATAAATAAGCAACTTCTGTAACAACTGGTTACATTTATGGTTGTTTAATTTTAAAAAACTGGGCTTGTATATTATATGTTCATGAGTATGAGTGTCTGTGTTGTCATTTCATTTTTCCTAGCAATCCATTTTTACTGTTTTACAAAAGTATTGGTCTGTGATGAATTGGAAATCAGGGGGCATGGGGAAATCAATCCACTGGTCCTTCACCACAGTCAGTTTGAGAAATACTGCTAAATTGCTTAATATTTTGCTGGGGCCTGCAAAATTCTATTTTGGGCAAACAGCAGTGGATCACTTTAGAAGGTACCTACTCAAATGAGACTATAAAAGCAAGGAGACAACAGAATAAATTAAAAACAAGTAAGAAATATATAGAAAATAGTTAGTATGATGAAGGAAATGATTATAGAGAAATGAGACAGAGACTGGAAGGACAATACTGCTTTGGATAGCACAGCCGGTCAGAAGGCCTCAAGTTAAGCAGTGATTTGGGTTTGGTGGACGTGTAGGTTAAGGGTAACAAGAATACAGCAAGCAGAAAAGCAGGGAAGCAGAGTGAAAGAGGCCCTTACCATCAGAAGAAAAAAGGACAGTATTTTAGAACTGAAGAATATGTTTATTCAGTGTCCCAAATGGGATCCTGAGGTGAGGGACTTTGTTGCCAGCAACTCACTCTCTCAGAAACTGACCAATGAGGCCACTTAGTAATTTAAAGAAAAATGCATGAATTTACTAGTCAAAGGCTGTTATCCTAGTTGACACTCTTACCTACAAAGGAATTACAAGTTTAAATCCCACGGATTTTAATGCTACCTTGCTCCTTTTCAGGTAACATTTTGCTGCCATTATTGATCAAAAGAATGAGTTACAATACAGAAAATATGAATCCTGTCTACTTTTGTAAAAAGTCAGATATTTCCCTAAGCCTTTTAGCAAAGTACTCATCAGAGCATACTACCAAGGCACAACATTTTAGATGACCATTCTGTGGACTTGAAACAAGTGACCTTGCCAGAATTTTACTGCCTGAATCAACAGAGATGTAAATGTGGCTGACCCTTGAACAGCAGATCTGAGCTGTGCAGGTCCATTTATATTTGGACTTTTTTCAACAGCAAATACTATAGATTCTCAATCAATTAAATCTGAGGATATGGAGGAACAAAGGATACACAGAGACAACTATAAATTACAGGAGGATTTTCCACTGTGCAGAAGGTTGGTGTTGTTCAAAAGTCAATGCACAGTCAATACGTGTAAGGTTATATCACAGAATACTGGTAACAACCAAAAAAGACACTTCAGCCTGTTTACTTGAAACAAAGAAACTTTTAATTAAAAAAAAAAAAAAACCTCTTGCTGTGGGGACCCAACTACGTTCATTAATTAGTAAACAGAAATATTCTAACACCTACTGCTAAAATTTAAAAAAAATCAAATATCTGTGAATATAAATATCTTAGTTTATAAATAAACTCATTTATGTGATAAACATTGGTAAATGCAAAGCAAACACTCTGGAAGGATGTACACAAAACTTCCTTTGAGATTACTCCTGGTAACGGGAAATAAGATGTGGAGAGAGGAAGAAAGGGGCAATTTGAGCCTATATATTGATTTGGATTATTTATAATAAGTATGTTTTCAACTAGTGCTTCAATAACAGAAACATTTAAAGACACTTCCAGAATATATCAGCCTTTGCTCTTATTCTAGTACCTGCTTTAACAGATCACCTGACTGACGTACTGTTCATCTACTTTCTGAACACAACTGGTGCTTGTGATTCCTGATAGTTATGCTCTACAGTTATCATGGACACTGAATTGGCAGATACTGAACCACTGTACCGGAGAAGGCAATGGCACCCCACTCTAGTACTCTTGCCTGGAAAATCCCATGGACAGAGGAGCCTGGTAGGCTGCAGTCCATGGGGTTGCAAAGAGTTGGACACGACTGAGTGACTTCACTTTCACTTTTCATTTTCATGCACTGGAAAAGGAAATGGCAACCCACTCCAGTGTTCCTGCCAGGAGAATCCCAGGGATGGCGGAGCCTGGTGGGCTGCCGTCTATGGGGTTACACAGAGTCGGACATGACTGAAGTGACTTAGCAGCAGCAGCAGCAGAACCACTGTACCTAAGGGAAATACAGGCCTAGGATCTTATGAGCCTCTGGTAACATTTTCATCATTGGATCAAATACATAACCTTGTTTAATGTGTGCTTCTGTTTAAAGACATCTTGCTCAATATACATCTTGATTCATTAACACTGAACTCACAGCTAAAAGCGCTATTACTCATGCCTGAGGGAAGCTAATCTAACAAACATATTTTCTCTCTAAGGCACATCACAACTTCCTTATCCTTCCGAACACTAGGTAAGAGCTCAGCACTATACTTGGGGCCAGTTTTAACTGTGAAATCAACAAAAAGCACAAAAATGCAAAACACATGACACTAAACAGGCTGTGAAAAAGACACGTGTTTACAGTATGGGGATGGGATTTAAAACCATTAAGCTCTGCAGCAACTAGGTGAAGCTGAACACTAGCTACACTCTCAAGGCAGGATATGCAGGTTCAGTTCCATCCCAGGCCTCTCTGCTCTCTTTTCTAACCTGACCTGCTTCACTTGAATAATGGTGTTGCCCACCTGACACTGCTGGGATTTGATATTGTGATTCTTGCCTTAAACAGAGTACTATATATTAACAACAACAAAAAACCCAGTTCTAACGAGAAATCATACATACAAGTAAAATTTAACCCACAGTTTTATTTAAAAGGATTGAAGGGAGTAATAAGAAGGAAAAACTTCAGAGACAGCAGTATTTCAACGAATTCATACTATGCTAACTAGGTACTAGATTTTCTCAGAGATAACTACAGTGATGAATTAGACATGGATTGAAAAGAGTCAGACAAAATTGAACAATTGACCACTCACTCTTGTTATCAAGATATAGTCTCTTAGAAGAGGGTACGTAGTTAAGAAAACTAAAAATCCGGTGTCTTAAGTAATTTATAATAAAGTAGCTTTATGTTTTAATATGTTTTTATATCTCCAAGACATACCAATGAAAAAGATAGCTGCAGAACACTATAAACAGTGTATCATTTATGAAAAAGAGATAAACATGCTCATATAAATATATAATTCCATACTGCATGATTATTTATAAGTGTGTGGAAGGATTTATACCAAAATAAGAATAGTAGTTATTTCAGGAAACAGAACTGAAATTGGAGATGGTAGTCAAAGAGGACTTAAAACTTTACTAGTATTGTTTGCCATTTTGTATAAAAAAAATTAAAAGGCTAATTAGTACAATAACATGTATAACATCATGTAGCTCATGGAGGTGATTATGTATCAGGACTCTTGCCTGATGAGATTGTCATGTGAGATTCACAAGTTCATTTGTCAAGAAAAATATGAAAAGGACAAAAAATTCCATTAATAACTGGTAAAGTGGGCATAGTCACAGAATTACAACCTCATAACCTATGGCACAGTGGTAAAGAATCTGCCTGCCAATGCAGGAGATGGGGGTTCAATCCTTGGATCAGGAAAATACCCTGGTGTAGGAAATAGCAACCCACCTCAGTATTCTTGCCTGGAAAATTCCATGGACAGACGATCTTAGTGGGCTACAGTCCATGGGATCGTAAGAGTTGGACACACCACAAAAGCACAACATAATCTGAATTTGTTTGCTTGTTGTTTACTAATAGTGAAAATTTGTTTACTAATAGTTTATTTTTACTCAGTGATACACAAAAGAGACCAAAAAAGAAGCAAAAGGAAAAGGAATGAATAGGGAAAAAAAATTTGAGATGAGGAATATGAAAATAAGAAATCAGTGAGAATTAAGACAGGAAAAAGAGAAGGTACCATAAAACTAGGATGCTGAGGTACGTTTAAAGGACTCTGACATAAAGCAGTTTGCAATATTTTTTCACAATTACTAATAGAAATTCATATTTTCTAGTATTCAGTAACTATTTAACTGACATGCGAAAATGAAAGTCAGTAATGTCAATTTAAAAAAATAAAATTCAACCATTCAATCATTTATTCAACAGATACTTATCAAGCACCTAATACCAACTTTTTTCTTTTCTTTCCTTCCTTTTTAAAAAAAATTTTTTGGCTGCTATGCATACAGGATCTTAATTCCCCAACCAGGGATGGAACCTGTACCCCTGCACTGGAAGCCCAGAGTCTTAACTATGAGACTGCCAGGGAAATCCCCCAACTTATTTGATATAACTTTGCCTTCAGGAGGTTTAAAACACAGTTATAACTTCTTTGGAGAGAACTTCCCTAACTACGACTACAGGACTAAAATAATTCATGCTAGATCAGATCAGATCAGATCAGTCGCTCAGTCGTGTCCGACTCTTTGCGACCCCATGAATCGCAGCACGCCAGGCCTCCCTGTTCATCACCAACTCCCGGAGTTCACTCAGACTCATGTCCATCGAGTCAGTGATGCCATCCAGCCATCTCATCCTCTGTCGTCCCCTTCTCCTCCTGCCCCCAATCCCTCCCAGCATCAGAGTCTTTTCCAATGAGTCAACTCTTCGCATGAGGTGGCCAAAGTACTGGAGTTTCAGCTTTAGCATCATTCCTTCCAAAGAAATCCCAGAGCTGATCTCCTTCAGAATGGACTGGTTGGATCTCCTTGCAGTCCAAGGGACTCTCAAAAGTCTTCTCCAAAACCACAGTTCAAAAGCATCAATTCTTCGGTGCTCAGCCTTCTTCACAGTCCAACTCTCACATCCATACATGACCACAGGAAAAACCATAGCCTTGACTAGATGAACCTTTGTTGGCAAAGTAATGTCTCTGCTTTTGAATATGCTATCTAGGTTGGTCATAACTTTCCTTCCAAGGAGTAAGTGTCTTTTAATTTCATGGCTGCAGTCACCACCTGCCGTGATTTTGGAGCCCAAAAATAAAGTCTGACACTGTTTCCACTGTTTCCCCATCTATTTCCCATGAAGTGATGGGACCGAATGCCATGATCTTCGTTTTCTGAATGTTGAGCTTGAAGCCAACTTTTTCACTCTCCACTTTCACTTTCATCAAGAGGCTTTTGAGTTCCTCTTCACTTTCTGCCATAAGGGTAGTGTCATCTGCATATCTCAGGTTATTGATATTTCTCCCGGCAATCTCGCTTCCAGCTTGTGTTTCTTCCAGTCCAGCGTTTCTCATGAGGTACTCTGCATATAAGTTAAATAAGCAGGGTGACAATATACAGCCTTGACATACTCCTTTCCCGATTTGGAACCAGTCTGTTGTTCCATGTCCAGTTCTAACTGTTGCTTCCTGACCTGCATACAAATTTCTCAGGAGGCAGGTCAGGTGGTCTGGTATTCCCATCTCTTTCAGAATTTTCCACAGTTTATTGTGATCCACACAGTCAAAGGCTTTGGCATAGTCAATAAAGCAGAAATAGATGTTTTTCTGGAACTCTCTTGCTTTTTCCATGATCCAACGGATGTTGGCAATTTGATTTCTGGTTCCTCTGCCTTTTCTAAAACCAGCTTGAACATCTGGAAGTTCACGGTTCGCATATTGCTGAAGCCTGGCTTGGAGAATTTTCAGCATTACTTTACTAGCGTGTGAGATGAGTGCAGTTGTGCGGTAGTTTGAGCATTCTTTGGCGTTGCCTTTCTTTGGGATTGGAATGAAAATGGACCTTTTCCAGTCCTGTGGCCACTGCTGAGTTTTCCAAATTTGCTGGCATATTGAGTGCAGCACTTTCACAGCATATCTTTCAGGATTCGGAATAGCTCAACTGGAATTCCATCACCTCCACTAGCTTTGTTCGCAGTGATGCTTTCTAAGGCCCATCTGACTTCACATTTCAAGATGTCTGGCTCTAGGTCAGTGATCACACCATTGTGATTATCTGGGTCGTGAAGATCTTTTTTGTACAGTTCTTCTGTGTATTCTTGCCATCTCTTCTTAGTATCTTCTGCTTCTGTTAGGTCCATACCATTTCTGTCCTTTATCGAGCCCATCTTTGCATGAAATGCTCCTTTGGTATCTCTGATTTTCTTGAAGAGATCTCTAGTCTTTCCCATTCTGTTGTTTTCCTCTACTTCTTTGCGTTGATCGCTGAAGAAGGCTTTCTTATCTCTTCTTGCTATTCTTTAGAACTCTGCATTCAGGTGCTTATATCTTTCCTTTTCTCCTTTGCTTTTCGCTCCTCTTCTTTTCACAGCTATTTGTAAGGCCTCCCCAGACAGCCATTTTGCTTTTTTGCATTTCTTTTCCATGGGGATGGTCTCGATCCCTGTCTCCTGTACAATGTCACGAACCTCATTCCATAGTTCATCCGGCACTCTATCAGATCTAGGCCCTTAAATCTATTTCTCACTTCCACTGTATAATCATAAGGGATTTGATTTAGGTCATACCTGAATGGTCTAGTGGTTTTCCCTACTTTCTTCAATTTAATTCATGCTAATCAACAGTCAATTTGATTTGTTTTAATGAAATAAAAAGTTACTGGTTTTGATTACAGAAAGAGCCAGAAATTTGTTTTAAAACAAATTCTATCACTGAGAAGATTTTACAAAAAAAAAAGCAAGAGCCAGACTTATCTTCAGATGATCTGAACTGTTTCAATCTTAAAGTGGGTGGGGGGGATTACAAAGTCAAACAACAGTCTCTTTTCAGATCAATCCATAAACCTAACATAATCTATTTCCATTACAATTATGTAATGGAATGGCTAATAAGTTAGCCAACATAATATACTGCTTCATGTATTCTCCATGCTTTCTCTAAGAAATTTCCTGTTTTCCAAAAGCACATGCTTTTAAGCAAGGCATCATACTGAAACTTGTCTAACAAATAACCTATCACAAATGCTAGCATTTCAAAGTCTAACAGTATATAGTTTCCAAATTATAAACTAAAATTATCAACTTTAATTATAAATTTTATAAATTATAAAAATTTGTGACTTTTTACACAGAGTTAATGGTATTTCTGCCTGAGGTATAAAAATATAAATAAGCATGCCTTTTCTAGGTTATCTACAACAGAAAAACCAGACAAAGCAGTATAAATAATAAGAGGAACATGTACAAAAATACAAATTTACATAAGGAATTCTTATATTCGCTCCTAAAAGATAATTCAAGTGATTACAATTATAAATCATAAAACATCAAGAATTATTTATAGGTTACCCAAAGGGCAAGAGTTCATGAACTCTATAAAGCTGATGATAACGAAGGGCTTCTATTTTAAATGCAGCATTCCTTTAAAAAATTTATCCTGGAACATTTTATCGAATATATGTTTCTCAAAACACTAGACCTACATGGTTTCCTGGAGGGAGAAAAAGGATATGATCAATTAGATTTGGCAAACACAACTTACTTTCTAACTCTATCTTGAAAATATTTGAAAGCGTAACATACTGTTTATTTAATAAACCTTGTACAAATATCAGGTTTTTTGTTTGTTTTTGACCATCACACAGGATATGTCTTTAGTAACAAAATCCTTTCAACTACAGCTACTCACATTCTTTGGGACACCCTTTGATATGTAAATTTTAAATGATACAAATACTCTACATAATTAACCTTCAAGAAAGCCATGTAGTTTTCAATAGGCACTACTTTTAAAGAATATGAGACATCTTTGGTTGGGTATAGTGATCAAAACACAAATCGTTATTATGGCTTTCTCTGATACTGTTATTGTAAGAGCTAAGAGAGAAAACACATACCAGTTCCAACACTGACTGGGTTATTAATACAGAATATGAACCACGGATCCAGATATAGGAGTTTCAGGCTACACATTTTATAGTAACGTGGTATATAATGTGCTCGACTAAACCAAAACTATGTCTAAATTTAAGTGCACATTCCTTAATAACAATTTTTATTAAAAGAAACTACAGCTGTGTCCATAGCCCTTCTGCTTTTCAAGTCAGCTGACCAAAGTCTGATCTAAAAAAAGACACTTTAGCAGTACAGTAATTCTACATATCTTTTCTGTACTTTTGCAGCTTTCATGTTTTGGGACACAATTTGAGAAGAGAACCCCACCCCTATGATTTATCATCACAAATAGTTAACATTTTTCTTGGAATCTGCAAGAAACTCATCTTCAAAAAAAAAAAAAAGAAGACATTAGTTGGAAGGTAGATGGAAAATTTAGCATGTCTGACCTCGCAAAAGGGCTTCCCAGTTTGAACTAGTAGTAAAGAACCTGTGTACCAATGCAGGAGACTTAAGAGACAAAGGTTCAAAAAAAAAAAAAAAAAAAGAGACAAAGGTTCAATTCCTGGGTCAGGAAGATCCCCTGGAGGAGGGCACTGCAACCCACTCTGGTATTCCTGCCTGGAGAATCCCATGGACAGAAGAGCCTGGTGGGTTACCAGTCCATTGGGTCACAAAGAGTTGGACAGGACTGAGGTGACATAGCACTTAGCACGAGCACTCAATCTGGACCTAGCAAAGTATGTCAAGGCTAAGGAGACTTTAATCATCAGAAATCAGTTACTGCCTTTCTCTACTGAAGTAAAAAAGAGAAATCAAATTAAAAACTATTTGACTCTATGAAATATGAAAGGTTTAATGTGAATGAAACTCCAGACTTAAAATATTTCGAACTTTATAGAATTATTGACTATCATATGATATAAACACAAATATTTACTACTTTGTTTCTAAAGAACATCTTAATACCAGTCCAAAGTTACTGTTAACTGAGTATGAAAAGCTAGGTACCATACAATCAATGATACACCTCAAACATTTAGAAGAAATTTGAGTTAAGGAAAAGCAGGAAAGCAGTCAAAGCACAGCAAATCTGAAAAATCCCTGAGTAAAAAGTTTGACATAATGAATTTCAATCATTTCAGAACTTTGATTCCTACAGTCTTTAAAAAGCATTGTTTTAACACCTAGTAATTTGCAGTTGCTATGATTATAGATCTGTGATTTCTTTCATAATATCGTAAAAAATGATTTAACAAATATTGAGTACTACTATGGAAAAACAGATTAAATATATATGAACACTGCACCAAAGATGCTTAAGAGTCTAGAAGAGATGGGGCAGATATAAAAGGTAGAAAGTCTAAGAAATGCACAATCTAGTTAATCTGAAGATTAATCAGAGGAGAAATATTATCTGCAGTTTAGTGGATGGAAAAATAAGGGGTGCAAATTAGGGCAGGGATCCATGACGGATTTTTGAAGGAGAGGCAGAACTTAAGACAATGAAAAGAGGCTTTCCACTGGAAAATATGAGAAAAGCAAGAAAGAAGGGAAACCACAATGGAAATAATATAATTTTGCAGAAATGGACAAAACTACAAAATAATGATAAAGCAGAAGTTAGAAATTCTAAGCTCGGGCAACTAGAATATCCAGGTCACATCAAATCAGCAATTAAAAGATCTAATATTATACTAACAGTCTACCAATGCTCTATAAATACTCCTAAATTAGTGACTTATGACCCTGTATACCAATTACTCTTCCTGATGGAATGAGATGGTGAAATAAAATAGTAACTCAGAGTAAACTATTAATTCTCATCAGAAGACATTGGTTTTCCAATTTTGATATACACGTTCAAGGTTAGGCAAGAACAAGGGCCCCCCACTTCCCTTTCAGTTTATATATACATGATACACAAGTGATTCCAGTTTCACTTTGAAATCATGATATAAAAGCTATGTTGTTCCATTCACTATGGCAAGATCAAAGTGCTCTGGTCTCAGCTCTGCATTACTGTGCAAGTGGCTTCAGTGCTTTGTGCGTCAGTCTCCTAATTTGTAAAATGATGGGGTTCCACCTGGATGATGTGCAAAGGGCCTTTCAGCTTTAAAATCCTATATTCAATTAGTTGTACACCATCTTTTCTGGAGAGGACATTGTGACAAGACTGACTATAACAAAAACAAAAAAAAAGAAAGTATTCTTTCCCTGAAAACATGTAATAAGGGACCTCCCTGGCAGTTCAGGGGTTAAGACCCCAAGCTCCCAAGGCAGGGGGTACAGGTTTAGTCTCTGGCCTGGGTACTAAGATCACACATGTTGCATGGCACAGCCAAAAAAAGAAAAAAAAGAAAAAAAAAAGTAATAAAAACTTAACTTTTATTGAACACATACTAAGTGCTAGTTTCTTTCCATCTTTTATTTCACTTAATCCTCAATACACCCATCAGAGTAGGCATTTTTCTGATTTTACTCATAGGGTATTAGTCATCTCTTGCCTGTTCAATCTAATGAGAGGTGGAAGGCAAGGATTCAAATCAAGTTCTAATAAACCACACTTTAAAACCTGGTGCCTCAAACAAAAATATAAAATACATGAACAAAAGCTGAAGAGGTGGGCTGACTATGGTAATCTGAATAGAGCATGTGTATGTGTATGTGTGCACGTATGTGTGTGTGCACGTGACCGTGTGTGAAATCTCCTGATTTTCAAATGAAGGAAAGCAGATTCACCAGCTTTCAGCTTCTGCTTCAAACAGTTCTAACTCAGATGACATGAATTTTAATAATTACATATATTTCAAAAATTCCCAGATATGTATTAAAATGCAGACATCAGCAATAAAGTCTAGGCTTGATGTAAGGCAAGCTTTGGTTGAATCCTAGCTCCATTACTAGCAGTGTGACTTAGGTCAAGTGACTTCACTTCTCTAAGCCTCAAGTTTTCATTTGTAAAGTGAGGACACTGTCACCTGTCCTGCAAGGTGGTTGGGGATCTAAGGAGAATGAAAATGTAAACTACAAAGAACACAGTACCCAGCATAAGGTAAGAGCCTGACAAATGAAAGCTATTATTGAACCTTCAGGATGCTAGTAACACAGAACATAGTAACGTTCATAGACAATCCAGTAGTGTCTACGAATACTAACCACAGTTTACTTTTACAATGTCATACTTTGTCACTTTTTTGTAGACCTAAAATTACCCTCAAACCAATAGTTAAAAAAAAAAAAAAGGTCATACACTTATTCCTAACAGACACTAACCAAACTTCGAGATTTATCCTAAACCTAAAATCGAACCAACTTATCAAAAACTGTGTTGAGTAGCTAACAATTTTTTTAAAGTGACGCTGCAAATCCTGTTACCACGAGTTCAGACTTCTGAATGGGGAGAAAATGGAAGGGACGCGTGTTCCCAAAGCATTTTGAGCGCGAAAGATCCCCACAACGTCCAAGCGAGTATTTCCCAAATAGTGGGTGAGGCTGAAAAACGGGGTCCGAACTAATGATACCTGAAGAACGACCTGCCTCCAGTTGAAGGGGCAGGGGCAGGTGGCTTTGTGACCCAAACTATCGTATTATTCTTAGCCACTTGCTTTGGTCAACTGCTGGGTTTTAAACTTCCTGCAGTCTTCCTCAAAGCCCCATTCCAGACTGCGAGGGAGGTGGACTTTAGTTAATCACCGCCAGTGAAGACACTGGCGAAACGGGAGGGACAGGCCCGCGGCCCCAGGGCGTGGGAGGCAGGTCGGGCCACTTCTGCCCACGACGGATGCCTTTCCCGGTGGTACCACCGCGGACCACCACCAAGCGGCCTGCGGAGCTCCGGGGCGCGGTTGCTGTCATCAGGGCCAAGCCGCCGCGCTGCGGGTTGCGCTGCGGGTGTGAGGGAATAACTTGCGGGTTTCAGGAGAGGAAGAGAGGCACGGGGGCAAAAGGGGAGGCGGCATGTAGACTCCCGGCCCACGGTGACGCGCAGGGGATGACCTCCGGGCCCCTATGTCCTCCGTCCCGGTTTCTGCCCGGACCCTTCCCAAGTCCCGGACCCGCCGCTCCTCTCACCGTCTCGGCTTCTGTGTGCTGGGGTCCGGCACTCTGACCCCCCATAACCCCGCGGAGGAAATTCATCTTGCCGCTCAGCCGCGGGCTCTACCGGCCTTTTCGGGAAAGAAGAGATTAACTTCCCCTGTCCTCCGCAGGGCCTGACCCCAAAGCCTGCACTTTGCACTCCCCGGCCGCCACCGCCACAGCCTACTCAGCGGCCGCTCCAGCCCCCTAAGCCCGGAAACAGCGTCCGCCACCAGTTGAGATGCGCATGCGCGGCTACGTGGCGTTACGTGGCGGCTCGAAGGGCGAAGGCAAAGGGGGAAAGTAGGCAAGAGGAGGCTGGTAGCCCGGGTCCTCCCAAGCCCCGCCCACTGCGTAGGCTCCACCCTCCCCCGTAAGAACACACCTCCTACTCCCGCCTTCGGCTGGTGCCTCCTGCTGGCCTCAACCACCCACGTGGTCCGAGCCCGGCCCTGCCGGCAGGGGACCTTACGGATTTTGTACGCATTTTGGCTTGCAAGGTGTTTAATTGTTGCCGGGCGGGACTTACTGCAAGCTGTCAAGTCTGGGGTTATATTTTGTTGAGTCGAAAGTGAAATTTTCCTTCGGCCGACGTGACAGGTAAGGGGTCCCGGCCTCTGGGAGGGTTCATTTGGTTTTGCGGTATAGCAGTACGAGCTTTGTGGCCTTCTCATCTCCACAAATTACATTTCTTTACAGGGCTTTGTTTGGTGAAAAAAAGGGTACTTGAGCCCCCTCATTCCATTGCCACGGGAGGGCGCATTTCTCAGCTTTTGCTCTTCCAACCTGCTAAAAGGAATTCCTGGATCTAAACACCAGGTACACCGCTATTTTCTATGGGTGTGAGGAAGAAACCAATCCAACCCTGCGTTTGGCTTACTAGAGAAAATACCTTAATCTGCAGTGTCAGTTTGGCAGCAGGGAACATGATGTTTTGTTATTAACGCTAAACTCCTACATTTTCAGCGTGTGTGGCTGGCGGGGCGGGGTGGGGTTGGGGGGCGGCGGGGGCAGTTAGCATGAAAAATATTCGTTTTTCAAATCGGTATGCCTTGTTTCTTTCGAAATGAGAGTGCCAGATACACATGCTTATGGAGTAGTCTTGTCAATGTCTTGAACGTAAAAGCGCAGAGTCTAGTTATAACTGATTCATACACCACTCCCCTTGGATGCCCCACAGGTCTCAGACTCCCCATCCTTCCTTAAAAAAAAAAAAAATCAGTATGCTTCTTTCATGTGCCCTGCCACACTCATTAGTACCACTAGCCAAATAATTGCCTAAGCTGGAAGGAGGAAGCTGGGAGGAATCTGAAACTCTGGATTTCACCCCCACATGTCCAGTAGTAGTCAAATCCTGTCATGCCTATTTATAGACTGTTTCTCAAGTAGGTCTCTGCTCTCCATGCTCTCTGCCTCTGACATGGTTTATGTTCTCATCATTTTTCACCAAGATTACGGGCAATAGCTTCCTAACTAGTTTGTCAGCATTTAAGCCTTGGGTTTCTTCCAGTCACCCAAGTCCACTCTTGGGTGAGCCTGACAATGACAAAACGTCTGTCCACTTTAGTCCTCGTCTGAAAATCCTCCGGTTGTTGCCCATTCACCCCAAAATAAAATCCAAACTCCTTAGCTTGATGTATAGGCCCATTATGTTCTGGCTCTTGCCTGTTTTTTCAGCTCCTGCCTCCCCCACATACTCTGGATATATGCCTGGATATGTCCTTCCCCTTCCTCCACTTCATCAAGGAAACTCCTGCTAGTTCCTTAAAATTTAACTTTGGTATCTTCAGAAAGCTCTCCCTGAAATCTAGATACATGTGTATATGCTATTCCTTTGCAGTTGTTGATATGTTGATATGTTGATAAGCTCTCAGTAAATGCCTACTGAGCCAGACTGTTAATGGCAGAATGTGTTGTTCATTTTTATATCTCTGTGGCTTAGCATTGTCCCATAAAAGGTGAAAAGCATTAAAGGATATATGAATATAATGATGAGGAGGAAGATCCTTTTTTTCATTTGTAAGGTGGGTTTGCAGATAACACATATCACAAAGGCTATGGTGCAGTTTCCTTTGCTAGTGCCAAGGTTTTAAGCTTCTGTGAGTTGGAGAACAGTGGGGATCATACTGCCAAAAATATTGTACACTAAGCATTGTCCTCTGTTTTAAAACTGGACACTTGACAGTTTGCTTTAGACATTTTCCACCAGGGCATTTCCTTGCAGCCTAAAAAAAGTAACCAATAAATGCTCAGCATTTTTATTACCAAGTAATATCTGCAAAGAACTTCATCTAGTCCTTAAGTCTCACCCCTCCCTGAGCCTCTCCTCACCTCTAGGGGTAAAGCTCTGAGATAGAGTGGGGCTCATGGATGTCTATTACATGTGTTATTTGGTAATAAAAAGCAGCGCCTTCACATTTTAGCAGAATTGTTTTAAGGCACCAACCTTTCCAAAATGCCCTGCTTTGTTTTAAATTTCAGTAAGTATAGCAGATGCTCAAGAACCGTTTCTTAAATAAAGGAAAAGAAAACATGAAAAAATTGTGACTGCCTGACTTATGCCATTATACTTCTCACTTTTATAAATCTAATTATTCAATGGGAGAGTGCCACAAATCATTAAAATACATATAATTCATGGCTCAACTGGTAAAGAATCGAGTGCCACAAATCATTAAAATACATATAATTCATGGCTCAACTGGTAAAGAATCTGCCTGCAATGCAGAGGAGACCTGGGTTTGATCCCTAGATTGGAAAGATCCCCTGGAGAAGGGAAAGGCTACCCACTCCAGTGCTCTGGCATGGAGAATTCCATGGACTGTATAGTCCGTGTGGTTGCAAAGAGTCAGACACGACTGAGTTAACTTTCAGTTTTCAAAATGTTAACTTGGGTAAATAAAAGTGATTTTTCTGAGAATAGAACAATTAACAAAACTCATTGATTTGAAATTCATTTTTAGATTTGCTTGCTTCCAATCCCCTAGCTCAGTGGCTCTCTTCAGTGGCCCACTTTCCTCATCCTTTCTTATTTTCTATAGCAAACTCAACAATAACAATGAAATATCATTACACAAGATTGGTTGAGGGTGGTGGTAATGCGGTGGAGTTTTGTCCATACCTGGTTTGGAGGATGAGTGGAGGTGATAATTTGTGTTTAAAATGTATCAATCACATACAGGTTTTTAAAGACTAGTTACTGGAAAAGTCAGGGTTCAAAAATATTGTTGATAAAATTTTGCATTAAATTTTATTCATTAACCAAACACAGCAAAATAAATTGATAATGATGAAGCAGTAATTGACATTCAGAACCAATCAATAATAACAGTATCAAATACACTTGTGCTCTTTCTTTGCTAGACTATTCAAAGGACTTTACAAGAAATAAATTGCTTAATTCTCCCAACAACCTTATGAACTGAATAATGTTATTAGCCCCATTTTTCCCGTGACAAAACAGGGACAGAGAGTAACTTGCTTGATGTCATATAGGTAGAAAGTGGCAGAGCTGGAACATAAATTGGTAATCTGACTCCAAAGCCTGTGCTCTTATGTATTACCCTGTCTGACCTCTCTAGACCCAAGACAATGATCATGCACTAAGTAGAGAGGTGGTCTACAAGTCCCTGTGTAATCTGGCCTCTCTGTTGTCTCCCTGACCTCACTCACTTCCTGCTTTATTCCCTCCACTCCAGCAACACTGGCTTCCTTAGGTTTCTGAAACTTGATCTCCCCTCATGGCCTTTGTGCTTGTCTTTGCTGTGTTTTGGATGCCTGCTCCTCTACCCACATAGAGAAATGCCTCACTTGCTTCACCTTACTTAAGTCTGCTCAGATGTTACTTGGGCTTCCCTGGTGGCTCAGACGGTAGAGAATCTACCTGTAATGCAGGAGACCTGGGGTCTATCCCTGGGTAGGGAAAATCCCCTGGAGAAGGGAACGGCAACCCCTCCATTATTCTTGCCTGGAGAATTCCATGGACAGAGGAGCCTGGCGGACTAAGTCTATGGGGTCGCATAGAGTCAGACACAACTGTGCATGGATGCACACGTAAATGTTACTTGGGTCTCTCCTGACTGTTCTTAAGTTGCCATCTCCCCATACTCCTTCTTCCTCTGCACTGCTTATGGTCCTCTGTATTCCGTATCAGTCTTACTTTATTCTTTTATATATATATATATATATATATATTATTTTTCTGTATTTCATCAGATCTAAGATGCCATCAAGTGTACCTCAGAGAAAGAGAAAAAAGATTGTTATTGTTATTCATTTGCTAAGTCACGTCCAATTCTTTTTGACCTCATGGCCTGTGGCATGCCAAGCTCCTCTGTCCTCCACTGTCTCCTAGAGTTTGCCCAAATTCATGTCCATCGAGTCAGTGATGCTATCTAACCATCTCATCCTACCTCCTTCTACCTTGCCTTCAATCTTTCCCAGCATCAAGGTCTTTTCCAATGAGTCAGCTCTTCACATCAGGAGCTTCAGCTTCAGCTACAGTCCTTCCAATGAATATTCACGGTTGATTTCCTTTAGGATTGACTGTTTTGATCTCCTTGCAGTCCAAGGAGAATATCTTCTCCAGCTCCACAGTTCAAAAGCATCAGTTCTTTGGTGCTCAGCCTTCTTTTTGGACCAACTCTCACATCCATACCTGACTATTGGAAAAAAAACCATAGCTTTGACTGTAAGATGCCACCTATCAAAAAATGCATCCCAATTTTAGGTTTCATAAAATGTGAAGAAATGTTCATCATAGGATTAATGGAATATAGTATTTATTTTACATCTTTATTTTGTTTATAGTATATTTCTCCACTATCACCTGAATGTAAACCCATAAGGTAGGGATTTTAAATGCGCCCTTTTGTAAATTGTTCTCTCTTCTATAGCTCTCCCTGGTGACTCAGATGGTAAGGAATCCGTCTGCAGTGTAAGAGACCCGGGTTTGATCCTTGGGTTGGGAAGATCCCCTGGAGAAGGGAATGACAACCCACTCCAGTATTCTTGCCTGGAGAATTCCAGGGACAGAGGAACCTGGCAGGGTACATCCATGGGGTCACAAAGAGTCAAGACACGACTGAGCGACTAACACTTTCAGGTTCTGTGTTCAGTGCTTAAACACATTATATGACACATGGTCAGCACTTAGTAGCTCTTTAAGGGATGAATGAGCTCAAATGAGGAAGTTCCCAGCTTCAGTTTGTATGCATGGAAGCAGAAATTCTGCAGCGCTGCAACGTTGCATAGCGCCCACACGTCCTCAACAGAGTCTGAGAAACTTTTCCTGAGAAAATTTGATTAAATTTAGTTTATGAATATTTTGTTTGCTTTCAGCAATCAATTTAGTAATTAACACTTAGTCATATGTAAAGATAAATGTGGAAGAAAGGAGTTAAATTTTGGGGATCAGATAGCAGCCCGTTGGGAGAACCATTTCAACCTCCCGGTGGCAAGCTCACTCTGGCTTGAAATTCATTACACGAATGCAATTATTGTCATCATGGTTGTCTCCTTCTCCTTCTTTAAGACAGATAATACATTCACGTGGTTAAAATATAAGTGACAAAAGTGTACTTAGCAAAAAGTTTTCCTACTATTCCTTGGCCACCCAGGCAAATATAAACAATTCTTGTTTATCCTTCCAGATACACATATATGTATATGTACTCTCTTTTAATAACACAAATCAATGTAGCACATTGTATAAACTGTTCTGCACCTTACATTTTCCTATTTAATAATTCTTGGAAATTGTTCCATACAAGAAGTATTCTTTATCCTTTCTTATTGTGTTCTGTGAAATGCTTTTAAAATATTTTTTGAAGCCCTAGGAATTCCTTGGAAGAGGGGGGTACAAGATAGAGGGTTCTGGGGCCCCATCCTGCTCCATTTGGATTTCATTTGTTCATACTTCCTGTGTCATTTGGAAGAAAAGAGGCTAAAATGTTGGATAGCCACCTCTCTTAAGAGATGTGAAACGTGACCGAGGCAAGGACCTGAATAATCAAGTAGTTTCACATGCTCTAGAGTCCAGGTTGCAAATTCCTTCTCTATCTGTTTTGAGAAGGATAATAATATCCTCCTCATGTGGTGGTTGTTAGAATTTTATTACATAATAGCTTTAATGTGCTTAGTACTTTAGTGCATGAAACAGAGTAAATAATAAAGGTCAGAGTGGAGACCTAGGTATCTTTGGTGCATATCATCAATTTCTTAACAACTGAACATTTAAAGATACTACCCTATAACAGTACTCACTTCAAACTGTTGGCTCATGTTACAGAAAAGTCCGTTACTTCAGACATGACTTGCTCTGGGAAACATCCAGATAATCTCTCAAGGATCTGGACTTTAATTATTTTATCTGGACTCTGCTCTTTCTGTTGGTTTCTTTCTCTGACTCTCTGCAAGGGCAAGTTTGCTGTCAGTTCCTGCAGTCCTGTAACCTCCCAGGTCCAAGTTTATAGAGGAAGACTCCTTACCTCTCTCCTTAGAATCCCAGCAAAAGCCCTCTTATTACTCACTGGACCTTACTGGGGCATGTACCTTTGTGTTGGGTGAATTCCTATAGTCCAGTGTGTGAGATGCTCTGACAGGCCTTGGTTTACATGCCCATCTCTAAAACAAGCAATGGGCGTATGGCATAAGAACAGGGAAACAGGGACTTTCTTTGGACTACTGGGCCAGCAGAAAGTTTATCAGGATAGGAAAAACAATAGATGCTTGCTACATCCCTGATGGACTTGACTGCTTGCCAGTTTGGTTTTTTTTTTAATATTTTTTTCCTGCCTGCCACTAGCACTAGCTAGCATAAGTACTGTTGCTCTACAAAATGTTCAAAAGATCATGTTGCATTACTTAATAAAAGTAATTTTACATTGCTTTGTATTTATATCTGCAAGCAAAGCTATATCTATACCCACTTTTTACAAGAGTACAGTCCAGGTGTGTTTCCATTCTTCGGAAAATATAAGAGAAGTGCTTACTTAATAAAACACTTAAATTAGGAAATCCCATTTTCAGTTCCAAAGGACTTTTTGTAAGACTGAAAATTTTAAGTTAGTTTATTTTTGGCCGTGCTGTGTCTTCATTGCTGCAAGTGGAGAGCTACTGTAGTGGTGTGTGGGCTTCTCATTGCGGTGGCTTCTCTTGTTTTGGAGCACAGGCTCTAGAACGCAGGCTCAGTAGTTGTGGCTCTTGGGCTCTAAGTATGTAAGCTGGGTAGTTGTGTCACGCAGGCCTAGTTGCTCCACAGCATGTGGGATCTTCCTGGACCAGGGATCAAACCCATGTCCCTTGCCTTGGCAAGGGGATTCTTAACCGCTGGATCACCGGGGAGTCCTATAAGAGTGTTTATTGAGGGATAAATGTATCAGCTCCAGGCCCAGGCACTCTTATCTCCTGTAGAGAATTTGACTGTCATCTCTCCACACCCACTGTGTTCCCCCACTCCCTGCAGCTAGCTAAACAGGCAAGTCCTGAATAGCCAGAATGGGGTTGAAGATTTTACTGCCCCATTCCACAGCTAAACTAAGTCTTTTGAAGTTTGAATTACTGGGTGATGCTAAGACTTCCTGGAAGTTTAAGGTAACTTCTCGTGAAGTTATTGCCATGTTCATTAGCAATCCACGACCAGGCAGTTGCAGCTGACTGTCTCATCTGCCTAAGTCTGTGGTCAGGTGAGTACAAGAGCAGGGGACCTTGTCAATGTAGATTGGGCCTCCAGGGCCAGCAGGGTGGTAACTGACTTGGACCAGAGCATTTCAAAGCCAGCCCAGATCTCCAAGGTCTCCTCTCTCCCCAGTTCCAGTTCTTTAATGATGTTGACTATAAGCAACCAGCACGCTACATGAATTTGGGGTAAGCTCAGTAAGTTGCCGGAGAAGGCAATGGCACCCCACTCCAGTACTCTTGCCTGGAAAATCCCATGGAAGGAGGAGCCTGGTAGGCTACAATCCATGGGGTCGCTAAGAGTTGGACACAACTGAGCGACTTCACTTTCACTTTTCACTTTCACGCATTGGAGAAGGAAATGGCAACCCACTCCAGTGTTCTTGCCTGGAGAGTCCCAGGGATGGGGAAGCCTGGTGGGCTGCCGTCTATGGGGTCACACAGAGTTGGACACGACTGAAGTGACTTAGCAGCAGCAGCAGTAAGTTGCAGATATTAGATGGAGGGTCCAGAACTGGCATACAGTTTGAGGAAAGAAGAGGGAGTTGGCTGTGGACGTAATTGTCTGCCAGCAGCTCAAGAGTCGATGGGCAGAGGAATAGAAGATAGAAGATTATGAGCGCAGAGAGGCTGAGGACAGAAGCCTTCTCTCTGGCTCGACTGTTCCTGATGCTGCCTTGCCCAGGATCTCAAATACCACACTAGTCATGGGTAATATAAAGAAATAGAAGAGCTCCAGCTTATTCTCCCACTCCCTTCTCCTTGGGCTTTCCAGGAGGCGCTAGTGGTAAAGAACCCACGTGCCAATGCAGGAGATGTAAGAGATGCGGGTTCAATCCCTGGGTTGGGAATATCTGCTGGAGGAGGACATGGCAACCCACTCCAGTATTCTTCTTGGAGAATCCCATGGGTAGAGGGGCCTGGCGGGCTACAGTTCATAGGGTCGAAAATAGTCGACTTAGCATGCATGCATGCATGCATGAACCCTCTCCCTACCTCTAATACCCCAATACACACATGGCCTTTCCAGGGCAGGGCCACAGTTGGTGAGACCCAAGATGACCCAGACCCAAGTCCTTAAACTGCTCCCTCTCTCCCAGGTATATGCATGATGAGTCCTAAATAGCAACCAGTCTTCTTGTGCAGGTGCTGCTGTCTAGATGGGGTTCAAGTTTCTATGTGAGTGCGTTCTAGGTAGCTTCAGCTGTGTCCAGCTCTTTGTGACCTTATGGACTATAGCCTGCCAGGCTCCTCTGTCCATGGGATTCTCCAGGCAAGAATACTGGAGTGGGTTGCCCTCCTCCAGGGGGGATTTTCTCAACTCAAGGATCGAACTGCAGTCTCTTATATCTCCTGCATTGGCAAGTGGGTTCTGTACTGGCACCTGGGAAGCAAAATGACTATACTTGTATTTAGGTACTTATTTCATGGTGTAGTAAATACCAAGAGCTTTGTTTTCTTAAAAGCAAAATTCATAACCATTGAAAACATATCAATGAAACTACAAATATAACCCATTTCATTTTAACAGAATGAGTGACTCTAAGTTCTGCTGTATCTTGCATACCTGATGGGCTGGTTAGGCCTGAATTCAGCACCTTTCCTTACATTTCACTTTTCTGTTTGGGGCTTTTGCAATCTTGGTCTGTAGGTGGCTACTCGGCTCTGGCCAGAGACTTGGGCTCCTTGTTTTTTATTTTTCCTTGTCAAATTTAGGAAAGATGATCCTTCTTGCGTGTTAACTCCTGACCTCTCTGGCAGAATGAGCCTCTTTATTTGTAGAACTTTTCTCCTGTAATTCATACTCAGCTCCTCCCTTTTTGAGGGAGGGGTAAGGTGGGAGATGGAATTGCAAGAGCTGATTGATAAGGAAGGGGCTCAGAGGGGGTTAGTGGGGCTTCTGTGAAGCAGAGAACAGTCACAGAAGAGAAAGGGGAGACAGTAGAGAATGAGATCCAAGAAACTGAATGAAACTGCTGACTAATATCTGCAGCTAGAGTATTACACCCACATAAATACAGTGTTTTTTTTTCTTCAGTACTTAAAAATAGCTCAGTATAGCAGAATACTGAAAACAGATGTGCTTGGTTTCCTGAGCTACTGATTCAGCAAACATTTGAGTGTCTGTCCTCTCTGCCAGGCCCTGCAATAGCTTCTTTCCCACTATAGGTTCCTTCTGGAGTGCTGAAATTCTTATTTGTATTTTCACAGAGAGTGAAGCCTGGGCTTCAGCATGGTATAGAGTAGAAAGGAATGTTTTGTTTGCAAACCTCAACAGAATTGGGTCCTACCTCTTTGGAATGGTGTAGTCTTAGGCAAATTAGACTTAACTTTCCTGTCTTGGTTTTGATTACCTACTGCCTTGCAAAAGAAAACCAAAGAATGCCTTAAAACAAATTGTCTGGGATCTAAGCTGGTACTTTTCTGGTAAGCCATGCTTGGCTCAAAGCATTGTCTTTTTTGTTAAAAGCTGATTGTGGTTGTAACCTTATCTGGGAAAAAAGAAAGAGAAAGGTCAAGATCAAATGTTATCTATGGACAAGTTATCTATCCATCCTCTACTTTTTTACTCATGTAACTTTTATGCTGAATTAATTTTAGAATTGAGAAAAGGTTGCAAAAATTGTACAAAGAATTCCTAAATATTTTCACCCAGATTCCTCGAATGTTAACATTTTTATCACAATTACTTTATCATTTTTTTCTCTCTAAATTATGCATTTTCCCCTAAACCATCTGGGAAAGAATTTGTAAGCATGATATCCCTTTATTTTAGTACCCAATTCCTAACAACAAAAACGTTTTCTTAGACAACACAGTGCAGTGATCAAATCCAGGAAATTAACACTGATATCAATGCAATTATCTAATCTACAGACCTTATTCAAATTTTGCCAGGAGTCCCAATTATTTTCCTTTCTGGCCCAATACCAAACCAGGATCACACATTGCATTCAGATGTTATATGTCCATCAGTTCAGTTCAGTTCAGTTCAGTCGCTCATTCGTGTCCGACTCTTTGCGACCCCATGAATTGCAGCACGCCAGGCCTCCCTGTCCATCACCAACTCCTGGAGTTCACTCAGACTCACGTCCATCAAGTCAGTGATGCCATCCAGCCATCTCATCCTCTGTCATCCCCTCCTCCTCCTGCCCCCAATCCCTCCCAGCATCAGAGTCTTTTCCAATGAGTCAACTCTTCTCATGAGGTGGCCAAAGTACTGGAGTTTCAGCTTTAGCATCATTCCTTCCAAAGAACTCTCAGGGCTGATCTCCTTCAGAATGGACTGGTTGGATCTCCTTGCAGTCCAAGGGACTCTCAAAAGTCTTCTCCAACACCACAGTTCAAAAACATCAATTCTTTGGCGCTCAGCTTTCTTCACAGTCCAACTCTCACATCCATACATGACCACTGGAAAAACCCTAGCCTTCACTAGACGGACCTTTGTTGGCAAAGTAATGTCTCTGCTTTTCAATATGCTATCTAGGTTAGTCATAACTTTTCTTCCGAGGAGTAAGCGTCTTTTAATTTCATGGCTGCAGTCACCATCTGTAGTGATTTTGGAGCCCAAAAAAATAGTCTGACACTGTTTCCACTGTTTCCCCATCTGTTTCCCATGAAGTGATGGGACCGGATGCCATGATCTTCGTTTTCTGAATGTTGAGCTTTAAGCCAACTTTTTCACTCTCCTCTTTTACCTTCATCAAGAGGCTTTTGAGTTCCTCTTCACTTTCTGCCATAAGGGTGGTGTCATCTGCATATCTGAGATTATTGATATTTCTCCCGGCAATCTTGATTCCAGCTTGTGCTTCTTCCAGCCCAGCGTTTCTCATGATGTTGTCTGCATATAAGTTAAATAAGCAGGGTGACAATATACAGCCTTGACGTACTCCTTTTCCTATTTGGAACCAGTCTCTTGTTCCATGTCCAGTTCTAACTGTTGCTTCCTGACCTGCGTACAGTTTGCTCAAGAGGCAGGTCAGGTGGTCTGGTATTCCCATCTCTTTCAGAATTTTCCACAGTTTATTGTGATCCACACAATCAAAGGCTTTGGCATAGTCAATAAAGCAGAAATAGATGTTTTTCTGGAACTCTCTTGCTTTTTCCATGATCCAGCGGATTTTGGCAATTTGATCTCTGGTTCCTCTGCCTTTTCTAAAACCAGATTGAACATCAGGAAGTTCATGGTTCACGTATTGCTGAAGCCTGGCTTGGAGAATTTTGAGCATTAGTTCACTAGTGTGTGAGATGAGTGCAATTGTGCAGTAGTTTGAGCATTCTTTGGCATTGCCTTTCTTTGGGATTGGAATGAAAACTGACCTTTTCCAGTCCTGTGGCCACTGTTGAGTTTTCCAAATTTGCTAGCATATTGAGTACAGCACTTTCACAGCATCATCTTTCGGGATTTGGAATAGCTCCACTGGAATTCCATCACCTCCACTAGCTTTGTTCGTAGTGATGCTTTCTAAGGCCCACCTGACTTCGCATTCCAGGATGTCTGGCTCTAGGTCAGTGATCACACCATTGTGACTATCTGGGTCGTGAAGATCTCTTTTGTACAGTTCTTCTGTGTATTCTTGCCACCTCTTCTTAATATCTTCTGCTTCTGTTAGGTCCATACCATTTCTGTTCTTTATTGAGCCCATCTTTGCATGAAATGTTCCCTTGATATCTCTAATTTTCATGAAGAGATCTCTAGTCTTTCCCATTCTGTTGTTTTCCTCTATTTCTTTGCATTGATCACTGAGGAAGGCTTTCTTATCTCTCCTTGCTATTCTTTGGAACTCTGCATTCAGGTGCTTATATCTTTCCTCTTCTCCTTTGCTTTTCACTTCTCTTCTTTTCAAAGCTATTTGTAAGGCCTCCCCAGACAGCCATTTTGCTTTTTTGCATTTCTTTTCCGTGGGGATGGTCTCGATCCCTGTCTCCTGTACAATGTCACGAACCTCATTCCATAGTTCATCAGGCACTCTATCTATCAGATCTAGTCCCTTAAATCTATTTCTCACTTCCACTGTATAATCAAGGGATTTGATTTAGGTCATACCTGAATGGTCTAGTGGTTTTCCCTACTTTGTTCAATTTCCGTCTGAATTTGGCAATAAGGAGTTCATGATCTGAGCCACAGTCAGCTCCCAGTCTTGTTTTTGCTGACTGTATAAAGCTTCTCCATCTTTGGCTGCAAAGAATATAATCAATCTGATTTCGGTGTTGACCATCTGGTGATGTCCATGTGTAGAGTCTTCTCTTGTGTTGTTGGAAGAGGGTGTTTGCTATGACCAGTGCATTTTCTTGGCAAAACTCTATTAGTCTTTGCCCTGCTTCATTCCGTATTCCAAGGCCAAATTTACCTGTTACTCCAGGTGTTTCTTGACTTCCTACTTTTGCATTCCAGTCCCCTATAATGAAAAGGACACCTTTTTTGGGTGTTAGTTCTAAAAGGTCTTGGAGGTCTTCATGGAACCGTTCAACTTCAGCTTCTTTAGCGTTACTGGTTGGGGCATAGACTTGGATTACTGTGATATTGAATGGTTTGCCTTGGAAACGAACAGAGATCATTCTGCGTTTTTGAGATTGCATCCAAGTACTGCATTTTGAACTGTTTTGTTGACCATGATGGCTGCTCCATTTCTTCTGAGGGATTCCTGCCCACAGTAGTAGATATAATGGTCATCTGAGTTAAATTCACCCATTCCAGTCCATGGTAGTTCACCGATTCCTAGAATATCGATGTTCACTCTTGCCATCTCTTGTTTGACCACTTCCAATTTGCCTTGATTCATGGACCTGACATTCTAGGTTCCTATGCAATATTGCTCTTTACAACATCGGACCTTGCTTCTGTCACCAGTCACATCCACAGCTGGGTATTGTTTTTGCTTTGGCTCCATCCCTTCATTCTTTCTGGAGTTATTTCTCCACTGATCTCCAGTAGCATATTGGGCACCTACCGACCTGAGGAGTTCCTCTTTCAGTATCCTATCATTTTGCCTTTTCATACTGTTCATGGGGTTCTCAAAGAAAGAATACTGAAGTGGTTTGCCTTTCCCTTCTCCAGTGGACCACATTCAGTAAGACCTCTCCACCATGACTATGTGTCTATAGTCACCTTTAATCTGGAATGGTTCTCTGTCTTTGTCTTTTGTAATTTGATATTTGGAAGGATACAGGTTAGATCTTACTTTGCACCATACTGCTCAAGTGGAGTTTGTCGGATCTTCCTGATTAAGTTCAGATGGTGCATCTTTGGCATCTTTGCTAGGAATATCCCAGACATGTTCTTCTTCTCACAGGGCATCATCTTAGGAGATATATAACATATACTTGCCCCACTATTAGTGGTATTAATTTTGATCCTTTGTTTAAGGTGTTGTCTGCCTCTCTACTGTACATTTAACTATTTTTCCATTTGATAGTAATGTGTATCATTTGAGGAATGTGCTTTAATATTGCTAAATATCCTATTTCTCCTCAAACTTTCACCCTTCGGTTTTAAGATCCATTGATAATTGTTACCTGAAGCAATAGTAGTTGCCAGTCTGTTGTTTAGGGGCTTCCCAGATGGCACTAATGGTAAAGAATCCTCCTGCCAATGCAGGAGATATAAGGTTTGATCCCTGGGTTGGGGATCTTCCTTGGTTGGGAAGATCCCCTGGAGGAGGAAATAAGTCAGACGACTGAGCACACACAGTCTGCTGTTTGCATAAAACCTTTCCTGGAAGCTCCATCTTTCAGCCTCTACCTATTTAGCTAAGAACCGCGTCCTTGTGCATGCGAAGTTGGTTCAATCTTGTCTGACTCTTTGCGACACTACAGACTGTAGCCCCAGAAAAGGCAATGGCACCCCACTCCAGTACTCTTGCCTAGAAAATCCTATGGATGGAGGAGCCTGGTAGGCTGCAGTCCATGGGGTCACTAAGAGTCGGATACGACTGAGCGACTTCACTTTCACTTTTCACTTTCATGCATTGGAGAAGGAAATGGCAACCCACTCCAGTGTTCTTGCCTAGAGAATCCCGGGGACGGGGGAGCCTGTTGGGCTGCCGTCTATGGGGTCGCACAGAGTCAGACACAACTGAAGTGACTTAGCAGCAGCAGCAGACTATAGCCCACTAGGCCTCTCTGTCCATTGGATTTCCCAGGCAAGAATACTGGAGTGGGTTGTTGTGCTTTTCTCCAGGGGATCTTCCCAAGCCAGGGATCAAACATAAGTCTTTTGCTTCTCCTGAATTGGCAGATGGGTTCTTTACCACTAGCGCCACCAGGGAAGCTCCTTAAGAACCGCATCCAACCTTAATTGGATCCCAAGAGAGCCTGGGAAATGCATTATTATATTATTTTTTTTTTTTGGTATAAGCATATTGGTTTCCCCAGGAAAATTGGGGTTCTCTTAGTAAAGAGGGGAGAATAAAAGCTTACTACAACTTGCCAACCCAATAGCATCATTTATAAGAATTAACTTTTCTTTTTTGTTTTTAAATTTTGGCAGCACTGTGGGGCATGTGGAATCTTAGTTCTTAGTTCCCTGGCCAGAGATCAAACCAGAGCCCCCTGCATTGGAAGCATAGAGTCATAAGGATTCAATTAAATGGTCTTTGTAAAACGTCTACCAAGGAACCTGTAACATGGTTGATACTTTAAAATATTCCTCCCCTACCTATGGGAACAGAAATTCGTTTGTTGTTTTGATCACTTGTGGTCACATAGCTAGTAAATAACAGAACAGGTCTACAAACCCTAGTCTGGTTCCTACACCATAGTTTCCTTTTGCTGGTTTTAAACATTCTGTAGTCACTTAAATCTTCTCAGCTATATGACTAAAACTACCTCTATAGTATTTTAATATAAAAACTCTATATTAATCTATACAACTCTTATGGAATGGTTCTATTCACTAGATGAAGATAACATTATGTGTATGTTAAGCAAATAAAAACCTGACTTAATTTCTTTATATTTGGGCATGTTCCTTTTTGTGTAGTCCCAGGCAATTGTTCTCTTTTGGGGCAATGGCTATTTATTCTTCCAGGAATCATAATCTGGAAAAACTTGGGAGGGAAAAATGGTTAGAGAATAAGTGTGTTTGCTCAGCACTATAAATAAATACAACCACATGTTTTATTGATTCTTTGTAGTTTTTAAAATATTTAACAGAAAGAGAGAATTGTAAAACTCTTTTGTCTCCTGCCAACAATAAGAATTGGAATTTTAAAATTCCCTTGTCACAGAATCAGTATGAAAGAACATGAAATTTTAATACCAACTGGCAGCAGAAAACCTCACTTCATTTAACTCAGAATTTTACACTGAATATCATGGAGGAGAATAATATCAGTACATGACAGAAATAAAATATGATGGTAGAAAAATAAATCAGGATGCCCAAAATTGTATATGAAAACTGAGAGTGTTAGTCACTCAGTTGTGTCCAACTCTTTGTGACTGCTTGGACTCTAGCCCACCAGGCTCCTCTGTCCATGGAATTCTCCATGCAAGAATACTGGAGTGTGTCGCCATTTCCTTCTCCAGGGGATCTTCCCAACGCAGGGATCAAACTTGGGTCTCCCTCATTACAGGCCGATTCTTTACCCTCTGAGCTACCAGGGAAACTAACAGCTAAGTTTAAAATATATGGGGAATTCCCTTGTGGCCCAGTGGTTAGGATTCTACACTTCCATTTCATGGGGCACAGGTTTAATCCCTGGTCAGGGAATTAAGATCCAGCAAGCTGATCCTGCAAGTTGTATGACATGGCCAAAAAAAAAAAAAAAAAGATAAAATAAGCAAATAAAATTGAGTAAATATTTAAAATGTATGCATAGGAAGAAACCTAGAAAGAAATGTAGGATGTGAATTCAGATTGTCTGTATTTTGGTGGAAGGATATGGGTCATGGGTTTTTCTTTCAACTGCTCCACAATTTCTACTGGATATATTTTTCTTTAAACAAATATGTCTTCTCCGCCCCCCAAATAATCACAAATATATAGCAAGATTAGAAAAGATATTAAGTAGAAACATTTTCAGAAGGGAAACATCAGGAGCCCCAGACAAAACTGTTAAGTTTGCTTTGGAGGAGAGACCCAAGGGGTCGCAATTTGCAGCTGATGCCTGAGCCTAATTTCATTTTATCCATCTTGGTACCATCTCTTTTCCTCCCTCTTTTCTATTCTTTCTTTACTTTTCTCTTTTACTGTAAGGTAGGTGAAGAGATTGAAGAAGGAAATGGCAGTCCACTCCAGTATTCTTGCTTGGAGAATCCCATGGACAGAAGAGCCTAGTGGGGTCCATGGGGTCACAATAAGTCAGACACAACTGAAGCGCCTTAGCATGCAGGGGAAAAGATTAATTATAAGAAAGAGAGCTTCATACAGTAGAAAGAACATTACAGTTCGAAGTCAAACAGACTTAGATTTAAATCCTGGCGTTCATTCCACAAACATTAATTGAGCAATGAGTATGCCATGTCCCGCTTTAGGCATCGGAGGTTCAGCAATGATTAAAACAGATAAAAATGTTCATCTTTGTGAAACATGCTCTAGTGGGGGTAGACAGTGTGATTTAAAAGGTCCTGGAAAGACCCTTGGATGAAAAAAATATCTTCCCAACAATTGTTTATAATGCATAAAAGTACACCATGAAGGACTATGGATCCACAAACATCTTCTTTTAAAATGCAAATATCGGTGGAAAAAGTACGTCATCATCACGCTTAACTGCCCTTCGTACGTTAGTATGAATTAATTCTGTTATATACCTCAGGAGCTAAATGAAAGCCATGCTTTGTAAGAATGAACATTTTAATTGAAGAGAGGACCATTAGGTACTATCTGAGAAGGGGAGACCTAAGTGGGTTTCAGAGTATGCAGGAGGAGGGTCCTGTATCAAGAGGCAATTTCAGAAGGGCAAGACAGAGGAAAAAAGGACAATGGCGGGGATAAAAAGAGAACGGTGGTAGGGAACAATAGTAGAATTCCAGGAATAAATTTCATTCTTAACATACATGAGTTTGTCTTGGGGAAAGATGCGGAAGTCTTCCCAGGTTTAGATAGCTCGCCCTTCCTCCTTCCCTCCCTAGCCAATTAAAGAGTGTCTTAGGATCAGGATATTTCTGAGGTATATACCTGTGACCTTCTTAAATCCTCACATTGTCAAATACTCCTAGAATGTGTAATCTCTCTCATGAAATGGTTAAGATATGAATAAAAGAATGAATGAATACCTTTTCTGAGAAGGAGTAAGAATCAGTAACAGTCCCACTGGGGTGAAATGGAGGTCCTCTACTCATTCAGTAGCTTGCCTCTTCCTCAACATTTTTTTAAAATTTATTTATTTTTTAATTGAAGGATAATTGCTTTACAGAATATTGTCATTTTCTGTCAAACATCAGCATGAATCAGCCATAGGTATACGTATGTCCCCTCCCTCTTGAACCTCCCTCCCCATCTCACCCCTCTAGGTTGATACAGAGCCCCTGTTTGAGTTCCCTGAGTCATACAGCAAATTCCCGCTGGCTATCTATTTTACATCTGGTGAGGTAAGTTTCCATGTTACTCTCTCCATATATCTCACCCTCTCCTCCCCTCTCCCCCGTGTCCATAAATCTGTTCTGTATGTCTGTTTCTCCACTGCTGCCCTGCAAATAGATTCATCGGTACCATCTTTCTAGATTCCATATATATGCGTTAGTATACGACATTTATTTTTCTCTTTCTGACTTACTTCACTCTGTATAATAGACTCTGGGTTCACCCACCTCATTAGAACTGACTCAATGCGTTCCTTTTTGTCTCAGCATTTTTAAATGACATTTCATTAACTGTCAGAGACCTCTGGGTCTCTGAAAATTACAAGATTTAAAACATGTAGATACTGAGGTTCATACGTACATCTCTGTCTCCAAATCCTCCATCCTCTCTCTGGTTCACTTTTCTCCTCAGCCATGATGGTGCTTCTATTCCTGTTATATTGAGATTGCATCACTTAAGGTTGTGAAGAAGTTCCCTGAGAGTCTGGAGTCCCTCCTGAATCTTGCAAAGGAACTCAGCTCAAGAAGGGTCTCTTGTAAGGATAGAGGGGAATCTTCAAAGAAATCTTTAGAAAGTCCAGGCTGGCCTCATGAGAACCGAAGAGTCGACAGGCAGGTAGTGTGTGTGTGGTGGAGATGTATGTGTTTCTATCTGTGTCAGGCTTTATGGTCTCATAGTCTTGCCTATGCTTTTTTTTGGTGAGTCTGTTCCATTCCTCCTGCTTTCTCTGCCGACTCACTGCCTGTCGGCTGCCAAACTTGCAAGTGGCTTTGGCAATTGCCTGGACCCCAGCCCATATTCAGTGTAACCTCACAACTCAACTCCCTCATTATCATTGCCTATGTTCTCTTTTATCCTGGCTTATAGTGTAGTGGGAGAGGGCAGGGGGTGGGAAGACAGACGATTTGCTGCATCCTGTTGTGAAGACCCCTTAGGCTGTTAGGTTTTACCTGAGTGTAGTGGGAGTTGGTATTAGTTCCTAACAACAGCAGTTACTGGGCTTCCCTGATAGCTCATTTGGTAAAGAATCTGCTTGCAATGCAGGAGACCCCAGTTTGATTTCTGGGTCGGGAAGATCCCTGGAGAAGGGATAGGCTACCACACTCCAGTGGTTCCAGTAGTTACTACCAGCAAGTTCTTATGCTAAGCAATTTACATATATTGTCTCCTAAAGGTCTCAACCTCCTTACTTTCATCTCCTTTATGCAAAAGGAAACTAACTGTCGAAGGAGAGAGGTTAAGTAACTTGCAGAGGTCATAGACCTCAACTACTGGGATTTGAGCTGAGATTTTTCAGAAGGCAGAGGTTGTGCCCTTTCCTGGTTTTCCACATCTCTCCCTGGGCGTGTCACTGACTTCTCCTGACCACTGCCATAGCTTAACCAGGCGACTTCCCCTAAGTAAGCTTTCCCTCTTTGGAGAAGTAGATGCTTTGTGAGAAGGGGAACTCTCACCAGTGGGTTACAGAGGACCACCCTGTAACAGTGTTTCCCAGTTTCCAGTCTGAAACAAAGCTGTGATCTTGCCAGAACTTATGTAGGCAAGAAGAGGCTGCTCTCTTGGTTTCTCATATTGAGTCATCTACCAACTTAAGAATTAGTCCAAACAGCCTACACTTTGGCTTTTATATAAGTTATAAATTATCATTAATGTTCAATAATAGTTTAGTGCTTAGTACCTGCTTGCTATGTGGTGGTATGTTGCTACTGCTAAGTCACTTCAGTCATGTCTGACTCTGTGCGACGCCATAGACGGCAGCCCAACAGGCTCCCCCGTCCCTGGGATTCTCCAGGTAAGAACACTGGAGTGGGTTGCCATTTCCTTCTCCAATGCATGAAAGTGAAAAGTGAAAGTGAAGTCGCTCAGTCGTGTCCGACCCTCAGCGACCCCATGGACTGCAGCCTACCAGGCTCCTCCTTCCGTGGGATTTTCCAGGCAAGAGTACTGGAGTGGGGTGCCATTGCCTTCTCCGGTGGTGGTATGTTAGGTAAGCTTTTTTCCCACATTACACTGAAGTAGTCAACTTTATCTTATATCCTCTAATAAAATTGAAGCCAAGCATCATTAGAGCTGGTTTGTTATTACCCAAGGGTCTTACTCCATTTGAGCCACTGAAATAGAATACCATAGACTGGAGAAATTTATTTCTCCCAGTTCTGAAGACTGGAGCCCAAGACCAAGGCACTGGCAGATTTCATGTCTGGTGAGGATCCACTTCCTGGTTCATAAACTTTTGTCTTTTTGCTGTGTCCTTACAAGGCAGAAGTGACCAGGGAGGTTTCTTAGGCCTCCAACTTGAGGGCACTATGATCTAATCACTTCTCAAAGGCCCTATTTGTTAGGGGGACACAAATATTCTGACTTTAGCATCAAGTTGCAGTTGAAGGTGAGTTGATGGAATTGAAAGGAATTATGATTAACCGGTTAGCAATGTTTCTGATAGATAATTTTGTGGGGGGAAAAAAGTACACTTTTGAAGTTAAAAATTAGCCGCAAACTTTCAGATTTTATACTTGAAGAAGATCCCAGTGGAGAGAGGTCAGCAGGACCATAATGTCATCATTGTGTCCCCACGATGTACCTCTTTGCTGCTGCTGCTAAGTCACTTCAGTCGTGTTTGACTTTGTGCGACCCCATAGATGGCAGCCCACCAGGCTCCCCCGTCCTTGGGATTCTCCAGGCAAGAACAATGGAGTGGGTTGCCATTTCCTTCTCCAATGCATGAAAGTGAAAAGTGAAAGTGAAGTTGCTCAGTCGTGTCCAACTCTTCTTGACCCCATAGACTGCAGCCTACTAGGCTCCTCCATCCATTGGATTTTCCAGGCAAGAGTACCTCTTTAGGTCTCTCACAAATTACTTCTGCCACCAACATGGTGGCCTCTAGGAGGCACCGTTTCCCTTCCGTGGCTGTGGACCCATCACTGGCTATGAATCAGATCTACAGCTGAGCCTGACTCAAGCTGGGTTCTATCTGCTAAGAGCTAACCACAGGAAAATAAACGCTCAGAGTGAGAGTGATGCCAGTCTTTATAATCTGGTTTATGAGGAGAGTGTATTGATCCTGTCTTCTAGCTCTTGAACTATTGATGCAGATTGAGCCCTTTTACTCCCAGCATTGAAGAATCATTTACCAGACTTGGTGCTTGGGGTCTGGCAGAACAAAATGCAAGATCCCTTATCAGGGTAAGAGACACGGCAAGGGAGAGACCTGCCAGTCTTCCTTAGAACCACCCTCACGGTGCCTGGTTTGGCATTGAGGCTGCTTCCCTTCAGACAACACCTGTCCCCAGCAGGGAGTAACCACTCCAGTACTCAGCACTGTCCTAACTCATTTTGTAAATTCCCACCCCACATACTCTTATCATAGAGGGTCTGTTTGTTGCATATGCATTTGAATTTACTATGAAATAAATATCTATATAAATTGGCCAAAAAGCAGATATTAAGAATAACAACTAAGAAAATCAGATTAGCTAATTCATTCCATTGGGATGGGATTATGTTTACATCTTTATTCTCAAGATTCAATCTTTTTTTTTTAATTTAATTTTATTTTTTAACTTTACAATATTGTATTGGCTTTGCCATATATCGAAATGAATCTGCCACAGGTTGAATAATGGATTCTACTTTTATTAAATCCAATTCTGCTCTGAATAAATGTTATAAAATTTGAATGATACAAATTTATTTTAATTTTATAAAATTTACATTTGGCAAGACTGAGGTCAATCAACATTTTTCTGCATTGATGTGTTAAATCCTAGGATTCTAATAAAGCTATCCAATAGGTGGCTCAGATGGTAGGTAAGAATCTATCTGCAATGCAGAAGAGCTGAGTTTGATCCCTGGGTGTGGAAGTTGCCTGGAGAAGGGAATGGCAACCCACTCCACTATTCTTGCCTGAAGAATTCCGTGGACAGAGGAGCCTGGTGGGCTACCGTCCATGGGGTTGCAGAGTTGGAAATGACTGAGTAACTGACACTTTTACTTTTTCTTCAGGATTCTAATAAAGCTAACCAATAGAAGAAATATAAATGGTATTCATCAATTTGATGATTATTTGAAATTTTATAGATATTATTTCAAGTTCATTCCTTCTCCCTCACCTGGTTATGAATGTGCAGGACTGAAGGACCATGTGTCATGCCCACATATTTTTTATTATGCTCTTCTCCCATCAAACACGTTTCTATGTTTATAGTTGGTTATTTATGCTTTTACATTTCCCTTTTGTTATTAAGGTTGTTAGCTTTCATTTCTCGCTGCTATCAGGATAGTCCTTTGCACTCTGATTTGCTATTTGTGATCTAATGTGGACCCTTAGTAGTGGCTAACTTTTATTGAACATGTACTGTGTTCCAGGCATTGTTCTAAGGACTTTGCTGCTGCTGCTGCTAAGTCGCTTCAGTCTCGTCTGACTCTCTGCGACCCCATAGATGGCAGCCCACCAGGCTCCGCCTTCCCTGGGGTTCTCCAGGCAAGAACACTGGAGTGGGTTGCCATTTCCTTCTCCAGTGCATGAAAGTGAAAAGTGACAGTTAAGTCGCTCAGTCGCGACCCCATGGAGTGCAGCCTACCAGGCTCCTCTGTCCATGGGATTTTCCAGGCAAGAGTACTGGAGTGGGGTTTGCAGGTATTAGCTAAAACAATCCTCATAACTACTCTTAGATGGTTAGTAGCGTACCTACTGTTATCATGCCACTTTGTGGTTATTTGGCCAAAGTCACACAGCCAGAAAGAAGCACAGCTTGGGATTCAAATCCACTGGGGCTACAGAGTCTATGACACTATGCAAGAATACTCAATACTGCCTCAATATTCAGGTGTATTAGACTAGCTGAAGTCCAAGAGTTAGTAGAATCTTAGTAGAGTTTCCAAAGGACTCACCTGTGAATGATATCTTGCTACGTATATACCCTCTCTGAGACTATTTCCTCAACTATAAAATAGAATAATAGAGCCAACCTGATACGACTACTTGAGGATTAAATGAGTAAGATGTGTGTGTTATGTTATATATCAATATGTACACGTGCACATGTGAAGAATCTTAAACAGGACCCGGCATATAGCAAGCACTCACTATGCTAAGCACTCTTCCTGTGCTCAATAAGTTATAGCTGTTCTTAAAATAATCCACTGGTTTCAAGGCTAGTAAGGCTTTCTGATATCCAATGATCTAGGTACTGAGAAGCCCTTACACTCATTCCTCCTTCATAGCCCTTTCCCACAGCTCCTTTACCCTCTACCAACTGACTCAGATTTTAGGATTAAAAAAGCTCTATGTTCTCATGTGCTTCCACCTCACTTTACTAAAGAGTGACCTGGCTTATTGACCAAGCACCACCACCATGCCAAGCATGGTACTAGGGACTGGGGTGCAGTAGGGCAATGGCCAACCACTTCCTGGGGTCTACTTACTGCTGGTTAAAACGTGGAAAGCTTGTCGGGTACTCAGAATTGAATAGCTTTTCTTTAATTTTGATTTTTAAAATAATCTATTTCTATTTTTAAAAAATCAAGTAGTAGGGAATTGAATGAAGTTAAAAAAATCTCACTTTCTCGAGGTAGCCATCACTGATACTTCGATGGGTATTTTTACTGAAAGGAAGTTATACTGTTAAGTATCTTTGAATTAATATATTATATTTATTTTCATGGTGATATACAGATTAATGTTATATTTCACATGGCTCTATAAAATATCACTACCCAGATAATTCCTAATTTCTGTAGCCAACAATCTATTGATGAACTCTTAGGTTAATTTGGAGAAGGCAATGGCACCCCACTCCAGTACTCTTGCCTGGAAAATCCCATGGATGGAGGAGCCTGATGGGCTATAGTCCATGGGGTCGCTAAGAGTCGGACATGACTGAGCGACTTCCCTTTCCCTTTCCCTTAACACTTTGTTTTCTTTTTAATTATTTTATTTATTTATCTTTGGCTGTGCTGGATCTTCGCTGCTGTGGGGGCTTTCTCTAGTTGTGGCAGCCAGGGGCTGCTCACAGTTGCCGTGTACTGGCTTCTTATTACAGTGGCTTCCCTTGTTGCAGAGCGGGCTGTGGGACACCCGGGCTCCAGTAGTTGCAGCACATGGGCTCAGTAGTTGTGGCTCAGGGATTTAGTTGCTCCAAGTCATGATCTTAGACTAAGATCATGGCATCTGGTCCCATCACTTCATGGCAAATAGATGGGGAAACTATGGAAACAGTGAGAAACTATTTTGGGGGGCTCCAAAATCACTGCAGATGGTGACTACAGCCATGAAATTAAAAGATGCTTGCTCCTTGGAAGAAAAGCTATGACCAACCTAGATAGGATATTTAAAAGCAGAGACATTACTTTGCCAATGAAGGTCTGTCTAGTCAAAGCTCTGGTTTTTCCAGTAGTCGTGTAAGAGTTGGACTATAAAGAAAGCTGAGCACCGAAGAATTGATGCTTTTGAACTGTGGCGTTGGAGGAGACTCTTGAGTCCTTGGACTGCAAGGAGATCAAACCAGTCAATCCTAAAGGAAATCAGTCCTGAATATTTATCAGAAGGACTGATGCTGAAGCTGAACTTTCAATTCTTTGGCCACCTGATGAAGAGAACTGACTCATTGGAAAAGACCCTGATGCTGGGAAAGATTGAAGGCAGAAGGAGAAGGGCACGACAGGGTGAGATGGTTGGATGGCATCACCAACTTAATGGACATGAGTTTGAGCAAGCTCCGGGAGTTGGTGATGGCCAGGGAAGCCTGGCATGCTGCAGACCATGGGGTCCCAAAGAGTCAGACATGACTGAGCAACTGAACTGAACTGAAGGCATATGAAATCTTCCTGGACTAGGGATTGAACCTGTGTCTCTTACATCGGCAGGCAGATTCTTTAACCACTGAGTCACCAGAGAAGCTCTTTATGTTTTTATTATTATTATTATTATTGAAGTATAGTTAATTTACGATGTTGTGTTTCAGATGTACAGCAAAATGATTCAGTTATATATACTTTTTCAGATTCTTGTCATTATGGATGATTACAAGTTGTCGAATATAGTTCTCTGCTATATTACAGGTCCTTATTCACCCTCTACCAGCTCTAAAGGACACTGGCAGTGCTCAGATGTGAACTGTCATAGGTGACTGTAGAAAAACATTTCCAGTGTCCCTTGGGAACTGCTCCACATGTGCCCCCCCCCCACCCCCACCTTCTTTCCTGGCCTGGCTGCCCCCATTTTCACTCTTTCTTGGGAGACCCCTCTCCCCAGGCCCAGTGTGGGTGGGAAGTGCTCTCAGGCAGTCCTGCTCAGCACAAGCCTTTTGTTTTCTAAATAAGCTTTACAGCTAATCCCTGCTGGGGAACTGACTGGAAACAAACCTAGGAAAATCTGTAAGAAATTACAAAAGTGATTTAATTTGGCTCTAGTCCATAATCTTGACTTCCATTGAAAGGGTAAACTAGAGCCTCCTTCAGGTTCTGCCTCTGTGCTTTTGCTTTTGAGAATAAAACAGATCTTGTTTTCTCTTGGTGGGCTTTTACCTCTTAGGTAGCCTGAAGGTGCAGCTCAGGCTGGTGTGGGTGTTCTGTTTCCTCAGGTGGGCAATTTGCATCTTTGAGGAACTACAGGTGGGGACCTCAGGGAGTTAAACGTACCCTCCCCTCCGTGGGGATTATCCCTTCTGGGCATATCCTCCCTAAATTGGGCACTGAGTTTAGGAAATCTCAGGGCAGGGCTAGAGATTAAAAATAAATAATAAATAAATAAAAATTCTTAGAAAAATTACAGAGGACATTTAGCCTAAGAACCAAAGTATATTTATCAAGAGAAGCATTTCCTCTGTGATTAGATGAGAGATATTGCCATAAAATGAAATTATATTTAGGTCAAAATAGATCTTCTAATCCACCTCATAATAAAAAAAATGAAATGACCTTGAAAACATTTTATAAGTCAAATGAATAGTGAAAGTGGGGAAGGAATTATGAATGCAACATAAGATATTAGGCCAGTTGCCTAAGATATTAAACGCACACCTTGCCTTCTGTCTTTCTCCTGCTCCTTCCTTTGTTCTTATTGGACCCTGTGTGATATTTTTAAGAAGGAAACTATTTCTGGTTTCTCTCTTGGCTAACATAAGTCAGTACTTCCCCATTGCCTTCCGATAAAATTTAAAATGTTTGATTTATAAAAGTCCTTGAGGCTTCAAATTTGCCCTCTCATTACCCCAACTTCCTAAACTCCAGCTTCAGTAAATAACTTTCAGTTCCTAACTGTTCTTACTTTCAGGAATTTGCCCCTGCTTACCCTCTGCCTAGGCCACTTCCCATCCACAAAGTTGGCTATTCTCTTTCCGTTTCAGTGCCCCACCCCCCAGAATCTGCTTCTCTCACAGATTTTATCCAGCTGTGTTAAATTTCCCTGTTGTATAGTTCAGCAGACCTCGGTCTACAGAAGGCCAAGAACCCAGCTTTGTCTGTTTCACAGGCCTTCATCCAGGTTAGTGTTTGACTCGTGTGTGAAACTTGCTCAGTTGTGTCCGACTCTTTGTGAGCCCATGGAACTCTCCAGGCCAGAATACTGGAGTGGGTAGCCTGTCTCTTCTCCAGCGGATCTTCCTGACCCAGGAATTGAACCAGGGTCTCCTGCATTGCAGAAAGATTCTTTACCAACTGAGCTATCAGGGAAGACTCTTGTAGACACTTAGTAAATAGCTGTTGAATGAAAGGATGGCCAGGGGGAGAGGCTATCAGTGGAAGTTGCCTAATTGGCAAGTGTCCTGGATGGGAGGATGGACAGGTGGAGTTCTGTGGACTAGGGACTGCTCCCTCATACTGTGTCAGATCTCTGAGTGTCTAGTCCTCACAACTGGTCCATAAATTGCTTGAAACCCAGAGAAACTGGCTTCTGCTAACTGAACCTTGCACCAGCCTGAAGTCTGTTCATTTGTTAATGTGTAAGAAGATGTAGTAACTGTCGGAAGGAAGAGACTACTTGTCAGCACTTTTTCTTCCCACAGGAAGTTACAAGGAAGCCAGATTACACTCAGAAGCTTGCTTGTGGGAGCCTTCTTCCTTCCTTCCTTCCTTCTGTAAGCATTTACTTGTTAAGTGCCTGCTCCGTTGGAACAGAAGCTTGTGAGTGATTTTAAGGACAGTCCTTCAGCAGAGGAAGTTAGGAGACTGCTCTCTGTGCTGTGGAAGTGGAGTGGGGGAGTGGCGGTAGCCCTGGGCTGCAGGAATCACCTCCAGACTGGGCCCTGGGTGCCTTTCTTTTATCCTTTCAATGTTGACCAACTGCCCTTCTCTGTCAGTGAGAAGGGTCTTCAGTCCGGTTAGGTCCAGATTTACCTCATGGAAGCACTTAGAAGTCTCTTCTGGGCCATTGACACATCTCTGCTGTTTCTCATGCCAATCTCATTTCCAAACTCCAGCATGGGCCTGGTGGGCAGGGATGTCCAGGGCAGTAATCACCTTGCTTGTAGCTTCCGAATATACTTCTGCTATGCTGTGCTGTGCTTAGTCACTCATTTGTGTCCAACTCTTTACGACTCTATGGACTGGAGCCCGCCAGGTTCCTCCGTCCATGGGATTCTCCAAGAAGAATACTGGAGTGGGTTGCCATGCCCCTCTCCAGGGGATCTTCCCAACCCAGGTCTCCGGCATCACAGGTGGATTTGTTACCATCTGAGCTACCAGAGAAGCCCGTACTTCTGCTGATACAACGATAAATAATGCTTATACTTATAGCAGGGCCTATTAGAGATTTACAACTGAGTATTTGCCGTGAAATATTGGATTATCAGGTTGTCAAGGAGAAAGAATTGCTCTATACTCTTAGGTTCAGTTGTTGGAGTGCCTTTGAATTCAACTGACAAAGGACAGTTAAGGAAAAAAACACAATTCAATCATTCGTTTTTATTAATGTATGTATAGGAGTTCACAGAGACTGTGACTCTGGGGGAAGTTAGGATTTGGGGATTATATACCATTTTAATGGAGGAAAGGGAAGGGGAGAAGGGCATTTGCAGGAAAACAAGAGACTTCTTAAGAGAAGGGAGAGGGAGAAAGGGCCTGTATTGGAAAAGAGACAAGTTTTTGGAAAGGTAAATGGGCCCTGAGAAGTATCACGGGAGTTGGTGGTGATGTCCGACTCTGCGACCCCATGGACTGTGGCATTCCAGGCTCCTCTGTCCTCCACTATGTCCCAGAGTTTGCTCACATTCATGTCCACTGAGTCAGTGATGCCATCTAACCATCTCATCCTCTGCCGCCCCCTTCTCTTTTTGCCTTCACTCTTACCCAACATCAAGGTATTTTCCAGTGAGAGGGCTCTTTGCATCAGGTGGCCAAAGTCTTGGATGCAGCTTGAGCTTCAGCATCAGTCCTTCCAATGAATATTCAGGACTGATTTCCTTTAGGATTGACTGGTGTGATCTCCATGTAGTCCAAGGGACACTCAAGAATCTTTTCCAACACCACAGTTAGAAAGCAATTCTCGGGCGCTCAGCCTTCTTTATGGTCCAACTCTTATATCCATACATGACTATTGGAAAGACCATAGCTTGGACTATACGGACCTTTGTCAGCAAAGTGATGCCTCTGTTTTTAAATATGTTGTCTAGGTTTGTCATAGCTTTCCTTCTAAGGAGGAAGCATCTTTGAATTTCATGGCTGCAGTCACTGTCAGCAGTGATTTTGGAGCTTAAGAAAATAAAATCTGTTACTGCTTCCACTTTTTCCCCTTCTGCTGCTGCTGCTTCTGCTGCTGCTAAGTCGCTTCCATCTTGTCCGACTCTGTGCAACCCCGTAGAGGGCAACCCACCAGGCTCCCCTGTCCCTGGGATTCTCCAGGCAAGAATACTGGAATGGGTTGCCATTTCCTTCTCCATTTTCCCTTCTATTTGCCAGGAAGTCATGAGATCAGATGCCATGATCTTAGTTTTCTGAATGTTGAATTTTAAGCCAGCTTTTCCACTCTTCTCTCCACCCTCATCAAAAGGCTCTTTAATTCCTCTTCACTTTCTGCCATTAAAGTGGTATCATCTCCTTATCTGAAGTTGTTCATATTTATCCTGGCAATCTTGATTCCAGCTTGTGCTTCATCCAGCCCAGCATTTCAAATGAAGTGAAATAAACAGGGTGACAATGTACAGCATCGTTGTACTCCTTTCCCAATTTTGAACCAGTCAGTTGTTCCATGTCCAGTTCTGTTGCTTTTTGACCTGCATATAGGTTTGGCAGGAGACAGTATGGTAGTTTTTGTGACAATGTCTGTGTTGGTGTGGTGTGGTGACTTCTCATGATCTCTGGTGATAAGAATGTTCTTTGGTTGACTTCTGACAGTTGGGTTCTTTGAGTTCTTTGGGGAGGCTCTGCTCTTACCCAGACAAGAGATTTCAAGAACTCAAATGCCTTCTGCTCAAAATAAGTGTTATGCTACATTGACATATTCGGGACCTTTCTACTCTAGAATATTCCAGTGGGTAGAAGATAATTGGATGAAATTCTTCTCCCAAATTATATCAGTATTTGTATTTGAGCCCAGAAACCTTCAAACAAGTGACTAGAATATAAAACAAATAAAAACAAACATAGTGACCAGGATATTATTTACTGGATCCAGATGACATTGTTGTTCCAAGCGTAAAATATTGTTTACTCAACAAGATTCCTTTTAGCAAATTAAGAGGAGTAAGAAAACAATTTGATTCAAACCAAATGGTTTAGAATGATTAGTCTAATTCTAGTTAATCTTCTCCTGGTTTTAAGTGTGGAATTAATAAACTTCCCTGGTGGCTCAGATGGTAAAGCATCTGCCTGCAATGCAGGAGACCTGGGTTCGATTCCTGGGTCGCGAAGATCCCCTGGAGAAGGAAATGGCAATCCACTCCAGCACTCTTGCCTGGAAAATCCCATGGACGGAGGAACCTGATAGGCTACAGTCCATGGGGTCGCAAAGAGTCGGACAGGACTGAGTGATTTCACTTTCACTTTCTAATAAACTCTAATAGTATATTTTCAGCAGCCTTTTTGCTTTTTATGATAGTAAAAAATAATCTTGGTCATTCAAGAAATATTTATTGTGCAAGCATTCTCCTACTTGCTGGGAGTTTTATTTTAGCTTGATTTTTGTGATATGCCAAAGACGGACATGGAAACTAAATACAGGATTAAAAAGACCAGAGCTTGCTACCCCAAGGGAGAATAAGTGAATAAAAACTGTGAGGAAGTAGCCACCAAAAGAGAAAGGGAAAAGCGCAGGCTGAGCGGTCAACTCTTGAAAGGTTAGAACTGGTAAATTATGGCTAAAGCTGGAGAAAAGATCCAATACCTACAAAATAATGTAGCAGACCTTATCTTTTTGGGAAGTAGGACGGACACAGAAGAAGAAATACCCTTTATCGGTTGGGTTGACAGAATGACCTCATCTCTTTGGAACCTAGAAATCCAAAGAGTAATGAGGCTTTCTAGAATAATGATGCCAAGTTAAAGAAATTTGACCTGAGCTGGAAAGGGCTTATTAGAAAATATAGGGTTGAGGAGATAAGCTGTTATACAAATAATATGCTTTCTGATCAGTTGTGTTTAATATATTATATGCTTTCTAAACATTTTTTGATTTAGTTCTTATAACAATATCATAAAGTACTAGTATTTTGAATTTACAGAAGAGGAAATATATTATGTTAACCTTTTATTGATGGATATTTATTTTTTTCATGCTGAATTAAACATTCATATGTTTAAAACATCCATTCATGTCCTTAAGTACTCCTATTTTTGTTTATGTTGATTTCTTTGCATATCTTAATGGATAATACAGGTTTACTTTCCATATTTGCTATGCTTATAACTAGAAAAAGCATACATATTTAAACGGAAGGAAATAAAAGTGCTAACATTATTTGTATTCAATGGCATAATTATGGCCGATGTAGTCTTGCTTCCCATTTTCTACATTTTTGCGTTGAGTATGTATTACTGAAAATGAAAATAATGAATAAACGAATTGGTGATATGGGGGAATATTAATGAGATCTTCCCTAAAAGCAAGAGCTACAAGAGAACAGGCAGATAAAATCTGAAATATAATAGTTTCAAAATCAATAAAGTATGCTGTGGCTCATAAACTAATTAGAATCAAATCTTATAAACACTTTATAAGACATGCACATAGGCCTAGTGTTACAGGAGGCTGGCTGAGTGGTCCAATTTGTGGGAGAAAGTAAGAAAGGACAGTGGGAGGGCCAAGCTGAAGCAGTGGATAGGAACAGCCCAGCCTTCAGAGTCAGCTGTGAACTGATGTGTAACCGGTTTTGAACAAGTTCTCTCTTCTGTAAATGGAAATGATTCCTACCATGCAGCTCTGTGCTGAGCATGGCACCAACGGGAATGGGCACAAAAAGAGAAGAGGAATTAGAGACAGCCAAGTATAGAAAACTCTTTTTTGAGGAATTTTACTCTAAGGAGAAGCAGAGAAATGGAATGGTAGCTAGAGGGGAATGTGGTAGGAAAGTTTGTTATTGCTTTAAAGTCCATTTATTAGGGCTTCTCTGGTGGCTCAGCAGTAAAGAATCCACCTGCAATACAGGAGACGCAGGAAACGCGGGTGTGATCCCTGGGTTTTTGGAAGATTTTTGGAGGAGGGCATGGGAACCCACTCTAGAATTCTTGCTGGGAAAATCCCATAGACAGAGGAGCCTGGTGGGCTATGGTCCATGGGGTCGAAAAGAGTCAGACACGAGTGAATCGACTGAGCAGAGTAGCATGTGCTGATGAGAATGATCCAGTGGAGAGAAAGACTGGTGATGTTGGAGAACTGCAGGAGTGATGCTCTTGAGTACCTGAGAAGGGAGGATTGGCCTTAGGTGGGAGCGCAGTGTAGGTAAAGCAGCAGGTGGGGCAGAAGAGTGGGTGGGTGCAGATGCTGACAGTTGGGAGAGTGTGCAAGTGACTTTGTCACTCTTGACTGTTGTGGAATTAAGTCTCTCTAGCAGACAGCACCACCAAAGAGCATGTGTTGGGGGGGAAGTGGGGGAAGCTGGCACCTTGAGGATGACAGAGAAGCTGTGATATAGTCTTTTAGGAGAGTGAATTGATAGGAAATGTTGCATGATTGCAGTGCCTGTGGTGGTAGGGTCCCTAAGGGCCTGCTGGAAGTCAGTGGGCTGAAATTTAAAGTGAGATCAGCCAGCGTTGTGTTTTCCTCCAGCACTGGAACTGGGCTAATGTCAAGGTGTCAGCAGGACTGCTTCCTTCCAGAGGCTCCAGGGGAGAATCAGTTTTTTTGCCTGTGCCAGTTTCTAGAAGCTACTTGCTCTTCTTGGCTCATGGGTCCCTTCCTCCATCTTCAAAACCTGCCACATAGCATTGTTGAAGTTCTGTCCTGACTCTGCTTCCTTTGTCCTTCCTCTCTAACAGAGGCCCTCTTGCTTCCCTCTCTAACAGAGGCCCTCTTGCTTCCCTTTCTAGGGGACCCTTGGGATTACTTTGGGCCCACCCAGATAATTCTGGACTGCCTCCCCATCCCCAAATGCTTAATCAATGACATCTGGTGAATCCCTTTTTTGCCATGTAAAATAACATATTCACATGTCTGTGGATTAGGACTCAGACATCCTTCAGGGGGCCATTGTTCTGTCTCCCATCATTAGTGAAATTGAATATGTTTTCATATGATTATTAGCTTTTTGTATTTCTTCTTTTGTGAGTTACCCATTCCTGGCATTTTTTTTTTCTATTAGCTGTTAGTCTTTATCATTCATTTGTAAGAAGTCTTTCTCCCTTAAGGATATAAACCCTGATAGTGCAGCATCTTGCATTATTTCCCCCTAGTTCATTGCTTGCTTTTCAACTTTATTTACAAAATATTATCCTACTTATAAAAGTATTACTTTTACAAAGTTTATCTTATGGAAAATGTCAAACAAATAAAAATAGAGAGGTGGTTATATTAAATCTCCACATATTTGTCACCAAGCTTAAATAATGATCAATTCAAAGCTAACCTTATTTTATTTGTATTCTTACCTACTTCCCCTATGTTATTTGTTATATTCAATGACAGATATCATTTCATTTTGTCCATAAATCTTTCAGCAAAATACATGAACTTTATGATATTAATTTTCTTAAGTTATTTTCACTAAGGTTTCTGGTTTTGGTGCTGCCTATGAAAAAGCCCAATCTACTTGTCTTTTTAAAGAGGATGAAAATAAAGTCCGAATGTAAGTTTTTTACCTTTTAAGGGAGTCATGTTTCTTTTTTCTTAACTTTTTTTTACAAGTGACCATTTTCTGACTACTTAAACACGTCTATTTGAGCACCTGCCATGTGGAAAATGCTGTGAATTCAACTTCATGTTACCCTTTTCATGCATGTGAAGAGGGAACTCTGTAAAAGGATTACAATTATAAAATTAGCAGCCTGCCCATTGGTGTCCGCATTCCTGATTTAGTCCTCTTTCCATGATGACACTGATGACTGGGGACAACTGCTAGAAGGCTGGCAATTGTCGGCCATGCCTGCATTATTTACACTTTTCAGTGTATTATGCCAAGGCCTCTGGGCACTGGCAAGTAAAAACAAATACGAAACGGAGGGCAAGACCGTATCCCTTTCTTCACAGTCTGCTGTTTGGTAACCCTCTTTCTGTTCTCAAAGGCATGAGCCCCGTGGTCCTTTGTTTAACACAGCCCACTCCATGATGGATTGTTGGCAACCAGAGTTGGAATTAGAGAGCCATTGACTTCCACGTTGAAAAAGAAGAAATGCAACCAATACGTTATTAATCAGGACCAGGTATGGACATGAGTTTGAGTGAACTCCGGGAGTTGGTGATGGACAGCGAGGCCTGACATGATGCAGTTCATGGGGTCGCAAAGAGTCGGACACGACTGAGCGACTGAACTGAACTGAACTGAAGACTGAGTAATCCAGGTGATATCTTAGAGTTCCTGACGTAAAAGGCGGGTAGTGGGGCAGGAGTTCAGTGTGTGCTTGTCATAGCCTAGCAACTCCACAGCCAAAACAAACACAGCTCAAACTTTACTACCATAAATACCAACCGATTTGTTTGGCAGCCTCTAACATCCTACTCTTAACTCCTTGAGATCTGGTTTTGTGAAAATTCTTTTGAAGGTTACCAGCCGGATTCTGGACATCATTTCAGTCTCTGCTGTGTGTCCTTTCTTTGGTAGGTGACTAGTAAGAGGCCCTTTGTTTGAACTTCTTGTCCTCTTATCCTCTGTGATGCTAAGTGATTCTGTTCTACCCATGTTTTGTGTGAGTCTTTGACTACTATGGTAGCTGCTTCCTCTCCCTTCATGCCTTAATTGCAGCTCCACTTTAGGCTGTGAGAGTCACCTGTGCTTCTGTCTTACAGCTCACTCCTTAGCTTCAATTCTTTGGCTCCCAAATCTCTCTTTCAAGCTCAACTTATTTCCTGAGCTCCTGATCCATGTTTCTGGCTAATTTCTGGGGGTATCCAGGTTGATTTGGCTCACCTTGGACTTCTTAGCTCAACTCCTGCCTTCAACTTTAGGACCTGGGGACTTCCCTGGTGGTTCAGTGGTTTAAGACTCCTCACTTCTGCTGCAGGGGGCCCAGGTTCAATTCCTGGTTGGGGAACTAAGATCCTGCATGTCATATGGCACAGCCAAAAAAAAAAAGCCAAAAACAAACTTGAGGCCTTGGACACTAGCACCCAACACGTCCAGGCTTGGACTCAACTTGTTTAGGACATGATCATGGTAGCAACTGAGAAGGATCACAATTTGACAGATCTTAGAATTGAGTCTTACTGCTATAACCCAGGTAGGCCTGAATTGAGCCTGTGGTACCTGGCAAGGGCTACAGTTATACCACCTTTCCTCCTGGGCACCAGAATACTGCTTGTCTTTTCTTCCAAGAATTTCACTTTCCCTCTAGGTCTGAAGCCTGTTTTGCTGAGGCCCTGAAAGTGCTACATGCAGGTCAGGAAGCAACAGTTAGAACTGGACATGGAACAACAGACTGGTTCCAAATAGGAAAAAGAGTACATCAAGGCTGTATATTGTCACCCTGCTTATTTAACTTATATGCAGAGAACATCATGAGAAATGCTGGGCTGGAAGAAGCACAAGCTGAAATCAAGATTGCTAGGAGAAATATCAGTAACCTCAGATATGCAGATGACACCACACTTATGGCAGAAAGTGAAGAGGAACTCAAAAGCCTCTTGATGAAAGTGAAAGAGGAGAGTGAAAAGTTGGCTTAAAACTCAACATTCAGAAAACGAAGATCATGGCATCTGGTCCCATCACTTCATGGGAAATAGATGGGGAAACAGTGGAAACAGTGTCAGACTTTATTTTTCTGGGCTCCAAAATCACTGCAGATGGTGACTGCAGCCATAAAATTAAAAGATGCTTACTCCTTGGAAGGAAAGTTATGACCAACCTAGACAGCATATTCAAAAGCAGAGACATTACTTTGCCAACAAAAGTCCATCTAGTCAAGGCTATGGTTTTTCCAGTGGTCATGTATGGATGTGAAAGTTGGACTGTGAAGAAAGCTGAGTGCCGAAGAATTGATGATTTTGAGCTGTGGTGTTGGAGAAGACTCTTGAGAGTCCCTTGGACTGCAAGGAGATCCAACCAGTCCATCCTAAAGGAGATCAGTCCTGGGTGTTCTTTGGAAGGAATGATGCTAAACCTGAAACTCCCAATACTTTGGCCACCTCATGCGAAGAGTTGACTCATTGGAAAAGATTCTGATGCTGGGAGGGATTGGGGGCAGGAGGAGAAGGGGATGACAGAGGATGAGATGGCTGGATGGCATCACTGACTTGATGGACGTGAGTCTGAGTGAACTCCGGGAGTTGGTGATGGACAGGGAGGCCTGGTGTGCTGCAATTCATGGGGTTGCAAAGACTTGGATTCGACTGAGCGACTGAACCGAAACTGAACTGAAAGTGCTGATGAGTGTTACCATGTCCCTTCCCAATCAAATCTTGTTTTGTGTTTTCCCAGCCGCATGAGTGCTGTGTCCCACACCTCATGGGCCAAGCCTCCTGGGCACTGGGCCTTAAGCCATAGGGCTACTCTGGCTGTCCCTAAGTCTTGCCTGCTAGCCCTTCTCAAAGTCTGGCCTTTTTTTGTGTCCTGCTATCCCAACTGCCTCCATTGCTTCACTTACTTCATGCTCATACTTTCTGAAAATCCCTCCTGCTGTTATTTCCAGATGTGGTACTTCACACTTCAGCTCATCCTACCTTCTAGTGTCATCTTAAATTCTTCATGGAACTTGGTGAGGTATGAAGATATACTTACCTTTAAAATATATTTTCTTTTTTTATAATTACTAATTTTCTTAGCATTATTTTTTATTGTTTATTCCCAACTGCACAGCATATTAAAGGTTGGAGGGCCTGGCTTTGCCAGTGTCCCATAAAGTTAAGGAAGCACTCTTGATATATGTACTTATTTATTCAAGTTGTACCTAAAATATTTTCAAGCACTCATCTTATCGTGTTACTACGTGGGAAAATGCTTGTAGTTACCTCTCATCCCAGGCCACAGTCCACACTTACTGGTGTGCTATTGGAGGTCTTCCAAGAACACACTCTAGTATTTTTTTCATTCTTTTTTTTTTTTCATTGAGACACAGTTTATTGAGATATCTTTATTGAGATACGGTTGACATACAACATTTTGTACTTTCGTACAGTGTGAGGATTTGATATAACTCATTAGCATTATTTTTTTTTAATTTCTTGCTTTTTAATTAAATGATAATTGCTTTACAGTATTATGTTGGTTTCTGCGATACATCAACCTGAATCAGCCATAGGTATACATACGTCCACTGTCTCTTGAACCTCTCCCCCACCTCCCACCCCATCCCACTGATATAACACTTTAGTATTATTAATAGGCGGGGGTTCTCTTTCTTCTTCCTCCTTCTCTTCTTCTTCTCTACCTCCCATTCTAATTGACTAAATAATTATCTATCACCTAGAGAGGCAGGTCAGTAAATGAAGACACGAAGCCGGTGGCAGTGGGGGTTACAGAGACTGGAGGGAGGAGCCCCATCCCAAGGGAACAGATAGCATCTACTGCTCTTTCCATTGTTTCCATGTGGACTGTGGGTTCAATGTTGTCAAATTGTTATCTTTTTCAAGAGAATTTGGGCATCTGTTTCAGTTAGGGCGCCACACTTCCACTGCAGGAGGCACAGGTTCCATCCCTGGTCAGGGAACTAAGATCCTGTATGCCACGCAGCCGAAAAAAAAATAATAATAAAATTAGCAACCAATTAAAAATCTTTTGAACCCTGTGACACTAAGCAGAACAACTGTGAGCTGAATCTGGCCTGTGGGTTCCTAGTTTGCCCTTTTACTGTCCAGAAATCCTCTCCAAGCTCCTCCATGTTCCCTGATACCTTGTGTTTTCCTGGCTCTTCCTTTTGTTCTTCATGTCCCACTAGCTGGACTGCCCAACCGCGTTCTCTCCATTGATCCACATCCTAACTCCTACCTGATCTTGAAGGTCAAACTCAAAGTCTGCTGTGTGGCATGGTTGGCTTTTCAGCAGCAAGCAGGAAAATCCAGAATCAGCAGTGGGTTGACAGGTGGTCTAGACAGCAAATCCTGGGAGGTCATCCAAGGCAGGGATCACATTCCCAATCTACATGTCCAGGGAACAGGGAGCCAGGGGACAAGGGGTTCAGTGACTTGGGCGAAGGAGTCTGAGCAAGTCCTAGACACAGGACACAGAAGATTGGAATGAAGCTTGATAATAGTTCCAAGACAACAGCTTTTAAAAATAAAATAGGATTCTCTAGTTTTTGAAGGGAAAGATAAAAGGAAGGGCAACTAACCTATTCTGTCCTAGGTATGTCTCAAAGTCATACTGCAGTTTAGAGAAATCAGATAGCTTATTCATATCATACAGCTAATAAAATGCAGGGCGAGAGTTTAGATTTTCTGTTTCTTGGAGCTTGAGCTTCAGCATCAGTCCTTCCAGTGAATATTCAGGGTTGATTTCCTTGAGGATTACTGGTTTGATCTCTTTGCTGTCCAAGGGACTCCTCAAGAATCTTCTCCAGAACCATAATGTGAAAGCCTCAGTCCTTGGGTGCTCAACCTTCTTTATGGTCCAACTCTCAAATCCGTACATGACAACTGGAAAAACCATAGCTTTGACTATATGGACCTTTGCTGGCTAAGTGATATTTACACTGTCTAGGTTTGTCATAACTTTCTTTCTAAGAAGCAAGTGTCTTTAAATTTCATGGTTGCAGTCACTGTCCGCAGTGATTTTGGAGCTCAAGAAAATAAAATCTGTCACTGCTTCCACTTTTTCTGCTTCTATTTGCTATGAAGTGATAGGACCAGGTGCCATGATCTTAAGTTGTTTTTTTTTGGCTGTGCCAGTTCTTCATTGCTGTGCAGGCTTTTCTCTAGCTGCAGCAAGTGGGGACTACTCTCTAGTTGGTGCGCCAGCTTCTCATTGCTGCAGAAGGAAATGGCACCCCGCTCCAGTGTTCTTGCCTGGAGAATCCCAGGGACGGGGAGCCTGGTGGGCTGCCGTCTGTGGGGTTGCACAGAGTCGGGCATGACTGAAGCGACGTAGTAGCAGCAGCAGCAGCAGCAGCTTCTCATTGCAGTGGCTTCTCTTGCTGTGGAGTCCAGGCTCTAGTGCATGCAGGCTTCTGTAGTTGTAGTTCCCAGGCTCTAGAGCACAGGCTCAATAACTGCGGCACACGGGCTTCGTTCCTCCGTGGCATGTGGAATCTTTCTAGATCAGGGACTGAACCCGTGCCTCCTGCATTGGCAGGCAGATACTTTACCCCTGAGCCACCAGAGAAGCCCTTAAGTTTTTTGAATGTTGAGTTTCAAGCCAGCATTTTCACTCTTTTCTTTCACCTTCATCCAGAGGCTCTTTAGTTCTTCTTAGGGAGGCTCTGAAAGCAAGGGTGGGGGATGTGCATCTTGGGCTGTGCTCTGTTTGCCAAGATATCACAGAGCAACTGGGGTGTGAGGTCAGTGTCTTGGTTTGAGACCAACCAGAACAGAAGTATTAAAAATGAAGGCTCTGCAACGTTTAAATACATGCAACAAACATCAGTTCAGTTCAGTCGCTCAGTCGTGTCTGACTCTTTGTGACCCCATGAATTGCAGCATGCCAGGCCTCCCTGTCCATCACCAACTCCCGAAGTTCACTCAAACTCATGTCCATCGAGTCGGTGATGCCATCCAGCCATCTCATCCTCTGTCGTCCCCTTCTCCTCTTGCCCCCAATCCCTCCCAGCATCAGAGTCTTTTCCAATGCGTCAACTCTTCGAATGAGGTGGCCAAAGTACTGGAGTTTCAGCTTTAGCATCATTCCTTCCAAAGAACACCCAGGTAACCAATGAATATGCTTCCTTCACTAGATACTGCTTTCCGGTGCCCATAAAATGAGCAATGATGTTTAGCCCTCAGACCAGAAATCTCCAAAAATGATATGAAATATGTATCCTTAAGCCAACTGGCAGAAACCAGTCACTTCTATGGGTTTCTTTGACTAAATGTCATTCTAGCTTCCTCTGTGATTCCTTTTTAAGACCTCACATTTTATAGCAAAGGTCATCAGACCCCTTCCTAGTCCAAGAGAAAGAAACAGAACTGCTTTTAAGTATTTAAAATCTCTATATTTTCTCAGTTTGTGCAGAAAAATAGGGAAGAAATGCGGAGCTTTTTCATGGAAATTAAGCCGGGCTTTTCTTAGACCTCTGTGTTGTCATCTTTGCCTGTCATAGAAGTAGGTTCTGGGATCAAAGTGTTTGTGCAAATACTTTTTCTGGGATCTGTATACAGTGGAAAAGCTTAAAGGTAAAATTTCTTTAAATGCCATTTACCCTGCCCCCCTCCTTTTTGAGATATTGTGTTCAGCCTTGAAGCTGATGTTGTAGTAACACCAAACTGCCTATTCTTGCCAATACATGTCACCATTGCTCCAGCTTTGTACTTGCTCTTCCTTCTGCCTGGGACAGCTGTTGTCAACCATTGCACTTTCTTCCCTGGCTCATTCTTTTGTTGTTGTTGTTTAGTTGCTAAGTTGTGTCTGACTCTTTGTGACCCCATGGACTGTAGCCTTCCGGGCTCCTCTGTCCGTGGTGTTTCCCAGGCAAGAGTACTGGATTGGGTAGCCGTTTCCTTCTCCAGGGGGTCTTCGGACCCAGGGATCAAACCCATGTCTCTGTTGCAGCCTGATTCTTTACCACTGAGCTACCTGGGAAGCATGGCTCATTCTTATGTCAAGATTCAGCTCGGGTGTCATCTCCAGGAATTCTGAGCCTCCAGGTTGATGTCATTGCCCCTTCTGTTTGTTCTCACCGCACCCTGAGCAAACCTCCGTCTTAAACCTTAGTATAGACACTCCTTGAAAGCAAACTATTAATAAAAATGATGACTTATATAACTATCCTTTTATTTTTCTTTTAAAAGCCATAATATTGGCCAATTTCCAAGCTTTAGGTTTAAATCCTTAATGGAAAACATGTAGCTTTGTGCAATGCCCAGTATCATTATTATTTTGTCTGCTATTAAACATAAATGATCTAGATGAAGATTCTAAGTCCTTAAGCACACCATGATGCTGAGCAAATATGGACTGGTGTACACATTGTGAAAATTTGCCTCATCTGCTTTTGTGTGTCTTTTGTGTGTTCCTTCCTTTACTAACCCCTTATGGTCTCTGTTGAGGTTTCCCTGGTGGCTCAGATGGTACAGAATCTGTCTGCAATACAGGAGAATCAGGTTCAATCCTTGGGTCGGGAAGATCCCGTAGAGAAGGGAATGGCTGCCCACTACAGTGTCCTTGCCTGGAGAATTCCATGGACAGGGGAGCCTGGCAGGGTCTCAAGAGTTGGACACGACTGAGTGACTAATACTTTCACTTTTCGCTATGGTCTTTGTTAAACTATATTTTCTTTCTTCTGATTTCTGAAAAGTAGTTCCTTGTTTATGCTGTTTACTGCCACTTTAAGGATTTTTGTTTCCAAGATTACACCAAAGGAAACAATTTCCACTTTAACAACCATATATGAAAACCATGTACCTGTCACCCAGTGAAGGCTGATATCCAGGCTGTGAGCATTTGCCCTAACAGTAATCATAATAGTTTATATCTGTACCAGCAGGTCTATGAGATAGGAATTGCAATTGTGCCTTTTTACAGATTCAGAGAACTTAATAACTTTTCCACCATCGTGCAAGTTATAAACGCAGAGCTGGGTTTAAGAACAAATCTCCTCCAGATTCCAGAACTTATGTTTTAAAATTTTTAACTGTTTGATTTTGCAATAAAAGAAGGATAGATTAATGTGGGGAGGTCCTGTGCAACTGTCACCCCATCTCCCCCAATTTGACATCCTGTCTCACTGTAGTCAACATCAAAACCAGGAAATAGTTTAGCATCCCTTCATGTGGTAAACTAAAGTCACTGATTACCATAGACTTTTAGTTAAATATGGCTTTTGAATGAGAATAGCTTCTTTATATTGTAAAGCCTTCTTTTAAATAAACAACTCATTATTACCATGATACACACTGAAGAAGAATGTGGTTTAGATCATTAGTTCTTAACCTTTTAAGTTAGATATATTTTAGAAGGCAATGCAATGTGGACCTTCCGGGCAAAAAAGATCCATGCACGCATATGTACAAAATCATGGTTTCCTAAACATCCTCTATCTCCACCCCTCAAAATATGCTGAGACTTAGATTAAAAACTTCTGGTTTATGAGCAGCATTTAAGGAAGTCACATTTACTTAATCTGAAACAGTCTTTCTTAGTGCTTTTTTATTTTTTCCCAACTCTGCTTATAGAGAAGCCTCCAAACTCTCTTATTACTCTTTTGTTGACATTTAAAAGGCTGAAAGTTCCTTGGGTTTTCTACAACTCTTGGTGGCTTAGGGAAAAACTGTTTCCAACATTATTGCTCTTATGAACACACTTTATCTGGGTCTGCTTTCGTGTGCATAGAAGTCCTTTGGTCAATAACTTTTAAGTTGCCATTCCCTTTTCAGGTCATCACCAGAACTTGAGTAATCTGGGGTCCTGGCTCTGGAGTTAGGGATCAGGCCTGGGATCTCTGAAGCCCAGCTATATACGAGAATGTCACTGAGAGCTTCTGTCAGTTTTGAGCCAGCTGCCAGGACCCTGGAAATGTATTTCCACTGTCAGGGCTCACCCAGAGAGTGCAAGGTAACAAGTCAGATGTCAGAGCTGCAACCTGGAAGGAGAAGGGTAGATATATATCTATATATATAAGTCAGGCTGATGGTCTGGCCAGAAGGGTAGGACAAATCTTTCATTGTGAGGAAGATTATTGCCTTAATCATAAACCTCTTATATGCTTCCTGCTGAGGTAAAGCTCAGAGGCGTGTTCTTCTGCCGGAAGCCAAGAGTTCAGCAAGCCAAGAACCCACAAGGAAGTGGTCATACCTGGAAATGTGTGGGTGAAATTAAGGGCTGATGCTGACACTTTGCATGAGGAATTGGCTGTATTTTGCGCTCAATTGGCTAAGGCAGAAGAAAGCCAAAATACTTTCACTGTGTATCAGCTACCTGATTTTTATGATGATCTTTTTCCAATGAGAAGAAGTTTCACACCAGCTCTACCACTTTTTAAGTTTTCTGTCTGCTGATGAATGCATTTTATTTTGCATACAGTTGGCTTTTTACTGCCCTGAATAATTCTGTAGCCTGGTTGTTGAAAGAGACTAGTTGAATAAACTGCTTTCAAAGGTATGGTATCCATTTCCTCCTCGTGAATTTGTCTACTTAAGACGAAGTCTTTTACTGTGGTTTGTTTGCACTGTCAAACCAAGTATTTGACCCAAGAGGAGAATGAAGATTGGAAGGAGGGAGGGTGGTCCTGGGCTAGTGTCTGTTTCTAACTTTGTGAAGTGCTGTGTTGGGGTCCCCTGTTGTTGAAGATCTGCCTCAGTTTTATAACAGGAATCAGACTCTTACACCTACCATGCCAGACACTGTGCTAAACACTACAAATAATCCTCCCAACAACCCTAAAGTTGGCTCTCTTTTTTGGCCATGCTATGTGGCATTCAGCATCTTAGTTCCCTGACCAGGACTGAACCAGCAGTGGAAGCACGGAGTCTTGACCCCTGGACCACCAGGGAAGTCCCCTAAAGTTGGCTGTGTATCCGTGAGGAAACTAAAGGTCAAAGAAATAAACTAACTTGACCAGTGTCAACAAAACTAGTCAGTGAAGAAAAAGGGATTTGATCCCATGTGTTTCATCCTTCTGTATTTAAGGGGAGGATTTGGTCCTCAGCTCTGGCTTCTTATGGTACAACCTCTCTCTGCCCCTCATCCCTCCATGAGGAAATCTGGCTCAGGGATAGGAGTTGACACTCAATCCGTTGGAGACTGATTAATGACCCCAGAATGCCTTTTCACAGAAGCAGATACGCCTTTCCAGTAAACAGAATATCCACTGACCAGGGACCCTCCTCTGGGTCGGAGTGCTTAGTGAGAGGTAGATAACCTCAAAAGAAAAAAGTGAAAGTTGCTCAGTCGTGTCCAACTCTTTGCAACCCCATGAACTATACAGTCCATGGAATTCTCCAGGCCAGAATACTGGAGTGGGTAGCCTTTCCCTTCACCAGGGGATCTTCCCAACCGAGGGATCGAACCCAGGTCTCCCGCATTGCAGGCAGATTCTTTACCAGCTGAACCACAAGGAAAGCCTGGATACCTTCAAGGCATCTCATATTCAGACTGTAGTGTTAGTTGCTCAGTTGTGTCTGACACTTTGCAACCCCACAGATTGTAGCCCACTAGGCTCCTCTGGGAGAAGGCAATGGCACCCCACTCCAGTACTTTTGCCTAGAAAATCCCATGGACGGAGGAGCCTGGAAGGCTGCAATCCATGGGGTCGATAAAAGTCCAACACGACTGAGCGACTTCACTTTCACTTTTCACTTTCATGCACTGGAGAAGGAAATGGCAACCCACTCCAGTGCTCTTGCCTGGAGAATCCCAGGGACGGGAAGCCTGGTGGGCTGCTGTCTATGGGGTCGCACAGAGTCGGACATGACTAAAGCGACGCAGCAGCAGCAGCAGGCTCCTCTGTCCATGGAATTCTCCAGGCAAGAATATTGGAGTGGGAAACCATTCCCTTCTTCGGGGGATCTTTGCAACCCAGGGATCGAACCCGAGTCTCCTATATTGCAGGCAGATTCTTTACTGTCTGAGCCAAAGTCCTGAAGAATTAAACACAGCCTGTAGCCCTGAGATGGCTAAATGTCTGCCAAATATAGTCTACCCTGAACAGTGCAAGATAAACACTGATGAAGCTTCTTTCCAAAGTCATCATTTTCTGGACTCCAGGCAACTCAGGGCAGATGACTCTTCTTTTATTTATATTATCTTTAGTTGTTAGTAGTATTATATCGCTTAGATCACTTAGCCTGAGGCGATTTTAGCTGTCATCATGACTTTCTGAGCATTGGATAGAATTCATTAGAATTTACAAACCATTATTCAGGGTGGCTTACTTTTGTAATCCCAAGCCTATTTCTTTAGGTGTTGATTTATGATGAGATTATTGTCTCTAAATTCTGAGGAAGTTATCTCAAGAGTTTGCAACCTTTATTCTGTCAAGCTTGGTAGCTTTTAGAATTTCCTCTACTTGAAGACTTTAGTGATCAAAACCAGCTACATGGCTGAAAATCCAGCATCTATAGCAGTCATTTATTTACATTTTATACTGAACAACAAATGGGCAGGCTGCACAAGTTTTTTATGCACTTTATGTATGTGTGACACTTTCACATATAATGCCTGAATGGAGAGGAAGAACATCTCTTCAGTCCTAGCCTGTCCCAGTCTCACAAAGATAATGGATGGAAAGATTTCAGGAGAAATGAACATTTTGTTCTTCAGTCCATAATGGTCTTTTCCCTCTTCTTCCTTAAAAGGAATGAGGTTTATCCTACTCACCAAAGTAGATTTCTCTTTGCATCAAAAAGCTTTGTAAAGGAGCCAGCTGCACCAAGAGAGTCCTGAAATTCTTGAGAAACCGGTTTTCAATTAGGAAGGCTTGATCCAAGGCTAAGGGGGTTCATCATTTAGTGGCACTAAATTAGCCATGGGGGACTCTGGGGTCTCTTTCTAAATTGGCCACTTTTAGCCTTGTGCAGCTTGCCTGCTTTGTGAATTGCTTGTGAAACTGCAATGAGGTAATGTTTTGAAAGTGTTTTGAAAACCATAAAATGCTATATACAACTCTTAAGTTGTTCCTTCGGAGCAAAGCAGTGAGCAGTGAAAAAGGAATCAGCTGAAAGCAATTGATGCATTTACTTTTTCATGAGCCAGACATGAAGTGCTGATGTTTATTGAGCATTTACCATGTGCCAGGCATGGTATAAGTGTTTGGCTTTTATTAACAGATCTAATCTTTATAACGTTGTAGTAAGGTCGATACCATTGCTGTTGTTTAGTTGCTAAGTCATGTCTGACTCTTTTGTGACCCCATGGACTGTAGCCTGCCAGGCTTCCATGTCCATGGGATTTTCCAGGCAAAAATACTGGAGTGGGGTGCCATTTCCTTCACCAGGGGGTCTTCCTGACCCAGGGATTGAACCTGTGTCTCCTGCATTGGCAGGTGGATTCTTTACCACTGAGCCATGAGGGAAGACCGTAAGGTAGATATTTATGGCCCATTTTACAGATGAGAAACACTGAAGCACAGAAAAGTTAAGCATCCTGTCCAAGGTCATATAGAGGAAATATACTCAGGTCACACATTTAGCAAGCAATGAGATGAAGCTGGGATGCAAATCCAGGCAGCCTGGCTCCAGAGCCCAGACTATACTGCTGGCAGTCTAATCCTTCCTTACTAACTGAATTGGTAGCAGGTCCAAGACATTTGTTATGTATGTCTCAAAAGGTTAAATGTTATGTAAATCTTGAAAGGTTAAAATTGTGATGAGTAAAGACACTAAGAATCCTTTAAGGATTTGGATTTGATTCCCTTCTGATGCCTAGTCTTCATAGTTTTGGGTCCTATCTTGCTTATATAGAATAAGTGTGTGGTCCTTAAACATGCTTGTAAAGTCATCTCTTAAACACCCACTTCATCAGCAAAATTGTGGTAATGGAATTGTTTGATCTTCAAAGACCAATAAGATTGAAATGAGAGGATGTAAAGAAAAAAACTTTATAAAGTATAATGTCAGTGAAGTATTTTATGCTGGAGTCTATAATAAAAATCAGCATCAGTTAATATAATTCTAATAATTTTACTCTTCTAAAAAATTCACCTGCTGATGGTGATTGGATCTCTTTTCCTTTTTAGTAAAAAAAAAAAAAAACCCAAAACTGGCCGCACTTGCCCTCTGCAATGGCCCACACTCGTCTGTGGACTGCGCCTCTCTCTGAATCTGAATAAATCCATTTCTTACCTAAAAAAACAAAACAAAACAAAAACAACCAAAGTATCAACTATATTTTTTAACCTAAGATTGATTCATAAACATGTTTGATTTCATACTAAAATATAAATATATAACATAAAAATATATTCTTAAATATTTAAATCTATAGCTTTTGATGTATATGTGTCAAGGATATGTGTCATAGTTAACCATTCACTATTATCGGATATTTAAGATGCCTCCAGTTTTTAAATGATAATAAATAATATCACAGTGAATTTCTTGGTGCATATCTTAGGAGGAATAAATACCCAGAAGTAGAATTATTGACCCAAAAAGTATAGATATCTGAAAGCTTTTGGTATGTCTTGCTAAATTTGTTTTTTTAGAAGCATGAATTAATATTTACTTGTGACAAAAATGTACAAGGTATCTTTTTTTTGAAAATTGGATGTTTTCATTTAAAAATATTTGCCAATTTATGGTTTGCATTGTTTCCATTTAACAGCTCTTCATATATGTTTAATGCTAATTCCTTTTTTTCTATAAATGGGACATACTTTGCATATCTATTGGTTAGGTTTTCATACTGATTTCTTATGAAGTTTACTAGTCCTTTTGATTCAAATTTGTAGCAGAAATGTGTTATTACGTAGCTTATATTTATTTTGATTCCATCCTCATAATTTTCTTTGTAATTTAGCTTAAAGTCTCTAAGCTTAGGATGTCATTCCTCACCTATGTAACCATTGAAAAGAATTAAGTACTAATAATATAAAGTGCAGAGAAGGCAATGGCACCCCACTCCAGTACTCTTTCTTGCCTGGAAAATCCCATGGATGGAGGAGCCTGGAAGGCTGCAGTCCATGGGGTCGCTGAGGGTCGGACACGACTGAGCGACTTCACTTTCACTTTTCACTTTCATGCATTGGAGAAGGAAATGGCAACCCACTCCAGTGTTCTTGCCTGGAGAATCCCAGGGACGGGGGAGCCTGTTGGGCTGCCGTCTATGGGGTCGCACAGAGTCGGACATGACTGAAGCGACTTAGCAGCAGCAGCAGCAATATAAAGTGATATCCAGTTACACTGTTAAGAAAAAAACATAATGTCTCGCAAAACAATGTTAATTATGATCCCATCTCTCTCCCTCTTTCTATCCCCCCATCCCTCTCTCCCTTCATACACACACACATACAGGTTTATTTATTTATGAATTGATATTGAATGTCTCCTTTGTGGCACAGATATAGCATTGGTCAAAACAGATAAAATCTGAGTCCTTATGGAACTTGATTTATTGGAGAGGCCATACAGCAAAAGATTGGGAATTCCCTGGTGGTCCAGTGGTTATGAATCCACTGGATTAGCTCTGTCACTGCTAAGTACTTGGATTTGATCCCTGGTTGGGGAACTAAGATCCCACAAGCCACGGGCGAAAAAAAAATCACCAAAAATAAATAGAATGTCAGATAGTGGTAAGTGCTATTAACAGAAGTAGAGCAGGGTAAGAGATGGAAAGTGACGGGGGCTCCTTTAGATTCAGTGGTCAGAGATCTTTCTAAGGTGGCATTAAGATCAGAAAGTATTGAATGAAGTAGCTAGTATAATATTTTATATACCCATATGGATAGAAGAAACCCAAAGTTCTGTATTCCCCTTCTCACTGAATATTAATGGTGGTTCTTTTGTCACTCAGACAAATCCAGCAAAGGAACCTATCCTAAACTTTTCCCTTACCTGCCATAACTAATCATCACATTTTTGCCCCCTATATATTTCTAAATTTATTTTCTACTTGCCATTGTCTTCTCTTAGGCCCTTGTGACTTTTTGTTTTCTTTCACTTTTTGAAAAGATATAGTGGTTTATTTTTATGCACCAAATAGCGTGCAATTAAAATCTATAACACACGAGAACTAACTTGGTGTGGCTTCCACTGGTCAAATGGGGGAAACATGAGCATGAAAATAAACATTAATAGTAATGGATTATCAAATAGGAATCTGGGAGTTCACACTGATATAAACAAAAGAATTTTTAAAAATGAGAAAGAAGAAAAGGTCTTCCTTATAGTAGAAATGCAGCTGATCAATGTGGAAACAATGATCAGATCAGATTAGATCAGTTGCTCAGTCGTGTCCAACTCTTTGCAACCCCATGAATTGCAGCATGCCAGGCCGCCCTGTCCATCACCAACTCCTGGAGTTCACTCAGACTCACGTCCATCGAGTGGGTGATGCCATCCAGCCATCTCATCCTCTGTCATCCCCTTCTCCTCTTGCCCCCAGTCCCTCCCAGCATCAGAGTCTTTTCCAATGAGTCAACTCTTCTCATGAGGTGGCCAAAGTACTGGAGTTTCAGCTTTAGCATCAGTCCTTCCAAAGAAATCCCAGGGCTGATCTCCTTCAGAATGGACTGGTTGGATCTCCTTGCAGTCCAAGGGACTCTCAAGAGTCTTCTCCAACACCACAGTTCAAAAGCATCAATTCTTCGGTGCTCAGCCTTCTTCACAGTCCAACTCTCACATCCATACATGACCACAGGAAAAACCATAGCCTTGACTAGACGAACCTTTGTTGGCAAATTAATGTCTCTGCTTTTGAATATGCTATCTAGGTTGGTCATAACTAAGAATGATAGAATTAGAAAAATCATGACTAGGTAGCCACTATTACAAAAACTGACTCGGCCACGAGTCATCAATGGCTGCTAAAACTGGGTGAAAGTATGATGATAAATGGGATATGTATATAATCTCATAAAGTAGTCACCTACACAAGGTACTTACTGATTACAAAGGGAAAAATAGTAACTGTATAGTGGAGAATTCCTTCAGACACTGCATTAACCAAGCAAAGCAAACATCACTGGTAATAGGACACATGGACATCACATGCCTCCATCATGCACTGAGGACAGAACAGTACTTCCCTGGTATTTTTGCCAAAAATGCATAACCTAGATCTAAATACCATGAAACAACATAGGTTACCAAATGCAGGGGCCTTCTTCAAAATAATTGTCCTGCACTCTTTAAAAGTATCAAGGACATGGGGCTTCCCTGGTGGTCCAGTGGCTAAGACCCTGCACTCCCAATGCAGGGGGCCCAGGTTTGATCGCTGGGTGGGGAACTAGATTCCACATGCTTCAACTAAGACTTGGTACAGCCAAATAAATAAATATTTAAAAAATAATAATAAAAATATCAAGGTCATGAAAGAAGACAGAGAAACTACTTTAGACTACAGAAGACTAAGGTGACAGATGATAACTAGATTCATTTGTAATCCTAAATTGTATCCTGGTTAGAAAACAATTTTTCCTTTTGATATTAGACAGTTGATGAAATCTGAATGTCTATAAATTATAGGCTTCCCTGGTGGCTCAGATGGTAAAGAATCTGCAATGTAGGAGACTCATGTTTGATCCCTGGGTTGGGAAGATCCTCTGGAGAAGGAAACGGCAACCCACTCCAGTATTCTTGCCTGGAGAATTCCATGGACAGAGGAGACTGACAGGCTCCAGACTGTGGGGTCACAAAGAGTCAGACATCACTGAGCGACTATCACTCATTCACTCAGATTATAGTAGTGTATAAATGTTAATTCCTGATTTCAATAACTGTATTGTGGATATAGAAGGAAATGTCCTAGTCTTTTAAGAAATAACACTAAAGTGTTCAGGGTAAAGCATGTCCAAAGAAAATTTCAACTAGAACCTCTTCTAGATGCTTTTTTATGGATGGAGGTCACATGACACTCTGTCAATTGTCTGGTAGAGTATCCATAATAACCACTTGCAGGTTTCTTTGATACTCCTGGATTTGTTTGTTCAGGAGCCATCACTGAATGCCAGTGTGTAAGCACAGCACTATGTGTGCACAGGATAAGGCAGGAGCAATTGAAATGTGTCCTCAGGGAATTGACCACCTATAGGAGACAAGCCAAAGAGAATTAATGAGAATGAGAAAGCAAATGTGGTAAATACTAACATTTGAGGAATGTAGGTGACGGGTATCCGTTTATTATTTTTGCAAATTTTCAGATCTATGAAATTATTCCAAAATAAAAAGTTAAAAAGGTAAAAACTATTAGAAAGATGAAAAGAAATTAAAAAACAGTAAAAATATTTCAATAGAACTAGACTTTTATAGACAACTTACAAAACTTGTCCCTCTATTAGACCACAAAGGAAAATAACATTCTACAAAGCACAGAAATGTACACACCATACTCACAGACTACAAGCACTAAAGCAAGGAAAAATAAAGTGTTTAAAAATCCAAACTGCTTAGACAATCTCAACTGTCTCTAAACCATAACTGAATCAAAGAAGAGATACTATATACTTCCAGACAATTTAGAGTACGAGTTAGTTGCTCAGTCGTGTCCAACTCTTTGCGACTCCATGGACTGCGGTCCACCAGGCTCCTCTGTCCATGGGATTTCCCAGTCAAGAATACTGAAGTGGGTAGCCATTCCCTTCTGCAGGGGATCTTCCTGACCCAGGGATCGAACCTGGGTCTCTGGCATTGCAAGCAGATTCTTTATCAATTGAGCCACCAGGGAAGCTCATTTAGAATACATTTATATATTTAGAATAGAAATATATATTTCTATATTTAGAATATAATAGTAATGAATAAAACCTCTGGGATGTTGCCTAAATTATAGGCAAGGGAAAAATCCACAGTCTAAAAACTATTATTATTCATCAAGAAAGAATAAAAATCATAAACTGTTTTAGAAATTAGGGCAAAAGTATAAAAGCTACTAGAAGTCCAGTAGTGGTGGTGCTCTCTTTTCTCTTTTGGTGCTCTCCTTCCTCTGCTCTCACAAGGCTTTGTCAGCTACTTTAGGGAGCAATTTAGGGAGCAATTTCAGTGGGCCAGTACCGAGTGCTGGACTGGAGAAGAAAATAGGAGTATCTCTTTGTGGAACTTTCAAGGTGTGTGTGTAAGAGAGGGAAAATATCAGATAATAAATTATAAATTCAAAAATTCAATGAAGGTTAGGAAGATGAAGTACATATTGCTATTCAGTATCCCTAGTGTAGTGTCCGGAGAAGGCAATGGCACCCCACTCCAGTACTCTTGCCTGGAAAATCCCGTGGATGGAGGAGCCTGGTGGGCTGCAGTCCATGCGGTCACTAAGAGTCAAACATGACTGAGCGACTTCACTTTCACTTTGCACTTGCATGCACTGGAGAAGGAAATGGCAACCCACTCCAGTGTTCTTGCCTGGAGAATCCCAGGGACGGGGGAGCCTGTTGGGCTGCCGTCTATGGGGTCGCACAGAGTCGGACAGAACTGAAGCGACTTAGCAGCAGCAGCAGCAGCAGTAGCAGTGTAGTGTCACCTAACAGGGCTGTCTGTTGTCACTGCCTCCCTCCTTCCTGTTTTTCTCTGACTCTCCCTCTCCCTCTTTTCCTGTCTCTCCCTACCTTTTCGTTTTTCTCTTTTCTCCTCTCGCTTTATCTCTCCCCCGCCTCCCAATTTCCTGAAGACAACATGCTTATTTTTGCCTCATCTCGAGCCTAGTGCTTTGCTTGATAGCACTCAACAGTGGCCACTGAATGAATGTATTGAGAAATTAATGAATGAACCCTATAGGCTATTACTGAGTGGACACTCTGCCAGACAATGTGTAGGTTACCATTTGATGAACTATTTGTAAAAAAATAACCTAGAAGAGAACGTAGGAAATATATACTATAGAGTGCAAAATAGTCACAAAATAGTTTAGACAAGCTAGTAGACTGTTTAAGCAGTATAAGGTTAATTGAAATTCTATGAAGGGTAGTTTGTGTAAGGGAAAATCATGCCTAGTTTATTTTTTAGAATGCCTGAATGAAGTATTTCAGTGTACTCTGGGAAATCAGTACATGTAGTTTATTTTGATTTTTCACAGAATTCTGATGAAGGTTCACATCCAAGACCCACACTGGGGTGGGAATGTGAAGTGTCAAAGGAAGGACTGAGGTGTATGACAGAAAAAGTAGTAAGAAAAGACGTGGAAGTAATAAGTGAGGACTAAATTAGGGACACCTTGCATGGTAAGGACTTGGGATTTTATTGTGCTGCCTTTGAAGAGTTTTGAGAATGTTATCTGATTTATAGCTCTAAAGGATCTGGTTGCTGTGAGGCTAAACCATAGTTAAATAAGAGCAGTACATCAAGACTAAATAAAAGGTTGCTGCAGTAGGCGATGGTGGTATGAACTACAATAATAGCAGTGATAGTAGTAAGAAGTGTTTAATCTAGAAAAATGTTGAAGGTAGAGGGAACAGAAATTTACTGTGATTTGCTGTGTGGTGTAAGAAAAACAGAAGTTTTTGACTTGAGCCCTTGAATGAATACATTTATACTTGTCTCCTTGCCATACTGCCTGAAGAGGAGTGAGTATTTCATGGAGTTTATTTCTGTAGGACAGGGAGATTACTTACTTAGGAGGTTGTTGCAGTCATTCTGGAAAGATGAAAGGGGGCCTGAATCCAGGTAGCAGCTCTAAGTACGGAGAGATATTCAAAGGTCACAGTCCTGAGAGACATTTACGAAGTAAAAATAATGATTTAGGAAAGCAGTTTCAGGTATTTCAATAAAAATTCAAGATAACGGAATCATTTTTCCCAATAACTCCACCTACTGATATACTAAACCTTTGAGCAAGATTTGTCTGAGGCCTGTTTTTACACAGCCCAAGAGCTCAGAATGGGTTTTCCCGTGGTGCAGTGGTAAAGAACCCACTTGCCAATGCAGGAGACTCAGGTTCGATCCCTTGTTCGGGAAGATCTCCTAGAGTATGAAATAGCTACCCACTCCAGTAATCTTGCCTGGAAAATTCTGTGGACAGAGAAGCCTTGATGGCTACAGTCAATGGGGTTGCAAAGAGTCAGACATGACTGAGCACTCATGGACAGAGCTAAGAATATTTTTTAACATTTTCAAAGTATTTTAAAATGCAGATGAGGTTGGATATGTAACAGAGAACATTTATGGCTTCCAAACCTAAAACATTTACTGTCTGGCCCCTAACAGTGTATATTTGCCAACCCATGGTGTGGATCAGTGGGTTTTTTTTTTTAGTTTGTCTTTAATCTTCTATTTCTTTAAAATTTTATTTTTTAATTGAAGGATAATTGCTTTACAGAATTTTGTTTTCTGTCAAACCTCAACATGAATTAGCCATGGGTATACATATGTCCCCTCCCTCTTGAACATCCCTCCCATGGATCAGTGGTTTTTAAAGTGTGGTTCCTAGAGCAGCAAGCAGTGCCTGGTAACTTATTATAAATTCAGATTTTCAGGCCTTAACACAGACTTGCTGAATTAGAAACCCTGAGAATGGGACCCAGCATTGTGTGTTTTAACAAGCTCTCCAGGTGATTCTGATGCATGTTGATTTCTGATAATCACAGATCTAGAGAAATTTTTGTACCTGGTGAAAAATCACAGCTTCTCTGGAGGCTCAGTGGTAAAGAATCCGCCTGCCAATGCAGGTGATGCAGGTTTGATCCCTGGATGGGGAAGATCCCCTGGGGAAGGATATGGCAACCCATTCCAGTATTCTTGCTTGGGAAGTCCCATGGACAGAGGAGCCTGGCGGGCTACAGCCCTTGGGATTGCAGAGAGTTGGAAACAACTTGGCAACTGAGCACATGAAGAATAAAAGTGCATAAGAGCTTCAAACTGGAAACAGAAATGTCAACCAATAGAAAGGTTGGTACAATGAGAATATTTAATAGCTTGTGGTAAAGGGCATGCCACGGAGTGTACAAAAAAGGCAGACTGCTTGTGTTTGAATCCCAGCTCCACCAGAGTAGCAGCTGGTGACCTTGGGCAAGTTACTTGACCTCTCTAAGCCTCAGTTTCTTCATGTGTTAAATGGGCATAAAAATAGTAACTACTTTATAGGGTTATAAGGATTAAACAATTAAAGTAGATGAGTGGCTGGTACATAAGTATTAGATATGAAGGGCAATATGCATTTAATGTATTATGCTACTTCTAAGGAAAACCATGTCAAAGTTAACTTCCTAAAAGTGACAGCCCATGTATTTTGCATATAACAAAATGATTGAGCAACCTGAAAGTGTAGATTTTGAAGGTTCAAATGTTGGCACTGCCCCGTAAACCTGTTTTCACACGTGAAAAAAACCTTTAAATTGCTTTAATAGGATTGTGAAGAAAACTGCTTAAATGTGTATCCCTACATTTTATCTGTATATGGGCATTTCCTAATTGCCTTTTATTTCTTTCACCGTTTCCTCAGCTCCTCCTTTCCAAAATTCCTCAGCTGTCTTGATAGTCCCTGAGAAACATTGCCAGAACTAAGGTGCAAAGTGGCTTCCTTCACTGTAAGCAGATTTGGCTTTTTCCATGAATCAAGGTCATGAGAGTCGGTGTCTAGTGTTTTCTCAGCTATGTCCCCGGGGCCAAGTCTGATCTAGGACAGGGCTGTAATCCTGATATCTCCTGGGATTTCACCCTTTTAGCTGCTTTGGCATATAAAATGCTTAGCATGTATTTAGCAACGCCTGAACACTGAACAGGCACACAAAGAAATAGAATGCCCCCCCTCTCCGTGGAGGCCACGTCGTATTTTTTTCTACATCCCAGTACCTAGAACGCAGTAGGCCCTATAATGTATGTTGCGTTAAACCTGTTTGAACGGATGTGCCCTTCTCCGTGGAGCTTAAAAACCTCCATTTCCTAGGCTGAGTTTACGGTGCAAGCAGCTAAAGCCACTGACTGCATTATATGCTCGTCTAGAGCAGCAACCTGCAGATACCTAGTTCAGAAAGAAGAATCACTACATTTTCTCCCCCTTAACATTAATAATATAAAAGGACCAGAAAAACCAGTCCCCAAAGGGGCACAGCGCAAAAAGCACAGCGCTGCAGCCACCCGGCTCCTGTTACGCCGCGATTTCGAAGGGCGACGAGGCCCGAGCCTTGGGCCGGAGAAAGGCAGCCTCCTTGTGACGTCAAATCAGCGGACTCTCGCCCCGGCTTCAGGCCGGTTCCGGTTCCCCGGCTTTCCGGGAGCGAGAGTACGTGAGCGCGGCGGCGTTCTGCGCGTGCTCCGCAGAGGGACGCGAGAAGGTTGGGTCCAGCTCGCGGAGGAGATGCTTGATTGGCTGAAGCCGTGCTGGGGGGTTCCCCAGCCCTTTCGGCAGGGGTAAAACAATAAGAGGGGGCGGCGGCAAAGGGGGCGGGACGTCCGTGTTCCTTGTCGCTCGCCGCAGCGCCTGGCGCCCGGGAAGAGGTGGTTGTGAGCGGAACCTGCTCTCGGCTCTCCGGCTTCCTAGGCTTGAGATTTGTCAGAGGGAGGGGGCGGCGAGTGAGAAGAACCTGCTGCAGCCGGTCCTCGGCGACTCTCCCGCTGACCTCCGCGCGACGTACCCGCCGCCGCTGTTGGTTGGAGGTGTGTACGGGGGCCGGGAAGGACGGTCGGTGTGGTGGTCGGAAGGGGACATTCCCGTCGCGCGCAGCGGCCCGCGGCAACCGTTCTTTACGTGAGCCCCGGTGTCGGAGGTGTTGAGGCCGAGAGAGACATTGTTCTTGCCGGCTGCCTACGCTGCTGGTGTGTGCGTGAGAGAAGCCGAGCCTTTCCTCTCAGGTGAGGGGTGGGAGGCCGCGTGGGCAGGGAGGTGACCGGCGCGCGTCGTGCGGACAGAGGGCTCCGAGGGCACAGGTGGGGCCGGTGTTGGTTGGGGATGAGATGGCGAGCTGGGTAAGGGGACGCAGCGGCTCCCAAAGGCGCGCTGATAGAGGCTTCGGACGGGACGTAGGGGAGTGGGCTTGCCGGAGAGTGTGTTTTCAGGTGCGCAGCCCCCCACTCGTCCCCGACTCTTGTGGCTCTTACTCCCGGTTCCCCGGGAACGGGGAGGCCGCCGCTGCCGCCCCGCCCGTGGGGGAGGGGAAAAGAGGCTGTGTCGGCGGAGGCAGAAGCGACGCAGATGCGAAAGTAGCGGCCTCCGGGCACCATTTCTCTGCACGGAAACAGAATCCGGGTCTGAAGCAGCCGCCGCTTTGCTTACCCAGTACCTGGTGTTCCGCGGTCTCTGACCCGCCTCGGTTTTATCCCGGACGAGTTCTGAAACCCGGGCTATATATAACGTGTTCCTTCTCCGTGCCCTTTTATGCAGGCGATCTCTTACTGACTCAGGAATAGAAGAGATGTTTGCTCTGGGGAGGGGGTTTATTTATTTTTTCCCATCTCTTTTTTTGGGGAGAGTGGGAAGGATAGTCAAGGGGAGGAACATAACGTCCCTAGGTTGTGTTAATTTTGTTAGTTGAATCTGATCGAATTTTACCTGCATCTCTAAAGGCAGATTTCTTAAGATGGCCCTGTGCCGCTTTGGGGCGAGTGTAGATTGCAGCTACAATTTTCCGCATAGATCAATTTTTTTTTCCCTCCAAGGTATGCCTAGTTTCTTAACAGAACTTTTTTTTTTTTGGAGGGTCAATGCCTTTGCTGTCTGAAAAATCAAACAAAAACAAAACCATACACGTGCACCGAAGCTGGAATAATAGCAAAGTTATTCCGTCTTGTCCCCATATGATTGTTGTGATAATAACTTGTGTCGAAATACTGGCTTTAGCAGCTCGTGCTAGTCTTTCAAATGTTAGCATTGCATGTACCTGGATTCGTGAAACATTAACTGCAGTTTGGGGAGCCTCCTATATTAGAGGGGAAGAAAGTGGGAATTCCTTGTCTAGCTCCATATTTGGCAGTTAATATAGCCTTAGGCATGTGAACAAAGTTTCAGAGTAAACATTTGGCCCTGTTAGTATCCAGTGGTCCTTTTGATGTCCAAAATTCCTGGTCTCAGAAAATAGACGGTATGATTCGTTTAAACTGAAATGTGTTGTTTCTTTGGTGATATTATTTTCCCGTTAAATATTTGGGATTAGCCAAGAGAAAACATGTGTTATGATTTCATCTCTTGAGGCTGTTTAATTCTGAAAAGTTAGCAAGGAATTGAAGGGAGGATAAGGACCTCAAATGGATTTCTTTCTATTTAGGAGCTATTATAGTTCAAGTTGTTGAATATTCAGGGTTGAAATATTTGTCAGTGAGTAGCAAGAGGAAATGGCAACCCACTCCAGTGTTCTTGCCTGGAGAATCCCAGGGACGGGGGAGCCTGGTGGGCTGCCGTCTCTGGGGTCGCACAGAGTCGGACCCGACTGAAGCGACTTAGCAGCAGCAGCAGCAGCAGCAGCAAGAGGAAAGAACCAGAATGCTTGTGGAGTGGATAGGGACCAAAAATGGAAGGAGAAGTAAATGTCTTGAATTTGGTAGTCGAGTGAGTGAGTAGTTAGTAGGTGAGGAGAATTGCTACCAGAAAGCTCTTGAGTTTGAATAGTATTGGCACTGTTGGTAGTAGGTTATTTTCATTATCCACAGTTCACTTAATGAAAATCTCCGTATAGAACAGTCTTATGGACTCTGTGGGAGAGGGAGAGGGTGGGAAGATTTGGGAGAATGGCATTGAAACATGTAAAATATCATGTATAAAACGAATTGCCAGTCCAGGTTCAATGCATGATACTGGATGCTTGGGGCTAGTGCACTGGGACGACCCAGAGGGATGGTATGGGGAGGGAGGAGGGTTCAGGATGGGGAACACATGTATACCTGTGGCGGATTCATTTTGATATTTGGCAAAACTAACACAATTTTGTAAAGTTTAAAAAATAAAATAAAAAGAAAATCTCCCTATCAGCTAGTTACTGAAAATATATAAATACCAGTAGTGTCTTTAGGTTAACAGTTTCCTTGTCCTGAAGAATTATTGCTGTTAATTGCCCATTATCAGGATTGAAAGTTCTTCCCTTGATTGCTTTAAGTAAGACTTTTCCCAACATATTTTATACTGAGTGGGTATGGAGGTGAGGAATGACCCCTTTTCAAGGCTGGTTTTGATAATTACAAACTAGAGGGTTGTTCCTGAACTTAAATTCAGTAGAATTTAATTGACAGACATGACTCTTGCCACGGGAAACATTTAAAAGCTGACAGAACAAACAAGTTCCATCTCCTGGAACTCTGGACTGGCTTGAGCAGCAATGTAATCAGTTTCTTGATGGCTGTCCCTCAGCTTATTTTTATCTTTTAAATTCTAGATATTTTACCGTATGTTGATACTGTAGGTATGTTGGGATGACTGTTGTGGATTTCCTTTTATGTTACTGTCTTTTGTCTTTTAACTTCTTCCTGCAGTATCAAATAAACTAACAGTTGGACTTTAATTTTTTTTTACATTCTTGCATCCTGGGATGGTCTTCAAAAGTGGTAGTTCTTAAACAGATATAATGAAAACATCACTGTCCTAGGGAGGAGACCAGGTTTCAAATGCTCTCTCTCATAACTGGGGGACTTTGAACTACTTTCCTTAGGCTCTTAACATTGTGGCTTCCTTTTCTGTAAATGAAGCTATTATCTTATCTATCTGAAGGAGGTAAAGGGATGTGTAGGTTACTTGTTTAAGGTTGCCTTAAAGCATAATATAAATACACACTAATTTTTGTGGGGCAGCATTTCCACTTCAGTGCTTGGTCACTTTTAATACTTTCTGAATTTAAAAACTCACCTCCTTACCTTTGGGGCCCTCTGAAAGAAAAGGCTTAATCCACAACTATCTCTTATTTCTGTGACTGGTGCTTAGATCTTGTTTGTGATGCTTTCATTTCATGGTGCCACAACAAATTGAAGGTTGCTGCTTTCAGTAGATAAGCATTGCTGTTTTGATTGGTAAAGTCATTTTAAATAGAGACCCTTTGGTAGTTCCAAAGGTTTCAATTTTGATATGGGGTTAGCTGTTAAGAATGGGTATTGCAGTCCTTGCTTCAGTGACAATGGACCTGGGCCTGACTAGTGTGAGCCAGCCAGGAGTGAGGGGCTCTAGAGAGGAAAGGGTGGGATAATTATTCAGTAGTAGAGATAAGTTCTGAACTAGCATAGACATAGCCTTTGGTAACAGTTTTTGATAAGAAAACTGCATCCTCTTTATAGGATCTTACTTTTTTTTGTAATAGAAAGCAAGATAGAGTACTACTTCTAACTTCACAATACTGAAAAATTATTTTTGTAGAATTTTTTCTGTTTTCCAAAATGTCATTTTCTTTTGGCTTCTTTTTTAAAAAACAAGACAACATGGGGTCTCAACTTTTTAGCAGTTTTTATTTTGGACTTTTTTCTTCTAAGTATTAAATTGTGATGGAATTTCATGTAATTAGTTGCAATAACTGAAATTCCCCATCCCCAACTGTTAGAGTTAAAGATACTGCAGTTCTCATCACTCCTTATAGATGGTGGTCAGAATATTCCAGGGTCTTTGAAGAGTGAATTTTCAATTCTGCATTTTGATGCTTAAGGGGCTTCCCAGGTGACTCAGTCATAAAAGAATCTGCCTGCAATATGGAGGGCCCTGGTTTGGGCCCTGGGTTGGGAAGATCCCCTGGAGAAGGGAATGGCAACCCACTCCAGTATTCTTGCCTGGAGAATACCCAGACAAGGAGGAGCCTGGTGGGCCACAGTCCATGGGGTTGCAAAGTGTTGGGCACGACTAAGCAGCTAACACTCACTCACTTTGATACTTATATATGGCTGAGGTGCAGCTAGGTGTTTAGCAGTTTAGTATAGCTAGATTTTATGATCATGTGTAGATAGAGCCATTTTATTACTGAGTAGAGAACGGAGGTGCCATTTCAGAGATCCCTAAGATTAAAAAGGGTTAAAGGAACACAAAAGTATTTCACTTGGATAACCTTATCTTTTGTATTGTATTCTACACTGATCATTATTTTGCAGTAGTAGATCTAAAGAATTAATTTCATTTTCCTGTCCAAGTGCATACATTGCCCTTCATGTTAGTGAAATCATACTTTAGTTGCAAATTTTGTATTTCATTTTTTCCCCTTATGGTTTTAGCCTTTGACAATATTTTAATGACTGCATATGAACTGATGTTCCACAGTTGGGGTTCAGTATATTATTACATTTTTGGTTTCAAGACCATTAATTTAACATTGCCGCTGCTAAATCACTTCAGTCGTGTCCGACTCTGTGCAACCCCACAGACACCAGGCCACCAGGCTCCCCCATCCCTGGGATTCTCCAGGCAAGAACACTGGAGTGGGTTGCCATTTCCTTCTCCAATGCACGAAAGTGAAAAGTGAAAGTGAAGTTGCTCAGTAGTGTCCTACTCTCCGCTACCCCATGGACTGCAGCCTACCAGGCTCCTCCATCCATGGGATTTTCCAGGCAAGAGTACTGGAGTGGGTTGCCATTAGGCTATCAGAAAAAAAACAGTACTGTATCAGGTAAGTATACCAGATATTTTTAAAATTACCTCTTGGAAACAAAATTCCACTGTACCTTTGTATCTAGGCAGTAAGTTTCTTTATTTTTGTTTCTCTGTGTAGCTGCTCATTTTAAATTCCAGCATGGTAGAACTTTACTAGTCTGTTCCCCTACTCCACCTGCTCAACTTTATCTTCAATTAGTTGGTAATATTTAAGCACACTCAAGATTTTAACAATAAATTGTCACTAATGTAGGCATAATGTCAGATTATTTTTGCTCTGCTAGTAGTGCTAAATTAATTTTCACACTTTCGATCTTTATTTTAGAGCCATGTTTTTGAACCAATAACATATATCTGTTATGGTTATCAAAAAACAAGTGAAAATTTTAAAGTGTTTTAAAATTACAAAATTAATTATACTCTTTTTAATACTCAATAAATAGTTTACCAGTGGTGGTATGAATTGATATGAAGTTTTTTTTTCCCCTAGATCCACAACACGTTTTATCTTGTATACTTCTTTTTGTATTATCCCTTCCCCCTCCTCCCCGCCCAAGATGGGATTTGTAGCATTCTAGAATTTACTGTTTCTCCCAGCAGTCTTGATTCCAGCTTGTGATTCATTCATCCCAGTATATCACATTATGTCCTCTGCATATAAATTAAATAAGCAGAGTGACAGTATACAGTTTTGTGTTCCTTTCCCAATTTTGAACCAGTCTGTTGTTCCATGTCCAGTTCTGTTAATAATTTACTTCTTGACCTGCGTACAGGTTCCTCAGGAAACTGGTAAGGTGATTTGGTGCTCCTATTTCTGAAAGAATTTTCCACGGTTTGCTATGATCCACACAAAGGCTTTCTCGTAGTCTGTGAAGCAGAAGGGGATGTTTTTCTGGAATTCTCTTGCTTCTTTCTATGATCCAACAAAGTGGTGGCAATCTGATTTCTGGTTCCTCTCTGCCTTTTCTAAATCTAGCTTGTACATCTGTAAGTTCTCATTTCACATACTGTTGAAGCCTAGCTTGAAGGATTTTGAGCATTATGTTGCTAGCATGTGAAATGAGTGCAATTATCTTGTAGTTTGAACATCTTTGGCATTGCCTTTCTTTGGGATTGGAAAAAAAACTGATTTTTTTCCAGTCCTGTGGCCACTGCTGAGTTTTCCAAATTTGCTGACACATTGAGTGCAGCACTTTAACAGCATCATCTTTTAGGATTTGAAATAGCTCAACTGGAATTCTATCACTTCCACTAGCTTTGTTCGTAGTGATGCTTCCTCAGACCCACTTGACGTACACCCCAGGATGTCTGGCTCTAGGTGGGTGATCACACCATCGTGGTTATCAGAGCCATTAAGACCTTTTTGTATAGTTCTTCTGTGTATTCTTGCCACCTCTTTTTAATCTCTTCTGGTTCTGTTGGGTCGTTATCATTTCTGTCCTTTATCGTGCACATTCTTTCATGAAATGTTCCCTTGGTATCTGATTTTCCTGGAGAGAGCTCTTGTTGTTATTCAGTGGCTCAGTTGTGTCCAACTCTTTGTGACTCCATGGACTACACACCAGGCTTCCCTGTCCTTCACTGTTTCCCAGAGTTTGCTCAATCTATGTCCATTGAGTTGGTGATGTGATCCAACCATCTTGTCCTCTGTCGTCCCCTTCTCCTCCTGCCTTCAATCTTTGCCAGCATCAGGGTCTATTCCAGTGAGTCAGCTCTTCACATCAGGTGGCCAAAGTACTGGAGCTTCAGCTTCAGCATCAGTCCTTCCAATGAATATTGAGGGTTGATTTCCTTTAGGATGGACTGGTTTGATCTCCTTGCAGTCCAAGGGACTCTCAAGAGTCCTCTCCAGCACAAAAGTTCAAAAGCATCAATTCTTCGGCACTCAGTCTTTTTTACTGTCCAGCTCTCACATTCATACATGACTACTGGAAAAACCATAGCTTTGACGATACGGAACTTTGTTGGCAAAGTAATATCTGTGCTTTTTAATACACTCTCTAGGCTTGTCATAGCCTGTCTTCCAAGGAGCAAGCATCTTTTAATTTCATGGCTGTAGTTACCGTCTGCAGTGATTTTGGAGCCCAAGAAAATAAAGTCTGTCACTGTTTCCATTGTTTCCCCCGTCTGTTCAGAATGAAGTGATGGGACTGGATGCCATGATCTTCGTTTTTTGAACATTGAGTTTTAAGCCAGTTTTTTCACTCTCCTCTTTTACCTTCATCAAGAGGCTCTTTAGTTCCTCTTCGCTTTCTACCATTAGAGTGGTATCATCAGCATATCTGAGGTTGTTTATATTTCTCCCAGCAATCTTGATTGACAAGGGCATTTCATATGATGTACTCTTCATGGAAGTTAAAAAAGCAGGGTGACAACATACATACAGCCTTGATGTACTCAGTTTTGAACCAGTCCGTTGTTCCATGTCCGGTTCTACCTCTTGTTCTTGATCTGCATATAGGTTTCTCAGGAGGCAGATAGGTGGTCTGATATTCTTGTTTCTTGAATTTTCCACGGTCTGCTGTGATCCACACAGTCAAAGGCTTTAGCTTAGTCAATGAAGCAGAAGCAGATATTTTTTTGGAATTCTCTTGCTTTTTCTATGATCTGACAGATGTTGGCAATTTGATCTCTGGTTCTTCTGCCTTTTCTAAATCCAATTTGTACATCTGGAAATTCTCAGTTCACATACTTCCCATACTGAAAGAAGTCTTGCTTCTTTTCCATTCTGTTGTTTTGCTCTATTTCTATGCATTGTTCACATAAGAAGGCCTTCTTATCTCTCCTTGCTGTTCTTTGGAACTCTGTATTCAGTTGGGTGTATCTTTCCCTTTCTCCCTTGTCTTTCCCTTCTCTTCTTTCCTCAGCTATTTGTAAAGCCTCCTCAGACAACCACTTTGCCTTCTTGCATTTCTTTTTCTTTAGGATGGTTTTGGCCACTGCCTCCTGTACAGTGTCATGAACCTCCACCCTTATCTTCAGGCACTCTGTCTACCAGATCTAATCCCTTGAATCTACTTGTCACCTCTGCTGTATTTTTATAAGAGATTTGATTTAGGTCCTACCTGAATGCCTGGTGGTTTTCCCTACTTTCTTCAATTTATGTCTGAATTTTGGAATAAGGGGCTTGTGATCTGAGTGAGCCTCAGTTTGCTCCAGGTCTTGTTTTTACTGACTGTACAGAGCTTCTCCATCTTCAGCTGCAAAGAACATAATCAGTCTGATTTCAGTATTGACCATCTGGTGATGTTCATGTGTAGAGTCTTCTCTTGTATTGTTGGAAACAGTGTTTGCTATGACTAGTGTGTTCACTGGACAAAACTCTGTTATCTTTGCTGTGCTTCATTTTGCACTCCAAGGCCAAATTTACCTGTTATTCCTGTACCTCCTTGACATCTTACTTTTGCATTCCAGTCCTATATGATGAAAAGGACATCTTTTTGGGGGGTTCTAGAAGGTGTTGTAGATCTTCATAGAACTGGTCAACTTCAGCTTTTTCGGCATCAGTGTTTGGAGCATAGACTTGGATTACTGTGATATTGAATGGTTACTTTGAAAATGAACCAAGATCATTCTGTTGTTTTTGATGTTGCGCCCAAGTACTGCATTTCAGACTCTTGTTGACCGTGAGGGCTACTCCTTTTGTTCTAAGGGGTTCTTTCCCACAGTAGTATATAAAATGTTCATCTGAATTAAATGCAGGCATTCCTGTCCTTTTTAGTTCACTGATTCCTGAGATGTTGATATTCACTCTTGTCCACTTCTGCTTGACCACGTCCAATTTACCTTGATTTGTGGACCTAACATTCCAGGTTCCTATGCAATAATAATGCTCAAAATTCTCCAAGCTAGGCTTTATCAGTACATGAACTGTGAATTTGATGTTCAAGCTGGATTTAGAAAGGCAGAGGAACCAGAGATCAAATTGCCAACATCAACTGGATCATCGAAAAAGCGAGAGTTCCAGAAAAACATCTTCTTTTGCTTTATTGACTATGCCAAAGCTTTTGACTGTGTGGATCACAACAAACTGGAAAATTCTGAAAGAGATGGGAATACCAAACCAACTGATCTGCCCCCTGGGAAATCTGTATGCAGGTCAAGAAGCAGTAGTTAGAACTGGACATGGAACAGCAAACTGGTTCCAAATCGGGAGAGGAGTACATCAACGCTGTATATTGTCACCTTGCTTATTTAACTTATGTGCAGTGTACATATTGAGAAATGCTGAACTGGAAGAAGCACAAGCTGGAATCAAGATTGCTGGGAGAAATATCAATAACCTTGAATACACAGATGACGCCACACTTATGGAGAAAGTGAAGAACTAAAGAGCCTCTTGATGGAAGTGAAAGAGGATAGTGAAAAAATTGGCTTAAAACTCAATATTCAGAAAACTAAGATCTCAGAAAACTAAGATCATGGCATCTGGTCCCATCACTTCATGGCAAATAGATGGGAAAACAGTGGAAACAGTGAGAGACTTTATCTATTTGGGCTCCAAAATCACTGCAGATGGTGACTGCAGCCATGAAATTAAAAGATGCTTGCTCCTTGGAAGAAAAGTTATGACCAACCTAGATAGTATACTAAAAAGTTTTAATAATGTCTCATTAAAAAAGGGACATTACTTTACCAACAAAAATCTGCCTAGTCAAAGCTATGGTTTTTCCAATAGTCATGTATGAATGTGAGAGTTGGACTGTAATGAAAGCTGGGTGCTGGCAAGAATTGATGCTTTTGAACTGTGGTGTTGGAGAAGACTCTTGAGAGTCCCTTGGACTGCAAGGAGATCCAACCAGTCCATCCTTAAGGAAATCAGTCCTGAATATTCATTGGAGGGACTGATGTTGAAGCTGAAACTCCAATACTTTGGCCACCTGATGTGAAGAACTGACTTATTTGAAAAGACCCTGATGCTGGGAAAGATTGAAGGTGGGAGGAAAAGGGGACAATAGAGGATGAGCTGGTTGGATGGTATCATCGATGTGATGGACATGAGTTTGAGTATGCTCCGGGAGTTGGTGATGGACAGGGAAGCCTGGCGTACTGCAGTCCATGGGATTGCAAAGAGTCGGACACGACTGAGTGACTGAACTGAACTGAATATTGCAAGTTCCTATCCAGTATTGTTTTTTACCTTCACCATGAGACACATCCACAGCTGAGCATCATTTCTGCTTTGGCCCAGCAGCTTTATTCTTTCTGGAGGTGTTAGTAATTGCCCTTCCTTCTTCCCCAGTAGGGCTTCCCTGGTGGCTCAGAGGATAAAGCATCTGCCTGCAGTGCAGGCAGGGTTCGATCTCTGGTTTGGGAATATCCCCTGGAGAAGAAATGACAACCCACTCCAGTATTCTTGCCTGGAGAATCCCATGGACAGAGGAGCCTGGCGGGCTACAGTCCACGGGGCCGCAAAGAGTCAGACACGACAGAGTGACTTCACTTTCTTTCTTTCTTTCTTCCCCAGTAGCATATCAAATGCTTTCTGACCTGGAGGCATCTTCTGGTGTCATACCTTTTTGCTTTTTCATACTCTTCATGGGTTTCTCATGGCAAGAAATCTGCAGTGGGTTTCCATTGCCTCCTCCAGTGGACCATGTTTTGTCAGAATTCTTTACTATGACCTGTCCTCCTTGGGTGGCCCGACAGGGCATGGCTTATAGCTTCATTGAGTTAGGCAGGCCCCTTCACCAGGAGAAGGCAGTGATACATGAAGGGGAGCATTAACTTTATCTTTTAGTAATACTTTGGAAACTCGTTTATGTTGTTGCATTTTGCGTGCTAAGTCGCTTTAGTTGTGTCTGACTCTTTAGGACCCTATAAATGCAGCGTAGCCCGCCAGGCTCCTCTGTCCATAAGATTTTCCACGCAAGAAGAATGGGCTGCCAACCCGGGGATGGAACCCATGTCTCTTAGGTCTCCTGCACTGGCAGGTGGATCTTTACCACTAGTGCTACCTGCATATTATCAGTAAATTATTATTATTATTATTTTTTTAGTTCTACCAGTTTATTGCTACCAACCTGTGACCCTCCACCCTCATGCACACATGCTCAGTCATGTAACCCCATGGACTGCAGCCTGCCAGGCTCCTCTGTCCATGGACTTTTCCAGGCAAGAATACTGGAGTGGGTTGCCATTTCCTTCTCCATCAGTAAATTATTTTTATTGCCAAGTAGTATTTGATTATTTGGATTTACCACAGTTTGTTCATTCACCTGGCTAATGATCATTTAGTTGTTTTCAGGTTTTGAGTGTTAATAAAGCTGCTGCAAACAACATATAGTTCTCTGTGTAGACATATGCTTAATTTCTTTTACATAAATATCTAGGAATGGAATTGCTGGGTAATATGAGACATGTATGTTTACTTTTATGAGAAACTGCCATACTGTTTTCCAAAGTGACTGTACCTTTTTTCAGTTCCTACCAACTTTTCCCATCCTTGCAAGCACTCAGTATTTTTAGATTTTGATGTAAGCGTTATTAAAGGTATTTAGTGCTATGTCATTATGGTTTTAACTTCCAATTTAAAAAATATTTATTGGCTTTGCTGGGTCTTGCGCTTTTCTCTAGATGGAGCAAGTGGGGGCTGCTCATTGTGGTACGTTCTCTTGTTGCTGAGTGTGGGTTGTAGAGCACAGACTCAATAGTTGTGGCACATGGGCTTAACCCACCAGGCACCTCTGTCAATGGGGATTCTCCAGGCAAGAATACTGGAGTGGTTTGCCATGCCCTCCTCCAGGAGATCTTCCCAACCCAGGGATCGAATCCTGGTCTCCTCCATTACAGGCGAATTCTTTACTACCGTCTGAGTCACCAGGGAAGCTGAAAAATACTTGAGTGGGTAGCGTATCTCTTCTGCAGGGAAACTTCTTGACCCAGGGATCGAACCAGGGTCTCCTGCATTGCAGGAGGATTCTTTACCAGCTGAGCTACCAGGGTTGCAACTAAGGGCTGGGGCAGCTAAAAGAAAAAAAAAAAACTAGAGTGTAAAATATTGGCTTTCAAAATGTTTTGAAATTACATGATTAATGACTTAATTATTTTTTCACTATCATTCCCACATTGCATCAGATGGTAAATAATATGCCTGCAATTTAGGAGACCCAGGTTTGATCTCTTGGTTGGGGAAGATCCCCTGAAGAAGGGAATGGCTACCCACTCCAGTATTCTTGCCTGGAGAATTCCATGGACAGAGAAGCCTGGCCAGTTACAGTCCATGGGGTTGCAAAGAGTCGGACACAACTGAGAAACTAATGCACAATTGTCATAGCATTATATAAGTTTGTGTACAGCAAGATGATTTGACTTAACATACATTATGAAATGATTATCACAATAAGTGTTTGACTATCCATCCTCTCATACAGATAAGAAATTATAGGAATAGAAAGAAAAAGTTGTGATGTGACCTCTTTGGATTTACTCTCTTAACAGCTTTCATATATAATATAGAGCAGTGTTAATAACTTAAATTGATCATGTACATTATATCCCTCATAGCACTTTTAGAAACTGTTGAAATACCTTTGTATTTTGGTAGGCTCCTTCTCTTAAGAGTATTTTGTGTGTTTTTTTTGGCTGTGCTTTGTGGCATGCACAATCTTAGTTCCTTGACCACGGATGAAACCCCTGCCCTTGGCAGTGGAAGCATGAAGTCATAATCACTGGACCACCAGGGAATTCCCTTTAGAAGTCTTCAGCATCACAGATTTGTTCAACAATTTTTTTTAATCCTCTTAAGTACAAAGGAATGATAGATGCTGCAAAGAATCTCTTGAGCATCTCCTGGAAGCATAATACTGCCAGGCTTTTGTTTAGCCTTAACTTAAGGAATCTTCCAAACAGGAGAGGGTTATGCCTGTGCACATGTACACATTACTAGGACTAAACGTGTTAATAAAAAGAGCCAAAAGATGATACACATAGTACTTAGAAGAAGAAATGATTAGTCCTGCCTGAGGGACTTAGCTAAGAAAGCCAGGTTGGGTTGGAATAGGATCTTGAGTATATTTTCGAAAAACCCATGAAGGAGAATTGATGGTTTTGAAGAGATGGTCGTTCCCTAAATATTTTCTCTTTTATTAATAGTTCTGATTTGGAATACTCACTTCATCTTCTGCATGCCAGATTTCTGTTCCTGTTCCAATTCAAGTGGTACATTCTTTGTGGTAGGGCTATAGCATGTATCCGGAGAAGGCAATGGCACCCCACTCCAGTACTCTCGCCTGGAAAATTCCATGCACGTAGGAGCCTGGTAGGCTGTAGTCTATGGGGTCGCACAGAGTCAGACGCGACTTAGCAGCAGCAGTAGCAGCAGCAGCATAGCATTTATCACATTAGATAATTGCATTTAGGAATTCTTGCTCCCACTGGACTTGAAATTTCTTTGGTGCAGCAGATCAAGTCTGTCATATTCACCTCTCTTTTTCCTTTCATAGTTTCTGGCACTTAGATAGTATGTATTTAATAAATATTGAATGAGTTTGTATTGTCCCACCTATTTATCCAGCTGGTGTTGAATGAAGTAAGACAGTAGCCTAGAGTATGAAAATTGCAAGTTCAGGGAAAGATGCTAAATGGTATGATACTCTTGCTTATTTGCTCAGTTGTGTCTGACTCTTTGCAACCCCATGGACTGTAGCCCTCCAGGCTCCTCTGTCCCTGGGTTTCTCCAGTCAAAAATACTCGAGTGGGTTGCCATTTTCTCTGGGGGATGTTCCTAACCAAGGGATTGAACCCAAGTCTCCTGCATTGCAGGTGGATTCTTTACCATCTGAACCACTTAAGAGCATAGAATTTGTTTAGAGAGGTGAGAAGTGTAGTGGAAGGTACATTTGAAATGTTGGTTAGGGATGTGTATGTCAGCCTGGATTTCTCTGGAAGGCATAATACTTCAAACTGAATGCACGTGTTTCAATTTTATGTGTACAATGATACAGAAGTTTGGAAGACTTTTTTTTTAATGAGGGCATTAAACTTAGAAAAATTGTTTCTTTTCGGTCGTGATGGATCTTTGTTGCTATGTTGTGGGCTTTCTCTGTTTGAGTGAGCAGGTGCTGCCCTTCCTTGTGCTCCAGCTTCTGAGGTGGCTTCTCTTGTTGCTGAGCACCTGCTCTAGGCGCAGAGGCTCAGTAGTTGTGGTGCACGGGCCTAGTTGCTCCATGGCATGTGGAATCCTCTCAGAACAGGAACCTCACCCCTGTCCCCTGCATTGGCAGGCAAATTCCCATCCACTGTACCAGTTTGGAAGCCTTTTGAGAAAGAATTGAAAGAGTCTGAATTTAGTGGGAAACAGAAAGGATGGATCAAATTCCAAGAGATTTTTGAGTTGTCAAGATTTTAGTTTGAAGCTTTTTAAAGAGGACAAGTCACTCTTTAAAAGGGCCCTCCCTCTAAAGAGGGCAAGGACTGAGCTTTAAAGCAAAAAAGGTGGTGGCATCATTAACAGAAACAAGGAAACTGCTCTATCTGTATAGAAGAGAGTGTATGTATTGGTTTACTTATGAGATCATGTGTACGTATTCAGCAAGGGGTTAAGGTGTCAAATTTGAATTCTAGCAGAGACTACATACAAATTGAGATAAATCTGGAAGATGAAGCTGTTTGATGAGCAGAAATTGCCACATTAGCAGACAGACCTTGAGAACTTTGCATTTTAATGAGAAGGAAAGTTGCCTCATGGTAGAAATCTAGAAGCGTTAGGAGGAGGTGAGCATCAATGGTGATGCAGACTGGTAGAAGACTGAGGTCATTGGATTTTTGAGAATCGTGACTTTCTAGAGAATTACATTTAAGGGAGAACTTGGATTATAATATTTGAGAGGGGAGTAGAGAAGGGGAAGACTAAGATAGATGCAGGGTTAGTAATTTAGGTCAGAATATGATTAATAGAGTGCAGAGTGCATGATAGCTTCTTGGAAGAAAAGTTATGACCAACCTAGACAGCATATTAAAAAGCAGAGACATTACTTGGACAACAAAGGTCTGTCTAGTCAAAGCTATGGTTTTTCCGGTAGTCATATATGGATGTGAGGGTTGGACTATAAAGAAAGCTGAGCACTGAAAAGAATTGATGCTTTTGGACTGTGGTGTTGGAGTAGACTCTTGAGAGTCCCTTGGACAGCAAGGAGATCCAACCAGTCCATCCTAAAAGATACCAGTCCTGAATATTCATTGGAAAGACTGATACTGAAGGAAGCTGAAACTCCCAATACTTTGGCCATCTGATGCGAAGGACTGACTCATTTGAAAAGACCCTGATGCTGGGAAAGATTGAGGGTGGGAGGAGAAGGGGACGACAGAGGATGAGATGGTTGGATGGCATCACCTACTCAATGGATGTGAGTTTGAGTAGACTCTGGGAGTTGGTGATGGACAGGGAGGCCAGGTATGCTGCAGTCCATGGGGTCACAAAGAGTCAGACACGACTGAGTGACTGAACTGAACTGAGTGCATGATAAAAGTACTTTGAGAATTCAGGGGAAAGACAGGAACAAATAAAAAGATGTTTGAAGATACACAGGAGTTACAGGCAGAGTTAGTGAATGACCTCTGAGATAGTTGAGGTTCTGTTAAATAGTGTGGAAAGCCAGATGTAATCAGGTTGGTATCTTGATGAATAAATAGGATGATATCGCTTTTAACTGACAGGAAAAGAGTACCTTTTACACTGTACATTCCAGTGTGACAACAGTCTCCATATATTTATGTGTTTTGGGAGAAAGTAGGACTTTATAGGGGAATTTGACATTCTGTAAAAAGGTGTTAGATGATAATTGCTCTTGGAAGATGATTTGAGGCTAACAAAGGCTAACAACCTTCTGAAGATTCTTTTTGTACATAAGTATTCTTAAATCTTGACTATCTTTGTTGAATTATGTAGTCTTGTATGCTTGACTAAAGATCACTTCTTAATTTGTGAGTTGAGAGATCACCATCTCAAAAGGTTAAGATTTCTTCATGGCCTTAGTTAAAACCCTTTCCTTACTTTCATGTTCAGGGTTTTATTTTATATATAAACATAAGTGAAAGGACCCAAATCCCGTGAATTTCTTGCCTGTGACTTGGGTTCTTTTCTGTGAATGCATTTCCCCACTCGAGGGGAGAAAACTGAAAGATGGCAGTTGTTTGTGTAAGTAAGTGTAAGTGTTAGTTGCTCAGTCGTGCCCAACTCTTTGCAACCCCATAGACTGCAGCCCACCAGGCTCCTGTATCCATGAGATTTTCCAGACAAGAATACTGGAGTGGGTTGCCATTTCCTTCTCCAGGGCATCTTCCTGACCCGGGGATTGAACCTGGGTCTCCTGCTCTGCAGGCAGATTTTTTATACCGACTGAGCTACAAAGGAAGCCCTTGTAGCTTCCCTTGTTCGTGTAGAATACATAAATTAACCTGTTGTTAAAAGTAGAGTGAGGTTGCTTTCCATACCCCTCCCCTCCATACTTTTTACTTTCTGGTTAATGTAGTTTATTTCCCATCAGTCAATTATATTTTAGCCGTCTAAATTGAGTCCATTTAAGTCAGTGTATTTAATTGGAACACCTTCCTCTATGTAACATCTTCATTTCATCTATATTCCCTTTGGGAGTCTACCTGTAACTTTTAAAAACTGGACTCTGCACAGCCTCTTCTGTATAGCTGTTTAGGCTTTTACCAGGTTAGCACTGCTTTATCTCATTCCCCATTCAAAGTTCACTTTTCAGGTTATCTATTTTTGAATAAATGTAATTTATTGACTAATCAAGTAAAAAGTTACCCCCACTGCCAGTTTCCTTTGCCTGTCTCTCTGATCTAAATTGATGATACCATGGCTTCATGGCCGTCAACTTCAGTGACTGTAAAGGTAGTGGGCAATGTGCAGCCTTTCTTGAACTTCGTTACAAAAACTCCAGTGTATTTTGACCTTTCTTTGATACTGATTTGTGTGACACTTTTTTTTTACTTTGGCTATACGTAGGTGACAAAAATGGCAGGTGAATGTGTACTTTATAAATGTGATGGGAAATTGGGTTAAGTAACAAAGTCTCACTGAAGAAAATCTGAAGTAGAGAAGAAAAAGAGGGAAAAGTGAGAATCCCCAAACTCAGAAACAATGCCTAATAGTGTTTTTTTGTCATTGACCTTTGAACAGAACTGTTTTGTACATAATATTTTATTCAGAGGGTAAGTTAGTATTTTGCCACAGCTTAACATCAGTTGTTAACAGTAGTATTAAATGTGCATAATTTCCACATTTTTGTTGTTTTATAAAATTTTACTAGATAAATCTCCTGTTCCTCAACCTTGCCTGTCATTCTTAATAAAAATACTATGTTTTTTTTCTTCATTACTTTTTAAGACTGTTTATTTGGCTGTGTCTTCGTTTTGTCGTAGAGGAGCTTTCCTTGTGCTTGGGCTTTCTAGTTGTGGTGCGTGGGCTCAATGGTTGCAGTGCTCAGGCTTAGTTGCTCTGTGACAGGTGAGATCTTAGTTCCCAAACCAGGGATCAGCCCCATCCCCTTGCATTGCAAGGTGGATTCTCAAACATTGAGCCATGGGGGGAAGTCCCTGCTTCATTTCTTTAAACATAGCAAGTAAGTCTCTTTATGCATCAGGATTTGTTAATTCTTATTGTTGGAGGTTTTTAGGTTTGGGGGAAACTAATGGCACCTGAAGTGACTGTGTCTGACTTTGCTTTGTGCTTTAATTTTTTTAAATGAGTTGATTTAATTGTAGGTGGCACAAAATTTAAGGTAGAGCAAAGATTGAAGAACAGACTGCCTGGATTCTAGGCTGGGTTTACTTTGACCTCACAACTAGGATAGAAATGACTAAAGGAGAACTGAAGGGATAAGCCACTGTGAACATTTCTTTTCTTGAATGTGCCACGGGCTCCAAGACAGCATTTTATTCTAGCTTATTTGTTGTTTAGTTGTCAAGTCATGTCCAACTCTTTTGTGACCCCATGGACTGTAGCCTGCCAGGCCCCTCTGTCCATGGGGTTTGGATTTCCCAGACAAGAATACTGGAATGGGTTGCCATTTCCTCCTCCAGTGGATCTTCCTGTTCCAGGGATTGAACCCACTACTCCTGCATTGGCACATGGATTCTTTACCACTGAGCCACCAGGGAAGCCTTTTATTCTAGTTATAGGTGGCAAAAAAATGTTATGGAAGAGAATGCAGGGTTTAAACAGCAGTGGAAGTAAGGATTACCATCACCTGAGGCATAAGGAACAGCTTTTTGCCAGATTTCCAAATTCTGCCTATGGCCCAGGGCACCTTCCGCATGGCCTTCGCTTTTAGCTCCTCCAGCTTCTCTGCTCCTCTTTTTGTTACTGCTTGAAGCCTTACCTTCCTCTTCCATCTCCTTTGCCTGTTTCTCGGCTATTTCAAGGACTTCTTGCAACTGCTCCTCCCCCCAGACCCTGGCACTGGAAAAGAATTTTTTTTTTTTAATATCAACTGAGATTTTCAAGACAATCGCAAAAGGAGAAACAGGGAAACTAATACAGCATTGTGTAAAAATTGAGTTGGGAGTCACCAGGATTAATTTAATAGAGTTTTATCTGTAGGTTCCTTTATGGCTGGTATCTGATTTTTATTAAAAAGCATCACAGTTGTAATGATAATGGTGGGCTATCTTTGTGAAATTTTTTAAAGGGGGACCTACTTTGAGGGAATTCCCTGGCAGTCCAGTGGTTAGGACTTCTCGCTTTCACTGCCGAGGGCATGAGTTTGATCCTTGACAGGGAGCTAAGATCCAGCAAGTTTAGTGCAGCAGAAAAACCCATGTTGAAGTTTATTTGTTAACAGGAATTTAAACTGCATCTTGATTTGCTCAGTAATTTCACACACACAAACGTGTGTATGTATGTATTTAAACTAGTGATACTCATATTTTCTCTTTTTTCTTCCCATTTCTCTTAATTCCTAGTGTTACGACTTTTACTGTTTGGAGGGCTATAGACATAAATTATTTACTTTAAATGATGAAAGATTATGTTTCTATTTTTATTTTTTACTTGTTTATCTTTGAGAGTTGGGGCTTAGAGGTACGTTTAGGTCGCACCTAACCCATTCTGTTCCCTATTTGCTTGTCTGTATTCCATGATAGATTATAAACTCCGAGGGCTAGAGTCCTGTTCACTGAGGTATCCCACTTCCTATGAACAGTGCCTGACATGTAGTTAGATAATTAATAGCAAGAAAGGTTGAAAAGACACACACAAAATGTGAAACACCATTATCTGAGTATTTAGAGTATTGCTGATTTTTAATGGTAATTGTTATCATTTTGAAACAGTGCAATTAATCCCTAGAAGGCTAGAGTATTACATAAAGAAGACAAAAGCTAGTGCTGTCTATAAGTATGATCTCCCAAGCCCTGAGTTGTGCCCTCTGCCTAGTTTCCAAAAACAAACCATTAGAGTCTAAGAATGTAGGAGATAATGTTCCCCAAAGGAAAAATATACTATGAGTAAAAAGACTTTATTATGGTGCCATCTAGTCTGAGACAGCACTGGACATGCCACTTCCCCTTGTATTGAGACATAGGGAGATCAAGAAATAGAGACATAAAGAGGAAATGGCAAATGTTGGAGGTTATAAGTAGTTATTGGGAATTTATTATTTTACTGTTATTTTTTAATAAGTGATATTTTGTTTTCATTTGAATGTCTAAGAAAATTTGCTTCATGGTATTTAACAAAGATGACTTTTAAGAATTATTATTCCTATGTTTGTTTCCCTAGTATTTGACATTGTGCAGCAAAGAAATGGTTATGGAGAAGCCCAGTCCGCTGCTTGTAGGGCGGGAGTTTGTGAGGCAATATTATACTTTGCTGAATAAAGCTCCAGAATATTTACACAGGTAAATTTTAATTGGATTATTTACTATTTTTATTTACTTTTATTTTCTTGAATATGACTACATATAAATTTTGTCTTTCCTGTCTCCTCGTGTCCTGACAAGTATCTTTACAAAGCTCATGCAATATTTTAACAAACTGATGACATAAAACCCATCTTTTTCAAGTTTCCTCCTTGAATGAAATCTACAGTAAGAAAAACACTTATCAGATCCCATTATATAACACATTCACATCTATATACCCACTTACACATACACAATTACATAGTCTGGTATTTTATGTTTCTTTCTTTCTTTTTTAAACCACAGACTTTACCAACTAATGGGTTCTAGTCTTGATGGAAATCACAGGTTAAGTTGTTTCGTTTGGTTTTTGTGTGGTTTTTAAAAGTTCTCTGTAGCAGTGTTAGGAAATGAATCAGTTAATTGATTTCATTTGTGAAAATTCCTTCAGATTGATTCACAAGAGAATATTCCTTTGTGAGATGGCAACAGTAGCCTTGTTTACTAGTTTGGCAAGACATGTATGAGCTTACTTTTTTCTGGAGATTGAAATGAAATTGATTTATATTATGAGTAGTATTTATAATTTTTGTTCTACCTGTTGTATTTCTTAGTAGGTCAAAGATAAGTGAGACCTTTGTAAGGATTAGGCTGTGCCAGCGTTTATTGTAGAACACACTAGCCAGATGTGTACTTGTGTGTACTTAAGGAGAAGTACGTCATTGCTGCTTCGTATGGGAAAGAATGTTAAAGGACTTTTCTCTTTTATATATAGGTTCTCTTTATAAATGTGCTGGGCATTCTAAAGTTCTGTTTTGCATTGTGCCCTGCCATTGTTAAGCATGTGTGTAATATTCCCTATGTTATTCCAGGAGACATTTTTAGATAACTAACACTGCCCCCCCCCCCCCCCAAAAGAATCAGTACCTGTACATTTTTCTGATTATAAAAATAGAAACATTCCTGTTAACAGTATATGTGAGTTTGAGGGAGAATGGAATTATTAAGGCTTTTCATTATCTGAAATTTTGTCTTCACAGTGTAGGTATTAGCATTTTTAACTTTTCCTTTTTATAACAAGGAAAAACAAGACTCTCTACCATAATTTCAGGTAACAGCACAGACTTCTGTTTTATACTTAGCTTGTATAGCAGATTTCCCTATTAATAAAAAATTTAAGTTTGTTTAAAATTTTTTAGTTACTAACACGGTAGTGCATATCCTTTCTTATACGTGCATTTTTGTGCATCTTTCTAGTTGTTTCCTTAGGATAACTTCCTAGAAATAGAACTGTTAAATCAAAGGTATGATTTTCTCTAAAGCTTTTCTTATGCACACTTAACAGCCAAATTGTCCAAATGATAACTGTATACATGCTTGCCAGTAGTACATGGGAGAGAACAGTGTAAACAGAAAAAAAAATATGGGTAGTGGTTAAAAGCATGGGCTCTGGAGTCAGCTGCTCTGACTTGATAGGTGTGTAACATTTGAGGAGTTAATTTAACCTCTCCTGAACTTCAGTTTGTTCATTTAGATAACAGCACTTAGGTTAGTCCTGAAGTTGTTAGACTAGAATGAATCAATACATGTGTAGTGCACTGAGAATGTTGTTTGTCATAGAGGAAGTCTTCATGTTTTATTGCAGTAGGAGCTGAGTTCTCTTTATGAGAAAATTAATTTTGCATATTTGATAACCTTAATTTAGGAAGATCTCCTAGTTGCTTTATGTTAATACCAGAGAAACACTAATTTATCATGTACTTAAGAGCAGTATAAAAATATTGAGAAATTAGATGCTAAAATTATATATATATATATTAAACTTGATCTCTGAATTATTTCAATTAATTTAAATCTAAACTTTTAACCTTAGCCTTTGGAATTAGTAGTCATTTGGAACTCTTAGTAGAATGAATGTTAAATAGTATCTGATTCCAAACAGATCTAAACAACTGAGTTTTTATATTTGACAAAAATGGGTAAATAAATAGCAGCATCAGTATTTAGAATATATTTTGAATGTCTCATTTTCCCACTTAACAGCATATAGATAACAGTAAGATGAGAATAGCTAAAGACAGCATAACTAATAGCCAGGCACACTAAGAATTCTATGTCATTGCTCATTTAATCCTTATAATAACTCTGTGGAGAAGTCACTCTTATTCCAAGTTACCAAGGAAAGTGAACTTGAAGACTGTAAGTCTCAAGGTTACACAGCTAATGAGTGACAGAGCTAGAGCTGGAAACTAGCTCTGGTTAATACCGGGACTCTACTCCCTCTTAGACTTCTTTCTCTTCATAACTTTATGTTAATCATTATCAATGCTTTTTCAGGTTTTATGGCAGGAATTCTTCTTATGTTCATGGTGGTGTAGATGCTAGTGGAAAGCCCCAGGAGGCTGTCTATGGCCAAAATGTAAGTGTCAATTTCATATACATATTTAAGGTTATTTTAACTTATTTAAACTTTAACTTGTTTAAGTTAAGATTATTTTAAGTTAGAGAGTTGGAAAATAGCCTTCTTGTGCCCATGGATTTCTTCTTGAGTGTGATCAGTTAGCTGTGCTAAGATTTATGTTGCAATACTTGTCAAATGTGCTTTGAGTTCTTATAAACATTGATTTTGTAGGAAGCACAGTATTAACATTGGCATGGATACAAAAGAGAAAATGGGACATTTTTATATCACTGGTGTATTTTATACCTGAAACAGTTGAGACAGTGTATAACATTTATAGAAATGTGGGCTAAACCTTATGTTACAGGAGTGAGTAGAAATATATTCCTTATGACTTTGTAGAGGATGTGGGATTTCAGCTAGTCTCTGAATTATAGGATTGGCCTTACCAAACAAGAGGAAATTGAAAGAAGAAATGCAGACAGCAGTAAAGTAAAACCACATGTGAGGTCATGTAGTAGTCAACATAGTTTATGGAGCATGGGTCTGTCAGTAATGCATAGCATGGTGGAATGGATTCAAATGAGGCAGAGAGATTAAGTAGTTAGTATTCTAGAGTTGTTAGGAAATCGGTGGAAGTCTGTAGTATTGAATAAGTAACTTAGTATTAAAAATGTAATGCAATATCATGAGTTTATATTTCCTCTCCACCTTCTCCTAATAAAGGATATACACCACAAAGTATTATCTCTGAACTTCAGTGAATGTCATACTAAAATTCGTCATGTGGATGCTCATGCAACCTTGAGTGATGGAGTAGTGGTCCAGGTCATGGGTTTGCTGTCTAACAGTGGACAACCAGAGAGGAAGTTTATGCAAACCTTTGTTCTGGCTCCTGAAGTAAGTTTTCATTTCAATTAATTTTCATTTATGTGATTTCATTTTGCAGTTAACTAGTTGCTTGAAGTGGCTAGAGTTTCCTCTTATAGGTATAGGTATGCATATAGCTGTTTTTGAGAAATCTGTGTTGGACCTGTTCGTTTATTTGAACTTTCTGTGCTTTATTTAGCAGAAAAAATGAGATCCTGATACAGATGTGCAAACAGATGATTAAGATTACAGAAATAATATTAAAAGTATGTTATTTAATAGTTTGAAAGTAGTCGTTTCTTGAGTTTAGGTATTCTGTGATTTTCTTTATATTAACATTATAGCATGTTCAGCTTTGGAAAATTATATTCAGTATATATTATTTCTGTATTAAAATAAAAACTTTATTCTCTTTATGTCATACCACGTTTATGGGTATTTATGGAGTATTTGGGTGTTTTTTTTTTTAATAGGGATCTGTTCCAAATAAGTTTTATGTTCACAATGATATGTTTCGTTATGAAGATGAAGTATTTGGTGATTCTGAACCAGAACTTGATGAAGGTGAGGTTACTTTTAAGATACAAGGGTTTTGTTGGTATCAGTACTCTTTAATGACATGTAAAGTGTGAAACTTACAGAAATTTGACTCTGTAACTGAGTCAAAGCCCCTTTGCTCCTTTTTCTTTTTGTTTGTTTAAAAAACAGATGTTTTTTATATAAAATTCATACACAGAAAGTGGAAAAAAATCTCCCTCAATGTCATTCTCTATAGATAACCAAGAATTTGGTGCCTACTACAGAATTTTATTGTATTCTATACCAACTGATACTTTCCTAAAAGTGGAAGTAGCTGATTCAAAGCTAGGCCTTTTTTTTTCATCTAATGTATCTTTGTTAGCTGTTGATATTTTTTTGTCTGTACCATAATTATTTAATCTTCTATTGATATACATCAGCGCGTTTCTGATTCTCTGTCATTATTGCTTCATTGAATTAATGTGGCAAAGGAAACCGAGTTATGACTTTAAGACCATTTTTTCTGGGAACTTTGCTGATGGTCCAGTGACTAAGACCCCGTACTCCCAATGCTGGGGGCCTGGGTTTGATCCCTGGTCAGGGAACTAGAACCCACATGCTGCAACTAAGATATGGCACAGCCAAATAAATAATATTAAAAAAAAAAAAAAAAAAAAAGACCATTTTTTCCTACCCTTTGCTTTTTTTTTTTTTTTTTACCCTTTTCTTTTCTTACTAATAGATCTTTTTAAAAAATAGCATAATTCCAAACTTCATCTTGCTTGCTTTTTTTTAAGAGAACAAGGAATATTAAGTGCCTTTGTACTGTCAAGAAACACGCTGTTTTTAAACTATTTTATGATTTCTTTGAACATTAAAAATACATATATGAAATTGTGTATTAAGCCTCCTAAAGAAAGATGTGGTGTATTTTGTGTTGTCAGAATCAGAAGATGAAGTAGAGGAAGAACAAGAGGAAAGACAGCCGTCTCCAGAACCTGTGCAGGAGAATGCTAACAGTGGTTACTATGAAGCTCACCCTGTGACGTAAGAATAGTGCTTGCAAGGCCAAATTTGACCTAAACTATTCATATCATGTAGTTGCAAGTGGTTTTTGTTCCTAGAATTGTTGCTGAAAGTAAATTCTTGATAAAGCTATGTAGCCAGTGCCTGAGTATTTACCATGTTATATGCAAGAAATTTGGAAAGCATTCTTAAAACGTTTAATTCAAAAATTGAACATGGTTTGGCCTAAAACTAATCACTTGCTAATAATGTGTACTGTTCGGGACAACACAGAGTAGGCATTTTATTTTTTAAATAATGAGTTTTCCTTATTCCTTATTCTTTATTTCCTTATTTCCTAATAGTTAGTGCTAAAGTAAACATGTTGAATAATCCAGTTTTTACATTTAGGTTAAAGAAATGCTGCTTGAGAGTATTGTTCTTCTGCCTTCTGGTTCTTAGTGAACTTCGTGTATTATTACTTGTTCTGCCCATTAATTAGAGAAATGCTGGATTTTCTCCTATTTAAGTTGATCATTTCACTCCTACTGAAAAGGGAACGAAATGTTTTGTTGTAGTAATGGCATAGAGGAGCCTTTAGAAGAATCCTCGCATGAACCTGAACCTGAGCCCGAATCTGAAACAAAGACTGAAGAGCTGAAACCGCCAGTGGAGGAGAAGAACTTGGAAGAGTTAGAGGAGAAGTCTGCTTCTCCTCCGCCTGCTGAGCCTGTTTCTCTGCCACAGGAACCACCAAAGGTTAGATCAGAGGAACTCTTTAGACCCATAACATCACGCTTTCATACGGTGCCATTAATGAAGCATGACCTTTGTTCTGTTGTGTTTAATTGCTGAATAGTAAACTATGCTTTTTTATGTGTATGAAAGAAGCTGTGGGTTTTTTTGGTAATTCTGAGGAAATCGTACTTCACCCCCTAAAAAACACCCCTCAGAATAAAATTTAAGATTGATTCTTATCTGTGTGCAGTGTTTAGTACCATACATGAAATTATTCGAGTCCATGTAATAAAGTTGAGAGTTGCTCTTCCATTCTGTGTTAAGTCCTCTACACATGGATGCAAATAGGAGTCATGCAGTTTCCCAACTTAAAACAAATTTGCCTATTGTTAAAACAAGTGATATGTGTGCTATTTCTGGTTTAAATGGGAACAATTTCCTTACTACACCAAACTGTCTTGGAAAGATGAGTGATACCCATAGTGTTTCGTTTAAACCTACCTAAAACATCTTCTATCTTTCTGTAAAGTAGGTATATTTGGGTAGTGAGAGGAGGAGATTGCTTGTTCTATTTGTGAATGTCTGTTAAAGTTTCCAGCTAGTACTCTCTTCTTTCCTGTCCTTCCTCTCTCCCCTTAGCGCCATCACAACACCTTATCTTCCCCCCAAAAGGGGAAATAAATTGATTCTATTAGGTTCTTATTTTTCTAGCATGTGTAGTTGTTAGTGGTTTGCTTGCCACTTGCTCATCTACTTAGAGTATATAGGAACTTGCTTGTGGATTTATTTAGTAGTTCAGACAGTCATAATCTTGCATAATGAGATTTTGAAACCTGGCACATAGACTGGCATGTGTGTGTGTGCCTTTCTTTTTAGGAGTCCTCCAATATAGAGCAATAGTTCAGAAATGAAAAGAAAATATATATTTGGAAGTTTCCCTATAGGAATGTTGGTGGTTTTCCATGATTAGTAGTCTAGGTTTGTTGCATTTCCTGCAGGCTTTCTCCTGGGCTTCAGTGACCAGTAAAAACCTGCCTCCTAGTGGCACTGTTTCTTCCTCTGGAATTCCACCCCATGTTAAAGCACCAGTCTCACAGGTAACCAATCTGTGAACACATTGGATTGTATCCTTGTTACATTGCCAATTGCTTATCTCTTTCATATTTTTTAAAATGAGTCAATCAGAAATTATGGATTAAATATACAAAAAAATTGTATTAAATGTCAGTTGCACCCACTTTAAGCGCCAGATCTCCATTCATCATCTACATAGGTGGTATTTGGGGTATGGGTGTGTGAAATACAGATTTAGTTAGTTTTAACAATATATATTGTCATTTAAAAGCCTTCTTAAAATAACCAAAAAAGTCCTTTTTATAAGTTTAAAATATCATTTAGCAAAAATATTTTAGGGAAAAAATTTGAAAGCCACAGAGTAGTATGGCATTATAAAGAATCATTGTTATTTTTTTTTTAAACAGAAAACTGAAAAAAAAAAAACAAAAACAAAAAACCACTGCCTAAGCTCTCAGTCTGTAAGTGGTTCATACTGTTTAATTGAAGCCTGTACCAACTTATGACTGTAGTGTTTACCTTAACTGATCATTCTAGTATTCTGCCTTTTGTCTGTTTATCATCTTACCCACCTCAGAGCTTTCAAAAACATTGAAAAATAAAGACACTGGCTACCTAATGTGTTCATTAGTATACTTTACAGTTAACCCAATTCTAAAGTAAATAGGCACAGTTAAAGGGTGTCCAGTACTTCTCCTACATTTTGAGTCAAGCTTCATTCTGGTATAAAATTTACATGTAAAATGGTTAGTGCACATAAAATTGTGTTTATACACCTCTTTCTGTGCTCTAAACATTGAAAGTGTGAGATTTCAAAAGTAGCTAGGAATTATTAGGCAGTCTGCCTGGTGTTGGTACACATAATTAGCTATGTAATAGAATACATGGCCTTGTGGTAGCTTTTCTTTTTTTTCCAGCTAGATATTCAGGAAATACTGAGTAATTACCTCAGATCACAAACTAGAAGTCTGTCTTAATGAAGAAAATTATTTTGCCAAGTACTGATTGTACTTTTCTACCCATCTGAAGACTCAATAAGTGATTTTCTGAATTTTCTTTTGGAATTCTTGATTTCTTACCAGATTTGTGTTTGGAATCTTTTGAATTATTACTTGAATTTCAGAGAGTTGGCTACATTTATTTTAAACTTAGCGCTAGTTAAAAGTTAGAGTAACTAATGCCTATTATGCCTTTAGTATGGCACCACACATTGTGCAAAGTACTTATTTATTCTTACCTAATCCCTACAACCACCTTGTGAGAATGGTTACTATTATTATTCCTGTTTCACAGACAAGTAAATTGAGACCTCAAGTACTTCACCTAAGGTCAGACAGCTATATAAATAAAACAACAGGGCTTCGAATTCATGCAGTTGGATACCCATGCAAGCCTGTAGGTTTCTTCAGGCCTTGGAGGGCAGTGTATCTCTGCTCATCAAAGAAGAGTGTTTACATCAAGAAGAGGAGTGTTTACATCAAAGAAGAGGAGTGCTGTATCTAAGTCATGTCTATATATTACATTATATTAGATCCTAGCCTCTTGTCTAGAGAAATAAAATTTTAAGAAAAAAAAAAGTAAGAGACTGGATTGTGTTTTAATAACTTATCCCCTTATTAAGACAGAATTTTAAACATTTATAATTTAAAATTTAAAATAAGTTTCTGATCTCCTTAAGCTGTATAAGAATGGATTCATAATTGTTTTCCTTTTGATTTAATAAACCATTCAGTTTTATTTTGTCACTTTGGTATAGTATCCATTTCCTTAACACTTTGAGCATCGATTATTAATAAAAGGCTTCCCAGGTGGTGCTAGTAGTAAAGAACCCACCTGCCAAGGCAGGAGACAGACATGGGTTCGATCCCTGGGTCAGGAAGATCCCTTGGAGGAGGAAATGGCAACCCACTCCAGTATTCTTGCCTGGAGATTGCCCTGGACAGAGGAGCCTGATGGGTTCCAGTCCATGGGGTTGCAAAGAGTCGGATATGACCGAAGCGACTTAGCACACATTAATAAAAGGAGAATTAAATGTAATTCCAAAGTATTGGTAGGCATTAATTTAGAAGTAGTTAAGTTATTTTCTTGGAAGATTTGTTGGAAGTTGATCAGTTCATTTAAATAGCTTTTGTTTGGTTGAAGTACACATTAGTTGTGGTTTTACCTGCTATTCCTGAGTTGATTTGATGGTTTCATTTTTATTTCATATTCTGTTTGCTTTCATTTGTGGAATTTGTCATGTGAGCACACTTTCTGGTGGCATGGAATTAATTTTCAGGCCCTGAAGGTTGTATGTGGTTGTCTTAGTTACTTTATCTCCTTGGAGCAAGAATTTTTCATGAAATTAGTCCTGAAGAATTGTAAGTGCACAGCTGGCTTAGTTGACATATATTGAAAGAAATATTGATAATTTTTTTTTTGTCTCATATTTTTCTTGTACTGACATCAAATATCTAAAAAGTTGCTAAATTCATGTATGGGTTATTTGTAAGATGTTGGAATTTACTTAAACTTGTGTTTTTAATATTAAATCCTTAAAGGATAATAAGAACCTTTTTGTTTTGCTACTTGTAGTTATTTTTGTTTCAGTAATCTTTTGAAAAGAATCTGAATCAGTCAGCTAGAATTCTTTTTCTTGGATTGAATGAATTGAGGTTTTTCTAGGTATTTAAATTAAAAAGTGTGATTTTCTATGTTTGTTCCTTAAGTACTAGCTTCATCAAACTTTAGAAAATATTTGTTCTTTAATAAGGTTTTTTATTCATACTGTTAAAGTTGTGCTTTTAGGCCCTGCCCTCCTCAGTTGAAATTTCTAAATAACTTGCCTTTTCCAGGCATCATATCCTCAAATTATTATGTAGTCTTAAATTCTAAATACAGATAGCAGTGGTCTCAGGGCTGTAATGTTGGTTCCCTGGTCAGGCTAGAACATTCTTCTACATGTTTTGAATTAGAGAACCAAATATAATTTAACTTTAAATGAACCATTAGTTACTGAACATCTGTGTTTAATAGCACTGTACTTGGTACTTTTTCTGGTGTAGAAATAAGATATGGTCCTTGTAGGAATAAATACACATAAATAATTTAAATACCTGAAAGAGTTAGACATTGAAAATTTTTTTTTTAGCTAACAATTTTAGAACATGGGAAGCAATTTCATTTTGAGAGAAGTAGAAAATCTAGAAGAAAAATAACTGAGTGAGACAGGCAAATTTATTAAAGACTGCTAGGATAGGCGATAATATACCTTTTGGTTACAGTGGGTGAAACTATAAATTGTTTTTGGAAAAAACATAGCTCTTTGTATCAAAATTTGTCCTTGCAAATCATAGTATCCCAGTTATATAAATTATGAAAGAGTTTGAGCCACTCTTGGGCTGAGGTACTCAGAAGTGGTCAGCCATAAAGACAGCTAGTTTTCTGATTTGAAGACACATTCTCCATATTCCTGCTGAGTGTTTTCAGCATTCTTTGAAGGTGCATATGTTTTCTCTCTTCCTTGGACCATAAATATTTGGGCAATAGACTGCCTGAAGAATTTGGAAATACTGAAAATGCCATGTATGAAGGAAAAGGTAATAGATGTAGATGTCATGTTATATTTTTAACATAGTTATTTAATTACATGTATTTAGCAGTTAGCAGAAACTTTTGGAGGGTAACTTAAAATGATCTATTACTACTTCTACCACCCTCAAGAAAAAGTTGAGAAACATTGTTGGGGTCAGTCCTTAAATGCATACCTCTCTCATAAGGAAGAATAACAGGGAGCTAAAGGACTTCTGTGACTGTTTGAGATGCTATAAACATGTTCCTATATTGTTTTTTGTGTGCATCTTAAGGTAGTATTTTTAGGTGCCAGAGTATACTAAATTTTATATTTTGAATTACCAAAATATTGATTTTAAAAAATTATTCATGATGTGGAGTTTATATGAACACTAAATTTGAAGGGCAGCAAACTAGATAATTAGAAGTATGTATCATATATTTTTATCTTCCAAAGATAAAGACAGCTTTTTATTTTGTATATGTATTTACATGAAATGGCTCATCTTGCATTTTTTTACTTTCGTAGCAGTATCTGTCTCAATGTGGATGTAACTTTATTGAAAAAATATGGTTGTAAAAAACAGCTTATTATGAATTATAACCTAGAGTGAGAAAACAAAATTTACCCTACAGTCCTAGATTGGTACAGAATATCTTTATAAAAATTTATGTTTTACATATATAGGACATACACTAAAAAATATTCTAGACTTAAAATTACCATAATGCCTGCTGGTGACTTGGTTGTTGCTTTAGTTTGGTTGTTTTTCTCCTGTGGAATGTGTTTCTTTATAATGTGTTTTTTTCCCTTGTATTTTAGCCGAGAGTAGAAGCTAAACCAGAAGTTCAATCTCAGCCACCTCGTGTGCGTGAACAACGACCTAGAGAACGACCTGGTTTCCCTCCTAGAGGACCAAGACCAGGTGAGTCAGCCCCTCCTGTGATCTTCAGCAGTTAGCAGTTGAAAAGTTAGAGAAAACTGAACTGAAAAAAAATTTTTTTTAATTATAATGTATTTTATATGCAAATCCTTTTAGTACCAAGTTGCTTAAAGGCTAAAGTAATCTGATATATATACAGCCTGGGTAAAACAACTTTGAGGGGGAAATTAGTTGACATGCCATAGAGACATGTATTTTGAAAATAATAAGAGAATTTTGAGACACATTTTCTTTGGTTATTGTCACTGGTTCTAAGAATTCAAAACCGAGCTGCCAATAACCTACTCTCTTACTTAGCACTCTTATCTCTTCACAGATAAACAATAAGCACACCCTGATTCTTCTTATTTTGATTGTCTTAGGTATTAAGTAAGTTGCCATGATTTTTGACTTGTTTCCATTGTTAGCTAATATATGTAGAACCTCTATTTGAATTCTATGAATATGTTTAGATTGCTTTTGGGAGGAGGTGGGAGATAGTATACATCATATTTAGAAAATATACTTTTTTAATAAAAGTGTGTTATTAAACCAGGAGTTATGGGAGCTGGGATTCATCCCAGCCTTGTCACTGAGTTTGTTATTTTGGGTAAGACCCTTAAATTGTGACATTCTCTTAAACCATTCAGTTACTACACAAATTTTTTCTGTGTGATGCCTTTTCTTTATATGCCTCATTCTGTTCCTTGTGTTAGTGGGAGGATCATATAAGATTTTATATATGTATATATGAGCACCCTAAGGTGTATAAAAGGTTATATAAATGACATTATTGCTGTTAAATTTACTGATTTGGCTATAATTTTATACAACAGTCTTTTATACAAGATTAATTTGTGAACTGTAAAGTACTAAACAAATATTTAGTACAAACACATCTCACTATCTAAAAGCAGTTTGGTGCCTGGGTGATTGCAAGAGTTTGGTTAAGGAGAAATACTTATACTTCTGATACTTGGCTTTCACATGATCAGACCAGTAGATCTCGAAGAAGGGACTTTAGCAGTCTAGTCAGTACCCTCGGTTAACACTTCAGTGTCATGTTGTTTTCTAACTAACCTACTAATAATAGGCAGTTCCACAACTCAAAGGAGCTTATTATCTTATTAAACTAAAACAAGAATATCAAGTGTTAGGGTTTTTAACTTTCATTGCTTTGAACTAATTTTTATTATATGACATTGTAAGCTTTAATATCTGCTCTGTTCCTCTTCTCAGGCAGAGGAGATATTGAACAGAATGAATCTGACAACCGTAGAATAATTCGCTATCCAGATAGTCATCAACTCTTTGTTGGTAACTTGCCACATGATATTGATGAAAATGAACTAAAAGAGTTCTTCATGAGTAAGTGGTTTACTTTGCTTTATGGTAAAATTAAGCAGGAGGCGAAGAGAATTTTTTTTCTAATCATAAGACTTATTCCTCTTGACTTTTATTTCGGAGAAGTATTCTGTTGTTATAATCAGGATTTTCACATAACATTATATTCCAGATAATTGACGGTAATGCCAAATATTTTTGACAACTATTTTGATTTGCTGTAGATTCTAGAGTTTTTAAAAAAAAATTTTTTTTAGACTCTTCTTCCCCTTTGTTAGTTACCCATTTTTATTTTAAACTTTTTATCTTATATTGGGGTGTAGCCAATTAACGATGTGATAGTTTCAGGTGAACATTGAAGGAACTCAGCCATACATACACATGTATCCATTCTCACTCAAGCTCCTTTCCCATCCAGGCTGCCACATGGCATTGAGCAGAGTTCCATGTAGCTATACAGTAGGTCCTTATTGGTTGGTTATCCATTTTAAATATAGCAGCATGTACATGTTGATCCCAAACTGCTTTAACTATCCCTTCCCTTTTATCTGCTCCCCGCCCCACAGTCATAAGTTCGTTCTCTGTGAGTCTGTTTCTGTTTCATAAGTAAGTTCATTTGTGTCATTTCTTTTTAGATTCCATGTATTATGTCATATGATATTTCTCCTTCTCAGTCTGACTTCACTCAGTATGGCAATCTCTAGGTCCACCCATGTTCCTGTAGATGGAATGATTTTATTCTTTTTAATGGCTTAGTAGTATTCTATTGTATATATATTCTACACTGAGGAGAGTTCTTTTTTCATAATATGATTTTTAAAAAAACATTTACCTCTGTACATAGTATGTATATCTCTAGGTACCAGCCACCTTTAATTGGTCAGGAGTATAAGGTTGTATCAGATGTTTCCCAGTGACTGTACTTAGTGTTGATTGACCTGGTTCTGTAGAGGTTAGAAGAGAGAGCTGAGTGAATCAGTCTTAAATTTGGAAATGGGATTCATCTGGCAAATACAAATCTAATATAGAAAATAAAATTGTCTCTCTAAAATGTGTAGGTAACTTTTCCTTTTGAATGGACTGATAAAGATGCAGGACAACAGAATAGGCTAGTTGTTGGCATCTTAAGTGAATGACCTGTAAGAGTGAAAAGTATCTTAATGTGCACTGGCTATAGCAGCTTGCAAGTTGTGTTTTGAAATGGATCGGGAGAATGAGGTATTTCATTCTGAACTGTTAAAGTTACAAAATATCCTGTTAAAATATTTTATTTTATCCTTTGTGTAATGTATATTTTCACAGGTTTTGGAAATGTTGTGGAACTTCGCATCAATACCAAGGGTGTTGGGGGAAAGCTTCCAAATTTTGGTTTTGTGGTTTTTGATGACTCTGAACCAGTTCAGAGAATCTTAATTGCAAAAGTAAGTGACTTAAATGGCATGATTGAATACCTTCTTATTCCTGTTGTATTTAATGTGCATTAGTCTTTTTTAAATGGTACAGTTAAAAATAGTTTACTATGAACTAGTATTTATGCAAAGAATAAAGATGTGTTAGTAGTTTTAAAATTTGAGGTATGGGTCATTTTAAAATAAATTTGTTTCATTATTTACTCTGGTAAAGAAAGTTGGATATTGAGAATAGATTGCATGTTGAGAATTTTGAAAGTTTTTTTTGTCTTTTAGGATTTTCTTACTTTCTTACGTAAGTGATTTCTTACTTCTGTAAAAAAGTAAGAAAATCACTATTTCTTACACCACTATTACTGTCTAACCTGCCCATGTACATTTTTTTCTTCCTTTTTAAAGCCAATTATGTTTCGAGGGGAAGTACGTTTAAATGTGGAAGAGAAAAAGACAAGAGCTGCCAGAGAGCGAGAAACTCGAGGTGGTGGTGATGACCGCCGGGATATTAGGCGCAGTGATCGAGGTCCTGGTGGTCCCCGGGGAATAGTGGGCGGTGGAATGATGCGCGACCGGGATGGAAGAGGACCCCCTCCGAGAGGTGGCATGGCACAGAAACTTGGCTCTGGGAGAGGAGCTGGGCAGATGGAAGGCCGCTTCACAGGACAGCGTCGCTGAGGCTCCACTCTTGGCAGAGTCTTGGCAGTGGTACATTATTCATCGTGTTTGCATTCTTGTTAATTTTTTTTTTGGCTTTGGAATGTGACACAGCCTTTTTGATCATTTCTTTGATGTGAAAAGCATCTTTCAGTTATCAGTTAAATTGAGGTGGACATTATTTCCCCAATTTTACAACAAGATTCGCATTGTTAATTTATAAATCTAGACTTGGAGAATTAAGGACTGAGAAATGACCATATCTTAAACTGTCTACAACAAAATGAACTTAAAAGGACATGCCCAACTGAATTCAGGTCCTTTGAGTCAAAAAAATCCTCTGCTGCACATTTTGTTTAAGTGTTACTGTTTCTGCCTATTGTTGGAAACACAAATAGTGCAATTTGTGCAATTGGAGAATCTTGCCTTTTTTTCTTGGCTCCCCCCAAAAATACAAACCAACAGAAACTTGTTACGCACTCATCAGAATGCACTAATGGGTACTCTGAACTCATTAACCTTGACATCTGCAACAGGAGGCAACAGGGGAAAAAAATCTTTCATCTTTTTTTCCAGTAGAGCATAGTTTGTGAAATGATGAGGGCATTTTTACCTGCTTGCTGTGACCAGCGTGTGTACACATAAACCTTAACAAGACTACAAGTATATTCCAGAAGGAAGTCATTTAGTTATGAACTAAATAAAGATCAGAACTTCAAATGCTATGGTCTTAAATATTAGACCAGATTTAGTAGCTCCATATCTAAGGTTTTTTTCTACCTGCCCCTCTTCAGTACAGGGATGGCTGGCTGCTCAACACACTCCTCCTCCCCCTTTTCCTTTCTTTAAGCTGTGTACAGTGAAAATTGTCTTTACTGTATTTTTGTTCTCTGGTAATGTAATACGCATGATGGTGCCTTCTATTAATACATCATTCCAGTCTTGCTGGTAATTTTGTACAGTATAGTGTATAAATTGCTGTGCTGCAAAGCCAAACAGCTGCAAAATGTTGAGAAATCATTGAAGTATATAAAAATTGCAGTATCTTTAAAATCAGTAAAATTAACTAGAATATTATTTACCTTGTTCTTGAGTTAACAACTTTGTGTTCTCTGTGGGAGGGAGTCTTGTGTGTTTGGGAGGGAGAGTGAAGGAGGAAGTCAGTTATTTGAGTCAAAGTCTCTTGTTGACTTTTCTCTTAACCTGAAGGTGAACGTTGAAGCGTATCACTTGAGAGGTGCTTGGAAAAGTCAGTCAACTTGATGTACATTTTTAGTGACCTTTTAAAAGCAGTCAGATTCCATAAATGGCACGTAAACCTGAAGTGAGGATACTGCAATTTTCGGAGAAAAGAACAGCAGCTCTTAAGTGTTTGCATTTTCTATTTGGGGGGGCAGGGAACTGTCATTCATTTTGCACAATTCTTGACCTGATGTCAGCACCCGAGTGGCTCTGAATTTAAGTCTGGGACGACATCTTTTATTTTTACATGAATCTCTAAACAATTCTGTGAGCAAAGTTTGTAGCTGCTGGATTATTGTCTGTCTTTATAGCAAGTTCCGGTAAACCACAAATATGACAAAGGATATCCGATTTTATGCTTGGAGTATTTGGTACCTACCAGTTTCTGATGTTTCAGGCCAGGAGTGGGGTAAATAAGTGTGACCACTTAAAGCTGCTTGTAGCATGGAAGACTTCTCCATTCTGTCTTAGTAAAAGCAAACAAAAAATGCACTTGACATAATAGCAAACTGTTTCTTAATTATGAAACTGTTTGCTATTTAGTAAACTAGCAAATGATGCACATATTTTGTTTTCCATGTACCGGGCAATGTAAGTAAAATTAAGCCTATCCCTTTTTCCCCCCCTTGAATGAGGTCTTCCATGTTCGAGGAAAAGTCTTGCACTATTGGATATATTTTGGGGACACAGATTTCTCAATTTCCATTTTGGGGGGCTTAAGGATTTTTTTTTCCTGTTTGAAATACATTTACGCTTTCTAATGTATAGTACTTGAAGTTCTTACAAGAAAATTACTTTTGAGTTTTGAAGCTTTTATTCAAACTGCTTTTAAATAAGTGGTTTCTTGTCAGTGTTTTTTTTTTTATATATAGCATATTGTTCCTCTTTCATTTCTTTCTCTTCCTTCATTTGATATATATATATATAAAATTTTCAATCCAAGATATTGCCCTACCGCCCATGAAAACTGTTCTGGCACCAAAAGTAATGATAAATGTTAAGTGTAATAGAAAATTAAAGCAAAGAGCCATTCAGCTTCAGTCTCTACATACCATGAATAAAACATTAAAACATCACATGGAGAAGTTTACATGGTGATTGTTCACCTGCAGTACTGTGGACTTTTAACATTTTGTCCCCTTTTCAGTGAACCAGAGTAAAAATATTCATCTACCATAACTGTCATTTGCTGGGTTTTTTTATTGTTGTTGTTTGTTTGTTTTTATTTTTTGGATGGTAATATTCTATTCTATCCTTATGACACTATTGCAACCAAATTGGCTTTACCATCTTGGCTTTAGTAGGTATAGAAGACAATGGATTACCATCTTTATTGCTGTAATGTGTTAAGCATTATATGCTAGTAGTATCTAGTTTAATTGTTTCAGGTGGAAAGTATTCTTTGAGTTTCCATTTTGAATGTGTTTGGACTAAACAAACAATAAACTACTGATGTCTGCAGCATTTTATCTATGTCCCTAATTTAATCTATAGGTTTGTGTTCTGAAATATTTTCTCCCAGTGGCATTTCACACAACCTCAGTAAAATAAGGAATTGTTCTAAAATCAACTGATTATTATTTGTGAAATTTGATACATAAATTATTTAAGTAAGACTTGAACATAATTACTTGAACTGAGATAGATCGCAATTCAGTTAGATAGCTGATAAACAAGATAGAGAATGTTAGACCAGAATAATAAGTGGTGAGGAAGGTAAGAAGCAGACTACTAAACATTTATTTATTTGTTTTTAATAATCTTGGGTTTTCCAAAGGATTGCTACTTCATCTCAGAAGGAAGAGAGGATGGGAAGATCGAGGTGATCTGAAGTTATGGACATGACCAGTTCAGCAATTGGAACAAATTTGTGAAGCTCTAAAAGAATATTAAAAGGGAAAAGAATCATTCAGTCATAATTAACAAATATATTCTTCAAATGAAAAATAAAATCATAAGGCATATGTAATTTTAGAACTTGAGACTTTTACTTTGTTAACAGGGATAGTACAAGTGAATTTTTCCTGATATATTTATAACACTGTATGAAGATTCCGTAAATCAATCTTTACTAGTTTGTACTGGAGAAAAGCTAGACTGTTATTCAAGTACTTTTAGGAAGTAAGACTTAAGATTTTTTAAGTGTCTATTAGGCTCACTTCCAATTATGATGTATAATAACATTTAATTTTATGGCTATGGAAAAACATTCAGAAGGGATAAAATGTATGTACCATACTATATTGAAAACAAATTTGAAGAAGTAAAATATTGTTTGGTCCAGGAAATATGGAACAAAATATTTGAAAGTTGAACCACACATGATGCTTCGTTTCAGTTGTGTTATATAATATAGTCTTTGTATCAAGTAAATGAAAATGTAATGAATAGATGTTCATATTTTTTCTTCAGGATAACCTGCTCATCATAATTTATATTTCAACTTCAGGTGAATACTTGATTTTTTTTTTTTTTTTTTCCTTTTCAGTCTGTTTTCGTAAGACTTTCTAATTATTGTCTTGATCATTTTAATGCCAGAATTCTAAAGTATCTTAAATGACTGGGTAAATGAATTATGTTTTATTATGTTCTGAAAGATTTCCCTTCATAAAAGATATGAGTAGTTTAATAGATCATAAAAGATGTCAGTAGTTTTGTTTAAAGCCATTTGCATAGTTGAGTCAGAATTCCTTCAGTTTTCAAGGTATTTTTGACAATTGAAGTCTTCCAATCTGTTTATGTAGTATGTAACCACACCTTATACTTAAGAATTAATAGGAAATGAAATTGGTTTTTAGCATTACCAAATACTGGGCAAAATACTATAAGTGAGAGTTTAGAATTAAACATTCACAGTAAGATTACTACTCTTGTCCCTGATCTCCTAAGAGTTTTGATAAAGCTGGCTGCCTGCTTGGAATGCTTTCAGTTTTATGACAATAAACTCATCACCCCATAACCACCACCACCTGCCCCCTACACACATACCTATCCTTTCTGTCCTCAGCCTGTTTCCCCACAAGTTTTCTCTGAATGGTTTCATTTAGGCCAGGAATTACCTTAGCTTCAGTATATTGTCCATTCAGTAAATTTCATGTAGTGTGATGATAAGAAGTGGGCTTTGAAGATAGCCTGGCCTTGAATGGGAACTCCACCATTCAGTGGTTAGCCATTTTCTGTGCTCCTGTTTAACTCATTTGTAGACTAAGGAGGAGGAGTGTGAGGATTCAGTGAGTTAATACGTGAAGCTCCTGGAACAGTGTATGGGGCGTTCAGTTAAGTGTTGCCTGTTACTTTTTTTTATACAGTTGAATTTCTACTGTCTACCGATAATTATGTTTCAAACATTTCTTTTTTTAATCCTATTTTGCCTTGTCCCCTTTTAAAGTCCTGGTGGTGGTTTAGTTGCTAAGTCATGTCTGACTCTTGTGACCTATGGACTGTAGCCTGCCAGGCTCCTCTGTCCATGGGATTCTCCAGGCAAGAATCTTCCCGACCAGGGCTCCTGCATTATAGGAAGATTCTTTACCAACTGAGCTATGAGGCAAGCCCTTTGAAATTCAAAATTCAGAAGTCCAAAGCCATGTGTTTTCTAACTGCCATGCTTCTCTAAGTGGTGTGCATACCTAATTCTGTGATAATGAACATCTCTGTTAGCCTAAAAATGTTTGAAGTCTCATCTGTTCTGCTTAATATTTTCTCTTTGTCTCCCTTCTGTCCATTTTTTCAGGATGGGGAACAAATAGCATTTGTTCATGCTATTCTGATTAACTTTCACTGGCTTATTTAATTCATTAACGATTGAGCTTCTGCGTGCCAGGTGTGTTTTAGGTACTGTTGATAAATAATGAAATAAAACAAGGTTCCCTGCTCTCAGGTTAAAAGGTCTGAAACAGTGGTTGCATATTTAAGGTAGCTAAGGGGACTTCCTTCACAGTCCAGTGGTTAAGATTCCGTGCTTCCACCTCCGGGGGAGCTCAGGTTCCATCCTTTTTTTTTTTTTAAGGAAAAACTAGGAAGCCGACTGTGAGGAGGTTGGTCTTCATGACAAAAACAATAGGAAGTTGGTTTATTTGGTAGGATGGTAATTCTATTTTGAAATACCTGGCTACAGAGTAAGCAAAGTGAAGGAGTTAATGAGTAAGTTGGATGAAAGGATGCTGTATTTCAGTAAGCCATGATAGTAGAGTGGTTGTACTAGCTTGGACTAGAGTGATGTTAGAAACCTAAACAATTTGAAAGACTTTGTGGGTAAAACAGCCTGGTCTTGGTGAGGAAAAAGGTAGTATCAAAGAATCCAAAGTTGTTCCCTTGCATAACTACAAAAGCAAAGTGATAATGTAGAAAGTTTTAAAACCAGCCTTTCATGATGGGGAGGCAGGAGTGTTCTAAAAAAGTGTATGTTTTAAAAAACCATGCTTTCTTGATGGGGAGGCAGGAGTGCTAGTGGAACCCTCTTGGATTTTGATATGAAGTGGACCTAAAAGAAGAAGCTGTATAGGAGAGTGTAATTTAGACTCGTGCCTTTTAATTTCCAAAAGAGTATATAGAATGATTTATGTACTGTGTTTTAACACAAAAAAGCATGCTGTGCCCATTGTAGAAAGTACAGATAATCCCACAGAATGAACTTGACAGTGTAACCCATGGATGATTTCTATAAATAGCTTGGTGGGTGTGGGGGTGTGTTTTCCTTCATAATTGTTTTAATGAAGACAGACCACTTAACACTGTTTGTCAAGTGTTTATTGAGCACCTGTGTGCCCCAGGCCCTGTTCTTGAGGATACATGAGCAAGAAGTTCCTTAGTAAATAAGATGTAAAAGAAGATAATACAAAGCAACTGAGTGGCAACTTTAGAGACTGTTCCCCAGTCACCTAGAGTTGACATGGGACATAGGAGCACTCCAGTCAGAGGGACCAACTAATGTAAAGCCTACGAAATTAGAAAAGTGAAGAGGGTAATGAGAACCTGCTGCTGCTAAGTCGCTTGTCGTGTCTGACTCTGCGACCCCGTAGACGGCAGCCCACCAGGCTCCCCTGTCCCTGGGATTCTTCAGGCAAGAACACTGGAGTGGGTTGCCATTTCCTTCTCCAATGCATAAAAGTGAAAGTGAAGTTGCTCAGTCGTGTCCAACTCTTAGCTACCACATGGACTGCAGCCTACCAGGCTCCTCTATCCATGGATTTTCCAGGCAAGAGTACTGGAGTGGGGTGCCATTGCCTTCTCTGATGAGAAGCTGGGATAGGTGGAATTGGGGTTCAAGGGGTGGCAAAGTGATAAGAGGTGAACTAGACTGGATCATGTAAGCAGCCCACATACTGAGTTTATTTGGAGAAACTAATTGGTACATATATACTATACTAACCTAAAGCAATCTACAGATTCAGTGCAGTCTGTTTCAAGATTCCAATGGCATTTTCCACAAAATAGGATTTTTAAAAAAAAATCCTAAAACTTGTTTAGTAAGTAAGCATTAGTCACTCAGTCATGTCCAACTCTGTGACCCCATGGACTACATAGCCTGCCAGCCTCTGTCCGTGGAATTCCCCAGTCAAGAGTACTGGAGTGGGTTGCCATTTCCTTCAATTGCAACATGAAGCCATTAATTATGAAGACAGTTAATCATGTGAGTGATATGCTGTGTACAGGTTAGGTAGGAGGTTAAGAATGGAAACTGGAGGCTGTTGTGATATCTGAGGGGGAGGGAAATAGATTTAGGTTATTTTTTGGCAGCTGACATTAGGTGTCTGAAAGGAATTGAGGCAAGTTCTAAATAGCATAAGTATACAAATCGATAAAAACTAACCAGTAAAATAGATATCTTTACACCCATTTTCATCTCTCAAAATTGAGTTTTCTCCAATATCTGACCTAATATTTAGGCAAACCCAGGTGTAGTTATCTTTTATGGACAACGAGACGGAGGCTCATAAAGTGTATATAGTTACACAAGCATGAAGTAATTTGAAATACTGGATTAGCTAAAAGTGTTGCTCTGCTTCAAAAAGTAATTTTAGAAAAAAAATGAGTTTTAAGCAGTGAGAGTTTAAACTTTGCAGTGAATTTTACTCTGGCTTTATTTTACAAAATTGAAAAATAACAGTTTCCAGCATGAGTAGGCCTAAAATTAACGATCCTTTAATCAGGAACTACAACATTCAGGAAGTTCAGCATTAATTAAAGTAATGAGGCAGGGTGTAGACTTGGAACAGAAACTAAATACCTGTTAAATACTGTGAGAAAAATTTTGAGGACCTATTATTTTATTTAGGTTACTACAACTTACTCTGATAATCTGATTTTCCTTTATTTTTAAAGAGGTGAACTAAAGCTTGGAGAGGTGAAAACAAAGCTCTACTTGACATGTAGCAATGAGGATAGTGACCTGGAATAGAAAACAAGATGTGAGACATTTCAGTTGGAATGTGGCTTACCAGGAAGGATTAGTGATGTTTCAAAGCAAGCAGTGAAATTACCAATATGTGTGAAGGCAGTGAGAAAGATTTGTACAGCAGTTAGTGAATATTAGCATCTTCTTTGGTGGCACAGACAGTTAAGAATCTGCTTGCAGTGGTGATGCAGGAGACCCATGTTCGATCCCTGAGTCAGGAATATCCCTTGGAGAAGGGAATGGCAACCCATTCTAGTATTGCCTGGAGAATTCCATGGACAGGGGAGCCTGGCGGGCTACAGTCCATGTGGGTCACAAAGTGACATGGCTGAATGACTTAACACATGTGCCAGAAACTCTGCTCCCTGGGTGCTGGCTGGCAATACAGCTGATGCAGCCTACCCTCAGAAAACTTGTAGTTTTTGAGGGAGGCAACAGACAAACAGTTTCAGTCCTCATTAGTCCTGGGCATAATACAACTCATTTAGTTCCAATAGCAATCCTGTGAGGTAGTTCAGTTCAGTCACTTAGTCGTGTCTGACTCTATCCAACCCTATGAATTGCAGCACGCCAGGCCTCCCTGTCCATCACCAACTCCTGGAGTTCACTCAGACTCACGTCCATAGAGTCGGTGATGCCATCCAGCCATCTCATCCTCTGAGGTCCCCTTCTCCTCCTGCCCCCCAATCCCTCCCAGCATCAGAGTCTTTTCCAATGAGTCAACTCTTTGCATAAGGTGGCCAAAGTACTGGAGTTTCAGCTTTAGCATCATTCCTTCCAAAGAACACCCAGGACTGATCTCCTTTAGAATGGACTGGTTGGATCTCCTTGCAGTCCAAGGGACTCTCAAGAGTCTTCTCCAACACCACGGTTCAAAAGCATCAATTCTTCGGCACTCAGCTTTCTTCACAGTCCAACTCTCACATCTATACATGACTACTGGAAAAACCATAGCCTTGACTAGACGGACCTTTGTTGGCAAAGTTATGTCTCTGCTTTTGAATATGCTATCTAGGTTGGTGATAACTTTCCTTCCAAGGAGTAAGCGTCTTTTAATATCATGGCTGCAGTCACCATCTGCAGTGATTTTGGAGCCCCCAAAAAGTCTGACACTGTTTCCACTGAATCCTGTGAGGAGTCCTATTTATTTTACAGATGAATTAAACTCAGGCACAGTGGGGTTGACTGCTTTTCCAATAGCATATGGTTAATAGTAGATAGAGCTAGTAGAGGATGTAATAGTGACTGGAGATGGGCTGTTCCTTCATCACTCCCAGGGGTGGTATGAAAGGCTTCAGGAGGTACATTTGAGATCTGAAATGAAGAGATGGCAGCTTTAAGGAAGAAGAGCATTCCAGATAGAGCCAATGCTGTGCTTGCAAGGAGCTTGGTGTGTTTAAGGACATTAACACCAGTGTGGCCATGATAGTAAGCAGATGATATAAAGAGGTAGTGAAGTGAAAGTTGTTCAGTCATGTCTGACTTTGTGACCCCATGGACTGTACAGCCAATGGGATTCTCCAGGCCAGAATACTGGAGTGGGTAGCTGTTCCCTTCTCCAGTCAAGAGGTAGGTAAGAGCTAAATTGAGGATGGCCCTGTAGTTGGATTTTACTCTTGAACTGGGATTGTAGGCATCTGGGCAAGGAAATGATGTGAGGAGCCTGTCAGGAAGGGATGCTGTGTTATAGCAGTGGTCTCTTGGAGTAGTGAAGATGGTGATAAATGGTCAGTTAATAACTGGGATACAACCTATAAGACTATAATGGATTTGATTTTTTTTTTTTTTCTTCTTCTTTTGGCTGCACTACATGGCATGTGGGATCTTAGTTCCTCCATCAGGACTGAACCCTTGCCCCTGCACTGGAAGTGTGGGGTCTTCACCACTGGACTACTGGGAAAATTCCATTATGGATTGAATTTTGAATGTGAGGGAAAGATAATATTCAAGGATAACTCCTAGGATTTTGAAGCAACTTGGGTGGAAGGCAGTACTCTTACTGAGATAGAGAAGGAGATGAAGGAGCATGAATTAAATGTGGAGGGAAAAATCAACATTTCTCTTAGGGATTTCCCTGGTGGCCTAGTGATTAGGATTTTGGGCTGTCACTGCCACAGGGAACTAAAATCCCTGTGGAACTAAAAGCCACATGGTGTGGCCCAAACAAAATACCAGTTCTGTTGTATCCATGTTTTGTATGCCAATTGAATATCCAAGAAAAAATGTAAGGCAGTATGATATTGGAATTCTGAGAGTGCTATGCTGTGATTGGTCAGTATAGGTCTTTGCAGCTATTGGGTTAGATGAGATCATCTAGCAAGAGAGCACAGAAGAGGCTGAGGACAGCGCTCAGATAATCCCCGCATTTAGGGTTCTACAACAGGAGAACATGCAGAGAAAACAGATAAAATGTGGCAAATATTGGTGTCAAGGGAAGCTAAGTTTTGGGAATTTGTCTTGCAAAGTATAGTAAGTTGTTTAAATGCTGCTGAGAGGTCAAATAATTAGATGGACACTCAGATGGTAAAGAACCTGCCTGCAATGTGGAGACCCAGGTTCAGTCCCTGGTTCGGGAAGATCCCCTGGAGAAGAGAATGGCTACCCACTCCTATATTCTTGCCTGGAGAATTCCATGGACAGAGGAGGCTGGCGGGCCACAATCCATAGGGTTGCAAAGAGTCAGACATGGCTGAGTGAATAATACACAACTGCTAAAATAAACAGACCCTGAAATGTGTAATAGTTCAAACGCAATAGTTTTCCCCCCTCATATAAAAAAGGAGTGGTGGTGAAGAGGTCAGTAGTCGCTCCCTCACACAATCATTTAGGGACCTAGATGAATGAAGGCTCTACCAGCTTCACAGTGTGGTTTGAAGATCACATTATAATCATCTCCATTACTGCTAGATGGAAGGCAAAAGTAACATGGAGGATCTTGAATGGAGATTTTCATGGGCAAGGTCTGGGAATGGTACACATCTCATATTCCATTGACTTCAGTCACATGACCACCCCTAACTGCAATGGAAATTTCAGAAAATAAGCGAGCCACACATAGAGAAAAAAGGAGCCAGCTTATTGTGAGTGTCCAGTAGTCTGCCACACACAGATGGCTTTATATAGGTCGTAGTGACTTTTGGGAAGAACTATTCCAATGAAGTGAGAAGGATGAAAGCCCAAGAGAGAACAGGAAATTAACAATTTTTTATGTAGGTTTGCTATGAATATCTTGGAGAAGGAAATGGCAACCCACTCCAGTATCCCTGCCTAGAGAATCCTGTGGTCTGGGGAGCCTGGTGGGCTGCCGTTTATAGGGTGGCACAGAGTCAGACACAACTGAAGCAACTTAGCATGCATGAGTGCTATGAATATGAACAGAGGAAGGGGATAGAGGCTGGAGGGAGAGAGGGAACATCAAGGGAGAGTTTGTAAGAGTCATCAGTGCAAACAGAATATGCTATTTTTAACATTTGAGGAATGGATTCCAGGTTTATACTATTATGATATAACTGTGTTGGTGACTGACAGATCAAATATGGTGTATATTGAATTTGACCAAGTATTGTACTTTAGGTTTCCAAATCTATTTGTCTTAAACACTTTTAAATGTGGCAATGAGTCACTGAATCAACTACTACATTGTGAACAGAATTATCTTTTCTATGACAAATGTCCATCCTTCCATCAAAGAACAAGAACTGCAAAATGAGTCAGTCTGTTTTAATAGAATGATAGAATGCATTCATAGCTGCATGAGCCATAAAATACTGAAGATAACCTTACTTTTTTAGTCTGAAGATTTTATGGCCCTTCCGTTCACTTGGTAACTCAACTGAAGTGATCCCAAAATCCCATGATCATTCAGTATCTCATGAGACCTAAGTGAGAGGTTTTTTAAAGTTTTCTTGCAAGAAACTGACTGAAGCACATTGTTTTGGGATATCCAGATACATAGAGAATGATTGTTGCCGAGTTATTTAACAGATGACTGCTAAGGTGAGAAAGAATTGGGCTGCTCAAAGCTAAAATATATAAATTTACTGAAAAAGATTTCTGGGCCAGCTATGAATTTCTTCTCCTCCTGTATGTCTATTGTTTTATTGCAATATCATTCACATACATAAAATTCACCCCTTTAAAGTGTACAATTCAGTTTTTAGTAGCTCTGCTATCCAGGACACACTCCTAACTGGATCAAGGAATTACAGAGACCAAATTCCATTATAAAATGGTTTTTATGATTTAATGTGAAAATAACAGTTTAAGGCATCCTCATACCTTACCTTGCAGAGGTAAGGAATGAGGAAAAACCCTGTTTTGTGTGTGTGTGTGTGTGTGTGTGTGTGTGTGACTTAAGCATCTGCATGATTCTGACCTACCAGTTTTGCCTAATCATGGATTGACTTAGTCTTTGCCTTAAACATAGCATTCCTAACTGCACCCTGCTTGGCTGTCTGTCATATGCCAGTATTGCTCATGTCTTTTAGTTCCCCAACCGTCTTAGCCACTTTCCTGTTATTTCATCCCTGTCCTCCCTTCCCCTTTCGTTATCTCCAAAATATTTCCCTCACTTTCAGTGCCCAGGCTGTCCTCCCCAAGGTCCCTTCTAACGTCAGTTCTGTCGTCACTTACCTACCTTCACCTTGCCTCGTTTACTTATCACCTCCTATATTGTCACTCTCATCTACCTGTCCCACACTGGCCCCACTGCCCAGACCGGAAAGGAAGCGTCGAATCGCTTCCAAGCCCGAACATTCCCGGGCGAGGGCTGCAGAGCCCACTTCCCGGCTCAGTGGAGGAGTTTGAAGAACGCTTCATCGCACTATTTTCACGGTTTCTCCCTTCCATATTCACCCAATCCTACAAAACCACCACCACTTTTAGCCTCTCCGTGAGCACCAGAATCGCTTGTTGCTCCCAGTCTAGAGGAGAGATCTCCCACCGAAGGAAAGAAGGAAAGGTGCTCCCTTACTTGAGGACGTAGGTGTATGCTGATACTAGCGTCTGCGCATCAGAGATTAGATCGAGAGCCGAGCCCCAGGAGAACTGGCTGGATGGGTGATGCCAAGCCAATCAGAGATCTTGACGACAGAGCTCAACCAATCAGAACACGGGCGGCTTGGCGCACTCGGGGGCGGGCCTGGGCGGGTGAGGATCCGCCCCCTTGCAGCTTGGAGGCCAACGCCTTCGCTTAGGGCTTGCCAGAGCTGAGCCGTTTCACTGACTACAAGGACCAAGCATCTTAAGAGCTGCGGGGCGGTGCCCTCTCACCTTCGCTAATTTCCGTACAGGCCTTGGCCTTAACAGGTGTTGGTGCCTGCCGTGGACGCATTTCGACCCCGGCCGTATCTCTCTCTGGAGACTTTGTGCCTATGGTTGGGGACAGAGTGAGGTCGTTGCCTTGACGACGACAGCATGCGGCCCGCGGTTCTTCTGAGTGTAAGCTTGCGGCGGGTTGAGGCCAATCTGCCTACCTGCCTGCTTCACCTGGGACCCGTGACTGCGTCCGCAGAAGAAATAAAGACAGCTGTGGAATTGCTAGTTTGCTAGTCAGCATCTTTTAGACCTGCGAAGAAGATGCTCTTCACCTCAATTTTGTCTCCAAGTTGAAAACCTTTGGGACTTTCCACGCGGAAAGATTTAAAACAAACAGTAAGTACAATACTTTTTAAAGCTTCAATTATCTCGTTCTTTCACCTATAATAGATTTGTGTCTTTAACACAATAAAACAGCGTTATTTTTATTATCTAAATTATTGGTAGAAGAACCCTATGCTTCCTTGGCATATGTCCAGAGCTACCGCATTGCCAATTGGTCAGATTTCCTTTTAGTTTGTATCACCCTTTACATTTACAAGTAGAAGGCATGAGAAGTTATGGTTTATGAGTAACCGTTTCACACAACAAGAAGCTTTTTCAGCCTTGATACTGTTAAGGTATTTGTGGGCAGTGCCACTTGAAAAAGCAAGTGTGTTCAATGTACCGTGACCCAGTGTGCAGCTGGTTGGAGAGTACATGTGGATTAGTTAACTTGCAGAATGTTAGCTTGTGACATGCTTAAGGTAATTTTAATTTTGTTCACTTTGCATTTCCAAATATTGAGGACACCAATTACAAATTTTTTTTAAATGGTTCAAGTTATAGATTCCAGCTATTTTTGTCCTTGGTATAATAAGCCTAAAGTCTAGTCCTTAATAAAATATGCCGTCTTAGTGGAAGGAAAAAAAATTAAGGAAAGAGAGAGAATTACATTGATTTTTTTCAAACACTGACATTTTATTTTAAAATAGTTAATAGAAGTTAAATGGAAGTTAAAATGTCAAATGTATGGCAAGTTAGTGTCAGGGACAGTTTATGGGAGAACCTCCTATCAGAGCTGGTAGTAAAATAATGACATAATTGGGTTGGTGTTGACTGGGATTTATTTTTTCTCCTTTCGAAGATCAATCTTCTGATTTTCCATGTTTATCAACATATATATATATATATTTCATTTAACCTCTGTCTATTAACTTTCAAATAAAATGTCAGTGTTTGGAAAAAATTATCAGTGTAATTCTCTCTTTCTTCTTTCCTTAATTTTTTTTCCTATATCACTAAGACAGCATATGTTACTAAAGACTAGACTTTAGGCTTATCATACCAAGGACAAAAATAGCTGGTGTATATATATATATATATATATATCCTAAATTGTCAAATGTAAACTGATGAAAATGTATACATTGGGTTTTCACAGTTTGCTAGAACAAAGAGAATATTTGTCTTAGTCATTAGTGTACCAATAGGGAAGAAAGGAAAATATCACACTTCACAGTCTGGGTGGGTAAATTAATTTTAGATTGCCATAAGTACACAACTAATGTTATAGGTAAGAATTTGTTTCTTTCCGAGTTTTATGAATGAGTGTTTCTATGTTGTCAGGTTAAAAAATTTCAATTATGAATCATCATTTGAATATATATTTTGTTGTGTAGTAGCTAAGTCGTGTCTGACTCTTTTGTGACCCCATGCACTGTAGCCCATCAGGTTCTTCTGTCCATGGGATTTTCTTTTTCAGGCAAGAATCTGGAGTGGGTTGCCATTTCCTTCTCCAGGAGATCTTCCCAACCCAGGGATTGAACTTGTGTCTCCTGCACTGGCAGGTGATTATTTCTCAGCCACCAGGGAAGCTGGAATATAGTACCAAAGACTTTTTTTCCTCCCAAAACTTTTAGAATCACATTGGAATTAAAAGCAATATTTTTTATTTTCTGCTTCTGGAATTTAATTTCCAAAACACATGTAAAAATAAATTTAACTTTGAGGTTGTAGTTTATTAGTTTTTATATTTCTTGACAATCAAAACTTATGAATTAAAACCTAACTGTATCTGGACTGAAAAGTTTCTTTCTATTCCAAAATATCAAGTGGAATGGTTGCTAGTCCTTCACCAATCATTGGTAAAGTAAGACAGAATTTGTTAGGATTGCCTTTTTTCAGAAAATGTCATATAATGTGATGTAAAATAATTCTAAACACAAAATTCAAATAATCATACTTCTAGTGATTAATCATTAAAAGGATTTTTGAAATACAATATTTGGAACATTAACATTTAATTTTTAAAAATCTTCTTACATACTGTGTGACTGTTATTTAGTATGTTCAATGTAAGAATTTAATTACTATGGTAAGAAAAGTTAAAAAAAAAAAGTTTATCAGAAGTTGTTAGTGTTAACATGGTAATATTTCCCTCGACTGAGTAGAAAGACTATAAAGATCCTCAATTTTGATCTTTTAAACCTGATGTAAAAAAATAAATTTTATCTTCACTAAAACCAGATTCACTTGGTTTTCACATCTGAGTGAAAAGGAATTGTATTTTTCTAAGGTAGACTGTAATTGTTTTGTATAATAGTTCAAGCATTGTTTTATCTGCATTAAAAATATATTGAGATTTCATTAACATGACATTCAGTTATTTAAATTTGAAGTTAATGGCTTCAGTTCCACTTGCCTTGTCTATTATGAAATGTATGTGAATATTTTGAAAACATAGCTTAGATGGGAATAAATACAGAGGACAGCTATAAATGCAGTGTCTGCTCTAATATGGAAAACAGGTGGGGAAGAATTAATTTGGGAGGGTAGAGGAATTAATGTATTCAACATAATTAATGCCATATTTCGGTTCCCACAGAGAGAAAAATTCCTGGTGGTTTTGAATTAAAATGGAAAAATATGAGAACCTAGGATTGGTTGGAGAAGGGAGCTATGGAATGGTGATGAAGTGTAGGAATAAAGATAGTGGAAGAATTGTGGCCATCAAGAAGTTCTTAGAAAGTGATGATGATAAAATGGTTAAAAAAATTGCCATGCGAGAAATCAAGTTACTAAAGGTGAGTAAACATGTATATTGAATTGAAAAAAAAAAAAGAGTTGTTTCTTGGTCAACAGTTTTAGAAAGTGCTTTTTAAATATTTGTTTTATTTCCATAAGTAAGTTTAAAGTATAGATTTTTGTTTCTCTTTTGGTAATAAACAGAAGGATTACATCTGAGTTTTCATTTATCCATAACATAATTTTTTATTATTTATTTATTTATTTGGATGCTCCAGGTCTTAGTTACTGCAAGCAGGCAGGATCTTTAGTTGTGGCATGTGGAATCTAGTTCCCTGACCAGGGATTGAACCCAGGTCTCCAACACATTGGGAGCCCAGAGTCTTAGTCACTGGGCCACCAGAGAAGTCCCAGAACATAATTTTAAAAGTATTTGTTGTCCCTCTCTCTATCTGTCTGCCTATCTATTTACCAACAGCTGTGTTGGGAGTCTTAAAGACCATCCCAAGTTTCAGTGATTAGGAGGACTCACAGCACTCAGCAAATAGTTGTACTCTTGGCTATGACTTGTTAAAGTAAAAAGATATACAGTAAAATCAGCAAAGGGAAAAGGCACATGGGGTGAATTTCAGAGGAAATCTGTCACTTTTCTCCCAGTGGCTTAACACAGGATGCGCTAATTTCCTCCAGCAATGAGTTATGACACTACGTGTGATTGTCTAGTGAGGAAATTCATTAGAGACTCAGTGCTGAGTTTTTTTTACGGGGCTTGTCATAGAGGTACTCCCTGCTTTGCTTGCACCAAAATTCCAGACTCTTAGTAGAACTGCAGGTATTCAGCATACACCATATTGTTTGCACCATGAGTCACTTTATCAGTTCTAGAAATGAAGGAACACTTCTGAAATCCAAGTACCTAGGTACAAGCCAAGGGCTCACTTTGCAAGCCAACTTTCTAAGGATAAAAATCTCAGACCTGCTATGTTAACTCCCTCCTCCACCCCACCCACATCAATCTAACTGGAAGTTTATCCGTTTTGTCTTTAGAAAGAACCAGTGTTTGGCTTTGTTGGTCTTTCTTGTTGTGTATTTCTTTTCTATTTCATTAATTTTTGTTCTTTAGCATTTTATACCTTCTACTTATTTTGGGTGGGTTATTTTATAGTTCTTTTCTCTAATCTTTTGAGTTATACGCTTAACTTCTTTTATTTCTAGGTTGTTTTTTTTTTTCTCATATATGCATTTAAGGCTGTCATTTTCCTTCTAAGAATAGCTTGTATGTGTCCTAGAAATTTTGATTAGCCGTGCAAAATGTTTTCTCATTTTCCTTCATTTCCAAACGTGTGGAAAATTTCTAGGTTTTTCTCCCTAGATTATTTGGTTTTAACACAATTGCCCTGTGATCTGAGTATGTACTATGTAAGATTCTTATTCCTTTAATAAATACCTAATATTTGTCTTTTCCGTTATTTATCAATTATTCCTACATTTCTGAGCTTCCATCTTGGATCATTTTTCTTGTACTTAAATCATGTCCTTTTATTTTCTTTGAAGCTAGTAAGGAATGTTGTCCGTTTGTGTTTGTCTTTCAAAAAAAGTCTTTGCTTTCTGTTTAAGAGAGTGTTTTTACAGGATATAGAACTCTATGTTGGCAGTTAGTTACATTTGATATGTTCAAGATAACATTACACTGTTCTGCTGGCTTTCATTTGCATTGCTTCTATTGAAAGGTCAGACATTCCTTAGTGGGTGCATTGAAGCTTTCTCTTTGACTTTGGCTTTCAACACTTTTACAATAATATGCCTAAGTGTGGGTTTCTTTATATTTATCTTGCTTGGATTTTATGGCCCTTGCATCTATAAAATAATGTCATTTGTCACTTCTAGAAGATGCTCAGCTATTATTGTTTCATATATTGCTACGGTCCCATTCTTTCTCTTTTCCATGTAAGATTTCAGTTTCATATATGAGACCTTCCTTATATGTGTCTTATATTCTTTTGTGTTTTTCATCCTTTTGTTTTCCCTTACTTCATTCTACAGATTTTCTTTTGACCTATCCTCCGTTCAGTAGTTCTTTTTTAAAATTTTATTTGTTTCTGACTGTATTGGGTCTTCATTGCTGCGTGGGCTTTTCTCTAGTGAGGCATGGGCTCTAGGGCACTCAGTACTTGTGGCATGTGGACTCAGAGTTTCAGCTCCCAGGCTCTAGGGCACAGGCTCAGCAGTTGTGGTACACAGGCTTAGATGCTGCGAGGCATGTGGGATCTTTCTCGATCAGGGATCGAACTCCTGTCTCCTGCATTGGCATCCTTTACCAATGAGCCACCAGGGAAGCCCCAGTTCAGTAGTTCTGTTTCAGCTATATCTAATCTATTGTTAAGCTCAGCCACTGATTTCTTAAAGACATATTTTAATGTTCTAATTTTTTATTTGATTTTTTTCCCTATAATTTCCATTTTGCTGCCAGACCCTCTATTTTGCTTTCTATTTAAATCACAGGCTTTTCTAAAGTCTGTGTCCAGTAAATAGATCTCCCACATGTTTATTTCCATTGTCTGTTTTTTCTCTTGGTTTTTGATTGAGTCTTATCTCTTGATATGCCAGTATTAATTTCTAAAAGTTCTATAGAGTTTTTGGATGATGTTATCTTACCCTCTGAGAGAAGTTATGTTTGCTTAAATGAGGCTCTTGAGGGTACCCTTAAGGGTGCTTGGTGGCACTAACATTCAGAAATTTTCTAGAACTTTTCTGTTCTAGAATTTTTCTTTGGGTTCAAATCTATTGTATCACTTTTTATGGTTTCAGGTTCCCTCAGTTTTTTGACATTGACTTTTTATGCATAGTCGCTTATATCTGATAATTCCAATATCTGAACTCATATTGCATCTGTTTTGATTAACTTTATCTTCTGATTTTTTTTTTTTTTTTTACTTATAGTAACATTTCTTTGCATGCCCTGGTTATCTTTATTTTTTCCTCTGGACATTACATTTGAAACATTATTTTTTTTAGGAATAATTTGAGGCTAGAGTGAAGACGTTTTGTTCCCAAGATTTTTTTTCTTCTATGTTCATGGGCTACTGTGCCATATATCAACTTTCAGCTTTGAATCACTCCTTTTTGCTCTGCTTTGTGAAACTGGAGGGGGCCTCTGCAAACAGTTCTCCTTTTGCCAGCTTGTATGATTTTAGGCATTGTCAGTAGAGGCTTCCCTTCCTGGTGGGTCCTTTTTTTGTCATGAAGGGAGCAGATCACATGGTGGACTTGGTAGCTTGTATCAGCATCATTCATGGAACACCTCTGGTGCACCTGCACTTTCTCCACGTGGCTGGCTGACGTCCTGTGGCACATGTCTTCACCGCTGGCAGTCTGTACATTGCTATGGCAGCCATGCCTTCTCTAATGAAGTCTGAATCTCAGCTTTGGTCTGTTAGTAAGAAAAGCAGAGCAATAGAGGAAGAGAGAGGGGGATGGGGGATAATATGAAACAGATAGCCTGTGTTTTAATTTAATTAAGAAGTATATTGTTCAATCTCCACCTATTTTGAGATTTTCCAGTTATCTCTGTGTTATTGATTTACAGTTTAATTCCATTTGATCTGACAGAAGGCATTGCATGATTTCTTTGTTTCAATTTGTTACTGTGTTCTGTGGCCCACAGAGTGGTATATCTTGGTGCATATTCCACATGAGGTTGAGAAAAAAGTTACTTCTTCTGTTGTTGGATGAAGTAGTCTATAGATGGCAGTTCTACCCAGTTGTTGGATTGTGTTCTTGAGTTCAACTCAGGCCTTACTGATTACCTGCCTACTTAGATCTATTTCTGAAAATGTTGACATTTCCAACTATGATAGAAGATTCATGTATTTCTCCCTGCACTTCTCAATTTTTGCATCATATAGTTTGATTCTTTCTTGTTAGGTGCATTTTGTTGTTGTTGCTCAGACACTAAGTTGTGTCCAATGCTTTGTGGATACGTACTGTAGCATGCCAGGATCCTCTGTCCTCCACTGTCTCCCAGGGTTTGCTCAAATTCACATCCATTGAGTTGATGATGCTATCTAACCATCTCATCCTCTGCTGCCCTCTTCTCCTTTGCCTTCAATCTTTCCCAGCATCAGGATCTTTTCCAATGAATTAGTTCTTTGCATCAGGTAGCCAAAGTATTGCAGTTTCAGCTTCAGCTTTAGTCCTTCCAATGAATATTCAGGGTTGATTTCCTTTAGGATTGACTGGTTTGATCTCCTTGCTATCCAAGGGACTCTCAAGAGTCTTCACCACCTCAGTTCAAAAGCATCAATTCTTTGGCACTCAGATTTCTTTATGGTCCAACTCTCACATCCGTACATGACTATTGGAAAAACCACAGCTTTGACTAGATGGACCTTTGTTGGAAAAACGATGTCTCTGCTTTTTAATGTGCTGTCTAGGTTTGTCATAGCTTTTTTTCCAAAGAGCAAGTGTCCTTGAGTTACATGGCTGTGGTCACCATCTACAGTGATTTTAGAACCCAGGAAAATAAAATCTGTCACTGTTTCCACTTTTTCCCCTTCTATTTGCCATGAAGTGATGGGACTGGATGCCATGATCTTAGTTTTTTGAATATTGAGTTTCAACCAGCTTTTTCAATCTCTTCTTTCACTCTCCTCAACAGGCTTTTTAGTTCGTCGTTACTTTCTGCCTTTAGAGTGGTGTCATCTGCATATCTGAGGTTATTGACATTTTTCCCAGAAATCTTGATTCCAGCTTGTGATTCATTCAGCCTGGCATTTTACTTGATGTCTCTGCATATAAGTTAAATAAGCAGGGTGACAGTATACAGCCTTCTTGTACTCCTTTCCCAATTTTTAACCAGTCAGATGTTCTGTTTCTGGTTTTAACTGCTGCTTCTTGACCCTAAATGATGATGCTGTCAAAGTCCTGAACTCAATATGTAAGCAAAATTGGAAAACCCAGCAGTGGCCAGAACTGTAAAAGTTCAGTTTTCATTCTAATCCCAAAGAAGGGCAATGCCAAAGAATGTACAAACTACTGTACAATTTTGCTTATTTCACATGCTAGCATGGTTGTATTCAAAATCCTTCAAGCTAGGCTTCAGCAGTACATGACCTGAGAACTTATAGTTTACAAGATGGTTTCAAAGAAGCAGAGGAATCAGAGATCATATTGCCAGCATTTGTTGGATCATGGAGAAAACAAGGGAATTCCAGAAAAACATCTACTTCTGCTTCATTGACTATGCTAAAGCATTTGACTCTATGGATTACAGAACAGTGACAAATTCTTACAGAGATGGTAGTACCAGACCACCTTACCTGTCTCCAGAGAAACCTGTAAGTGGGTCAAGAAGCAACAGTTAGAACCAAACACAGAACAACTGACTGTTTCAAAATTGGTAAAGGAGCACACAATGTTATCTATTGTCACCCTGCCTATTTAACTTATATGCAGAGTATATCCTGTGAAATGCCAGGCTGAAATAAAGATTGCTGGGAGAAATATCAACAACTTCAGATATGCAAGGAATATCATTCTAATGGCAGAAAGTGAAGAGGAACTAAAAAGCCTGTTGAGGGTGGAAGAGGAGATTGAAAAAGCTGTTTTGAAACACAGCATTCAAAAAATTAAGATCATGGCATCTGGTCCCATCACTTCATGGCAAATAGAAGGGGAAAAAGTGGAAACAGTGACAGATTTTGTTTTCCTGAGCTCCAAAATCACTATGGATGGTGACTACAGCCATGAAATTCAAGGACGTTGCTTCTTGGAAGGAAAGTATGAAAATGATAATTGCTCAGTCGTGTATGACTTTTTGCTACTCCATGGACTGTCGCCCACCAGGCTTCTCTCTCCATGGAATACTCCAGGCAACAATACTAGAGTGGGTTGCCATTCCCTTCTCCAGGGGATCTTCCCCACCCAGGGATCGAACCTGGGTCTCCTGTGTTTACAGGAAGACTCTTTACCATCTGAGACAAACCTAGACAGCATATTAAAAAGCAGAGACATCATTTTTCTAACAAATGTCAGTATAGTCAAAGGACCACAGCCTTGTCTAACTCAATGAAACTAAGCCATGTCGTGTAGGGCCACCCAAGACAGACAGGTCATGGTGGAGAGTTCTGACAAAACGTGGTCCACTAGAGAAGGGAATGGCAAACCACTTCAGTATTCTTGGCTTGAGAACCCCATGAACCGTATGAAAAGGCAAAAAGATAGGACACTGAAAGATGAACTCCCCAGGTCAATAGGTACCCAACATGCTACTGGAGATCAGTGGAGAAATAACTCCAGAAAGAATGAAGAGACAGAGCCAAAGCAAAAACAACACCCAATTGTGGATGTGACTGGTGATAGAAGTAAAGTTCGATGCTGTAAAGAGCAATATTGCATAGAAACCTGGAATGTTAGGTCCATGAATCAAGGTAAATTAGAAGTGGTCAAACAGGAGATGGCAAGATTGAACATCGACATTTTAGAAATCAGCAAACTAAAATGGACTGGAATGGGTGAATTTAACTCAGATGACTACTGTATCTACTATTATGGGCAAGAATCCCTCAGAAGAAATGGAGTGGCCATCAACAAAAGAGTCCAAAATGCAGTACTTGGATGCAATCTCAAAAATGACAGAATGATCTCTGTTCATTTCCAAGGCAAACCATTCAATATCACAGTAATCCAAGTCTATGCCCCACCCAGTAATGCTGAAGAAGCTGAATTTGAATGGTTCTGTGAAGACCTACAAGACTTTCTAGAACTAACACCCCCAAAAGATGTCCTTTTCATTATAGGGGACTGGAATGGAAAAGTAGGAAGTCAGGAAACACCTGGAGTAACAGGCAAATTTGGCCTTGGAGTACAGAATGAAGCAGGGCAAAGGCTAATAGAGTTTTGCCAAGAGAACGCACTGGTCATAACAAACACCCTCTTCCAACAACACAAGAGAAGACTTTGCACATGGATATCACGAGATGGTCAATACCGAAATCATATTGATTATATTCTTTGCAGCCAAAGATGGAGAAGCTCTATACAGTCAACAAAAACAAGACTGGGAACTAACTGTGGCTCAGATCATGAACTCCTTATTGCCAAATTCATACTTAAATTTAAAAAAGTAGGGAAAACCACTAGAACATTCAAGTATGACCTAAATCAAATCCCTTAGGATTATACAGTGGAAGTGACAAATAGATTCAAGGGATTAGATCTGATAGACAGAGTGTCTAAAGAACTATGCATGGAGGTTTGTGACATTATACAGGAGGCAGTGATCAAGACTATCCCTAAGAAGAAGAAATGCAAAAAGGCAAAATGGCAGTCTGAGGAGGCCTTACAAATAGCTGTGAAAAGAAGAGAAGCAAAGGGCAAAGGAGAAAAGGAAAGACATACCCATTTGAATGCAGAGTTCAAAAGAATAGCAAGGAGAGATAAGAAAGCCTTCCTCAGTGATCAGTGCAAAAAACAGAGGAAAACAATAGAATGGGAAAGACTAGAGATCTCTTCAAGAAAATTAAAGATACCAAGAGAACATTTCATGCAAAGATAGGCACAATAAAGGACAGAAATGGTATGGATCTAACAGAAGCAGAAGATATTAAGAAGAGGTGGCAAGAATACACAGAAGAACTATACAAAAAAGATCTTCATGATCCAGATAATCACGATGGTGTTATCACTCACCTAGAGCCAGACATCCTGGATTGTGAAGTCAAGTGGGCCTTAGGAAGCATCATATCTCCACTAGGAAGCTAATGGAGATGATAGAATTCCAGTTGAACTGTTTCAAATCTTAAAAGATGATGCTGTGAAAGTGCTGCACTCAATATACCAGCAAATTTGCAAAACTCAGCAGTGGCCACAGGACTGGAAAAGGTCAGTTTTCATTCCAACCCCAAAGAAAGGCAGTGCCAAAGAATGGTCAAACTACCACACAATTGCACTCATCTCACATGTTAGTAAAGTAATGCTCAAAATTCTCCAAGCCAGGCTTCAACAGTATGTGAATCATGAACTTCCAGGTGTTCAAGCTGGAATTAGAAAAGGCAAAGGAACAAGAGATCAAATTGCCAACATCCGCTGGATCATTGAAAAAGCAAGAGAGTTCCAGAAAAACATCTACTTCTGCTTTATTGATTATGCCAAAGCCTTTGACTGTGTGGACCACAACAAACTGTGGAAAATTCTGAAAGAGGGGAATACCAGACCACCTGACCTGCCTCTTGAGAAATCTGTATGCAGGTCAAGAAGCAACAGTTAGAACTGAACATGGAACAACAGACTGGTTCCAAATCAGGAAAGGAGTTCATCAAGGCTATATATTGTCACCCTGCTTATTTAACTTCTATGCAGAGTGTATCATGAGAAATACCAGGCTGGATGAAGCACAAGCTGAAATCAAGATTGCTGGGAGAAATATCAGTAACCTCAGATATGCAGATGACACCACCCTATGGCAGGAAGTGAAGAAGAACTAAAGAGCCTCTTTAAAGAGGAGAGTGAAAAAGTTGCCTTAAAACTCAACATTCAGAAAACTAAGATTATGGCATCTGGTCCCATCACTTTATGGCAAATAGATGGGGAAACAATGGAACCAGTGAGAGACTTTATTTTGGGGGGCTCCAAAATCATTGCAGATGGTGACTGCAGCCATGAAATTAAAAGATGCTTGCTCGTTGGAAGAAAAGTTATGACCAACTTATCATATTAAAAAGCAGAGACATTACTTTGCCTACAAAGGTCCATCTCATCAAAGCTATGGTTTTTCCAGTAGTCATGTATGGATGTGAGAGTTGGACTACGATGTAAGCTGAGTGCCAAAAAATTGATGCTTTTGAACTGTGGTGTTGGAGAAGACTCCTGAGAGTCCCTTGGACTGCAGGGAGATCCAACCAGTCCATCCTAAAGGAAATCAGTCCTGAATATTCATTGGAAAGACTGATGCTGAAGCTGAAACTCCCATACTTTGGCCACCTGATGAGAAGAGCTGACTCATTTGAAAGGACCATAATGCTGGGAAAGATTGAGGGCGGGAGGAGAAGGGGACGACAGAAGATGAGATGGTTGGATGGCATCACTGACTCAATGGACGTGAGTTTGAGTAAACTCTAGGAGTGGTGACGGACAGGGAGGCCTGGCATGCTGCAGTCCACGGGGTCACAAAGAGTCAGACACGACTGAGTAACTGATCTGAACTGATGTTTTTTCCATTAGTAATGCATGGATGTGAGGGCTGGATCATACAGAATGCTGAGTGCTGAAGAATTTATGCCTTCTAACTGTGGTCCTGGAGAAGACTCTTGAGAGTCTCCTTGACTACAAGGATATCAAACCAATCAATTATAAAGGAAATCAACCCTAAATATTCATTGGAAGGACTCATGCTGAAGCTGAAGCTCCAATACTTTGGCCACACGATGAGAACTGACTCATTGGAGAAGACTCTGATGGTGAAAAGATTGAGGGCAGGAGGAGTAGGGGGCAAGAGAGGTTGAGATGGTTGAATGGCATCACTGGCTCAATGGATATTAGTTTGAGCAAAATCTGGGAAATAGTGGAGGACAGAGGAGCCTGATGTGCTACAGTCTGTGGGATCGCAAAGAGTCAGACACAACTCAGTGACTAAACAACAACAAATAGTTGATTTAAAATGTTCTGTCAGTTTCTGGTGTACAGCAAAGTGAATCATTATACACTTATTATATATTATTATATAATTATATATTTTTTATATTATATAATTATATATATAAATATATATAATTATATATATATTATTATAATAAGTGTATTATTATACACTTATATATGTATAAGTTATACATATACATACAATCATTTAAAAATATTATTTTCCCATATTACATTACAGAGTATCTCTGAATAGATTCTGAATTTGTTCCTTTTTGATTGTTTCTTATCTTGCAACAAAGTGAGACCCTTCTGGGCCAGCTCTCTGAAGGAGGTTCATTTTCAGGAGTAGCCATGGTCTTGTTCCAGGCTAGCAGGAATCCACCCTGGTTCACAGTGACATTCCTAACAACAGAAGCCCTAGTGTGGGATTTATTTACGTTCTCCTTAATTTCTCTGAAACTTGTAATTGTAGGTTTGTTCATAATGAATCGTTTTGCCTTCCATTTGATTTCACTGACAGACTGCTTCTAGCAGATGAGTTTCTATGGGACTGTTCACCCCTCCCCTCTTGTTTCCTGGTGCCATTCAGTTCTTAGGACGCTTTCACTGACAGTCTGTGAACCCTGTTCTCATTATATCAAAGAAGGGTATTTTTTTGGTTTTGTTTTTCTTTTTAGGGTATGTCATCAGCTTTGGAAAACTCTGCTCTGCCAGCTTTGTAACCACAGATAATCTTATGGTATCTCCCTAGACTCCTGTTTGACCTTGATGGTGCCACCTCATTTTTTGGGGGTTGGGGTCCTAGATCATTCTTAATTTCATCAAAGATGAAGCTACCCTTCTTTTTCTTATTGGCTTTGTTGTGTTCTCTGAGAGGAGAATGGAGCAGTAAGGTCTTTTACCATATTTTAAAAGCCAGGATATAGTTTCACAATTTATACTGTTTATGCATTTTATTTAGATGTTTTTCTTGTGCTGAGATCTGTTTTAGACTGTGACTATTACTAATAATTTGGTCCTCAAAAAAATTATTTTTCACTTTTTTTTTTTTTGATAGCAACTAAGGCATGAAAATCTGGTGAATTTGTTGGAAGTATGTAAGAAAAAAAAGCGATGGTACCTAGTCTTTGAATTTGTTGACCATACAGTTCTTGATGACCTGGAGCTCTCTCCAAATGGACTAGACTACCAACTAGTTCAAAAGTATTTATTTCAGGTTATCAATGGGATTGGATTTTGTCACAGTCACAATGTAAGTATTCAGTTTAAATAATAATTTATAAAGTTGGAAAGTTGGGAGAATATACAGTGAACACCCATATACCTGTCGCTGGATTCTATACTTGCTAACATTTTGTTATATTTGTTTTATGAAATATTTATTCATCTTTTCTTCCATTTGTCTACTTATTAATCTGCCTGATTTATTTATGCATTATTTGAAAGTAAGTTACAGACATCAGTTTACTTCAACTCTATATGCTTGAGCTATGCATGTTATTAACTAGCCTTTACTGTGGATATCTAGGATATAATAGAAGTTAGTAGCTATGCTACTAACTTTAGCCTATGCAAAATGCTCAGCAGTGCCAGTTTCTGGTCCTCCAAGAGTTTACAATAAATATATTTTCAAAATTTTCAAAATAAAATTTACTTGTATTAGAGAATTAGACCTAATAATTTGTTTTGCCTAGGTCTAGAATTTCTACTATTGTTTCCCAGTGTCCTCTTTTCTCTTTCCATAGTCTCTCTTTTATAACTAACTGACCTTTTTTACATTTATAATTTTTACAAATGTAAAAATTTATATTTTTTGCCTCTTTACATTTATAATTGCTTGATGTATGCCTCCACTTGGGTGCTCAGAAATCCACCTAAAAACACATATTGCTGAAACTAAACTGCTAATTATTCTTAACCAAAATTAACCTTCTCTAGACTCTTCTATTTTTGTTAATGGACCCACCATTCTTTTAGATTCCCAGGTTTAAGGAAAGTGTCTGAGATTACTTCCTAAATTCTGTTGATTTAGAATATTCCCACGCTCCACCTCTTCCTTTCCATTCCTTTGAGCACCAGACTAGCGTAGGCCTTTTGTTTTTGTTGTTCAGTTGCTAAGAAACGTCCAGGTCTTTGAAACCCCACAGACTGCAGCATGCCAGGCTTTCCTGTCCTTCACCATCTCCTGGAATTTGCTCAGACTCATGTCCCTTGAGTTGGTGATGCCATCCAACCATGTCATCCTCTGTTGTCCTCTTCTCCTCACACCCTCAATCTTTCACCTCCTATTTGTCCCACTGCCCTTCTCCCCACTTCTAGTTGCCCTCTTTGCTTTATCTTGTTCATGCTTTATCTTCTTTAAATGTTCAGTATCTTCTTTAAACACCATATGGGTCATGTCATGGGTTCCCATGGGTTCCCATCACCTTGACATGAGCTCAGACTTCCCAGGCTGGCAGTTGAGGCATAACCTAGTAAGTAACCTCTATTCCAGGAAAAACATTTCCCTAGTGGCTACTGGTCTACTCCCATTCTCACTCTTTTGCTCTTTTTGTCCCCTTCACTTGGATTGCCCTTTCATTTCTACATTTATCTAGGTCACACTAGTGTTAAACACCTGTCTTAGAGCCCACCTTTTTCCTCAAAAATTTTCCCTGACCACCGCAGTCTTCAGTGATAGCTTTATTCTCTTAGTCTTGAGAGCCCTCATTATTAGAGCAATTGATTGGAAATTCATTGAAGGCAAAGAAGAAGGGGCTGGCAGAGGATGAGATAGTTAGATAGCATCACTAATTCAGTGGACATGAATTTGAGTGAACTCCAGGAGATAGTGGAGTACAGAGGAACCTGGTATGCCACAGTCTTTGGGGTCACAAAGAGTTGGACATGCCTTAGTGACTGAACAACAACAGCAACATATATTTCATCCAATATCATTAATCGTTTAAATAAAATTTCAAGCATAAATGTTCTTTTTTCCCCAGCTAGGTCTCAGGTTCTTTAAACGCAGGAACAACTTTATCTGCTTTTATCTGTCTTCATTATAGGGACAAAGCCAGTGCCCTGCACATAACAAGTGCTAAAAAAAAGTTAACTCGCTTAACTTGACGTGCTGATCAATATATTTCATACTCTGCTTTTTATCTCATAGATTATACACAGAGATATTAAGCCAGAGAACATATTAGTCTCCCAGTCTGGCGTTGTCAAGCTATGTGATTTTGGATTTGCACGGACACTGGCAGCTCCTGGGGAGGTGTATACTGATTACGTGGCAACGCGATGGTATAGAGCTCCAGAGCTGTTGGTTGGTGATGTCAAGTATGGCAAGTAAGATGTCGTCAGCAAGGTGGGGGTGCAGAGGGCAGACTTGACTCTCTTTTTTTGATAAAGTGGAATATGTTTTCAATATAATGACAATCCCTCTAATTGGGCTTCCTTGGTAGCTCAGCAGTAAAGAATCTGCCTGTCAATATAGGAGCCATGAGTTCAATACCTTGGTTTGGGAAGATCCTCTGGAGAAGGAAACGGCACCCCACTCCAATACTCTTGCCTGGGAAATCCCATGGACAGAGGAACCTGGTGGCTACAGTCCTTGGGGTTTCAAAGAGTCAGACATGACTTAGTGACTCAACACTTGCCCTCTGCGATGGCCCGCACCCTTGTCTGTGGAGTGTGTTTCTCTAAATAAATCCCACTTCTTACATTAAGAAAAAAAAAAATCCCTCTAATACTGAAAGGAAGTTTTCAGTTTGGAAAACTTTAGAAAGTGATTTGTAATCATTTTTGTGTTTCCCTTTTAAACATTCTTGTGAAACGGGTTGGTATGAGTATGATTCTTTTAGAGGTAGAGAAATCAAGGTGAGTAAATGGTCTGTTTTTAATAGTAAGTTAGAAATAGATATATTTATCACTTGTAAAGAGAGGTAACATTGATTAGGTAAGTCTGACACTGGCATTGAGGCTGAGTAGAGTGGGCAAGGGTGGGTGTAGAAATGGAATTAAGTGAACCATTTTAAAAATACAAATCGTCTTCATAAATGAATTCTGCAAAGAAGAAGGGATTGCAGGTTTTACCAGTTTCAATAGAAATTGTTCTAAAATATTTTCTATAATTTCTCTGTTTTTAGAGCATATATCATTTAATATTTTCTTGATTACTCTGAGCTCTCATTTTACTGCCATACTGTAATTTCTGTACCAGCTATGGCCTTAAGCAATTTCAAGGTAGTTGTTCCTACGGTAATGATGCCAGAATAGTCTAAGTTCTTGTGACCGCTCTTTAAGAGAGGTTTTCTGTTTTCTCCATATTAGCTTTCTGTTCTCCTTGTTGCTTGTGTCCCCAGTAACCATCTCGTTCTGGTATGCTGTTTTCAGTGTCTAGTTGGATAGACTGATGAACCTTGTTCAAATTATGTGTAAACAAAAATGAGTAGCCTCTGAAAACAAACCCAGAAGGCTTATTTCCAGAGTAAAGTATACTTAACAAGCATTTTGACTCTTTGGAAGCCTTGTGTCACACGCTTGAAGTTTCCTGAAGCCTGGAGTGCTGCAGTCTATGGGACCGCAAAGAGTCCAACATGACTGAGCGACTGAACTGAACTGAAACATATCAGGATCCCGATTTTTACATCACCGTGCTTTTCTTTCAGGGCTGTTGATGTGTGGGCCATCGGCTGTCTGGTAACTGAAATGCTCATGGGGGAGCCCCTCTTTCCTGGAGATTCTGATATTGATCAGTTATATCATATTATGGTGTGTTTAGGTAAGATTATGCATCTGTATTTTAAATTTTAGTAATTTTTTCCTATGTGTTTCTTTTTGTATTGATTTTGCAAGTTGTTGGTACACTAAAGATGATGTGTGTGTTTTGAATGAATATAGGGAGCAAATAGGAAAACATCTCTCCCTCTCTCTCTCTCTATATATATATCAGTTCAGTTCAGTTCAATCGCTCAGTCGTGTCCGACTCTTTGTGACCCCATGCATCGCAGCATGCCAGGCCTCCCTGTCCATCACCAACTCCCAGAGTTCACTCAGACTCACGTCCATTGAGTCAGTGATGCCATCCAGCCATCTCATCCTCTGTCGTCCCCTCCTCCACCTGCCCCCAATCCCTCCCAGCATCAGGGATTCCAGTGAGTCAACTCTTTGCATGAGGTGGCCAAAGTACTGGAGTTTCAGCTTCAGCATCAGTCCTTCCAAAGAAATCCAAGGGCTGATCTCCTTCAGAATGGACTGGTTGGATCTCTTTGCAGTCCAAGGGACTCTCAAGAGTCTTCTCCAACACCACAGTTCAAAAGCATCGATTCTTCGGTGCTCAGCCTTCTTCACAGTCCAACTCTCACATTCATACATGACCACAGGAAAAACCATAGCCTTGACTAGACAGACCTTTGTTGGCAAAGTAATGTCTCTGCTTTTGAATATGCTATGTAGGTTGGTCATAACTTTCCTTCCAAGGAGTAAGCGTCTTTTAATTTTATGGCTGCAGTCACCATCTGCAGTGATTTTGGAGCCCCAAAAAATAAAGTCTGACACTGTTTCCACTGTTTCCCCATCTATTTCCCATGAAGTAATGGGACTAGATGCCATGATCTTCGTTTTCTGAATGTTGAGCTTTAAGCCAACTTTTTCACTCTCCACTTTTACCTTCATCAAGAGGCTTTTTAGTTCCTCTTCATTTTCTGCCATAAGGGTGGTGTCATCTGCATATCTGAGGTTATTGATGTTTCTGCCGGCAATCTTGATTCCAACTTGTGCTTCTTCCAGTCCAGCGTTTCTCATGATGTACTCTGCATATAAGTTAAATAAGCAGGGTGACAATATACAGCCTTGACGTACTCCTTTTCCTATTTGGAACCAGTCTGTTCGGCGATCAATGCAAAGAAATAGAGGAAAACAACAGAATGGGAAAGACTAGGGATCTCTTCAAGAAAATCAGAGATACCAAAGGAACATTTCATGCAAAGATGAGCTCTATAAAGGACAGAAATGGTATGCACCTAACAGAAGCAGAAGATATTAAGAAGAGATGGCAAGAATACACAGAAGAACTGTACAAAAAAGATCTTCATGACCCAGATAATCACGATGGTGTGATCACTGACCTAGAGCCAGACATCCTGAAATGTGAAGTCAAGTGAGTCTTAGAAAGCATCACTACAAACAAAGCTAGTGGAGGTGATGGAATTCCAGTTGAGCTATTTCAAATGCTGAAAGATGATGCTGTGAAAGTGCTGCACTCAGTATGCCAGCAAATTTGGAAAACTCAGCAGTGGCCACAGGACTGGAAAAGGTCAGTTTTCATTCCAATCCCAAAGAAAGGCAATGCCAAAGAATGCTCAAACTACTACACAATTGCGCTCATCTCACACGTGAGTAAAGTAATGCTCAAAATTCTCCAAGCCAGGCTTCAGTAATATGTGAATCGTGAACTTCCAGATGTTCAAGCTGGTTTTAGAAAAGGCAGAGGAACCAGAGATCAAATTGCCAACATCCACTGGATCATGGAAAAAGCAAGAGAGTTCCAGAAAAGCATCTATTTCTGCTTTATTGACTATGCCAAAGCCTTTGATCACAATTGATCACAATTATTGGATCACAATAAACTGTGGAAAATTCTGAAAGAGATGGGAATACCAGACCACCTGACCTGCCTCTTGAGAAATTTGTATGCAGGTCAGGAAGCAACAGTTAGAACTGGACATGGAACAACAGACTGGTTCCAAATAGGAAAAGGAGTTCATCAAGGCTGTATATTGTCACCCTGTTTATTTAACTTATATGCAGAGAACATCATGAGAAACGCTGGACTGGAAGAAACACAAGCTGGAATCAAGATTGCCAGGAGAAATATCAATAACCTCAGATATGCAGATGACACCACCTTTATGGCCGAAAGTGAAGAGGAACTCAAAAGCCTCTTGATGAAAGTGAAAGTGGAGAGTGAAAAAGTTGGCTTCAAGCTCAACATTCAGAAAACGAAGATCATGGCATCCAGTCCCACCACTTCATGGGAAATAGATGGGGAAACAGTGGAAACAGTGTCAGACTTTATTTTTCTGGGCTCCAAAATCACTGCAGATGGTGACTGCAGCCATGAAATTAAAAGACGCTTACTCCTTGGAAGGAAAGTTATGACCAACCTAGATAGCATATTCAAAAGCAGAGACATTACTTTGCCAACAAAGGTTTGTCTAGTCAAGGCTATGGTTTTTCCTGTGGTCATGTATGAATGTGAGAGTTGGACTGTGAAGAAGGCTGAGCACCAAAGAATCGATGCTTTTGAACTGTGGTGTTGGAGAAGACTCTTGAGAGTCCCTTGGACTGCAAGGAGATCCAACCAGTCCATTCTAAAGGAGATCAGTCCTGGGTGTTCTTTGGAAGGACTGATGCTGAAGCTGAAACTCCAGTACTTTGGCAACCTCATGCGAAGAGTTGACTCATTGGAAAAGACTCTGTTGCTGGGAGGGATTGGGGGCAGGAGGAGAAGGGGATGACAGAGGATGAGATGGCTGGATGGCATCACTGACTCGATGGACTGAGTCCGAGTGAACTCCGGGAGTTGGTGATGGACAGGGAGGCCTGGCGTGCTGCAATTCATGGGGTTGCAAAGAGTTGGACATGACTGAGCAACTGATCTGATCTGATCTGTTGTTCCATGTCCATTTCTAACTGTTGCTTCCTGACCTGCATACAGATTTCTCAAGAGGCAGGTCAGGTGGTCTGGTATTCCCATCTCTTTCAGAATTTTCCACAGTTTATTGTGATCCACACAGTCAAAGGCTTTGGCATAGTCGATAAAGCAGAAATAGATGTTTTTCTGGAACTCTCTTGCTTTTTCCATGATCCAGTGGATGTTGGCAGTTTGATCTCTGGTTCCTCTGCCTTTTCTAAAACCAGCTTGAACATCAGGAAGTTCACGATTCACATATTACTGAAGCCTGGCTTGGAGAATTTTGAGCATTACTTTACTAGCGTGTGAGATGAATGCAATTGTGTGGTAGTTTGAGCCTTCTTTGGCATTGCCTTTCTTTGGGATTGGAATGAAAACTGACCTTTTCCAGTCCTGTGGCCACTGCTGCGTTTTCCAAATTTGCTGGCATATTGAGTGCAGCACTTTCACAGCATCATCTTTCAGGATTTGAAATAGCTCAACTGGAATTCCATCACCTCCACTAGCTTTGTTTGTAGTGATGCTTTCTAAGGCCCACTTGACTTCACATTTCAGGATGTCTGGCTCTAGGTCAGTGATCACACCATCGTGAGTATCTGGGTCTTGAAGATCTTTTTTGTATAGTTCTTCTGTATATTCTTGCCACCTCTTCTTAATATCTTCTGCTTCTGTTAGGTGCATACCATTTCTGTCCTTTATATATATATATATATATATATAAAAAAAATATATATAGATGTATTTATTCATTCATTCATCCTCTGCCTGGCTTTTGTCTATCTGACATATGATCCTAATAATGCTTTTACCTGTCCTTCTGCCCAGCTCCCCTCTAAAGAAAAGACCAGACATTGGAAATTTTTCTGCACTTTTGCATTCAGTAAGTCATGCGTAGAGAGAATACAAAGGATCATATTATCTTTGGGTCAGCAAGCATTTGATATAATATGACTATTACCTCATTCTCATCTTTACATTGAGTGGCACAGGGACTTCCAAGGTAATTTAATCTTGCTTCAGTTATGACTTTTGCTATTTGGACAGAATTTCAAAGCGACATTATCAAAGTCTTCTCATATTTGTAGAAATGTCAACTTTCTGTTGGGTGAAGGAGTTTGGAAAATGGAAATGAGGGGAAATATCTTGAGGATTAAGTGTTTAGGTTAGAAATTCCATAAACAACACAGTGGTTTCTTACAGCAGAATTTTCATATGTGTATTTTATATCCAGTCAGTCAGTCAGTTCAGTCACTCAGTCGTGTCCTACTCTTTGTCACCCCATGGACTGCAGCAGGCCAACTTTCCTATCCATTGCCAACTCCCAGAGCTTACTCAAACTCATGTCCATTGAGTCAGTGATACCATGCAACCATTTCATCCTCTGTCATCCCCTTCTCCTCCCACCTTCAATCTTTCCCAAGATCAGGGTCTTTTCTAGTGAATCAGTTCTTCTCATCAGGTGGCCAAAGTTCTGGAGTTTCAGCTTCAGTATCAGTCCTTCCAGTGAATATTCAGGACTGATTTCCTTTAGGATAGGTTGATTGGATCTACTTGCAGTCCAAGGGACTCTCAAGAGTCTTCTCCAACACTGCAGTTCAAAAGTGTCGATTCTTCGGTGCTCAGCTTTCTTTATAGTTTGACTCTCACATCCATACATGACTACTGGAAAAACCATGGCTTTGACTAGACGGACCTTTGTTGGCAAAGTAATGTCTCTGCTTTTTAATGTGCTGTCTAGGTTGGTCATAGCTTTTCTTCCAAGGAGTAAGTGCCTTTTAATTTCATGACTGCAGTCACCATTTGCAGGGATTTTGGAGCCCCCCAAAATAAAGTCTCTCATCTCTCACTGTTTCCATGGTTTCCACATCTATTTGCCATGATATGATGGGACCAGATACCATGATCTTAGTTTTCTGAATGTTGAATTTTAAGGCAACATTTTCACTCTCCTCTTTCAAGAGGCTCTTTAGTTCTTCGGTTTCTGCCGTAAAGGTGGTGTCTTCTGCGTATCTGAGGTTACTGATATTTCTCCCAGCAATCTTGATTCCAGCTTGTGCTTCATCCTGCCTGGTATTTTGCATGATGTACTCTGTATAGAAGTTAAATAAGCAGGGTGACAATAAACAGCCTTGACGTACTCCTTTCCTGATTTGCAACCAGTCTGTTGTTCCATGTCCAGTTCTAACTGTTGCTTCTCGACCTGCATACAGATTTCTCAGGAGGCAGGTCAGGTGGTCTGGTATTCCCATCTCTTTCAAAATTTTCCATAGTTTGTTGTGATCCACACAGTCAAAGGCTTAGGCTTAGTTAATACTGCAGAAGTAGATGTTTTTCTGGAACTCTCTTGCTTTTTCAATGATCCAGCGGATGTTGGCAATTTGATCTCTGGTTCCTTTGCCTTTTCTAAATCCAGCTTGAACATCTGGAAGTTCACGTACTGTTGAAGTCTGGCTTGGAGAATTTTGAGCATTACTTTGCTAGGGTGTGAGATGAGTGCAATTGTGGGTAGTTTGAGCATTCTTTGGCATTGCCTTTCTTTGGGGTTGGAATGAAAACTGACCCCTTCCAGTCCTGTGGCCACTGCTGAGTTTTCCAAATTTGCTGGCATATTCACAGCATCATCTTTTAGGATTTGAAATAGCTCAACTGGAATTCCATCACCTCCACTAGCTTTGTTCATAATGATGCTTCCCAAGGCCCACTTGACTTTGCATTCCAGGATGTCTGGCTCTAGGTGATTGATCACACCATCGTGGTTATCTGGGTAATTTATATTAGGTTAGGTATTAAAATTGAGAGTAAAGACAAAAGTGATTAAATCAGGCCAAAATCACTTGGGTAAAAATCACATTCTTAAAGAGTGGAACTTATTTATTTAGATTAGATTCTGACCATACAACTATTAGTATTTGCAGTTTGGGTCAGCAATTTTGTGCTTTGTTGTTGGAAATAAAGTATTTTTTATACAATTAAAAGAAATTATACAGTGTTCTTTACCTGTCCTTTTCCTAAGCTCCACCCTCATGTCTTCAAGTTTCTACACAGTGGCATGGGAACTTTTCTGAATGAGTATGTTGAGATATGAATGTCAATTTCCTTTGAGTTGACTTTGTGTTAAAACCACCACAATGACTGCCAGGCACCACCACAATAAGAGCACTGTCTTTGGTTGCTTTTGCATGCTGAGAGAGTCCCCACTTTACATACTGAGTTCCTCTCATCTCTACTCTACACCACCTGTCCTATAATGCATAATGACAGAGATGTGTGCCATTCTCACTGCCAGGGAATCTAATTCCAAGACATCAGGAGCTGTTTTATAAAAATCCTGTGTTTGCTGGAGTAAGGTTGCCTGAAATCAAAGAAACTGTACCTCTGGAAAGACGCTATCCCAAACTCTCTGAAGTTGTGATTGATTTAGCAAAGGTAATCAATACTTTTTTTTTTTTTTGCTCTTTCTGACAGGGAATTTACATTATGTGGATTTGATTTTCTCTTTTTTTTTCCTGGTCTACTTGATCTTTTCGGTCAACAGTTTCCTCTGACAACTTAAATTTTTGTACATTAAGAAAGGAGAAAGGGGGCGGCAGAGGTTGAGATGGTTAGACAACATCACTGACTCAATGGACAGGAATTGAGCTAACATGGGGAGACAGTGGAGGACAGGGGAGCCTGGTGTGCTGCAGTCCACGGGGTCACAAAGAGTTGGATACAACTTAGCCGCTGAACAACAACAACAACATTAAGAAAGAGTTTGATTTGGTGGGAACAGAGATGGAGGAATGTCAGAGATAAAGTCCTGAAAATTTTGCTTGTTTTTTAAAAAAAATCATTTTGTATTATCTAGCATGTTTTAAGTGTGAAAACAGTCCCATAATGATGTGTTTTTAATGTTTAACATTTAAAATGCAGGCCTTGTATAAGTGGAAAAAAGAAAATAGGATAAGAAAATGAAAAGACAAGTAGAGAAGTATTAAAGTCTAGGGCTTCAATTTAAAGTATTAAAGTCTACAGATCATGATCCTGTAGTATATTGTGAAAAAGCGGTTTTGTTCAACCACTAGATTCACTGAAGCTAATTTTTAGATGATCATCCCCTTTGCCTTGTATTTAATTGAGGAAGATATTAGGAACATTCTCACTGGATCAAGTTGTTTCTAAAAGTGGACCTTTTGGAATTATTAGCTCAAAAAACCCTCATTAGTTAGGACTGTCCTGCTGCTGCTGCTGCTGCTAAGTCGCTTCAGTTGTGTCCGACTCTGTGCGACCCCATGGGTGGCAGCCCATCAGGCTCCCCCGTCCCTGGGATTCTCCAGGCAAGAACACTGGAGTGGGTTGCCATTTCCTTCAATGCATGAAAGTGGAAAGTGAAAGTGAAGTTGCTCAAGTCATGTCCGACTCTTAGCGGCGACCCCATGGACTGCAGCCTACCAGGCTCCTCCGCCCATGGGATTTTCCAGGTAAGAGTACTGGAATGGGGGTGCCATTGCCTTCTCCAAGGACTGTCCTAAAGTGTTGTTTTTTTGAGGGGTGGCCCACACCATGTGGCATGTGTGATGTTGGATCTTGGTTCCCTGACCAGGAATCAAACCCAAACTCATGCCCTCTGCTGTGAAAGCCCGAAGTCTTAACCCATTGGACGACCAGGGAGGTCCCTGTCCTAAAGTGTCGATAAAATAAATATCTCTAAAAGAGCAGGGTCACATAACATTTAGCTAAGATATTTTTTGCTTTTTTACTTCTTTAAATAACTCATTTAAAAAAAGCTTAGTAAGCTTATGAATAGTTACAAGTTCTTAGAAAAATACATTGTTATTTTTCTACCTAATGTAACAGATCCAAATATTCTTTATTTAGACTAGCTTTATGATCTGTCTATAAAGAAATTTAAAAGGAATAAAGGTAAAATGATTGTCCAGCTTATGTCCCTTATGGTAGAATCATATGACGTTTTGAACATTTTATTATAGGAAATCTTAAACATAGAAAAGGAAGTAGAAAAAATAGTGGTGTCATGAACCCCCATAAGCTGGTCATTAGCTACAATGGTTAAAAATCTTTGGGAAGTATTTCATCTATCCTATCCACACACTTAGGAATTTTTTTTTCTCATCAGTTTTTTACTGTGTGGCCTGTGGGATCTTATTTCCTTGACTAGGAGTTGAACCTGTGCCCCATTAGTGGAACCACAGAGCCTTAAGCACTGGACCACTAGGGAATTCCCTCAGCAACATTTTTTTGGAGTATTTTGAAGCAAATTGCAGATATTATGATATTTCACTTACAAATACCTTAATTATTTGTATAATTTTCTTGTTATTGTAAAGCTACTTATTGAGTCCCTTCTATTTTAACTAGCTGTGAGTGGCTCCACAGGGACAGAACAAGATATAATAAAATCTATATGAAAATGAAAGAATAAGATAAAATGTAATCATCTATGTCAAGTATTTAGCACAATAATAAGCACAGAGTAGTTCCCTTCCCTTCCATTCTGCAAGTACTGTAAATTTTAAAAATTCTCAAAAATTTCTTAATGTAAAATGTCTAATCAGTGCTCAAAGTTTCATTAATTTTCTCATAATTCCTTTTTATAGTTTGAATTAGGATCCACATGAAGTCTAGAGATCACAATCAGTTGATATGTCTCTTAAGACACTTAATTTACAAGCTCCTCTTCACCTCTTTGTTTTTTGTTTAAACCTTGCCATTTATCTGTTAAAGAAAACAGGTTGTTTTTCCCATAGAATTTTTCACATAGTATAGTTTAATATGTTCCTCCATGTCCCATATTTTGTATAAACTCATAGTAGAGCTAGAGCTTGATCGGAATTAGGTTGAGTTTTTGGCAAGGATACTTCATAAGAGCTTTTTGTATATTCAGAGACACTGAATGTCCGGTGGTCTTTCTTTCTGTGATACTAGCAGTCATTGGTGGTCACTGTCTAGATTTGTGCTTTATTCCTTATCACTTATTATAGATGTTTAAAATTCATTGACTCTGAAGAAGAATTTTCTATGTTTAGACATGTAAGTGTAGGCAGTTTTTCTTTGATATGAACTATATATATTCCTTGGTTTCCCAGAAATGCTTACATATTGACCCAGACAAAAGGCCCTTCTGTGCTGAGCTCCTGCACCATGATTTCTTCCATATGGATGGATTTGCTGAGAGGTACGGTACCATGTGTCGTATGTCACATCAACCTAGAGTTAAAGTAAGGCCCCCATAGCAGTACATAACAGTAACAAACAGTGTTTCTTTACCCACCTGTTCTAATAGGATTTCAAATATTTACCACCCTACCTCCATTCGCCCTTAGCAACAACACCTTCCTAGGAGTGGTACCCTGCATTCGCTAACTTAGGGCTCTTGGTTTTCACGAAACAGTCCCTTCATGCCATTCTTTCTCTCCCTGTGATGACCTCTGTCACTCAGGTCACTGATTTCTGGTCTTGCTACCAGCTGTGAGATGCTATCATCTTGGGTCCTGATGTATTTGCAAAGGTGTCATCTCCTGTTGCTGCTGAACTTACACCATACCCAGTCCTATGACACTGCTGACTCTGTGGATGTACATGGAGACTTTGATGTGCCAAACCTGTGTGTGCCAGAGTAGCTGGCATAGTCTCCTGTGCTGCTCCAGCTGCTGGCATCAGTGCAGCTGACGAAACAAAAATTAGTGAGATAAGTGGCAATGACATTGCTTTATGTTTTTGCCAATCTATTTATTATTAACTTAGTAAAAGAAAATTGGATCCTCGTATTTGCTTCCACATTCGATTTCTTATGATATGTTGTTTTGGTTGAAGTATACAGAGAAACTGTGGCCTCACATAAATATGTAGTTGGAAAATGGAAGAGAATTTTGATAGTTGTTTTAGATCACCGTGGGTATTTTTCTTTGATTCCATACCAAAAAACTCTGATACTGTACCAAAACTGGACAGTGGTGTTTCTTAAAGGTTGCTTGTGTTGTGGAATCTGAAACCATATCAATGAACTTCTTTTCCCATTACATGAAAATCCACTTGTCTGTCTTACACTTTGAGTAGATCTTTTACTCATGCATGCTTTTGTAGAATCATTCATTCAGTTCAGCTCAGTTCAGTCGCTCAGTCGTGTCCGACTCTTTGTGACCCCATGAATTGCAGCACGCCAGGCCTCCCTGTCCATCACCAACTCCCGGAGTTCATCCTAACTCATGTCCATCGAGTTGGTGATGCCATCCAGCCATCTCATCCTCTGTCATCCCCTTCTCCTTCTGCCCTCAATCCTTCCCAGCATCAGAGTCTTTTCCAATGAGTCAACTCTTTGCATGAGGTGGTCAAAATACTGGAGTTTCAGCCTTAGCATCATTCCTTCCAAAGAAATCCCAGGGCTGGTCTCCTTCAGAATGGACTGGTTGGATCTCCTTGCAGTCCAAGGGACTCTCAAGAGTCTTCTCCAACACCACAATTCAAAAGCATCAATTTAGTCATTTGGAAAATACTCTTTTGCTAACTTATATAGAACTTTAGTAATGTTGACATTTCATTGGACTATATAAAAAAGTCACATTCTCATCAGAAAAACCTTTAGTATTAGGAACTGCTAAGTTGACAGTAGTGGATACAAGTTGAATGAAATTCTAATTTTTTATAAAAATGTGAATTTTATCATTAACACAAATATATTGGATTTTTCCTTGAAGTAACACACTCCTTTGTTCATTTTTTAAAAGAAAATATCTGCTGAATACCCCCAAGTCTGAGTAGTAATAATGTTTCTGTCAGTTTTTCAAGTAATAATGTTCCATGAAGAAAGTGGCTAGTTTAGCTTGTAACTCAACCAGCTACACAAGTGCTTTTCTTAAGACAACCATTGCACTTTAACTTGCAGCGGAGGTACCTTTTCAGGGGTATAGATTTAATAATGTGTGTGTGTGTGTGTGTATATATATATATGTATATGTGTGTGTATATATATATATATATATATATATTTTACTGTTCCATCAGGGACATTCTTAAACAAAACTGCCCCCTCTCCAACTTAAACTTAAGAATTTGTGACTAAAAGAATATAATAAAGTCTGTGTAAGGTTTGTAAAATTTTGTACCTCTGTAAAGTTTGGTGCCTCTGCTTCAGTCTTGGTAAGGTGCCTGCAGTTTACCCCCCATTGCTTTTTGTTTCATCAAATGTCAGATGGTGAAAAAGAAGTCACCTTCATAATAAGATAAGAGCTTTGATCTTATGAACCTCCTGAAAGATTTTCAGAGATCCCCAGTGGTCTGCAGAAACCTCATTTCTCATTTTGAATAACACAGTCTAGTTTAATACTCTATTCTTAAAGATAAGTATCTCGAACACCAATTTTTACTAAATTTATCTGTTTCATACAGTCTTATTGACAAATGTATTTTTATGTAGGTTTCCTCAGGAACTGCAGTTAAAAGTACAGAAAGATGCCAGAAACATTTCTTTATCTAAAAAATCTCAAATCAGAAAGAAGGAAAAGGAAAAGGATGAGTCCTTGGGTGAAGAGAGAAAAACACTTGTGGTACAGGTAAATTTCCATGTTTTAATGCATATTAAATTTTAAGTTTAATATATCCTTAAATTTGAGGGGGGTATGGGATATTGAAGATCTTAAAAGTTTCCTGAGTGGTTAACAAGTTCACTTTTAGCTTAGTTATAAAAATGTATTTTCTGTAGACATTACCTGTTTTAAAAAAAATCTTAGGATATCATGTACTGAGTGCCTACTGTACACAAATCTGTATAATAGGGCTTGTCAGGAAATCATATTCATTCAAGAACATTTAGACATGCTTGTGTACACTCATATGCAAATATATACACCATTTTTCCCCCTTAGATAATAGGAGAGAAAAATATAATTTTTAGAATTGTATATAAAGTAGAGCATTTAAAAATTGAGATTTGGGTACTCAGTTAATTTGAAATTTGCTTTTCTTGGTAAATTATCCAGAATCTGTTCTCAGTAAGATAATTCAAATCTACCACCAACTCACTCACATTTTCTCAAATGAACCCAAAGAAGAAAGAGGACTCAATTTTGTGTTCCCTGACTCTAAATACATGAGAACAAAAGTCAGCATGCTTGAGTCCTCTTTCATTGCTTTCCACTGAACTGTAATTTGATATGTGTATACCTGCTTATGTGTATATATAATTTTTTTTAAAGTAATTTATTTTTGACTGCGCTAGTCTTCTTTGCTGCGTGTGGGCTGTCTCTAGTTGCAGTGTGTGGGCTTCTCACTGCAGTGGCTTCTCTTACTGTGGAGCATGGACTCTAGGGCACGAGCTCAGCAGTTGCAGTACTCGGGCTTCAGCAGTTGTGGCTCACAGCCTTAATTACCCCTTGGCAAGTAGAATCTTCCTGAATCAGGGACTGGACCTGTGTCTCCTGCATTGGCAGGCAGATTCTTAACCACTGGACCACAAGGGAAGTTCTGTGTATACATCATTAAATCTGATATATATATGTCAGAGCTCGTGTGAGTTGCATTTTCATTTGAAATAGGTGTCTGAGAATCCCAGGTTTAGTTTTAGTTCCATAGGTAGAATAAGAAAAAACTGGAGCACAAGAAGGTGTTGTCTCTGGAATTCTGCTTTTGTTGACAAGTACTTCATAGGAAAAGGTGATTTTTCCTTCTCCTCAGATCATTAATGTTGTTAATATTTTATAACAGGATACCAATGCTGATCCCCAAACTAAGGATTCTAAAGTATTTAAAATAAAAGGATCAAAAACAGATGGAGAAAAAGTGGAAAAAGCGAGTCGAGCTTCAAATGCCAGCTGTCTCAATGACAATGGGATGAGCCCCGTCAAAATAGTGCCTTCAACAAGCCTCCGAGATTGCAGCAATGGCAGCGTGGACCAAACAAGAAATCCAGGCATGGCAATTCCCCCACTCACACACAATCTTTCTGCAACAGCTCCCACTATTACTTCTGGAATGGGAACTATCTCAGGAATTCAGAGTTACAGGTATGAATTAGGAAAATAAGAACAAAATGTTCTTACATATTTACAAGCTGCAAATATTTATCAGTCCAACGACCTGCATTATTACTTTCAGACTTCTGGATACTCTTCATTCTTTTTTTTAAATTATTTGTTTATTTGGCTGTGTCAGGTCTTACTTGCAAAACACAGGATCTTTTGTTGCAGTGCACAGACTCTCTAGTTGTGTCACACCAGCCTTAGAGGGCACAGCTCAGGAGTTGAGGTGCACAGGCTTAGTTGCTCTGTAGTATGTGGGATCTTAGTTCCCTGACTAGGAATTGAACCTACGTCCCCTGAAATGCAAGGCACATTCTTAACCACTAGACCACCAGGGAAGTCCCTGCTATTGCTTCTTGTCAGGTTGCTGTTTCAAAAGACTTCTTGGCCAGTGTGATGAAAATTATTAGCATTTGATCAAAAAATTTACCGAGTCCTAAGAAAATAGAGTTGTATTATTTAAGGTGAAGAGACTCTATAGCTATTTAGTTTAATAACACAAAAAGAGGTTGTCATAATAAAAGAAATAATTGGTTTTGCATGTCTGCTGTTGCATGGTGTGGCTGTGGGCATTTAGTAGTCAGTTCAGTCCCTCAGTCATGTCTGACTCTTTGCGACCCCATGGACTACAGCATGCCAGGCCTCCCTGTCCATCACCAACTCCCAGAATTTACTCAAACTCATGTCCATTGAGTCAGTGATGCCATCCAACCATCTCATCCTCTGTCGTCCTCTTCTCACCTTGAATCTTTCCTAGCATCAGGGTCTTTTCAAATGAGTCAGCTCTTTGCATCAGGTGGCCAAAGTATTGGAGTGTCAGCTTCAACATCAGTCCTTCCAGTGAACACTCAGGACTGATCTCCTTTAGGATGGACTGGTTGGATCTCCTTGCAGTCCAAGGGACTCTCAAGTCTTCTCCAACACCACAGTTCAAAATTATCAATTCTTCAGTGCTCAGCTTTCTTTATAGTCCAACTCTCACATCCAAACATGACTACTGGAAAAACCATTTGTTGGCAAAGTAACGTCTCTGCTTTTTAATATGCTGTCTAGGTTGGTCATAATTTTCCTTCCAAGGAGTAAGCGTTTTTCATTTTCATGGCTGCAGTCATCATCTGCAGGGATTTGGGAGCCCCCCAAAATAAAGTCAGCCACTATTTCCACTGTTTCCCCATCTATTTGCCATGAAGTGATGGGAACACATGCCATGATCTTAGTTTTTTGAATGTTGAGCTTTAAGCCAACTTTTTCACTCTCCTCTTTCACTTTTGTCAAGAGGCTCTTTAGTTCTTCTTCACTTTCTGCCATCAGGGTGGTGTCATCTGCATATCTGAGGTTATTGATATTTCTCCCAGCAATCTTGATTTCAGCTTTTGCTTCATCCAGCCCAGCGTTTCTCATGATGTACTCTGCATATAAGTTAAATAAGCAGGGTGACAGTATACAGCCTTGACGTACTCCTTTTCCTATTTGGAACCAGCCTGTCATTCCATGTCCAGTTCTAACTGTTGCTTCCTGACCTGCATACAGATTTCTCAAGACGCTGGTCAGGTGGTCTGGTATTCCCATCTCTTTCAGAATTTTCCACAGTTTAATGTGATCCATACAGTCAAAGGCTTTGACATAGTCAATAAAGCAGAAGTAGATGTTTTTTCTGGAACTCTCTTGCTTTTTCGATGATCCAGCGGATATTGGCCATTTGATCTCTGGTTCCTCTGTCCTTCTAAATCCAGCTTGAACATCTAGAAGTTCACAGTTCACGTATTGTTGAAGCCTGGCTTGGAGTATTACTTTACTAGTGTGTGAGATGAGTGCAATTATGCAGTAGTTTGAGCATTCTTTGGCATTGCCTTTCTCAGGGATTGGAATGAAAAGAATAGGCAGTAAATTCTGATTAAACTGCATGTCACTGGGTGGTAAGTTTTTGTTCAGTCACTAAGTCATGTTCAACTCTCTGCGACCCCAGGACTGCAGCACACCAGGCTTCCCTGTCCTTTACTATCTCCTGGAGCTTGCTCAAATTCATGTCTGTTCATGTCACTTGGTGTTGGGTCATTTAATTTTGTGCTTGAAAAAAATAATTACTACTGCTTCTAATGTAAATTTTTTTGTTGTTTTTGTTACAGAGTGGATGAGAAAACCAAGAAGTATTGTATTCCATTTGTTAAACCAAATAAACATTCTCCACCAGGAGCTTATAATATTAATGTGACCACATTGGTAAGTGAACTGTTCTCAGTGGTAGAAGAGCAAGCATTAGTCATTTCTATATTTTATTAATATTAAACATGATAGTGAAAAACTGAGAGTTTTGTTGGGAGATACATCATAATGTAGAAACTTAACTATATATATATCATCCCAGACCATCAAAGTCAAGTTTAAGTTTTATAAATCTAGAAATTTAAATGTAAGATGTTATTATTATACAGAATGGATAAGCAACAGTGTCCTACTGTATAGCACAGAAACTGTATTTAATATCCTAAGATAAACCATAATGGAAAGGAATATAAAAAAGAATGTATATATAACTGAATCATTTTCCTATACAGCAGAAATTAACACAACATTGTAAATCAACTATACTTTAGTCAAAAAGATGTTATTGTTAAAATGACCTGCTTTAATTTTTTTCAGTAATCATAAATTTTCTTAACCTAATGTTTGGTGATCAGTACTTTTATAGAGTAGATTTGAAAAGGTAAATTATCTTATCTCACCCAGATCAGATTTCTGGTAGAAATATTCTATTTATTCACTTAACATATTTATTATCCATTAAACAGAAAACACTGGAGAAGAATAAGTTAATCTTTTTTTTCAAGGAGCTTGTGGTCTAGTAGAGAATAAACAAATTAAAACATAGTGTCAGATTGCAGTAGTAGAATCATGTCAAGGTTCAGAGGTCTTCTGAAGGTTGAGAGGAGTATTATCAGGCCAGAAGTCTTCTTTTAAAAGTTAAGTTGAAAAAAAAAAAAAAAAAGTTAAGTTGAATCATCATTGCTCTTCCACTCAAAACCCTCCATTGGCTTCTTATCTCTGAGAAAAAACAAAGTGCTTTCAGGGCCTTTTGGTCCCTGAGTGATTTACCCTCGCCATCCCTCCATCCCACTCTTGGCTACTCTCATTTTTGATCACTGCAGTCCATCCAGCTTGATGGCTCGGTGGTTAAGAATCTACCTGCCAATGCAGGAGACACAGGTTCAGTCCCTGGGTTGGTAATATCCCTGGGAGTAAGAAATGGTAACCCAGGGGGCTCATGGGCTTGCAAAAAAGTCAGCCATGACTTAGCAACTAAACAAGTCCAATCACATTGATTTCCTCGCTATTCCTAGAACGTGGCTAGACGTGCTCCCACAGTTGGGTTTTTGCACTTGCTGTTTCCTCCCTTTTAGAGTATCCTTACCCCAGATAATCCAAAGCTTTGCTTTCTCTCCTTCTTGACTTTCATGAAATCTTACTGTGAAGTCTTCTCAAATGTTTTAACTCATTTTGTCTCCTATTACTTTCTCCCCTCCCCTTGTTTAATTCCCCACCCCTAATTGCCTTACCTGACATCCTCTGTATTCTCTTATTTATGTAATGTCTTTCCCTGCTACCCCTTTCCCTGAATGGAAACTTCCCAGGAGGAATTTGTGCTTTCTTTGTTTTCATCACTGTTCTGCCCCACACCTTGAATAGTGTCACATGCATTTAAACTGCTTAAGAAATGTGGTGAATGGATTCTTCTGCCAGGAACAGGGAGGTATGGATGTATATTTCCAAAGGAGTATTTTTCTCATGATTTTCCCTTCTCTACCTCTCTCATCATCCTCAGAGCTGAAAAGTATACCCTTCTTTTCCTATCTCTCATGATTGAGACATTGCATTTATTTTTCTTTTAACTATTCTTAGCCTATAATTTCTGTATCCATAGTACTTTCCTTTTTTTTTTTTTTGCTATACTCTGCTCATTTATTTATGGATTTTTTTTGTGTGTTTTACATTCCTGATCTCCTTTGGAAGACTATTTTAATCAGCAAGGCTTCTCAAAGTAGCTGGCTCAACACCGTTTTGCTGCCATTGAGATCAGGCTTCTTTCAGGCATTACATAATCAATGCTGGCTGATAATTTTAGATCTCATTTCTGTTTATCTTCCTTTGGAACAGGGACTCAAGAAAGGAGGTAAAGATTAGTGGGGAGAAGACCCATGGGGTCTTTTCTTAATGAAAATTAACAGAGGCAGAACTAAGCATACACTTTCTTCAACTTCTAGGTTGAATATCAATACCCTTCTCCCATGCTTTGTACCCTGATTCTGAGATGTAGATAAGTATATTATTATAAACATCTCTTATGTATTTTAACTTGTCACTTTTTGAATATACAAATCTAGTAGTTTATACTCATTATTTTATTGTTTTTTACTTGTGGATAGTTTTTTTTTAAACTAATTATTTTATTTTATAGTTGATTTGAAACTTGAGGCTTAGCACTAATTCTATTAAAAGAGTAAATAGAAACATCCAAAATAAAGAAACTCAAAAGTTCACTACAGGACTTCTGAAGACTTTCTGGGAGGCAGAGTAGTTCACAGAATATTAAACTCAAGACATCTGGACCCTCAGGGGCTTAACACTGTCATTATAGTCTTTGTGTGTATATTTCACTGTTTATACATGTATGTGTATATACATGGACATACATATGATTTCATCATCTATATGTAGTTTTTTCCTTTTAGCAAATCATATAATATCTCTGTGTATCATCTGTTTTGAAAATGTGGAAAAGATTGTAGAGTTTCTGTGTTTCTTAAAGGAAACAGATTGGGAAATGTCAAACTCACAAAGGTGCAGAATTGAAGTGCTACTGCTGTTCTTTATTATTTTTCCAGACTTTATAAAATATGAAGTAATAGTACTAAGAAAGATTAGGAAAATAATTTGAATAATAATTTTATCCTTTATACCTTAATAAAATGCATTTCTAGGAAGATAGTATCATTTGCTAATGCTGAGGAAGGAGACAAGGACAAATGTAAAAAAATGAGTAACAAGATTACCATTGGGAAAGTGAAAAGTGTGCTAGGCGATGTGATCTGTAACAAGATGAACTATTCACAATTCAGGTGTCAGTAACAACTATTTGCATAAAAGTCCAGCAAGTGTCATAAGGCCTGACCTTGCTGGCCTGAAAGGACACTGATGCCCATCTTTTAACCTTGTGACGCTTGCCAGTTGGTGGAGGGAGAAGGAGAAACTCAGCAACCAAGCACCCCACTTGTTAGCAATTTTAGTAAATTTAATAGGAAGAGATTTGAAATAACTGGGTGAAGTTGTTTCATTTGTTATTAGTGTTCCTCAAACTTTATATTATTCCAGCTTTTGTATATTATTCCAGCTTTTGAATTCCATAAATTTTAAGATATGAATATAATAGTTATGAAAAGGGGACAAGCTTACCTGGAAGCTAATTCATTTGTGTTAACCATTCTGATGATATTAGGTTGCTAGTGAAAAGAGCCTACTTCAGGCAAATAAGAAAAGAAGGGAATACTCAAAGACAGATGTCCGTTTGCCTGAACTAAATTATAATCATCTCCCTGAACTAAAAGCCCTGGAAGGCATCGGTATGTTTATAATGCTTTTCCTATTTTAGCCCTTTTGTATACGTTATTTAAAATGTATGTTAAGTAAACTAACAATATTAAAAATGTTTAGTAACTTTACATCTTTAAGTATGTGAAAATGTAGACTTATGTACAATAACTACAGACTGAAGGACAGATATAGAATGTGAAAAACAAACAAAAATGTCTCATTTTCTCACTGTTTATGGTTATTTTTGTCTAGCTCGGAATTCCAGGCTAATAAAGAAAGAGAACAAAAATCTTTCAGAATCTCGAATTCCGTCTCTGGCCACAATTGACTTGCACACCCCCAGTATCACATTACAGCAGGTAAAGAAATACTGTCTGTAGGTTTCATGGAACTTGGGTTTCTCTCATACTTTCTTTTGGGCTTCCTGGGTGGCTCAGCGGTAAAGAATCTGCCTACAATGCAGAAACTGCAGGAGACGTGGGTTCGATCCCTGGGTGGGGAAGATCCCCTGGAGGAGGGAATGGCAACCCACTCAATATTCTTGCCTGGGGAATCCCGTGGACAGAGGAACCTGGTGGGCAACAGCCCTTAGGGTTGCAAAGAGTCAGACACAACTGAAGTGACTTAGGACGCACACATACTTCCTTTTAAAGTGTCATATGGAGAGTTTGCTTTTATTGATTGGGTAGGTTTATTAGTGGTATCTCACCCCACTCCAGTACTCTTGCCTGGAGGATCCCATGGATGGAGGAGCCTGGTGGGCTGCGGTCCATGGGGTCACTGGGAGTCGGGCATGACTGAGCGACTTCACTTTCACTTTTCACTTTCCTGCACTGGAGAAGGAAATGGCAACCCACTCCAGTGTTCTTGCCTGGAGAATCCCAGGGACGGGGAGCCTGGTGGGCTGCCGTCTATGGGGTCGCACAGAGTCGGACACGACTGAAGTGACTTAGCAGCAGCAGCAGCATAAAATTTGCATGTTAAATTTTATTTTATGATTCATTGCATTAAGCACCCTTATTACATATATATTTACATAAACATTTCCCAGCTTACAGTGATCAGTTTTTTATAGGTTAAAAAATTGTGTGTGTGTGTGTGTATTTAGCCTAGCTGTGGCTTTAATATACCTATTCTTTATTTTAGGTTATGGCATTTCACTGCAATAATACCAAAATTATTAATATTACCCATCTTTCAAAGAGTTAAACTCTGGAATTGTTTTTATCCTCTTAAAATGTATTGTTTATTTGACACTTTTCCCTAGGGCAATCTGCTCCATCCATGCTAGAGATTTTCTTTTTAAATTTATTTATTTTTAATTGAAGGATAATTGCTTTACAGTATTGTGTGGGTTTCTGCCATACATCAACATGAATCAGCCATAGGTACACGTATGTCCCCTCCCTCTTGAACCTCCCTACCACTTCCCACCCCATCCCACCCCTCTAGGTTCATGCTAGAGATTTTCTATTCCATATAGTCTTTTTCTATAATTTCTCGTATCTCTCCAGAATATTTATGTTTCTGCTCCTTTCATATCAACAACAGTCATATCCCTAAGAAAACTGGCCAACTTTTTAATCTCTTGGGCCATCCATAACTAACAACAAACTTGAGACATGCATCCCTGAATTTTTCCCTTTACTTCTTTTTTCCCCACTTTTGTTCCTCAAACAAGTTTTCACTTCTGCTTGATGCAACTTTTATTTTGGAATTCCCCATCCCGATTGTTTAAGTATCTCCATTTCATAAACAGCCCCTGTACGTACCCTCTTCCTCTATGTGGGTACTTTTTCCTACTGTTACTCCTGAAATAATTTGTACAACTCTGCAAACAAGGGGAATGCTGTTGCTGAGGATAACAAATTACAGAGGCAGTTACCGAGTGATTCTGAGAAAAACATTTATAGACAGCTGTTGCTTTTTGCCTTATCCCTTGCCAGCCATTTCGGGAGCAACATCATTAAAGCTAAACAAATTCCTATTGTGTGAAGATGAAGCATGGCCACAGATTTTATTTTTAGGAACTACAGTGTTGCGGGAAATTCCTTGTATACGTCTAAACTTAAATGTAAAGCAGATTTTAAAGGCAAAAATTCCCACTTGCTCTTTGTGAGCACATTATTGTTCAAAGCACTTTTTGGGTCAACATAGCTCAATCTACAGAGAAGGCAATGGCACCCCACTCCAGTACTCTTGCCTGGAAAATCCCACGGACGGAGGAGCCTGGTAGGCTGCAGTCCATGGGGTCTCGAAGAGTCGGTACATGACTGAGCGACTTCACTTTGACTTTTCACTTTCATGCGTTGGAAAAGAAAATGGCAACCCACTCCAGTGTTCTTGCCTGGAGAATCCCAGGGATGGGGGAGACTGGTGGGTTGCCGTCTCTGGGGTCGCACAGAGTCGGACATGACTGAAGCGACTTAGCAGCAGCAGCAACAGCAGCTCAATCTAGTTGCATGCAATGGAAGAAAAGCTTTGGCTGCCTTCCCCCTTCTTCAATATTTTTCTTTCTCATTCTGAACTAATCGTTTTATATCTGAAAACTGGTTCTGCATTTTTCCTCTCAAGTTATTTGTTCAGTTTCCATTTGTATTTAAAATACAATGAAAGAGAAAGTAGGTGTATTGAAAAAGCAGATTAACACCAAAATAACATGAATTTGTGTGTGGAAAATCTGGGTGGAAAGAGACGTAACTGGAGACTGAAAGCCAAGGGCCTGCCTTCTGAGGCTGTGACCTGCCTTGCACCCTTACTTTCTGGTATTCATCAATGCACTGAACTACATAACATTTTCACATTTATAAAAGTCTATTATATACCTTCTGGAACAATCTGTAAGATAGATTTTGTAAGTGAAATATTGCTTAATCCATGGAATATGTCTCCACTCCTCACTCCACCCCATGCTTACACATTTTATATTTACAGACATAACTTCAAATATTTTCCTCTAAGCACTGTTTGCTTCATCCCACAAATTTCCATATGTTATATTTTCTTTATCATTCTGGTCAAACATTTAAAAAATTTCCCTTGTAATTTTTTCTTTAACCCAATAATTTTTTAGGAATGTGTTGTTTAACAGACACTTGGTTATTCTTTAGATACTTTATTATTAATTTATAATTTTAACTTCATGTGATCAGAGAATATACTCTGTATGATTTCGATTTTTTTAGATGCATGGAGATGTGTTTTATGGCCCAGCACATGGTCTGTCTTGGTGAATAAACCTTATTCTCTTAAAAATAATGTATATAATTAGTTGTTGGATGTAGTGTTTTATAAATGTGAAATTCGATTAAGGTTGATAATGTTCAAACGTTGTATATTCTTGATGATTTTTTTGTTTAGTTCCATCAGTTCCTGAAAGATCTTGATAGATCTTTCACTATGATTGTGGCATTGTCTATTTTTCTGTTTATTTTTGCTTCATGTATTTTAAAAAATCTGTTTTATTAGGTACAGACACATTTATACTTGTTTTGTCTTTCTGATACATTGTCTCTTTTATCATTTTGAAGTCTCTCACTTTATCTCTCTTGGTGCTCTGTGCCTCAAAGTCTATTTTATCTGAGATTAAAATAGTCACTGCAGTGTGCGTACGTGCTAAGTCACTTCAGTCATGTCTGACTCTTTGCAATCCTGTGGACTGTAGCCCACCAGGCTCTTCTGTCCATGGAATTCTCCAGGCAAGAATCCTGGAGTGGGCTGCTATGCCCTCCTCCAGGGGATTGCCCTGACCCAGGGATCAAACCCACGTCTCATATCTGCTGCACTGGCAGGTGGGTTCTTTACCACTAGTGCCCCCTGGGAAGCCTTCACTCCAGTGTACTTACAGTTATTTGTCTTCATAGTGTGTCTTTCTATCAATACTTTCATTTACTTTCAGCTTATCTGGTTTTTATGTTTTAAGTGTTTCTTTTGCCAACAGCAGATAAATTAGGATCTTCCCTTTGTATCCATTTTGTCAATTCTGATTCTTTTAATTGGAACGTCTGTTTATTTTCTATTTCTTCTAACAAGTTACTACCAATTTAAAACAATCTCCATTTGTTCAGCTTCACAGTTTCCATAGGTTGGAAGTCAAGGTACAGCTGCTGGTCTCCTTAAGAGTCTCATAGGCTGAAATTAAGATGTCAGCAGGGCTGCATTTCTCTCTGGAGGCTCTAGAGGGGGAATCTGTTTCCAGGCTCATTCAAGTAGTTGGCAGCATCTAGTTCCATGTGGTTGTGGGACTCATGTCCCGTTTCCTTTCTGACTGACACCTGGGGGGTTGTTCTTGGCTTCTAGAGGCCATTCACATGGCTCATGGCCTAATTCCACAGGCCTCAAAGCCGGCAACTGTGGTTGAAACTTTCTTACTCCTTTGACTCACTCTTAACTCATCTGCCTCACCTCTCTGACATTCTTCCGCTTTTAAGGGCACATGTGATTCCTTGGGCCCACTGGGATAATCTCTCTGAGGGTCAGCTGAATTGATAAATTAATTTCATGTTCATTAATTTCATGTTCTTTAATTTCATGTTCATTAATTTCAAAGTTCTTTCACAGAAGTAGCTAAGTGAGTTCGATTGACTAACCAGGGACAGATATCTTAGGGGAATATCTTTAGAATCCTTCCTACCACTGAATATTTAGGCCAATTAACATTAATGTGATTATTCAAGTGTTTGGATCTAGCACTATTTTTTTATTAGTTATTTTTGTTCCTCTGTTTTCCCTTTCCAGTCTTATTTTGTATTTAGGTATTTTTAGTACTGGTTCTTTGGTGATAATCTCTGCATTATTTTTTTAATGAATTCTCTAAGGATTACAGTGTATACAACTAATTTTTTCATAGTCTACTTAGAATAAGCATTGTATCACTTATAAAATGTAGAATCTTTCAAAACCTATTTCTCTTCTGCACACCTGAACTTTATGTTAGAGTTATGTATTTTATTCACATACATAGAAAGCCTCACTACACTATATTATCTTTTTGCTAAAATAATCATAAGTATTTTATTTTATTTTTTAACTTTACAATATTGTATTGGTTTTGCCATATATCGAAATGAATCCGCCACAGGTATACATGTGTTCCCCATCCTGAACCCTCCTCCCTCCTCCCTCCCCATACCATCCCTCTGGGTCATTCCATTGCACCAGCCCCAAGCATCCAGTATCGTGCATCGAACCTGGACTGGCAACTCGTTTCATATGTGATATTATACATATTTCAATGCCATTCTCCCAAATCATCCCACCCTCTCCCTCTCCCACAGAGTCCAAAAGACTGTTCTATAAATAATCTATAAATAATAATAAGTATTTTAAGCAGTTTATGCAAAGAAAGTAGTTTTCTATGTTTACCTAGCTACTGACTTTTAATGTTGTTCTTCCTTCTTTCATAAAGATTACAGTTTTAATTTCTGATATTATTTTCCTTCTGTCTGGAAAACCTCCTGTAATGATTTTTACTGAGCAGGTATGATAATGACAAACTCTTACTTTTCTTTCATTTGGGAATCACATTATTATTTTGCCTTCTTTCCTGAAATATATTTTCACTGGATATAGAGCACGAGTTGGTAGATTTTTAAAAAAGAATTTTTTTCTCTCAGTGCTATAAAGATAATTATTTCTCTGTCTTCTAGTCACTACAGTTTCTGGTGGAAAATTATCAGGTATTTGAATTGTTCCTCTATATGAAGTGCTTCATTTTTCTCTAGCTGCTTTCACTATCTAATCTTTGTCTTTTGTGTTCATTAGCTTGAATATCTTATGTTTGGGCATAGTTCTCTTTGAGTGTATCCTTCTGAAATTTGCTGAGCTTCTTGAATCTGCAAACTGATCTCTGTTACCAAATTTGGCAAGTTTTGGTCATTATTTCTTCAAATATTTTTTCCTGCCATATCTTTCTTTTCTCTTTATGAAATTCCAGTGACTTATATGGTAGACCTTTGGGTAGGTTTTTTTTTTTTTTTTTTTTTTAGGTTCCTGAGGCTTTTCACCTTCTTCAATCTTTTTTTCTGTTTTTCAGATTGAGTAATTTCTACTGATCTATCTTGCACTTCTCACTACTCTGATAGCAGGGCTTGCCCTTTGGGCAAAGTCACAGTGGTGAAAAACAAACAAAACTGGAAACTTACTCCCACACGAAGGGTTGTATCTCCAAGTTTTGACTCTTGTCCTTCATCCTCAGTTGTTTTTTTTGTATTTTTTTCAAACGGTTTTGATTTGTTTATTTTGTTGATAGGTAGTAAACATGGGTTATAGCAGGTTTACATTGCCCTGGCACATCAGAAGTATCATTTAGCATATATATCAACAACGAGGTCAGAGAGTAAGATGAAGCCCTTACTTCATCTTTTTCTGTATAAGCAGCTTGAGCTATCCATATGAATAGTTAACCCTTTGGGGGAAGTAGGACTTTGGCAATTACTGAGAATCTATTATGCTCAATTATTAACTTCTAGGTATCAAAATCTCCCCTGTCAGATGATTCAGAGGCTGATTTGCCTCCCGTGGAACACCAGCACTGAGTGGCCTGTCGATTCTGAACTGGGTAGGTCTGATTTCTCACACTTGGAGCTGTGTTACCCTTCATGGGAAATGTTGTGTGTTAATAGCTTGCTAAAGTTACAGATTCCCAGCCAAAATATTCTTCCATGTTTGGCTCTGTGGGAACTCCTGATAGACAAAGAATTGTACCACTTAAAAAAATAGAAGTAGCATTTGTCTCTGGGATGAAATCCTTTTTCATAGAGTTTACATCTCTTGCTTTTAAACTAATCTGCTGTATTTTATTGGATACAGTAATGTGAATTTAGGGTGAGAAATGTTCCAGGAGGATACGGACTTATCTCTCTTATCAGTCATATGCCCTTTGGGCTTGTAAAACAAGAAAGAGCAAATGACTGCTAGATAATCCTTTTCCTAATAAAGAGGTATCAGCACTAAACCCAGTGATTGCTTTCCTTTTAAATAGAACTTTTTAATGCTAAAACTTCTCCCCCCCCAAATCAGACCTTTTGGGGGTGATACTTTTCTATGTGAGCTCACACACGTCATTCAAAATTGAGTATCTCATTAACTCTGTGAAATGTATTGGTAATAAAATCCCACATTCTCATAACTGTGTTGTTAGAATTAATCTTTCAACCTCCACAAAGTATTTTGAATGTCTGTGACACCAAATGTGAATTTACTGTGACGTGAACAAATTTTAAATTTTAATTTCTCATTTTTAGAGGTCCTTTCCAAGGCCCTAGTGGAAGTCATTACAATGCATTCATTATACATACTGTGTAAACTTCAAGCTCTCTTAAAACCTGGATCTGTTTTGTCAAAATTAGTCATTATTTATATAAAAGTGGATGTGCTACACATGATAGTTTTGGTGAGTAATTATCCTGAAGACTGTCTTTAAAATCTTGTTTTTGATACTCATGATTTTCTTAGACCACGTAATACCTACCAAGACTATCAATATATACAGGGTAAGAAGGCAAGAGAGGTAGAAATCAATTTCTAGCAGGAATTTATATGAACTATTGGGTGGTATATATCCCCCTTTGCTTTTAGATGCTGCTATGGTACCTGAGAGAACATTCTTGTGCAACAGAATTCTAGGAGCAGAGATTCATGGCTTTGAGCATTGACTTCTGAACTGCCTGCATTTTCTAAGAAAAGCCTTACAGCAGAAGAAAAGACACCATCCATGTGTTTCACAGGAAGATTGAATAACTGTTATCCCCTCACATTTCAAGTCCGTTGATGCTATTTCAAGATGTATCAAATGAAAGCATAGTGATAGGGTTCTTGTTTGAATGTGTATTTACTATTAGTAGATTGTGTATTTAAAGTGAGTAAAAATAAAAGAGAAGCATTTAAAAGGTTTTGTTATTTATGCATTGAATCTTGTTTGCTATCTATATAAATGTGTACATTTATTTGGAAGTGAGTTCAGTGGAGGTAGATGATCAAAACTAGGATCAATTGAAGAAAATGAAAAAAAAAAAAGATAAAAAAGATTTTGTTTCCTTTACCCAAACTTAATTATAAAACAAATTTAAAAATCTTGCTTGTTTCTATGCTTTAAGGAGAAAAGTAACTACTCTCTATGGATAGAAGTGTATCTTTGGTTTCTGTGATTATTGTTAATGTTTGATCAGTGTTATTGTGGGAATTTTGGCCTCTGCTGATCTTCTAAGAACCACACTAAAGCAAATTTTGCAAAGAAACCATTATTTCTAATAACTTAGTGTGATTCTGGCATTGGACAGTCCTCTGTTTTGTAAGATTCTAGTGCTAATGTTCCTGTGTGTAGGAATGTGATTGAAATGAGTGGTGAAGAAGAATTTCGTTAAGTTTATCTTGGAGCTGAGTACTGTGCTTCTCATTTGAAAAAAAACAGAGGTAACCATACAGAGTTTCAGGGCTGAAACTGCGTTATACCAGTCGACTCAGGCTGATTACTCTTATCTGGCTCAGTGTCTATGAAACTCCCCAGTTGGAAATGCTTTAGGGAGGGAATGTTGACTGTGAGGACTTCTCTCTTGTCCCACTGATAGTTTGAAGGTGACATTAGACAGAACCTAGAGATGTTCCTCTCTCCTTGTTTCCTCAAATACTTAGGCCTTCCCCAAAACTTGTTATCAAGGTGCAAAATCATTTACCATCAGCGCATACATCTTTTCTAGTGCTCTGGTCCAAACTTTTAGGTGGTAATGTTAAACCAGTTGGACTGCAGGTTTTTGGTTTCTGGGTTGTAAGTCGTGCTCTGCATTTAGAGAATGGTTTTTAAGGGGACCAGAATTTGTGTGGACACTTTTTTTTTGCCTTAACCTATTAACAACATTTTGTTTTTTTCCAAAAGGCATTGGCTAGAATGCCTCCCAAATTTAACTAGCACTTTTCTCTATTACTCTAAAGAGCTTAATATTGAAATTCTGACCTTAGACACTTGGGCTTCAAAAGAATAGGACATTCCAGAGGAGGCAAAATAAGAGGCTCCAATGTGGAGTCTATTGGTGGTAGTTCAGCTAAAATTTGGTCTTGATTCTGAGGTTCTATCTTTAACCTCTGACCAAGTATTTGACTAGATTGTTATGGCTAACATGCTGAAGAAAATTTGTGTATAAGTACATTAAAATATTATTTTATTTTTACTTTGAAAAATATTGCCAAGAGACTCTACAGCATGGAAAGCAGATGGTACTTAAAAAGCCAAGTGTTTCTCTAGTTTATTTCTATGTTATTTTAATTTATAGATCAGTGTGAAAATATCATCTCAGTGTCTAAGGATCTAAGATCATAACCTTCTCATTTCTATATTTGCTTTTGGGCATTTTTTTGTTTATTAAAACATATTGTGAACTTCAGAGTTAAGGAACTAAAAATGATTTACTGTAAGTCCAGGTTGAGACTTGAGGATCTTATCTGGTTAGAACTTGCAGAACTACTTGAAAAAGAAGATTTTGCAAATTGGGGCCATAGATACTGAACCAAAATAATCCCTCTTTTCAGTTTGAGGTTACTTTTAACTTTTTCTCACCTACAAGGATATGATTAAGCCACTTACTAATAGAAAATATATGTATGTACTGGTGGGGGAAATGGGCTTGCTGTGTGTATGTATGTTTTAAAATTAATAAATATTATATCTTACTGAGCTCCATATATGGTTTTTGCTTGATTTTTATTTGCGACCATGAATAATGCATGCAGCACTGTATAGTTTTAACAGATAAGTTTGAAATAATCCATTAATTTTCTTTTCAAAATTTAGGAAATGGATAGCAAGTTAATTTTCTTGTACAGCCAGTGATACAAGCAGCCTGGCCCTGTCTTGTCCTTTACTTGTCTTGTAAAGACGACCTGGTAAAAACTGTGACAAACTCAATCTTAGAAGCTGGTTCTCTTGATTGAGAATACCTTGCTTGGTAAGAGAGAATGCCTTGCTTGGTTAGGATAGCTAACATCCTATAGAAATGGGACACAGAAGATGTGTTTTCTCTTGTGACTCTCATCATTGGTTCCTTCACTTTAGTTTTGCTACAAGGCTGAATCTATAGTAAATTGTGTGTTACACTAGGTGGGAAAATGTACTTGACTTGTTTGCTAAGCCCTGCTTCCTATAACCGAACCATTGGCAGGAATTAGAGACCTCAGCATCACTGCTTTTCAGGTTTTAAGGCTGGTCCTAGAAAATTGGACTAAATGAATTTTTTCCCATTTTTTTGTGTTGTGTTTTAGCATTAGAAATGAACCCTTAACACTCCTCCATGTGAATGAAAAAGTATGTTCTCACATTATGTTTTAAAAGGTCTTATTTTCTCTCTTTGTAGCTTCAGACATGAAGTAACTCTAAAGTGTAATTACCATGTTGTTGTTTAGTCACTAAGTGGTCTCTGACTCTTTTGCCTCCCCGTGGGCTGTAGCCTTCCAGACTCCTCTGTCCATGGGACTTCCCAGACAAGAATACTGGAGTGGGTTGCCATTTCCTTCTCCAGGGGATCTTCTTGACCCAGGGATAGAACCCAAGTCTCCTGCATTAGCAAGCGAATTCTTTACCACTGAGCCACCAGAAAAGCTCATAATTATGATAAAGCTTATCTGTTTCTTAACATGTCTTTCTGAGAAGTACCTTACCACAAATCACTTGTCATCACTTGTAAGTAACTTGTGATTTAGAGCTTTGTGTTTGTAGATATTTTTGGATATTATTATTGTGGATATTTGTGATGTTATTATATACTGAGAAACTGAAAACAAAACAAAAACTCACCGACAAAATGTTGTTTTCCTTTGCTTTCAGTGAAATTTTATTTCCCTCCATTGCATAGCCTTATTTAATCCCTTCTTGTTCTACTTTGGCGTGTAGGATCATCTCCTGTAGAAGTGAGGAAGGCTCTAGCCAAATTTTGGAAACTGTGTTATTGGTTAACATGAATTAAATGAGGAGTCAGGAAGGTGAAACCAAAATATTTCAATTCAGCATTGGATCTCCAATCAGTCAAGAGAACAGGTTTTTTTGTATCAGTTTATCTCCATTTAGCTATCTTCATGCTTCTAGAGCTTCCCCAGTGGCTCAGTGGTAAAGAATCCTCCTGTCAGTGCAAGAGACACAGGTTTGATCCCTAGGTCAAGAGATCCCCTAGAAGAGGGAATGGTAACCCACTCCAGTATTCTTGTCTGGAGAATTCCACAGACAGAGGAACTTGGAGGGTTACAGTCCTTAGGGTTGCAAACAGTTGGACATGACTAAAGTGACTGAACAAACACACATGTGCCTCTAAATTTGGAAAACGACCTCCATTAACTGCTGCTTGAATTGAAAACAGTCCTTCTGTCCCACAACAATGTCTCCACTGGTTACTTCTCTCCTGAACCCCAAACTGTTTGGTGTTGTTTCAGGGGTTCTGACGAGGTCTGGTACTATAGTCCTTTATGTCTCAGCACAAGAAAGAATTCAGTGAGAGAAAAGTGATAGATAAGTGATTTATTACAATAGGACGCTTCTGAGGCTTACAAGTGGGTGGGCAAGAAATGCTGCATACCGAGAACTTACTGGGCTACAATTTTACAGTCAAAGGAAAAGTGGGGAGGGGGAGAAGAACTTCCTTGTCTCTCTTGACTAGACTCTGTGCTTCTATCATCAGTTCCTTCTCCAGGTTGAGCAGGGGAATTTTCTTGTCCCTATGTGGTTCATCTAGGTCCACAAATTATTGTTGTTTCTTATGTGTGCAGAGAGCATGTCCTAGGGATCATTAACTTACTGAGTTCACTGGGCAAGTGGTGGGCCTCATGCCACCCTTGTTTTATTGCTTTGGGGCATGTCTCGTGCTTCTGTTACATGGTTTTGTTGCTAAGAAAGCCTGCTTGGTTTTATGGTTAGGCAAACTTGCTTTCTTGAGCTATCATTAACTTACAGGGATTTTCCATATTTTTCCTACTTACACTCCCCTAGTAAGATTAACTAATCACTTACATTGTCCCTTTACTCTGTCCCTGTCAAACCTACAATTAGTCTCCTTCCTTTGATGATCAGTCCATTTGCTTACACACATACCTACCTGTCTGTCTCCTCCGCTATATATTTTTCAAATAGAAAAGCTGTTTGTTGAGTTACTTCTAGACCCTCCGGGAGAGTCAGGGCCAGATTCTGAAAGCACACAGACGGGCGAGGTCAATACCCAGAGTCGCCGCCGCCGCCAAAATGTCTGTGTCTTTAAAGATTGCGAACCACATCTTTTTTATAACCTCTTTCTGTTCCAAACCATCTAGCTCTGTGATTTTTATCTGACAATAGGAATAGAAGCCCTATGAAGGTAAGAATGTTAGTCATGGTTTACAGGCAAAGTATAGGCTTCAAAAGCTTAAGAAATTTATCATGTCACTCAATTAATAAATGATAGAACTGTGGGTGTTTGTTGAGAAGACTCTTGAGAGTCCCTTGGACTGCAAGGAGTTCAAACCAGTCAATCCTTAAGGAAATCAACCCTAATAGTCATTGGAAGGACTGATGCTGAAGCTGAAGCTCCAATACTTTGGCCACCTGATGTGAAGAACCAACTCATTGGAAAAGACCCTGATGCTGGGAAAGATTGAGGGCAGGAGGAGAAGAGGGCGACAGAGGATGAGATGGTTGGATGGCATCACCAACTCTGAGGACATGAGTTTGAGCAAACTCTGGGAGATAGTGGACAGGGAAGTCTGGCTTGCTGCAGTTCATGGAGTTGTAAAGAACTGGACATGACTGAGCGACTGAACAACAACATGATTACTTAGATCTGGAATCAATAAAAAAAATATATATGTATTTTGTTTAGATAATATAAACTTTTGGAGCTTAGACTCCTGGAGCTACAAGTAACCTCATCCATTTACAGAGGAGGAAGCATGTTTCTCCAGCCGTAAACAAAACTTCACATTAATTAAATTAGATTTGGATACTGCTCACCTTGAATCAAACATTGTAGCCAGGGGAATGGTGTGCACTGCTTGGCTTGGGTCTCTGTTAAATTTCTTTGAATTAATGAAAGAGCAAAAGGAAACGGGATTATACTGATTGGTCTAGGTTAATGACCACCTGGCTTCCACCCAGCTGGAGGCAAACAAGGAATGGATGCTGGAGAAACAGTCGCAGTGCTCACCAGGGATATTTTGAAAATGCAAAAGGTATGCTTCCTCTTAGATTTTGATCGATTCTGACATATTGTCCTCCAGAAATGCCGTGCCAATTTACATTCCCAGCAACAGTGTATAAGAACGTACCTCCCTACAACTGGACCATATTAGAAAATACTACTAATAGTTTCCATGGGGCTTCTCTGGTGGTCCAGTGGTTAAGAATCTGCCTGCTGATGCAAGTGCCTAGAATGTGAACTCAAGTGGGCCTTAGTACGCATCACTATGAACAAAGCTAGTGGAGGTGATGGAATTCCTGTTGAACTATTTCAAATCCTAAAAGATGATGCTGTGAAAGTGCTGCACTCAATATGCTGGCAAATTTGGAAAACTCAGCAGTGGCCACAGGACTGGAAAAGGTCAGTTTTCATTCCAATCCCAAAGAAAGGCAGAATGCTCAAACTACCACACAACTGCACTCATCTCACACTCTAGTAAAGTAATCCTGAAAATTCTCCAAGCCAGGCTTCAACAATATGTGAACCATGAACTTCCAGATGTTCAAGCTGGATTTAGAAAAGGCAGAGGAACCAGAGATCAAATTGCCAACATCTGCTGGATCATTGAAAAAGCAAGAGAGTTCCAGAAAAACATCTATTTCTGCTTTATTGACTATGCCAAAGCCTTTGACTGTGTGGATAACAACAAACTGGAAAATTCTGAAAGAGATGGGAATACCAGACCGCCTGACCTGCCTCTCGAGAAATCTGTATGCAGGTCAGGAAGCAACAGTTAGAACCAGACATGGAACAACAGTTCCAAATCGGGAAAGGAGTACGTCAAGGCTGTATATTGTCACCCTGCTTATTTAACTTATATTCAAAGTACATCATGAGAAACGCTGGGCTGAATGAAGCACAAGCTGGAATCAAGATTGCTGGGAGAAATATCACTAACCTCAGATATGCAGATGACACCACCCTGATGGCAGAAAGTGAAGAAGAACTGAAGAGCCTCTTGATGAAAGTGAAAGAGGAGAGTGAAAAAGTTGGCTTAAAGCTCAACATTCAGAAAACTAAGATCATGGCATCCAATTGCATCACTTCATGGCGAATAGATGGGGAAACAGTGGAAACAGTGGCTGACTTTGTTTTCTTGGGCTCCAAAATCACCGCAGATGGTGACTGCAGTCATGAAACTAAAAGATCCTTACTCCTTGGAAGGAAAGTTATGACCAACCTAGACAGTGTATTAAAAAGCAGAGACATTACTTTGCCAACAAAGATCCGTCTAGTCAAAGCTATGGTTTTTCCAATAGTCACGTATGGATGTGAGAGTTGGATTATAAGGAAAGCTGAGCACCAAAAAATTGATGCTTTTGAACTGTGGTGTTGGAGAAGACTTTTCAGAGTCCCTTGGACTGCAAGGAGATCCAACCAATCCATCCTAAAGGAGATCAGTCCTGAGTGTTCATTGGAAGGACTGATGTTGAAGCTGAAACTCCAATAGTTTGGCCACATCATGCGAAGAACTGACTCATTCGAAAAGACCCTGATGCTGGGAAAGATTGAAGGCAGGAGAAGGGGATGACAGAAGATGAGATGGTTGGATGGCATCACCAAGTCAATGGGCATGAGTTTGGGTAAGCTCCGGGAATTGGTGATGGACACGAGGCCTGGCGTGCTGCAGTCCATGGGGTCGCAAAGAGTTGGACATGACTGAATGACTGGACTGGACTGGACTGGGAAGATCCCACATGCCTTGGAGCAGCTAAGCCCATGCACCACAACAACTGAGCCTGTGCTCTAGAGCCCATGTGCCCAGAGCTTGTGCTCCGCAAGAAGACAAGCCACTGCAATGAGAAGCCCATGCTTCACAGTGAAGAGTAGCCCCTACTCGCTGCAACTAGAGAAAGCCCTCACTCTATACGAATACCCAGCACAGACAAAAATAAAAATAAATGAGTAAATCTTAGAAAAATTTACCATGGGGACCAAACTGGGTGAAAGTTCAGTTCAGTTCAGTCGCTCAGTCGTGTCCGACTCTTCGTGACCCCAAGGACCACAGCACGCCAGGCCTCCCTGTCCATCACCAGCTCCCGGGGTCTACTCAAACTCATGACCATTTAGTTGATGATGCCATCCAACCATCTCATACTCTGTTGTCCCCTTTTCCTCCTGCCTTCAATCTTTCCCAGAATCAGGGTCTTTTCAAATGAGTCAGCTCTTCGCATCACATGGCCAAGTATTGGAGTTACTATGCTTTAGTTAATGAAAAATATTAAAGGTCTTAAGAAAAACTGAAGCAGATTTCAGCTCTACTATTGGAGATTTTCCTTTGTAGGTATGTTTCCCACCTCCTGAAAACAAAGGCAAACACCAGATTCAGATAACATAGTTTGGTACAAAGTATATTGTAGATCAAAAATTATTTTAAACTGGGAAATACAATGCAGCCTGGAGAATGTATTTTTTTAATTAATTTTTTTATTGAAGGATAATTGATTTACAGAATTTTGTTGTTTTCTGTCAAACCTCAACATGAATCAGTCATTGGTATACATATATCCCTTCCCTTTTGAAACTTCCTCCCACCTCCCTCCCCATCTTACCCCTCTAGGTTGATAAAGAGCCCCTGTTTGAGTTTCCTGAGCCATATAGCAAATTCCTGTTGGCTATCTATTTTACATATGGTAATGTAAGTTTCCATGTTACTCTTTCCATACATTTCACCCTCTCCTCCCCTCTCCCATGTTCCTAAGTCTATTCTCTATGTCTGTTTCTCCATTTCTGCCCTGTAAATAAATTCTTCAGAACCATTTTTCTAGATTCTGTATATGTATGTTAGAATATGATATGTATCTTTCTCTCTCTGACTCACTTCACTCTGTATAATAGGTTCTAGGTTCATCCACCTCATCAGAACTGACTCAAATGCATTTATCTTTATGGCTGAGTAATACTCCATTGTGTATATGTACCACAACTTCTTTATCCATTCATCTGTCGATGGGCGTCTAGGTTGCTTCCATGTTCTAGCTGTTGTACATAGTGTTGCAATGAACAATGGGATACATGTGTCTTTCAACCCTGGTTTCTTCAGGTTTCCTTCTATGCCTAGAAGTGGGATTGCTGGGTCATATGGTGTTTTTGTTCCTATTTTTTAAGGAATCTCCATACCATCTTCCATAGTGGTTGTATCAATTTACATTCCCACCAACCGTTCAAGAGCATTCCCTTCTCTCCACACCCTCTCCAGCATTTGTTGTTTGTAGACTTTTTGATGATGGCGATTCTGACCAGTGTGAGGTGATATCTCATTGTGGTTTTGACTTGCATTTCTCTAATAATGAGCGATGTTGAGCATCTTTTCATGTGTTTTTAGCCATCTGTATGTCTTCTTTGGAGAAATGTCTGTTTAGGTCTTTCCCCCACTTTTTGATTGGGTTGTTTGTTTTTCTGGTATTGAGTTGTATGAGCTGCTTGTATATTTTGGAAGTTAATCCTTTGTCAGTTGTTTCATTTGCTCTTATTTTCTCCCATTCTGAGGGTTGTCACCTTGCTTATAGTTTCCTTGCTTATGGTTGCTTATAGTGCAAAAGCTTTTAAGTTTAATCAGGTCCCACTTGTTTACTTTTGTTTTTATTTCTGTTACTCTAGGAGGTGGGTCATAGAGGATCTTGCTTTGATTTATGTCATTGTGTGTTCTGCCTATGTTTAATTATACTTGTCATCCCAGGTAAGGTGGTCAGATCTCAGATCCCCTTTCTTCTGTTGAGTCTTGGGAGAAAATAAGTTAATGAGAGAGAGGCATTTTTCCCTTTTAGGGTAGAGGAATGAAGAAGTCAGTGCTGCCTGGATGGCTGGAAGTTATTTAAGGAGAGTTATGAAAGTTCTGAGCTCGGGAGCTTTTGTAGTTGACATTACATCCACTTCGCTATGGTGACCCCTACTCCTTTGGCTCCGCCCATGGCTGCCCAGTGCTGCCAAGCATGATCCAGGAGGTGGCAGTAAAACCCCGTTCACTGTAAGCGATTTTCGTCCTACGGGGAAAAGTGCTAAAACCTGTGATGAGTTTCACTTGAGGGGTATTATCTGCCCTTTTGTCCATGCCATAAATGGTCTTCTTTCCCCATTTTTAAGGGCCCAGTGTTGAGGATTGCTTAATCTATTTGATTTGGCAAACAGAGAAGACGGCAGCAGAGAATGAGACAAGTAGATAGCATCACTGACTAAATGGACATGAACCTGAGCAAACTCCAGGAGATAGTGGAGGACAGGAAGCCTGGTGTGCTTCAGTCCATGGGGTCGCAAAGAGTCGGACACGACTTAGCATCTGAGCACGAGGGGCTCTAAGAAGCATAGAGGGAGCCGAAGAGACCCAAGGTATGTGGACTTTGTCTCTGATTGGATCAGGTTCTCCCCTAAGGTCAGCAAGTTGCTGGTGATTCAGAGGTCAGTGAAGCAGAAGCAGGGGCCGGAGGAGAGCTCTGCTGGTGGGAGCATTCCTGTGGGGAGGAGGAGCTGTGGATTTCACTGAGAAGCCTGAGTAAAAGAAAAGAATTTGGAAAATTATGAAAGTAAATTTGCCTCACAATGATGAAAGGTGAGCAGAAGGGTAAAGGCAGAGTGGCAGGAGGCGGATCAGCCCACTTCAAAGAATGCTAATCCCAAAAGAGTGCTGAACATCTTTGGAATGAATTGGAAATACAGTTTCCAAGTGTGATTTACAAGTAGCCAAATGTAAGCTGATGCTCACAATGAATGAAAATTGGAGAATTAGTCTGCACTGGCACTGGTAAGGATGTGGAGAAAAGGGAGCCCTTGTAAACTGCTGTTGGAAATGTAAATTGGTGCAGCCGCTACAGAAAACAGTATGGAGGTTTCTCAAAAATCTAAAAATAGAACTACCATACACTGGCAATTCCACTCTTGGGTATGTATCTGGGGAGAAAAAGCAAACCAAAAACATGAAAAAAATACATGCACCTTAATGTTCACAGCAGCATTATTTACAGTTGCCAAAATACGAAAGCAGCCTAAGTGTCCATCAACAGATGAAGAATAAAGAAGATGTGGTACATATGTGCGTGCTAGGTCGCTTCCCTCATGTCTGACTCTTTGCGACCCTGTGGACTGTAGCCCACCAGGCTCCTCTGTCCGTGGATTCTCCAGGCAGGAATACTGGAGTGCGTTGCTGTGCCTCCTCCAGGGGATCTTCCCGACCCAGGGGTTGAACCTGCATCTAAGTCCACCTGCATTGGCAGAGGAGTTCTTTACCACTAGCACCAGCTGGGAAGCCCCCAGTACATATATATTCAGCCCCTCAAAAAAGAATGAAATTTTACCATTTGTAGCAACACTGTTGAACTTGGAGGGCATTATGTGAAGTGAAGTAAGTCAAACAGAGAAAGAAAACTACTGTATTATATCACTACTACTACTACTACTAAGTCGCTTCAGTCGTGTCTGACTCTGTGCGACCCCATAGACAGCAGCCCACCAGGCTCCCCCATCCCTGGGATTCTCCAGGCAAGAATACTGGAGTGGGTTGCCATTTCCTTCTCCAATATTATATCACTAACATGTGGAATTTCACTAACATGTAGAATTTTAAAAAGACAACAAACCAGTGACTATAACAAAAAGATTCACAGATATAGAGAATAAACTAATGGTTACCAGTGGGGAGAGGGAAGGGAGGAAAGGTTATATAGGCATAGGGAGTAGGAGCTACAAGCTATTAGGTATAAAATAAACTACAAGGATACATTGTACAACATGGGGAACAGAACCAATTTTTTTTTTTTAATGTATTTGTTTATTTTTTGGCTGCTCTGGGTCTTTGTTACTGCATGCCCGCTTTCTCTAGCTGTGGTGAGAGGGGCTTTGCTTGTTGCAGAGCCTGGGCTCTAGGGTGCTCAGACTCAGTAGTTGTGGCTCATGGGCTTAGTTGCTCTGCAGCATGTGGAATCTTCCTGGAGCAGGGATCAAACTCGTGTGCCCTTTAGCACCAAGCAGATTCTTTTTTTTTTTTTTTTAAATTATGGCTGCATAGGGTGTCAGTTTGCGGCACGCAGGATCTTCATTGCATCATGCAGGACCTTTGCTCCATGGCATGTGGGATCTTAGTTCCCTGACCAGGGATTGACCTTGTGTCCCCTAAATTGCAGGGTGGATTCTTAACCACTGGACCACCAGGGAAGTCCCAGCAAGCAGATTTTTAACCACTGAACCACCAAGGAAGTCCTAGCCAATATTTTATAACTATGGAGTATAACTGATCACTTCATGGGAATTAGATGGGGAAACAGTGGAAACAGTGTCAGACTTTATTTTTTGGGGGCTCCAAAATCACTTCAGATGGTGATTGCAGCCATGAAATTAAAAGACGCTTACTTCTTGAAAGGAAAGTTATGACCAACCTAGATAGCATATTGAAAAGCAGAGACATTACTTTGCCAACAAAGGTCTGTCTAGTCAAGGCTATGGTTTTTCCAGTGGTCATGTATGGATGTGAGAGTTGGACTGTGAAGAAAGCTGAGCACTGAAGAATTGATGCTTTTGAACTGTGGTGTTGGAGAAGACTCTTGAGAGTCCCTTGGACTGCAAGGAGATCCAACCAATCCATTCTAAAGGAGATCTGGAAGGACTGATGCTAAAGCTGAAACTCTAATACTTTGGCCACCTCATGCGAAGAGTTGACTCATTGGAAAAGACTCTGATGCTGGGAGGGATTGGGGGCAGGAGGAGAAGGGGACGACAGAGGATGAGATGGCTGGATGGCATCACCGACTCGATGGACATGAGTTTGGATGAACTCCGGGAGTTGGTGATGGACAGGGAGGCCTGGCGTGCTGTGATTCATGGGGTCGCAAAGAGTCAGACACGACTGAGCGACTGAACTGAACTGAACCGATAACCTTTAAAATTGTGAATCACTGTATTATACATCTGTAACTTATATAATATTGTACATCAACTATACTTCAATTTTTAAGAAAGTACCTAAGCATTGTAACCCTTGTTTTCTTTAGAGTTGGAAGCAGCTCTCTCTAGATTATGCAGCTCTCCTGAAAGTTTGTAATTACTGCTATCAAAATTGGATATCTCCTGTTACGGGCTGAACTCATCCCCTTCAAATTCCTATGTTGAAGCCTTGTCCACTGGATTTCAGAATGTGATATATTTGGAGACAGTACCTTAAAAAGGTGATGGAAGTTAAAATGAGGCCATTATGGTGGGTCCAAATCCAATTTGATTGATGTCCTTACTAAGAGAGTATGTGGATACACAAGAGAGACAGCAGAGGCACACAGGCGCAGGGAAAAGGCCATGTGAGAAGGCAGCTAGTGTGTGACCATCTGCAAACCAAGGAGAGAGTCCTTTGAGCGAACCCATCCTGCTGACGCCTTGATCCTGGACCATCAGCCTCTAGAACTCAGAGAAAATAAGTCTCTATTATTTAAGCCACCCAGCCTTTATAAAGGCAACGCAAGCAAGCTAGTACACTTCTTCAAATAATTTTTGAAATGCCATAAGGTAACATTTACAAAAGAAGTTGGCTCTTAGTTTTTCATTTTTAATCAGTAATTTAGCTAATCCCAGTGTTGGAATGTGCCATAGCCCAATCACTCAGACCCAAACTTCCTTCCTGGTTTGAATGTCCCTTGCTGACACCTGCTGCCCACAAATCCCCAGAACACACCCCCCAACCATGATGAAACCACGTATGAGAGTGCTGCCGTCTTCTGACTTCCCTAAAGTAGTTGCTTTTATTTTCCAGAGAAGGAGTAAGTTCTGTGCAAAGAAGAAGTTCTGGATAGAAGGGCCCCCTTCCTAAAACTGTGTGATACTTTGTCACATTGATCCCAAAGCAGCTCTGCTCTTTTCAGAGGCTCCTAAAGGCTTCTTTCTTTTTTTTTTTTTGGCCTTGACTCTGCGTTATTGACCTCAGAGCAGCACCCTTTGGATGCAGTTAAAAAACCAAACATACACAATGAGATTGGAACTGGATTTAGGCTGATGCCACCTGACACCAGGAAAATTTCCGCAATCAAGGTAGATTTATATAAAATGCTAGGGGAGAAAAATGAGGCAATCTGGTGCCGAGTCCATGAGTAGCCAACTGGCAGAAGAGCAGTCAGTAAAGGAGTGGACAGGTCATGCCTCTTCCTTGTAAGTACGATTGCAAATCGCACTGCAGTGGGTGAGCAGCAGGATGAGTTTCTCATCAACTATTTCCCATACAAGTGTTGTCTCTTGTCCATTCCACTTCTGCACGTGGACAAATTTGCCTCCATCCAGCATCACGATGGACTTGACTTTCCTGTCATCTGCTGTTGTCTCATTGAAATTCACTCCCAGCTTGAAGCTGACCTCCCTATTCTGGATGACGCTTTGTGTTTCTATGGTGATTGTGTCCCCATTCACTTCGATGACTGTGATAGGCTTGGTAATATTGGCCGCCTGTTTGGTAGCAAAACCCACACCAAGAGACTTCATGTAGTCATCGAAATTCCTGCTATCCACTAACTTCCAGGTACCCATGAAGGTGTCCACTGTGGTGAGGCTGGGCTAGGCTGGGAAAGAGAAGACAGAGAATGTGTGCAAGGATTCTGGGACCCTGTTTCTTTTTTTAAAAAAATTATTTAAAATTTTACTTTTGGCGACGCTGGGTCTTTGTTGCTGCACAGACTTTCCACTAGTTGTAGCCAGCAGGGGCTGCTGTCTAGCTGTGGTGTGAGGGCTTCTCATTGCCGTGGCTTCTCTTGTTGGGGAGCATGGGCTCTCTGCTCACAGACTTCAGTAGTTGTAGCATGTGGGCTCAGTAATTGTGTCCTGGGCTCTGGAGCACAGGGGCTTAGTTACTCTACAACATGTGGGATCTTCCTGGACCAGGGGTCGGAGCCCCATCGTCTCCTGCATTGGCAGGAGGATTCTTTGCCACTGCATCACCAAGGAAGACCTTAAAGTTTCTTTTAAAGACATTGGCAGGGGCCCTTCCCTGGCATCCAGGCACAGGTTTGATCCCTGGTTGGGGAACCAAGATCCCACATGCCACGCTGAGTAACCAAAAAAAAAAAAAAAGACATTTTGATCATCATCTGGTGCTCATCACCCAGCTCCAGTTCAATCCAGGTGGTGGTTGTGGAAGGACATGCCATCTTATATCTTTTATTTCTCCCTTTGAGACCCCAACCTCCAACTGAATTCCCTCTCCTTACCCAATTAAAAACTGTCTTCCCCAGATACCAGTGAACATGAGTTTCAGCTGAACCAGTCTAGATGCCCCATAACTCTTATAATCAACATATGAATCACTACAAGGTCGGTCATACTGTGGGCTGTAGGAATAGAATTTTATGTTTAACTTAGCTTCAAGGCAAGAATAAATACATGGTTAATTTTCTGTGAATTTACTCATCTGTGATGAGTAACTATGTACATGATACAACAGAATTAGTTTTTACCATACAGAGCAGCAAACAAGATCTTTTAAGCACCTACTTTTACAGTTTCAGTTTCAAAATAACACACCCAAACATCTTTCCCCATATGGGCATGACTACCACTCTTTAAATTCTAGTAATTGTATCATGCCCAGATCAGACCAGATCAGTTGCTCAGTCGTGTCCGACTCTTTGCAGCCCCATGAATCACAGCATGCAAGGCCTCCCTGTCCATCACCAACTCCCGGAGTTCACTGAGACTCACGTGCATTGAGTCAGTGATGCCATCCAGCCATCTCATCCTCTGTCGTCCCCTTCTCCTCTTGCCCAAGTCACTAGTTAAAAATTGGACATCATGCTGACATATTTTTAAACATTAAAAAAAAACAAAAACTCAGAAGACAGAAAAATTCCAAGGGCAGAAAGTGTTGGGATATAAATTTTTTTAAAATAAAATTTAAGGACAAGAGGGATATGATAAAAAGCTACTGGTATTACCAACTCCACCGTGTCCGACTCTTTGCAACCCCATGGACAGTAGCCTGCACCAGGCTCCTCTGTCCATGGGATTTTCTAGGCAAGAGTACTAGAGTGGGTTGCCATTTCCTTCTCCAGGGAATCTTCCCGACCCAGGGATCAAACCCAGGTCTCCCGAATTGATAGACAGATGCTTTACCGTCTGAGCCACCAGGGAAGGCCCACATTACCAACTCAGGGCACAGTTCAGGAACAAGTATGAATTATCATACAGGGTTTTCAGATCTTTCCCTGAATTTTTACTGATTGTATCTTGTAAAAGTCCACCCTTTTCTCTCCCACCCCAGGTTTTGCTCTTAATTCCCAAACTGATTTTAGCTAATAGATTCTACTCTACTACTGGATTATTTAAAAAGCATAAAGAAACCTTGGACTGAAGATACAACAAATTATCTAACCTTAGTAAGAGTACATGGATTCTGTTTGCTACCAAACATTATAGTCATTTTACGGTGACCACAAAAGACTGTTTGCTTCTTGTTACAATGACTATGAAAAGATACAGTAAGCAGAGGTTTTGTTTTCTTCATACTGACCACAAACACAATAAAACCAAAAGAAGATGTGTTCACTTGGCAGAACTCAACATAAAATTCCTTTAAAATTACTGCATTTCCACTTTGCTCAGAGTTTTTAATCACAAAATATCTCAGTGAACAAAAATATGAGTTACATCTCATCTTGAGTGTACACCAGAATCTTAGGTACTTTTAAAGTCCACGTAGGTGTAGCCCCTCCCACAAGTCAAGTGCGCCTTCTTGGGGGGAGGAGGGGTAGCAGGGACAGCCTAGCCTGCAGGGCACTGTCCTCCCCAAATGACTGTGACCACTTTCAGTGCAGTCATTGCACTGAATGCAGGATATTTCCCCCAAGATCTTCTTTTTAATCTTCCTTCTTTTTGTACCCGCTCCCCAGTCTCAACTGTCATCTCCCTCATCTGTTTCCTGAGACCTTAAACAGGCCAGTTCCTCCCCGACAACTAAACCCCTATTGCTAGGTCCTGTGTTGTTTTTAATAATGTCTTTTTAATTTCATTTTGAAATAATTTCAAGCTACAGAAGAGTTGCAAGAATGATATAAAGAACTGTCATATGCCTTTCCTCCAAATATATCAATTATAAAAACATTTCCCCATGATTTTTTTTCACTCTCCCTCCCAGCCTCCCTCCATGTTCCCCTTTTCTCCCCCTATCTCCCTTCCCCACCTTCCTTCTCACACACACACACACATTTTTTCCCCCAAATAATTTAAGACAGTTGCATAAAACATATTCCTTTACCTTCAGATTTTTATCTAAGGATCTTTTCTTACATAATTATCAAGCTCAGAAAATTTAACATTGATATATGGCTACTACTTAAAACATGGTTCACATAAAAATTTTCCAGTTGTTCCAATAATACCCTTTATGGGAATATCTCCCTTTCCGTCCCAGCTCCAGGCCATGTTACATTTAGTTGTCACGTCTCTTTAATCGTCTTTACACTGTCTACCCTGACATCCACATATTTTGGAAATTACAGAGCAGTTGTTTTGTAAATTTGGGTTTGCTGGATTGCCGGGGTCCAGCCCCGGTGGATCCAGGGAATTCGAAGCGGGGACGGCGTCGGCGAGGATCAGGAAACAACTGCTTAATTAAATGTTAATTAAGGATATAAAGAGTAATAGGATAGCTCAGTGAGGAAATTCAGTGGAGAAAAGAGGCTGAAATAAGGATAGCTCAGTGAGGAAATTCAGTGGAGAAAAGAGGCTGAATAATTCAGCGAGAAGGTGAGAGAGAGAACAACATGGGGAGACCAAGTTCCGGTGAACAAGGCCCGCACTTTATTTTCCAAAGTAGTTTTTATACCTTAAGTTATGCATAGAGGATAATGGGGGAAGGGGTAGAGTCATGCAGTAAGCCAGGCTTTCTTCCTGCAAACTTATCATACGCAAAAGTTTAGGTGATTTGCATCATCTTCTGGCCCAGAGGCCTGTTAACATTTTAAGACCCTTTCTTCAGAAAACTTATTTTTCTCTAAAGGTGACTAGTCAGGTGCCACCCTCCAAAAGCATTAAAGTTGCATTCCTATAGGGCAAAGGTGTGGTGGGCTACAACAAGAAAAAGAATTAACTCAAGGGTCCAAGGTTACAAACGTTAAAACTACTACTTACACCAATCATATTAATCAATACACTGCCAGGGACACAGCAGGTAAGGGATATGGAAACTTAGCAGCAAACATTGGCCCAACAAGTGAAAAACCCTTCACCAATACAATTTCTAATCCATCTTTTAACTACTCAAAGGAATCTGTGTTTAGACAGTTTAGAACATCTTCCGCCTCTCACAGTTGGGAGGCTCTGAACAATCACATGTGGCCGGAAAAACCTATTCAGGCAGGCTAGAGGATTTCCAAAGGAGTTTGTAGGTTGAAACACTGTCACACCCAGGAATTATTAACTGGAGCTGTAAGCTAACTCTTTTTTCAGAGAGAGGTAGTAGGGGACAGCCCCCCGTAAAGTCAGAGGTGTAGGTGAAAGCACAAAGCAGAAAGTAGGCAGACTCTGGTTTTGGGGGTAGATGCTCAGGAATTTCCAGGGGGACTCCTGAGGCTCGATTCCGCCTTTGCGTATGCCGAGCCTCCTTCCTCATGACCTTTGCCATGGGCGGAGTTCCTCACACTGGCTCCCGGCAGTGATAGAATTCTAGTTGAGCTATTCCAGATCCTGAAAGATGAGGCTGTGGAAAGTGCTGCACTCAATATGCAATATGCAATATGCACTCAGTATGCAATATGCCGAGTCCTGGCACTGGATGATTTGATTCAGGTTAAGCCTTTTTAGTATAATTAGAACTTTAGACTTGCATAGGCTATTTCTGCCACAAAGCAAAAGATGTATTAAAGCATGTATAAAAGATGCATTAAAACAGTCACATGTTCCCAACAGACTGCCATTGCTGCAGAAGCAGACAATCCCATCTATACGCTGAGAGGAACACCTGTAAACTAGTTCATTTTGACATATTAGTACTTGAAAATGATCCCCTAAGTCAATAAACCTGCTACTGCTGCTGCTGCTGCTAAGTTGCTTCAGTCGTGTCCGACTCTGTGTGACCCCATAGATGGCAGCCCACCAGGCTCTGCCGTCCCTGGGATTCTCCAGGCAAGAACACTGGAGTGGGTTGCCATTTCCTTCTCCAATGCATGAAAGTGAAAAGTGAAAGCGAAGTCGCTCAGTTGTGTCCGACTCCTAGTGACCCCATGGACTGCAGCCCACCAGGCCCCTCCATCCATGGGATTTTCCAGGCAAATAAACCTACTAGGTACCTCCATATTTTAAAAGAAAAATGTACTAACCCAAACTCACAAGGATCTTCCCCGATGGCTCAGTGGGTGAAGAATCTGCCTGCAATGTAGGAGACCTGGGTTTGATCCCTAAGTTGGGAAGATTCCCTGGAGAAGGGAATAGCAGCTACCCACTCCAGTATTCCTGCTTGGAGAATGCCATGGACAGAGGAGCCTGGCAGGCTATACTCCAAAGGATCCCAAAGAGTCAGACATGATGGAGCAGTAATATTTGGATTTGGAAACTCACAAAGGCCTATACTTTTAATTGTGGTTGTGGGCTGTTTCTCATGTAGGCTATTCTATGCATGTTCAAGGGTGAGAAATGATGTAATTTTATCTGAGGCCATTTCGAAAAAGGGTCTTACTGTGAAATACCCCAGGAGTAGCCCACTTTCTGTAATGGATGCACTGAAGCTGTTACACCTTTTTTAGTTTGTCTTAGTTTTCCTGAGGTCTATAGATCACCAACAAGGCCTTCAGGGATTGGATTTCAGAGCAGATTTAATGGCGATCCCTACAGTCCATGGGGTCACAAAGAATCGCACGTGACTAAGCAACTGAACCACGCTGAGATACTGGATTGCAGTTCAAATGTCTGGGGAGAGAAAGGCCTGTCAGAACCAGGTTGGTTTTGGGCGGTGGAGTGTGGTGAGCTCACGGAACAGCTGGGTGAGCAGTGAGAGGTGAGAGTGAGAGGTAATAAAGCAGGAGGTCCAGGGAGGGAGGTGAGGTTCAAATACAGCACTGATCTGTCTTCATGTTTGCCCAAGGTTGGCCCTTTTCAGATTATGCCCCATCAACCAAAAAGAAAGCAAATGAGTGAGCAAGTTTATTACAAAATATAGATTTTTTTTTTAACTTAATGAGGATTTCAAATACAGGTTTACTTAAGCTTGTGATTTCTAAGCAAATATCTGTTCTTAGGATGAAAATCTGCTATGTAGTAAAGAAAACAGTGTTTTTCTTTTTATCTTTTAATATAGTGAGGAAACAGAGCATGATGACTTTATATCTCTCTCCACTTCCCAGGCAGCATTCCCAGCATCTCCATGACTTTGTGTGCCCCCAAACTCCTACATTTTTTCCTTCGTAGAAGCAGCAGCAGCAACTTTGCACATAGTTTTTGGGAGGAACAGATGTAAGCCACTGACCACATATGAGAAACCGAGGTTCCTATACTACAGGCAAGGTGAACACACAAAAAGGAGGCAGTATTTTACAGAATGGCTAAAGAAATATCAATAACAAATGAACACAGCCTGTGGGATTTGTTGCTGATATTGCCTTCTCACAATACAAGGTTCCTATCAGTTCAGTCGCTCAGTCATATCCAACTCTTTGCGACCCCCATGAACTGCAGCACGCCAGGCCTCCCTGTCCATCACCAACTCCTGGAGTTCACTCAGACCCACGTCCATCAAGTCAGTGATGCCATCCAGCCATCTCATCCTCTGTTGTCCCCTTCTCCTCCTGCCCCCAATCCCTCCCAGCATCAGAGTCTTTTCCAATTAGTCAACTCTTCGCATGAGGTGGCCAAAGTACTGGAGTTTCAGCTTTAGCATCATTCCTTCCAAAGAAATCCCAGGGCTGATCTCCTTTAGAATGGACTGGTTGGATCTCCTTGCAATCCAAGGGACTCTCAAGAGTCTTCTCCAACACCACAGTTCAAAAACATCAATTCTTCGGCGCTCAGCTTTCTTCACAGTCCAACTTTCACATCCATACATGACCACTGGAAAAACCATAGCCTTGACTAGATGGACCTTTATTGGCAAAGTAATGTCTCTGCTTTTCAATATGCTATCTAGGTTGGTCATAACTTTCATTCCAAGGAGTAAGCGTCTTTTAATTTCATGGCTGCAGTCACCATCTGCAGTGATTTTGGAGCCCCAAGAAATAAAGTCTGATGCTGTTTCCACTGTTTCCCCATCTATTTCCCATGAAGTGATGGGACCAGATGCCATGATCTTTGTTTTCTGAATGTTGAGTTTTAAGCCAACATTTTCACTCTCGTCTTTCACCTTCATCAAGAGGCTTTTTAGTTCCTCTTCACTTTCTGCCATAAGGGTGGTATCATCTGCATATCTGAAGTTATTGATATTTCTCCCGCAATCTTGATTCCAGCTTGTGCTTCTTCCAGCTCAGCATTTCTCATGAGGTACTCTGCATATAAGTTAAATAAGCAGGGTGACAATATACAGCCTTGACGTACTCCTTTTCCTATTTGGAACTATAGTTGACTGAATTTGTGTCTGTGGAGTTCTAGACTTACTAGAACATCTCTGTACTTGAATTTTGAGCCTAGAATCTTGTTGAAAGTTTTAGGGGAAGTATATAATTTAAACTAGTATCTATATGAAGAGAAGAGAATGGGAACTCACTCCAGTATTTTTGCCTGGAGAATCCCACAGACAGAGGGACCTGACGAGCTACAGTCCATAGGGTCACAAACAGTTGGATACGACTGAAGTGACTTAGCATGCATACGAAGATAATAGGAGAAACAGTGAGATACATATCAAACTAGTTTTCATTGGTGGCTTAAATAGTTAACATTAAAGTATATTTAGATATTGCAGTTTAAAAAGAACTTTTTTGGTTAGGTAATTTAGTTTATAGTATCTTTAAAATAGTACCTATTGTTAAACTCCCCATAGCTTTTTGTTTTAATCTTTATAATTTTTTTTTGTTGTTGGAAAACTGAGTGGATCTTGAAAGTTCTCTTCATAAGAAAGAAGTTTTGTAATTATGTATGGTAACAGATGTTAACTGAACTATTGTGGTAATCATTTTGTAATATATACAAATATTGAATCATTGTGTTAAATAACCTGGAACTAATATAATATCATGTTAATTAAAAGTGAATGAATAACCACTGCCAAACAGAATAAAACAAAACTTTCTGTCTTTTATAATTTCTTTTAAAGATCACTTTGTAAATATGCCTTGCTTTGTGAGTTTTCCAGTAAGCATAAAATGGTGTCATTAATGTCTCCATTTGGTTTATAGCAGTCTCGATTTATTTAAATGCTCTTCACTGTGATTTAGAAGATGGAGATGATTCTTCTGGTATTGCAGGATGATAGGAATTATGGGAACCACTCATTTTAGAACTTTTCTTGCATAAACATGCTGTGATCATAAAAAGTAAAGGATAAGAATAATGTCATTATTGCTTCTATTCTGTTATCATGAATAACCTATAAACCAATACGATCACTGCTGACAAGGAGAACAACTTCCAGTCAGTGGAGTTTAAGATGCATAATTTTCCAACCCAATTGTTTTCGTTGAAAACTGAAAGCACAAATCTTTTTCTAGTCTTTTCTGAGGCCTTGGCTTCTTTTACTTCAGCACATTTGGGGCTTCTCTCTTTTCTCTGCTTTCCTCAGAGGAACTTCCTCTCCAGAGTCTTCTCCTGGGGAAATAATTGTAATAAGGAGGAAGGCGACTGTATGGACAAAAATATGGATGGAATTGAAAATGGTCGTTCCACGTTGGAGGAGGATAAGGCCTGTATGGAAACCTAATGTAGACTCGGAGCCATCGTGGCGGGAAAAAATAGAAGGGACACCTGGGTGTCCTGGTGATGGGCTGGATCCTAGTCACTGGGTTCCTTGTGGCAGGGGGAGGGGTGAGTGTTAAGATCTCGCAGTCTGTAGGGTTTGCATTATTTTGTGAGTTTCCAGGAGGCATGACCACTTCTTCTTGTCCTGTGGGGAGAAAAGTGCATGTCAGGAAATAGGCCTGATGACAGGAGCAGAGGGGAGAGTCATCAGGTGTAGCAGAGGAGAAAGAATGGAAGGGAGAATTCTAGAGTCTCCCTAAAGCATGTTTCAGAGAACTGTCTAGGTCAGTAAAATGAGACATGGACATTCTTTGTGACCCAGAAATTCCATGCTGGAGAATTTATCCATGAGAAATGAGTGTGTATGTCTACAGATTAGTTCAAGAATTTTTTTTTTTAAGCAGCTTTTTTTTTGGCCACACTGTGGGGTATGTGGGATCTTAGTTCTCTGACCAAGGATCAAACCTGGGCCCCCTGCAGTGGAAGTGCAGAGTCTTAACCACAAAGGAAATCTGCATAGCACTCTCATTCATATTAATCTAAATCTGGAAACCATCAGTGGGCTCCCTGGTGGCTTGGATGGTAAAGAATATGCCTGCATTGTGGGAGACTTGGATTGGGACTATCCCTTGGAGGAGGGTATGGCAACCCACTCCAGTATTCCACCTGGAGAATCCCATGGACAGAGGACCCTGGCGGGCTATGGTACAAAGGATCACAAAGAGTTGTACATGACTGAAGGAACTAAGTACATACACACAGAAAGCATCAATAGGTGAGGATAAATAAACTATGTATTCATATAATAAAATACTACTCAGTAATAAAGACCAAGAATTATGAATACAACAACATGGATGTATCCTATGATGCTACGTTGAGCCAAAGAAGTTAGACACAAAAGAGTATGTAGTGTATTATTCCATTTATATGAAATTCAAGAACAAGGAAAATTATGTTAATCTATGACAGATGTTCAAGCTGGATTTAGAATAGGCAGAGGAACCAGAGATCAAATTGCCAACATTCGCTGGATCATCAAATAAGCAAGAGAGTTCCAGAAAAACATCTACATCTGCTTTATAGACTATGCCAAAGCCTTTGACTGTGTGGATCACAACAAACTGTGGAAAGTTCTTAAAGAGATGGGAATACCAGACCGCCTGACCTGCCTCCTGAGAAATCTGTATGCAGGTCAGCAGACTGGTTCCAAATTGGGAAAGGAGTATGTCAAGGCTGTATACTGTCACCCAGGTTATTTAACTTCTATGCAGAGTACATCATGTGAAATGCCAGGATAGATGAAGCACAAGCTGGAACCAAGATTTCCAGGAGAAATAGCAATAACCTCAGATATGCAGATGACACCACCCTTATGACAGAAAGTGAAGAAGAACTAAAGAGCCTCTTGGTGAAAGTGAAAGAGGAGAGTGAAAATGTTGGCTTAAAATTCAACATTCAGAAAACTAAGATCATGGCATCTAGTCCCATCACTTCATGGCAAACAGATGGGGAAACAATGGAAACAGTGAGAGACTATTTTTGAGGGCTCCCAAATCACTGCAGATGGTGACTGCAGCCATGAAATTAAAAGACGCTTACTCTTTGGAAGGAAAGTTATGACCAACCTAGACAGCATATTAAAAAGCAGAGACATTACTTTGCCAACAAAGGTCCATCTAGTCAAAGCTATGGTTTTTCCAGTAGTCATGTATGAGTGTGAGAGTTGGACTATAAAGAAAGCTGAGTACCGAAGAACTGATGCTTTTGAACTGTGGTGTTGGAGAAGACTCTTGAGAGTCCCTTGGACTGCAAGGAGATCCAACCAGTCCATCCTAAAGGAAGTCACCCTGAATATTCATTGGAAGGACTGATGCTGAAGCTGAAACTCCAATACTTTGGCCACCTGATGCAAAGAGCTGACTCATTGGAAAAGACCCTGATGCTGTGAAAGATTGAAGGTAGGAGGAGAAAGGGATGACAGAGGATGAGAGGGTTGGATGGCATCACCAATGTGATGGACATGAGTTTGGGTAGGCTCTGGGAGTTGGTGATGGACAGGGAGGCCTGGCATGCTGCAGTCCATGGGGTCGCAAAGAGTCGGACACGACTGAGCAAATGAACTGAACTGAATGGTTTAAAAAAAAGTGAAAAACAGCTTAGGGTTATGTGTAGGTGTTATTTAGTGGAGAAAGGAACCAGTGAATTCTTTCGATCTTGATCTGGGTGGTTGTTACATAAATATGGAGATATGTATACACATTTATATTTATACACATACATATAAATATACACAAAAATATATGTGTACACACATATGATTATATGCACATATGCATATATGTAAAAAGTGATTCATCTGCACTTTTAAGATGTTGCCTTTTATTGTGCATAAATTATAAATAAATAAGAAAATTTGGTGGAAAAAAATGCAATGTTAAGAAAAGTAACTGTCCCCCCGAAGGCTATTAATCCAAAAGAACTTGCTTCACTTCCCCAGCAGTGAAATTGCTCCTTGAAGAGGACAGAGGGAGAGTCTACAGGCAGCAGAGGAATGAGCAGTGAGGACCAGGTGACAAGTTTCCAAGAAGAAATTTGGATCAATATCCAGTGTCAAGGTCTTTCCTCTAGCTATATCATTTAATCAAATTGGCTATGAAATAGCAAGATTTCCTTTAGAAAATTATCCCTTCTCTCCTTTAGAAACTTGCCAATACAAGTCTGGAAAGGGCAGCTGAGTGTGAATGATGGAAAAAATGAATTCCTCACAGGACTATTGTTAGACATTCAACTCTTTCATTGACTGGCCAGTGACAAATCAGATTTCATCCAAGAATGTCAACAAAGTGACACAGTGGAGGATGTAAGGAGAAGGTGTAGGGGAGAGGCTGGAGAGTCAGGAGTTGGCCAGCTGAGCCAGTCTTTCCATAGCTGTAAAATGGGGAAGGCCTCTCAGAGAGAAAAAGAGACAAGTACCTATGTGGTAACAGGGTGATTGTGAGAGTAACCTCGGCTCTTGACTTTCCAGGGTTGGTCTTTTTGAGGGCTGGCTGTACTTAAGTTTCTTGGAAATATCTTTATAATAATCACCTCTATTATTTTGTTAATCCAGCTTGAATGGGTGAATTAAATACTGACTCTTTCTCCCATATCCACTCAGGCTACCGAGTATTAAAATGTTACGGTTGAAACTGGATTAAGACATTTCAAACTACAGAAGATGACTTAATGGCATATCACTCATTCTTTCCTCCTATACAATCAGATTAATTATGAACCTTTTTAACATAAAAACTTTCTGCTGAGAATCCAGTTGCTAGAGAGGAAGCTAGCCTTACTCTTGAGCTCCACTGGGACATTTTGCTATCAGATAAGGTTTAGCTAGGTCTTGGGCTCTGCCACTCAGTGAATTGGATTCTAGCTTTTAAAAATATCCACCCTTTGTGCTCATTTTACTTCTTAAAACTGAGGCTACTTACCAAATCCTCCTGACATTGGGGTGTTAGAGTTGTTAGTGTTTCTCTGACTCTGGGATGTCTAGTGTTTTTTAAAATTAAAAAAAACTTTTTTATTTTGTTTTTTTTTGACCATGCCACGCAGCATGTGAGATCTTAATTCCTCAACCAAGGATCGAACTTGTGCATTCTACTTTGAAAACTCAGAGTCTTAACCACTGGACCACCAGAGAAGTCCCTGGTTTGTTCAATATTAGTCAATGCTGTCTTATTCCAGGAATTTCTCGGTACTCAAGGTCAAGATATATGCTCCTCCCAGTAACTAGCTCACGTAGAACCACATTCCCCCAGCAGACTACACACGTGGTAACTACTGCAGGTTCCTGGTTGGCTAGCTCAAGTGTTGTAACATGTGGGAACTTTAGGGACTTATTTGGGGAACTGTCACAGGCTTTTTACGAGGTTCAGGCCATATATCTGAGTGAGTGGGTTGATGCCATTCATGGTCTCCGAAGAGTTAATACTGCTCCTGAATTCTCTCTGTCCTTGTTCTGATCCATTCTCTCTGTCTTCTAAACCTCCCATAGTCTCTTCAAAGCCCCTTCAACATTCTCATTCTTCTTCATTCATTTGAAGAATTATCTTCGCAATTCTCCTGACTTTTCTAATGAAGAATTCTCTTCACAATTCTCCTGGCCTTTCTAAGCAGATTACTTTGCTTCATATTGCAGAGAGAAAACTTCGGTGATCTGCCATGAACTTCTTTGTTTCTACTTCTCTCACTTCAAAGAGAAGTCTACACATTCTGACTCCCTTTCCCTCACCCTATTTAATCCATAGGAATCTGACTCTGTTTCCGCCATCCCACAAATAAGTATTAGTGTTGTCACTAGTATTGAACTCGTGCACTCTACTTTGGAAACTCAGAGTCTTAACCACTGGACCGCCAGAGAAATCCCTGGTTTGTCCAGTATTAGTCAATGCTCTCTTCTGACAAATGTTGACAAATACTTTGACAGCAATCATCAATGGTCCTGGGCTTTTAAAAAGTTGGTTCCAGATGCCAAGAACATCATTTCCCGCTCTCTTTGCCTGGTTTATCTCTATGCAGATTTCACATCTCATTTCCTCAAGGAGGTCTTCCCTGCCCTGAGGCTGGCTTAAGGCCTTTAGCAATATGCTTCCACAGCACCCGTGAGTCCACTTTCACCATATTTATCGGTTATGTGATTAGTATTCAGTGGTTATATTCCTCCTCCACTGATGTACCTGCGAGATCATCATGCATACCTGCTCTCCTGATCACTAGCACTGTGCCTACAGTGGACTTGATCAGACGGAGAGAGATCTCAGCTTCCATAATTGCAAAAGTTATCACTTTCCTACCTCTCAGGGATAATGTGATTATTAATAAGCAAATATTTCTCACTATGTAGCATACTGACATGACACCAAAGATACTGAATATCAAAAATGAGAGCTCTTCTGTAATCTTAATTAGACTAAAGTCAGTCAAATATTTAAATGCAGATTGGAAACATTTTGAGAGAATAGCATAGTGTTTAAAAGCACAGGATCCCTTAAGAGAACAGACTGTGTATGATTTCAGTACCTTTAGACCATGAAATTTTTGGATCTTGTTTCACACCCCTGGATATATTCCAGTCTCTCCTGGTTTACAGTCTTTGGGAACTTGAATAGGATTTGTATTCTGCTGTTGTGTGAAAATTGTATAAACCATAATTACATTGAATTTGTTCAAAATGCTTTTCAGGTCCACTACCTCCTTCTACTTTTATGCCTATTCATTCTATTAATTTTTGAGAGTTTTCTATTTTAACTCCAACTAAAAATCTTAATTTATCTACTTAAAAAATAATTGTAATATACAGTGGAACTATATATAACTTTGTTCTGCATTTTCCAAGTCACTTGTAAATGTTATCATACTTTCATAATTTTTAAAAACAGCATAGAATCCCTGAGCTCTATGACTTATATGAGCTCCACCATTTAATAATTGTGTGACTATTGACAGCTTCCATAACTTAATTGATAGTGTCCTCCAAGTCTGCCTTTCCTTATTTGTTAAAATGGAGAAAACAATGCTCCTTATTGGCTTGTTGTAGTGTCTAAAATAAGATATGTAAAGTGCTCAGATATGGATATGAGAGTTGGACTGTAAGGAAAACTGAGCACTGAAGAATTGATGCTTTTGAACTGTGGTGCTGGAGAAGACTCTTGAGAGTCTCTTAGACAGCAAGGAGATCCAACCAGTCAATCCTAAAGGAGATCAACCCTGAATATTCATTGGAAGGACTGATGCTGAAACTGAAGCTCCAATACTTTGGCCACCTGATGCGAAAAGCCAACTCATTGCAAAAGACCCTGATGCTGGGAAAGATTGAAGGCGGGAGGAGAAGGGGGCGACAGAGGATGAGATGGTTGAATGGCATCACTGACTCAATGGACATGGGTTTGAGTGAACCCTGGGAGTTGGGGATGGACAGGCAGGCCTGTTGTGCTGCAGTCCATGGGGTTGAGCAACTGAACTGAGCTAGTAGGTTATTGAACCTCCATGAAGATGAGGAGGACTGTTGACTCTATTGGTCATTGAAAGTGAAAGTGAAAAAGTCTCTCAGTTGTGTCTGACTCTTTGCGACCCCATGGACTATTCAGTTCATGAAAATCTCCAGGACAAAATACTGAAGTGAGTATTCTTTCCCTTCTCCTGGGGATCTTCCCAACCCAGGGATCGAACCCAGGTCTCCGACATTGCAGGAGGATTCTTTATCAGCTGAGTCACAAGGGGAGCCCAAGAATACTGGAGTGGGTAGCCTTTCTATTCTCCAGCAGATCTTCCCAACCCAGGAATCAAACCGGGGTCTCCTGCATTGCAGGTGAATTCTTTACCAACTGTCCTATCCGGGAAGCCCCTATTGGTCATTGCTATAAACAGTCCTTCGCTTAGCATGAGTACTTATGCCCAGTACATAACAGATGAGTTGAATGAGTGGCCAGGCAGGCAGGTGAGGATTGTATTAATGGGTGTTGAGTACATTTCTGCAGATTTTTGCAAGTCTAAGTGAATATTTCATTCTAGTCTCAGAAAAAAATTAAAAAAAAATTTTTTTTTTTGGTTACATGGCATGTGGGATCTTATTTCCCAGACCAGAAATCAAACCTATGTGCCCTGCAGTGGAAATGTGGAGTCTTACCACTGGACTGCCAAACCCATAAAATTTTCAAAAATAATTTACATTCAAAATTAGAGGATAATAAAATAAGCCAAACTATTGCTGGAGTTTGGACATCAATTTTAAGTGGGTTTATTATAGTCTAGACATGAAATTCATAGTACACCAACTAGTACTTTTAAAAAAAAGTAAGGATGAGATGACCTCGTTTTAGAAAATATAATTACCTGTAGTCTGTGGTTGTTTGGGCAGACAATAGCTGTTTTGTAGTGCGCTACCCTGATTTTTAAGAGAAGTAAGCTTTATGCTTGATGTATAAGTATGCAGTTCTTCTTTTATACATTCTCAGGTGCCTTCAGAGGCGAACCAAAAAGAAATATAAGTCCTGTGATTAACTTGCTCACAATAACTGCAACTTAATCCACTGCATAGACTCACAGAATGACTAGCTATTTTGGTCAAGTCCCAAATTTTACAGATAAAGACTTTGGAGCCCACTTCACACAAGTTCACACAGGCCTCTTTCAATCCTGTGCTGTGAGTCTAGTCAACTCAACAGTGTGCAGGTTACTGTGTTAGGAGCTGCGGCAAAGGCAGAGATGAAGAAACAGGGCCTATGGGGAGATGCTACAAATACATGGATTTACAATACAGAGCATAACGCAGCAAGTACCGTGGGCGATGTGTGAATTGCTGTAAGAATTCAAAAATGTCAGATAGAAGGAGATTGCAATTTTAAAACTACGTATCTTAAGAAAACTGTTGTGAAGGTGACATAGTGACTTCTATGACACACATAGTACCATAGTGACACTAAATGACATCCTATGAAGCAGAATTGTAATAAACGGGTGAAAGCAGGGGAAGCGCTAGCCACTGCTGCTGCCATGGAGATGAGAGAGGACGGGGTGAGTTCAGGGACCCACACGTGATCCTGTCTGGCAGAGCCAGGACAGGTGTAAGCAAGTGATGACCTGGAACCAGGGCTGCCTGGAGAGAGTGAAGCTGCATTTGAAGGACTTTGAGGCCAGTCTGAGGGACAGTGGGGAAGAGGGAGCCCAAAACAGAAACCACATTTTAGTGGTGCTTAAAAAAAGTGAATAAACCTCTAATTTCATTATAACTTATTTAGCTACATGTTTATAGGGTTTCCTGAAGAGTGGTTCACTTTCTGGAACCACCAGCTCCAATGGCCCGGCTCCCCTCCACTCTGTTATGAGCTGTGGTGCATGGGCGCAGTGAACTGGTTGGGGGGTGACTAGGGTCCACTAGGGTCTGGCTGCACCCCTGCAAAGTTCCAGGGCCACATGAAAGGGGTGGAGGGCCTGGTATGACTCCTGGGGCTCTCCTCCTTTTCTTGCCTGTCCCCAGGGTTTGCAAACCAATTCTCTAGCTCAGGCCACCTGGAAATATTGTAGTGGGGGAAAAGGAAAGAGAAAGGAGCAGTGGAGAAATTGAATCTCATAGAATCTCAAAGCAAGAAGTCTAGGCTCACCTCCACAGCACCAGGACACAACTGACTAGACATGATTAGGAAATCAAAGAGGTGGACATTGCTATAATTCAGGGCAGATATTGTTAGCTCCACAGCAATAATAACTAGTATTCATATAGTGCTTGAAGCTTGAAGAGCTTTTCTTGAAGGATAGCTCATGTGGTCCTAACAACCCCCATAATAATGGATGTCATTCATGCCGTCACTTTACACAAGAGGAAATGCATTTCAGAGCAGTTAAGTTCATCTGAAGTCATATAGCTAGGACTGAGACTAGGACCAACATCTTCCGATGATAAAATTCAGTGTCTTTCTCTTTAAACACATATGCTGATGGAAGCTGACGTAAATGTTTCCAATTCATGGATATGTATAATCATGGAGCCAAATTCATTCTTTTTACACAGCTTATTAATTAGTGGACCCACAGGAGAATAAAAGCAAAACCCTTACCTTCTGCCACAGTTACCACCAACCAGCAGACCAATAGCCAGTAGGAGAAGCAGGGTCTGTGAGCCATGGCTTCTACCCTGAGCAGTCACTGCCTCGAACCCAACGTGGCTTTAAAGGGGGTGGGTGAGTCACCCACAGCTTGATTCAGGGAGTTGTATTTGCATAATGGACCACAGCCATCAGGGCCTGTGGTGTGAGGGTAAGAAGTCAGCAAGGAAATACCAGACAGTATTTATCAACCAGAGCCTCTTATAATGACGGCCAAACATCATCTATCCATCCTTGATTGGAGCTGGATTGTGGACAATCACATCTTCGCTGTACTTCTAATTCCTTTAAATCTTTTTCTCTTAGTGCCTTCTCTTTACTTGTGTTCATAGGTCTCCTCGGCAAGAGAAAGGATCTGTCCAGGAAATATTCCACACTGTTTCCTTCCGTATAGCTTACCTCACAAAGCCAAACGGGATGGGGAGGGGGTTATCCAAAGGCTCAGGGACTGAAGCGGTTTGACGAGGCTGTTCACAGGTTTCAGATCAGGGATTATGTCTTTTCTGCTTTGGTTCAGGAGCCAAGAGCAACAGTTGAAAAACTGTCTTCTCTAGTAGCCGTCATGGTCGTTATCTAAGCAGACATGAAAATTTTGGGAGGTTAACTTAGTGAGTTGTCCTTTCAGGACTCCCTCTGATTCATCAAACTGCCCCAAAGATGCCCAGTTTGTTTCTTGTCAGCTACTGGAGGAATGGGAGGGCATGGTTGCAAGTGATTAAAAGCATGGCCCCTGGACCTAGAGATGATCATACTAAGTAAGTCAGAAAGACAAATATCATACGAAATCCACGTGGAATCTAAAATATGGCACAAATGAGCTTATCTATGAAACAACAGACTCACAAATGCAGAGTACACATCTGTGGTTGCCAAGGGGATGTGGGGCATAGGGGGAGAGGTGGGTTGGGAGTTTGGGATTAGCAGATACAAACTTATCTAGAGAATGGATAAACAACAAGGTCCTACTGTGTAGCACAGGGAACTATGTTCACTATCCCGTGATAAACCATTATGGAAAAGAATATGAAAAATGATGTATATAGGCGTATAATTGAGTCACTTTGCTGTACAGTAGAAATTAACACATTGTAAATAAACTATACTTGAATAAAATAAAGGTTAAAAAAGGTATGGACTTTAGAGTCAGGAAAAACTGGCTCCAGCCCTGATTCTTTTTCTTACTAGGTGGGTGACTTGAAGCCTCAGGGGTAAAATGGGGCTTGTAGTATTTCCCTCTGAGGATTGTTGTGATGAATGAAAGGTAATTGACACAGAGCTCCAACCACAGTGCCCGGCACAAGAAAGGGAGTTGTTTTTAATTGGAGGCTAATTGCTTAAGACTATTGTGGTGGTTTTTGCCATACATTGACATGAATCAGCCATGGGTGTACCTGTGTCCCCCATCCTGAACCCACCTCCCCAGCCCATCCCAAATTAATTAATTAGTTAAAAAATCACTCAATTACAAGGACAAGTTCAGCTGGGATAAAGAGGTTTGAGGACAACACAGAACAGGTTTGGAGACAAAAACAACTCAGGTAGTTGGAGCAGACGTACATGAAGGCGCTACAGAGAAGCTTCCGGTTTCAAATGTTCAACATGCTGCGGGCACCCACCAGACTGCTCTGTATAAGGACTGGAAGCCTCCTTTAAGCTGCTGAACTGGCTAAGAGACCGTCTTCTACTGTGTCAATATAGATATTGATAACGTTTATTGAGCATCTATTATGTGTCAGGCACTGTGTTAAGCCTGTAGCTTGCATTGTATAACTGAATGTCCATAATCCGCGAGGCAAATGTTATCATCTTCATTTTACCTACAAGGAAACCAGGGCCCAGAGAAGTACTCAAGCAATGTATCCAAAATTGCAACCAAGGCCCAGAGAAATACTCAAGCAATGTATCCAAAGTTGCACCACTGAGGGGTGGCAGAGCTGAGATTTTTAAGTTGGTGTGAATCCAAAGCCTGTCTCCCCTCTTCCTGCCCACACTGGCTCTGCTAACGAATATTAAATAAAAGGTGTAACAAGAATAAAAATACAAAAGTGAAAAAAAAAAAAAAGAAAGGGAGTTGTGATTGCAGCTAAATTACAGTGACTTCAATTCTTTGTTCTCTTAGGAGCTTATACTTGCCAACTCATTCGATAGCTCAAAGACCAAATGGTTGAGCAGAACATTTTCCTGGCCATTGCAGAAAGAACAAAACAGAGCACAGTCCCTGGCTTCAAAAGGCTGGCAATCTAATGAGAGAGACTGTGCAAACTGAGAACCAAAGTGAATAAGAATGCAAACACTCACCAACTAGAAGAATGGTAAATTCCACAGACTTGATGATAATCCTAGGCAAAAATTCTAGAAATAGATGGTTAAGTCAACGATGCGTCAGCAATTTGGAAAGGAAGCAGGGACAAGCTTAGTTCCTGAGATTCCACGGTTCGGTTCTGTTGACCACATGTCCTGTGCCACGTCTCGGGCTGGTATAGGTGCTCGGGCTAAAGATGGAGTTCCTGCTCTCATGGAGTGTCTAGTCTGGCAGGGACATTAAATGTTAATTAAGGAATGACAGGAAAAGGTTTGAGTGTTAAGATAAAAAAAGCACTGGGGGCTGCAAAGCAGAGACACCCATAGCTTTACGCCAATGGGTGTGTATTACGTAGACTATTAATACTTTGTATTCTGTATTAGAATCACATTGCCATGCCAATAAAATTAGATCCACGTACTCTCTGTAACTACTGCCAGTGTTGTGTTTTATGGATTTACTGCAAACTATTTAGCCAAATATTTTGTATGATGGACATTTGTATTATTTATTCTGTTCCTCTTTCTTTTTGTATTGGATTTCTGATGACCTTTCATTTGAAATGTTGATGAAAATAAGTAACAAAAGCAAAATGGTAATAGAATTTTTTTTTCTGTTTGCATTTGTTGTCCTGAAGTTTATGAAGTAAAGAAATAAAACTTCAAAAGGAACAAAAATGTTTAAAGTTTCATACAATTCTTTTTTTTTTGGCTGCACTGAGCAGCATGCAGGATCTTAGTTCCCTGACCAAGGATGGAACCCATGCCTCCTGCCTTGGAAGCATGGAGTCTTAACCACTGGACTGCCTGGGAAGTCCCTCATCGAATTTTTATTTGACAGAAAATCCTAACATATCTTTTAAACAAACTTTTATTATTTATTTATTTGGCTGAGCAGGGTCTTTTAAAAAAATGATTTATTTTTGGCTGTGCTAGGTCTTCCTTGCTGCCTGTGGGCTTTTCTCTAGTTGTAGGGGTCTACTCTCCAGTTATGCTGTGCCGGTTTCTCATTGCAGTGGCTTCTTCTTGTTGGCAACCACAGGCTCTAGGGTGCCCAGGCTCCAGAATTTCAACTCCCAACCTCTAGAGCACGGTGGTTGTGGCACATGGGCTTAGTTGCTCCATCGTATGTGGGATCTTCCAGGACCAGGGATCAAGCCCGTGTTTCCTTCATTAGCAGGCAGATTCTTTTTCAGAGAGCTACCAGGGAAGCCCTACGCTGGATCTTAGTTGCGGCCTGTGGGATCTAGTTCCCTGACCAGGAATCTAACCCAGGTGGCCTGCATTGGGAGTGGGGAGTTTTAGCAGCTGGACCAACCAGGAAGTCCCTGTAACATATCTTTACTGCTGGTCTTTATTTGCATGTTGTTGTTCAGACCCTACAAGTTGAGAACTGCTGGATGTCCGTCTGCGGCTTTGAGGGGCACTCTGCAGAGCCGCCTATCACATGCTCAAGGACCCCAGCACGACTGCTTGCGGATGATCAGCAGCACCTAGCTTCACTTACCCCCGCAGTCCTGATGAGATGAAGTCCCTGTTTTGCTGCCAGGCCTTAGGTAACCAAAGGCGCGACAGACGTCCAATGAGGCTGGTTTCCTGCTGCAGAAACCGCTGAAGCTGTCTGGGGGAGGCGTTCCCCTTACCTGGCCGTGTGAATAAGCCGGGAAGCTGCCATCAGGGCCGCCGTGAGTCAGGATTACGGATAACCTGGGGAGAGTGATGGGTACCGGCCTGCCCCCTGAGTCAGGCTGAGGGAGTAGCGGTTAGCGCTGCGAGGCTCATTTCCTGGAGGCCTGGGGGTGGATCACACTCCTTTCGGGAATCTATAGGCTTCTGTGGTTGGCGCCAACGTGGAGCAGACTGTATGACTCTCCTGCTAGGCTTGCTAAGGGCGTCTTCTGCTGGGATTTCTCCTAAAAGGGATTGCAGGCACCTGAGATTTATCTCCAACTCCACCACTTTGCAGATCTGGAGACTGAGATGAGACCTGGAGAAGTTTCCTAAAGTCATCCCAGTGATTTAACAACAGAAAGGCAGTAACATGCTGGTCAGGGGCGGAGTGATGCCCACCACGTGAGAGCTTTCATTTATCAATGGTCTGAAACAGTATCAAGCCAGTGGGATAAATCAGGGTGCTAGTCTCTGCCTTGCCACCCATTAGCTGTGAGGCCTTGGACCTGTCAGCCTGACTGACTCAGTTTCATCTGTATAATGTATCATTTGCTGTGTTCTGTGCACCACTCTTCTAATTATTGTGCATACATCAAGCCATTTAATTCTCAAAATAACCCAATGAGGAAGGTACTATTGTGAACCCCACTTAAAGATGAGGAAATTGAGGCACAGAGAGGTCAGTTCATGTGACTATTAAGTGGCAGAGCCTTGATATGAACACAGGCAGTTAGGCTCTGGAATTCATGCTCTAATCGCTGTGCTAGGTGGACTCTGACCCCCTGGTTGTCAGCTTATTGTTATAAAGGCTCTGTGAAAGTATCCTGAAAATTCAGGCATGCACTGTAGGACAAAAGCTGGTTGTTAACGTAATTTTTTTTTCAAGGCTTAAATAAATAAAAAGAGGTAGAGGGAGAACTTACAGATTAAAAGAGATTTAAGACACATAAACAGTTACAACATTTGGACCTTATTTGGGTCTTGCTTCAAATAAACAAATTGTTAAAGAAAATACTACTGGGGAAATGTAAACACTGACTGGATATTTGATGATATTAAGTAATTATTGCAAATATGATAGTGATAAATGATTTTAACAAAAAGATAAAGATGGATTCAGAGATAGTTGCTGAAATATTTACAGGTTGTATGTTGTCTGGGATTTACTTCAAAATAATCAGAGGATGGGGAGTGGGAGTATAGATGAAGCAAGATTGTCCATGTTTAATAATGATTTAAGCTGGGTGAGGGGTGTATTTGGGTTTATGATGTCAGAGCCCCATGGACCTACTTTGCAGGGCTGGTGGGGAGAATGACAGCTGATAGGGAGAGAAGGGGTTGGATGCTTTTTCGGAGATTCCCCTTCTAGGGTACCATTGATTTCAGGGTGACCCCAGTGCTTCCTACATGGCAGACTCTTAGTGGATTCTTCTGGCCTGCATGAATGCATGAACATATGGATGAATGAATGTGAATGAATCTGGCCCACGATGAGCTGGAAAACCAGTCTGTCACAAGATCAGAAACAGAATCTAATTTCTAGGTCAAATAGAATGATGAAATGATTCTGTATGTTTCCCAGTTAACCAAATTGTGCATTTAAAGGTATCTTTATCTATCACTGTCATGAGGACCAAAATACTCCTACACCTTCCCGCCTTATCCTGGTAGACAAAGTACACGAAAAGATTTACTAAAACCTCCACTCTGAAGCCACATCCCCACTATTCACACCTCTCAGAGACAACACTGCTCTGAGTCCCACTGCTGTTATCTTTTGCCTGCCCTGCCCAACATCTGGCCCAGTGCTACTGATTAGCCTAAGTTCCCTGGCTTCAGGATTGTCTGTATCCTACACTTGCAAATCACATTGCTTTTCTATGGCCACAGAAATTGGTTTAGGGTTGGGCATTTGACTCAAGCCAAATCAACCGGGGCCCAGTCAAAACCAATCCTGGAACTTTTGTATAAGTGACTGGAAAAGAGGCACATAAATTTTGCCTTTGGACTTGAAGTTGGGGAGAGACATACCTACACAAAGAGAGTCTGCTCAATAAAACCGATTGGAGAGAGAGCAGATTCTGACATCATTTGACCCCCTGGATCCAGCTATACCTGCGGCCATACCCAGTGCACTGCATGCGGTATGGGAAGATTGATTCTAAAGTATAACCAGCACAGTCTTACGGTAGCAAATCACATAGAGAATAAAGATTCTAGTCTAGTGTTGCTTGTTAAATGGAAAGAAGAGCTATTAATTTTTATATTCTTGTATGTGCTTACAAACTATAGAAATAGGGAGTAGAAAACTATGTCAGTTCCAGTGGTTGGGTAAGGTAAGGCCTTTGAAGAAATTAAGATGATTCTTTTTATCATTCCATGCGTTCTTCCTGAGAGCTGAGAGAAGCCCGGTGACTAGACAGACTTCCCCGCAGGTGGAAGCTGTGGATACCTGTGTCTTGGCTACGAATGCGGTCAGGTGACTTCATCCTGTGTGCTCAGCCGCCCTGTTTATGCCTGGCAGTAGCATCAGACAGATCCAGGTTGCGGTGATGAGTCACTATGGGCTTTCCCCAGCTTCAGACACAGGGTGCGTATAGATTTTATCCTTCAACCTTAAACTGCCCCAGTTTGAGCTCCTGAATTTCCATTCAGGAGTGAAGTCTGGCCTTTAGGTGTTTTCAGTGAGCAATTCAGTATTTAGTGAATTGAAATCTCTGGGTTGTAGATTGGGGTTGATAACAATGTATCTCTTTGTGAGAATATGTATCATTATACAAGCTGTAAGACCAAGGGGCAAATTACCCAACTTTAATTTTCTCCTCTATAAAATGAGAATAATAATAGTGCGTACCTCACAGGGTTGTTGTGAGTTTAAATGAGTTAATGCCATTTAAACACTTTCAGTGGAAATTGGGGCTATGTAAATATCAACTATAATTATTCTTGAAAAAATAATAACTTTCTGTTTCAGACAAACGTTTCTTCTAGAACCTGGATATCTGAAACAAAACTAAGAAAAGGCAGAACATGAGGATTTATGAAAATTGTGACTTGTGAGCGTGTGCAATACCTCTCACACAGCAGTACTTTGAAGTCCTGTTTTTTACTTTTCTGAGGTATTGAGTCAGTTGGAAAGCTGAATGGGAAGGTTCTCAACAGGGAATGAAGGCGGTTTTCTTTAGGTTTCTGCTAGGTGGCTAGTCATAGGCAAGCTAATTAAAATCTTGTCATCATACTTACCCAGACAATGGTTTCTATAAACTGCAGTAGTTAAGCTGGCAGGGGTTTGAGAGAGTTCTTTGAAATATTCAGGAATTACAGGAAATGGTAATACTTTAAGACTTGTATCTAACATTCACCAGTGTCTCCAGGAGATGATGAGGGTAATGGTGACAAGCAGCTACTAGTTTTTTCAGAAATGGCATGGCTTTGATTTAAATTTGTAGAATGCTGTTAAAACTTGTTCTTTCCTTCCCTCTCCTTTCTCTCTCTCCTTCTCCCCACACCTTCTTTCTTTTCCCACTCCCTCTACCCTACTGGAAATATTTTCTTCCTTCTGTATAGAACCAGCCACTTTAAACATTTTATTTACTTGTTTAGGCTGCACTGGGTCTTAGTTGCGGCCCTCAGGCTCTTTGCTGCAGGGTGTGGGCTTCTCTCTAGTTGCGGCATGTGGGATCTTAGTTCCCTGACCAGGGATGGAACTCATGTACCCTGCATTGGAAGGTGATTCTTAACCACTGGACCACCAGGGAAGTCCAATAATTAACCACTTTTTAACAATTTGCCACATATCCTTCTATTCCTTTTTCTATGTATTCACACACACACACACACACTCAAAAATTGTTTTGCATATGGGTTTAAAAATTTTTTTATAAATGGGATAATATTTTGAGTTGCGTTCTAAATTATTTCTTTTTCACTTAAATGTCTTTTCTTCACATGCCAATTCATATAGATGGATCTCTTTCTTTTGAATTGTTGCTTACTATTGCCTTGTATGGGTGCACCATAGTTTTATTTATCGATTCTCTGTCTGATGGAATTTGAATTCGTTTCCATTTTGTGCTCTTATAAACAGTCCTCCCATAGGGCGCATGCAGAGTGCATTTGCCGTAAGGTACATTTAAAAGTAGCTTGCTGAAATTGTTTTTAGGTTTAAATTGTAGAATTTATCTTCATTTCATTCTAGTTTTCTGGTCCCTATGGCACTTTGTGGGCTGGATCCTTTGGATAGCCACATTTTATTGCTGGCTAACATCATTTCGTATCCTTTCAACAAGGATATATCCAGATAATGGTGAAGGCCACAGAAAGGTGAAACGTACATCTCAATACTCTTAAGACCTACCCACAAGTGTCAGAGAGAGAGTTGCAGCCAAAACATTTTTTTTAAATGCTCAGGATTTCAGAGGTAGTTCCTTTCAGCTGTATAGGCTGGCAACACTTTGTGTACCATTATAAAGTCTACCTCTTTTATAAGCACTGATACCTTTTGCTTCTACTTAAATTGTATGTTGAGTACACTTTGCTGGCAAGTCTGCAGCTGGTGCCCGTCTCCACAAGGTGCTCATCTCCAGTATTTGTGGTTAGTGTCCTGCACTAACAGGGTATGCTTCACTATCTCTGTTTAATAAAACATGTCCGTTTTAAAAAGCATGAGACCTAGATTTGCCGAGGCAGATGTGATCTTATGTATTTTTTTTCAACAGCACAAGCTCTACCACAAGGATTTGGGAAATTTATTATCTGACACAAATCTGTTGGGGACTCTGTGGAGCCATGGAGCCATGGTTAAGTTCAAAGTATCTATTTAGCTTTCCTTTTTTTTTTTTAAATTTATATTTCACCTGTTTTTATTTATTTTATTTTTAAATTAATTTTATTTTTAAACTTTACAATATTTTTTTGGTTTTGCCAAATATCGAAATGAATCTGCCACAGGTATACCTGTGTTCCCCATCCTGAACCCTCCTCCCTCCTCCCTCCCCATACCATCCCTCTGGGTCGTCCCAGTGCACCAGCCCCAAGCATCCAGTATCGTGCATCGAACCTGGACTGGCACCTCGTTTCATACATGATATTATACATGTTTCAATGCCATTCTCCCAAATCTTCCCACCCTCTCCCTCTCCCACAGAGTCCATAAGACTGTTCTATACATCAGTGTCTCTTTTGCTGTCTTGTATACAGGGTTATCGTTACCATCTTTCTAAATTCCATATATATGCGTTAGTATACTGTATTGGTGTTTTTCTTTCTGGCTTACTTCACTCTGTATAATAGGCTCCAGTTTCATCCACCTCATTAGAACTGATTCAAATGTATTCTTTTTAATGGCTGAGTAATACTCCATTGTGTATATGTACCATAGCTTTCTTATCCATTCATCTGCTGGTGGACATCTAGGTTGCTTCCATGTCCTGGCTATTATAAACAGTGCTGCGATGAACATTGGGGTACACATGTCTCTTTCCCTTCTGGTTTCCTTGGTGTGTATGCCCAGCAGTGGGATTGCTGGATCATAAGGCAGTTCTATTTCCAGTTTTTTAAGAAATCTCCACACTGTTCTCCATCGTGGCTGTACTAGTTTGCATTCCCACCAACAGTGTAAGAGGGTTCCCTTTTCTCCACACCCTCTCCAGCAATTATTGCTTGTAGACTTTTGGATCGCAGCCATTCTGACTGGCATGTAATGGTACCTTATAGAGGTTTCGATTTGCATTTCTCTGATAATGAGTGATGTTGAGCATCTTTTCATGTGTTTGTTAGCCATCTGTATGTCTACTTTGGAGAGATGTCTATTTAGTTCTTTGGCCCATTTTTTGATTGGGTCATTTATTTTTCTGGAATTGAGCTGCAGGAGTTGCTTATATATTTTTGAGATTAGTTGTCTGTCAGTTGCTTCATTTGCTATTATTTTCTCCCATTCTTTTCACCTGTCTTTTCACCTTGCTAATCAAAGTATCTATTTAGTAAGTGACCAGATACTATGAGACAGTGCTAACTCAAAGTAGCCAGGTCACAGTGAGATGAGGTACTCGTCCTAGAATGTAGATCAACATGTAGTTTCAGTGGGACTTCCCTGGTGGTCCAGTGGGACTCCATGCTCCCAAGGCAAGGGGTATGGATCAATCCCTGGTTGGGGAACAAAGATCTCGCATGCTCTGGCCAAAAAACAAATATATCCTAAAACACATTGCTTTATTCATGGAGAAAATCTCACTATGAAAATATGTTGACTAAATAGTGGGCTTGGCAATGTAGTTGACTTCTTTTCTTATGTGAACTCCTTTACTTGGACACTGGTCTCTGAACCACTTGATGAGTAGCACTGTCTCAAGTACTTTATGAAATGGAATGAATGAATGAATGAGTGAATGAGACATGTCTAAGATGGATTAAGTGATTTTTCAGAGTTGACATGGGAGGATGTGATTAAATAAAATTTTCCTGACTTTCAGTGGGACGATGTTCCTTGCTCGTCCTTGAGCTGCCACAGAGAGGGAAGGTTTGTTTAAGGCACAAATAGATCACCTGGCCACTGCTGCTTGTACTACTCTTATTCCCTATCAAGAGCATTTCTCCCCTCTTGTGCTCTGCCCTTCTTCCTGTTCTTATCTCCTTTCCCCATTATCTTGCCATAGGATTTAAAGAAAGAAAAACAATGCATGGAAAGCTCATTGTATGGTCTATGTTTTACAACCAGTTAAATATAATTCTCATCAATTATATTGATGAGGAAGGTATACGGTCCACTTTGTGAATGCTCATAGAGGTTCGGTAACTTGGCCCAGGTCCCATATGTTGTAAACCGGCAGGCTTGAGACTTGAACCTGGGTCTATTTGATTCTCCCCAGGTGGTTTGGTCTCCTACTCTTACATCTGAGGACGCTGCTAATAGAGTCTCAGTCCTGTGACAGAACTTTAAAAGTGTCTACATCGACACACTTGAGTTCCATTTTGGAGCCTGGAGGCTCCATACATTCCACAGTCACCTACTTTAATTGCCACGGTCCTGCCACCTTGCTTACTTCTGTTTGCGTCATATACGTGTGCATCCCTGTAGGCTGCGTATGCCTTCACCTTGTCATCTTTGCATCCCTCACAATACTGTATGGGGCTTTGAAAGCAGCACACTCAATGGGTTATGATGTTAAATTTGCTAGTCTATAAATTTCTTTATGTGCCTAAAAAGTGAACGTGAAAGTAACTCAGTCATGTCTGACTCTTTGCAGCCCCATGGACTACACAGCCCATGGAATTCACCAGGCCAGAATACTGGAGTGGGTAGACGTTCTATTCTCCAGGGGATCTTCCTAACCCAGGGATCCAACCCAGGTCTCCCGTGTTGCAGGCAGATTCTTTAGCAGCTGAGCCACCAGCTGAAGTAAATATTAAATGAAGGAGACCGAGACTCAAACACTTAAACTTTAAGATACTGTGGTATGAATTCTATTGCACATGTGCATCTACTATTAATAATAAAGCAGTGCACAGTGAGGAGAAAGGCACCAGGGAGCCCACTCTCCTGAAATACACTCCTTGGCATTCTCAGATTATTGCTTTTGGAACTTCCTACTAGTCTCTAACCTTGAGGACAGGAACTGGTGTTTTCTCTATTGGTTATCTAGGGCCTAGTGTATTTTCTGGCATTCAGTTCCTGAAACTTGAAAAATACGTGTTGATTGTGCTAAGTTCTCAGCATTTTCTCTTAAACTGCTGTTACTGGTGCTCGTTATGGACCCCCATGTGGTTCTTATTACAGGTTGTATCTGGCTACTGCTCCTGGGTTCCTTGGTCCTGATCCAATGTTTTCTTCTGCTAATTTCATCTCTTCCAGCTCCTGCTTTGCATCGGGTATACTTCTGTGATTGGAAGTACAGCTGGGAGGAAGGTAAGGGATGTGGGAGTGTGGGCATCGTTGTTTCTCCTGAGTGTTAGAAGTGTGGTGAAATGAAGTTTGAGGAAGCAAGTCTGGAGGTAATCAGGTGTAATCCTCCAAGAGTCATTTCAGTGTAGCATGGAATTGTGACAACATGTATGAAACTCTACTAGGGAAGCTCATGAAAGATTCAGTGTATAAGGTTTACTGGAGGCTGGTTATATGGGCACTCTTTGCCTAAAACATTGTCAAATTCCAGACTCCCAGAAGGAAAGCAGGTGTTCTTCATAAACCACATTGTATCTACAAACTCTTAAGGCACAGAGAGGCCCTCTTATCAGTTAGGGAATGATGGAAATCCTCCTGAAATCCAAATTCCCAGATGCTAGCCGAGAGTCAATTCTACAGTCAGGCCTTTCTAAGGATAGCAGTCTCAGGCCTGTTATGTTAATCCCTTTTTTCAGACCCCTTGGCTTCTGATTTGTGGGTGGGGTTGGTAAAACCTTTACAGATCTTACAGGATGTAGGAGAAGTGGCTCCCATTTTATCTCCATTTAATTCACCACTCTGGCTCCTGCAAAATTTAGAGAGGCTGCAGGATGACAGAGGACTAAAGCAAATTCAACCAAGGAGTAGGCCTGACAATGGCCGAGTGCCAGCTGTGACATCTTGCTAGAGTCGATTAACATGGCTCTGGGTGCACGGTAGGCGACCCAGTGATCAGCTGGGTGCCTGCTTTACCATCCCTACTAAAAAAACACACACACAAACAGGATCAGAAAACAGATCATATTAACATGGAACTAACAAAAAGCAACATTAACAGCCTAGGTTATAACTCTCTTGCCTCTAATTGAAAGAGACCTAGACCATGTAGACATTCTATAGAAAATCACTATATTGACAGATTATGTTAATCAAATGGGATGAACAAGCTGTGACTAGTAAATCTGAAGACTTGATAAAGTATGCTCTAGAGGGTGAGATGAAACTCATGAAATTCAGGGGTCTACCACACCAGAACACATCTACTTCTCTGTTATTGACTATGCCAAAGCCTTTGACTGTGTGGATCATGACAAACTGTGGAAGATTCTTAACAGGATGGGAATACCAGACCACCTTACCTGCCTCCCGTGAAACCTGTATACAGGTCAAGAAGCAACAGTTAGAACTGAACATGAAACAGTGAACTGGTTCCAAACTGGGGAAAGAGTACATCAAAACTGTATACTGTCACCCTGTTTATTTAACTTATATGCAGAGTACATCATGTGAAATGCAGGACTGGATGAAGTAAAACCTGGAATCAACATTGCCAGGAGAAAATGTCAGGCTGGATGAAGCACAAGCTGGAATCAACATTGCTGGGAGAAATATCAACCTCAGATATGCAGGTGACACCACCCTATGGCAGAAAGTGAAGGGGAACCAAACAACCTCTTGATGAAAGTGAAAGAGGAGAGTGAAAAAGCTGGCTTAAAACTCGACATTCAGAAAACTAAGATCATGGCATCTAGTCCCATCACTTCGTGGCAAATAGATGGGGAAACAATGGGAACAGTGACAGACTTTATTTTTGAGGGCTCCAAATCACTGCAGATGGTGACTGCAACCATGAAATTAAAAGACTCTTGCTAAGCTATGACCAGCTTACACAGCATATTAAAAAGCAGAGAAATTACTTTACTGACAAAGGTCAGTACAGACAAAGCTATGATTTTTCCAGTAGTCATGTATGGATGTGAGAGTTGGACCATAAAGAAAGCTGAGTGCCAAAGAATTGATGCTTTTGAACTGTGGTGTTGGAGAAAACTCTTGAGTCCCTTGGACTGCAAGGATATCAAACCAGTCAATCCTAAAGGAAATCAGTCCTGGATATTCTTTGGAAGGACTGATGCTGAAGCTGAAGCTCCAATACTTTAGCCACCTGATGCTAAGAACTGACTCACTGGAAAAAACCCCGATGCTGGGAAAGGCAGGAGGAGAAGGGGATGACTGAGGATGAGATGGTTGGATGGCATCACCGACTTGATGGACATGAGTTTGAGCAAGCTCTGGGAGTTGGTGATGGACAGGGAAGCCTGGCATGCTGCAGTCCACGGGGTCGCAAAGAGTCAGACATGATTTAGCCAACTAAACCACACAGGGAAAATCTGAGGCGGAGTGGGGGAGGAGTCCAGTGACCAGGGGCACGCTAGACCATCCCCTCTGAATAAAAGACAAATTTAGTAGTACAACTTCTATCTCCCACTATGAATGTGAAAATTGCTCAGTTTTGTCTGACTCTTTGCGACCCCATGGACTGTAGCCTGCCAGGCTCCTCTGTCCATGGGATTCTCCAGGGAAGAATATTGGCTGTTCCCTTCTCCAGATCTTCCCAACCCAGGTCTCCCATATTGCAGGTGGATTCCTTAACAGCTGAGCCACCAGGGAAGTGAAGTGAAGTCGCTCAGTCGTGTCCAACTCTTTGTGATCCCATGGACTATAGCCTACCAGATTCTCCCGTCCATGGGATTTTCCAGGCAAGAATACTGGAGTGGGTTGCCATTTCCTTCTCCAGATCTTCCCAACCCAGGGATTGAACACCGGTCTCCCGCATTGTAGGCAGACGCTTTACTGTCTGAGCCACCAGGGAAGCCCCCACTAGGAATAAGGAAGCACGATGCTTAATAAGCATCTCCAGGTTCTGATGGTAGCACATTTCAAATCTAAGAATACTGCCCTTGCTGGTAACATGAAGGCTGCCAGTTTTGAGTGAGGCTGAAAGGAGAGGGCTGAAAGGGGTCTACGGCAGATGCATACTGTGGTGGAAGCAGGCCTGCCACCTGGGTTACCTAATCTAGCAGACTCTAAAAGACAGCAGAGTTATTGGTGGAGGGAAAAATGCAGGCGAAATGAAAGCAAAACCACTGTATACATACTCTTGATTTTTCGCTGTTCATTTTATTGAACTGAGTGTATAAAACCAACATAGAGCACATTACTAGAAAAAATATTTTATTTTTCAAATACATAATGGATTCTTTACTCTCAATTATTTCTTTTATCTTTTATTAAGACTAAATATATATAAATATTAATAATTTCATCTTTTCTCAAATTAATGACAATGGTATAATTGTGATTATCTTTTAGCAACCAAAGTCTATTTCCAGAGGTTTGAACTTGATATGAGAAAAACACTGTATCAAGTCCACTGTACCTGATTTGGTGCTGAGGTTGAACTGGTGTAATGGTTTGCTCCAGGATCCAGAGGCTATTGTAAGCTTGAAAGCAAAGTGAAACCCTTAGGTTGACCTTGGCTGCTTAAGGATCCTCCGGATGGGGGTGAGGGGTGCCTGGTTCTGTTTTGCACAGGACGGCTCGTCCTCAGGCTAAGCTGGAATCTCTGGGAACAGTGTGTGTGTGTGTTAGTTGCTCAGTCGTGTCTGACTCTTGGCGATCTCATGGACTATAGCCCACCAGGCTCCTCTGTCCATGGGATTCTCCGGGCAAGAATACTGGAGTGGGTTGCCATTTCCTTCTCCAGGGGATCTTCCTGACCCAGGGATTGAACCCAGGTCTCCTGCACTGAAGGCAGATTCTTTATATCTGAGCTATAGGGAACTGAGGTATGTGTACACGTTCAGGCATTTGCCTGGATGGTAGGTGGGGAGGACTCTAGTTATGTCACATTTCTACTGGTAATCCTTTCTCCATAAGGGCAAATGGGCAGCTCCGGATTCTTGACGATAGCAATACTTTGCCCACAGCTCACTCTTTCTCAATGACAGTGAGACCAGTGAAAAAGAAGACAAAATCTTAGTTCACTATGAACACGGAATACCAGTAATAAAAGTGACTGTGGTAACTGTGATGATAGTGGCAGAAACTGGGAACTGATTCTCGGAAAGGTCTACTGGGCTTGATTTATTTTAAGCAGCCAGGAGAGATCTAGAATTTGGACGCAGTGTTTGGATCTATCCTTTTATTTTTCTCCATTGCCCACTGACTTTAAAAACCTAAGATCATACCAAACTTCTATTAGCATGTCCACCATGAATGCACAATTAAATAACTCAAATAAATAATGGGTAGCTAAAGAATACTTTAAAGGTAGTAAAAAGATAGCACCTCAATGATTTCTTAGCATAATGCTAATCTTTCAAATGTGGGTAAAATCCCATTTAGTGGGAAGGTTTGGAATCTTACATAAAAATATAACATGCATTATATATTTCTTGAATATAAAAAATTCAAGCGACTGTATCCTTACTGATATTAATGTAACACAAATAAAATTATAATGAACATTTTAACACAAAATGCAGTTCATTTCTAGTTAACATATTGAAATAACTGATATTCAAATTCTAACTATTATAGCACACACATATGAATGGAGTTTACGTATATACATATGCTTCAAAGTAGAACTTGCTTTGGGGCTAGTACTTTTTATTCTAATGCACAGTATTTATGACTAATTTCAGTTGTTTTTACTAAGAAATTAGGAGATAAACTTAAATTTCTGACTCTTGGATCAGTCAGAAAATAACTAAAAGTTATTCATCTGTAAATTCAGTAAGAAGCTATTCTAAAATTGTTGCTTATCTATTTCTCTAAATGAAATCTTGGAGAGCAATCCTGTCTCCTAATTAAAGGAAAATATTATAACCCTCTTTTTAATTCCTATTTTAACTAGAAGAGCCACATCATTATTTTTAATGTTTTTTTCTGTATTTTATACCTTAAAAAAATGTTAGTAATACTACTTTCTGTAAAATACAAAACAACATTAAAAGTATCCAGTTACTACTGGCATTCAGATTTTGGAGATATACCTTTATGATGAAATAACAGTCATGAAACAAAATGTTCAGAAGAACTGTCAGTAACCATTTAAAAATCAGATTTATGATCCTCTTTAAAAATGTGTTAAAGCGATGCTGGTTTACATCAAAGTGCTCCTAGTGAGGAGAAATGATGTACTGTATTGAAAAAATAAGACGTCATCAGGGGTCTTCTTAACTTGGCTCTGAACAACCTTAAAGGCCAAAAGATCTGCACCTTATGTTGTTCTCAAGGTTACTACCATGGGATGCCTTGTAAAAACATCTTTTGGTGTTATTGATAATAAAAGCACCTTGATTTGGATTCTAGATGGACATGTATTATAAGCAAAGATACTCCTTTGAAGCCAAAAATCTGATGCTGCTTAAGTGTCCACTTTCGACTACTAGAGCTTAATGTAGCTGATCTAAAATCATTTCCTTAGTCCTACAGAATTTTCTTGATCTCTTAACATTTTAAAATAGTGACCTGGTACTAGTTTAGGTCTAAAAGTGTTCACTGTTCGGTCATGTCTGACTCTTTGTGATCCCGTGAACTGTAGCCCTCCAGGCTCCTCTGTCCATGGAATTTTCTGGGCAGGAATACTGGAGTGGGTTGCCATTTCCTTCTCCAGGGGATCTTCCCAATCCAGGGATTGAACCCAGGTCTCCTGCAATGTGGGTAGATTCTTCACCTCTGAGCCAGCAGGGAAGCCCATATAGTTTAGGCCTATAAAAACATAACTCTCACAAGTTACTCCAAAACATGATAACTAGCACAAAATTTTGCGTATCTTTTAAAAAAAGCCTTTGGATAATAACTCTAATGCATCAGGTTGCAGAGGACCCAAAGGGCACTTTAAATGATGGAATGATGGACATCATTTAATGATGGTAAATGAGAATTATTTCCTTAAAAGCCAATATCAATTTTACCAATTTTAAGTAGAACATAACATGAAATTATTTCATGAAATATAGTCTTGTTCTATGCTCTCCTGACACCAGTCCCAACAGAAAGCTTCCAGTCTTTTTGCTGTTTCTTGACTGATGAGACATTCATCCTTTAATTCCCTGATTGTCTTCCTCAATGATTTTTGGAAACGTTTTTCTCGGTTTAGAACATTCTGCAGACTTTTCTTGGTATCCTCTAGCTCACTGATCACATGATCTAATTTATGCTTAAGTTTCTTTGGGCTGTCCATCACACTGTAGCTATGTTCCTGAAAACATAAACACCAAGTTATTAAACCAGACAGACAAGCAGTTAGATAAAAAGTTATAACTAGGCCTCAGTTATTTCTCCGAATACTATGCTTAGAGAACATTTTTAAGTTGGTGATACTAAGAGTTGTTCAAAGACCACAGGGAGAGGACGGGGATGTTTCAGGTGCCTAGAGTCCCCATCTTTGTTTGTCTGAGGTCTGGCATACACAAGGAGGGCAGAATCCTAGGGGTGGAAGGCACTTCTCACCTGGAGGTAGGCATCTGCTTATGAACAAACAGCATGACACTCACGTGACCGTAACAGTTTTGGTCCCTAAGTGTGGGCTGCTAAGTTTAAGTTTTACCTATCCAAAAAACTTACATTTTTAACCTTTTAACGGAATTGCTTTATTTGATGAATATTTCACTTTATAAGGGATGACAGGAAAGCACTGAAGCAGGTCCTCAGGCTGGGTGTTATGGATTTAGAGAGGACTCTGGTCTTGGATTTATAAAGAGATAATTTAAGCACTCAGTACTTATTTTGGTTATGGTATATTTGTTGGGTATACTTTTTTCATTCAAAAACACCACTGACATAATTTTGAAAAGCTGTTACTTAAAATTAGTGAAAATGACTTTGCTTTCAGCTTTGTGAAAATTAGTGAAAATGACTTTGCTTTCAGCCAAGATGAAATAAGAGGCTGGACTGACAAAAGAAACCCAGGACTTCCCTGGTGGTAAAAGGCTATCTGCTTGCTAAGGCAGAAGACCAGGAAGACTTCACATGCTGTGGAGCAGCTAAGCCCGTGTGTCACAACCACCGAGCCTGCGCTCTAGGGCCTGCAAGCCACAACTACTGAGTCTGAGTGCTGCAGCTACTGAAGCCCAAGTGCCCTAGAGCGCGTGTTCCACAACAAGAGAGATGCCACCAGTGAGGCCAGTGCACTGCAATCGAGTAGCCCCTGCTCACTGCAACTAGAGAAAGCCCATGTGTGGCAATGAGTAGATGCAGTAAGACCTCAACACACAGCCAAAAGGTATAAAAATGTTTTGCACATAAGGACATCAGGCAAGGAAGGCAGAGATTGAGATGGGAAACAAAGAGATGAGCCTTATGACTGCCCAACTTACTGCCTTGAGAGAGTTCTAGGCGTCAGTGCAAGGAGAGGAAACCCAGGCAGAGCTGGTTAGTCAGAGTTGAGGAGGTAGTGCAAAGTACTTGGGGAGACCAAGGTGGCTACAGTTCACAGAACAGAGTATCAGTAGGAGAGAGAAGAACCTGGAGATCTTCAGAAGCTCCCTGTCAAGTATGGCCCTGAGTAAGATCAGAGTATGTGTGTAGGGAACTGCTCAAGGCTGAGGAAAGAGTGGCCAGAAAAGATCAGGAGTACCCTGAGCTCACAGATTTTACTCCCACCAGCCAGACCAGATTCATGGGGAACTGAGCAGAGTACACAGAAGAGTCTTGCCTCAGTGGTGGAGAACAAATAGCCTGAGACTGAGCACTGTTCTGGTCCTGCCTAAAAAAAGCAAAACCTGAAAGGACCAAATTGTTTCCAAATAACTACACCTCATAACAAAGCTCAAGCATATAGGACACAAAAATATCCAGCATCCAGTGAAGTAAAATCCATAGTAAGTGGCACACAAAATTTTACCAGGCATGCAAAACAGCAGAAAATATGAGCCATAATAACAGAGAAACCAATCCATAGAAACCAACCCAGAACTAACAAATGTTAGAATCAGTAGACAAGGAAATTAATGAAATTATTTAATCTGTATCATATATGTTAGAAAGTTAAGCAGAGACATGAAAGACATAAAAAAGAATCAAGTAGGACACCTGGACTTAAAAATTATTATGTGTGAGGTGAAAAATATATTAAAGAGAATGATGGCACCCCACTCCAGTACTCTTGCCTGGCAAATCCCATGGATGGAGGAGCCTGGTAGGCTGCAGTCCATGGGGTCGTGAAGAGTCGGACACGACTTTCCCTTTCACTTTTCACTTTCATGCACTGGAGAAGGAAATGGCAACCCATTCCAGTGTTCTTGCCTGAAGAATCCCAGGGACGGGGATTTCATCTCTGGGGTCACACAGAGTCGGACATGACTGAAGTGACTTAGCAGCAGCAATGGCAGATTAGAAATTTCAGAAGATTGGTGAAGGTGAAGATACAGCAATAGGAACTATCCAGAATGGACTACAGAGAGAAAAGGGAGTATTTAAAATACAAAAAAATGAACAGCATGAGTAGAGGTGGCACAACTTCTGACAGCCCAATACACACGTAATTAGACTCCCCAAAGGAAAAGGAAGACAAGTTGAGGAAGAAAGAACTATTTGAAGAAATCATGACTGAAATTTTTCCTAGTTTGATAAAAACTATAAACTCACAGATAAAGAAACAATAAATCCCAAGCATAAGAAACATGAACAAAGCTAAACTATGGTATAATCAAATTATTTAAAACCATTAGCAAAGCAAACCACTCCAGTGTTCTTGCCTGGAGAATCCCAGGGACGGGGGAGCCTGGTGGGCTGCCGTCTATGGGGTCACACAGAGTTGGACACGACTGAAGTGACTTAGCAGCAGCAGCAGCAAAGAAAAATTTTTAGCAAAGGAAAAAGATAAGAATGATAGTAGATTTTTAATTAGCAAGCATGCATATGAGAATATAGTGGAGCAACATCTTAAAAAAACTAAAAACAACAAACTCCCAAACTTTCAACCCAGAATTTGTCAATATCTTTCAAAAATGAAGACTAAATGATTGTTCAGGTTTTTCCAGACTAAATAATGACTATTTAGCAGACTAAGTAATGATTTTATAAAAGCTGAAAGAATTTATCACCAGCATAGCTGCACTATAAGGAGTATTAAAGTTAAGTCCTTCAGACAGAATGATACCAGATGGAAATATGGATTTACACAAAGGAATGAAAAGCCCTGCAGTGGCAACTACATGGGTAGCATATACCTTTTTTTCTTGTTATTTAAATCTTTTTAAAAGATAATTTACTGCTTAAACAAAAATAGTATCAATGTAATGTGTGGTTCATAGCATATGTACAGTGAAATGTATGACAGCTGTAGCAAAAAGGTTGGAGAAGAGAAATAAAAGTATACTATAGTAAGATATGTATACTATACACTAAGTGGAATAATATTACTTATCATGTGGCCTGTGGTAAGTTAAACATGGATGTTATAGACCCAAAAGCAACTAACAGTTATGGTGAATGAATTAAAAAAAGGAGATAAGATGGAATTATAAAAAAATTTAATTAATTGAAAAGAAGACAAAAAAAGAAGAAAATGAGAACAAAGACTAAATGGAACAGGAAATAAGTATGATGACAGATTTAAACCAAACCATATCCCATTAGATAATCTGATATAAAGTAATATGATAATTATATTATTATTGTTTAAATAATCCAAATAAAAGGCAGAAATTATATATAGAAAAGATTAGTGATTATAAATAACCAAGTTATATTTAAAAAATCAAGACCCAATAGTACATGCCACCAAGAAAAAACACACCTTAAAACAAAAAGACACAAATAGGTTGAAACTAAAGGTTTCAACTAGGATAACACTAATAACAGATAACTACAGTGGGTATATTACTATCAGACAAAGTAGACTTCAGAGCAAAGAATATTACCAGGGATAAAGAAGGCCATTTCTTAATAATAAAGGGGTTAATTTATCAAGACATAAGAATTTTCTTTTCCAATGGTTTTGAATAATTTGATTATGATGTAGCCTAGTTTAGTTTTATTCATGTTTCTCGTGCTTGGGATTGCTGAGCTTTTTATCTGTGGGTTTATAGTTTTTATCAAACCTGGAAAAATTATGGCCATGATTTCTTCAAATATTCCTTTCTATTTCAACTTTTCTTCCTTTTCCTTTGGAGAGTCTAATTACATGTATATTGGGCTGTCTGAAGTTGTGCTACTTCTCACTGATGCTCTGTTCATGTTTTTCATTTTTTAAACATTCCCTTTTCTCTCTGTAGTCCATTCTGGATAGTTCCCATTGCTATATCTTTACCTTAACTAATCCTTTCTTCTGACATATCTAACATGCCATTCAGTTCAGTTCAGTCACTCAGTTGTGTCCAACTCTCTGTGACCCCATGGACTGCAGCATGCCAGGCCTCCCTGTCCATCGCCAACTCCCAAAGTTTACTCAAATTCATGTCCATTGAGTTGGTACTGCCATCCAAACCATCTCATCCTCTGATGTCCCCTTTTCCTCCTGCCTTCAAACATGCCATTAATTCTCTCCAATATAATTTTCAACTCACACATTGTAAGTTTTTTCTAATTCTTAGTTTTGCTTATATGAGATGATAGATGTTCATCTAAACTTACTGTGATGATCACTTCATGATGAATGTAAATTAAATCATTACTGTATACTTTAAACTTATACAGTGATGTATTGTCAATTATATCTCACTAAAACTGAAAGAATAAAATAGAAAGGTACTTCCTCAGTCTGATAAAGGGCAATTATGAAAAATCCACAGTTAACATCATATGAATATCTTCAATGGTGAAAGACTGATGCCTTCCTCCTAAAATCAGGAGCAAAGCACAAAGATCAGTTCTCAGTTCTTCTACTCAGCATACCCTTGGAGGTTCAAGGTAGTGCAATAAAGCAAGAAAAAGAAATGAAGGTATTTACATTGGAAAAGAAGAATTAAAACTGTTTTTAATGACAGACATCGGAGAAGGCAATGGCACCCCACTCCAGTACTCTTGCCTGGAAAATCCCATGGACGGAGGAGCCTGGTAGGCTGCAGTCCATGGGGTCGCTAAGAGTCGGACACGACTGAGCGGACTTCATTTTCACTTTTCACTTTCATGCATTGGAGAAGGAAATGGCAACCCACTCCAGTGTTCTTGCCTGAGAATCCCAGGGACGGCAGAGCCTGGTGGGCTGCTGTCTATGGGGTCACACAGAGTCGGACATGACTGAAGTGACTTAGCAGCAGCAATGACAGACATCATGATTATCTTTGTAGAAAACCTGACAGCTTTTACAAAAAAGCTTTGATAATTAACATGTGAGTTTAGCAAGTTTGACAGATACAGTTTCATATACAAAGATCAATTTATTTCCATATACTAACAGTAATTAAAACAATGCCATTTATAATAGCATCCAAACATACAAAATACTTAGGGATAAACCTGACAAAAAAAAACGAAAGACTACACTGAAAATGACAAAACCCTGCTAAGAAAATTTAAAAGTTTAAATATATGAAGTGATGGGCTGGAAGACTTAAAATAGTACTATTAAGATGTCAATTCTTCCCAAATGGATCTGTAGATTCAACAGAATACCAGTCAAAACTCTAGCAGGAATTTTGTAGAAATTTATGAAAGTGATTCTAAAATTCATATAAAAATGCAAAGGACCAAGACTATCCAAAACAACTTTGAAAAAGAACAAAGTTGGAAGATTTAACACTGATAAACACTACCTGATTTTAAGCATTATTATAAAACTATAGTAATTAAGATAGTAAAACAGATCTGGATTCCAGGCCTGATTCTAACATGAAAAAGCAATCAGATGAATAAATAAATGCAAGCTTCAATACTGTGTGTGTATGATAGTCCTTCAAGAAAACCTAAAGACATAACTATTTTTAAAATTAGATATTTCCACATAGAACCTACAATACCAATAACTAAAGGGAGGAATTATTTATTGTATTTTATTGGTTGACATTATTTTGCTAACAAAGGTCTATCTAGTCAAAGCTATGGTTTTTCCAGTAGTCATGTATGGATATGAGAATCGAACCATAAAGAAAGCTAAGCACCGAAGAATTGATGCTTTAGGACTGTGGTGTTGGAGAAGACTCTTGAGAGTCCCTTGGACTGCAAGGAAATCAAACCAGTCAACCCTAAAGGAAATCAGTCCTGGATATTCACTGGAAGGACTGATGTTGAAGCTGAAGCTCCAACACTTTAGCCATCTGATGTGAATAACTGACTCACTGGAAAAGACCCTGATGCTGGCAAAGACTGGAGGCAGGAGGAGAAGGGGACGACAGAGGATGAGACAGTTGGATGGCATCACTGACTCGATGGACATGAATTTGAGCAAACTCCAGGAGTTGGTGATGGACAGGCATACTGGCGTGCTGCAGTTCATGGGGTCACAAAGAGTCGGACACAACTGAGCAACTGAACTAAACTGAACTGACTGGTTGAAATATTTTTGTGAAAGCATTCTTTGAATTAAATACGTATATATAAATTATAATGGCCCTTGGAAGCAATATTACTTTTGGTTATTACATATTAAAAAAAATCTCAAAAACCTGAACTCCTAATTTTTCAGTAAGATTTTAAAAAGCTTAATCCTAACAGAGAGGGCATGTTCATCTTAAAAATATCAACTTTAGCCCAGTAATTTTACTTACAAAAATGAACTGGGACTGGAATTCTTCAACACACGAGGAAGTATCAACAAGCTTGTGATTGTGGTTTGTAACTGGAAGGGCTTTGAGGGTGAAGTTTTTCCTATAATGAAGCTTTTCTCTTTTCCCCTGTTAAGAATAGTTAATTGTTAATCAATCATTGTAGATATTTCTGTCCTTTTGTAAATTTTTAACCTTCTTAACTTTTTGTAGTAAAATTATTATATATTTTTTTAGTGGAAATTGCTTTTAACAGTCAGTAAAGTTTAAATTCACTAAGATTACTTTAAAGGAACTTCCCTAAACTAACTTTAAAGTTTACCTGGAAACACGAATTTTCCTTAAAAAAAAGAATGATAATGAGGGAAGGTATATCCTACAAGGTATTAAAAATATCCTACAAGGAAAGAATATTTAAGATAGTGTACTATTCTTTTGGCTTCTCAGATGGTTCAGCGGTAAAGATCTGCCTGCCAAGCAGGAGGCACAGGAGATATGGGTTCTAGCCTTGGGTCAGAAGACTATTCTCTTAAGAAAAATATGAGTAGATCATGTAGATAAGAGCCTTCAGGATAAAAAATGGCATTCTAAATAAGTGGAGAAAGGCTATAAGTCATGAAAAATGAATTAATTATGAAAAAGTTTTATCATTTATGTACAGTAAATCACAATGAATTTCTACATAATGAAAATTCATGTAAGAATGAAAACAATGAGGAAGTAGAAAAATACATGGGAAATATTTATAAAATCTTAAATCAGACAGCACAAGAGAAAATATAGGACTACTTAAAAAAATGTATTTCACACAAAACAAACCAACACCATAATTAGAACTAAAGACAAAGAACAAAAAGTAACTGCAACATAGTTAAATGATTCATATCCTCAATATCTATTGTTGTTATAAAACAGCTTAGAAAAAGATAAAACTAGAAGACTTGAATAAGTTATTCAGGAAAGAAGAAGTAAAACTGTCTAATGAACACAGGAAATAATGCATAAATGCACTAATATTCAAAGATATATTAAAACAATAAGATGTCATCTATGCCTATCAATTTCAGCAAAGGTTAAAAACACAACTTACACTGAGGATTAGGATGGACAGACACTTTAATGCATAACTATTAGTAGGGCAGTAGACTGATACAAACTTTACGATGGGCTTTTGGGAGGCTTGTATCAAAAGCAAAAGACTTAAAAATGTGTGTAAGTTTTGGTCTAGCTATTTTATTTCCAGGAAATTAGTTTGGGGAAATAAGGATATGTACATAGATTTAACTACAATAATGTTCATTCTAATGCTTTTAAAAACAGTGAAAGATGATAATCTATATACAATGGTAAGGATTGATTACATAAAGTATTTATTGTCCATACACTGGATCAATCACTATATGGTCATTAAAAATGTACTGTAAAGATGATATCACTAAATATGAGAAAGGATATAGAATCATAGGAACTCTTATAAGCTGATGGTGGGGGTATAAGTTGGTAAAACCACTTTGGAAAACTATGGTGATATCTACTCAAGCTGATCCTAGGATCCAGCAATTCCACTTCTAACATAAATATACATATATTCTGTAGAAATGTGTACATTTAAGTGTATCAAAAGGCATGGACAAAAATGTTTGTAGTTACACCATTCATAATAGCTCCAAAGTGAAAATCCAAATGTTCATCAACAGTAGAATAGAAATTATAGTTTATTTATACAATGTGCTAAAGAACTGATGTTTTTGAAATGTGGTGCTAGAGAAGACTCTTGAGAGTCTCTTGGACTGCAAGGAGATCAAACTAGTCAATCCTAAAGGAAATCAACCCTGAATATTCATTGGAAGGACTGATGCTGAAGCTGAAGTTCCAAAACTTTGGCCACTTGATGTGAAGAGCTGACTCACTGGAAAAGACCCCGACGCTGGGAAAGATTGAGGGTAGGAGGAGAAGGGAGCAGCAAAAGATGAGATGACTGGATGGCATCACCAACTCAATGGACATGAGTTTGAGCAAACTCTGGGAAATGGTGAGGACAGGGAGGCCTGGTGCACTGAAGTTCATGAGGTCACATAAAGTTGGACATTACTTAGCACTGAACAACAACAAATACAATAGAATATTATAGTGCAAAGAAAATACATGGACTAGTAAGTACCACATGCTGCAATGTGGATGAATCACAAGAGCAAGATGTTGAGTGAAAGCAGCCACAGAACAGAGTATGTACTATATGACTCCATTTACAATAACTGACAGCAATAAAAGTCAGGATAGTGGTACTTTCAAGGGTGTAGGGACTGGGAAAGAGCATGAGGGAAGCTTCTGGGGCATTGATAACTTTCTCCGTCTTGGTCTGAGAGGAGTTACATGAATATATTCACTTTGTGAAAGTCCAGTGGTCTATACACTTATGATGTGTGCATTTGTTTGATGCTTTTGAACTGTGGTGTTGGAGAAGACTCTTGAGAGTCCCTTGGACTGCAAGGAGATCCAACCAGTCCATTCTTTTTTTTTTTTTTTTTCCAACCAGTCCATTCTGAAGGAGATCAGCCCTGGGATTTCTTTGGAAGCAATGACGCTAAAGCTGAAACTCCAGTACTTTGGGCACCTCATGCGAAGAGCTGACTCATTGGAAAAGACTCTGATGCTGGGAGGGATTGGGGGCAGGAGGAGAAGGGGACGACAGAGGATGAGATGGCTGGATGGCATCACTGACTCGATGGACATGAGTCTGAGTGAACTCCGGGAGTTGGTGATGGACAGGGAGGCCTGGCGTGCTGCTTTTCATGGGGTTGCAGAGTCGGACACAACTGAGTGACTGAACTGAACTGAACTGAACTGATGTTGACTTCAGTATAAAGTTTAGTTAAAAAAAAAAATTGATGTTCCATATAGGTTTCTCTTAAAAATGTGATCCATTGAGCTGCAACACAATCATGCAGGGTACCTATCAAAAAATGCAGATCCTAGACTCCAAAGCAAACTTGCTGAATCAAACATTTTGGGAGAGCTGGTTAGGATTCTGCATTTTAAGCCAAGCTCCCTGGATAATATTTAGGTAGACTAAATTTGAAAGCCATTGTTATATAAAAATATTTAACATCATGGAAAATATTATAATAGTTAAGAGTGAACTTTGGAGCTAAAATACCTGGGTTTAAATCCAGCCTCTGCCATTTAACAGCAGTGTGACTTGGGGAATGTATTCTAGTTTTCTGGGTCTAAATTTTCTCAAGTGGTCAAATGAGAATAAGATTATTTAACTCTTATGGTAGTTTAGGGGACTAAAAGAGTCAAAATATATGTAAAGTGCTTAGATTACTGCCTGGCACACAGTAAGCACTGTATGAATGTTAAAAAAAGAGCAAAGCAAATAAAAAGGATATACAGTATAATCGTATTCTGTAAGAATTATAAATAGAGATATATTTATATACAAACATACACATAAAAATGACAGAAAAGATCCACATAGAGTGTTAACAGTGTTACTTCTGGATTCTGTGATTTCCTTGTTATTAGGAAATAACTTTTGGAAGTTAGTAATTTATTGCTTATTTGACTTATTATGTCCATATTTTTTAAGGTTCGCTTAAGACTATAGATGACACCATGGTATAGGAAACAAATCCTTTAGAGCAAATTGCAGAAGATACTGTACATTTATTAACATGGAAGAAACTGAGTCAGTTTCCACTATATAACTCAAGTACTGAGGTACGAACATCTGCAAATGTGACCAAGACCCCTATGGGAGTAGATCTTCTGAACTACTTCCTGTTTCCAGCTGTCAGGAAGGAGATACCTTTCAATAGAGGTTCATTCCTATTGGTATGGGAACCACAGGCCCTCCCTGAATTTTCCACATTGGAATCAGTCAATCTCTAGAGTTTCTGAAAGTGAGTACGCGTTCAGGTATATGAAGTCAAGAGAGATACTGAGGGTGAAGCAGCTCATCCATGGCACTAAAATCATTGAGAAAAGCCACAGAATACAACTAGAGTTTCCTTAAACAATCCTTTTATCTTCTTGTTTTTGACCTCTTCTTTTCCTTCTCATCTTTTGGTTTTCTACCTTCCAGTTCTACTCAGGCTTTAAGTGTGAATATGTGGCTCTCAAAGTATTCTTTGTGTCTGTTGCGGCTCTGCTCTTGACTTTTGCTCCAGTGTGAGGCGCACTGCCAGCTTGGAACTTCAGTTCAACTCTAACATTCCTCCAATTTTTAGACCCAAATCTTGAGCTATACTAACTCAAGTTTGCTTCACCAAACCTTAGTAAGGTACAGATATTAACATTTCTGAGGGGCTACTGGTAAAACACTCTTACTACTCTTTAGAAAAGCTTACACAGTTTACAAATCTAAAAAAACTTAAAGAATGGTTTTCAAATCAATAAGCAAATAGTAAAAAATGGTAGCAAGTGTGTGAAGGTTCTTAAATAGTCCCTAAAAAGTGAGTAATGATGGTTAAGCAGCATCTGATAAACAAACCTGTGAGTGAGATACGGAATCAAAAATAGAAGGTACGACTCCAGGTTTCAGTTTAATATTTGGAGTACTTCTGTCAAAATCTGTCTTCTTAAAGTGTCTTGAACACAACACATCTCCTTTTTTAGGCTCCCAAATGCCTGCAGCATTCACGTCAAGTCTTTTCATTGCTAATACCCATTTTCTTTTGATGTTTTCATCTGTAGGGAATCTAGAAAAAAATTACATAAAGTATTGATGTTTAATTTAACACATATACTTGAATTAAAAGGCTGTGCCTAAATTGATTCTTTAACTGGTTTGTTATTACTCTTGAAACTGGAATATTTAGGAAACCACTGCAATTTATGGTTTTATAACTTTCAGTTTTAATACTCAGATTTTTGTACCAAACATGCTGCAGGCAAATAGTCCTCATTTAATTCTTTCTCATATTATAAAGAAGAAAAGCTTCCAAAGACATTTAATACCTTAGAGTAAAATTCACAACTGAAGGTTTTTCTTCATCTATAGATGATGAAGAATATCACTTGGGCCTTTTCCTATCTGATGAATTTATCCCAGATGAACAGAGACACTTGTAGTTCCAATGTTCTATCAACATCAAAAAGTTGTTTAGTACAACATTTAATACAAAACAAGGGTGTAAATGCTTGGTGAATGAATGCAGAGAACACCTGCGGAATCTGGAATTTTGGAGATCAGAACTATTTTGAGATCTGGAGGTTAATAGCCATATCTTTTCCAATTTTCCAAGCTGGTTCAAGTCTTTTTTGGAATAAAGTGGGGTACACATGTTCATTTTTTATTTCCTTATACTTAGCAAAGTAGCTGGGAGATCTTTCTCTGGCACATAGCACAGTACCTGGCACAAAAGCAACAAAATAAAACTTCAGCAAATGAATAATTATTAAACTTTATTGCTCCTTCTTTCCTATGCTGTCAGAAGAATGACTAAAATACTAAATTAGGACCATCTTGATTTATCTGGGGAGGCCTTACAAATAGCTTTGAAAAGAAGAGAAGCAAAAAGCAAAGGAGAAAGGAAAGATATAAGCATCTGAATGCAGAGATCCAAAGAATAGCAAGGAGAGATAAGAAAGCCTTCCTCAGCGATCAATGCAAAGAAATAGAGGAAAACAACAGAATGGGAAAGGCTAGAGATCTCTTCAAGAAAATTAGAGATACCAAGGGAACACTTCATGCAAAGATGGGCTCGATAAAGGACAGAAATGGTATGGACCTAACAGAAGCAGAAGATATTAAGAAGAGGTGGCAAGAACACACAGAACTGTACAAAAAAGATCTTCACGACCAAGATAATCACAATGGTGTGATCACTGACCTAGAGCCAGACATCCTGGAATGTGAAGTCAAGTGGGCCTTAGAAAGCATCACTACAAACAAAGCTAGTGGAGGTGATGGAATTCCAGTTGAGCTATTTCAAATCCTGAAAGATGATGCTGTGAAAAGTACTGCACTCAATATGCCGGCAAATTTGGAAAACTCAGCAGTGGCCACAGGACTGGAAAAGGTCCGTTTTCATTCCAATCCCAAAGAAAGGCAATGCCAAAGAATGCTCAAACTACTGCACAATTGCACTCATCTCACACGTTAGTAAAGTAATGCTCAAAATTCTCCAAGCCAGGCTTCAGCAATATGTGAACTGTGAACTTCCAGATGTTCAAGCTGGTTTTAGAAAAGGCAGAGGAGGGGGCTGTCCTAAGATGGCGGAGCAATAGGATGGGGAGACCACTTTCTCCCCCACAAATTCATCAAAAGAACATTTAAACGCCGAGTAAATTCCACATAACAACTTTTGAATGCCGGCAGAGGACATCAAGCACCCAGAAAAGCAGCCCATTGTCTTCGAAAGGAGGTAGGAAACATATAAAAGACAAAAAAAGAGACAAAAGAGGTAGGGATGGAGCTCCATCCCAGGAAGGGAGTCTTAAAAAGAGAGAAGTTTCCAAACACCAGGAAACACTCTCACTGCCGAAGTCTGTGGCTTGCCTTGGAAGCACAGAGGGCAACATAATAGGGAGGAAAAAATAAGTAAATAATTAAAACCCACAGATTACGAGCCCAACGGTAACTCCCCCAGCGGAGAAGCAGCCCAGACACCTGCACCCGCCACTAGCAAGCAGGGGCTGGGCAGGGAGGCATGGGCTGCATTGCTTAGAGTAAGGATCGGGCCTGAATGCCCCGAGGGTAATCAGAGCGAAATAATCTGGGATTATTATTCACGTGGGATAGCTACCACGTGAAAAGCCCTAAGACACCGCCAGGCCCGCGCAGAGAACAAAGCACTGAACAGAACTAGCCGGCTACAGACCATCCCTCTCTGGTGACAGGCAGCCAGAGCCAGAAGGGGGCAATTGCAGCCCCAGAGAGACATTATCTACCAAACTGCAAGTAGGCTTCTTTGCTAACTAAGACTTCTTGGGGTTTTGGACAGTCATTATCCGCCTGAGAAGGTGCGCCCGTTGTACACCCAGAAAACCGAGTGGCAGGGATGGGAGAGGCGATAAGTTGCAGTGACCGCGCTCGCCAAACACCTCATCACCCGAGCTGCTTGGAGCTGGGAAGGGCACAAAACGCAGGCCCAATGGAGTCTGCACCTCTGAGGACTACCCGAGTGCCTGAACCTGAGAGGCTTAGCCCTGGGAGGTGCATGCAGCCCAGGGCCGGCCTCGGATGGTTCCGGGCAGAGCAACCTAGAGCCTGAGCTGTGTGGGCAGGCAGGGTGCACGCTCTGTGAGCAGGGGCAGGCCCAGTGTGGCTGAGACATTGTGAGCACACGCCAGTGTTGTTTGCAGTGTCCCTCCCCACAGCGCGACTGAACAACTGAGCCTAAAAAAAAGTGTCCACCACCGCCCCCCTTGTGTCAGGGCGGAAACCAGACACTGAAGAGACCAGCAAACAGAAGAAGCTAAAACCGAGGTGCCGGGAGCCGGCGAGAGGCATTCCACTCGTGACAAAGGTCATGAGGAAGGAGGCTCGGCATACGCAAAGGCGGGATTGAGCCTCAGGAGTCCCCCCGGATATTCTCGAGCATCTACCCCCAAAAAACCAGAGTCTGCTTACTTTATTGCTTTGTGCTCTCACCTCTGACTTTACTGGGGGCTGTCCCCCACCACCATCTCGCTCTCTCTGTCAAAGAGTTAACTTACAGCTCCAATTAATAAAGTTCCTGGGCAATTAGTAGTGTTTAAATCCAAACCCCTCAGATAGCTCTCTAATTCACCTGACAAGTTTACCCAGACTCCTACAGCTATGCATACGATTGTTTACAGTCTCCCAGCCTCGAGGGGCACGAGAAGCTTAAGATATTCAAATAGCTTAGAGCCTCTCAGAGAGTTAGAAACTGTCAGAATAAAAACTAGTAAAAGATTTCATTGATGAGCCAATGCTTGTTGCCAAGTTTTCACATCCCCTGTATTGTATCCTTGAATATGTATTAATTAATAGTTGGTATGTAGAAAAAATAAGTAGTGGCCTTGGTGTTAGTAACTTTAGACCCTTAAGGTAATAAATTCTTTCCTTTGTTGTAAACCCATTACACATCCACCCTATAGGAATGCAATTTTATCTAACACCTTCGGAAGATGGCGCCAAACCTTAAAATAATTACTCTTAGACAAAATAAGTCTTTGTCAAGAGTCATAAAATGTTAATAGGCCTTCTGGCCAGAAGATGATGTAAATCACCTAAACCATTTGTATACGATAAATTTGCAGGAAAGAAACACTGGTTTTTGATAAGGATCAGAGACTGCTGACTTTGCATCCCCTATTATCCTCTATGTGTAACTTAGGGTATAAAAACCCCTGTTGGAAATAAAGCTACAGGCCTTGCTCACCAAAGCTTGGTCTCCCCATGTCATTTTCTCCTCAATTTCCAGCTGAGTCTCCATCTGGAGCGCGGAGGTCCTCTGCGACCATTTATTTGCCTGGGCTTCTAAGACCCACTCGAGAAGGTGTCTAAGGTGGGGCACCTTCCGCTATTCGAGAGGGTGCCTGCGGCCTCCGTGGTCAGAGCTAACCTGGTGTCACGGGTTATACTGATTTTCTGCGTAAACCAAGCTACTCAGCTTCTTTACTCCACTGAATTTTCCTACTGAGCTATCCTCATTCTATTACTCTTTATATCTTTGATAAATAAATAAATAAATAGGTCGCCGAAGCCATCTCTCCTTCGAATACCCTGGATCAGCCGGGGCTGGACCCCGGCACCGAGGGAACCGCCTTGGAAATGACAGTGCAACAGATTAAAATCCTGTAGTTAGTACCGACTACATAGGAACGGGCCTAGATCTTGAGAAATAAAAGCTGGATCAAGGAACTATCCAAAAATGAACTGACCCCACACTGCCCACAACACCACCAGAGAAAGTCCTAGATATATTTTTACTATTTTTACTATCATTCTTTTTTCTTTTTAACTTAAAAAAAAATTTAAGTCCTTTATTACTCCTTTAATTTTCATTTTTATAACCTACTATTAGTTTTTTAAAAAAAGACTTTTTTTAAAGCAAACCATATATATTTTTTTAAAATAATTTTTGTGACTTTTATTTTTTTTCCTTCTTCTTCTTTTCTTTAATATTGTATTTTTGAAAATCCAACCTCTACTCTAGAATTTTAATCTTTGCTTTTTGGTATTTGTTATCAATTTTGTACCTTTAAGAACCCAATCTTCAGTACCCATTTTTACTTGGGAGTGAGATTACTGGCTTGACTGCTCTCTCCCCCTTTGGACTCTCCTTTTTCTCTACCAGGTCGCCTCTGTCTCTTCCCTCCCCCTTCTCTGTTCTACCCAACTCTCAGAATCTCTGTGTGTTCCAGAAGGTGGAAAACACTTAAGGAACTGATCAGTGGCTGGATCTGTCTCTCTCCTTTTCATTCCCCCCTTTTATCCTCCTGGCCACCTCTGTCTCCTTCCTCCCTCTTCTTTTCTCTGTGTAACTCCATGAATATCTCTGAGCAGTCCAGACTGTGGAGCGCACATAAGGAAGTGATTACTGGCTAGCTTGCTCTCGCCTCTTTTGATTCCACCTCATCTCATTTGGGTCACCTCTAACTCCCTCCTTCTTCTCCATGTAACTCTGTGAACCTCTCTGGGTGTCCCTCACTGTGGAGAAACTTTTCATCTTTAACCTAGATGTTTTATCAATGGTGCTGTATAGAAGTCTTGAGCCTACTGTAAAAATAAGACTAAAAACCAGAAGCAGAAGGCTTAAGTCCAAATCCTGAGAACATCAGAGAACTCCTGACTCCAGCGAACATTAATCAATAGGAGCTCATCAAATGCCTCCATACCTACACTGAAACCAAGCACCACCCAAGGGCCAACAAGTTCCAGAGCAAATTCTCCAGCAACACAGGAACACAGCCCTGAGCTTCAATATACAGGCTGCCCAAAGTTACTCCAAAACCACTGACATCTCATAACTCATTACTAGACACTTCATTGCACTCCAGAGAGAATTCCAGCTCCACCCACCAGAACACTGACACAAACTTCCCTAACCAAGAAACCTTGACAAGCCACCAGTACAACCTCACCCACAGCGAGGAAACTCCATAATAAAGAGAACTCCACAAACTGCCAGAATACAGAAAGGCCACCCCAAACTCAGCAATATAAACAAGATGAAGAGACAGAGGAATACCCAGCAGGTAAAGGAACAGGATAAATGCCCACCAAACCAAACAAAAGAGGAAGAGATAGGGAATCTACCTGATAAAGAATTCTGAATAATGATAGTGAAAATGATCCAAAATCTTGAAATAAAAATGGAATCACAGATAAATAGCCTGGAGACAAGGATTGAGAAAATGCAAGAAAGGTTTAACAAGGACCTAGAAGAAATAAAAAAGAGTCAATATATAATGAATAATGCAATAAATGAGATAAAAAACACTCTGGAGGCAACAAATAGTAGAATAACGGAGGCAGAAGATAGGATTAGTGAAGTAGAAGATAGAATGGTAGAAATAAATGAATCAGAAAGGAAAAAAGAAAAACGAATTAAAAGAAATGAGGACAATCTCAGAGACCTCCAGGACAATATTAAACACTCCAACATTCAAATCATAGGAATACCAGAAGAAGACAAGAAGAAAGACCATGAGAAAATACTTGAGGAGATAATAGTTGAGAACTTCTCTAAAATGGGGAAGGAAATAATCACCCAAGTCCAAGAAACCCAGAGAGTCCCAAACAGGATAAACCCAAGGCGAAACACCACAAGACACATATTAATCAAATTAACAAAGATCAAACACAAAGAACAAATATTAAAAGCAGCAAGGGAAAAACAACAAATAACACACAAGGGGATTCCCATAAAGATAACAGCTGATCTTTCAATAGAAACTCTTCAAGCCAGGAGGGAATGGCAAAACATACGTAAAGTGATGAAAGAAAATAACCGACAGCCCAGATTACTGTTTCCAGCAAGGATTTCATTCAAATATGAAGGAGAAATAAAAATTTTTACAGACAAGCAAAAGCTGAGAGAATTCAGCACCACCAAACCAGCTCTCCAACAAATTCTAAAGGATATTCTTTAGACAGGAGACACAAAAACGGTGTATAAACTCGAACCCAAAACAATAAAATAAATGGCAACGGGATCATACTTATCAATAATTACCTTAAACGTAAATGGGTTGAATGCCCCAACCAAAAGACAAAGACTGGCTGAATGGATACAAAAACAAGACCCCTATATATGTTGTCTACATGAGACCCACCTCAAAACAGGGTACACATACAGACTGAAAGTGAAGGGCTGGAAAAAGATATTCCATGCAAATAGATATCAAAAGAAAGCAGGAGTAGCAATACTCATATCAGATAAAATAGACTTTAAAACAAAGGCTGTGAAAAGAGACAAAGAAGGACACTGTATAATGATCAAAGGATCAATCCAAGAAGAAGATATAAGAATTATAAATATATATGCACCCAATATAGTAGCAACACAATATGTAAGACAAATGCTAACAAGTATGAAAGGGGAAATTAACAATAACACAATAATAGTGGGAGACTTTAATACCCCACTCACACCTATGGATACATCAACTAAACAGAAAATTAACAAAGAAACACAAACTTTAACTGATACAATAGACCAGTTAGACCTAATTGATATCTATAGGACATTTCACTCCAAAACAATGAATTTCACCTTTTTCTCAAGTGCACACGGAACCTTTTCCAGGATAGATCACATCCTGGGCCATAAATCTAACCTTGGTAAATTCAAAAAAATTGAAATCATTCCAAGCATCTTTTCTGACCACAATGCAGTAAGATTAGATCTCAATTACAGAAGAAAAACTATTAAAAATTCCAACATATGGAGGCTGAACAACAAGCTGCTGAATAACCAACAAATCTCAGAAGAAATCAAAAAAGAAATCAAAATATGCATAGAAACGAATGAAAATTAAAACACAACAACCCAAAACCTATGGGACACTGTAAAAGCAGTGCTAAGGGGAAAGTTTATAGCAATACAGGCATACCTCAAGAAACAAGAAAAAAGTCCAATAAATAATCTAACTCTACACCTAAAGCAACTAGAAAAGGAAGAAATGAAGAACCCCAGGGTGAGTAGAAAGAAAGAAATCTTAAAAATTAGGGCAGAAATAAATGCAAAAGAAACAAAGGAGACCATAGCAAAAATCAACAAAGCCAAAAGCTGGTTCTTTGAAAGGATAAATAAAATTGACAAACCATTAGTCAGACTCATTAAGAAACAAAGGGAGAAAACCAAATCAATAAAATTAGAAATGAAAATGGGAGAGATCACAACAGACAACACACAAATACAAAGGATCATAAGAGACTACTATCAGCAATTATATGCCAGTAAAATGGACAACGTGGAAGAAATGGACAAATTCTTAGAAAAGTACAACTTTCCAAAACTGAACCAGGAAGAAATAGAAAATCTTAACAGACCCATCACAAGCACGGAAATTGAAACTGTAATCAAAAATCTTCCAGCAAACAAAAGCCCAGGTCCAGACGGCTTCACAGCTGAATTCTACCAAAAATTTAGAGAAGAGCTAACACCTATCCTACTCAAACTCTTCCAGAAAATTGCAGAGGAAGGTCAACTTCCAAACTCATTCTATGAGGCCACCATCACCCTAATACCAAAACCTGACAAAGATGCCACAAAAAAAGAAAACTACAGGCCAATATCACTGATGAACATAGATGCAAAAATTCTTAACAAAATTCTAGCAGTCAGAATCCAACAACACATTAAAAAGATCATACACCATGACCAAGTGGGCTTTATCCCAGGGATGCAAGGATTCTTCAATATCTGCAAATCAATCAATGTAATATACCACATTAACAAATTGAAAAATAAAAGCCATGTGATTATCTCAATAGATGCAGAGAAAGCCTTTGACAAAATTCAACATCCATTTATGATAAAAACACCCCATAAAGCAGGAATAGAAGGAACATACCTCAACATAATAAAAGATATATATGACAAACCCACAGCAAACATTATCCTCAATGGTGAAAAATTGAAAGCATTTCCCCTAAAGTCAGGAACAAGGCAAGGGTGCCCACTTTCACCACTACTATTCAACATAGTTTTGGAAGTTTTGGCCACAGAAGTAAGAGCAGAAAAAGAAATAAAAGGAATCCAGATTGGAAAAGAAGAAGTAAAACTCTCACTGTTTGCAGATGACATGATCCTCTACAATAGAAAACCCTAAAGACTCCACCAGAAAATTACTAGAGCTAATCAATGAATATAGTAATGTTGCAGGATACAAAATTAACACACAGAAATCCCTTGCATTCCTATACACTAATAATGAGAAAACAGAAAGAGAAATTAAGGAAACAATCCCACTCACCATTGCAACAAAAAGAATAAAATACTTAGGAATATATCTACCTAAAGAAACTAAAGACCTATATATAGAAAACTATAAAACACTGATGAAAGAAATCAAAGAGGACACTAATAGATGAAATATACCATGTTCATGGATTGGAAGAATCAATATAGTGAAAATGAGTATACTACTCAAAGTAATCTATAGATTCAATGCAATCCCTATCAAGCTACCAACGGTATTTTTCACAGAGCTAGAACAAATAATTTCACAACTTGTATGGAAATACAAAAAACTTCGAACAGCCAAAGCAATCTTGAGAAAGAAGAATGGAACTGGAGGAATCAACCTGCCTGACTTCAGGCTCTACTACAAAGCCACAGTCATCAAGAGAGTATGGTACTAGAACAAAGACAGAAATATAGATCAATGGAACAAAATAGAAAGCCCAGAGATAAACCCACGCACCCATGGACACCTTATCTTTGACAAAGGAGACAATAATATACAATGGAGAAAAGACAATCTCTTTAACAAGTGGTGCTGGGAAAACTGGTCAACCACTTCAGTATAAAAGAATGAAACTAGAAGACTTTCTAACAGCATACACAAAAATAAACTCAAAATGGATTAAAGATCTAAACGTCAGACCAGAAACTATAAAACTCCTAAAGGAGAACATAGGCAAAACACTCTTGACATAAATCACAGCAGGATCCTCTATGACCCACCTCCCAGAATATTGGAAATAAAAGCAAAAATAAATAAATGGGATCTAATTTAAATTAAAAGCTTCTGCACAACAAAAGAAACTATAAGCAAGGTGAAAAGACAGCCTTCAGAATGGGAGAAAATAATAGCAAATGAAGCAACTGACAAACAACTAATCTCAAAAATATACAAGCAACTCCTGCAGCTCAATTCCAGAAAAATAAACGACCCAATCAAAAAATGGGCCAAAGAACTAAACAGACATTTCTCCAAAGAAGACATACAGATGGCTAACAAACACATGAAAAGATGCTCAACATCACTCATTATCAGAGAAATGCAAATCAAAACCACAATGAGGTACCATTTCACGCCAGTCAGAATGGCTGCGATCCAAAAGTCTACAAGCAATAAATGCTGGAGAGGATGTGAAGAAAAGGGAATCCTCTTACACCGCTGGTGGGAATGCAAACTAGTACAGCCACTATGGAGAACAGTGTGGAGATTTCTTATAAAACTGGAAATAGAACCACCATACGACCCAGCAATCCCACTGCTGGGCATACACACCAAGGAAACCAGAATTGAAAGAGACACGTGTACCCAAATGTTCATCGCAGCACTGTTTACAATGGCCAGGACATGGTAGCAACCTAGATATCCATCAGCAGATGAATGGGTAAGAAAGCTGTTGTACATATACACAATGGAGTATTACTCAGCCATTAAAAAGAATGCATTTGAATCAGTTCTAATGAGGTGGATGAAACTGGAGCCTATTATACAGAGTGAAGTAAGCCAGAAAGAAAAACACCAATACAGTATACTAACACATATATATATGGAATTTAGAAAGATGGTAATGATAACCCTGTATGTGACACAGCAAAAGAGCCACAGATGTATAGCACAGTCTTTTGGACTCTGTGGGAGAGGGCGAGGGTGGGATAATTTGGGAGAATGGCATTGAAACATGTATAATATCATAAAAGAAACGAATTGCCAGTCCAGGTTCAATGCAGGATACAGGATGCTTGGGGCTGGTGCACTGGGATGACCCAGAGGGATGGTATGGGAAGGGAGGTGGGAGGGGGGTTCAGGATTGGGAACACGTGTACATCCGTGGTGGATTCATGTTGATGTATGGCAAAACCAATACCATATTGTAAAGTAACTAGCCTCTAATTAAAATAAATACATTTAAATTTAAAAAAAAAATAAAAAAATAAATACAATGTCTATATGCAAAAAAAAGAAAAGGCAGAGGAACCAGATATCAAATTGCCAACATCCGCTGGATCATGGAAAAAGCAAGGGAGTTCAGAAAAACATCTATTTCTGCTTTATTGATTATGCCAAAGCCTTTGACTGTGTGGATCACAATAAACTGTAGAAGATTCTGAAAGAGATGGGAATACCAGAGCACCTGACCTGGCTCTTGAGAAACCTGTATGCAGGTCAGGAAGCAACAGTTAGAACTGGACATGGAACAACAGACTGGTTCCAAATAGGAAAAGGAGTACGTCAAGGCTGCATATTGTCACCCTGTTTATTTAACTTACATGCAGAGTACATCATGAGAAACGCTGGGCTGGAAGAAGCACAAGCTGGAATCAAGATTGCCGGGAGAAATATCAATAACCTCAGATATGCAGATGACACCACCCTTATGGCAGAAAGTGAAGAGGAACTAAAAAGCCTCTTAATGAAAGATGAAAGAGGAGAGTGAAAAAGTTGGCTTAAAGCTCAACATTCAGAAAACAAAGATCATGGCATCTGGTGCCATCACTTCATGGGAAATAGATGGGGAAACAGTGTCAGACTTTATTTTTTTGGGCTCCAAAATCACTGCCGATGGTGATTTCAGCCATGAAATTAAAAGATTCTTACTTCTTGAAAGGAAAGTTATGACCAATCTAGATAGCATATTGAAAAGCAGAGACATTACTTTGCCAACAAAGGTCCGTCTAGTCAAGGTTTTTCCAGAGGTCATGTATGGATGTAAGAGTTGGACTGTGAAGAAAGCTGAGCACCTAAGAATCGATGCTTTTGAACTGTGATGTTGGAGAAGACTCTTGAGAGTCCCTTGGACTGCAAGAAGATCCAACCAGTCCATTCTGAAGGAGATCAGTCCTGGGTGTTCATTGGAAGGACTGATGCTAAAGCTGAAACTCCAATACTTTGGCCACCTCATGCGAAGAGTTGACTCATTGGAAAGCCTCTGATGCTGGGAGGGATCAGTGGCAAGTAGGAGAAGGGGACTACAGAGGATGACATGGCTGGATGGCATCACTGACTCGATGGACATGAGTTTGAGTAAACTCCGGGAGCTGGGGGAGGCCTGGTGTGCTGCGGTTCATGGGGTCGCAGAGAGTCGGACATGACTCAGCGACTGAACTGAACTGAAGTGATTTATCTGCAGTACAGCTAAACTTGGTCTGAAGTTGTAATTTATACCCTTTTCTCTGTAACATAAGCTTGATCTATTTTTAAACATCAACATAAACATAAGCCTGATTTATTTTTAAAGGACAGAATATATCTGGCAGAGATTCTTGATTTGGATTGTAAACTACATGTAAACAACACAATTTCTTTGAAGGTATGTTAAAATGCAAAATAGTAATATTAGCAAAAAGGTTTGATGATATTTTTGTTAATCTGTGATACCTTTGCAGGTATCTTAAGCTTCTGAACTAATTATAAAAATGTAAAGTTATTATTGTCACTTCAAATTCAATTAAAAAGGTTATTAAAAAAGAAGTTGAGACCTAAAGTTCAAAATCAAAGATCTAGGGGGTATAGCTCAGGGGTAAAGCAAGTGGCTGCAAAATGAAGATTTAAGTAGACCTGTCTTTTGCTTCTTTTAACAGTCAAAAAGTACTTGGCTTAACTACAGCAGACTCTTACACGTGAAATGTCAGTCCTTTTAACTTGGAATTTGGTAAACAGCGAGAGGCACATCCAACGGCCGAGCAACATTTCACCATGGTTTCAGCAACTCACACGAGAACTGAAAGAAAATTAAGGGGGCAAGCGTCAGTAACCTCAAAGCTAAGGCGTACATATTTACCTTTCCCAGTACGTTCCACGTAACATTACATGAGGTTAGAAAGCCAAAGGCAAATATTTTCTTTCAAAACCCGCAGCTCTGCTCATAAAATTTTCTAGGGGTTTGACTCTTTAACAAGGCAGGTCATATTCAGCTAGGCCTTATGTCAGTTTCGGGGGGGGGGTGGGTACATTTCCCTCCCACTACTTCTTACAGGCATGTGTTCCCTCTGTCACCAGATCCTGGCACACTGATGCCTCCTAGATTGCTCATTCTGAGCTCTCAGCTCAAGCGTTTCTTCCTCAGGGAAACCTTCCTTGACACCCGATTAAGTCCGATTCCCTCTAGTACTAGCTCTCTTGGAACACACACTTCCCCTTCCTAGCACTTCTTCAAGCTGTAAACCTACATTTATTTCAGGGTGTCTGTGGACTCTCTTTCTCCTTCACCAGTCTGAGTTCCCAGAACCGTTTTTGGTCACTTTCGTTCCCATGGCGTAGCTGGTGACTGGCACATAGTAAATGTTAATATACTACTGAAGGAATGATGAGGAAGTAATGAAGAAAGGGACAAAAAGGCATTAGGGTCGCTGACGAGCGCCTGGCTACTCGGCCGTCGCCGCGCGCGCGCTAGGATTCGCTCCCAGCCCGGAGGCCAGGCAAGAGCTCCGCCCCTTTCTCGAGGCTACGGCAGCTGCCGGGAGAGGGAGGGGTCGCCCTGTCACAGGAGTCGATGCGGCCGGAGAGCGGCCCTTCCAGGGGCCACCGGACGTCTCCGCGCCGCTGGGGTCCTCCTCGCCCCGAACCGCGCCCAGGCTGTGGGCGGGTAGCGATGGGGGAAAAACGGGAGACAACCTAAGAATTATTACCGTTAGCGGTGAAGGAAGCGACTAACGACGACAACGGAGACTGCGCCTCCTTTCGCTTCCGCCCCGTGGTCCCGGGCGCCGGAAATCCGGCTGCCCCGGGTCACGTGCCCTGCCGCCATCTTGGCTCCGGAGGCTGCTGCCGCCGGGACGGGGTGGGCTAGAGCGGCGCTGCTTCTCTGAGCGTAGCTTTTGGCCTGGGGGAAGGGGTCGTGGAGTTTGAGGGGAGGTGGAGGCGATGGCTTTCTCGGCGCTGGAAGATGGCGCCCGCGGGCAAGCCCAAAGGCGGCGGGGCTGCGAGCATTACGACAGGGGATGTCTCTTGAAGGTGACGATTTCACTGGGTTCTTAAGAGCTTCCGCCGGGCTGGGTAGGAGTGGGCCGGGAGGTGAAGCTTGGGCTTAAGTTTGTTGTAGGGCTAAGCTATTGTCAGGATAACTTTACCTGTGACTGGCTTCTTGCCGTAAAGAGCGTGTTTTGTCACGGCGAGCACTGGCCCCACCTTTGTGTTGTAGTTTGCAAGCGAAGTTCTTGCTTGGCAAAAACCTGGCCTTGCCTATCAGGGGGTTCATTTATTTAGTCTTTTGGTGCTGGAAGTAGACAGAGGTAGCCCCGGGCCTGTGCTGGCTTTTCCCAGGATCACTTTCAGGTGTGTGATGAAATAATAGAAGGCGGGTAAGCGAGTGGAGATTCGGAATACACTTTCATCTCAAATAAGTTTTATAGCTTGCCAGCTTCATTTTAGCGTGAGTAGGCCTAAGTCTGCCAGGCAGAAAATGTAAGCGGAAGGAATTAGCTATGTTATGGTAGTCATGACATAGGAAGTCTTCAGGAATGAGTGAATCTTAAAGTTCACGGTGTACTGGAAAGTATAATATAAGGTTAGCTTACTGGCCTAGAGACTTTTTGAGGTACTAGTTAGGGTAAAGCTAAGTTGCTGTAACAAAAAAGACCCAGTAGTAATGTGAGTTAAAGAATAAAAAGTTTATTTCTCCTCACCTCACAATTCAAGGTGAATGAATGATCTAGTTTGGTAATGAGGCTGTTTCCCATGACCACTCCTTGGACAAATTTTCTCTGTTGTGTTGTTAACCATGTTTTAGGGCATATAGTCGTCAACTGGGTTGCTGCCCAGGTTTCATCTGGTGGAAAGGGAGAAGGGAGCATGGGGGAAGAGGCATGTCTAGCTTCTTAATAAACAGGCCCGGGAGAGGCACTGATTTTATTCTGTGCGTATTCTGTTGCTAAGAACTTAAAGTCATTTGACCAGAAGTAACAGCAAGGAAACAGTAGCGTAGCTGGGCAATCATGTGTCCAGGAAGAAGGAGAGAGTCGGCTTTCTTGCCTTGGACAACTGGCAGTCTTTGCCAATCTTGAAAACAAGGACTGTCTTTTACGTTTATTGTGTTCTCCAAACTTTAAGACACAGAATTGATGTGTGGTAAACTTAAGTGGACTAAAATATAATTATTATAGTATTTAATGCTTCAGTGTTAAAGTTGGTAAAGGAATTTGTCTGAAATGTCTTAAGTAGAAATTGCCTGCCTGCTACTTAATGCTGAGAATGAGTTTAGGGTATTGTGGGATTAACTTTTCAGTTTAGGGACAGCCATCTTTCATAATTCTTGTTTTGAACTGCAGGGTTGTGTTCAACTTGATAGAGACCCAGATGTTGATGGGAAAACAGTGAAATGTTATGTGTAGTTATCAGTTTACCAAATGATCCATTGGTTGTAATCTTTGACCTTGTTCCAGGAGGAGGAGAAGGAAAGAAATTTGTTTTTGCATTTTTTCAAACTTGCCTTGTCTTGCTTCTTATACCTTTTTTTTTTCCCCCTCACCTGGGGATTAGGCACCTTGCTGTGACAAGCTTTATACTTGCCGATTGTGTCATGATAACAATGAAGATCATCAGCTAGACCGCTTTAAAGTAAAGGAAGTGCAGTGCATAAACTGTGAAAAAATTCAGCATGTAAGATTTTATTACATATTTCTATTTTTTTTTTAAACTTGTACTAAGGTGGTTTTGAAAATTTAATCAAGAGTATTGCAATAGCTCTTAAAGTATGCAGTGTCTTGGGTTTAAATGTAGGAAAACATGTAAAGATCCGTGGTCGCCAGTTTAACAGACAGAGAGGTGTGAGCCATGCAATGGGATGGAGAGGAGGAATAAATAGAGGAAATATTAATTAAATGTTCTGTAAACTATAATAACTGTGAATAAGATTGTCAGATTTGTTTTAGTGTAATGACTGTCGAGTTTAAAAACATTTTTGTATTTAAGTTGGTGTGCTTATCTCAACGTTCTTTATTAATAAAATGTATTTGTGTCAAAAAAACCACATGTACATGAAGAAAAAATCTGGACATTTAAATTAGTAATTCAAAATGTTTTGGTAAATTGTATATTTTTAGTTCCTTTTTGTTTTTTAGGCACAACAGACTTGTGAGGAGTGTAGCACATTGTTTGGAGAATATTATTGCAGTGTATGCCATCTGTTTGACAAAGACAAGAAACAGTATCATTGTGAAAACTGTGGAATTTGTAGGTACTGTATGTAAAAATGTTCTTTTAAAATTATTTCTAATATATCTTAACAATAATAGTTTTTAAAATCACCTTATTGGAATATAATTATGTCAGGGAATGGCTACTACCCACACCAGTATTCTTGCCTGAAGAATTCCATGGACGGAGGGCATTCAGAATTTACATCTTATGGGATGCGTCAATTTTAAATGTTCAGTTCAGTAACTTTTGACAAATATATCTACTATGTTACTATCATCACAAATCAAGGTTAAAAAAAAAATTTCCATTGCCCTAAAAGTTTCTTCATGCCTTCATCATTTAACTAGCCCATCAACAATTGTGTGGCTATTTAAATTTTAAATTTAGGGTAGAAATTATGCTTTTATATGAAGTGGCTTGTAGGAAGCTAAGGTAGAAAATTAGGGTAGATTTTTCCTTTTTGAAAATTAGTTTAAAAAATTATCAAAAGTTTTGATAAAATCAGTATAGGCTTAAGAATTGGATGATACAGGAAAGTAGAAAGAATGAAAATAAAATAGTCTTCAGTCCAGCCTGCACTGACAAGCTATTGTTGACATGTTGGTATATAGGAATTTTTTTCTTTCTAAAAATCCTAAAGTGTTCCGTCCAGAAGCATATATGTAACAAATGTATGTTTTAAAGTATACTAATACATCAAACCACTGTTTTTAAGAATAAGAATGTTACCAGTGTTGGAGCTCCAAGTGTCCTATGTCAGTCCTTTTCCTTGTTTCTATTGGAGAATTTTAAATCCCTTTCCATTTCTATGTAGTGTTTTGTTTTTTGGCTGTGCCATATGAGATCTTAGCTCCTTGACCAGGGATTGAACCCGTGCCCCGTGTGTTGGAAGCCTGGAGTCTTAACCACTGCATCACCAGGGAGGTCCCTAAAGGTGTTTTTAAGGAAGGATAACAAATATACCAAAAGATGTGACAATCATAAGCAAACCCCCTTTTCTAGTTTTTATGTCTAGAAATTTGACTTGGGTCTTTTTTTAATTTTTTACATCTGTATTAACTCTTTGAACATGTGAAATGTAGTAATAATAATTGGTTTCATGTTCTTCTCTGCTAATTCTAACCTCTGTGTCAGTTTGGATTGATTTTGATTGTTCAATTATTTTTTTAGTTGGTTTTCCTGCCTTTGGGTGACTGGTCATTGTTGGATACCAGACATTGTGATTTTTACCTTATTGGGAACTTTTCATATTCCTGCAAATCTTCTTGAGCTTTATTTTGGGATATAGTTAAGTTACTTTGAACAGTTTGGTACTTCTGGGACTTGCTTTTATAACTTGTTAGATGAATCTGGAGGTGTGCTTATTCCAGGAGTAATTATTCCTCACCACTGAGGCAATACCTTCCTGAGTACTCAGCCCATTACCCCATGAATTCTAAGGTTTTCCCGTCTGGCCAAAGGGAGCAAACACTATCCGTATCTGACTGCTGAACACTGTTCCTTCTAGTTCTCTTGAATGGATCTCTCTCTGGCCTTGGGGGGTTTCTTCACATGCATGAGCTGATGTGTATCCTGCTAAATACTTGAGGGGCTCCCCTGTGCAGCTCTGTCCTCTCTGATACTCTATCCTGTGAGCTGCACCAATCTTGAGTTCCTTGGACTCTCAGCTCATCTTTTCGATCAGCTAATCTTTCTGGCTCTGCTTTTGTTCCTCCAACTTGTCCTACTGCCTGAAAGTGCTCTAGGCAATAAACTAGGGCAGTTTTAGGGCTCACTCAATTTGTTTCCTGTATCTTGCAGGTCACTGTCTTTCATTGCTTGATGTTCAGTGAAACTTGTTTCATATATTTTGTTTGGGTTGTGTGGTAGTAGTTTTAGGTAAGAGGGTAGATCCAGTCTCTTGTCTATTATTCTGTCTTGGGCAGTAGTGGAAGTCTCCTGCAGGGTTTTACCTGTGGAATTGGACAGACTGATTGTAAATTTCATCTGAAAAAGAAAATATACAGAGATGAGCAGATTTTGAAAAGGAAGAACAACAAGGGGATTGCCTTTCCACATAACCAAAACATGACAAAGTGAGAGTAATTTAAATGGTATATTCTTTGTATGCTGCTGCTAAGTCGCTTCAGTCATATCTGACTCTGTGCGACCCCAGAGATGGCAGCCCACCAGGCTCCCCCGTCCATGGGATTCTCTAGGCAAGAACACTGGAGTGGGTTGCCATTTCCTTCTCCAATGCATGAAAGTGAAAAGTGAAAGTGAAGTCGTTCAGTCGTATCTGACTCTTAGCGACCCCATGGACTGCAGCCTACCAGGCTCCTCCGTCCATGGGATTTTCCAGACAAGAGTACTGGAGTGGGGTGTCATTGCCTTCTCCGTATTCTTTGTATAGGAATAGACAAATAAATAAAGGGAAAAATTGTGTGTGTGTGCGTGCGTGTGCGCACGCACACATTCACATATTTAACGTACGAATTTATAGCAAAAATGGCATTTCAGATCAGGAGAACAGGTACTAAGATAACTGATAATCCATTCGGGAAACAAAAAACTGATTACTAAAATTCTATGTATTCATTAGAATATGGTTTTAGCATGTTGTAACAGAAATGCTAAATAACAGCTGGCTCAAAATAGACATTTATGTTTCTCAGGGAAAAGTCTGAACCATGTATTTAAACAGAAGCCCAGGTTTCTCTTATTTTTGCCCTGCTATCTATAAGATACTTCCTTGTCTACACAATTTAAAAGAACTCATATTCTTGTCAGTGGAAAGGGGGAAATAGGTGAAGGGAAGGTACGCCCTTTTCTCCGAGGGGCACAAAACAGAATTTTCATTTGTCTCTTCTGTTCACACTTCCAGAGAAGTTGGGAAGTAGTTTTTATTCAGTACAGCCCTGTGCCCAGCTAATATTGTGCAGGAAGAGGATAAGAGAAAGTTGGGGACAACTAGCAGTCTCACCTTTACATAGTCTCACATAGTAGATTTCAAATGGATGAAATAAAAATATAATCATATCATATCAAATCAAATCATAAGCCATAGTATTAGAAGTATATAGGAGAGTATGTATATGACCAATGGGTTTCAAAAGTTTTTTCAAAATAAGAGGCATACCCTGAAGAAACCAAAATTGAAAAAGATATATGTATCCCGTTGTTCATTGCAGCACTATTTACAATAGCTAGAACATGGGAGCAACCTAGATGTTCATCGACAGATGCATGGATAAGGAAGTTGTGGTACATATGCACAATGGAATATTACTCAGCCATAAAAGGAACGCATTTGAATCCTAATGAGGTGGATGAACCTAGAACCTATTACACAGAGTGAAGTGAGTCAGAAAGAGAAAGATAAATACCATATTCTAATGCATATATATAGAATCTAGAAAAATGGTAATGAACAATTTATTTACAGGGCAACAGTGGAGAAACAGACAGAGAGAGTAGACTTATGGACGTGGGGAAAGGGGAGGAGAGGGTGAGATGTATGGAAAGAATAACATGAAAACTTAATTACCATATGTAAAATAGATAGCCAATGGGAATTTGCTATATGGCAAAGGAAACTCAAATAGGGGCTCTGTATCAACCTAGAGTGGTGGGATGGGGAAGGAAATGGGATGGAGGTTCAAAAGGGAAGGGACATATGTATACCTATGGCTGATTCATGTTGAGGTTTGACAGAAAGCAGCAAAATTCTATAAAGCAATTATCCTTCAAAAAAATAAAAAGATTAATAATAAAAAAGAGACGCATAAGCCATAAATTGAAATATCATGTCTTTTTATTACCTAGGAATTGAATGTATGATAAAAGATATAAAAAATATAGTTGACATACCAAAAAAGTAATTTTAATGTATACAACTGAAAAAGATTAATATCCAGGATGTATAAAAGTGTTGCTCTCAGTTGTGTCTGACTCTCTGTGACCCCATGGACTGTAGCCCACCAGGCTCCTGTGTCCATGGGATTCTCCAGGCAAGAATACTGGAGTGGGTTGCCATGCCCTCCTCTAGGGGATTTTCCTGACCCAGGGATCAAACCCAGGTCTCCTGCATGGATTCTTTACCATCTGAGCCACCAGGGAAGCCAGGATATGTAAAGAACTCCTTTAATTAGGTTCCTCAGAACACTAAAAGTAGAAGTACCATATGATGCCATGTGTAGTTCCATTCTCGGGGTGCTATTTGTGTGTGTACACTTGCGTGCTCAGTCTTGTTCGACTCTTTGCAGCCCCATGGATTCTAGCCTGCCAGGCTTCTCTGTCCATGGGATTTTCCAGGCAGGATGGGTTGCCATTTCCTTTTCCAGGGGATCTTCCTGACCCAGGGATTGAACCCTAGTCTCTTGTGTCTCCTGCATTGGCAGGCAGATTCTTAACTCCTGCGCCACATGGGACGCCCCCACTCTTGCGTACATATCCAAAAAAAGTGAAAACACTAATTCAAAAAGGTACATTTGCTCAAGAGTTTATAATAGCATCATTTACAGTAGCCAATATATGGAAGCGACGCAAGTGTTCACCAACAGATAAAGGAAATGTGTACACACACATACTGTCTTCTCTCTCACACACACTCTGGAATATTGCTCAGCATAGTGAAGAATGAAATTCTGCCATTTGCAGTATTGTGGGTGGACCTAAAGAGTATTAGTGAAGGAAGTCACAGAGCCAAATGCTGTATATTATCACTTACACGTGGGATCTTTTAAAAAAAATAGTAAATATATATAACAAAACAGAAACAGACTTAGTTATAGAAAACAAACTAGTGGATACTAGTGGAGAGAGAAGCAGAGAGGGCAAGATATAGAGGTAAGGGAAGCTGCAAGAATATATTGTGCTTCCCAGGTGGTGGTGGTGGTGGTGGTGGTGCTGCTGCTGCTGCTGCTGCTGCTGCTGCTAAGTTGCTTCAGTCGTGTCTGACTCTGTGCAACCCCATAGACGGCAGCCCACCAGGCTCCCCCGTCCCTGGGATTCTCCAGGCAAGAACACTGGAGTGGGTTGCCATTTCCTTCTCCAGTGCATGAAAGTAAAAAGTGAAAGTGGGTTGCTCAGTCGTGTCCGACTCTTAGCGACCCCATGGACTGCAGCCCACCAGGCTCCTCTCCATGGATTTTCCAGGCAAGAGTACTGGAGTGGGGTGCCATTGCCTTCTCCCCAGGTGGTGCTAAGTGGTAAATAGTCCGCTTGCCAGTGCAGGAGATGTGAGAGACGAGAGACGTGGGTTCGATCCCTGGGTGGGGACGATCCTCGGAGTAGGAAATGGCAACCCTCTCCAGTATTTTTGCCTGGAAAATCCCTTGGGCAGAGGAGCCTGGTGGGCTGTAGTCCACGGAGTCACAGAATCGGACAGGACTGACTATAGTGAAGTTGTGCTTCCGGGTGGTGCAGCACAGGGAAACAGCCATTTTGTAGTAATTTTAAATGGAGTATAATGTATAAAAATACTAATCACTATGCTACATACTTGAAACTGATATAATATTGTAAATCAAGTATATATTTGAGTTAAAGAGCTTCTTTAAAATTATAAAAGACAAATGCCCTATTAAGAAAAATGAACTGAGCACGTGAACAGACAAGCCACAAGAGAAGTCCAGGTAGCTCATAAAGAGTAAAATATACTCTGTGTATCATTTGAGAAATTCAAATTAAAAGTGATGTTTTTATTTTTCATATAGGTAACCAGTATTGGCTAGGGTGTGGGAACATGGTGCTGTTACACACTGGGGTAGTATAAATTAGTACTGTCTTTGGAGGTCAGTTTGGCAGTATCAGAACTGATGATGCACTGCCCTGTGACCCTACAGTTCCACTTCTAGGAATTTTGTGAAAAATCCTCAATATGTAGTTGACTGATGTCTGTAAGAGTTATTTATTGTGTCATCTCATTAGCTAAAGATAGTAAGTTTTATCAGTAAAAGAATATTAAAAAATTAAGATATATCCATATTATCTAATATTATGTAACTTTGAAGAAGAATAAAGTGGTTCTGTATGTTCTTACATAGAATAGTCTTCAGGGAATACTGTTAAGTGAAGAAGAAGTTGCAGAGCAGGATAGATAGAAAGAATCCATTTGTGTAAAAAATAAAACTGAAAGCGTGTGTGTCTGTGTGTGTGTGTGTATGCAGTTTTATAGAAGAAAAAAATACTCAGAAAGAAAGATACCGTTCTGTTTGTAGGGCTTGCATTTGGGGAATGATGTTGGGGAAGTAGGGATTCACCTCATATTCTTCAGTGTGGTTTGGACTTTGTTTATAGTGAATCTGAACTTATATATAATGAGTAAATATGTAATAAAAACATATATAATCTTTTGTTTTCACATTATTTTTTAGGATTGGTCCAAAGGAAGATTTTTTCCACTGTTTGAAATGTAACTTATGCCTTGCAATGAATCTCCAAGGGAAGCACAAGGTATGTACTTCAGTTTGTATGATTTAAAAAGTATTATTTTTGAAAACAGCTAAAATCCTAATTTGTTTAAAAGCATGGTAACTTTCAGATGTTACTGAGTATAGTCATGTTGCTTTTTATTTTTAAGCAGTATTAAGTAAATGTTTTAAAGTATACACCTTAGAATATCTGATCTACAGTTCCCTTTTCTTCTCTATAGGGTGTAAGAATACTTAACATCAGTTACTATAACGTAGACAGCCTCTAAATTAGCCTGTGGATTCTTATCATTGGAACTGGTTTTGAGAATAGCTTTTAAAATGTATGGTACAGGAGAAATAGCGAGCAGTGTAACCTTTTGTTAATATAGCATTCCTAGATAATTGAGTATTCCTTTTCAATAAAAATATTTTTAACTTGGATGTAGAAATTTTATATCATGGTCCTAGGCCTTTTAAAAATTATTTTTCATTATTTAGGAGAAAATCTAATAAGCTATCGCTTATAGTACCGATTCTATCCAAGAATTGAGAGAATGGAGAATCTGATGAGGGTGTTTTTAAAAGATACTAGATAATGAAAAAGTGGAAGTTAGTCACACAGTTGTGTCCTACTCTTTGCATTCCTATGGACTGTTAGCCTGCCCAGCTCTGTCTGTGGGATTTCCCAGGCAAGAATACTGGAGTGGGTTGCCATTTCCTTCTCCAGGGGATCTTCTGACCCAGGAATTGAACCTTGGTCTCCTGCATTGCAGGCACATTCTTTACCAACTGAGCCACGAGGGAAGCCCTACTAGATAATAGCTAGCCTAAAATACTGAGGTAGTAAGAGAAACTGAGGTGAATAATGAAAACAGAGACTATAGTGACAAGTATAAAGGAGAGAATGGGGGCTGAATGAAGATGACTCCTAAGGATTTTAGTCCTGGCTTTAAGTACTTTATTAATAGATTTTGGAGATGATATAAGATTGGATTTGGTTTTACAGACTTGAGTTTAGGCTGACTAACTATGCTGTGTTGCCTTTAGATATGCTATGTTGTCTTTAGAAAACCATATACTCAGTTTCTCTTGTGGTATTTTTGTTTTGTTTCTCGGTTATTTTTTATTGTCTATGTTAGTAAGTGGTGGTATCATCTACTCAGGTGTTTGCTAAAAAACCTGGGTATCATTTGTGGCTTGATGCTTTCTCTTACCTCTTCACACCTAATCAGACTTTGTCTTGTCAAGTTAAGAACTCAGGCTCAATGGGCAGCCTGTTGGAGCACACATATATTTCTATTTCTTGATAGCATGTAATTTGGGGAGTTATTTAGCTTCTCTAGATCTCAAAGGGACTTCCCAGGTTTTGCAGTGGTAAAGAACCCGCCTGCCAGTGCTGGAGATGTGGGTTCAATCCCTGGGTCAGGAAGATCCCTTGGAGAAGGAAATGGCAACCTACTCCAGTATTCTTGCCTGGAAAATTTTATAGACAGAGGAGCCTGGTGGGCCATAAGTCCATGGGGTCACAAAGCCTTGGACATGACCAAGCACACTTGAATGCATGCACAGGCCTCAAATACCTCATCTGTAAAATGGGATAAATAATTGTATGTGTTTCAGTGTTGTGGGAATTAATTGAGATAATACAGGTAATGAACTTGACATATGGCATGTAGTAAAATCTCTTTAATATGAACTATTACTATTTCTTTATCTGTAAAATGAAGATAATTTGAATAATTAAAATGTATTAGACAATTTCATTGTTTCAGGTAATGTGCAAAGCCTGAAATAGTTGTGAGAGTTAACTGTTCAGTTCCTGTCTGACATATAAGAGACATATTAATGTTCATTATTACATTTAATTGGTATTGTTAGTATTGTTGGTATTGTTTCCTTTGTTAGTTTTTATTATTAATGCTGTGTTTATATAATTAACATCTAGTTAAGCTTTTGGTAATTTTAATTTTGCTTTTAAACAGTGTATTGAAAATGTTTCCCGGCAGAATTGTCCAATATGTTTGGAGGTGAGCTTAAAATATTTTTTGCTTTGGAAATATCCCCTTTTGAATTTAAAATACTCAGGATTTATATTGTATTCATGTAATTAACCACCAACTTTATTTGCTTTCACAGGACATTCACACATCTCGTATTGCTGCTCAAGTCTTGCCATGTGGACATCTTCTACATAGGTAAAGTAACTTTGTTTTTTTCCCTCAAAAATGTTTGGAAATGGTGGAGATACTTTTTGCTTTATTAAAATAATGTTTTATTTTCTTTCAGAACATGTTATGAAGATATGTTGAAAGAGTGAGTGTTTGATGGGATTATAAAAAATTGTTACTGTAAGATGTCTGTTTTTGTTTTTTTTTTTTGCAGGTGAGTGGGGAAGGAAATGGGCAAACCTCCCAGTTACTTGTACCATATTTGGATATGGTGGATATTTCCTTTGAGATGGGTAGGGTAGATGAGTACTGTTAAATTGGGCAAAGCATGTTGGGAGAGAAACACTGGACTTTGCCTTTGTCCTCATGTTTCTGTTATGCCATACCTCATTTGCAGTTTGAGACACATACCTTTCATTGTCTGGCTACTAATTGGGGAGCTTGGTCTCTGCCTGAGACAGTCATAGCATTGTAAAAACAAACATGCTGAGACATGTTGCTCAAAATTATTAGCTGTTGTATTAGCCCACTATGATGAGGTGCAAAAAAATCCAAAACTCATACTAAGATTTATCTAATGCTAATTTTGTTGTGGGGAAAGGATGCTAAAGTGAGATGCAGATAGTTAGAAAAGGGGAAATTGTGTAAATGTATTTTGGTCCTGCAAACTGATGAGCAGAAATTTTAAGAGCCAGATAAAAGGGAACATTTTCAGAATTTTTAGAAAGAAAATAACATGACCTGAATAATTTTTAAGGAATACAATCTCTTCTTTGCTTGAATATATTAAGAAATCGAGGCTGTTTAGCTAAAAAGCAGTTTAATTGGTTTTTAAAATGTATTGCATATATTCTACAAAGAATACTAAGAAATTCCTCTCCATTTTATAGAACTGAGGAAAAAGAAGTAGGTTTAAAAAATACCCTATGATACAAGATTTAATTGAAAAGGTTTGTGAGATGGTCTTGAAGTATAGAATAATGCTTGTTTTAGATGGTTTATGTACCAGTTAGCCTGAGTTGATACACTCTCCATTTAATACTTGGAAAATAACTCTTTTATATCTCTCCTAGAGGCTACAGATGTCCATTGTGTATGCGCTCTGCTTTAGATATGAGTAGGTCCTGGAGACAACGGGATGATGAGGTAGCACAGACTCCTATGCCCTCAGAATATCAGAACATGACTGTGGATGTGAGTAGAATCAATGCCTAAAAAGACTTTTCAGGTTCCTTGTTGATGTTCATGTTTATTTTTGCCCTTTTGCTCAAATCTGTCTAAAAAGTACTATTTCAGCATAGATGTCACTGTGATGATTAATGGGAGGGACCAAATAATCTTTAAATTTTAGTTATTCTGAACTCAGAGGAAAAAAGAAAATCTAAGAATATCTTCGTGTAATACTTGCCAACACTAGATGGCAGGCAAAAACTTCGTTCTAAATTATTTACTTATTACTTAACGGAGTGAATTGATAATAACTGAGTAGAGGTGCATTATTGGTCTGCTATTTTATTTTGATTATGTTTTAATTATTTTAAATTTTATTTAAGGCAAACATGTTTACTTTTTTTTTGAAGATTGCTTTTTTGTTTTTTAATGTTTGCTTTTTATTCAAGACTTTTTAATTTGGTCTTAGCCTGCAGTCTAAAATGTAAGAAGTATTTCTGTCCTTTAGTCTTGTGGAGAATGATCATCTTTTCTCCATTAATTGAGACGTGCTGCTGTCTAGTCTCAATATATGCTGTCTAGCATATTCATTTACAGAACAGAATTGAAAAGTAGATAGCTTTCTGGTGCTTTAATGATTTTTGGACATAAAAATTTTCCAAAATCTTCAGTTCAGATATTTCTACATAAAAAGATAAAAACCCCTTAACAAAGCCAAATAAAAATCACTTTCTGTGTAATTTACACTGTAGCATTTCATAATTTGTGTGGATAATTGTTAGGTCGATGAAAGATCATTTTTGTAATACTGATAGTTGCGTTATGTTTTACTAGAGGCTATAGCATGCTATATTCTGTTTAGATCATTGTTTAAAGTAACAACCTTATTGGGATATAATTCACATACTGTACAACTCGTCCATTGAAAATGGACTGACAGTTCAGTGCTTTTTAGTGTATTCTTGGAGATACAACCACCATCAATTTTAAAATATTTTCTCCACGCCAAAAGGAAACTGTAACCACTAGCAGTCATTCTTTAACCCTCTAAATCTCGGCAGTGAGTACCTTCTCCATTTAGATCATATTCTTAATTAATTTTCAGGACTTCCTGGCGATCCAGTGGTTAAGACTTTGCCTTCCAGTGCAGGGGGTCACGGTGCCTTCCAGTGCAGGGGGTCACGAAGAGTCAGACACGACTAAGCGACTTCACTTTCACTTTTCCTTTCATGCATTGGAGAAGGAAATGGCAACCCACTCCAGTACTCTCACCTGGAAAATCCCATGCATGGAGGAGCCTGGTGGGCTGCCGTCTGTGGGGTCTCACAGAACTGGACACGACTGAAGCGACTTAGCAGCAGCAGCAGCAGCAGCAGCAGCAAGGGGTGCAGGTTCAGTCCCTGGTTGAGGAACTAAGATCCCATATGCCTCGGGGCCAGAAAACGGAAACATAAACAACATTGTAACAGATTCAATAAAGGCTTTAAAAATGGTCCAAAGAAAAATCTTTAAAGGAAAAAAAAAAAAGTTACTTTCAAAATTGTAATTTAGAGAAAATTTGGATGTTTTCTACTTATTATGGTGTGGCTTTTCTAAAGTTAATACTTTCCTCACATAGTAATGTATTGATTGATTTTCATGTTAACACCCTTTTTTATTTTTCAAGATCTCAGTATGAGAAGAGACTAATTCCTAAGTGGCATCTTACTGTCATTTTAGGGTTGAACCAAAAGCTTTTCTTTTGTTCAACTTTAGAAAGTACTCTTTTGAACTTTTAATTCATTCTTGAGGCATCTAAGACCAGGAACTTAATATATTAACAAGCAAAAATAGTATAAATATGTAAAAAATTGTTGACTAAGATAATTTTCTAAGTGTCAGTGAAAAATAATGAAATTGTGTGTTGTTTTGAATTATAAGTGTTGATTTGAGTAGTCCTGTGTTAACTTTTGTATTAGTACTATTTATGCTGTTTGAGAACTTTTAAAATAAGACTTCTTAGTGCAAATCCACATTTTCATTTTCTAAATTTAGAGCTACCTTAATAGCCTCTTAGAACTTTCAGTGAACAAATAAAAGGTATTCTATTTATGGAAATATTTAGACTTAGATGTATATGTTTTCACATCTTCAGTATGGTTTTTTAAAATGCGTTTTTGATGTGGACCAGTTTTAAGGTCTTTATTGAGTTGGTTACAGCATTGCTTCTGTTTTACGTTTTGGTTTTATTTGGCTGTGAGGCATGTGGGATCTTAGTTCCTTGACCAGAGATCTAACCTGCACCCCCTGCATCGGAAGGCGAAATCGTAACCACTGGACTGCCAGGAAGATACCTCTTCAGTATGATTTTTGAGGAATGATTTTGAACAGACAGTACCACTTTCTATCAATAAGGTTTAATTTACTTAATTTGAATTCATCTCTTTTCAGATTCTCTGCAATGATTGCAATGGAAGATCTACAGTTCAGTTCCATATATTAGGCATGAAGTGTAATATTTGTGAATCCTACAATACCGCTCAGGCTGGAAAATATAGAATTTCAATAGATCAGCAATGAACAGCCTATATTGCACTGGAAAAATCAGGATTTTCTGATAGAAAAAGGCTATCTTTTTGTCATGATGCGTCACAATCTATACATTAAGAGTGACGTGTTTTGTATTAGTGTCACAGCATAAAAACATAAGACTTAAGGATTCAGGGTCTCTTTATAGAATTAGCATAGCTCTACATTGAATGAAAGGCACCATGCTTATGTTTTGATTGGAAATTTCTTTGGTGTCAGTTGTTTGGAAGTCAATGATGTTTGCCACTGAAATTCACATCCATAGACTTCTTATACTTCCTTGAACTTTGTTTTAAGTGACACTATGCGTACAGAATTAATTTCGAGTTCTTGATAGAACTGTACTTAATTCTCAGTATTATCCTTGACTCTTTAAGGGCTGTGCTGTAATGAGGATATGTTCTATCTTACTGTTAAAATCTAATTACATATACTTGAGAATTTTTAAGACAGTCCTTCGGATCCTGTAATTGTGAATTTTGATGTAATAACTGCTAATAAAAATATATTGAAACAGTATTTTATAGAAAGTTTTTTCCAATGCTGTTTATTTTTGGTTCAGAGCATTATAGTCTAATGATGTAAAAGAAATCCACTTTTCTTTGTTTTGAGGTATTCTTCCATAAGAGTAATTGGGAAGAATGTAAAATAATATAACTCTTCTAAGCCTTAAGACAATCAACATTGAAAAAAATTGTTTTAGTTGCCCCAAATTATTTTTTCAAAGAATAATTATTCATTCAGTCAGCAGGTATTTAGTGAGCAGCTATTATGTGCTGAGTATGCTTCTAGACAATATAGAGACAACAGTGAACAATAGAGATGAAAGCTCCTGCCCTCAGATTCTAATGTTCCTTATACTTGACTAGCTTTTTCCTTGTTTTTCTTATGTATGCAGTGGTTATCTTTGTTGTGAATGGGATGGGTTCTTTCTTCTCAGTGCTTGTAAGTAGGTATGGATGAGTCAAAGTGGCATAGAATGTAACTTTTTCAGGGACTTGTGATGGAATTGAATATACCTCTTAATTTAGAAACATGGTACACAAAAATATTTGATCCTGAACGTTTTTTTGCCTTTTCATACTGTTCGTGGGAAAAAAGTTGCAAAGAGTCAGACACGACTGAGCAACTGCAATGAACTTTTTTACACCAGTGTACCAGTATTTACTTAGTCTTGTTTATAAAAAGCTTTAGATAGGAAGTAAAATGGATATATATTGGTTGACAGATATTTTATTAAACACCAATTATGTTTCCAACTTTGATCTAGTTGAATCGCCTGTGTATAAGGAAAGTGGTCTTTTAAAAATCCTAACATTTCTCGTACATTTATTTCTTTTGTTGAAATCTCTTTGCCTGGCTAAGGCAGCAGCATTGGTTTCCGGTTTTGGGCCCAGATCTTTATTCTATATTGTCTGCTTTTCTTGTGTTCTGTCCCTTGGTCCATTTCCTCGGCCTGGGCAGAGCATGAGTGCTGATCTGGATTCGGGGAAGGAATGGGATATCTTTTTTTATTTTTCCTTTTTAAGGCACTGAGTGTTGGGTGATTTATTATACAGTGAAGGAGAGCAGAATACGCCATCACAGAATATGCCTTTTAGGCATAAAGATTATTTTGATCTGATTATTTTTGCGAAAGAGCTGTGTGGAAGCTCTGAAAACACGATAGAAGTTAAGGTTTTTAAGGGAAAGTTACATTTATAAAGGAAGTTTTCATTTGTAAGGGTCTCCTCTGTACCACGAAGAGAAAGATGACTTGAGATCGCAAGAATATCTTGTCAGTGGAGAAATGTGTCTGCTTCAGTTCAGTTCAGTTGCTCAGTTGTGTCCGACTCTGCAACCCCATGAATCGCAGCACGCCAGGCCTCCCTGTCCATCACCAACTCCCGGAGTTCACCCAGACTCAGTCCATCGAGTCAGTGATGCCATCCAGCCATCTCATCCTCTGTTGTCCCCTTCTCCTCCTGCCTCCAATCCCTCCCAGCATCAGAGTCTTTTCCAATGAGTCAACTCTTTGCATGAGGTGGCCAAAGTACTGGACCTGTATAACCTAGTAATGGGCTATCTTGTTAGGTATTACAAGTCAGTGTACAGATAAGGAAAGACTAGTTTTCCAGTTGTGTTACTTTTTATTTCTGTTATCTAATCTGCTAAACTTAAATCATATGGATTTAAAAAAATTTTTTGGCCACACCTTGGAGCGTATGAGACCTTAGTTCCCTGACCAGGGGTCAAACCTGTGCCCCCTGCATTGGAAGATGGAGTCTTAACCCCAGGACTACCAGGGATGTCCCTATACTATTGCTTTTAATCATAGACTCATTGGTTGGTTGAGTAGCAGTGAGTATGTAATAGTAACAAAGCTCTGATTTGAACATCTACTGTTTACAAGTCTTACGCATTAGCATTAATTGTAATGATAGTTTTATAGGGTACGTGTTGTCTTCATTCCATGGATGAGAAAGCTGAAGTTCAGAGATGAAATGCTTGAGTTAGTGAAAGGTACTCAGTGTTAGAGCTGGGAATCAGGTCCAAGTCTATGACCTCAAACCCACTATATCATGCTTTAATTCAAACTTCCATCTTGCTGAACTATTCTTGATAGCTAAGTCATGGAGGAACTCCTGAGTTGATAGACCTTTCATTTTTAGCTGTCTTCCTCTAACTCTAAATCTGATTAGTTATATCTTCAGTTCAGAATCCAGATTTGTCTGAAATAATGCAAAATTGGTATGTAAAAGCTTGTTTATGACATCTAATCATATGCATGAAGCAATTTTCAAATGCCTTCGAAGTCAGGGTACCAAGGGTTTCTTCAAGGGTTTGTCCATGACATGTCAAATCAGTGCTTAAAATCCTCCAACAGTTCTCATTGACAAGCAGAAGTCCCTTAGTGTCAGTATGTAATACTTAAAATGAAAAATCTTAAAAATATGTTTTGGCTTGTCCTGATTCAAAAATAGCTATATTGTAGGAAATTATAGGAAAGAGGAAAAGAAGGTAAAACAAATCTTTCAGAGATTACTACTGTTAATGTTTTCTAATGGATAACTTCATTCTTGTTCATAGAGACTTTAGAAAGCTTGTGGGAATGAATGTTAAATGCTTAGTCTGACCTTGTGTATGGTGGTATGGTAGAATTACTTGTCCTGAAAATAAGAATACCTTGCCGCAGAATTTGTATGTATTATATTAATTTAAATACCAATAACTCAATATGTTTATGAATTTCTTGGTGCATAGAAGCTTGTTGGCCCCTTTTGTCACTGATGAAATGTGTATCAAGTTGTTTACTTTTTACCTCTTGGAGTTTCTAGTCTTCTTAACGCGTATATGGATTTCTGTATGACATTAACTTTAGTTCGTTTGCAGTAGTACTGTTGTTTATGGTGTCATAGATTTTAATTTTGAACTCAAGTTTTTTTTCCTTAAACCTATTTTCATATTGTACACATATTTAATTTTCTTTTAATTAGAAAAATTTTGGTCGTAAACCAAAATAAATGCAAGTAGTAAAGAGCCCACATCCTATCTTGTAAATTACTCAATCTTCAAGTTGTGTCCAACTCTTTGTCACCCAATGGATTGCAGCACGCAGGCTCTTCTGTCCTCCACTTTCTCCTGGAGTTCGCTCAAATTCATGTCCATTTAGTCAGTGATGCTGTCTAACCATTTCATCCTCTGCCACCTGTTTCTCCTTTGCCTTCAATCTTTCCCAGCATCAGGGTCTTTACCAATGAGTCAGTTCTTTGCATCAGGTGGCCAAAGTACAGGAGCTTCAGCATCAATCCTTCCAATGAATATTCAGGACTGATTGACTTTATGATTGACTGGTTTGATCTTGCAGTCCAAGGGACTCTCAAGAGGCTTCTCCAGCACCACAGTTTGGAAGCATCAGTTCTTCAGCACCCAGCCTTCTATTATGGTCCAACTGTCACATCCGTACATGACTACTGGGAAGACCATAGCTTTGACTCTCTGTACCTTTGTTTGCAAAGTGATATATCTGCTTTTTAATACACTGCCTAGGTTTGTTACAGCTTTCTTTCAAAGGAGCAGGTGTCTTTTAATTTCATGTCTGCAGTCACCATCCGCAGTGATTTTGGAGCCCGAGAAAATGAAATGTCACTGCTTCCGCTCTTTCCTCCTCTATTTGCCATAAATTGGTGGGACCTGATGCCATATGAAAGTGAAAGTCTCTCAGTTGTGTCAGACTCTGCAACCCCATGAGCTATACAGTCCATGGAATTCTCCAGGCCAGAATAATGGAGTGGGTAGCCCTTCCCTTCTCCAGGGGATCTTTCCAACCCAAGGATCGAACCCAGGTCTCCTGCATTGCAGGTGGATTCTTTACCAGCTGAGCCGCCAGGGAAGCCCAAATCTTAGTTATTTCGAATGTTGAGTTTTAAGACAGCTTTTTAACTCTCCTCTTTCACCCTCATCAAGAGGCTCTTTAGTTCCTCTTTCTACTATTAGAGTGGGATCATCTACATATCTGAGGTTATTGATATTTCTCCCTGCAATCTTGATTCCAGCCTGTGATTGACCCAGCCCAGCATTTTGTAAAATGTACTTTGCCTACAAGTGAAATAAGCAGGCTGACAGCATATAGCTTTGTCTTACTCCTTTCCCAGTTTTGAATCAGTTGTTCCTTGTCTGGTTCTGTTTATTCTTGATCTGCATACAGGTTTCTCAGGAGACAGGTAAGGTGGTCTGGTATTCCCATCTCTTTAATAAGAATTTTCCACAGTTTGTTGTGATCTATACAGTCAAAGGCTTTAGCACAGTCAACGAAGCAGAAGTAGATGTTTTTCTTCAACTCCTTGCTTTCTCCATGATCCAGCAAATGTTGGCAATTTAATCTCTGGTTCCTCTGCCTTTTCTAAACACAGCTTATACATCTGGAAGTTCTTGGTTCGCATACTGTTGAGCCTAGCTTGAAGGATTTTGAGCATAACCTTGCTAGCTGGTAAAAAGAGTGCAATTGTGTGATAGTTTGAACATTCTTTGGCATTTACCCATTTGGCTTGGGATGAAAACTGACCTTTTCCAGTCCTGTGGCCACTGCTGAATTTTCCAAGTTTGCTAACATTGCATGTAGTACTGTAACAGCAGCAGCTTTTAGGATTTTAAATAGCTTAGCTGGAATTCTGTCACTTCCACTAGCTTTGGTTGTAGTAATGCTTCCTAAAGTCTATTTGACCTACACTTCTTGATCTTTGCCTCTAGGTGAATGATCACACCATCATGGTTAGCTGGGTCATTAAAACATTTTTTGCATAGTTCTGTGTATTCTTATCACTTCTTTTTAATCTCTTCTGCTTCTTTCAAGTCCTTTCTGTTTTTGTCCTTTATGGTGCTTATCTTTGCATGAAATGTTCTGTTGGTATCTCCAGTATCTCTAGAGCTCTCTAGGCTTTCCCATTCTATTGTTTTCCTCAGTTTCTTTGCATTGTTCATTGAAGAAGGCCTTATCTCTCCTAGCTATTCTCTGGAACTCTGCATTCAGTTGGGTGTGTCTTTCCCTTTGTCCTTTGCCTTTTGCTTCTCTTCTTTCCATAGCTATTTGTAAAGTCTCAGAAAGCCACTTTGCCTTCTTGCATTTGTCTTGTTGGGATATTTTTTGGTTACTGCCACCTGTACAATGTTACCAGCCTCTGTCTGTAATTCTTCAGGCACTTTGTCTACCAGACCTAACCCCTGCGTCTATTCATCACTGCGAGATACTGGAGTGGGTTGCCATTTTTTCTCCAGGGGACCGTGTTTTATTAGAACTCTTCACTATGACTTGTCTGTCTTCAGTGGCCCTGGCACGGCATGGTTGGTAGCTTCATTAAGTTACATACACCCTTTCACAACAAGGCTGTGATCTGTGAAGGAGGAACTTACAGAGAATGAGATAAATAACCTCTTCCTCTTATGAAAAAGTGGAAGTGAAAGTGTTGGTTGCTCAGCTGTGTCCGATGGACTATACTTCTCTCCATGGAATTCTCCAGGCTAGAATACTGGAGTGGGTAGCCATTTCCTCCTCCAGGGGATTTTCCTGACCCAGGGATCAAACCTGGGTTTCAAACATTGCAGGCAGAAGCTTTACTGTCTAAGCCACCATTGGCCTGACCTCCAGGGATGCTGGGCTGGGATACCAGGCAAGACCTATCGTTCACTCTCATCTTGAGAGTGAAGCAGTGCTTACTACAGTATGTCTGTGCATGTTTTATTTTTTTCAGTCAAATCATGTTGCTATTCTAGGCAAAGAGCAGTATTGTTAGAATTAGTCTGTCTCCTTCTTTTGACCTTTGTGAGTTTATGTACTTCTTGGGGCTATTTCATTGTGACGATAAACACCCTTCAGAAAAAATTGTGAAATCATAGCCTTTATGGCTGGAAGAGTGTATAGTCTAGCCCACTCTTATTTTGCTTGATCAAACTGAAGGCCAGCAAACTTCAGTTTACTTGCCCAAGCTTTCCATGAAGGCCTGCAAAGGAGAAGTTTGTTATTTTCTGCATCAGTATCTCTTCTGAGGCTATGTATAATGTACATCATTGGAGGCAGTAATGAATAGGGTTGTCCCCTTTTGTAAACACCAACCCTAGACATATAGACCAGGAGAGATGATCTGGGTTGGGAGAAGGAAGACGTGAGGAATACGGGAGAAGGACGGGAAACATGGAGGAATAAACAGAAAGCGTGTTCTCTAAGCTGTACTTAGCCAGTGTCATAGTGGGCATTGCAGTCTAGGTATATCCAGACCACTCAGGCGAGTCTAAAATTTTGGGGAGGTGGCCAGAAACAACTCTTGGGTTTTCTGATGTCTTGAATTGTATGTTGTATGTTGCATGAGCAACTGGATGGAAGAGAAATGGCTTGAACTTTGAAAGCAGAAACACAGAAGTTCACATCTGTCAATCTAGCAGATACTTATATGTGACCTTGGGTCAGTTCTTCCCAGACATACTACTCTCTGTGAAATAGGGATGGTAATGACAGCCTCATAGGGGTTATGTGGTGAGGTTTAAATACAATAAAAAGTCCAAAACTCTAAGAACAGTTCCTGTGTGTACTGGGCCTTCAGTAGACATCCAAGCTCATACCCTTCCTGTTTGCAGTATTGAGATGATCTCCAGCATGTGCTCCCAGTGAACTGTAGTAATATCCCCACATCTCCTGTGACTGGAACTGAGTTGCTCTGTCCTTTCTGAGGGAGGGTTTTTCCTCCTCTTCCCACCATACAGGTTTCACTTGCCAAGTAAACCAGTCTTCAGATTTGGAATACTCAGTGACTCTGCTCAGCTGGTTTATTGGTTGGTGCATGAAGCAGTCAGATTGTATGGGCCTTGAACTTGTTATAGGGGAAATCCATTCTCTTTGTAAAAGCAGCTGATGGATTTTAGTGAGGTTGTGATGAGGGACATTACTTTTGGGGTCATTGTAATATATTCTGATTTGTCAAAAGAGCAAAAAGTCCTAAATTTAGAAGGAAAGAATCTTCTAAACTTCAGAATGATTTTATTGTGGTTAGGAGACTTGGATTGCTTCCTAATGTCTCTGCTTAGCTTGGGACAAGTAATTTTCCGGGTAATCAGTCTTCTCCTAGGTGAAAGCAATAATGAAAGTGAAAGCGTTAGTCGCTCAGTTGTGTCCGACTCTTTGCGACCTTATGGACTGTAGCCTGCCGGGATCCTCTGTCCATGGGATTCTCCAGGCAAGAATACTAGAGTGGGTTTCCATTCCCTTCCCCAGGGGATCTTCCCAGCCCAGGGAATGAACCTAGGACTCCTGCATTACAGGCAGATTCTTTACTGTCTTAGCTACCATCTAGTAATAATTCTGGATACATTTAAAAAATAACTCTCCCTGCCCTCCTTCCCCACAGTAGTCACAGTTATATCTTAGGCAGTAGAGCAGAGTGTTTAAGGACATAGACTGTGGAGACAGATGGCTGGGATTTGTATCCTGGCTCTGACATTTGTTTGCTATGTGACCCTGTGCAGCTTGTTTAACCTCTCTGTGTTTCATGGGTTATTTATGGAGAGTAACCTTCCTTCCGTAAAGGGTTTAAACAAAGATTGACTATATTATGATGTCCTTGATACTGGCTACCTCTTGAGATTCTCTGCCTGGCTTCCTTTTCCCTTTCCTATTATTACCATTCAGCTAGACACCCTGATTGGATTTTCATTCTTTACTATTTTGCTCAAATTAAGCCGCATAATTTTCCTCCCCTCTCTGATTTATGCTTTCACATCTGCCTATGATGATTGGCAGCCTTGGTACAAAGACACTGGAGAAGCCTGCAGGGAGAATTAGCCCAGTGTACCTTCAGGTTTGTTTCCTGACAGCAGAGGGTGCCACAATGTTTCTGGTGATAGGAATGTTTTGTGCTGAATAATTTTTCTTCTACCTGGTACTTAAAATAAGAGCTTTCTCAGGATACTGACATTGAGGCCTTTTAGTATCTATTATATAATAATGACACAAACCAACATCAAGAGTGCACAATCTTGAATAGTTTTAAAGTTTAATTAAGCATGTCTATTACCACCATATTTCGTATCTGTATTCCTTGGGCCGGGTTTGTACAGGTGGAATATTTTCAAGAGTGTACGGCCTATGTTATCTGCTGCTGTGTCCCTATATGTTTTGGAAAGGGCAAGAGAGGAGGGAGGTGGAAGTCTGGGAGCAGGTAACACCAGTGCTGGAATGATGTAAATTTTGATGCCAAGGGAAATCTGCAAGCTGATAGGGCCAGATGGACAAGCCCTCTGAGTGGGAAAGTGCCCTTTGGCTTGCTAGTAATTGGGAACTGATCAGAGCCAGAGAAACAAATGTGCATGCCAAGGGGGACCCAAAGTATGGCAGACTGAATTTTCTAAGATGGCTGCAACAAAAATCTTCATTCCACATGCTCATTTCCCAATGTGACATTGAAACTCCTCTCATCAAGACAAGGGACCTAGTTTTCTCCCCTTGAACGTGTGTGACTAGTGACTATGGTTGAAGTGATGTTTCCTGAACTAGGTCAAAAAGCTGATAGACTTGCTACCTGGGATATTATAGGGATGCTTGCTCTTGGAACCTCACCACCATGCTATGGGGAAGCCTATGTGAGCCCATGAGAGCCCACGTGTAGTTGTTCTGCTGACGACCTCTGCAGACATCCCAGCCAACAGCCGGCACCGATTGCCAGATTTAGGAATGAGGGAAACTTACTGTAACTATGTGACAGACTGTATGTGAGAACAGCCAAGTTCAACCTGGTCAAACCCCAGAACCATGGTAATTGTTGTTTAAATACAAGTTTTGAGGTGATTTGTTACCCAACAATAGTAACTGAATTATAAGGTTAAGGTCCATCAGCCAGAGGATTTGGGATAAGAGAGTTAAGTCAAGGTTGACTATCCAAAGTGAAAGGTAAACAATGGAAAGGAGTGTGAGCATAGCAGAGGGATGAAGACGGAGGGAGGGTGGGGGTGGGTAATGGAGTCTGATTAGGCATGATTGGTGAGGGGTCTGTGACCTGGCCGACTACTTACCATCCTGCTCTTTAAGTAAGCTAAGGTTGTAGCCGCCTGCACTCTCCTAGCGTTTTATCATGGAAAATGTAAAACATGTAAAAGTGAAGCAGTTGAATCCCATATTCATTGCCCAGTTTCACCATGACCAACTCATGGCTAACTTTATATCCTGACTTATTTTCCCCTTCACGTTATTATTTTTTTTTCCTTCACGTTATTTTGAAGTAAACCTCAGTCATGATATACTGTGTGGGTGTTAGTTACTCAGTCATGTCTGACTCTTTGTGACCCCATGGACTGTAGACCGCAAAGCTCCTCTGTCCATGGGCTTTCCCAGGCAAGAATACTGGAATGGATAGCCATTCCCTTCTCCAGGGGATCTTCCTGACCCAGGGATAGAAGCTGGGTCTCTTGCACTGCAAGCAGATTCTTTACCATCTGAGCCACCAGGGAAACTCAATATTATATTATCCCTACATATTTCAGATATAGCTCTAAAAGATAAGGACTATTTTAAAAACATAACTGTAATAGTACTGTCATACCTAAAGCAATGAGAAATGAACTGTGCTGTGCTTAGTTCCTCAGTCGTGTCCAACTCTTTGTGACCCCATGGACTATAGCCCTCCAGGCTCCTCTGTCCATGGGAATTCTCCAGGCAAGAATACTGGAGTGGGTTGCCATGCCCTCCTCCAGGGGATCGTCCCAGCCCAGGGATCAAACCTGTGTCTCTTGTGTCTTCTGCATTGGCAGGGGAGTTCTTTGCTACTACCGCCACCTGGGAAGCCCCAATAATATCAGTACTGCCACAGAAATAAAATGCAATCTACTTGTGAATTTTATGGTTAAACAAATAAAAAGATTAATAGGTTTTAGGCTTCTCTGGTGGCTCAGATGGTAAAGAATCTGCCTGCAGTGCAGGAAACCAGGTTTGATCCCTGGGTTGGGCAGAGCCCCTGGAGAAGGGAATGGCAACCCACTCTAGTATTCTTGCCTGGAGAATCACATGGACAGAGGAGCGTGGTGGGCTACAGTCCACGGGGTCTCAAAGAGTTGAACATGACTGAGCAACTAACACTTCATTTAATCTAGAAGCTTGATCAGATTTAAGTTAAATTTTTGTCCAGACTACTTGAACGTTATGTTGTGTTTTTCCATTAGGGGACACATAGTAGACAGTGTTATGTCTTAGATCCGGTATATATTAGGTCTTGAAGATTATTTTATCATTCATCTTTTGTTTATTCAGTTCACTCGCTCAGTCGTGACCGACTCTTTGCGACCCCATGAACTGCAGCACGCCAGGCCTCCCTGTCCATCATCAGCTCCTGGAGTTTACCCGAATTCATGACCATTGAGTTGGTGATGCCATCTAACCATCTCATCCTCTGTCGTCCCCTTCTCCTCCTGCCTTCAATCTTTCCCAAATCAGGGTGTTTTCAAATGAGTTAGCTCTTCGCATCAGGTGGCCAAAATATTGGAGTTTCAGTTTCAGCATCAGTCCTTCCAGTGAACACCCAGGACTGGTTTCCTTTAGGATGGACTGGTTGGAATTCTTTGCAGTCCAAGGGACTGTCAAGAGTATTCTCCAACACCACAGTTCAAAAGCATCAATTCTTCTGCATTCAGCTTTCTTCACAGTCCAACTCTGGAAAAACCATAGCCTTGACTAGATGATGGACCTTTGTTGGCAAAGTAATGTCTCTGTTTTTAATATGCTCTCTAGGTTGGTCATAACGTTCCTTCCAAGGAGTAAGTGTCTTTTAATTTCATGGCTGCAATCACCATCTGCAGTGATTTTGGAGCCCAGAAAAATAAAATCAGCCACTGTTTCCACCGTTTCCCCATCTATTTGCCATGAAATGATGGGAATGGATGCCATGATCTTCGTTTTCTGAATGTTGAGCTTTAAGCCAACTTTTTCACTCTCCTCTTTCACTTTTGTCAAGAGTCTCTTTAGTTCTTTAGTTCTTCTTCACTTTGTGCCATAAGGGTGGTGTCATCTGCATATCTGAGGATATTGATATTTCTCCCGGCAATCTTGAGGCCTGGCGTTCTGAGGTTTGTTTATTAGCCTGAACATAACTATAAGGAGAAAACTCCCCTTCAGTTTGGTAATGTAAATAACAATTGTGGGTTTTTTGTTTTTAAGCTATTGTTTTAAAATTGTATAAAAATCAGTAAAAATGTCTCCTTTTTCATGGTGAGCTTTCTATTCATATCATAGTTTTTCTTAAAATTACTTTTGTTTCTTATCATAAGAATAACAGATTCATGATAGAAAATATGTAAAAGTGGAAAGAAGAAGAGAGAAAAACAGTGGCCTTGAATTATATCACCCAAAGACAACCCTGTGCACATTTTGGTTTATTGCCTCACAATCCTCTTCTCTAGGCATTAAACACTACTTTTTGTAACCATGCTGCTCTCACTTCAGTCGTGTCTGACTCTGTGTGACCCCATAGACGGCAGCCCACCAGGCTCCCCCGTCCCCGGGATTCTCCAGGCAAGAACACTGGAGTGGGTTGCCATTGCCTTCTCCAATGCATGAAAGTGAAAAGTGAAAGTGAAGTCACTCAGTCGTGCCCGACTCTTAGCGACCCCATGGACTGCAGCCCACCAGGCTCCTCTGCCCATGGGATTCTCCAGGCAAGAGTACTGGAGTGGGGTGCCATTGCCTTCTCCTTTGTAACCTTCTCCTTTGTAACCATAGTGTCATATATATTTGTATCCTGCTCTTTTTCATGTAATGGAACAAACATGCTTGTAGTAGTACAGTCTCTCCGTAAACATCGTTTAAAAGTCTTGCACAATATTTCAGTTTATAGACATTAAGCATTTAGAGTGTTGCTGATATCTTTTCATTTTGTAAATGTGTGATGAAGAGTGATGTATTTCACTCTTCTGTATTTGAGACTGTCCTTTGGAAATGCAATTTATTTCAAAAAGCTATGAAAAGTTTATGTGCAATGTAGCATAACAAAATCAAATAAGAACTCCACAATCTAACTATTCATTCAATAACCAAATATTTATTGAATTTCTGCTATGTCTCTATTCCAGACACTGGGATACAGTGGTAAACAAATAGACATGGTCTCTTCCTCTCATGGGGCTAATACAAGTCAGCCCTCCGTATCCATGAGTTCTTCATTCAACCAACCACAGATAAAAAATATTTGGGAAAAAAATTCCAGCAAGTTCGAAAAACAAAGTTGACTTTGTTGCACACTGGCAACTATTTGCATAGTGTTTACATTGTATTTACAGCTATTTATGTAGCATTTGCTGGCTTCCCAGGTGGCTCAGTGGTAAACAATCCATCTGCCAATGTAGGAGACAAGGATTCATTCCCTGAGTCAGGAAGATCCCTTGAAGAAGGAAATGGCAACCCACTCCAGTATTCTTACCTGGGAAATACCGTGCAAGGAGCCTGGAGGGCTACTGTACTTGGGCTCGAAAAAGAGTTGAACATGACGTAACAGTTAAACAATAACAACAACAATGTAGCATTTGCATCACATTCAGTTCAGTTCAGTTCAGTCGCTCCGTCGTGTCCGACTCTTTGCTACCCCATGAATCGCAGCACGCCAGGCCTCCCTGTCCATCACCAACTCCCGGAGTTCACTCAGACTCATGTCCATCGAATCAGTGATGCCATCCAGCCATCTCATCCTCTGTTGTCCCCTTCTCCTGCCCCCAATCCCTCCCAGCATCAGAGTCTTTTCCAGTGAGTCAACTCTTTGCATGAGGTGGCCAAAGTACTGGAGTTTCAGCTTTAGCATTATTCCTTCCAAAGAAATCCCAGGGCTGATCTCTTTCAGAATGGACTGGTTGGATCTCCTTGCAGTCCAAGGGACTCTCAAGAGTCTTCTCCAACACTACAGTTCAAAAGCATCAGTTCTTCGGCGCTCAGCTTTCTTCACAGTCCAACTCTCACATACATACATGACCACTGGAAAAACCATAGCCTTGACTAGATGGGACCTTTGTTGGCAAAGTAATGTCTCTGCTTTTCAATATGTTATCTAGGTTGGTCATAACTTTTCTTCCAAGGAGTAAGTGTCTTTTAATTTCATGGCTGCAGTCACCATCTGCAGTGATTTTGGAGCCCCCCAAAAATAAAGTCTGACATTGTTTCCACTGTTTCCCCATCTATTTCCCATGAAGTGATGGGACGAGATGCCATGATCTTCATTTTCTGAATGTTGAGTTTTAAGCCAACTTTTTCAGTCTCCACTTTCACCTTCATCAAGAGGCTTTTTAGTTCCTCTTCACTTTCTGCCATGTACAAATAATCTAGAGATAAGTTAAAGTATATGAGAGGATGTGTGTAGGTTATATGCAAATACTATGCCACTTGATATAAAGGACTTGAGTACCCATGAGTTTTTGTACCCATGTAGTGGGGGTGGTGATGGTGGTCTTAGAACCAACCCCTGCAGATACCAAGGGATGATTGATAGTTTCAGAGTGTGTATGGAAAGACAGATGATAAACAGGTAAATGCGATAATTTCAGACACTAATAAATATTGAGTTGGCTTAAAATGTCATTTGGGTTTTTCCGAATGAACTTTTTGGCCAACCCAATACTGTGAAGAAAACATAGCATGGAGGGGCTGCTTCAGAAAGAGTAGCTGTTTATGGGAGTCTGGCTAGAGACTAAGTTTGGAATAGTTGGAAGTATGCAGAACAATGATGAAGCAGAAAATAGGATACCAAAGTGTGCAAACATTCTATTGGTAGAAGAGAGAACAAATATTTTAGAATTAAAAGAAGTGATCTAGGACTTCCTGTGTGGCACAGTGGATAGGAATCTGCCTGCCAGTGCAAGGGACAAGAGTTTGGTCTCCAATCTGGGAAGATCCCACATGGCACAAGGCAACAGCCTGTGCCCCACGACTACTGAAGCCCATGTACCTAGAGCCTTTGCTCTGCAACAAGAGAAGCCACCGCGATGAGAAGCCTGCTCTGCAATGAAGAGTAGCCCCTGCTTGCCTCAACTAGAGAAAACCCACACAAAAGCTACGAAGATCCAGTGCAGCCAAAAATAAATAAATATTAAAAAAAAAAGTTCCAAAAAGAGCCCCAAAGTGAGTCTGCTGGTTTAAATCTGCCAGCCACATAAGAAGACTCTCCATATTCTCCATATATTCTCCACAAGGGCTACCATATTACCCAGCAATTTCACTCCTAGCTGTGTACCCAAGAGAAATGAAAACGTGTTACACAAAACTTGTATATGAATGTTCATGGTGGCTTTATGCATATTAGCCAAAGGTTGAAAACAGCCTAAATTCTATCAATTGGATAAACAAAATGTGGCATAGCCATGTAATGGAATATTATGCAACCATCAAGAGGAATGAAGTACTGATCAGTCCTACAACATGGATGAACCTTGAAAACATTAACCTACAAAGGAGCACATATAGCATGGTCCCGTTTATATGAAATGTACAGAGTAGACAAATCCATAGAGATGGAAAGTAGATTGGTGATTGCAAGGGGCTGGGAACCTGTGGGATGGGCAGTGAGTCTTAGTGGTTATGGAACTTTGTTTTATTTTTGGCTGCACTGTATGGCACGCTGGATCTTATTTCCTGACCAGGGATTGAATCTCTGCCCCCTGCAGTAGAAACATGGAGTCCTGTTTCCACTGGACTGCCAGGGAAATCCCAGAAACTTCTTTTGGGAGGGATAAAAATATTCTAAAATTGATTGTGGTAAAAATTGTGCAACTTTGTGAACATACTAAAAACCATTGAGTCATACATTTTTTTAAAAGGGTAAAATTTATGATTATGTGAGTTCTATTTCAATAAAGCTGTTATTGAAAAAGATATGCTGATACCCAACTCAAAAATGTTTCCAGATATTATGATATCTGGGATTTTCTTCAATATAATCAATTATTGAAGACTAAGGTTCTAGATGAAACAAGATTGGGCATAATTTGATAATTATTGGAGCTGAGTTGTATGTTTGTTATACAGTTGTCTCTGGATTTTTATATATTTGATATTTTTCATAATTAGCATTAACAATGTATTTTTTATTTAAGAACTGATTCTGGGGTAGTAATTTGCAGGTCATAACCATGAGAATCAGAATGGCTTGGTTAATAGCCAGGTCTCTGGAAGTAGTCTTCATATTTTATTTTTTTTTAATTTAATTTTATATTAGTGTATAGTTGACTTAAAATGTTGTGTTAGTTTCAGATATATAGCAAAGTGATTCATTTATACATATACATATATCCATTCTTTTCCAGATTCTTTTCCCATATAGGTTATTACAGAATACTGAGTAGCATTCCCTGTGCTATACAGTAGGTCCTTGTTGATTATTTTATAAACAGTAGTGTACATTTGTTAATCCTAAACTCCTAACTTATCCCTCTTGCCATGTTTCCCCTTTGGTAACTGTAAATTTATTTTCTAAGTCTGTGAGTCTGTTTCTATTTTGTAAATAAATTCATTTGTATCATTTTTTTTTTTTTTAGATTCCACATATAAGTGATATGATATTCATTTTTCTCTGTCTGAGTTACTTCACTTAGCATGATAATCTCTGGGTCCATCCATGTTGCTGACAATGGCATTATTTCATTCTTTTTTATGGCTGAGTAATATTCCATTGTATATATGTAGTGTGTCTTCTTTATCCATTTATCTGTTGATGGTCATTTAGGTTGTGTCCATGTCTTGGTCATTGTAAATAGTGTCTGATGAACACTGGGATGCATATATCTTTTTGTACTGTGGTTTTTATGGATATTTGCTCAGAAGTGGGATTGCTGGGTCATATAGTAGCTCTATTTTTAGTTTCTTAATAAACCTTCATACAGACTTTTATTTTCTTGGACTCCAAAATCACTGAAGATGGTGAGTGACTGTAGCTATGAAATTACAAGGTGCTTGCTCCTTGGAAGAAAAGCTATGATCAACCTACACAGCATATTAAAAAGTACAGACATTACTTTGCCAACAAAGGTCCATCTAGTCAAAGCTATGGTTTTTCCAGTAGTCACGTATGGATGCGAGAGTTGGACTCTAAAGAAAGCTGAGTGCAGAAGAACTGATGCTTTTGAACTGTGGTGTTGGAGAAGACTCTTGAGAGTCTCTTGGACTACAAGGAGATCAAGCCAGTCAATCCTAAAGGAAATCAGTCCTTCCAATGAATATTCAGCTGAAGCTGAAACTCCAATACTTTGGCCATCTGATGTGAAGAACTGACTGCTTAGAAAAGACCCCGATGTTGGGAAAGACTGAAGGCAGGAGGAGAAGGGGACGACAGAGGATGAGATGGCTGGATGGCATCACCAACTTGATGGACATGAGTTTGAGTAAACTCCGGGAGTTGGTGATGGACAGGGAGGCCGGGTGTGCTGCAATTCATGGGGTTGCAAAGAGTCGGACACGACTGAGTGATTGAACTGAACTGAACTGATTCTGACTGGTGTGAGGTAATACCACATTAGAGTTTTGATTTGCATTTCTCTATTAAAATGTTGAGTATCATTTAATGTGCTTTTTAGCCATCTGTATGTCTTTGGAGAAATGTCTGTTTAGATCTGCCCATTTTTTGATTGTGTTGTTTGTTTTTTTCAATATACAGCTTCAATATACAGTTTGTATATTTTGAAGGTTAACCCCTTGTCAGTTGCTCTGTTTCCAATTATTTTCTCGCAATCTTCATATTTTAGATCCTGGTTTTCCTCTTTTACTCTGGGAAAGCCATGTAACTTCTTTGTGCCTCAGTTTCACCATCTATAAAACAGAGTCATAAAACACTCTCACCTAGGGATATTACAGGATTAAATGAGTTAATATTTACAAAGTGCTTGAAACACTAATACTTGGTAAGCATTATGTATATTTACCTTTTCATTAAAAACAAGAAAGGGATATGCGTTGCAACCATCAAAAAGGGATACGGATTGCAACCCATTAAGTTTAATTTTATGACAAAGAGTTCAGTTTTGGCAACATCATTGCCATCTTGGAACTTGGCTATCTCCTTCCGAAAATCCATTTTATTTGATTAAATTAATTAATTACTTAATTTTTGGCCATGCCACATGGCATGTGGTATCCTAGTTCCCCAACTAGGGGTTGAACCTATGTCCTCCACGTTGGAAACACGAGGTCTTCACTACTGGACTGGCAGGAAAGTTTCCCATTTCACTTTGTATTTCTGGTATCTTGTGCAAAGGGATGGTGTTAGCACCTGCACCTCCATCCTCTTGCTTCCCTGAGTGTGGGTGTCCTCAGCAAAATGAAATACATTGGAATGGGGACAGGACCATCTCACTCAAGTGAAACTCATTTTGATTGACCACGCGTAGTTGATCACAAATGGGATGAATTCTTTCCTCTTTTTAAAGAAAGAACTTTATCTTCCCTCCTCTCTCACTTTAAAATTGAGAATATGCTTTTGCTTTTGAAACTCATCTACGGGGAGACAAGTGCTGCTGACATGCCCCAAATGACGTGCTCTTCAGATGCTAATACAGATCAGGAACTGATGGGCGGCTTGTCCACCTTAGGCTGCTGTTCCCAGACACTTAGCATCATTTGTCAGACGCTCTGGGAAAGTGTTTACACAGACTGTGTTGAAACAGGTCCCCTCTGGCTGCCTCTCACTGCTGCCTTACACATACAGTTGACCCTGGCAGCCATTTTCCTGCCTGCCATGGAGTGGGAGGAGAGAGGAGATAATCGTGCTGCTCAGCCTCTCATTATGTTAAGAGTTTTCTGCTTTGGTGCTTGAAAATTCTCTGTCTGCCCTGAAAGCATGCAGTAGCCCCAGTTAGAGGGCCAGGTTCAGGTTTCCTCTTCTCTACATCAGTAAGTACTTTTGGTGTCATTTTTTTCTTGTCAGGAAAGATTTTCCACTGGTTTTTCTTCCGTGGCTGAAGTTGTGACTCTTGGTTCTGACTCTGGTCTTGGGTTGGGTCCATGAATGACCTGCATGGAGACAGTCTTTATTTTGCAGAAGGAGTTATTAACTTTTCCTTGCTATCCACAAACCCACCTCACCCACTTTCAACCCCTTGAACCCTAGACATGCATCCATTCCTTTAATTGTTCAGTAAGCATTATATCTACTACTGTGGGCAAGAATCCCTTAGAAGAAATGGAGTAGCCCTTATAATCAACAAAAGAGTCTGAAATGCAGTACTTAGGTGCAATCTCAAAACCAACAGAAGGATCTCTGTTCGTTTCCAAGGCAAACCATTCACTGTCACAGTAATCAAAATCTATGCCCCAACCTGTAATGCTGAAGAAGCTGAAGTTGAATGGTTCTATGAAGATCTACAAAATCTTCTAGAACTAACATCCAAAAAAGATGTCCTTTTCATTATAGGAGACTGGAATGCAAGAGTAGGAAGTCAAGAGATACCTGGAGTAACAGGCAAGATTGGCCTTGCAGTATGATATGAAGCAGGGCAAAGGCTAACAGAGTTTTGCCAAGAGAACACACTGGTCATAACAAACACCCTCTACCAACAACACAAGAGAAGACTCTACACATGGACATCACCAGATGGTCAATACCGAAATCAGATAGATTATATTCTTTGCAGTCAAAGATGGAGAAGCTCTATCAGTTCAGTTCAGTTCAGTTCTGTCACTCAGTCATGTCCGACTCTTTGAGACCCCATGAATTGCAGCACGCTAGGCCTCCCTGTCCATCACCAACTCCCGGAGGTCACCCAAACTCTCCATCGAGTTGGTGATGCCGTCCAGTCATCTTATCCTCTGTTGTCCCCTTCTCCTCCTGCTCCCAGTCCCTCCCAGCATCAGAGTCTTTTCCAATGAGTCAGCACTTCGCATGAGGTGGCCAAAGTATTGGAGTTTCAGCTTTAGCATCATTCCTTCCAAAGAACACCCAGGGCTGATCTCCTTTAGAATGGACTGGTTGGATCTCCTTGCAGTCCAGGGACTCTCAAAAGTCTTCTCCAACACCACAGTTCAAAAGCATCAATTCTTCGGCGCTCAGCTTTCTTCACAGTCCAACTCTCACACCCATACATGACCCCTGGAAAAACCATAGCCTTTACTAGACAGACCTTTGTTGGCAAAGTAATGTCTCTGCTTTTGAATATGCTATCTAGGTTGGTCATAACTTTCCTTCCAAGGAGTAAGCATCTTTTAATTTCATGGCTGCAATCACCATCTGCAGTGATTTTGGAGCCCAGAAAAATAAAGTCTGACACTGTTTCCACTGTTTCCCCATCTATTTCCCATGAAGTGATGGGACGAAATGCCATGATCTTCATTTTCTGAATGTTGAGCTTTAAGCCAACTTTTTCACTGTCCTCTTTCACTCTCATCAAGAGGCTTTTTAGTTCCTCTTCACTTTCTGCCATAAGGGTGGTGTCATCTGCATATCTGAGGTTATTGATATTTCTCCTGGCAATCTTGATTCCAGCTTGTGCTTCTTCCAGCCCAGCGTTTCTCATGATGCATATAAGTTAAACAAGCAGGGTGACAATATACAGCCTTGACGTACTCCTCTTCCTATTTGGAACCAGTCTGTTGTTCCGTGTCCAGTTCTAACTGTTGCTTCCTGACCTGCATATAGGTTTCTCAAGAGGCAGGTCAGGTGGTCTGGTATTCTCATCTCTTTCAGAATTTTCCACAGTTTATTGTGATCCACACAGTCAAAGGCTTTGGCATAGTCAATAAAGCAGAAATAGATGTTTTTATGGAACTCTCTTGCTTTTTTGATGATCCAGCAGATGTTGGCAATTTGATCTCTGGTTCCTCTGCCTTTTCGAAAATCAGCTTGAACATCTGGAAGTTCACAGTTCACATATTGATGAAGCCTGGCTTGCAGAATTTTGAGCATTACTTTACTAGCGTGTGAGATGAGTGCAATTGTGCTGTAGTTTGAGCATTCTTTGGCATTGCCTTTCTTTGGGATTGGAATGAAAACTGACCTTTTCCAGTCCTGTGGCCACTGCTGAGTTTTCCAAATTTGCTGGCATATTGAGTGCAGCACTTTCACAGCATCATCTTTCAGGATTTGAAATAGCTCCACTGGAATTCCATCACCTCCACTAGCTTTGTTCATAGTGATGCTTTCTAAGGCCCACTTGACTTCACATTCCAGGATGTCTGGCTCTAGGTGAGTGAGCACACCATCGTGATTATCTGGGTTGTGAAGATCTTTTTTGTACAGTTCTTCTGTGTATTCTTGCCACCTCTTCTTAATATCTTTTGCTTCTGTTAGGTCCGTACCATTTCTGTCCTTTATCGAGCCCATCTTTGCATGAAAATTTCCCTTGGTATCTCTAATTTTCTTGAAGAGATCTCTAGCCTTTCCCATTCTGTTGTTTTCCTCTATTTCTTTGCATTGATTGGTGAGGAAGGCTTTCTTATCTATACAGTCAGCAAAAACAAGACCAGGGACTGACTGTGGCTCAGATCATCAACTCCTTATTACCAAATTCAGACTTAAATTGAAGAAAGGAGGGAAAACCATTAGGCCATTCAGGTATGACCTAAATCAAATCCCTTACAATTATACAGTGGAAGTGAGAAATAGATTCAAGGGATTAGATCTGATAGAGTGCCTGAAGAACTATGGACAGAAGTTCGTGATACTGTACAGGAGTTAGGGACCAAGACCATTCCCAAGAAAAAGAAATGCAAAAAAGCAAAATGGTTGTCTGAGGAGGGCTTACAAATAGCTGAGAAAAGAAGAGAGGCAAAAGGCAAAGGAGAAAAGGAAAGATATGCCCATTTGAATACAGAGCTCCAAAGAATAGCAAGGAACAATAAGAAAGCCTTCTTCAGTGATCACTGCAAAGAAATCGCAGTGATCAATTTCGTGGTGACTGCAGCCACAAAATTAAAAGATGCTTGCTCCTTGGAAGAAAAGCCATGACCAATCTAGACAGCATATTAAAAAGCAGAGACATTACTTGCCAACAAAGTTCCATCTAGTCAAAGCTATGGTTTTTCCTGAGTCATGTATGGATGTGAGAGTTGGACTATAAAGAAAGCTGTGTGCCAAAGAATTGATGCTTTTGAACTGTGGTGTTGGAGAAGACTCTTGAGAGTCCCTTGGACTGCAAGGAGATCAACCTATAGTCAATCCTAAAGGAAAGCAGTCCTGAACAGTCATTGGAAAGACTGATGCTGAAGCTGAAACTCCAGTACTTTGGCCACCTGATGTGAAGAACTGACTCCTTAGAAAAGACCCTGATGCTGGGAAATATCGAAGGCAGGAGGAGAAGGGGATGGCCGAGGATGAGATGGTTGTATGGCATCACCTACTCGATGGACATGAGTTTGGGCAAGCTTTGCGAGTTGGTGATGGACAGGGAAGTGTGCTGCAGTCCATGGGGTTGCAAAGAGTTGGACAAGACTGAGTGACTGAACTGAAGCATTTATTGGTTTTCACTATGTGTGTAATGCTGCACTCACAGCTTTGGGGTCTCCACCAAAATGAAGAAAGGAGGAAAAGTGGTTCTTGTCTTTGTGGAAAACCAAATTTCTAGTCGGAGAGCTAAAGTGTATATGCAGAAGTTCTCACAGCAAGTTAGCAGTGTCTTTTAGAAAATTCTCTTGCTTGCTTGTAACTCTTACATCTTTTATCAGGCATTGTAATTTTCCATGTGCAATAGAAACTTCCCCTGTATTCTATTCTACTTCTTCTCTTTATTTGAATTATCCTCTATAAGAAGCAAAGGACTTTATTTTGATCCTTTTGTATCCTTCACCCATCCTGGCACACATGGCAAGTGTGTTTCCCTTCCATCTTTTCTTCCTTTCTTCCTCCTTCCCATCTCTCTCCCTCCCTCCCTCCTTCTCTTTCCTTCTGCTTTCCCTTTTTCCTTTCTTCCATCCTTCCTAGTTTTTGGATTGTGATAAAGATTTTATGTGAAGCATCAATAGAGTTAGGGTTACTCTTTTTGGTTTATCTTCTTCATATTGACTCCCAGTTGCATCCTGGATAGCAGATGCAAAGGACTTGAAATGGAAGCAAGTTTGGCATCTTCAGGGAGAGAGAAAGAGGGCAGAGTGGTCGGACCATGGTGACTGGAGTATGAGTGAAATGTATTTGAAGAGTTTGAATGGTGGCCAGTTCATGTAGGGCTTTGAATACTGTATTGTGCAGATATTTTTCCTGGTTCAGTGGGAAATGTTGGAAAGTTTTAAGTATGATAGTTCATTTAATTTATACTATTAAAGAATATTCTAATGGCTGCCCAGAGGATGGACAGTAGTGGGGCAAGTTGCACGGGGACCAGTTAAAAGACCATTACAATTCAGGGATGAGATTAGAATGGCTTAATCAGGGTCATAGCAGAGGGTCACATGGTCAGTAAGTGGTGAATAGATACTCACTCATGTCTGATCCATTCCCTGACCAGCCTAGAGCAACAGTTGAAGGCTGTGCAGGATCTCAGAGTGATGATGGAGAGAGTAGTCTCCTGCTACAACTAGGAGAGAAGCTGCTGGGTTTGAGGCTGGCTTTCATTTTATTTCTCTGTTGTAACTCATGAGCATGCAATTTCATTATGAAAAATTTGAAAAACCAGAGGGAGTGTTTATTTCCTGAAAAATGTCAACAATCAAAATTGGAAAAAGAAGAAATAGAAAATTAGTATTGATGAGAGTAAAAAGATAATTCAAATGTATTGAAAAGACCCAGGCACAGATGGTTTCAGAGCAATTATCTAATCTTTAAAGAATGAATAATTCCATTGTTTTTCAAGTGATTCCAGGTCATGTAAAAAAACAGACATCTCTCCAAATGGTTTCATGAAACCATCATAACTATAATACTGAAACCTATGAAAGTCAGGAAAAATAGACAAATCTCATTTATGATATAGATATAAAAATTATAAATAAAATGTTAGCAAAAAAATCTGGTATAAGGCAAAGGAATAATACATTTTGATCAAATATTTTTATTTTAGGAATTTAAGGATAATCAATAGCAAGAAATCTGACAACATAATTTTATTATACCAGCATATCGTGATTATTTTACTAGATATGGAAGAGTATTTATTTAATAAAAGTTAACTTTCAGTCCCAATTAAACTAGAAGTAACATGGAAACAGAAGAGGATTCTTTGAGGTAGTACATTTTGGCTGACAACCATTATTTGTCCTATTATTAAAAAATTAAGCTTTCTTATCTTTATGATAAAATACAAGTATTTTGAACTTACTAACCAAATTCAGATTGCAAACAGTTGGCCAGCTAACCAAATAAATTTCCAAAGAACTAGTTAGCCAGATGAGTTCTTCTTTTTTAACTAACCACCAAACTCTTTTATGTTACAAAATGCTCAAGACATTCTCCTAATTACTGTGATACAACTGTGAGGTGTTAGTTGTTTGCCTGAGAGCAGGACATTGTCTAGACAGAAGGTCAAGGGGATGAATGCAGCCTAATTTGATGAATGACTTTCCCCTGTGTTCCTGAGTCTTTGTTTACACATTAATTAACAGTGTGACTGGTTATTTCCAGTTTATTGCAGATTTAATTAAAATATAACTATGCACCAAAACATGATAATCCTAAAACCAAATCATAACAGCTATTTCTATTAAAGTTTGGAACCGATTAGAGGTGTCCACTGTCACCATTATAACTGATGCTAGTGATGTGGTGAGACAATGTGTACCTGCGCACTCAGTCATGTCTGAGTCTACGCGACCCCATGAACTGTAGCCTGCCGGGCTCCTCTGTCCATGGGATTCTCCAGGCTAAGAACACTGACGTGGATCACCATGCCCTCCTCCAGGGGATCTTCCCAGCCCAGAGATTGAACCCACGTCTCCTGCATTGGCAGGTGGATTCTTTACCTCTGAGCCACCTGGGAAGCCAGTGAGGCAATAATATACAGTAACTGATGTAAATTTGGGGGAAGAAAATAGTGAAAACTATCACTAAAAAAAAAACATTTAATTTTATATTGAAGTACAGCTGATTAACAGTGTTGTGATAGTTTCAGGTGGACAGCAAACGTATTCAGCCATACATATGCATGTATTCATTTTCCCCAAGCTCCCCTTCCATCCAGGCTGCCAGGTAACAATGAACAGAGTTCCCTTTGCTGTACAGTAGGTCCTTGTTGGTTGTCCATTTTAAATCTAGTAGTGTGTACATGCTCATCCCAAACTTCCTATTTCTTCCCCCAGCAACCATAAGTTCATTCTCTAAATCTATGAGCCTCTTTCTGGAGAACTATCACTTTTGCTGATGATACGGCTTTGTATGTAGAAGACCCATGATACCAGTAAGTAAAAACACAAGAAGTAATAAGAAAGTTTGGTTAGTTGACTGCCATAAGATTCTTATACAAGAATCAGTCATTTCCCCTATTTTAATAATAAGCACCAAGTAAGGGAAATAGAAAAATAGCATTTATACATAAGTGACAAAAACTACAACATACTTAGGAATGAACTTTAAAGGAAAAGCATAGGAATACTATGAAGAAAATTATAAAATAATCTTATATGACCTAAAACAAGATATGAACAAATGGTTAAGACAATGTTTTTAAATGAGAAGGAAATGTAAGACAAATGTCAATTTCCCCCAAAGTAGTATAAGCTGATTAAATCTAGATTAGAATACCAAAGGGCACTAACTCTCTGGACTGGAAAAAATTATCTTAAAGTTTAGGAGTAAGAATAGGTGTGTGATAATAATCGAGACAAATTTGAAAACATAGACTAGCAAAGGAGGGACTCTAATCAGATGTTAGAACATCCTATAAAGCCATTCAAGTCACAACAATATGGCAGTAGGAATAGGCAAATAGATAAAAAGTGGGTCAAAGAAAGAATACAAAAATATATTTTAGTGTATAAGAGAATTTAAAAGGCAAGAAACCAGTATTTTACTATGTTGGGAGAAGTTAGAATTAGTTCAGTTTAGTTCAGTTGCTCAGTCATGTTCGACTCTTTGCGACCCCGTGAATTGCAGCACGCTAGGCCTCCCTGTCCATCACCAACTCCTGGAGTTCACCCAAACTCATGTCCATCGAGTCGGTGATGCCATCCAGCCATCTCATCCTCTGTCGTCCCCTTCTTCTCCTGCCCCCAATCCCTCCCAGCATCAGAGTCTTTTCCAATGAGTCAACTCTTCACATGAGGTGGCCAAAGTACTGGAGTTTCAGCTTTAGCATCAGTCCTTCCAAACAACACCCAGGGCTGATCTCCTTTAGAATGGACTGGTTGGATCTCCTTGCAGTCCAAGGGACTTTCAAGAATCTTCTCCAACACCACAGTTCAAAAGCATCAATTCTTCGGCGCTCAGCTTTCTTCACAGTCCAGGAAAAACCATAGCCTTTACTAGACAGACCTTTGTTGGCAAAGTAATGTCTCTGCTTTTGAATATGCTATCTAGGTTGATCATAATAGTAAATCTAGAAGAAGAGTAAGATTAGTAACCCTAGAAGAAAGATTTGACCCTTACATTATACCATGTACAAATATAATTTAAAAATTTTTTAGTATTGTAAATGAAGAAAAAATACTGTAATGAAAATTCTGGGAATTTAAAAGTTGTACTGTATATGTATTTTTTTTGCTTAAATATTTTTGACTGCATTTACATATTTAATATAACTACCTATTTTAAGAGCATCTTTTATTGATAGTTTCTTTTAGTGTGCAAAAGTTTTTGAGTTTAATCAGGTCCCATTTGTTTATTTTTATTTCCATTACTCTGGGAGACAGATACAAAAAAAAACATTGCTGCAGTTTCTGTCAAAGAGTGTTGTGCTTATGTTTTCCTGTAGGACTTTTATAGTATCCAGCCTTACATTTATGTCTTTAATCCATTTTGAGTTTATCTTTGTATGTGATGTGAGAAAATGTTCTAATTTCATTCTTTTACTTGTAGTTCTCTACTTTTCCTAGCACCACTTACTGAAGAGACTATCTTTACATCATTATGTATTCTTGCCTCCTTTCTTGTAGACTAATTGACATATGGGCATGGGTTTATTCCTGGGCTCTTAATTCTGTTCCATTGATCTATGTGTCTGTTTTTGTATCAGTACCATGCTATTTTGATTACTGTAGCTTTGTAGGATGGTCTGAAGTCATGGAGTATGATACCTCTAGCTTTATTCTTTTTTCTCAAGATTGCTTTGAAAATTCTGGGTCTTTTGTGGTTCCATCTAAATTATTCATTCTAGTTTTCTGGGATTATTCTAATTCTTTGAGAAATGTCATGAATATTTTGATAGGCATTGCATTAAATCTGTAGATTGCTTTGGGTAGTACAGTCATTTAAATAAAATTCTTCTAATCCATGAACATGAGATATCTTTCCAATACATCTATTAATTTCTGTATTTATAAATTAAAGACCATGATTTTACACCAATATATTAATTTCCAATCCAACATCACAGATGTAATCTAGTTTTTTTTCTTTTCCATCCTCATTTAAAAGTTTAATTGTTTAAATTCCTTTTACACATATTTTTCGTGTGAATTTTGAATAATATGTTTTCTAGTTTTCCCATTCAGTTATTTGCCATCTTCAATCAGAGAGACTGAAAAGAAAATTTAAAATTAAATATTTATTGTTCAAAATGTACAAGCTTAATTAAGCATAGAGAAAATTTAAATGCTCATTCAAATTGATTTTTTGTTTAAGTTTGTAGAATTTATGGTTCTGAAGTTATTAAAGCTGAAAATTTCATGAAGACTTCAGGAACATCCTTTTTTTATTTGATTAATCCCCCTTATGCAATCAATTTCTCATCCCTGCCATCATGCCCACTCCTGTGTGATGCCCTGTTCCTTGGACCCATCATTCCTATGCCAGGCTGCTCTTCCACAGGGATGCCCTGCTCACCCTGCTGGGACTCTGACTCCCTGTGTCTCAAGGTGGAGGTGACCTCTTACCCTGCCTGTCCTTCTTATCTTCCTAAGATGCCACCTCCATCCTCTGGGCTACCGTGTCCACCCTCTCCCTAGTCCTGAGGTGTAAATTCCTATATCTCTTAGAAGTGGGTTCATCTAATACATTTAGAACTGAATTATTTAGGAAAGGAAGACAGGGGGAAAATGGAAGTGAAAGGAAGAGGAAGAAGAGGAATAATTTGTTTTTAGCCTTCTATCAGTTTATTCAAAGATATAAATTTCCCTCTGTGTACTATTTAGATGCATCTCATAGATTTTAATATATGATACTTTCATTGTCATTTAGTTATAAGTAGCTTCTAATGTTTTGTTTAACCCAAGCTTTATTAATTTATTTAAATAAATGAGGCTTTCAATCAAGCTCTGTAAAATGAAAATCTAAAAGTCATTTTACTCTTTTTCCCTAGGAATGTTAAATGCCAGTGATCCCCTTCTGGCTTAACAAAGAAAGTCAACAAGTATTTATATCTTTAAGATGCCATTTTAAATATTATCACCAGGGCAACACATTATAAAATAACCCATCAGTGTTATAAGCCTCTTAGAGATGAGGAACTATTTCCCCAGGATATAACAACAGATTCTGAAGTCTGGATGTCTTATAAATCTTTGTTAGATTAAAGTTGTCAGGTGAGTTTTATGATGCAGAATATTCTGTGCTTCTCTGGCAGCTTCAGGGGGAAGTGGAAATATTTACTTCTTATTTTGTAAAAACTTTTCACCAGAATTAAATGAGTCTCTACTTTTTCAAGGCTAAATGTTAAAAATGTATGAAAAGAAAAAGAGACAGTTCTGAAAAGCACCCAAAGTCAGTTTGGAATGGGTTATATAAATTTCATATCTACTTTACTATTTTAATTTTAATCTGAGAATTAAGTGTTCTATACTTTTGCTCTTTGTTTCCTACTTAAGCTATTAATTTCTGAAAATGATGACTTAAAAATTTCTAAGTAGACTAATTTATTACATTGTTGTCTCAATTCTTGTTCTATATGTTTTAAAGCTTTATTACTAAGTACATATATATTCATGATCATTATATCTTCTTGGGCCCTAGTTCCCTGATGCTAATATGTGCTACCCCTATGTATCCTGTATGTTGTTTTTCATATTTTAATATTCTTTTTTGTCTCATATTAAAATTGCTATATTGAATTTCTTCTGGTTTATATCTTTTGTTTAAATCCCCTGGTTTATATCCTGTTTAACTCTTCTCATCTGTTTTAAAATATTAAAAAAAATTGACCCACCACCTGACTCAAGATCTAAAATAGTAATAATTAAATCTGCCTAGTACTTCTCTCGGAGAAGGCAATGGCAACCCACTCCAGTACTCTTGCCTGGAAAATCCCATGGATGGAGGAGCCTGGTAGGCTGCAGTCCATGGGGTCGCACAGAGTCAGACATGACTGAGCGACTTCACTTTCACTTTTCACTTTAATGCATTGGAGAAGGAAATGGCAACCCACTCCAGTACTCTTGCCTGGAGAATCCCAGGGACGGCGGAGCCTGGTGGGCTGCCATCTATGGGGTCGCACAAAGTCGGACATGACTGAAGCGACTTAGCAGCAGCAGCAGCAGCAGTACTTCTCTTCCCTACCTTCCTATCCCATTTACCTCTTTCCCTCAAAGATAGTAGCTATATCATTACTTTGTTTTAAAAAATTATTTTATCACATGTACATAAACAAAATGTTTTTTATTATCTGATTTTGAACTTTAAAAAGAGTGTACACACTGCATGTAGTGTTATGGGACTTGCTTTTATCATTCAGTATCATGCTACTCATATTCATCCATATTCTGTATTACTGCAGTTCATTAATTTTTACTGCTATAAGGTATTTCACAATTTGAATATATCATCCTATCAAAGGATTTTAACTTTTTTTTGCTGTTACAAGCAGTGCTGTCACAAACTCTTCCTGTGCAAGAATTTCTTTTGGGCATATACTTAGGAGTGGTATTGCTAAAGCATAAGTTATGCAAATATTCAACTTGGGAAGCTGATTTTATTTTGTCATCTATCTATCATTTATCTGTGCTGCATACAAAATGCTGTATGTAATAATCACTTTATTTTCAATCTTTTCACATCATTGTGCTTTCAGTATGCTTTCAGTATGACTCTTAAAAGTAATAGTTGTTCGATTTTTTCCCCCCACAATCTAAACCAAGAATTCAATTTATGTAACTTATTATTTAGAACTTCTTGCTGTTTTATTTTATGCTTTCAGTATTTTTTACTTTAGGCTTTCTGATGAGTATGCAGTATCTCATCACGGTTTTAGTTTAAATTTCCTAATGGTTAATGATATTAAAGGGCTTCCCAGGTGGCTCTGGTGGCTCAGCTGGTAGACTCCACCTGCAATGCAGGAGACCTAGGTTTGATCCCTGGGTTGGGAAGATCCCCTTTGAGAAAGGAATAGCTACCCACTCCCAGTATTTTGGCCTGGAGAATTCCATGGAGTATATAGTCCGTGGGGTTGCAAAGAGTTGGACACGACTGAGCAACTTTCAGGTAGCTCAGTGGTAAAGAGTCCTTCTGCCAATGCAGGAGACTCAGGAGACACAGGTTTGATCCCTGGGTCAGGAAGAGCCCCTGGAGAAGGAAATGGCAACCCACTCCAGTATTCATGCCTAAAAAATTCCGTGGACAGAGGAGCCTAGAGGGCTATAGTCTATGGGGTTGCAAAGAGTCGGACATGACTGAGTGACTGAACACAATGCTATTAAACATATTTTTATCTGTTTATTTGCCTCCTGTGTGTCTTCTTTGGTGAAATGTCTCTTCATGTATTTTGCCAATGTTCTAACTAAATCTGGTCTGATCTGACTCATGTGCTTCCTCACTCAGTCATGTCCAACTCTTTGTAACACCATGGACTATATAGCCCACCAGGCTCTTCTGTCCATGAAATTTTTCAGGCAAGAAATACTGGAGTGGGTTGCCATTTCTTTCTCCAGGGATCTTCTCAACCCAGGGATTGAACCTGTGTCTCCTGTGTCTTCTGCATTGCAGACAGATTCTTTACCTGCTGACCCATCTGGGAAGTCTCTAACTGAATATTTTTTTATTTTTGATGTTTGTGTTTTCTTTACATATCCTAGACACCCATTCTTTGTCAAACACATGGTTTTCAAATATTTTCTTCCAATTTGTAGCTTACTTTTTCATCTTTTTAACTATTTCTTTTATTTATTTAAAATAAAAACTGGGTGCTTCACACAGCACAAGTTTTTTTAAAGTTGAATGATGTACAATTTATCAATATTTTCCTTCATGGATTGTGCTTTTGGCTTGAAGTCTAAAAACTTGTTGTCAGCTCTAGATTCCAAGGATTTCTTCTTTTTTCCTAAAAGTTTTTGTAGTTTTATGTCTTATATTTAAGTCTGTGATTTATTTTGCTTAATTTTTGTATAAGGTGTGAAAATTAGGCCATTATTTTGTCTGTGAATATCTAATTATTGCACCACCATTTGATAAAACAACTGTCTTTCCTCCATTGAGTGTTTTTGCACTTTTGTAAAAAATCCATTAGATATATTTGTCTACATCTATTGCTGGATTGTGTTTTCTGGTCCATTAGTGTATGTATCTTATCTATATATACAATAGATCTTGCTGAAATGTTTATAGGAATTGCATTAAATTTATCTTTTTGGGGAAAATTGACATCTTTACTATGTCACGTTTTCCAGCCCATGAACATGGTATGTCTGTGTATTTCTTGAGTTCTTTGACTTCTTTCATTAGTGTTGTGTAGTTTATAGCATGGTTTGCCAGATTTATACCTGAGTCTAAGTTTTTGAATGATTGTCAGTGTTACCATATTTTTAAATTTTAGTGTCTATGTGGTCATGCTAGTGTGTATAGAAATAAAACCAATTTTCAATATTCTGTACTCTGTGATCTTGCTGAATAACATACTAGTTCAAGGTCTTTTAAAAAAATGTTGTAGATTCCTATGAAGTTCTTTTTCTTGAGTTCCTTTTCTTCCTTATTGTAATGGTTAGAACTTCCAGCACTATGTTGAATAAAAATGTTCAGAGTGGACATTTTTGGGTTATTCCTGATGTTAGGTAAAAGCATTCAATCTATTACCATTAAGTATAATGTTAGCTATGGGGTTTTTTGTTAGATGTTCTTTATTAATTTGAAGGTGTTCCCCTCTGTAGCTATTTGTCTAAGAGTTTTGATCATGAATGAGTGTTGAATTTCATCAAATATCTTTTATGCATTGATTGATATGATCATATGATTTTTCCTCTTAACCTGTTAATCTGTTGGTCTGCACTGACTGAATTTTGAGTATTGAACCAACCTGTATACCTGGAGTAAAATCTACCTAAACTTGTTGTATATGGGCTTCCCTAGTGGCTCACATGGTAAGGAATCTGCCTGCAATGTGGGAGACTAGAGTTCAGTCCCGTCATGAACTGTGATGGGACTGAACTGGGGTCAGAAAAATTGAATTGACGTCTGAACTGGGATCAGAAAAATCCCCTGGAAAAGGGAATGGCTACCCACTCCAGTAATCTTGCCTGGAGCATTCCATGGACAGAGAAGCCTGGCGGGCTCAGTCCATGGGGTCCCAAAGAGTTGGACATGATTGAGCAACTAACACACCTCCATACACACACCCCCACACATCCACACACACATACACACACAAGTTGTATAAATCTTTTTTGCATGTTAATTAATTATAAATGCTAATATTTTGTTAAGGACTTTCATGTCTATATTCATGAGCAAAATTTGTGTCTAGTATTTCTTTTTTTGTACTGATTTGCCTGGTTTGGCATTAGGATAATTCTTGCTTCCTAAAATGAAGAGTTTTCTGTATTCCAGAAGAAATTGTATAAGTTTAGGGTAGAATTTTCTAAAAAGTCTGGTGGAATTCTTCAGAAAATTCATCTGTTTTTTAAAATAGACTTTACTTTTAAGAGCAGTGTTAAGTTCATTGTAATATTGTGCAGAAGTTCAGTTCAGTTCGGTCGCCCAGTCATGTCCGACTCTGCGACCCCATGGACCACAACACGCCAGGCCTCCCTGTCCATCACCAACTCCCAGAGTCTACCCAAACTCATGTCCATTGAGTTGGTGGTGCCATCCAACCATCTCATCCTCTGTTGTCCCCTTCTCCTCCTGCCTTCAATCTTTTCCAGCATTAGGGTCTTTTCCAATGAGTCAGGTCTTTGCATCAGCTGGCCAAAGTAATTCGAGTTTCAGCTTCAACATCAGTCCTTCCAATGAACACTCAGGACTGATCTGCTTTAGGATGGACTGGTTGGATCTCCTTCTAGTCCAAGGACTGCAAGAGTCTCTCCAAGCACTCTCAAGAGTCTTCTCCAACACCACAGTTCAAAAGCATCAATTCTTTGGCACTCAATTTTCTTTATAGTTCAACTCTCACATCCATACATGAGTACTGGAAAAATCATAGCCTTGACTAGACAGATCTTTGTTGGCAAAGTAATGTCTCTGCTTTTTAATATGCTGTCTAGGTTGGTCATAACTTTCCTTCCAAGGAGTAAGCATCTTTTAATTTCATGGCTGCAGTCACCATCTGCAGTGATTTTGGAGCCCCCCAAAATAAAGTCAGCCACTGTTTCCACTGTTTCCCCATCTATTTGCCATGAAGTGATGGGACCAGATGCCATGATCTTAGTTTTCTAAATATTGAGTTTTAAGTCATTTTTTTCACTCTCCTCTTTCACTTTCATCAAGAGGCACTTCAGTTCTTCTTCAGTTTCTGCCATAAGGGTGGTGTCATCTGCGTATCTGAGGATATTGATATTTCTCCCGGAAATCTTGATTCCAGCTTGTGCTTCATCCAGCCCAGCATTTCTCATGCATATAAGTTAAATAAGCAGAGTGACAATATATAGTCTTGACTTTGGAAACAGTCTGTTGTTCCATGTCCGGTTCTAACTGTTGCTTCCTGACCTGCATACAGATTTCTCAAGAAGCAGGTCAGGTGGTCTGGTATTTCCTTCTCTTTCAGAATTTTCCACAGTTTATTGTGATCCACACAGTCAAAGGCTTTGGCATAGTCAATAAAGCAGAAGTAGGTGTTTTTCTGGAACTCTCTTGCTTTTTCAATAATCCAGCAGATGTTGGCAATTTGATCTCTGTTTCCTCTGCCTTTTCAAAAACCAGCTTGAACGTCTATAAGTTCACAGTTCATGTATTGGTGAAGCCTGGCCTGGAGAATTTTGAGCATTACTTTACCAGTGTGTGAGATGAGTGCAATTGTGCTGTAGTTTGAGCATTCTTTGGCATTGCCTTTCTTTGGGATTGGAATGAAAACGGACCTTTTCCAGTCCTGTGGCCACTGCTGAGTTTTCCAAATTTGCTGGCATGTTGAATGCAGCAGTCTCATAGCATCATCTTTTAGGATTTGAAATAGCTCAACTGAAATTCCATCACTTCCAATAGCTTTGTTTGTAGTGATGCTTCCTAAGGCCCACTTGACTTCACATTCCAGGATATCTGGCTCTAGGTGAGTGATCATACCATCATGATTATCTGGGTTGTGAAGATCTTTTTTGTACAGTTCTTCTGTGTATTCTTGCCACCTCTTCTTAAGATCTTCTGCTTCTGTTAGGTCCATACCATTTCTGTCCTTTATCGAGCCCATCTTTGCATGAAAATTTCCCTTGGTATCTCTAATTTTCTTGAAGAGATCTCTAGTCTTCTCATTCTATTGTTTTCCTCTATTTCTTTGCACTGATCACTGAGGAAGGCTTTCTTATCTCTCCTTGCTATTCTTTGGAACTCTACATTCAAATGGGTATATCTTTCCTTTTCTCCTTTGCTTTCTGCTTCTCTTCTTTTCACTGCTATTTTTAAGGCCTCCTCAGACAGCCATTTTGCTTTTTTGCATGTCTTTTCCATGGGGATGATCTTGATCCCTGTCTCCTGTACAATGTCACGAACCTCCGTCCATAGTTCATCAGGCACTCTATCAAGTCTAGTCCCTTCAATCTATTTTTCACTTTCACTGTATAATCGTAAAGGATTTGATTTAGGTCATACCTGAATGGTCTAGTGGTTTTCCCTACATTCTTCAATTTAAGTCTGATTTGGCAACAGAGTCCCATATACCCCCTGCCCTGTACATGTATAACCTCCCGCATTATAACAATCTTCACCAAAGTAGTACATATGTTATAATTGACAAAGTTACATTGATACATCATTATCATTCAGAGCCCATAGTTCACATTAGTGTTCACTTATGTGTTGTACACTCTGTGGGTCTGGACAAATTTATAATGACATATACCGAAAAACTATAGTTATCATTGCCCTAAAAATTTATATGACTTACCTCTTCATCCTTTCTTCCTCCTTAACTCCTGCAATCCCTGATGTTTTTACTGTCTCCATAGTTTTACTTTTTCCAGGATGTCATGTAGTTGAACTCATATAGTATATAGAATTTTCAGGCTGGGTTATTTTACTTAGTAATATATATTTAAATTTCCTCCATGTCTTTTCATGGCTTATAGCTAATTTCCTTTTTAGCACTGAAAAGTGTTCCATTGTCTAGATGTATCATTCAGTTTTTGATGGATATCTTGATATCTTCCAAGTTTTGGCAATTGTGAATAAAGCTGTCACATTCATCTGTGTAGAGATTTTTGTGTGGACGTAAGTCATCAATTCCTTTGGATAAGTACCAAAGAGTGTGATTGTTGGATCCTGTGGTAAGAGTGTGTTTAGTTTTATTAGGAACCACCAAACTATTTCCCAAAGTAGTGATATTTCTTTAAGTTTTGAAATTGTGAATTCAATTTCCTTAATAGTTATAGGGCTATTTAAATTGTTTCTCTAATAGTGGATGAGTTGTGATTTCTTCTTTCTCTGTCCCCTCCATTCTGCTATGAACCATTCAATGACTTTTTATTTTGGATTTAGTATTTTATAATTCTAAAATTTTCACTTTTTTTATCTTCTATATTTTTGCCAAGGCTTATTTTTGCATTTGTTTTAGTTGTGTTAATAACTCTTTGATGAAGCATTTTTACAATGGTTGTTTTAAAATCCAACATCTCTGTCATCTTATTTTTGGCATCTGCTGATTGATGTTTTTCATTCATTTTGAGATCTTTTTGGGTCTTGACATCATGAGCAATTTTCAATTGTAACAAGACATTTTTGTGTTATGTCATGTGACTCAGGATCTTTTTCAAGCCTTCTGGTCTAGATAGTCTTTTTGACACTGTGCTGTGGATGCCACCCTATTGCTTCTCACTAGAGTTGGGAGTCCAGTTCTCCATCTGGTCTCCATGAGACCCAAGGTGCGGAGGAAGCTTTTCTTTACTGCTGGATGGTAGTGGGAGTTTTATCACCCAAAGTGGTCTCCACTGACACAGTGGTGGGATGTCTATGTTATTAGTGGGTGATGAGGAAAGTTTTGACTCTCCACTAGGAGATACTGCTGATACCAGTCCCTATGGGGAAGATGGGGATACCTTGTTACCGCCAGGTGGATGTGGAAGGTCTGACTCACTCACTGGCACAGTGTGGGAGAGGGCTTATTATTGCCTGGGTCTCTAGTTGGCTTTCTACCCCTGGTGGTGGTGTTGGGATGCCTCATTACAACCGTGCGAGGATGAAAATCTAGACTTCCCACTTTACATCTGCTTACGTCTGCTAGCATGGATGGTGGTGGGGCCACAGTATTTTTTGTCGCATTTGGCTGGACTACAGTGTCATTGTCTAAAAGTTTTCTCTCTTGTTTGATTGCCTCTTTCCTGGTCCTTTGGTAGAAAGAGCAAGCTTTTGTTTTATTTTTATTTATATATTTGTCTGTTCTCATTGGTGTTTTCAGGTTGCTCTTTTCTTCAACTCCAAATCTAGGGTATATGAGGCAAAAAGAAAACCCATGAAATTCACCACTGTGTCATTTTTTAGGTCATGAGGCCCCTAGCTGGTCTACCTTCTCTCCACATTTCAGTCATTTTATAAAATGTTCATTTTATATCTAATATCCAGGATTTCTAGTCATACTGACTGGAAAGAATAGAGAAAATGATGTCTACTCCATTCTCCCTGAAGTGGAGTCTAACATTTACATTTTACAGAAAAGTGGGCTGATATTGAAAGATGTTAATAGGTTTAAGGTAACACAGAAAGTGAGAGAGAGAGCAGGATCAAATTCAGGCTGTGTAGTCCTGAATGTTAGAGTTGAGGAGTCATCCTTTTCTAGTATCTTTTCCAATACTTGAATCCTCTCTCTAACATCCCTGTCAAGTGATGTGAAGCATCAAGTGTCAAGAGACCATGCAAAAAAATTATGTGACTCCTAACTTCCTGCCGCTTGTACCAAAACATGGACCCTCGCTGGGCAGCATACATCTCAGTTTATTGTATGGGATAATAAACCCTGTTATTTGATGTTTTCATAATTCCTACTCCTGTGAAAAGCACCGTGTTGGTAATCAGTAGCTGCCAGTTGACCTTGGTGTTAAATCCCAGTGTAGAAAACTCTAGGCAAACACTGTCTGAGATGTATGAGAAAGCAAGTATGGTCAACCTCACCTTGTCTTCTGTATCTGTCTCTCCACAGTTCACTTGTCTTCTCCAGTGCAGAGGATATTGGTGGTACTCTGCTCAACCCCCTGGGGTACCATTTTACTGTTTTTGTGCGCCACCTGGGTTTCCTGTGCTTTCCAAAGACAGTATTCATAGCCTTTCTCTGGACTTTCTGGCTCCCAGAGCCCGGTTTTCCTAAAAGGTATAAAGCTGAGAGTACATGGGAATTATGTCTCCTGGGGTGACATTTAACTAATGACATTTGGGAGCAGACAATTCTGTGGTGAAATCTTATACTCTGATTTCCTTTCTGGGAGCAGGCTGAAGCTACTCTCTGCAGGATTGTGCCCAGGAGGATGTTGCTGCTTGGGTCTCCTTCCCTTTCCCCTCCCATCCCTGCTTCCTTTCTGGTTTCCCTTGGGAGCACTTCTTTAATAAATCATACAAATCCTCTTCTCAGGGTCTACATCTGGGGAACCTGACCAAAACGACCATCAAAGAAGTTTCAAGGTGGACGCTTGTCCATGTGTTGTGTGAGGATGGTCACTACCAGTTACTGTGGTCACTACTGAGGAAGAACAGGGAGGAGTCATGGCCAAGTTGCCTTGATCTTGTCGTTATGGAGACAAACGTGCTGGGCTTTGTCACAAGGCTGCTCTCCTCCAGGTATGATGTTGCTGTGGAAACACAGAGCCTGAAGCCTCCAAGAACACTCTGTGCTAATCCCAGCTGCTTTATCCATCTGCTTTGTGTCTCATTAGCAGACAGAGCCCAGAAAGACGGGAGGCTTTGACCATATCTCTGTTGAACCCAGTTTTCTAGAGAGGGGCCCCACCCCTGGACTTTTTCCTGGGTGAGTGAGCATCTTGGGGGTATTTTAAGGTAATATTCACTAAATTAGATGGAAACAAAATCTTCTTGTGCTGTATGGTTTTCAAAATGACTACCGGGATTCGCACTTACTGCATATTTGTTTCAATCTACATTCAAGTGGGTCCGTCTGAGATGCAGTCTTATTTTGAGCTTGTAGATTCTTTTAGTATTAACTTCCCTGTTCCCAGATATTGGAATAACGGTCCTAACTCATGGTTAATGATTCCTGTGGTCAAGAAAGCAAAAATTTAAGCACATAGATATGGGTTATGTTGTCTCTACATGATGATGGCGCTGATGCTGGACTCTGGCCACAGGTATCAATGTGGCCTGAGGCTGTCTCCCCAGTGGGTGACAGTGATTCTCAGTTACAGTGCAATGTGGTAGATACAACTTCATGGTTAAGAGCATGGGCTTTGGTGTCTTGGTATGAGCAGCAGCTATAACAAAACAATATAGACTAGGTAGCATATATTACACATATTTACTTCTCACATCTTGGAGGCTGGGAAATCCAAGATCAAGGTGCTGGCAAATTTAGTGTCTGATTAGAGCCCTCCTTCTGATTTGCAGATGACTGCCTTCTTGCAGTATTTTCACATTGGGGAAGGAGAGAGGACTATGGTCTCTTCCTCTTCTTATAAGGACACTAATCCTTTCGTGGGGACTCTAATCTCATGACCTCATCTAAACCTAATTATCTCCCAAAGGCCTCATTTCCACATACCATCACATTGTGGATTAGGGCTTCAGTATGTAAATTTTTGGGGGACACAGCATTCAGTTTGTAGCAGATGGCTTTAGGTTGACTCGAGTTAAGGAAAGCATCATAAAAAAAGAGATCTCTTTTACTGTAAAAAGTTATTTACTTTGTCATTTAGAAATGGCAATGACTGTTATGTTCATTATTATTGTTTCTGTTGTTAAAATCAAATTTTGCCAATGAATTAGATTCCCTGATAGCTCAGTTGGTAAAGAATCTGCCTGCAATGCAGGAGACCCCGGTTTGATTCTTGGGTTGGGAAGATCTTCTGGAGAAGGGATAGGCTACTCAGTCTAGTACTCTTGGGCTTCTTTTGTAGCTCAGCTGGTAAAGAATCCGTCTGCAATGCCAGAGACCTGGGTTTGATCCCTGGGTTAGTAAGATCCCCTGGAGAAGGGAAAGGCTACCCACTCTAGTATTCTGGCCTGGAGAATTCCATGGACTGTATAGTCCATGGGGTTGCAAAGAGTCGGACAGGACTGAGCGACTTTCACTTCCACTTTCAAAGTTAATTCCTGACATTCTGTTGCCTGCATCTCTTAGAGACATCAGCTAGATCTGGGAGTCCACATTAATTTTCAGAAAAATGAAGCAATATCAGTTAGAGTTCAGGTGGGAAAAGAAATCATTCTAGATATTTCAAACAGAGCAATATTTAATATGGGGAATAAGCTGCCTACAGAAATTGATGAGAGGAATGGAGACACCAAAGTCAAGAGGGCAATCACAGGTATGGTCCATCCAAAGGGCCAAAGAGATTCTGATGCTTCCCAGTGGTCAGGAACTGATGGGAAACTACTGCTGGTCTCAGAGCTTCTCTGTAGGCCTAAGGGGATGAATTTCTAGGAAACATGGAAACTATTTATTAAACCCCCCTGTTTATGATGTCCACCATATCTGCTAAAGCTAGAAGAGAAAGAAGGGTAATTCTGTCCCCATTCTGCCTTCTCTGGCTTGCTTGAGTGTTGTAGACTAAACCATAGCCAGTACCCTGCTGGCAACTGAGTATGTGACATTTAGTTCCCAGTCTTTCAGCCTTTGTGATTCAATGGAGAACAGAGAAGGGAGTGCAGAGTGTACAGGGCCAATAGACAATATTTGGTGGTGGTTCATTTTATATGCCTAGTCTCCAACATCATAATTTTATTTCTTGGCACCTATAATTGTGAATGGGATTGTGATGTTTGTGAATTGGATGTTTCTAACTAGGGTTCTGTAATTGTACTTTTGCCCTTATGTGGTTTTATATACTGAATACAGAAAATTCATATTTATAAGCACAATGGATTGTTTGATTTTAGGTCAACTGAAAGTCAGCATGTGTGTGTGCTGCATGATAAGTCGCTTCAGTTGTATCTGACTCTGTGTGACCCTATGGACTATTGTCCATCAGGTTCCTCTGTCCATGAAATTCTCCAGGCAAGAATACTAGAGTGGCTTGCCATGCCCTCCTCCAGGAGATCTTCCCAACCCAGGGATTGAACCCCGGGTCTCTTACAGTCTCCTGCATTGGCAGGTGGGTTTATTACCACTAGCACAACTGGGGAAGCTCCAAAGGCAGCACATACTTAATTAAAGCTGAGGACCTGAGACCCAGAGATTACACTTGCCATTCACCATCTGGGATGGTAGAATAACAACAGCAGTAATGATACTGATCGAGACTTTCCTGGTGGTCCAGTGGTGAAAACTTCATGCTTCCATCATAGGGGGTGCAAGTCTGATCACACACACCGTGGGCATGGACAAAATGTAAAAAAAAAAAAAAAAAAAGTGACGATGATAATTACAGCTACTGCTTGTTTTTACTTTTGAATTTCATTCTAGGTGCTTTACATCTACTAACTCATTGTCTCTCACCACAGTCATATGCAGTACTATTCCCATCTTACAGATGAAAACACTGAAATATCAAGAGGTTAAATAAATTTCCCAATTTCAAATAGCAAAACAGGATCTGAATCTCAAACTAGCTTTTAAGTACTACAAAACACACAGAAATTCTGTTACACATGGTTTTTATTCATGTTTTACTTATTCTAAATTATTTTATTGTGGTCTACCAAATTATGAGTTTTCTCTGACTCTCCCTTCTGTTCACCCTTGTATTTTATGATAAAATTAGTGGTTAAAGTTTATTGAGAGCTTTCTATGCTTCAGACCATGCTAAAGGATTTGCAGGTAATATATCATTTAATACACAAGACAGCTTCATGAGACCTGGAGAGGTTAAATAATCAATTTAGCATCCCACAGTAAGGAAGTGGCAGAGCCTGGATTCAACCTGTAAAATTGCACTGACTGGCCAATTCAGTAGCCAACAGCCAAATGTCATGACTAGGCACTTGAAATGTGGTAAGTCTGAATTATGATGTGCTGTAAGTATAAAGTACATACTGGATTTCAGAGACTTTACACTGTGGTGCATCTGGGAGATGCTGTGCTGTGAAATAAGACTCAAAACCTTGCTTCCAGCCTCAATCTTTTCCTAGGAGTTCATCTAAGAGTTATTGAGGCTACTCAATAGAGACTGGAGAAAACTGAGTGAAAGGGACTTCAGTTGGAGGTGGGGCGAGCTTGGGCGGGGGTGGGACACTGAAAAGAGAGAATACACTGCATTTCTTAAAAATGCCAATGGCATTTTGGGATTTACATAACAAATCAGTCTTGCTGGAAGGATGTGTTGTAGTTGATTATTATTTACGACAAATCACTCACCCTGAGTTGCCAAAAGGGTAATTATGGAATGGATGCAGGACTGTTTCCTACAATGCAAGCAGATAGTACAGCTGGGTCTTAGAGGGGAGTGACACCAGGGCTCTGAAACCTACCAGGGACAAAGGAGGCCACTCTTTCTCTCTTGCCTACTCTGGCAACTCAGTTTCTTTTTCTGCTTTGATGTCTTTTTTCTATGTTGACTGGCTTTTTCTTCCTCCCAGCACGTGATGGAAAACCCTTGATTGACTGGAGTTGCTGGGTCCCCATTCAAAATTAGCTAAGTAGGAATCTGATTTGTTGGGCTTTGCTCAAATATTCTCCTCTAGTCTGAACAATGAGTCAAAATAAGCAAATTAAATAATATGACTGCTACAGAAATGACTGCCTCTCTACTTTTTCCCTGCTCCTCTACCATACATGGGTAACTTTCTTCACTGTCCTGCCTCTCAAAATATTTTAAAGAATGCTTTTATTGCTCCATAATCATGTCATAGCTCTTAACCTAGTAAAGCAATATAGTTAACTATTTTATTTAAGGATGTTCCCAACACAGGTGTTCTGAGAAATTCTTTTGGGTTTGGTCAACACAAATTCTGTTTATTGTTTCCATCTTTTATGTATAAAACTCAATCAGACTCCATAGCCCTTTTCTCTGTATTTTCCCAGTATTCTTACATTATGTTTATATATGAAGATGGTTTTATGACATTTTATCAGTTTGTCTTTAGATAGCGTGCAGGAAGGCAAGGATATGTTTTGCTTGTCTGTACCTTCCTAATGCTGGTGCATAATTCACTTTCCATAAACATGTATGAATGAAAGAAAGAATGAATGGCACTGCATTTTCTTTCCAAAAAGACAAAGAGTTTGTATTTTTGTATTCTCAGTGATCCTTTTCTAACCTACCAGTATTGATTTTTAAAGTAACTTGTGTGTTGGTCTGTCTTTCTTAGGTGGAGAAAATATTCACCTAATTTTTAAATACTCAAAATTCATTCATGTAAGTGATGAGACTTGGCAGTTTCATTGCACATTCCCTCTGGAAGGACTTTTCTCAGTGGGGATTACCCCTATAGCTATGCTCTACAAATGGTTTCTCTGAAGGGAGCCTTTAAACCAGAGAACACTGATTCAATCCCCCTGTGGATCTCTGTCCTGTGAAAGGTTTCTGAACTTCCTGTGAAAGGTTTCTGAACTGTATTATACAACCATCTGTTATGGTCTGGTCTGGCTACTCTAAGCCTTCTTCTCAGCCATGTTCCTGAGCATGATTATTCCCCAGAAAAATTCAGGACAGAGTGTCCAATTCAAAGTCTGCTGCCACAGGTTTAGCTACAGAAGTGGATGTTTTGACCTATTTTCTGACTACAGGATCAGATTCTCTGGACAATAGCCAAATGTCTGCTCCATGTTATACTATGGCTCAGAAACAAGAGAAATATGGCACTCTTGCCAATTTTGGAGCTCTGAAGCCTCAACTGTAATTATTAAAAACTATTAACAGTCCAAATTCTTTGACAGTTTAGTGCCACAGAAGTTAAGCTGAACCGCAGTTAATATCATCTCTCTTGCAAGCTTTGTGGTTAAAGAATGAGTTTAACTGCTTCACATATTATACGTAAATTAATTAGGTAGGAATTGCTATAGTATTACTATGAGAAATTGGCTTATTTTTTCCTCAAAGTAAGGAAATTTCCATCTAGACCAGTAAATTGAATTATTTTTCTGGTTTATACTAAATATACAATATTGATAATTGCCAGTGCTCATATACTGTTGAAAGAGGTGGCTCAATTGTTTAAATAGTGAAAAAATGGGTACAGGTAGCTTGTATCAAATGCTTTCTATGAGCTAGGAGTTTTACATACTTTATATTGATTAACATTCCAACATCTAACAACAAGATTTCCCCCATTTTACAGATGAAGAAACTGATACCCTCAAGGCTAACAGTCAGTAAGTAGCATGGCTGGTGTTTGAACCTTCATTTATGTGGTTTTAAAGCTTTTGCTCTTTCTAATTTCCTACGTTATTTCCTTTGCCAGTTCTCCCCCTCTTTTTTATATTAAACTCCTCAAAAATTAAAATATAGAGATTTTATATATATATAAAAGAAGTCTAAGGGTAATTTTTTGGATATGATGAAGATAATTGCATACTTAAAAATATAATTCAAGCTACAATGAAAGGAGCTTCCACTGGATTTATGGCCAAAGTCATAGTGTTCCCAAGCTAGTTATGCATGTCCTGGAAACAGAGAAGGGCACATGGGTTCTTCTGCCCCCAACCCCTGCTGTGTCTCCATGCTGAGTCTCTTGTATGTCTCAAGGTCCCCCTCTCTTCACATCAGGCCCTGATTTCGACATAGAAGACTGTTGAGACTGTGCATTCAGTTTCCTCTGTAGCTCTGCTGCCCTTACAGTTAAATCGTATACCTGAATTTCAGCACAGATTGTAGGATTTCTCTCCCTTTAAATCTTCCAGTTCAATTCAGTTAAGTTGCTCAGTCGTGTCTGACTCTTCGTGACCCTATGGACTGCAGCATGCCGGGCTTCCCTGTCCATTACCAACTCGCAGAGCTTGCTGGTTTGATCTCTTTGCATTTTGGGGCTAGTTTTGGTAACAGCTATTGGTGTAGGCTTGATCCTTCCAAGATCCTTTGAGGAAATGTGTGAAATGTACTCTGGGATTATCTCCCTGAGGAACAGACAAGGGGAGAATTTATTTACTCCTTTTCGTTCCCAGCTGGCCAAGAATTGCTTTCTGATGTTAACTCCTTCCCACTTCCAGATGCCTGTGGGATCAGGAGGGCTGGCTGGTCTGCTGAATCTTACGTGGGCTGAGAATAGCAGAGAAGCCTGGGGGCAGGAAATGGGCAGTGTATTGGGGACAGCTGCATCTGCAGGTAGTTAGATCGCATCTGAGCACAGTTGATCACATCAGGAATGCCTGGAGTAAAAAGTGCACTGAGAGCATGTGATGTGCGGCACATGTGGTGTCAGATGCAGATACGATCTGTTCTAGGGCTCCAACATATCATCACATAGCTGTCAAACAATGATATATTTCTAAAGTCTGAATTGGTGGTTGGTGGTTTAGTCACTAAGTCACGTCTGACTCTGCCACCCAATGAACTGTAGCCCGCCAGGCTCCTCTGTCTATGAGATTTTCCAGGCAAGAATACTGGAGTGGGTAGCCATTTCCTTCTCCAGGGCATCTTCCTCACCCAGAGATCAAACCTGGGTCTCCTGTATTGCAGGTGGATTATTTACCAACTGAGCCACCAGGATTAGTTGGCATCAAATCATACCACGAGTAGGCATTTGTGACACCATCTTGGCTGGGGTACTCTAGCTCTTCCTCAGTTCCTCCCTTGGAGCATTCACCAGTGTGGTACAGTAAGTCCCCTACATACAAATGAGTTCTGTTCTAAGAGCACGTTTGTAAGTCCAAAAAAGTTAGCCTAGGAACCCAACTAACATAATTGGCTATATAGCACTGTACTGTAACAGGTTTATAATACTCTTCACACAAATAACACAAAAACAAACAAAAATAAACACAAAAATAAAGAAAATGTTGGTAGTCTTACAGTACAGTAGCTTGAAAAGTTTAGTAGTACCAGCTACATCATTGCTTTTGCACTTACTTCCGGACATCCTGGACTTGAAATAAAGATATTTTACTACTGTCCTCTATGAGTGAGTGAGTGAGTGAAGTCACTCAGTTGTGTCCAACTCTTTGCGACCCCATGGACTGTAGCCTACCAGGCTCCTCCATCCATGGGATTTTCCAGGCAAGAATACTGGAGTGGGTTGCCATTTCCTTCTCCAAGAGATCTTCCCAACCCAGGGATTGAACCCAGGTCTCTGCATTGCAGGCAGACGCTTTACCATCTGAGCCCCAGGGAAGTCCTCTATACAGCACTGTAGGTACATAAAAGCACAACCCCTTGTAGAGGACACATGCACGAGGCAGTGCATGCCAGGCATGTGAACTAACTTAAGTGATCAGACATGCAAATGCACTTTGCATCTTTGAAAGTTAGCAACTTGAAGGTTCATAGGGGACTTACTGTACAGGTTCAAGGTCACGTCGAACACACATATATCTGGTTTGGTTCAGTTCAGTTCAGTCACTCAGTGTCTGACTCTGTGACCCCATGAACTGCAGCATGCCAGGCTTTCCTGTCTATCACCAACTCCCACAGCTTGCTCAAATTCATATCCATTGAGTTGGTGATGCCATCCAACCATCTCATCCTCTGTTGTCCCCTTCTCCTCTTGCCTTCAGTCTTTCCCAGCATCATGGTCTTTTCCAGTGAGTCAGCTCTTTGCATCAGGTGGCCAAAGTATTGGAGTTTCAGCTTCAGCATCAGTCCTTCCAATGAATATTCAGGACTGATTTCCTTTAGGATTGACTGGTTTGATCTCCTTGCAGTCCAAGGGTCTCTTAAGAGTCTTCTCCAACACCACAGTTCAAATGCATCAATTCTTCAGCACTCAGCTTGCTTTATAGTCCAAAAATATCCAGTGCTCTATCTGAACTAAGACTTATGTACATTCCTGTGGCTAATGCCATGTACCTGTTTTTGACATAAAACTTATGTGGTTGCTGATGCTTTCTGAGTAGTGGTATAACGTGTGCTCCTCTGGGTCAGAGGAGGTAGACATAGACTTAATTGAACTCCAAGTTGTGAGAGAACCCAGAATAAAGATGTATGGCTCCAGTGATGGGGGTGACTTTCAGTCCGATCTACTTTGGGGACATTTTTTTTTTTTTTACAGTATCATGCTCTCGGCAGAGATAAATGGGAAGGGATCAAAGTGGGAGAGTAAGTGTTGCTTGTAGTTGCTTCATAGGTGATTCTGTGACACCCTACCCATTTTCCACTGAGAACACTGAAGTGAGTTAATTTGCCCAGTAGTTATCTGGCATTTCACAGGAGGGTTGGCATCTCTTACTGCTCCATCAGATGCCCACAACAATATCCAAGGCCAGGAGAGGCCATGTGGAATGAAGGTGGCTGCAGACAAAGCTCACGGAACACGGAGTGGTGGATTTGATTAGGAAGTGGGCAGGATGCTTGCACAGACTTACACATTAGTCAGTTGAAAAAACCCTCAACTGCCTTCGTGGCCTCTTAGGTACAAGGTCTCCTCAGTCCTCACCGCTAAAAGAATGCTTTCCTAAAGCTGATCTTGAGGCTGGCGGCAGGCCATCGCTCCACCACAGACCATCTGCGTGCACTGGGAGTCCTGCCTGCCATGTACCCAGCTGGGGTGGCCTCCTGGGATGCTTCCCTTGGCAGGAGTGTCTTACAGCTGGGCTGATTATTAGTGAGTTTCTGAATTATTTATGTCAGTGCTTCCTTTCATTAGTGTGAATTGTCATAAATTGGATATAATCAGAATGATTTAGGTTTGAGGAACAATAGTGGGGTTCCACTTTTAGTTTAATATTAAACTTGGGCTTTGTTATTGCTCTTAAACCTCCTACCAACATTGTTAGGAGAAAGCCATTTGGTGTGTTGGAAGACCCTAAACTTGGAATCTGGAGACCCTGGTTCCTGGACCTGCTCTCTTGCCCTGGACTCAGCCTGATAACACCTTGTGATCACCTGTTTAATGTCCTGATCCTTCAGTTGAGCTGAGGCCCAGAGAGCCTAGTGGTAGAACTAGAATGAAAAGCCAGGTGGCGGAGTTCCCTCTTTGTTCTGCTCTAGGTGATCTTGTTCACCTGTTGGGCATTTACTTGTCAGGTCATAAGCTAGAAGGCAGCAGTCTGCAAACTGGAAGAGAGTCCTCACCAGAAACCAACCATACTAGCACCCTGACTCAGACTTCAAAAGTGAAAGTAAAAATCACTCAGTTGTGTCTGACTCTTTGGTACTGCATGGTCTATACAGTCCGTGGAATTCTCCAGGCCAGAATACTGGAGTGGGTAGCCTTTCCCTTCTCCAGGGGATCTTCCCAACACAGGGATCGAACCCAGGTACCCGGCATTGCAGGTGGATTCTTTACCAGCTGAGCCACAAGGGAAGCCCAAGAATACTGGAGTGAGTAGCCTATTCTTTCTCCAGAGGATCTTCCTGACCCAGGAATTGAACTGGGGTCTCTTGCATTGCAGGCAGATTCAAAAACTGGGAGAAAATCAGTATCTGCTGTTCAAGCCACCCAGTCTATGGTATTCTGTTATGGCAGCCTAGATAGACTAAAATAGGGGCTAGACTAGAAAGGATTGACTATCAGAAGTGCAAGGCAACTTGTCTTAGCTTGAATTCTTCCAAAAACATCCTGAGATAAGGATTAGAGTAAAAGCAGTTTGTTTGGGAGAAGAGTCCAGAAAGCAATGCTGAGAGTGTGGGGAAGTGAGATAGAGGAAGATAGGAAAGCCAATATGGATTATTTCTATGGGCAACTGAACTTAGTACTCCTGGGTACACTCTGAAAAACAATGTGGAATATGTCTTGGAATTTCCCTATTTAAAGCCAGGAAAACTGTGATGGTCATACACCAACTTACCATTTCCACAAAGACATCAAGTTCCTAGCACTTCTGGCTGGCCTGGCATGTTCCAACCTGGCAGCAGGGGTCCTGGGTCAGAGAGAGCCACCAGGGAAAGATGTGTAGCAAGGTATGCATGGGAACTGACTCAGGTCACCTCCAGGGTGGACTGAAAGGATGAGAATGCAGCATAGATGACATCTGCTACAGCAGGACTCTCACACTTTAAAGTGGACACCGAACATCTTGTGGGGGCGGGGGTGGGGGGGGGGGAGGCGCGGTTCTTGTGAAAGTACAGTCTGTTTCCTAGGTCTAAATGGGACCTGAGAATCTGCATTTCTAAAAAGTTCCCCATGATGACAAAGTAGCAAATCCATGGACAAGGTTTTGAGTAGAGAGTTACAGACTCTTTCATGAATTCAGTTCAGTTCAACATGTATTTGTTGCTCACCTGTTGAGCTGGATCCTGGGGCTTCCTGTGCTTGTCATGGGGACTAGAGAGATCAGAATATGGTACCAGCAGGGCCCTGTGGGGCTCCTGGGCACAAAAGCCTTTCTTTGGCCCCCATTTCTTGATTACAGAAAATGGGCTTTATTTTGGCCTCCATGACCTTCCCTGAGTTGCAGCAAGCAGGTTCAAACAATTGCTAATTAGGGAAGGGAGGGGATACAGAGACAAGGGAGGAACAATCAAAAGAAACAGTAGTGCAGCCTTGGGTTCTCCCTCAAGGGATATACATAATAGTATTTTTGAGCTATTTCGCAGATACTGGAACCTCCACCAGGTGGGAAAAGTTACTATGCCCCTCACAAGCACGCAGACCCCAGACCCATTGGAACCAGAAGGTTGATGATGCTGATTCCCACTTACCTCACCACCAACCAATCAGAAGAATGTCCCTGAGCTGATTACACCCTCTTTGAACCATTACTGTAAAACTCCTCACTACCCCTCCAAGTGGGGACACGGTTTTGCAGGCGTTAGCCCTCTGTGGCCTCTTTGCCTCGCAAAGCAATAAAGCTATTCTTTTCTATTTTACCCAAAACTATGTCTCCAAGATTTAATTTGGTATTGGGTGTGGGGGCTGGATTTGGTTGCAGACAGAAGGGTCAAGTGTTGCATGCATTTTACAGTTTATCTATCCTGTTTCAGTTGTCCAGGATTGGAAGTGCCCCCTACATATTTGTATTAAGAAACAGGAGAAAGTACAATTCTTTCTGTCTCTTGGACAGAATTTTAGCCGATAAAAATAGTAAAACCATTAGCATAGATTTACCTTTAGGTATGCTCCCAGTGTCTTAGTAGCAGCCTCTCTGGAACCATGGGAGGGCTTTCGTAAAGCCATTGCTCACTTTAATGTTTTAAAATTTAAAAAAATTTAGAGTTTTAACCAAAATAGCAACATTTTTTGTGGTACTTTACAGCTTACAAAGTGCTTTCCACCACATTATCTCATTATGTCCTTTGAAGGCTTGAGAGAAATCATCTACAAATGGCATTTAAAAATAAACGCACATTAGGGCAGGTACATTACACAGCTGGGTACATGATATCCTAGATCCAAGATAATGAAAAATGACCAGGAAGAAGCCTGCATATAAACATACACCATGTCCTAGGGCACTTAGGTAAACTGCACTAGCTGTTGTTGCTGGTTTCTCACTTAAACTTTTCATGAGAGTCTTATGAACATCTTTGTTCTCTGTGCTAATCTTCCAGCTTGACCACTTGGCTTTTCTTCCTATTGAGATTCTTTGGGCCATCTGTATGCCCCACTCTGAAGTCAAGCACCAAGAGTGTGGCTCATACACAATGGACGTGTCACCAGGCTGTCAGTTGCTTTGGCTGGACAGTCAATGGATTCAGCCAGTCAGATAAGAAAATGAAAATGAGATGGTAAAGGCTTTCTTTAGGCATCGTAAAATGACCTGGGTATGAAGACCTTTCTAAAGATTTAGCCTCATATACCCAAGAACTCTAATTATACCTATCAAATGTTATCAGTAGAAATTATGAATTCTATCCAGTTTATAATTATACATAAAATTGAAGATTCTATCATAATATTCAATGAATTCATTTATAACAACTTCAATAACCTTGAAATATTGAGTGAAAAGGAAGCACATTGATGTCATTCTTGAATATTTTATCAATTACAATGCTTTTTGCTATATGAAATGGAATATTTAATCACAGCTAAAAGTTAGAGTTTATTGTTTACATAACCTGAATCTGGAAATAATGGTTCTGAATTTTGTTAATTCAGCAGCACAGTTGATGTGTGGGTTGTGGGTTCTGGGTCAGCTTCTCTGTGATTCTTTTAATTTTAATTTCATGGTCACAAAATGGCTGCTGCAGCTCTAAGCATCATGTCCCCTCACAGCTGAATCTAAACAGGAAGGAGAGTTCTTCCTTTATGCCTTTTTTTTTATACAATCAAGGAGAAAAATCATTCTGAGAAGTCCCTAGTAAGTTTCCCTCAGGCCCTTTTGACCAGAAGGGGTCATAGGCCCACTTGCACAGCAATCACTGGTAAAGGAAGTGGGATTAGCATGACTGACTTGACTAATCATACTTAATCTTCTAGGGCTGGAGTGGGGTCCAAACTTCCTGGAGCACATTGCTTCCTCAAATCTGAACAAAATGAATGTCATTCATAAGGGGAAAATGGAACGGCTTTTGAGGAGGAAAGTAATATTGTCTGATACACATATTTTCTGTTATTTCTTTAGAATTTCTTTGGTTACCTATAATTCAGGGGTTAGAATCAAAGATTAAGATTGAAAATATTACCTCTTACTGAATTCTAAAGATGTATAAAAGTGTTTTGTAGTACAAATTGAGTTTCTTGTTAGTTTTGTTAGGGAAACCACTGTCTGAAACTGCCCACCCTGGCTAGGCTTGAGGATAATCATTTGCAAGATTTAGCTTAGAATAGGAGGCCCTGGTAAGGAATGCGGAACAAGCTACCACCAACGGCAAGAATTTGGGAAAGGTCAAAAGAAAGAGGAGACATCAGTCCGCACGTCCTACCAACCTCCCAGAATCCTTCTCGGTGGCATCCATCTTGGCTGAGTGATGAACGTGCCACCAGGAAGGACCCTGAGTCAGAATGATTGGCCAGAGACAACCTGGAAATGAACCCCATCACTATAAAACCTGGTACATGGCAGAACAGTTCTCCTGGGTTCCCTTACCCAGCTGCTCTCCGCCTGGGCACCATTTCCCAATAAAGTCTCTTGCTTTGTTAACTTGTGTGCCTCCTGCTGCTGCTGCTGCTAAGTCACTTGAGTCGTGTCTGACTCTTAGTGACCCCATGGACTGTAGCCCACCAGGCTCCTCCATCCATGGGATTTTCCAGGCAAGAGTACTGGAGTGGGGTACCATTGCTTTCTCCTAGAACAGTTCATTTCTGAGTGTTAGACAAGAGCTCACTCTTTAGCCCTGGAACAGGTCCCCTTTCTTCGAATAGCTTGGGTTCCTTATGGAATAGAAACCTTCCTGTACAGAGCTCAGCCTCTGTAGGGTGGCATGTGTCCCCGTCATACTGCTACCTGCCTGGGGTCTTCAGAGGGATAGAGGGAGAAATGGCATGAGGGCTAAAGCTACTGGACGAGATTTTAGGAGGGAATTTTTGGGGAAATTTAGAGTTTGAGGGCGAGTAGAACTGTGGGGAGGAAAGTAGACATGAGGGGAAGGAGGATTTGAACATGTGTGTTACTGTGAGCAGATATCCACTCTCTTCATATACTCAAAACACACAGCTGAGAATGTGGGCTAACCTAGGACTGATGTCTGTTTGGTAGCCTGTGTCTCTTTTCAACATTGCTCTGAGGGTTGTGGCTTCAGTAGGGTACATTCTCATCATTGATAGTAAGGGGTAGGCATAGAATTTTCCCCACAGACCCCATTCCCAACTGAAAGCCTATCTAGATCCATGGGGAGGTTCTATAGGATATATATTCTATATATGATATATGTATTCTGTATATTCTATAGGATATAGGAGGTTCTGTAGGATAGAATGTTGGTACCTCTATGCTCCAGGTCATCTCACATTCCAAGATGGCAGCTCTACAAATGGCATTTAAAAATAAACGCACATTAGGGCAGGTACATTACACAGCTGGGTACATGATATCCTAGATCCAAGATAATGAAAAATGAGCTTTGGCCACTACCTTCACATTCCAACATGCAAGAAGAGAGAAAAGGGAAGAAGTAGAAGAGGCCAAAGGCAGTGCTAATTGGTTTCTTAATGATGATTCTCAGGAACTTCCTCATGATACATCTGCACACATTCCATTAATCAGAATTTAGTCTCATGGTCCATCTAGGCCTTTGGGAGTCTGGAAATGTAGGCTTTAGTTTGATCAGCCAGGTACTTAGCTAAAGATTCTATTACTAAAGAAGAAAGGAAGAATGGATATTGGGGTAACAAGGAAAAGGAGTCTTTTCCAGACTGATATCCCTTTCTATGAATGGGAGATGGACTAGCATTTTATATCTGTTTACTTTTGTCACTTATTTAGTGTTGAATGTCCTCCCCCCACCTCCACTTAGATCTCATCTATCTCCCTAATTCCTTTGTTGTCTACTGAATTTTTTTTCTCACCTTTAAGCTTAGTTCAATGTCACTTCTTCAAAGGAGTCTTCTTGGGTTCTACCAGTTAGAACTAACTTCTGTCTTCCCTAGGCCACTTTTCCTTCTTTCATTATAGCAAAATGTTGATTCTGTTTCCCATTATCAGGAGTTGTTTAGGTTTCTCTTTAGATAGCAAATTTCCTGAGGGCTGGATCCTGGATTTAGTCATCACCAAATCCATAGAGTGCATACATGAAAGAGAAGTAAACTCATGTTTTGTTTAAGCCAATGTACTTTTGTACTTTTAATCACTCACAGCCAAGTGTAATCCTAACTAATGTAAGATTCTTCTCCTTTGCCTTTACAGAGTTGAATACTGCTCTATTTCTGAACAGATGATTATACAGATACCATATAAAAAGGGCTAACACATTAAAAGAAGTTTATGAATGGAAGAAAATTGGGAAATAGTCTTAAATTGGTGCTATGTTCTCAGTTTTCAGTGTTAGAAGGGTTTGTAGGGTGTGGAGGCAGGAAGAAGGCTTTGTAATTTGACATATCTGATTTCAAATATTGCTTGAGTGACTTATAAATGTGTGACCTCAGGTAAGGAAATTATTCTCCCTAAGCCAGAGTTTCCAGATCTGTAAAATGGTAATGAAAGTATTTACTTCGCAGGGGTGTTTTGAGAATTAGGTAGAATGTCTGCAATGAGCCTGGTACTTAGAGGATACTCATTCCCGGGTATTATTATAATCATCATACAGCAGATTTGGAATGATTAAGGTAAAGCTCTATGTTGCCCTGTCCCAGAGCCACAAAGCTGATTACATATGGGTCAGGGGTTCTTGGAAAGAACTTTGCTACAGAAGGCAAGGAATGTTATTACTGGTAACAGAAATTGAGAGCATATCATTTATACCCCTGTAATTGAGATGAAATTTGGCATATTGACATCAACAATATTCCTCCAACATCCATTTTAAAAGTCTCCAGATGAAAAATGTAGACACAAAAGTACAAGCATTCATTGATGCTGTTAATAGTCATAGCAACGTGTAAGATAAGAGTAAAAATGATGAAAGTGGCCATTTTACTGAAATATGGGCTGAAGCGTACCTATTAAATTGAATCCATAGTTAAAACAGCCTGGGTTTTTCATAGTTCTCTAAGGAAGAGCAGTTAAACCCCAGATTTTGTCTTTATTGACAGCAATATAGAAGTTATACCTTTCACAGACCAAAAACAATCAGTGGACACAGCTGTTAGAACTTCAAGGTCAGAAAAAAAGAGTAGATACTATAATTTTAAGGAAAATTGGAGATGTTTATGTGATGACTTGGTTAAAAAAATGCCTTGTGAACTCCTCAAAGCATATGAGTAACTTTTTTGACTTTGTACTGTGTGAAATCTCCATGAAATTTTTGATACTTTGAGCCTAATACCTAGCATGTATTTCCAGTTTGATGCTGGGAGGGATTGCGGGCAGGAAGAGAAGGGGACGACAGAGGATGAGATGGCTGGATGGCATCACTGACTCGATGGACATGAGTTTGAGTGAACTCTGGGAGTTGGTGATGGACAGGGAGGCCTGGTGTGCTGCGATTCATGGGGTCGCAAAGAGTCGGACATGACTAAGCGACTGAACTGAACTGAACTAATTTAGTTATTGTATTCATTTCCCATTATTGTATAACAAATGACAAATGCCTGTAAACTTGACTGATTATTCTCTCATAGTTTTCATGGGTCAGAAGTCTGGGCACAACTTAGCTGGGTTCTCTGCTTAGGGTCTCACAAAGATATAATTAAGGTGTCAGCTAGGCTATATTCCCATCTGGAGGATCAACTGGGAAAGAACTTGATTTCAAGCTCACCCAGGTTATTGGCAGAATTAATTTCCTGTGGTTGTAGGACTGAGAGCCCTGGTTTCTTGTTGGGGCCTGAGCTACCAGACACTCAGCTCCTGGAAGCTGCCCATAGTTCCTTGGCACATGGGCTTTTCCAGCTTGCCCACTGACTTCACCAAGTTGCACAAAGAGTTTTAGGGAGGGTCTATTAGCAAGATGAAATCTAATATAATATAATCATGGAGTAACCTGTAAGTTTCACCATATTCAACTGGTTAGAAGTAAGTCACATGTCCTGCCCACACTCAAAGGTAGGGGATTATAAACAAAGTCATGGACATTAGGAAGAAGGGATCGTAGTTGGTCACCTGGAGTGTGTCAGCCACAATTATCAACACAGTCCTTTGATAAGGCTGAGTAAATGTTCTTACTTCCATTACAAGAAAGAAGGCATTGATGTTCATTTAGAGAGGTTAAATGAGCTGATACTGAAGATAACACAGTTACAAATAACAGGTGGTAAGGTTAAACCCAGGATCCCTAGGTCTTAATTCTACACTCTTGTCTACAAAAAAGATGCATGACCTGAGAATTAAGTTTTGTTTGGGGCAAAATGAGGACTGCAGCCCAGGAGACAGCACCTCAGAGAGCTCTGAGAGACTGCTCCGAAGAGGCAGTGGGGGAAGGTCAATATATAAGATTGGGTGAAGGGAGAGTTCAATGTAATCAAGCACCCATTTTACAAAATGTTTTCTGTTAGTTGCAGGGAGCTGATGCCACCATGAAGTGATTTAGTGCTTTTCTAGATATGAGGAGATGCAAGGATTGGGATCATGAAATCAGTTCCTGAAAACATCTAACTATCTAAAGACCAGTTTCACCAGTTTCCCTGAAGTCCAGAGTGCCTCACTCTCCACCCTGAACTCCCTCAGGATGTGTCAAAGGTCATCAGCTGAAGCAGCACAGGGTTCAGTCTCCACAGAGGCAGATGGAAAATGGCAAGTGCCAGTTTGTAGCCGACACTCTAACCATCAATATCTGTCTTAAGTATATTTGTATCTACTCATCCATACATTCATGCATCCAACCATCCTAGTCCAATGTTCTTTTTACTACATCATAATGCTTCTTGTATAAATGTGAGTAATATTCAGCCAACTCATCTCTTTCAACCCAGCAGAATTATCTCTTTGTCCCTTCACTGGGGCTTCCCTGATGGTTCAGCTGTTAAAGAACTCGCCTGCTAATGTAGGAGACCCAGGAGGCATGAGTTCCATCCCTGGGTTTGAACTCCAGGGAAGATCCCCTGGAGAAAGAAGTGGCAACCCGCTCCAGTATTCTTGCCTGGAAAATGCTATGCACGGAGAGGCCTGGTGGGCTATAGTCCATGGGGTAGCACAGAGTCGGACATGACTGCACACACACAGTCTTTAGACTTTAGTCTTTAGTCCTTAGGTTAGGGTAGCGTCTTCTGTGGTAAAAAAAAAAAAAAAAAAAAAAAAAAAAACTTCAAAATCTCAATTACTGAACACAAAAAGGGTTTATTTCTTGCTTATATTATATATCCATTTCAGGTCAGTTGGGTTCTTTTATCCACATTTTCTTACTTGATGACCCCAGCTGATGTTATAGTCACCTTGTGAATGCTGCCAGTCCCTACTCTAGAGGAAAAAGAGGGCTCTGGTGAGTCTTGCAGTGGTGAAGAAATGCAGTGACCTGGCAGGGACACATATCATATTTGCTTAAAACTCATTTCAGAACTGGTTAAATGGCTCTACCCAACCATAACAGGGCCAAGAATTCCGACTCAACGGACTTGATCACAATTTTTACATTCTATTCTTAATGAAGTTATTTTCAGCCATTCTAGGTAAACCATTCACCAAAACTTGTTGCACTCCTGGGATCCTAAACCCAGACCCAGACTGTGTAAATTAATGCCTCTGTAAAGTAGAGCAAGTCATTGATAATACCATGATGAATGCCACCAGGGGAGGGGAGGGTGGGGAAATATGATTAGATCCTTAAGTATTCCCCTGGGTGTCTTTCTTCAGAGATACTGTAGGCACTGATCTAAATTCAATTAGCAATCATCACAAAAAAAGGAAACATCAATGGAAAAAATGGATCAAAGGATTAGACATGACTAAACCCAGCAGGAAAAGCAGAGCTGACCATTCTCAAGGTGAATAATTATCTGAAGAAAGGTGAACAACAATGACACAACCCATCAGTTGCACACCCATTTTGGCTCCATGTGAAAGCTGCAACAAGTGAGCTAAAATATTAATGCCACAGTAAGCCATCTCAGAAGAATACTGTGTTAGTACAACATGCTCAGTGGGGAGCCTGCACTGCTGGAGCAAGGTATTAACGAATAAAAAAGCAGCTGGACTAAATACATGTTCACAGCAGAAGGAATATTTTTCATCCCACCACCATATTCTATTTCATTATTTCAGACATTTCTGTCACTTTATGGACTAAATTGTAGTCAACTTTGTTATGTGTAAATTTTATCATCACTATAGCACAGTAAAGAAACTTGCTTGAAAACAAGGACAGTGGTGGATTAGGAGAGGAAAATTCTGGGAATTATCTTCTTTATTAGTAAAATCCACAACCTCTAAGATTTAACCCCAGATAGAGTACGTGCTGGCCAGGAGGTGACTTGATCAAGTAAGCCTCCTTCTGTTCCTGAGAACTTTCACAATTCACATATGATTCTTGTGACCCTAGTTAGACCGTGCAACCCTTGAGTTTCTGCAGCATTTCTGGTTCACCCTTTAGGATCTGATTCATACCTAAGCATGCCATGCAATTCACCCCTTTAAAATGTAAACGGTCTTTAGCACGTGGAAGTTGCACAGTTGTGTACGACTCTTTGTGACCCCATGGAAGTCCATAGAATTCTCCAAGCCAGAATACTGGAGTGGGTAGCTGTTCCCTTCTCCAGGGGATCTTTCCAACCCAGGGATCGAACCCAGGTCTCTGGCATTGCAAGCGGATTCTTTACCAGCTGAGCAGCAAGAGAAGTCTTCTGAATATTGGAGTGTGTATCCCTTCTCCAGGGAATATACTTGTTTTTAGTATCTGCTAAGTCACTTCAGTTGTGTCCGACTCTGTGCGACCCCATAGACGGCAGCCCACCAGGCTCCCCCGTCCCTGGGATTCTCCAGGCAAGAACACTGGAGTGGGTTGCCATTGCCTTCTCCAATGCATGAAGTGAAAAGTGAAAGTGAAGTCACCCAGTCGTGTCCGACCCTCAGCGACCCAATGGACTGCAGCCTTCCAGGCTCCTCCATCCATGGGATTTTCCAGGCAAGAGTACTGGAGTAGGGTGCCGTTGCCTTCTCCGTGTTTTTAGTATATTCACATATATATGCAACCATCATCATAGTCAATTTTACTTATTTATTTTTGGGGCACTGTGCAGCTTGTTGGATCTTAGTTCCCTGACCAGGGATTGAACCTGGTCCCTCAGCAGTGAAAGCTCAGAGTCCTGACTACTGGTCTGCCAGGGAATTCCCACCATAGTCAATTTAGAACATTTAATCATCTCAAAAAGAGAGTCTGTACCCTTTAGATACCATTCCTTATCTCTAATCTTCCTTCCCCACCCTAAACAACATTTATACACAAGTGTTTGTGTGGACATATGTTTTCATTGCTCAGAAATATACACCCAGGAGTGGAATTGCTGGCTCACATGGTAATTCTATGTTGGATCATTTGAGGTATTACCAGCTGGTTTGTTTCCCAAATGGCCACATCATTTTACATTCCCATCTGCAGCATATGAAAGTCCCAATTTATCCATATCCTCACTAATACTCATTATTATCTGCCTTATTTGATTCCAGCCATCCTAGTGGATGTGAAGGGTATTGATTGTCATTTCCATTTGCATTTTCCTAATGATTAGTGGTGTTGAGCACCTTTTTTAATGTGCTTACTGGCTATTTACTTCCTTAGCGAAATGTCTATTGAGATCCTTTCTCCATTTTAAAATTTGGGATTTTTTAAAAAATTATTGAGTTGTAAGAGTATTTTATATATTCTAGATATAGTCACTTATCAGATATATGATTTACAACTATTTTCTCCCATTCTGTGGGTTGACCCTCTGATTAATGATGCTTTTGGTTTTTCAGTTCCATAAATTAGCAGAATTAAGCAGAAGAGGCCCTAATATCCTTTGTTTCTCTCTTTTTATGTATTTCTCCACCTCTGAAGTCTAGAGTCAGGCAGAAGCCTTTTGATCAAAAAATACTTAATCATTTTTCTAACCCAGGGAAAGCATAAAACCTAAAAGACAAACTTTGGGATCAAAAGAGGCTCATTTCAGCCTGGTGCTTTGCATAGGCCTTCCTGGTTGGAAAGGGACACAGTAGGGGAAAAAAATAATTTCTCAGTACCCTTCAAATTTTATCTTCAGAACATGGATACAGATTTGTTTGGAAATTCCCAGAATATTCAAACCCCTTGTTTATTACATTATATTTGTGAAACTTCTGGATTGTGACCAGATTAGATTGGTTAATCACCACTTGATTGCATGAGCAGCAAGGAAGGGGAAAATAATAGACTTCAGAATAAAACCCCAGGACAAAGGAGGAATCCCAACAGCTCTGTCAAGTATATTTACCCAGTTCGACCATTTATAAGGTAATTCAATAACCAGATTGTGAGCACTGGGAAGTGAGAGGCTCTGTTGGCTGCTTTTGTGGAGGTGCTGGGGTAGAATTGGGGATGAGCATGCAGGAAAGCCTTGGAGTCCACAATTCATGACAAAGGAAGTGAGAAGAGAATGTAGCAGGGATAGAGGAGGGGAGAATGCATTCAGGGCAATAAAAGAGGCACAAGACACTGAGTCATAGGGATTGAAGAAATCCTAGCTGAATGGGGTCTCAGGAACAAGCTCAGGAAGTTCTGAAAAGCTTCAGCATATTAGTGGAGTCTTGAGGTGGTGTTGGGATTTCTAGAGGTGGAAATAGAGAGGGAGAGAGAGTACTGCCAACATTTGAAGAGTTTGAAGGAGAGGATTGTGGGTTGGTTCAGCTAGAATCCAGGGTACCTGCATGGGAGAGGCTGGAGGTGAGGTTGGGAATCTGCCTGTCCTAGAACAAAAAGGGCTGTAAACATTAAAGAACACTTGCCCCAAATTTCTGAGGCCACAGGGAGCCACTGAGTGGTTAGCAAGGAGCATTTGGTAGCTGGCTGCAGGATGAGTGGAGAGAGCCCGGATACAGGGCGGCAGTGAAGCCTTCTTTGAGGACACTGTGTGGGACCAGTGTGAGATCAGGCTTTGGTGGGAAAAGACAGCCCTTGTGGAATGACAGGCTGCTGAAGCTCAGCAACTGAAACAGGACATACTCCCTGGCTGAAGCTGCCACCCTTGTTATCAGGAAGGTGGCAGGTACAGAAAAAAAGATGACGGCAGATGGAAGATAGGCAGCATCCATTGTCCCGGTGCTCAAAACTAATCAAGCGTATTAAGTCACACGGGAGCTTTACAATCAGTGCCACGGCTTTGAGAGTGCCAGTTGGCAGAGCACAGCAGGTGATGGAATAGAAGGCTGCCTGCAACTGGCTGTGCTGAAGCGGTCACCTCCCGGGAGGACCTTCCCCGGGAAATGGGTGGTGGGGTGTGGAGGGGAGGAGAGGCAGGAGGTCCCTCTTCCATCTGAGAGGCCTACACCTCACCTCGAAGCTGCAGGAGTGACATCCGCAACTCCAGCAAACTGGATCTCTGTGAGAGGGCCACAAAGCACACCCTTAGCTTCTTCACCTGTAAAATGGCAGGTATTTTGAGGACTAAATTAAATAATTCATATGCAGTCCTTGGCAGGCGCCCTCGGAAAGTAGCACTGTTACCGTTCCCTAGGGCTGCTCTGGGGACAGTGTGCCTGTGGGGTTTGGGGGAACCCTTCATTTCAGAGCCCTGTTCTTCTGTCTCTGGAAGGTGTCAGGACACCTTGCTGTTTTGTGTTTGAGGCTGGAGTGCCGAGGTAGCCTTGTGAATTGATGTGATGCTGACTCAAGACTTTCATGCAAGTTGCTTTATCTACCGTGTGACCTCTCCTTGCCTTCCTCGGTGTGGTCTGACTCTTGTGTTTCCTATTTCTTGGCTTTCCTCTCCCCAACATGGAGAAAGGCTGGCAAGGCTCAGGAATCTGGGAACCTAATCTGGGACCCAATCAGCATTTGGTTGCTAATTAGAGGGGAAGAAGAAAGTAGAAAACATTTTGGAGAGACATAGAAAGTCCAGGGAAACAGTAAAGCAGGTACTCAGTTTGTTGGGGGACCACACAGGGCATTTGGGCTGCTTGGGTACCAGGAGACTAGCCAGAGTCCTTCTTTCCTTGTTTTGCTTCCCTCCATCCTAGCTTCTATGGGAGAAAGAACCAGACAGACCTTGCCTTGCAGCAAACTCTACGAGGGAGAAAGGCATGCACACAAATGCCCCCTACGGGGAGGGATGATATCCTAGAAGAGACTCAGATGATGTGATCTGTAGTTCAGAATGGGGGGCAATGCTGACTGGAAGGATTTCAGAAGGCTTCAAGGAGGAAGTGACAATGAGCTGGGTTCTGAAGGATTTGTAAGATTTAGAGGTTAAGTAAGTTAAAGTAAGTTAAATTTGTAAGTTAAAGAGGAAGGTAACAACTGAAAAATATATTGAAAGGAAAAAAATGATGGTTGTATAAAGGAATGAACCCTTTATTTTGGTCAAATTTCCAAGAGTGTGAAGGGAACAGTGGGCCAGATTAGGGAGGAGTTTGGAAACTAGGGTGGGGATTTGAGGCTTTAGACTATAGTGATAAGGAGCAGGTGGTGTTATCAGCAGAACTGTTTTAGGTAGATGAATCCATTCACATCAGGTAGAATGGGTGAGTAAGGGCAAGGGAGCAGGGAGATGCCTTGAAAGTATTGCAATGGTCCAAGAAAAGCTAAGGCTATGAACTCAATACTGTTAAGGAGATGAAGGGTGTTAGAGATGAATGGGGTTGGTGCTATGGAGTCAGAATGAATAGAAATTGGAAACTAATTGAATATAGGGGCTTAAGCAGGAAAGAAAAAATCAAGAATGACTTTTCTCCCTTTTTGCCCCTGAGGTTGTCCAACTCCACTTGTTCCTTAAGGGTACTGGTCCCTCTTGGATGAACAAATAATTTTATAATCTTCCTCTTCTGTGGGCTCCATCCCACTTCCCTCCTCCATCCCCACTCACCACCTATTCTGATGATGGTGTGAAAATCTTTTCCATTCATCTTCATAGTCACATACAAAGAAGTGTTCTGTTTATATAATGGACTAGGGCAATTTTACTGTCACCTTTCCTGAGGATTTTGCATCCAGAAAGGATTTCACAATGCCATTTACACTATGGGAAAAGGATCAAGTTTTTATCAGTTTTGATGCTGGTACATGGGTTATTAGGTTGATAAATTTGGTAGAGTGGAAAGCGGAGGGAAGAGGTGCTTGGGGGTATTGCTGACAATAGACTTTGTGAGTGTGATGGTTTTTCACTTGTTTGCTGTGATGCTTCTTTCAGAACCATGCTCAGTTAGACCTGGGGCAGCAACTGCTTGTCTGGATTGACCCATCTGCCCAGTTTCCACTGGAATACTCCCATTTTCCACTGGAATACTCCCATTTTCTAACTCCACTGGGGTCTTGTTTGCAGCCATTTGGTGACAAACAATAGGCCAAACATCTCTCTTCCTTTGAAATTTCTCATCAAACTTTTGGGGGGTGCTTCACACAGGTGCATTCCTCAGTCTGAGTCACGGCCATGGCTCAGTGGTTGGCCCCGCATGTCTTCTTCATTCTAAGATCTACATGGAGAAGCTGCTGCAATCTTGGTCTCATAGCAGAGGGAAGAAAAGCAACAAAGGATGGACTTATGCAATGGCTTTCAAGTTTCTGCTCAGAAATGGCACATCACTTAAAACAGTTTCTTACCACCTATCACCTTGTCTCAAAGATAATGCTACATAATATATATTTTTTGTTCTTATAGCAAGTAGCCATTTCTCTATTTTTTAAAAATATTTTTTAATGTGGACCATTTAAAAATCTTTATTTAGTTTGTTACAATATTGTTTCTGCTTTATGGTTTTTTTTTTTTTTTGCCCCAAGGCACATGCCATCTTAGGTCTCCAACCAAGAAATGAACCCGCACCCCTTGAATTGGAAGATGAAGTCTTTTTTTCAAAAAATATATATACTTATTTACTTATTTGGCTGTGCTGGGTCTTTGAGTTTTCCTCATAGCTCAGTTGATAAAGAATCTGCCTGCAATGGAGGAGACCCCGGTTCGATTCCTGGGTTGGGAAGATCTGCTGGAGAAGGGATAGGCTACCCACTCCAGTATTCTCGGGCTTCTCTTGTGGAGCTGGGTCTTAGTTGTGGCACGTGGGATCTTCAGCCTTCATTGCACCATGTGGGATCTTTCAGCTGCAGCAGGCAGGATCTTTCATTGAGGCATGCAGGATCTATTCCCTGACCAGGGGTTGAAACCAGGCCCCCCTGCATTGGGAGCCTGGAATCTTAGCGACTGGACCACCAGGGAAGTCCCTGAAGGCCAAGTCTTAACCACTGGACTGCCAGGGAGTCCCAACAACCCATTTATTTACGTGTCAGCCTTTTTTAGGCTATATTGCAGTGGCAACAACCCCCATATCTTAGTGGATTTCAACAACGAAGTTATAATTCTTGCTACATGCTACACCAATCCACCAACTCTGGGTCAAAGCCAGCTCTTAGCTTGTGACTCTGCTCAATTGTCTTCTTCATTCTGGCTTCCAGGCTGAAGGAATAGCCCTGTCTTGGAAGAGTACTCTTTGTGTGTGGTGTGATAGAGCACAGTTTTCTTTTCCTCCTGCCCTCTTTCCTTATGGTATTTCCATCCTGGAACATTGATCTGTACCAGTCTGGGATAGTGGGAAAGGGAATTTACCCAAAGTGAAAAGATTTAGAATCTCTGTTGGCATGATAATGCCTTTAGTTTTGCTACAAAAGTGAGGGATGTTAGGAGAACAAGGGTTTTCTTGTGAATGTTTCACTCTGAGTCTGGAAGCAGGAAGTTCTTTTCTCTCATCCCCTTCACCTCCAGAGGGACTGAATATGTGGTATCTCTACTCCTTAACTCCCCTCCTGTAGTCCCACTGCTCCAGGAGTGAGGGGAAGAAGAAGAATTCTAGAAGGAAGGAAGTGTGTTGAAGAGCTTCTTTCAACAGGGAAGGCAGAAGATAAGGGAAGGAGACCAGAGGCTGGGTTCTCTGGTATCCATCTCTGATGGACTTAGAACCCAGGGGAATAGCTAAAAAGAGCTTTTGCCGAGTCTGCATTGCATGTGTATGTGTGTGACTATGAATAGTATGGCTTCTGTTTGCAGACGGTTGTATCTTGTTACCTTTCTTGCTTCCTTAGCTACGGGCATACATACATAAACCCAGTGCATCACACAGATTTAGAAGTAGGCTCCTCCTTTGGTGGCATGATGGAAGATGCTACCATCCCCCCACTCAGCCACTCTGCAGAATTCTGTAACTCTGAAAAATGTACACTGACTAGCTGAAAGATGAAGTCATAATCCTTTGGTCTAAGATCACAGAACCATCAAAAATGACTTCTAGAAAAAAAATACTAGAGTTTTTTTTGTCGTTGTGGTGATGGTGGTGACTGGATAATGAGGTGCAATTATAACACCATCCCTTGGAGAATTGCAGAAAAGGGAGAACATGTGCTAGAAGCCAAGGAGTCTCTTCTATATAGTTTATGCTTTGATAAAGATAAGTAGGGCTTCCCTGCTGGCTCAGATGGTAAAGAATCTGCCTACTATGCAGGAGACCCAGGTTCAATCCCTGGGTTGAGAAGATCCCCTGGAGAATTGAATGGTTACACACTACAGTATTCTTGCTTGGGGAATTCCATCTACCATGAGAAGGTTTTTTTTTTTTTTTTTTTGGCCTCATCAACAGGAGCTCTGGCCACTAAAGGGGTCTCATACACTCAGTGTGTTCAGAGAAGAAGCCGTCTGTAGACGTGCTGGGTTTGGAAAAGAACCATGAATAGATCAGTTAGGAAACTGAATGGGCAGGAGAGAAACCACTCTTCTCAGGCTGAGGAAGGCTTCATGGAGGGCTTCAGCAAATGAAACCAAAACTGGAGGCTTGAGTTTGTTTTTGTGGACTTGTAGGTAGTGAGGACGTGTCCTGTTTTCTTGCAAGTGGATAACATGATGGATCCTGGGCTTTTGAAAGGGAACCAGTGTGCAACTGTGTGGACTTGTAATCCTTTACTTCACAATGTCCTGTGACGAGGTGTGTGGTCTGGGAAACACGGAACTGCGGCAAGGCAGCCTGGAGGGTTGAAGAATTTCTTTTTCTTCCTGCCAGCTGCCAAGTCTGGGAAAACAGGACTTTTTCTTCCCCACTGTGTCTCCTTCAGAGAAACGTGCATTTCGTGGCTGTAGGGGGAAAAAAGAGAACATTCGTTTCTACCTTCTGTGGAGATGTGTTAACTTGCGAGGAGGAGGAGGTGGCATCTTTTTTATGAGGATTATCCTGGCAGCTTGGGGCAGCACATAATGAAGGGGATTTGCAGATTTGCTGTTGAAAGCTGTGGATATCTTTGCATACTGTTCCCAGCTGAGAGAAAGCTAGCGCTGGCTGCTACAAAGGTCAATGCCAAATTTAAATGCATCTTTTTTAAAAAGATCATTTCCATAGCATTTTATTCACAAACATTGAATGACTTTCTGTTTCTTGGGGAAAATAGTCATTAACATTTTTATTTCTCGCTCATGGGTTATAATTATGTTGTTATAAATATGGACACTTTAAAGAGATCCTGCTGAAGAAAAAATGGGTGTATTTTTGTGCCCACTGCGGAGAAAACAGGGGTGACTGATCTCGCTCAGCTGTGATTTCAAATAATTGGCTTTGTATTTGAGGTGGGTAGAAGAGTTTATGTCCATTTAGCCAGAGTTTTGAGCTATTAAAAAGAAAGTGTAACTATAGAGTTAAAAATTTGAAGATAAGTGTCATAATTCAAATTGGTTATAATTATTTTTAGGCTTCCCACGTGGCACTAGTGGTAAAGAAGTGCCAGTGCAGGAGATGTAAGAGACACGGATTTGATCCTTGGGTGGGGAAGACCCCCTGGAGGAGGAAATGGCAACATACTCCAGTATTCTTGCCTGGAGAATCCCATGGACAGAGGAACCTGGCGGGCTATAGTCCATAGGGTCGCATAGAGTTGGACACGACTGAAGCGACTTAGCACATAATTATTTACATGAAGATGTGTATGCAGTAGATTGGACACTTAAAAACATAGAGATGTTCGTTCAATAAAATCATATGGGAATAGCAAACATGCAAGGTCGATCAGAGAGAGCTGCTGTGGTGGGAGGGAGGCTGGATGCTTAGAGCAGATCTTTTATTAATATTATTATTATTTTTGGCCACATGACTTGTGGGATCTTAGTTTCTTGACCAGGGATCGAACCTGTTCCCTCTGCAATGGAAGGGTGGAGTCTTACCCACTGGAGCCCGCCAGGGAAGTCTGTAGAGCCCGTCTCGTTTGTCGTCCTTCCTGAACTCTGGGGTGACCACTTGGGCAACTCTCTGGTATCCCTGGAGTTCTGAGGATCCCAGTGTGAACACACTGGGTTGAAGAGCAGGTTTTCTTTGAATCCCAAGCCTGTGGCATTTGGCCAATACCCCCCAGGTCCTGAGGGTGACACGAATCACTTGGTGTCTGGGCACAGTGAGTGTGAGCCCTCCTGTCTGGTGTGTGTGGGAGTCCCAGAGTTCCAGCACAGACTGGGATTCTGGGGCTGAATGTGGGGGTGGAGAGGGGCCCAGCCACAGCGGCAGTCCTGGAGTGAGGGGAACTGGGGACAACATCCTCTGTGCAGGGCAGCCCAAGGTCCACAGGAACTTGATACTGAGTATTGCTCAGTACCATGTACAGAGGGGTTGAGAGTCAAGGATAGAGTCTGAAATAAAGGGTCTACACTGGAAGTCAGGTAGGACTGGACTAGAGTCTGACAGCGAGGACAGGAGGCAGGAGGTAGATTTTGGAATACAGGGAGAACGCCCTTATGGGGTTCTGTGGTCTTGCAGGGAGGGAGCTGAAAGGCCCCGGGGGTCGGGAGAGGGTCCTGGCTGTGGGACGATGTGGGTGGGGCTTCCTTATCCTATGGTCAGTTGGGGTCTTGAACACATTGTGAGCCAGCCCTGTGAGATGCCTGTCTCACCTTCCTCGTCTATCTCACTGACTGAGGGTGGAGTCTGATCACAGATGGGCTTCAGAACTTGTCTTTGACCAGAATTCAAAGTAATCCCCCTAAAATTGAATATAATTTAACAGTCCTGAATAGATCAAGTGAACACCAGTGCTGTCCATTTCTATAACATAGAAGTCTGTGTCATTGGGATTTTAGTCTTTTGGCGGCTTTTCTGGCACTGTCTTATGGCCTCTGTATGGTCCCGGGGCTGCAGCACCCATCTCATAGCCTAAAGTTACGTGCACACATGCAAAGACCCTCCCAGGCCTGAGAGGGGGCATGCCTGCTGGGAAACATGAAAGTGGCCACTGTCCATCCTGCTGTATGCCTGGGAGGGTCATCACCCAGGACAACAAAAGAAGGGGGAGATGGTTGAATGCAGAGGAACAAAAGCTTATGAATCTTCTTTCTACTTTGGGTTTATGAATTATTTCATTTTATGAATGTCTTAAAAAAGCAGGATCCTCCACTAAGGCTCAACATGACAGACTCCAGGGTAGTTGAAAGCCTTGGTCTTTGAAATACAACCACTTGAGCCTCTGTGATAAGCTCAAGTTTCTCTTAATGAGTTCTTTATCCTTCTTGCTATCTGTGGCTTACATAAAACTGGAGACAACCCTAAAAATCGAGAAGTTGTTTAAATGTGAAACTAGAAAGCACTAAATAGAATTTTAAATTTAAAGGGACATTATAGATAGATCTGTTGGCAGTTTAAAGGATGAGGGCTCAAAGCCTGGAGCCTGATATTTCCTGTTTTTCAGGTCTGGGACCATCTGCAGTAGCTATTTGAGGCTTCTGGGGTTATTTTCCAGAACCCTCTGGGACTAGGGGGGCTGAGGAGTATCTGAATAAGGAACAGATTCCTCAGACATTGGCTGTCTAGGAGGTTTGGCTGGTCTTTGACTAGTTGGGGTCATATTTCTAAGACCCAAGTGCTGTAGGAAAGCTTGAATAGAGACCCCAAATCTCAGGGACCCTCTGGAGTTGATTGACACAGGCTTGTCCAGAGGGGACCAAGTTTAATCTAAAATCAACTAAGTTCCAGGAAACTCAGAAGGGACAGGAATGTCCAGATAACCTTGATGAGATCTGAATTCTGTTTCTCAGACCATAGGCTACAAAAAGATTTGGGATAGAGTTTTTAAAATTCACATGGCAAATTAATGGCAGAGTCAGGTTTAGAGCGCCTGGCTCTTGACTGAGTCCTGGTTCAGTCATTTTTCATGTCTGTGATGCTACCTTCATCTCCACCTGGCTAGTATGTGCCCCAAGTTTGCCTTTGTAGGAACCATCTCCTCTCCCTCCCTCTCTCCCTCACTTCCTCTGTCTCTCTCCTCCTTTCATCTTTCCTTCCTTCTACCTTCAAGCATTTGGCACTCATGTGTCTGGATCTATGTCATTTTTAGAAAGACGAAGATGAGTAATACACAGTTTTGCTATCTTAAAATCTTAACTTCAAAAGAAATCTGTCAATAAAATGGAGAAATCTTCACCTAAGGACTTATGAGATCAAGGGTCTTCCTAACCATTATCCTATTATCCAAACCATTATTCCTATTATCATTTTCCAAAGGTTGCACCCAGGTGTCTAGAATCAAGTCTAGAACCAAACACATAAGTCTTTTCCTACAGGATGGTACTCTTGATAGGGTCATAGCATGCGTGCGTGCATGCATGTGTACTCAGTTGTGTCTGACTCTTTATGACCCCATGACTGTAGCCCACCAGGCTTCTCTGTTCATAGAATGTTCTAGGCAAGAATACTGGAGTGGGTTGCCATTTCCTACTCCAGGGGATCTTCCTGACCCAGGGATTGAACTGGCATCTCTTGTATTTCCTGCACTGGTAGGCTGGTTCTTTACCGCTGCACCACCTGGAAAGCCCCTGATAGGGTTGACCAAGTCTCATTTCAGCTTGTTTCTAATTTTAGGAAATGTTTCAACAGGAACCCTGTGTTCCAGAAAGGAGGCTGATTGAACTTTTCCCTCACCTACCTAATCACCATGGCTCCAGCAGATAAATGACTGGAAGTGGCAAGGGACAGTTGAATGTTGGAAAGAGGGAGGTGGGTAAAGGATTGGGCAGCTGTAGGACAGAGGAGACAAGCCTGGAGCCATGACAGAGTGTCATGGCAGACATTAGGGACACGAGGCAGAAAGTTCTGATAAGGTCTTAGCATGGATTCTGAGAGCCGTGAAGCATGAGTGGGAGCCATAGTCAGGAGCCAAGGAGGGAGCAGAAGCTGATGGGCAACACAAGCTTGGGTCGGAGTCAAGTGTACAGCAGCCATGGTTGGCCCTGAGCCAGAGCTATGGTATTGAGGAAAGACTGGCTTCAGGAAAGGTTTGTATTCTCACCTGTGGCTCAGTCAGATCCAGGATGTGAATCGTCTCAATGGAGAGCCATGGAGCTAAACAGCTCATCAGGCTGCCTTCCAGCTTTTCTGGGCTCCCTGGAGGTTGTCATGGCTACTGGCTTATTAAGAAGGAGATGGAGATGGGGGTCCAGGGAAGGCATCAATTTCACCAAGTTGCTTTTGCCTCCCCCACAACTCACATCATGACTGACTGTAAAGAGAAAACTCTTCGTGGGCATTTCATCAGAGAAGTAATTTCAATCCACTTACACGAGGTGACAGAAGAGCCAGTGCATAGCACAGTCACAGGCCCGCAATTTGAGAGATTTGTTTAAAAAAAAAAAGAAAAAAGAGTCTACAGAGTCCTCCTCGCCCAGTAAACAAAAATGTGTACAGGTGGATGTGGTGATGAGAAAAGCCCATCCGAAGAGAGCATTGAAGAAAGGCTTTTATTAGAAAAGGCATTTCCTTAAGTTTATAGCCATTATCTGGGAAAAAGTAAAAGAAGAGAGAAGTATGGCCCTTAAATTTCTGACTCCAGTCATGACGATACAGTTACTTAGGGAAGAATGATAAAATCCGTTTGATATTATGGGAGTAAAAGAACTAATTGGTGCAGTCAATAATGTTAGAAAATCTCCAGCATTTGTCTAGGCATTGGGTAGACAGGTTTTTAAGTTTGATCTCCTTCCACAGCATCTCTCTTAATAAAATATAGCAGCTGTCTTGTTCTGGGAGGAGGCCTATTGTCTCCCACACAAAATCCATCATACTGACTCCAGATAGGGACCCTGCCCTCCAGGTGTGTCCTGAATCATGCAGTCAGACAGACAAAGTCAGATAAACAAGAAAAGCCTTGATGGGGAGTTGCATGGTTAGATGGGATAAGGGAGGCGGGTATTTTCTCTTCCTTGAGTTGGCCCATGTGCCTGCCATTTACCCGTTTTTTCTTGCTCTGCTCTGTATCACAGGGAATGATGTCTCTAGATAGGTTCAGCCAGTGGGAGATGCTAGCAGATAATTGTAGGGCAAGGGGAGGGGAGGAATCAGTTGTTTCTTCTCTTGCTGTGTCCTGAGTGAGGTGCCTCTCCTGTGAGATAGCTTCCTTCATGATGCCCAGCTTTTGTATATGGTGGCCCCCACCCTGGCCCAAAGTCCTCCTGTGGCTCGTGTTTCTGGACTCTGATGATACCACATTCTTATACAATTTCTCCTGCTCCAGGGTAGTAGCAGGCTTCCCAGATGGCTCAGTTGTGGAAAAAAAAAAATCTATCTGCCTTTGCAGGAACCATAGGAGAGATGGGTTTGATGCCTGGGTTGGGAAGATCCCCTGGAGAAGGAAATGGAAACCCACTCCGGTATACTTGCTTGGGAAATCCCAAGACAGAGGAACCTGGCAGGCTACAGTCCACCAAGTTGAAAAGAGTTGGATACGACTGAGCATGGATGCATTTACTATTTTTTTAAGGTGGTAGTGGATTCCTGGGCTTCCCTGGTGATACTAATGGTAAAGAACCTGCCTAAAGTGCAGACTTGAGACTCGAGTTCGATCCCTGTGTTGGGAAGATCTCCTGGAGAAGGGCATGGCAACCCACTCTGGTATTCTTAGAGAATCCCATGGACAGAGGAGCCTTTGGGGCTACAGTTCATGGGGTCGCAGAGAGTCACATACGACTGAAGTAAGTTAGCATGCAGTGGATTCCTGCTGTAAGATGGTAAGAAATGGTAAGTAGTAAGAAATGCCTTACCATTTCTTCTTTACTTCCTGGGCTCTTCTATTACTTGTTTAATCAGTCCCCTCAATTAAATTTCCTCTATTTCTAATATCCAGCGTAGTTTCTGGTTTCTTAAGAGGCACCTATCTGATGGTATTTGTTTGGTCTGGCAGATACTGAGAACATAGACGTTAAGCCATCAGCTTACAAAGCCCTGTGTTTTCTGGCTCTGCTCTAGTGTCCTGACTTCCTCACTTGTAACTTTCCTTCTTGCTCTCTCCTCATCTGCACATTAATCTCCTTTCTGTTCAGTGGTAAGTCAAATTCATTCCTTACTCAGAGCATTTGCACCATTGTCTTCTCTGCCTAGAAATCATTGCCCAGATCTATATGAAAGGCTTTGTTCTGGAATCAACCGGATGTCTAGCTTCACAGTTTCAATGGGTTTTCTCTGAGGGCTTCTCCATTGGTTTGGATAGTCAAGACTTTCCCAAATTAACTGCTTTGCACATATTGTTTCCTAAAGGAAAATCCACAAAGACTTGTTTTTGGAGAATCCACCAAATGTATTTGAGGTTCTGTTTTGTTTTTATGACTCTTCAATAGCATAGGACTTTGAAGTCTGCATGCACATCAGATGGAACTGTCAAATTTCATGCGTTAACTGACCTTGCAGTTGTGAAGAAAAAAAAACTACATTTTGTTTTTAGCTTATATTTTCTGGATATATTGTGGAAGGTCTTTGTTTTGATTAAAATACATTTGTTGGAGAGCAGCAAAAACATTTGACAAAACTTTGTTTTTAAAGGATGTACAGAAAGCTGTGGTCAGAGGAGACCAGAAAGGCTCCTCTGATGGAGCATATTCGGTCTGAGGGTTCACTGTGAGATTTCCATACATCTGGAAGCAGTCGTACTTTCAAAATGCAACTGCCCTTTGGAGAGGGCCTATCAATTCTTCTCCTGGTTGTGGAATTAGTATTCATACAATTAACTGTCTTTCTGGCTTTTGAGTAGATCGGATTCTGAGGACACTAAGAGTTTAGAGGGAGGGGTAAAGGAAAGTAGGGCTGGTTTCTTAGAAACAGGGGCTTATCCAAAACAGGCTAACCAGGGCACATTGGGGGTTGTGTGCACGTGTGTGTATGTGTGTGTGTAAGGATGTGTATATCTGTGCGCTTGCATTCCCTTTGAGTGAGCAGTGCCCAAAATGGTAGTGGGTAGAGACTAGGGTTCTTCTTTTACCATTTTGCTCAGTCTGTCTCTAGAGGATGTTGTTTTCTCTAGAGCAGGGGTCCCCAAGTCTCTGGGCCACAGACAAGTACCTCCTGTCAGGTCAGCTGTGGCACTGGGTTAGAAGTAAAGTGCACACTAAATATTATATGCTTGAATAATCCTGAAACTATCCCTGACCTCTTCCACTCTCACCCCAGTCCATGGAAAACTAGTGTTTCATGAAATCGGTCCCTGGTACCAAAAAGGTTGGGGACCACTTCAGAGGACTCAACATTCTGGTCTATGGAGAATGTGTTTTATTTTATTGCCTCTTGCCCTCCTCCCTGAAACAGAAATTCTGCATTGGAGATCCTTGAGTTTGATAAAGAGAAGAACATTCCTGGAATGAAAAGAGCTAGGTTTCTCACTCTGTTTATACACCTCGGTGAACATTTATGTACATTAATACAGTAATTTACTCAAGTGATTGTTCGTGAACATTAATAATAAATATGCAAATCTCATTCTTGAATTTACAGGTACTGGTGGAAATAGTCAAGGGCTAACCTGGTTGTTTATGAAAAAACTTCTATTCTTGTATACTTTATATGCATAAATGAACTTAAGTGTACTGCCATCCATCTGGGAAATCAAGATGATATGCTATCAGCAGGCCCAAACTAGATGGCTGTTTCAATATTCAACCTGTTTACTTTGGGGAAGAAACAGCTGTTCATAAAGCAATTTATATTCAACAGGTGCACTGTGGCTCTGACTAATGGACATGACAGGTATGGCGGAGATTATCTGTAGACTGTCGTTCTGCCATTGCGTCCTGGACCTTGCAAGATTTCTAAAGAAAATGTCATTTACAAACAATTTTAAAGATTTTTTTGTGTGTTTTTAATGGCTGTTTGGTTGATTTTCTGGAACTAGGACATGATTTACATCTAGCTAGCAATCAAAACTGTATTTTTATTTTTATTACCACCTATATAGTAACTGGATGGAGAGAGAACAATAGGCTTATTCACTTTTGGTTCTTTTCTCCTTGTTGAATTAATGCATTTCATGTAATTGTTTTTTCATATACTGAAGTTCAGGAAACTTATTTTAGTGATTAAAGTGGGATGACAAATGGCAGTTTAGTTGAATACTGACGTATACCCTGAAATTTGTAACTTGAGGAGACAAGCAGAAGGACAAAATGCCAGCATGCCAAGAATGGTGGACTAAAGGCTAGATTGAGCCTGCAACCTTGTTATTGTTGAACCACTCTGCTGACCTGGACTGCATTTTCCCTGATTTCCTATTGTGGTAGCTAAATGTCTGTTGCATGAACTCTGCTGCTTGAGGTTGTTTTTGCAGACAAATGCATTCCTAACAGATCTGATTTCTCAAACCTAATTCCTTCCTGCCCATCTCTCCTCTCCTGCCCCTCTTCTTATATTCCCTCAGTTAATGGCATTCACCAATTGCCCAATCTCAGGAATATTTCTCAATTTCTTTCACTTATGTACCTACTTCCTTGACAGTAGAGACTATTTCTGGTTCATCCTTTCAAATACAATGCCTCACACACAGAAGACACTCAAAATATGTTTGTTGAGCTAAATTAAAGCAACTAGATAGTTGATTTCATGGATTAGCACACAGATGCTGAGTAAAGTGAAGAGTATAATCTTGGGAGATATGTTATTTAATAGGCTAGGGTGAGTTTTGATAAGCCAACCTTGCCTCTTACCCTAGAATAGTTTTCTATCAACTAATGTTTTTTTGCCTTTTTAAATTATATTTTCCACATAGACAATGTTGGATGAGCACTGTCATATTTTTCTTATTGGATCCTTATTTAAAATTTTTCCATGTTGAAATTCCCCTCTCATGACATTTCTGCTTCATAAATCAGTGCTGTTGATTGTTACATCTGGTGTTGTACATGTACCCTGGCATTCTGCATCTTCATCAAGTCTTCTGCCAATGTCTGCCCTCTTTTTTTGCATTAATTGATTATATTAATCTTATTCTCAGGATCTTTTGTAAGTTCTCTATCTTTTTATACATGGGATGAAGAGAAAATACGTGAAGGGATTCACAATCTGGTGGGGAAATGGATAAGACATCAGATTTGTAGTGGGAAAAAAACTCCAGGGTTTATGTAGCAGCAATTCCTGTATGTGTGATGTTAATGAAGTCAAGAAACTCAGTCAGTTTTATTTATTTACAATTTTTAAAAGTTGAAGAATAGTTGATTTACGATGTGTTAATTTCCGGTGTGGAGCAAAGTGATTCAGTTATATATATCTATTCTTTTTCAGATTCTTTTCCATTAGACATTATTATAAAATATTGAGTATAATTCCCTATATTTTACATTAGGTCCTTGCTGTTTATTTCATATATAGTAATATGTATATTTAATCACAATGTCCTAATTTATCTCTCTCACATTTCCCCCTTTGGTAAACATGTTTGTTTTCTATGCCTGTGAGTCTATTTCTGTGTTGAAAATAAGTTCATTTGTATCATTTTCTAGATTCTACAGATAAGCAATAAAATGTGATATTTGTCTTTGACATTTCACTTTGTATGATAATCTCTAAGTCCATTCATGTTGCTGTAAATGACATTATTTCATTCTTTTTTATGGCCAAGTAATATTTCATTGTGTGTATATACCACATCTTCTTTATCCGTTCCTCTGTCAATGGTCATTTAGGTTGCTTCCATGTCCTGGCTATTGTAAATAGTGCTGCAATGAACACTAGGGTGCATGTATCTTTTTGAGTAACTGTTTTCCCCAGATATATGCCCAGGAGTGAGATTTCTAGGTCATATGATAGCTCTTTTTTTTTAGTTTCTTTAAGGAACCTCCATGAAAAAGTTGGCTTCAAGCTCAACATTCAGAAAACTAAGATCATGGCATCTGGTCCCATCACTTCATGGGAAACCTGCCGGGGTCCAGCCTCGGCTGATCCAGGGAGTTCGAAGCGGGGACGGCGTCGGCAAGGATCAGGATACAATAGCTTCAATTAGATATTAATTAGAGATGTAAGGAGTAATAGAATGAGGATAGCTCAGTAGGAAAATTCAGTGGAGAAAAGAGGCTGAGTAGCTTGGTTTACACGGGGACCAATAAAACTTCAAGACAAGAAGCTTGCACCACTTACGTAGGCCGCAGGCGTCCTTCCGTTCTCCCGAAGGAGAGGAGACACTGAGGCCTCCCCGGTCGGATCTTAGAAGCCCAGGCATAATTAGTAAGCATGGTGGGTTCCGCGCTCCAGATGGAGACTCAGCCAGAGTGAGAGAGAGAGCAACATGGGGAGACCAGTATTTCGAGAAACTGATCCCAATTCTTTATTTTCCATGGTCTACTTTTATACACTGAGATGTTATGCAAAAGTCACGTGGGGTCAGCAGTCCTGACTTTTGTCAAAGTCAGGTGCTTCATACAAATGTATACAGAGGTCTTAGGGGTGTTACATCATCTTCTGGCCAGGGGGGCCCGCTGACAATTTATGACCCTCTCCTTGTGACAGCGGTCAGTCAACCAGGACACTTATTTCTCCAGGGGTGATTATTCTTAAAACAGATGCCACCCAAATAAAGTTACATTCCTATAGGGTGAGGGTAGAGTGGGTTTTGGTTAAGGAAAGAATTCACTTAGCCTAAGGTCTGACGTGATTAATATCAAAGGTTAATACTTATTTCTTCTATATATTCATTAATGTGTGTAAGGGCAGGGGATATGGAGACTTAGCAACAAACATTGGCTCAACAAATGAAAAACCCTTCACCAATACAATTTCTAATCAGCCCAATATACTTATAGTTTTCTAACTTCTCTAAAGAACCTGTTTTTAGAGGGTTTAAAGCATCTCGTGTCTCTCACGGTTGGGAGGCTGTGAGCAATCACATGTGGCCGGACAAGCCTGTCAGGCAGGCCAGAGAACCTTCAGAGGAGTTTGTAGGTTAAAACACTCTTGTCATGCCCAGGAGTTTTTATTAACTGGAGCTCTAAGTTAACTCCTTCTCCGAAAGAGGTGGTGGGGGACAGCCCCCCGTAAAGTCAGAGGTGTAGGTGAGAGCACAAAGTAGTAAAGTAGGCAGGCTCTGGTTTTGGGGGTAGATGCTCGAGGTTTTCCAGGGGGACTCCTGAGGCTCGATCCCGCCTTTGCGTATGTCGAGCCTCCTTCCTCATGACCTTTGCCACAGGCGGAGTACCTCACCTGGCCCCCAACAGGAAATAGATGGGGAAACAGTGCAAAAAGGCTGACTTTATTTTGGGGGGCTCCAAACTCACTGCAGATGGTGACTGCAGCCATGAAATTAAAAGATGCTTACTCCTTGGAAAGAAAGTTATGACCAACCTAGATAGCATATTAAAAACCAGAGACATTACTTTGCCAACAAAGGTCCATCTAGTCAAGGCTATGGTTTTTCCAGTATGGTTTTTCATGTATGGATGTGAGTTGGATAAAGAAAGCTGAGTGCCAAAGAATTGATGCTTTTGAACTGTGGTGCTGGAGAAGACTCTTGAGAGTCCCTTGGACTGCAGGGAGATCCAACCAGTCCCTCCTAAAGGAGATCAGTCCTGAGCGTTCATTGGAAGGACTGATGTCAAAGCTGAAACTCCAATACTTTGGCCACCTGATGCAAAGAGCTGACTCATTTGAAAAGACCCTGATGCTGGGAAAGATTGAAGGCAAGAGGAGAAGGGGACAACAGAGGATGAGATGGTTGGATGGCATCACTGACTCAATGGGCATGAGTTTGAGTAAACTCAGGGGGTTGTTGATGGACAGGGAGGCCTGGCATGCTGCGGTCCATGGGGTCTCAAAGAGTCGGACACGACTGAGCAACTGAACTGAACTGAACTGATACTGTTCTCTACAGTGGCTGCACCAATTTATATCCCCAAAACCAGTGTAGAAGAAACCCAATCAATTTTGTTTTCTTACCTTGGGTCACCGACTCAATGGACATGAGTTTGAGGGACTTTGGGAGATGGTTAAGGACAGGGAAGCCTGGTGTGCTGCAGTCCCTAGGGTCACAAAGAGTTAGACATGATTTAGCGACAGAACAGCAACAATATTTAAAAAAGGAATCAGAGTTACATCTATCCTGTTCAGCTCACAAAACTGTTGTGAGAATCACGAATCCTGCTTACATCATGTGTCTATTCTAGGATGCAGTGACTTGCACTTGAACCACAAAGATAGAGCAAGATTATCATAGAAGGAGAGAAGGAGCCACAGTGGGAGAAAATTTGGAGAAATAATAAATAAATTTCCCAGAGAGCTAGCTTATAGAAACCAGCCATACCGAGACATCTCTTGTGCTTGAGAGGAGTGGTCAATTTATTCTTTTCTATATTATGTGATAGAAGTTACTAGAAGATGGAATGGGAGAATAAATTGCTTTCAGCAATTTGAAAACCCTTGATAAGTTCCAAGTCCTGTTTAGTTTTTCTTGGGATGGCTACACTTTAGCTCTTGACCTCAGAGTCCAAACCTCTGTAGACCTTTGTCCAAACTTTTCATGTTACAGTAAAGAAACAAAGGGAAATGACTTGCTTTAGATCTTAGGGCTAATCAGGCCTGTCCGACTCTTTGCAATCCCATGGACCACACAGTTCATGGAATTCTCCAGGCCAGAATACTGGAGTGGGTAGCCTTTCCCTTCTCCAGGGGAATCTTCCCAACCCAGGGATCGAACCCAGGTCTCTCACATTGCAGGTGCATTCTTTACCAGCTGAGCCACAAGGGAAGCCCAAGAATACTGGAGTGGGTAGCCTATCCCTTCTCCAGGGGATCTTCCCGACCCAGGAATTGAACCGGGGTCTCCTGCATTGCAGGCGGATTCTTTACCAACTGAACTATGAGGGAAGCCCACTGGTAAAGAACTCACCTGCAAAAATGCAGGAGACCACAAGAGACTTGGGTTCGATTCCTGGGTCGGGAAGATCCCCTGGAGGAGGGCATGAACAACTTGCTCCAATATTCTTGCTTGGAGAATCCCATGGACAGAGGAGTCTGGAGGCTACAGTCTATAGGGTTGCAAAGAGCCGGACATGACGGACGTGACTTAGCACACATGCAATCAATGTATAATCAGGACCTAGAACTCAGGTCTCTTAGCTGCTGTGCTGAGAGATCCAACCATGTTACAATCATTTGTAATATATTTCCTAGTAATTCATTACTAGAAAGAGTTCAAGCACCAAGAATTTTTGAAAGACTTACTTTTTCATTTTAACAAAAATGAGAGAAAATTCTTGTTTATCCCTATAGTCATGCTCATACCCTTATTTATGGTCCATCATTTTGTAAAGAGAAGGAACAGTGGTGGGGATTACATTCCGCTTTGGGTGCATCCATGAAAGTGCTTTGCCTGTGTGAGCATCAGTTGTGTCCCAACACAAAAGGTTTAAATATCACAATGTCACATCATGTGATGTCAAGAGAGCCTCTGAGCATCTGCCCTTCTGTGATTTATTTTTCCTTTAAAGGGAAAAACGTGACTTGATTTTCCCTGGACATAGTGTCGGATGGAAAAGGACACTATGCCCTAGAACACCCACTACTCAAGAGGCATCCACTAATTATTCATTTCCCTTTTTTCATCTGGAGCCTTGGCTCTCATTGGATATTTCTGCTGCAAATTTCTGCATACTAGTTTATTCATTTCATCGTACTTTCATTTCTTAAAAAATATCTCTGAGCTTATATGTGTCAGATACCAAGAGGTATAGGTAACCAAATAAAGAAGTAATCTGCTGGTGTTTGTACTCCTCTACCTTTAGTTTCCCAAAGTGAGTACAAAATGATTATTGTTATTAGTTTTTTTCAAAATAGTGGAACAGTATTAAGACTCTAGTGTGCTATTATAATGATTAGCCTTCTTTGGCAAGCTGCGCTCCAAGTAGCACACATGGGAACACGCAGTGAAGTCAAGTACATTTCAGTGGGCCTTCAGTAACTATTGATAACGGTGGTGATGATGATAGTGATCATAGCAACAGAATGACGTCATGATGGCACCTTGCAATTTGTGGTAAACAATGGAAATTACATAGCAACTTCTGTTGTTGTCATCTTCCACACAAGTGCCTGAAAACATTAATTAACTGGAGAGATTGCTGCAAAGTCTCTTGGCAGCAGACAGCCTTTAATCCAGGTAAACAGTAGAAATCAGTATTAACAGGATGTCTGGAATAAACCATTAATTGTATGAATTACAGTGTTTTATGGTTATTATCAATCTCCAAAGAGGGACCACTTGGGGGATAAACATCTCTGGAGGATTTCAGGGTGAGGTTAATGTGGTACAGAGAACTGGACAGGGTCAGTGTGGACTCTAATGTTTGATCCAGCATCCATTAAGCTGCGTCTCTGGTGACTCATGATGGCACTGGATCCCAGTGGTCCAAAGGCTTTTGATGTCATTAGCTACTCTGAGGCTGTGGGCAACTTAGAGGACTATGCGTCAAGTGCAAAGGAAGAGTAGCTGCTCTAATTGTGTTACCAAAGAATTAGATCTGGATCTGTTGCAAAACCTGGGGCTTGTCTGTTCCCATCTCACGTAATTATTTATTGGAGGGACAGATGAATGCTTGCTTCACAGATGACTATGGTAATAGGATCCTTGGCCAGCCCAACAGGTTCAGATTTTATACACAAATCTGTAAAATCTTATTTAATGTGTCCTGATGTGGCATTTTGGCCAATCACATTTTCTTTATACTCTGAATGATTTCACACAGGGGAGCTACTTCAAATCATATGTCAGGCAAAACAACATCACTTATGAATCTCTTCTCCCAAGTCTTGGGCAAGAACCCATTTTCCTCAAGTTCAGGCCTTTGGAGTATTTATTTCAAATTAAGACTTGAATAAAGAAGTGAAATAGTATCAATATTGTTTTGTTACTTGCCATATCTGTCTTCTGCAGGGATGGCCAGGGGTGGTAAAAGTGAGGGGTGGAGATTGGCAAAGCAGGAATTGATCAGTTTCGTTGGGGGTTGGGGAAGTTGTGGGCTGAAGTCTGTGTTGATGTGGGGTCAACTCACTAGCCTGAGAAGACAGTGTGAAGCAGTCCAGCTGTCTCTCAGTAGGGAAGGGAAGAACGTCTAGACATAAATTATAACACACCTTTTTTTTCTCAGAAAAAAATCATTTTACAATTATTCCATGTGTTCCCACAGCTCAGATGCCTAGACCTCACCCAATAAACTCCAACAGCTGCCTGGAGGAGGCAGTGAATCTTCATAATCACCATTGAATGTGGGGAGTTTTTACCCATTTTTAAAGAAGAAAATACTAGAGAAGAGACTTTACAAGTGGTTTGCATGAGTGATGATGCTATTTAATCCTCCAAACACACCTGCGATGTAAATTGCATTCTTAGCTTCATTTTACATATGAGGAAACTGAGGCTTAGAGATGTTACATCAATTACCTGAGGTTTCACAGGCACTCCCTTCAGTTTTCCCTGAAAGCCTGTCCTGCTGGATCCTTGGTTGATCCAGATGGGGAAATGAGGCTCAGAGAGGTTCAGTGAATTATTCAAGATCACACAGTATGTAGCAGAACTAGGATCAAGTTTAGGTTAAATATTTCTAAGTTCAATTCTAATGCAGTGGTCTTCTGTTTTTCTCATTCTTCCAAACTTGAAGAACATCACTTTGCAGAGTGGCCTCAATGGTGGCACCCACATCATTTGAAACAGCCCCCTGAGTCTGATATCTTTTTCAACCCATATTCCTTAAAACACAGAAAATTAGGCCAAGCTTAAAGAGTAGAGGTTTATTGGGAAGGGTAACTGCAGGATACTAAGTGGGGAAAGGAAGGTGAGGCAGGAGGGATGTGGGATGAGAGAACACAGCCGGGCACTCACTCATGTGGCAGGTTTCTAACCAAACCATAAAGGACCGCAGCCCCTCAGATGAAGAAGGAAGAAGAATTCTTCTGACAGCTCTTTCCCATTTTCTGTCTCTTATGCCTACTGTTTACCCCATGAAACATTAACTAACTCCCCTGCAGTTCTGGGTTTGTTACCTGGCTTCTGCAGGCAGCTGCTGGAGACATTAGAGCTTTTGCAGATCTGGTCAGATTAGATCTGGGCACCTGAGCCATTGCGTCTAGCTGAGTATGACCTTCACCTGGACAGAGGCCAAGATAGCCAACAAAGCTGGCAGGCGAAGTGGTCAGGGGTCCAGGAGATAGATGAGGCTGAACAGATCTGGGGAGAAACATAGCTGTGCGTCAGACACTGTCAGGCTATCCTCTGGCTCTCATACCATAGCAGTGGGCCTTCTTATAAGACCGAGGTACTCTCATTTTGTTCCTGAGAGGGGAGGTAAAAACTCTATTGCTCACAGAATCCATGTCACTTGCAATCTTCTAAAAAGGCTAAAAGTGGGTTAGTCAACTAGGCTACTAACTGTAGTTAATCCCAAGGACATAAATGATACCCATCACCAGCCTCTTTAACCACCCATTTTAGATTTCTTTCTCCTTAGGCAAGTACGCTGGCTGGTCTCAGTTGCTGGTCTGGTAGGAATTCCAGCTCTTCCCTCCCCAAGTGGTCTGAGTGCATCGGTACTTTGTGGTCTTTAGGAGTTACCATAACTGTCCATGAAGAGTTATTACTAAGCAATGTGAGTACTAAGAAATGACCTCCTGAATCCCCTGGGTTCAATAAATAATCCTTTCATCTTATTGTGTAGTTGTAAACTGAATGCCTTGCGGTAATCAGTGCTGATTACATCAGCAGGAACAGCAGTGGTGCCATATTGAGGGCTCAACGCTGGTCGCTACCTCTGGGGGATGAGGGCTCAGCAGTGGCAGTAGCTGGACTTGTCTTGGTGGGAGGGAACCTATGTTTCTGAACCCATGGGGAGCTGCCATCCCTGCCACCACAGACACTTGGTTCACTTCTGTTTCCTAGTCTTCTCTTCTATAAAATGAAGAAAATAAACACATCCACAGTGTAAGATTTTCTGAGGATTAATAAATTAATGTGTGTAAAATACTTAGAAGAGTGCCTAGTATAGCCTAAGTGATTTTCAAGTGTTTGCTATCATGACTTCTCCTCCCCACTCTTCTTCTTATCATTGTTATGCTAAAAGTCAATATAAGTGGGACAAATGGAGAGAGTAGCATGGAAACATACACACTAACATACGTAAAACAGATAGCCAGTGGGAATTTGCTGTATGAATCAAGGAACTCAAACTGGGGCTCTGTGACAACCTAGAGGGATGGGATGGAGTGGGAGGTGGGAGGGAGGGGAATATGTATACCTACGGCTGATGTGTGTTGATGTATGGCAGAAACCAACACAATATTGTAATTATCCTTCAATTAAAAATAAATTTAAAAAGTCAGTGTGTTTCTTCTTTTTTTCCAGTTGTATTTCAAAAGATCCTCTTCTGTGATGGAACTAGGCCTTAGAAAGAGGGTAGATATATACCATACCCACAACTGGGAGTGGAGGAGAGGAAACAAATTTTATCAATAAAAGAAGCATTGGCAAGTCAATATGTAAAGTAATAGGAAAGACTATGGTACTTTGTTAGGCCCTGGAATGTATAGCCATTAATTTGCTTAAAAGCACTAATGAATCTAGATAGTCAAGGGTAGAATTATAAATGATTTTTTCTGGTAAGCTTGATCATGAATGTATTAATCATTTGAATATTCAATGATTTATACGTTTGGAGAAAGACACTGGGAAGCTCCAGAACACTGTTAGCTTCTTCTGCAATTTTCATCATTATTTATTGTTTCTATTGTCAAGTGGAGGAAAAAGTCAAGGTACTCTTTTATTTATAAAATGATGTGATAAAGATAGCATGCTAGATAAAAAAAATAAAAATGATGTGATTGATATATTGCAATGTTTGGTGTAGTACATTGTGAAGAGGTTCATGACAAGTTAAAAAAATCAGGATATAAAACTTTATGCATTTAAGATGCACTTTATACATTTAAAACAAAACTAGAATTTTATTTCATGGTTTTATTTAGAGAGGAATTGAAATTCAGGAATAAGCTCAGCATGTTGCCATAGATGGAAGAGATAGGATCAATTAGAGGATCAATTAGCTGAATTTGATGGCTTGTTATTACGTGTATTCATGGAAGAAAGCAAAGGAACTGAAGAGCATCTTGATGAGGATGAAAGAGGAGGGTCAAAAAGCTGGCTTAAAACTCAACATTCAGAAAACTAAGATGGCATCCAGTCCCATCCCTTTATGGCAAATGGATGGGGAAAAAGTGGAAACAGTGGCAGATTTCATTTTCTTGGGCTCCAAAATCACTGCAAACAGTGACTATAGCCACGAAAATAAAAGATGCTTGTTCCTTGGAAGAAAAGCTATGACAAATCTAGACAGTATATTAAAATGAAAGACATCACTTTGCTGACAAAGGTCTATATATTCGAAGCTATGGTTTTTCCAGTAGTCATGTATGGATGTGAGAGTTGGACCATGAAGGAGGCTGAGTGCTGAAGAATTGATGCTTTTGAACTGTGGTGCTGGAGAAGACTCGAGATCAAATCAGTCAATCCTAAAGGAAATCAACACTGAATATTCATTGGAAGGACTGATGCTGAAGCTGAAGCTCTAATACTTTGGCCCCTCGATGTGAAGAGCTGACTCACAGGAAAAGATCCTGATGCTGGGAAAGATTGAAGGCAAGAGAAGGGGACGACAGAGGATGGGATGGTTGGATGATATCACTGACTATCAATGAACATGAGTTTGAGCAAACTCTGGGAGATAGTGAAGGAAAGGGATTAGATTTAAGTTAAAATATATTGGCTTCCTTGATGGCTCAGATGGTAAAGAGTCTGCCTGCAATGCAGGAGTCCTGGGTTTGACCCTTGGGTCAGGAAGATCCCCTGGAGAAGGAAACGGCAACCCACTTAAGCATTCTTGCTTGGGGAATCCCATGGACAGAGGAGTCTGGTGGGCTGCAGTCCATGAGGTCACAAAGAGTCAGACACGACTAAGAGACTAACCCTAAGATACATTAACTTCATGTTGTGGTTGGTTATATAAATGATTGCAATTCTTCTTTCCTGTATGCATGCGATTTTGCAAAGTGACTCATGGTTCTCCATCAAGAAGTAAAATCTATTCCCACTCCTTGAATATGAACTGGTCTTGTGATTTGTTTTAATAAAATGCACTGAACATGATGGTGTACCACCTCCAAGCCTAGATGTTAAGAAGCCTTTCTCACTTCAGTCTCTTTGGAAACTTCTAACCACCATGTGAAACTTCCCCCACCATGGGGGAATAAGAGGCTTTCTAAATGCCTCATGGTCCAGTAGCCATGGGGATAGGTAGCCAGTCACCAGATATGTCAATGGGACCATCCTGGATCAGGCAACCTGCAGAAGCAAAATTATCCAAATTTGACTTGTAGCCGTTTGCAGCTGCAAGAGCAAGTCTGGCCATCAGAAGAACCAACTTGCTGAGCTCAGGCCAAATTGTCTACTGTAGAACAGTGTGAGAAGTAAATGGTAGTTGGTATCAGTTTTGGAGCAAGAGCTAACATTCACTGATCACTTTCTCTGTGCCAGGTACCATTCCAAGTGCTGTACAGTTATTGGTTCACTTCATCCTGGTAACAACCCGGTGATGGGGTTCCAGATGAAGGAAGGAGCCTAGGCCCTCTGTTGGTCACAAGCAGAAGTAAAATCTCAGCAAGACTCATTATCCTGTTCTCCTTCCCCCTCCTCGTTGATGATGAAGCAAAGGCCAAGCTGGACAAAGCCAAATGTATTTACAGACCTTCTCATTGAGGTTTCTCTAAAGTGGGGTTGGCAAGTTTTTCTTATAAAGGGACAGATAGTAATTGTTTTAGGTTTTGCAGGCCTTCCCTGCCAAAACTACTCAACTCTGCCTATGTTGTGTGCCATTGGCAGTATGTAAACAAGTGAGCCTGGGGCTCCAATTAAACAGGTGGTGGGCTGAATCTGGCCTGTGGGTCACGGTGTATTGAGGCCTCCTCTCCCAGAAATTAAGCCTTAATGACATAAGGCATCTATTGAATATAATAAATTAGCTTATCTTCTATGCATCTAGCATGTTCCCTAGGTAAGTACCATCCTTGGGAGAACTGAGAAAATTTTCAGTAAGACTTAATTCTCCTGCAGAACCCCAGGAGAAGGAGCCCCATGGTTGCTGGTTTTGTCTTGTATCTGGCTCTTTTTATGGCTGTGGGTGACTGGTAGAGCAATGGCTAATATTTTCCATGTTTGCTTCCAATGGAAGGAAGGGATCCAATCCCAGGAAAGTGAGGAGGGATTTTATTCCAGAAGCCCAGCAGATTTCTCTTGGTGTCTCAGCTCAAATATGTCACCTACTCATTTGAAGCCCAGCCCTAGCAAGATGATGGGACTACTCTGATTGGCTGGAACTAAGCAGGCCCTGTCCATGAAACTGCAGTTGGATCAAGTTACTTAATGGCTACCTGGTACCATTTCTAGTTTGCTCTCTCACTTGTATTATAGTCTTCTGTACCTCAGAAATACCTTTTTTTCCTCAGATGTTGAGCATATTGCTCCATTGTTTTCTTGCTTCCAGCAGTGTTGATATGAAGTGTAATGTTAATCTAATTTTTGTTGTTTTGAAGTGTAATCTTTATTTTTTATTTTGGATGCTTAAAAACATCATTGTTCTTATTGTCAGATTTTATTACAATTTGACAAGGAGTTGGTCTTTTTATTTTTCCTCCTGCTTGGTACTCAATGGATTTTTTCTACATATAGACATATCATTTGGCTCAGGGAAATTTTCTTCCTTTTTTTATTTTAAAAAGATATTTCTATTTCTTAATTCTGTCCCTTCTCACCTTTTACAATTTCCATGGCATGGATATGAGGGCTTCTCTTCTCTTTTCTCCTTGTCTTAATTGCTGTATGGATTGAATTTGGCCCCTCTCCCCATATTCATATGTTAAAGTCTCAAACCCCAGTACTTCAGAATACGACCTTGTTTGGAAATAGTGTTATTGCAGATACAATTAAAGTTGAGATCATATCTGACTAGTGTTCTTATAAGAAAGGGGAATTTTGGACACAGATACATACATAGGAAGAATATCATGTGAATTTGAAGGCAGAGATTTGGGTGATTCATCTATAAGCCAAGGAATACCAAAGGGCTTCCTAGATGGCACAGTTGTAAAGAATCTGCCTGCCCATGCAGGGGATGCAGCAGGTGTGGGTTCAATATCTGGGTCAGGAAGATCCCCTGGAGTAGGAAATGGCCACCCACTCCAGTATCCTTTTTCCCCTCAACTCCAGTATTCTTGCCTGGAAAATTCCATAGACAGAGGAGCCTGGCGGGCTACAGTCTATGGCGTCACAAAGAGTCGGACGCAACTGAACACACACGCCTGCCCCTACCAGAGGTTGCCAGGAAACCAACAGAAGCTAGGAGAGAGACATAGAACAGATTCTTCCTCATAACCCTTAGAAGGAGTAACATTGTCAATAATTTGATCTTGGAAGTCTAATTTCCAGCACTGAGGATAAATTTTTGTTGTTTAAGCCATCCAGACTGTGGTACATTATTACTTCACCTGAGAAAAATAATACAACTGTGTTGATAGTCTCCGTTTTTTTTGCTCTTTCACTGTGATACAGAATTCCTCAATCACCTCTCAGAACTCATTAATTTGCTCTACAGCAATGTCCATTCGGTCTGTTATTTGACCATTTACATTTTCATTTCAAGATCTGATTACAGATCATTTGTTCCTATTACATGGGTTACAACAAACACAGTTTTTCAAAGCTCTTTTCCTTTGAGATGTATTAGATAGGATGGTATTCAGTTTTAAGCAACAGAGACCACAATAAACTGTAATTTAAGCAAGTAATAGGTTTGTTTTCTCATGAATTAAAAAGTCCAATTAATGAGCATCCAGGGCTGTCATCCAGGGATTAGACTCCTTCAATTATTTTGTCTTACACTTTTGAGTATGGGACTTGATGCTTATGGAGGTAAGGGGTAGCTCTCACACTTTACAGCATAGGGTATGCATTTCAGTCCATAAGGGAAAAAGATCTGTGTAATAAGAGGACAAGGAGAGGGAGTGAGTCTCTTGAGATCTAGGTCTTCTGGAGGATGTGGTATTTGTGATGAGAAGTTTACCATCTCCAGGGGATTTTCCCAACTCAGGGATCGAACCCAGGTTACATCAGTGTGGGCAGATTCTTTACCTCTGAGCCACCAGGAAAGTCCATATCACCTTATGACTGGGTGGGGTGAATAATAGTATTGATGCAGAGGTTAGTATTATTTTTCATCTGAAACCTGATTTTAGAAATATAGCTTTTTATAACTCTTCCATGAGTTTTTGGTCTTTTTTTAAGAAATTTAAAATGTGGATCCCTGGAAACATCTTTGCACGCAGTACCTGAAAACAGTTTTATTTCTACATTTATTTGTATTTTTAAAGAAGTTGCTCTTGATCAATTCTATTATTTTACTAATTCATTGACTTCTGCTTTTATAAATTTATTTCTTCTTATATTGATTTTTTAAAAAATTGATTTAGACACGACTGAGAGACTTCACTTTTACTTTTCACTTTCATGTATTGGAGAAGAAAATGGCAACCCACTCCAGTGTTCTTGCCTGGAGAATCCCAGGGATGGCGGAGCCTAGTGGGCTGCCGTCTTTGGGGTCGCACAGAGTCGGACACGACTGAAGCGACTTAGCAGCAGCAGCAGCAGCAGCTTTTTCTTTGCTTCTTTAGTTCAATGCTTCTTTACTGTGAGTGTTGATTTTCCTCTCTGACCTAAGAATTACTTTGGAAAATAACCTTTAGTTTCTAAGCGGTTAAATTTTCTCTCAGTTTCAAAACCTTAGCAATTTTTTTGCATTGTGAATAAAGAAGTTGTCTTAGACAGTTCTTACTCTTTGAAATTTATTTAATATAAAAACTTTATTTGTAGTATAATATGTGACAAATTTTTATATCTTTTTCATAAGATTTGAAAAGTAAGTTGTATTGTCTAGAGCTGAGGGTTAGTTACCAGCACTGAAATGAAACTTACTAATGACAGAATTTAAATCACCTTTATCATTATTTTTGCCCAGTTGGTTTATGGAAAATAAGAACGGTAAGTGAAATCGTTCTACTGTTATTAAATTTATGTGACTCTATTCTTGCCTTTTAAAATATATTTTTCTTTATATAAGGAAGGTTAATGGAAATAATATCTTTAATTTGAGTTATAATCTTCATCAGTATAAAACATTTGATTTCCCTTGAGTTATTTAAAAACACTTATACAGCCCCAATTTTATTATGATAAACATTTTTTGTAAAATTTTGAAATAATATAGATTTGCATAAGTAGAAGCCAAGATCTTCTTGTTGCTCCAAGAATTTTATTCCCCTGATGTTCCATTATTAAAAGTCAGTTGTATAATCCTCCAGACTTTAAAAAGCCATATATCAGTAGTTATTTTTTCGTATTATATAATCTATTTCTGAAATTCAACAATATGATATGGATAGTGTGTCATTCATTAATGGCTACCCATTACTTAATTTTATAAATTTACCACGGTTTATTTAACAATTCTCCTTTGAATGTCTTTAAGTTAGCAAATTTTTTTGCTATTATAAACAACTTTAGATCTTGAATTCTGTTTTTGTCTGATAATAATTTTATGAAACTCTATTCTCTGTTTTCACGAGTCTGATATAGCTTTGCCATTCATTAAAAAAAAATACTGCTTTTGAAAGCTTACAAATATGCTTTTCTTAAGTTCTCTGTTCAAATGTCACTTTATCCATGAAGACTTCCCTAAGCATGCTTTAAGAGATAGCTTTTCCCTCCTCCCCTCCTCCACCTACTTATGCTTTTTTTCCGTGTTTAATTTTCCGCATGATGTTTATCAACACTTGGCACTTGTTTATATATTTATTGTTATTGTTTGTTCCTTATTACCCCCTCTAAACTAGAAGGCAAGCTCCATGAGGAGCGGAACTTTATGAGTACAGTATTTGACAAAGCAGTTCCAAAACCTCTTGGATGTTGAGGGGTCTACCTGCTGAGGAAGGATAGTAAGTTGCCCACAGGTGGCGCTAGTGGTAAACAACCCTGCTGCCAATGCAGGAGACATAAAAGATGTGGGTTCAATCCCTGGGTCGGGAAGATCCCCTGGGGGACGCCATGGCACCCTATTCCAGTATTATTGCCTGGAGAATATCATGGACAGAGGAGCCTGGTGGGCTACAGTCCATAGGGTCGCAAACAGTTGGACATGACTGGAGAGACTTAGCACACAGGCTTGTACCTTACCGCCGGTAATCCTAAGATGGTTCCTTGTACTGTAATTCCTTTCTGAACACACCAGTGAAGGATGTGAACATAGCATCCTATCTTCTAAGTCTTAAATCATTTATAAACTTCATGGTGGTGTTTTTTTTTTTTTTTTTTTTTGTAGTCAATGACAATACATGATGTTGCCTTGAGGTTCATTTTTAATAATATTTTTTCAAGCAGATTTGCTATGTTGTCAACTGTCTGAGATCCAAGCATCTCTCAACAAGCTAGTAAGCCAGAAATGGTCAGTTCAGGGATTCCAGAAATGACACTGGATTGGGTATCTGGTGGTTTGGTCTTCTCAAACTGAAGAGCAAAGCCACAGCTTACATGGCATATTTTGAGCTGAACAGTGAGACCAACTCACCAGTAGTGAGATGGCTGGATGGCATCACCGATGCAATGGACATGAACTTGGGGAAACTTCAGGGGACAGTGAAGGACAGAGAGGCCTGGCATGCTGCAGTCCATGGGATTGCAAGGAGTCGGACATGGCTGGGCAACTGAACAACAACAGTGAGACCAACACTTATACTTTACAACCTTAATAGTTTTTAATTCAGTAATTTCAAAAAAATAAAGAGAAAAGTTTTACAACTAAAGGGACTCAAGTATTCATTCAACAATTTTTTTTAATTGAAGACTTGTTGCCTGCCAGGCATTATGTTGCTTCAGTCGTGTCTGACTCTGTGCAAATCTATGGGCTGCAGCCCACCAGGCTCCTCTGTCCATGGGATTCTCTAGACAAGAATACTGTGGTGGGTTGCCATGCCCTTCTCCAGGGCATCTTCCCAACCCAGGGATTGAAACCATATCTTTTATGTCTCCTGTGTTGGCAGCAGGGTTCTTTACCACTAGCGCCACCTGTGAGCCACTTACTATCCTTCCTCAGCAGATAGACACCATGACATCCAAGAGTTTGGGAAATGCTTTGTCAAGTACTGTACTCATAAAAAATAATCAAATAAAATGGAGGAGCAGTTACTACATGTCTAAAAGTCTACTCGAACACAAAATAATACCAACAAGCAGGACTTAGAATTAGTGGGTTTCCTGAAGGTAAAACAGTTCATTTGCTGATGAACTGCATGCTGTTGAAGAAGTAAGCTAATGGATGAGCATGATGGTGCAGGTATTTCAGCATGATACCGACTGTAAGGATGCATTTCTTATGCTGCTCCAGGGGAGATGCTGAAATAGCTGTGCATCCAATGAAAGCTAAGATTGCAAATAGAATTTCAGAGACTATTTTGAATATCAAATTCAGAGACTATCTTAAAAGTCAATTATGGTATTCTACTGCCACATTTTTGGATCCAAATTAAAGTAGTAAGTTCATGCATAAAATATTAAAAATAAAAAATAAGCGAGAGCAAAAAAATTTCCTTTGCTTCTGAAAATGTTCAGAAAGCATCTTCTTCAAGCAATGCACAGAGATTCTGTTTGTGAGGTGGCTTCAATGAAATTGCATAATTACTGTTAACAAAAGCTTGAAGTCCAGAAGGTGCAGCAGAGACAAGACGACTTGAAACCAGTTGCTACTAGAGGGGAAGGGCAACATTATTAGCAGCAGTAGCCTATTCTGACTAGAGGTGGCGGAAAATATCTTCCTTTTTTGCTAACCTAATTGATATCGTCAAGTGTGTGGTACGTTGACCACACATAGGAGCAATTCAGCAGTCAACAGAGCTAAGAAATGTTTATTTCTGCACTATCCTGCCAACGTTACACATTTGAGAGGTAATATTTTAAGCAATGAGATTGAAGTCATGATTCAGTTTATTTTGTGGAAAAATTTTCAGATGTATCTTTGTCTCAAGAATTTCATTCTGTGATGGTGACCATATCACAAATGGTGATCCCACCACAGATGGTGACCCCAACTTTGGTTTTGACTGTATCTGAATATTAAGTTCCAACTTGACTCTTCAGTATTGGGCACACAGATATATTTGTTACATTTCTATTGACTTGTGAATAGATACAAAAGAGCAGCCAGAATTCAAGGACTATGTAGCACCTACCACCGGACTTAAGAAAAAGAGCAACATGTTATTAATAGTCAGTGGTTTCCTCATCCAGTCCCCTTTCCCCAAAGGTATCCACTCTTCTGAATTTTGCATTTATCAGTTTCTTCTTTACAGGTTTATGATATATATTAACATCTCTGAACAATATAGCCTTAGTTTTGCATGTTCTTACTTTATGTAAGTAGAATTATGTTTTTGTTTTTCTGTAACCAAAATTGTTAACATTGTATCTGAGATTAATCCATGTTGTGACGTTCATTTTCTTGGCACTGTAGTATTTGGCAGAGGATGAGATGGCTGGATGGCATCACTGACTCGATGGACGTGAGTCTGAGTGAACTCCGGGAGTTGGTGATGGACAGGGAGGCCTGGCGTGCTGCGATTCATGGGGTCGCAAAGAGTCGGACACGACTGAGCGACTGATCTGATCTGATCTGATAGTATTTCATTGGATACACAGTCCATGTTTTATTTATTCATTCTATTCTCTATGGACTTGTCTTGATTTTTAAATATTTTACTCTTACACACAGTGTTGCTATGAATATTCTTTGTTATGTGTCCAAATGCACAAATGCGAGAATGTTTCTCGTGTGTGTCTGGTGTGCAGACAATGAAGGAGTAAGAGGTTGGAAGTCAAGTTTTATTTTCCTCATATACATATCCAATTGTGTCAGCTGTCCTCTCCCCACTCTACGAGTGCCGCATCTATAATATACCCAGTGCCATTTATGAATGAGCCCATGTCTAGTGACTGTTCTGTTACATAGGTTTATTTGTGTCTTGGGGCACTGATACAATACTAAGTCTTCCAGTTTGTAAATATGCTATATCTCTCCATTTATTTAGATCTCCCTTCCTGTCTCTCAGTGAAGCTTTATAAGTTTTCCTATCAGAAGTATTTACATTTTGTTTCTCTGGCCCCATGAAGATGCCAAAACCACTGTTAAGCCTCTCAGTTGAGTCTGAAAGATTGGCTGACATGCATTTGGCAAAATGCCAGACACATATCATTGGATTTCTATTTCTTTGTAGATCTTGGCTTGGTAATTTGACACTCTGTTTTTAGCTTTTTGATACTTCAAAGATCATGGTTTTTATGTTTTGCAGAGTTATTTTAGTTTCCTTCAGCAAGAGAATTGGCCCAGATTACCCAGTCTGCCACCACTAGAGGAAGTCCCTAAATCTTTTTGTATTTGCATCCTCTAGATCTTTCCATTCTATCTCCTTTTCTCTTCCCCTCACATTCATGGTTTATCTCTTCTGCACCAAGCTTCACTTTATCGTTTGCTTCTTTCTTCCTGTTTGCTTAAATTTCCTTCAGCTTCTCTGATGGCTTTTCCTCTCCTCCCTTTCTTTGTATTTGAGTTAAAATATAGCTTATTTCAACTTCAGCTTCTTCAGCGTTACTGGTTGGGGCATAGACTTGGATTACTGTGATATTGAATGGTTTGCCCTGGAAACGAACAGAGATCATTCTGTCATTTTTGAGATTGCATCCAAGTACTGCATTTCGGACTCTTTTGTTGACCATGATGGCTACTCCATTTCTTCTGAGGGATTCCTGCCCGCAGTAGTAGATATAATGGTCATCTGAGTTAAATTCACCCATTCCAGTCCATTTTAGTTTGCGGATTCCTAGAATGTCGACATTCACTCTTGCTTATGGCAGAAAGTGAAAGTGGAGAGTGAAAAATTTGGCTTAAAGCTCAACATTCGGAAAACGAAGATCATGGCATCTGGTCCCATCACTTCATGGGAAATAGATGGGGAAACAGTGGAAACAGTGTCAGACTTTATTTTTTGGGGCTCCAAAATCACTGCAGATGGTGACTGCAGCCAGGAAATTAAAAGACGCTTACTTCTTGGAAGGAAAGTTATGTCCAGCCTAGATAACATATTCAAAAGCAGAGACATTACTTTGCAACAAAAGTCCGTCTAGTCAAGGCTATGGTTTTTCCAGTGGTCATGTATGGATGTGAGAGTTGGACTGTGAAGAAGGCTGAGCGCCGAAGAATTGATGCTTTTGAACTGTGGTTTTGGAGAAGACTCTTGAGAGTCCCTTGGACTACAAGGAGATCCAACCAGCCCATTCTGAAGGAGATCAGCCCTGGGATTTCTTTGGAAGGAATGATGCTAAAGCTGAAACTCCAGTACTTTGGTCACCTCATGCAAAGAGTTGACTCACTGGAAAAGACTCTGATGTTGGGAGGGATTGGGGGCAGGAGGAGAAGGGGGCGACAGAGGATGAGATGGCTGGATGGCATCACTGACTCAATGGACGTGAGTCTGAGTGAACTCCGGGAGTTGGTGATGGACAGGGAGGCCTGGCGTGCTGCGATTCATGGGGTCGCAAAGAGTCAGACATGACTGAGCGACTGAACTGAACTGAACTGATAGCTTATTTCATGATCAAGTAAAACAGAAATGACCGTGGTGGAAGCTAAGAACATTAGTACTTCCCTCAAAACAAAGCAACATAACCACAATTCTGCCAGGATTCAACTGTAAAGCATGTTCATTTATCACGTTCATGATTCAGATGATAAAGTAGAAAATCAGGAGACAGTGCAAGTATTCAGAGAACTTGGCTTCAGGTTAGGATAGATTTGGACTTCTGTCTCTCTCTACCGTTTGTAGCTGTGGAAACGGGCAGATCTAAGGACTGGGATTAATTAGTGTAAGCTGACCTCTCTTCCTCCTTTTTGTTGGTTAATAGATCAGTGTTTTTGCCTATCTACGGTTATGTAATTGCCCGCTGCTCTTTGTATTCCACAACGAACAGAAGGGTTCCATTTTTCTAAGAAAAGAAAGATCACTGCATTTACTTTATCTGAAGTCTCAACTGGTAAATATTGTTGGCTGTCAGATGATTTGGGTCCTTTGAGTTATTTTGAAGTTTGAAATATCCAGTTTTGCTGGATTTGCTGATGGCACTACATTACCTAATTAAGTAAATGTCTGTCCTTTGGTATTTTTTTGGTTGGCACTAGGAAAAAGAGTTACGGTTTTGATGTAGGAGATTTCTGGGAGAGCTCACTGAAGATGAATTACAGAAGATTAAGGGTGGAGAGGAGGAGAGGACTTTTGAGAAATTAACATTTCAGGAATTGAGAATGATTACAGCTCTTGCCAGAGAGGTGTAACTTATACACAAAAGATCGAATTCTGAAAATTTATATATGCATTTAGTTTTAATAGTGTAATCACATTAAAATTCCCAAAGGATCCTAGCACATAAAGAAACCTGGTTGTAAATTTTTTTGTAAAGTGAAACGTTTCTTCTTTTCTTATTTTTAGAATATAAAATTCTATTAAAACAAATGTTGTATGGACTTGAAATGTTAGCTATTAAAAATATACTTGAAGTATAAACATATTATTCATTTACCAAGGAGCAGATTTTTCTAAAACAGACCAGGATAAAAAAATAGCATATTGTTACCTACTTGAATTCTGGCATGTGTATTTTTCTAAGGCATATATTTTAAGCCTAAATTTTAGCAGATCAAGAATTTAGGTTTTCTTTTCCTTCTCTCCCCCTGTCTCTCTTTCCTTAATTTAGCTCTTAGTTTTCAAAGCTGGGAACGCCCACATTTTGATTCTTCCCTGTGGACAGCCTGTGTATGTAGTACCATGTACAGATAGCTACAGAAGAAGCATAGATGTCATCATAGTCTTATATAATATCATATGTTTTAAAAAATTACTTCTTTCTTCCATTTCCTTAAGATTGCTGGGGAATTTGTACAATCTAGAGTAAGTAAACTAAGTACTGAAAGTATAGTTTTGTCATTTTAGGAAGCTTAATTCCAAATTTCAACTTGGCATCCCATGTCTTCTTTAGACGTATATGCCAGTCCAGCACATTTTGTTCATAGCTAAACTGACGGTGGGTGTGCGTGCTAAGTTGCTTCAGTTGTGCCTAATTCTGTGCGACCCTATGGACTATAGCCTGCCGGGCTCCTTTGTCCATGGAATTTTCCAGGCAAGAATACTGGAGTGGGTTGCCATTCCTTTCTCCAGGGGATCTTCCAGATGCAGGGATTGAACCTGGGTCTCTTGCATTGCCTGCAGTTTCTTTATCAACTGAGCCACCTGGGAAGCCAAATTGACAAGAGGTATGCTTAAATAAATTACCATTCTCATTTCAACTAATATCTCAGCAAGGACATGTGATTATAAACTAGTGGAAATATGAAAGTGGGAATTGGTGTGGGTAAAAGGATAGGGTATAGGAACATTTTATATCTTATCAAGACAGGAGTATTGACACTTCAGACTGAATGGAATCTTGCCTTTGAAGTTGGCCTTGAGAATTGGAAGCTCTCTGGGAAAGAAAATATAAGCTCTGGAATCCAATTGTGGTGAAATGAAAAGATAAAGGTTTGATCCACTCTGGTGTTTACAAAGAACAGATATTGATGGCTAATGGCAACTCTTTTTCAGAAGGTCACTTCTGAACTCTTCTGCCTCCTAGAAAGTGATATTTATTTAAGAGAAGTTTCATCTCTACAGTACCCTGCCTTGTGTTGTCAATGTGTTATTAGGAGTTTTCCACTACAGAGAACCATCAAGAGAAAAAGACAAGGATGATCATGCAGCCAAGAATAATGTTCATTTACTTCTTTTCTCCAGATCCCTAAAGTGCTACATAAATAGGACAAATAAGGGAAAGAATGCTGATGATTCCTACTTTAACTGCACTTGGTGGCAGACAACAGTTTTCTTTGGACCCCTTCAAGGCCAGAGTATGCAGCTTTATCACATCTGCTTGCATTACTTACATCAACTGGTATCATATAATTTTATAGGCCTTGTAAACTCCCTTTTGGTATGGCCTAATGAAGGCAGTGTGAAATGCCAGGGAAGATATTTCAACTCGTAATGAGGATGAGGACACACAAAAAGAATGGAGGTCCTGCCTTGCGATTAGTGAGGCTGACCTCTGAAGTCCTCACTCTCTCAGAAGTAAGTGTTCCTCTTGGATTTGATTCATAGTGAGGGAGGGTGTTCGGGCCTAGGGGACAATGTCTTTGATTCTCTCAGTGATTGGAGAGCGCCCCTGAGATGTACAAGGTAAGGGCCAGTGATGCTGAAAGTCCTGTGAAACAGGAGGCAGTGCCACAAAGGAGGCATTTTCTGCCTGAAGTGCAAATTACATTCCTCTTGAGGAAAAGACAGCAAGGACTGCAGAAACACTTTGTTTTAGGTACCAGTTCTGTGTGGTAAACAGTCAGTCCCCTACATATGAACCTTCAAGTTGTGAACGTTCAAAGATGTGGACGTGTGTTCCATCAGTGTCAGGTGTGAGTGAAACTGCAGCCCGCCCTCCATCACCTACTGCTGAAGATCCTTCAGCTCTACCGTCTCCCACCTCCTCTCCCTCCTCCAGTCAGTAACTCTTCTTGCCTGTTCATCAAGGCCAGCCCCTATATGCCAGCTGTTGTACTGTACTACTGTACTTTTTAAGGTACTGTACTGTAATATTTAAAATATTTTCTTTATTTTTTGTGTTTGTTTTTTATGTATTATTTACATGAAAAGTATTACAAACCTATTATAGTACAGTACTATACAGCTAACTATGTTAGTTGGATGACTAGGCTAAATTGGTTGGACTTACAAACAAATTGGACTTACGAACGCACTTTCAGAATGGAACTTGTTCATATGTAGTGGGGGGTGGTGGTTATTGTTCCTTGAAACTTCGTGGGTTAAAACAGCAATGTTTTATTATTTCTCATGATTCTGTGGGTTGATTGGGCTCAGCTGGGTTGTTCTTCTCCAGATGGTGCAGCTGAGGACATTTGTACAGCTGCATTGAGCTGGGAGCTCAACTGGGCTTGGAACATTCAAGATGGCTTCCCTCTGTCCAGAGTTTTTCTCTAAGTGGCTTCTCCTTATTCTGTAGTCTAGCCTGAGCTTCTTTATGGCATGGTGGCTGGCTTCCAAGAGATTTTCCAGAAGTGCCCATATGGATGCTACAAGGCCTCTTATAGGCTAAGCTTGGAAACCACACATCACTCTGTGTCATTCTACTGGTAAAAGCACTTCCTAGAGTCAGCCCAGGTTCAAAGGGATGGTAAACAGAAGAGAGGAGCAGCAGTCTCATTGCAGCAGCCATGTGGATGGGAGGATTTGTTCTAGCAACTTAAGAAAGGATCCTTCAACATATGATCACATGTGATTCTCTATGAGGTAGGAATTATTATCAATCCCCTTTTACAGAAGGTTGACCTGAGGCTTTCAGAGGTTAGTGACATGCTCAAGACTATACCACTGGTAAGTGGTCGGACTCAAAGCCTGGTTGCCTCATCCCAGATTCTTTTGTCTTCCTATTTTATTTTCTATTTTTAAAATTTAGAAGCTATTTCTGATTTAGGCAAAATGAGTGAGGCTTGTGCATGCTTCCTAATCAGTGGCTATTGAATATCTTCTGGACTTTCATCCTAAAATGTCTTGCAAATTGCCCATGGCCCCTATGCTGTTGTGTCCTCTCTAAGTCCAACTTCCTTGGACTGTGTTTGAAGCTTTGAACACTCCTCTATTCAAATGATGACACTCTTTCCCCTATTCTGATCTTGGCTAATATTGAACCAGAAAGCAGCTAATATAATCTGACTTGAGTGTTACCCAAGTATAGGGTAACAGTAGGCAGGATATTTCCTGCCTACTAGGCATCCGTTTTTCCTCCTGGTAACAGAATCCCAGTTTTCCGTGGGGAATCCATTTCTCCCTTCCTTTTATTTCACGTGGCTCAAATGGCACTGAAGGTAAACCCTGCTGCAGGAGTTGGCAGGTGTTGAGGCCTGGCTGATCAGAGGTTTGCATTTCTCTTGTTATAGTCATTGATTCACAGGTGAGCGCATGACCTGGACTAGGACAATGATAAGCCACTAAAATTAAATTCAGTCCAGAACTTTTGGAGGGAGCTACAGAGAAGAAACATTTTCTTTTCTACTAGAGTTTCTGGGTAGAAGAGAGAGAAGTCCAGAGAGAAGATCTGCTGAGAGTGATCTTGTCCCTGCAACGTAAGAGCATTCAGGAGAATAAAGTCTGGAAACAGAGGGGAAATAATGATGGGGGTGAAATGGTCCAACAGCATCATTTGAGGCTCTGGAAAGGATCAAAGCCAGATTTACCTCTGGATTTTTCAGGATGTTAGCCAAAAAATCCCCCTCTTTTTCTTCAACTAGTTGAAACAGAGTTTTCTATCAACTGCAATGATAAGAATCCCAATTGATAGATTATTTGGGGTGACCAAAAGAACTCTTAGAAAAACACCCCACAATAAACATGCCTAGGAAAAAGCAATAACAATTCAGGACTTCCATTGTGACTCAAATGATGGAGATTCTAAACATGTAAAATATCATGTATGAAACGAGTTGCCAGTCCAGGTTCGATGCACGATACTGGATGCTTGGGGCTAGTGCACTGGGACGACCCAGAGGGATGGTATGGGGAGGGAGGAGGGAGGAGGGTTCAGGATGGGGAACACATGTATACCTGTGGTGGATTCATTTTGATATTGGCAAAACTAATACAATTATGTAAAGTTGAAAAAAAAATAAACAACAAAAAAAGAATTGCTTTCAAAAAAAAATAATAAAGTAGTATAATGATAAAACTCCAGGTTCAGTTCAGTTTAGTTCAGTCCAATTCTCATATTCATACCTGACTGCTGGAAAAACCATTGCTTTGACCAGACAGACCTTTGTTGGCAAAGTAATGTCTCTGCTTTTTAATATGCTGTCTATGTTGGTCATAACTTTTCTTCCAAGGAGAAAGCGTCTTTTAATTTCATGGCTGCAGTCATGATCTGCAGTGATTTTGGAGGAACCAGAGATCAAATTGCCAACATCAATTGGATCATCAAAAAAGCAAGAGAGTTCCAGAAAAACATCTACTTCTGCTTTATTGACTACACTGAAGCCTTTGACTGAATGGATCACAACAAACTGTGGAAAATTCTTAAAGAGATGGGAATACCAGACCACCTAACCTGCCTCCTAAGAAATCTATATGCAGGTCAAGAAGCAACTGTTATAACTGGACATGGAACAACAGGCTGGTTCCAAATTGGGAAAGGAGTATGTCAAGGCTGTATATTGTCCCCTGCTTATTTAATTTATATGTAGAGTACATCATGAGAAATGCTGGACTGGATGAAGCTCAAACTGGAATCAAGATTGCCAGGAGAAATATCAATAACCTCAGATATGCAGATGACACCACCCTTATGGCAGAAAATGAAGAAGAATGAAAGAACCTTTTGATAAAAGTGAAAGAGGAGAATGAAAAAGTTGGCTTAAAACTCAGCATTCAGAAAACTAAGATCATGGCATCTGATCCCATCACTTCATGGCAAATAGATGGGGGAAACAGTGGAAATAATGAAAAACTCTGGGTATATACTGGCAAGAGTGACATGAGATCAGGAATTCTATTCAGAAGAAACAAAACAGCAGTAAGTGCTAGTATACTGTAGCCTACAGGCAGCTGAGATTATGAATTGTACATTCTATTTACAAATTCAAGATTTCTAGTTCATTGCCTTGTACATAGTGATTACTAAAGCAATAAGAGCAACAACCCTAAACCCTAATATGTGGGACAGAGAGCCTTTCCTGAGGAGATGGAAAATGGGTTTTTCCATCACTTGCCAGCTCTGGTCATTGCTAGTGCCTCCCTGGGGCATGGGAGAAGGCAATGGCACCCACTCCAGTACTCTTGCCTGGAAAATCGCATGGACAGAGGAGCCTGGTGGGCTGCAGTCCATGGGGTCGCGAATAGTCCGACACGACTGAGCGACTTCACTTTCACTTTTCACTTTCATGCATTGGAGAAGGAAATGGCAACCCACTCCAGTGTTCTTGCCTGGAGAATCCCAGGGACGGGGGAGCCTGGTGGGCTGCCGTCTATGGGGTTGCACAGAGTCGGACGCGACTGAAGTGACTTAGCAGCAGCAGCAGCAGCCCTGGGGCACAGGCTGGAGAAGACTTCTGAAGCTTGGTGTAGGCTGTGGGAAAGGGTGAAGAATATAGATCAAACCTGTTGTTTGGTTGCTCAGTCGTGTCCGACTCTGCGACTCCATGGATTGCAGCACGCCAGGCTTCCCTGTCTGTCACCATCTCCTGGAGTTTGCTCAAACTCAAGTCCATGGAGTCAGTGATGTCATCCAACCATCATATCCTGTGCCATCCCCTTCTCCCCCTGCCTTCCATCTTTCCTGCATCAGGGTCTTTTCCGATGAGTCTGCTCTTCTCATCAGGTGACCAAAGTATTGGAGCTCGGTCAAATCTACCCAGCTGAAAAATGTTTTCTGCCATTGTATTTGGTTGGCTTGAGTCAAGTAGAGACTGAGTCTCAAGTAACCCTTGGAGGCCTGATGTACTCTTTCCAAATCCTTATCCTCTCTGCTGTGATCTTTAGAGAAGGCAAAGAGTCACACGTCAATGTGAACTTGTGGGATGTACTGATGGTATTTGTCAGAACCTCGTTGGAGTAGTTAAGATAACATTCTCTACTCCAAGTCATCCATGTACTAATCCCTGGGACCTCTGAATATGTTATGTTACATGGAAAAAGGGAATTAAGGTTGGTTACAAATTGAATGAAGACTACTGATCAAGAACCTATAGACACTATTCTGGTTTATCTGGGTGGGTCCAATGTGATCACAAAGGTCCTTAAAGATGGAGGAGAGGCAGATGAGGAGGTTGGAGTGATTGTGATGTGAGAGAGACTTGGCCTGCCATTTTGGCTTTGAAGACAGAGGAAGGGGACCATGAGCTAAGAGACTGGAAAAGACAAGGAGATAGTTTCTCTGCTAGAGCTGAAGAGGAGCCTACAAAAGAAGGCAGTCCTCCTGAAACCTTGATTTTAGCCATGTGAAACCCATGTCAGAGTTCTAATCTACAGAATGCTAAGATAATACATTTGTATTGCTTTAAGCCACGAATTGTGCCCATCTATTTGTGACCCCATGGACTGTAGCCCACCAGGCTCTTCTGTCCATGAGATTACCCAGGCAAGAAACTGGAGTGGGTAGCCATTCTCTTCTCCGGGGGATCTTCTTGATACAGGGATCAGACCTGTATCTCCTGTATTGCAGGAGATTCTTTGCCAATTGAGTCATCACAGGCCATTTTAACCAACTAATCTTGTGGTAATTTGCTATGGAAAATAGAAAACCGATACAGATTTCCTTGCCATGAGAGAAAACTATAACATGGTGTTTGAGTCACAGGATCAGAGCTGAATGGGATCTTGGAAGGCTTTGCTGCTGCTGCTGCTAAGTCACTTCAGTCATGTCCAACTCTGTGCGACTCCATAGACATAGAGTCCACCAGGCTCCCCCATAGACATAGCAGCCCGCCAGGCTCCCCCATCCCTGGGATTCTCCAGGCAAGAGTACTGGAGTGGGTTGCCATTTCTGTCTCCAATGCATAAGTCTCCTTTACCATATATTTGATAAGTGGTCTTCCAGGCTGTGAGAACCTATTAGCAATGGGAATTGCCAATATCCAGAAGGTAATTTGTCCAATTTTTGAATGATTTGAACCATCAAAGTTCTTTCCCATACAGCAAAAGCAGAAATGAGCTTTCCTATAGCATCATTTCTTTAGTTTTGGCTTTGTTTTCTAGAGTTGCACAGAAATTTATCAAGTATCTAGTTTACAAAAGATAGTCCTTTAAGTATTTGAAGATTTAAGCATGAGTCCTTAAAGGGTTCTCTTTTTCTGACTGAATATCTTCATGTTCTTGCAAATTTGATGGCACACATCCCCTGGTGACTAAAACTACAGTAAACACTGCAGATGCGGCTTGATCAATAGAGTATCTGCAGAGGCTTCATTATCTTCTTTGTTATGGACATCACACCTCCACGTTGCCTTTCCTGCCAGGAGCATCTCTATCATGTGCCCAGTGCTGTTTAAATAGCTCTTTCTCCTGCCATGATGGACACCTCTCTTTCCCTTCCCCAGAGCTCTGAATGCTCTTCTCTACATCTACTAGATTCCTGATATGTTTATTCTTGAAACATGCCCTGGTTTTCATATCATTCCTCTTCCTGGTCTCATTCTTTGTGTGAGCTGTGCTTGGACATGAAGCAGAAAAGAAGCTACAACTGATCCCATAATGTAAGGGAAACAGCATGGGTTGTGTAGTCAGAAACCTGGATTCAAATCCCAACTTTCTGTTCTGCCTCTGAGCTGCGGGGCAAGTTTCTTAGCCTCTCATGAACCTCAGTTTTCTCATCTGGAAAAAGATGAAGAATCATTCTTACTTGAGGCTCGTGGTGAGGATTAAATGAGATTGCCAATGAAATATGCAAAATATAGTCCTTGGCATGATTTACTGCATCTTCTCTCCAGCTTTCCCCACTACCTCCTATTTTTTTCCTCCTTTTCTTCATACAGTTAGAGAACAGTAAGAAATTGAGCCTCATGGGCTCAACTGAGAGAGTCCAGAATGATCATCATTGTGGGCTGGAGCAGAAGCGGACTTCTGGATGGCAGGGACTGGAATCAACCTTGCAGGTTGAGTGGGGGTCGGGGAGGGGGCTGAATACAGGGACGAGTAGGAAGGTTTGTTCTTTGACTTTGAAAGTGATGTTCATTTTTAAGCTTTCTGGAGATGAAGGCAAAGCTGCTAGCATTTTATGTAGGAAGGAACATTTTGTTTCTAACTCATTAGTTTTGAAATCTAGTTGAAAGGAGTTGGGACATGATCTGACTGCTGTGATGAGACAAACATGAAACAAAACAAACCACAAACAGGCTGAGACTTAAATTGCCTGGTTCTGAGCAGGGACTCCGCTGAGTATTTGTAAGCTAGAAGAGTTCATTTTGTGCTTCCTTAGGGAAACTTTTTTTTTTAAACTTAGCAGGCCTGGTTTGGGTAATGAAGACCAGACAACTGATGCTACCAGGTCACCAGGGTGGTGGAAAATCAGACTCAGGAGAGAACACTCAGAATGACCAGGGAAAATGGGTTCTGGGAAAGTTCTGTTATTGAGAGGAGCTAGACTCTATAAGCCTATCAATGTTTAGTTTTTAAGTTTTCCCAGAATTCATCTTTTTATATGGCTTGGCAAGCAATTATTTTATTTTTTTCTTATGAAATTATAATCTGGGACATCATTTTGAAAGGCTTGCCAGTAGCTATTCTTTGGTCTGTTCTGCCTCCGCTTGTTTTATTTTTAACCCTCTCTTGATTATTTCTAAACCCCTTAATCATAAAAGCTCATTTTCTTTTATTAGGAGGGATTTATTCACAAGGCTAACTCAGACATACACGGCATCTTTTAATATACATTACTGAATGCTGACATGGTTCTGCAAGATTCAGAAATGCTTTCTGATAACAATGCTCAAAATATATGGAAAAATAAAGAAGCTCATACCTAAGCTCATAATTTGAATCAATTTAGTTTTATATATACTGAAGAAATTCCCTTGACAATAACAACGAACTTAGCATCCACGGGACTGACAACAGTGACCTCTTACTAGGTACCAGGTGACAGATTAAGTGTTAAAGATAAAACAAGAAACATGGTGGCTCAGTGGTAAAGAGCTCCTCTGCTAATGCAAAAGACGTGGATTTGATCCCTGGGCTGGGAGGATCCTCTGGAGAAGGAAATGGCAAGCCACTCCAGTATTCTTGACTGGAGAATATGATGAGCAGAGGAGCCTGGAGAGCTACAAAAGAGTTGATCACGACTGACCAACTAAACAAATGTTAGGAGAGGCCTCTGTCCTCAGAAAATTATGTTCCATTATGAAAGTTCATCTCCCTGATACCATTAGTGAAGAGAAAATAAATGAAGAAATTGAAAATTGTATAAATATTATGATGAAAGCAAAAATGAAGAATAGATAGAAATGAACAAATTCTGCCATGGACTGAATGTTGGTATGCCCCGTCCTTCCACTCCCACCAAACTCACATGTTGAAACCTGATCACCAATGGAATGGTATCTGGAGATGGAGCCTTGGGAGGTGATTAGGCCATGAGGGCAGAGCACTCACAAATGGGATGAAGGCCCTTATGAAAGAGACCCTGGTGAGCTCACTCTCAACAAGTGAGGACACAGCCAGCAGACAATCATCTGTGAACCAGTGAGTGGGTTTTCATCAGCTGCCAAAGCTGGCATCTTGATCTTGGACTTCCCATCCTCCAGAAATGTGAGAAATAAATTTTGTTAGTCACAAGTCACCCAGTCTGTGGTACTTGGGTTTTTGTAGGCCAGACAGACAGACAGGCTGTGATGAGAGCACCTACTGGTAATAAAGTAGACAAGAAGAGCTTCACTGAAGATTAACATTTAAGCCACAACTTACAGAGAAGAAGGAATTTGTCTTTCAAAGCATGGGTAGAAGAATACTCAGGGCAGAGAAAATAGCATGTCCGAAGGCCCTGAGGCAGGAAAAAACTTGGCATATTCAAGAAGCTGAGAAAAGGCCAAGGGGCCTGGAACACACTGAGCGAGGAAGGAAAATAAATTGTGCTGGAGAGACTTCATCAGGTCAGTGATGTTTGAACTGATGCTACCTCAATAACAAATACCGCTTCACTTTCTTCCCATCCATCTGGCCCTTACAAATTTCCCCCAACCCTTGCCAAGCCAGGGGAATGAAAGTATCAGCCCACTACAAACACTGTCAGCCTGTCTGACTTCTGTCTCTGCCACCCAGCGTTGAGGCTGTGGAAATTTCATCTATAAAAATTTCATCTCAAAGCCTAAGAACAAACGACTTCCAGTAGCAGCACTTTAAGGAGCAATTGCTTAGGACTCTGGGACTCAGTCTCATATTTATCAATGGTCTAGCTCTGGTTTTGTGCCTGTTCTGATAAACAGCTTCTGCCTCTTCTTGAAGATCTGGTCCCAAACAATTTTTGTCAATGCATTCATTCATTCAATTAATTGAAAATTACGTGTTTATTGAGGGGCCTACTTTAGACAAGACACTGCCTTTGACCTTGGGAATATAAAGATAAATCAGATGGCTCCTTCCCCTGGGTCCTGGCAGGGTAGAGGGGAGGCAAGTGATGTGCTGGGTGCACAGGTAGGGAGCATAGTCTGTGGGATTCAGGGAGGGCTTCCTTGAAGAGGGGCAAAGAAGTAAATTTAGCCAAGCATGGGGACAAGGTGAGATGAGCAAAGTAGACAGTGGGGTGGAGCCTTCCCAGCAGAAAAGATGGCAGGAACCAAGAAGACAAGAAACAGCATAGTGTGGTGAACTCTTAGGGCAATAGACCCTTTTGCCATGTATCTGTGACGTCAGGACTGGGGCTTACGCTGCTGCCCCGGAACCCAGTTGTGCACCTGATCTCAGGTCTACTGACCTGTGCAGACCGCCCTGGGGCAGACTTGGTGCCCTTCATAACCTGCTCTGGGGCCTCCTGTGGTTATCTTCTGCCCACTTCTGTGCTTTGATCCTGCACTGCTCTCCCTCCCTGCACTTCCGAGGTGATTTCCTGACGCCTGGGATGTTCTGTCCTCTTCTTGCTATCAACAGGTCATCTAGGGGTTGAGTTAGAGGGGCTGTGACCCTGACTCTACCCCAGATGATGCTTTTTTTGGGTTCTGAGGGTGGGAAGAACACAGCTTGTTGACAAAGGGTTTCCACTGGCCTCTTGTGGTCTCTGCTCTGGGCAGGGTCCACTTCCTCTTAGAGTGATGAGGGTGAGAGGAGAGAAAGGCAAAGAGGTCATGGGCAGTGTGACAGTAACGGAGACCATCTCTGCCTTTAGAGCAAGAAAGGGTGATTACGAGAAGCTAAGGGAGGAAAGCAAAAGGCCAGGATTAAACTAACAGGGAAGCTCACTGGGTGTGTTCCCCATAAAACGCGCAAACAAAATGACCCCTGGGGTTTGGCCAGTAGAGATGCAGAGGTTGGAAAACCCGAGGACAACTCTGTAGCACTTGACTGGCACTTTTCCTTCACAGAAATGCCCAGGAAAGAGATCCTGGAGAGAAAGCTCTGGAGCAATCACTCTGAAGGCAACACAACAGGGAGGAGGAAGTAGGACCTCTTGAGCAAAGTAGACTTTTGGGTAGATTTGAGTGATGACAGATGCTTTCGCCTTCTTCATCCATTTGCTTCTTCCTTCATTTGCTCATTAGTCTGTTTATCAAGATCCATTCATTAGCTTTTGTGCCTAGCACTGTGCTAGGTTTGGGAACTATATCTGTTAGGGTAAGAGCCAGTTTCTCTTTTTAAGTTTTATTTTTTCTTTATTAAAGTATAGTTACTGTACAATATTATGTTGTACAGTATTGTACATACTGTAAAGATATTGTATATATTGTACAGATGTATAATATGGTTATTCACAATTTTTAAAGTTTAGAATCCTTTTGTAGTTATAAAATACTGGCTATCATTCCCGTGTTGTACAATATATCTTTGTAGCTTATATTATACCTGAGAGCTTGTGCTTCTTATTCCCCTCCCCCTAGATTGTCCCTACCCCTCTTCCCTTTCCCCACTGGTAACCACTAGTTTGGGCTTCCCTGGTGGCTCAGTCATAAAGAATCCACCTGCCAATGCAGGAGGCGTGGGCTTAATCTCTGGGTTGGTAAGATTCCCTGGAGGAGGAAATGGCAACCCACTCCAGTGTTCTTGCCTGGGAAATCCCATGGATAGAGGAGCCTACCGGGCTATAGTCCATGCATGGGGTCACAAGAGTTGGACATGATTTAGTAACTAAACAGCAACAAAGAAAACCGTTTGTTCTCTGTATTTATGAATCTGTAAGAGCAAGTTTCTTGACCTCATAGCACTGATGCACTGAATGGGTATACATGTGTTTGTGTATGTAAAATGTGATCAACAGCACAAACAAGCCATCCAGTGTTCCCTGGATGCACATAGCTTGGACAACTGACCTCCCCTAGGGATCCAGGAAAGCTTTCTGGAACACATAATTGTCAGGCTGAGCTCAGATAGCACAGAAGGTGGGGAAGAACCAGCAGGGAGAGTGCTCTAAACACCAGCTGTAATGTGTGCAATGCACTACTCGTGAGGGGCATGATTCTTCAAGGTCATCCAGGCATTATGGCTTCTCATAAGGGAAGTGATGTTCGGGTGTGGTTTACCACTTCTGAGGATCGAATGAGTAACAGATGCTGTAAGAGAGCCCCAGGTTGGTGTAGGAAGCCCTCCGGTGCACCCAGTGAAGCCCTTCAGATCTCACTGATTTTAGCTTCAGCAGGGAAACTGGTTCCACAGAGTGCATATCACTGGGGGTGGGAGGGTCTGAAATCCCACTTTGAGCTCTCAACCTGGGTTTTTCCTCACCTTGCCCAGGTGCCCTCCAGCTGCAGCAGGATCTTGCTAAAGTAGGTGCCTCTGGGACCAAATTTCAGCTCATGAGACTGGAACGACAGATAAACTGCTCTGCCATCTTCCAGGTGGGCCCTTCTGGGAGGCAATCTGTACTCTTTCGCATCAGCGATCCTGATGCAACTGAACCCCAGTTGCTCACAGCAGTGACCTCGGTAATGAACTTTTGCATTGGCTTTCCCTCCTTTTCTATTTCTCCCCAACCCCTCTCTTCTGCTTCCTGGGATCACATGTCAAATAAGCCACCTGTGTTCGGCTCCACCTCAGGGGGTGACCCTGGGAAGCCCAAATTTACAGAGTTGGACACCTAAAGTCAAGTGAAACTTTCCTTAACTTTTTTTTTTTTAATTAATTTTATTTTATTTTTAAACCTTAGATAATTGTATTAGTTTTGCCAAATATCAAAATGAATCCACCACAGGTATACATGTGTTCCCCATCCTGAACCCTCCTCCCTCCTCCCTCCCCTCCTTAACTTTTTTTGAAATAAATATTTTTACAGCTGATTAACAATGTCTTAATAGTTTCAGGTGGACAGCAAAGGGACTCAGTCATACATATACAGGTGTCCATTCTCCCCCACATGGACATCACCAGATGGCCAACACCGAAATCAGATTGATTATATTCGTTGCAGCCAAAGATGGAGAAGCTCTATACAGTCAGCAAAAACAAGACTGGGAGCTGACTGTGGCTCAGATCATGAACTCCTTATTGCCAAATTCAGACTGAAATTGAAGAAAGTAGGGAAAACCACTAGACCATTCAGGTATGACCTAAATCAAATCCCTTACAATTATACAGTGGAAGTGAGAAATAGATTTAAAGGACTAGATCTGATAGACAAAGTGCCTGATGAACTATGGATGGACGTTCGTGACATTGAACAGGAGACAGGAATCAAGATCATCCCCAAGAAAAAGAAATGTGAAAAAGCAAAATGGCTGTCTGAGGAGGCCTTACAAATAGCTGTGAAAAGAAGAGAAGAGAAAAGCAAAGGAGAAAAGTAAAGATATACCTGTTTGAATGCAGAGTTCCAAAAAATAGCAAGGAGAGATAAGAAAGCCTTCCTCAGCAATCAATGCAAAGAAATAGAGGAAAACAATAGATGGGAAAGACTAGAGATCACTTCAAGAAAATTAGAGATACCACGGGAACATTTCATGCAAAGATGTGCTCTATAAAGGATAGAAATGGTATGGACCTAACAGAAGTAGAAGATATTAAGAAGAGGTGGCAAGAATACACAGAAGAACTGTACAAAAAAAATCTTTATGACCCAGATAACCATGATGGTGTGATCACTCACCTAGAGCCAGACATCTTGGAATGTGAAGTCAAGTGGGCCTTAGGAATCATCACTATGAACAAAGCTAGTGGAAGTGATGTAATTCCAGTTGAGTTATTTCAAATCCTAAAAGATGATGCTGTGAAAGTGCTGCAAATTTGCCAGCAAATTTGGAAAACTCAGCAGTGGCCACAGAACAGGAAAAGGTCAGTTTTCATTCCAATCCCAAATAAAGGCAATGCCAAAGAGTGTTCAAACTACCCCACAGTTGCATTCATTTCACATGCTAGCAAAGTAATGCTCAAAATTCTCCAAGCCAGGCTTAAGCAATACATGAACCGTGAACTTCCAGATGTTCAAGTTGGATTTAGAAAAGGCAGGGGAACCAGAGGTCAAATTGCCAACATCCATTGGATCATTGAAAAAGCAAGAGAGTTCCAGCAAAACATCTATTTCTGATTCTTTGACTATGCCAAAGCCTTTGACAATGCCAAAGCCTTTGACAGTGTGGATCACAACAAAGTGTGGAAAATTCTGAAAGAGATGAGAATACCAGACCACCTGACCTGCCTCTTGAGAAACCTGTATGCAGGTCAGGAAGCAACACTTAGAACTGGACATAGAACAACAGGCTGGTTCCAAATAGGAAAAGGAGTATGTCAAGGCTGTATATTGTCACCCTGTTTATTTAACTTATATGCAGAGTACATCATGAGAAATGCTGGGCTGGAAGAAGCACAAGCTGGAATCAAGATTGCCGGGAGAAATACCAATAACCTCAGATATGCAGATGACACCACCCTTATGGCAGAAAGTGAAGAGGAACTAAAAAGCCTCTTGATGAAAGTGAAAGTGGAGAGTGAAAAAGTTGACTTAAAGCTCAACATTCAGAAAACTAAGATCATGGCATCAAATCCCATCATTTCATGGAAGATAGGTGGGGAAATAGTGGAAACAGTGTCAGACTTCATTTTTTTGGGCTCTAAAATCACTGCAGATGGTGACTGCAGTCATGAAATTAAAAGACGCATGCTCCTTGGAAGGAAAGTTATGACCAATCTAGATAACATATTAAAAAGCAGAGACGTTACTTTGCCAACAAAGGTCCATCTAGTCAAAGCTATGGTCTTTCCAGTAGTCATGTATGGATGTGAGAGTTGGATTATAAAGAAAGCTGAGCTCTGAAGAATTGATGCTTTTGAACTGTGATGTTGGAGAAGACTCTTGAGAGTCCCTTGGACTGCAAGGAGATCCATCCTAAAGGAGATCAGTCCTGAGTGTTCATTGGAAGGACTGATGTTGAAGCTGAAACTCCAATACTTTGGCCACCTGATGCGAAGAGCTGACTCATTTGTAAAGACTCTGATGCTGGGAAAGATTGAAGGCGAGAAGAGAAGGGGACGACAGAGGATGAAATGGTTGGATGGCATCCCCGACTCAATGGACATGAGTTTGAGTAAACTCTAGGAGTTGGTGATGGACAGGGAGGCCTGGTATGCTGCCGTCCATGGGGTCGAAAAGAGCTGGACATGACTGAGTGACTGAACTGAACTGAACTGAACTGATTCTCCCCCAAACTCCCCTTCCCTCCAGACCTCCACAGAGCATTGAGCAGAGTTCTCTGTGCTATACGGTAAATCACTGTTGGTTATCCATTTTAAATATAGCACTGAGTGCATGTCCACCCCAAACTCCCTGACTGTCCTTAACTTTTCACTGGGTTCTTCTTTATCAAATGCTGTATCTCGTGTTTCTGATGCACCTGTGATGCCACCTACTCAAAGGAATGTTCTGCCCATCCCCCTTCCCAGTTTGCAGGTGAGTGAAGCTAAGGCTTAGCCCACTTCAAGTAAAACCCAGGATTAAAGCTCAGGATTTCTGATTTCAAATGAAATACCTTCTGGACTGCTCTCTTTGGCGATATCATGTTCTTCTCAGGAGAGTGATCCATTCCGTGGACCCATTCCCTGGGTTTTATTCTCCTCCTTTTGTCAGATGTCATCCCTTCAAGGGAATAATACAGTCAAAGGTGAAGCTTTTGAAAATGCTACCCGGTCCTCATTCATGATGTTTTAGAATTATCAATGCATGAAAAGCCACACCATTGTTTTAGAGAGCTCAAAATGAGAATCCAGAAATCATTGTTTCAAAGAAGTCAGTTCCCACCCCAAATTCCAGCTCCTGAGACTGTCATCCCATACTAAGACTCAGTATTGTGGTGATATTTTTAACACACCTGCTCCAGTTTAGAGGGGTGCTCTAGATTTCAGATGGGGTCTTTGTGTTCATATTTTCCAGGAGAAGAGCAGCAGTTTCCACCATGCTGAAGACATGCTGAACTCCTTCCTGGGCTGATTGCAACTGGATCTGAATGGTCCAGCTTCTTGTAAATTCTCATCAGCAGTATTACAATGAGGTATTCCAGGTCTGCTCTCTCCTTTTTCAAGTCTGCCTTAAATGCTTGATTTGCACTAAAGGAAAAGAAAATCCCCTGACCTAACTAGTATATCAGAAAGAAGAATGAAGTAGAAATTTTGGCTCTTGGGCCATTCTAGTTTGTCATTTTGTGAAATTAGAGACAGATGGGTGCTGTCTGTGTTGTGGGAAATTCTGTCCTACATTCCAGCCAATGCTGGGAGTTCTGGAAGAGGACAGAGAGGGGAAGGAGAAAGCTATTTGGACAGGGAAGAATATATGCTAATTCTGTGACAAAAATAGCATCAAATCTGCAAACATTAATTTTCAGCAAGTCTCATTCTTAGCCTGTGTTTTTCCCTTTTCTAGATTTCACACTAGAAAGGGAATTTAAACTGGTCGCTAACGGAAGCAGATTCAGAGGTCATCTGGCTTGTCTCTTACTGCAGAACATCAATTTATTATAAGCTCTAGGAGGCAGAAAGGACCACTGATGGTCAAATAATCAACCTATATTGAAGGCAGATCCTAACTGATTTTGAGCTGATCAGATTGTTGCTCCAAAGACCCAGTTAAGCAGCAATATGTGGGAGATGGGCTGTTGTGTGCAAAGAGTTGAGGTTTGCAGAAGAATGGGGTCCAAACTGCAGGGTTTCCATAACAGAGTGGTGTGAAAGTGAAAGTGTTAGTCGCTCGGTTGCGGCCAACTCTTTGTGACCACAGGGAGTGTAGCCTGCCAGGCTCCTCTGTCCATAGGATTTTCCAGGCAAGAATACTGGAGAAGGCAGCCATTCCCTTCTCCAGGGGATCTTCCCAACCCAGGGATTGCACCCAGGTCTCCATAATTGCAGGCAGATTCTTTACCCTCTGAGCCACCAGGGAAACCAACATAGTGGATCTCTCTACAAACAATCCCATCCCTTCTAACAGGCATCCTGAGACTTCTGGGATCTTGTTCTGGGCTGAGGTGAAAGGGATCAGGTAGATTGCCGTGTTGGAGTGAGGAAAGATACAGTTAGAGAGGTGTTGTAGGGGGCCTGGCAAGGTACTGAGGAAGCTCAAGGAACATGGGTTTAGGTAGAACCCAAGCATTAAATGTTGAAGATCCAGGGGCCTTGATGTCACTGAAGCAGGGTCTGGAATGGTGTTGACATGGTCCCTGCCAGGAACAAGGCAGTTAGATTTATTTACAGAACAAGTGCTTAGTCGCTCAATCGTGTCCAGCTCTTGCGACCCCATGGACTGTAGCCTGCCAGGTTCCTCTGTCCATGGGGGTTCTCCAGGCAAAAATAGTGGAGTGGGTTGCCGTTTCCTTCTCCTGGGATTTACAGAACAAGGAATGGGGGTAAAAACAAATCAAGGTTTGTTTGCCAGTATTGACTGAAAGAAGAGAAGAGAAGTCTTCACAAGAAAAGACAGAGGGTTGGTTTAAGGTCCAGTTACAGGGAGAGTGAATCAGTCTCCATGGAAAGCAAGTAGAAAGTTGTTATGTGTCCTTGGTCCAATTTTTTTTGAGCCTCAGTTCCTCATTTGTGAAATAGACATAAAAATTCTTCCTGTATTTCATGTGTGTCTGCTTAGTTACTCAGTCATGTCCAACTTTTTGCAACCCTTTGGACTGTAGGCTGCCAGGCTCCACTGTCCATGGAATTTCCCAGGCAAGAATACTGAAGTGGGTTGCCGTTTCCTTCTCCAGGGGATCATCAGTCCCAGGAATCGAACTTGTGTCTCCTACACTGCAGGCAGATTCTTTACCAGCTTAGCCATCATGGAAGGAATTAAAATCAAGTGGGATCATTTTGTAAACAATAAGATGGTTATATGAAGTTCAGTGATGTCTCATCATTTACAAGAGGAAACGGCATTCCTATGGTGAAACACATGCTTTATTGGCTAGGGGATGGGCTCTCACTCTGCAGCAGATCCTAAAGGGGGTTTCTTGATTACTTCATAGTTCCAATCATGAAATTTTTGTGAATTCATACTAATTTTCATAAATATCATATTATAAAGTTAAAACATAACTTTCCAAGGATAGAGACTTTCAGAATGGGGTTAAAAACTATTGACCTTTTGTCCAGGAAAATACCTGGGGACAGGATAGTTCCTTCTTCACCATCACTGATGCTTAGATTAGGCAAAACTAGGCAAGTAGACTCTTCTGCAGAATTCTGACAACCCTGGGCACAGTGTGTGATGAACAGGCCAAGGAGTCGACCATCTGGGGTAGGCAACATTTGGGTGGACCCAGCACATCATCCTTGCAGGAAGAACATAAAATGAAAGACAAGGGAATTTTCAGTAATTGTTGTGAGACTCCTGTGAGTCCCTCCTAGGCACTTGGGAAAAGCCTGACCACTAGCAAGGAGCCACCATAAGTTGGGCTTCCCAGATGGCACTAGTGGCAAAGAACCTGCCTGCCAGTGTAGGAGATGTGAGACGTAGGTCTGATTCCTGGGCAGGGAAGATCTTCTGGAGGAGGAAATGGCAACCCACTCTTGCCTGGAAAATGCCATGGACAGAGGAGCCTGGTGGGCTACAGTCCATGGGGTCACAAAGAGTCAGACACGACTGAAGTGACTTAGCACACACTCATGTACCGTAATACATCACACAACCTTGAATGATATTGGTAGTTCTTTGAAAAAGACTACTTATATGTGAAAAGAAGTCTTCCTTAGGGAACTTACTGGAAATAATAGCAGGATATCATTCTTTCATGATGTCTCTCTTGAAATATTTCCCTGCTCTTTAATTGGAGGATTTGCAGTAGAAAGCAGTAGAGATAAAGGATTTGGTTTTGATCTATAATTCAGGTGCAAAAGGGGTCCTAATGATAACTGAGAAGCCTGTGTCACTTCTGCTCTTCCTGATTTCATCTACTCTCTATAAAATAATAGGCTTTCTGGAAATTGGTCATTAGAAATCAGAAAGTTCAAATACATCATAGCTCCTGTTATAGATCTGTTTTTCATTCACAACTCTTCTGACACCAAAAGTATGGGTTTTTCCCCATCATCCAATTCTCTCATTTTCTGCAGATACCAACAGGGTATCCAAAAATTTGCTTTAATTCTGACACTAATTACCTAGAGTTAGCACAGACGTGGTAAGTTAAGGGCTGTCACACAAGACTGCTCTCCACTTCAGAGCTAGTCATAGGTCCCCAGGTCACTCAGACTTCTGTCCAACTTGGCTGAAAATTTGAGGTTTCCATGACCCCCTCCTCAGATTTGATAATTTGCTATTGTACAAATCATAGAACTCAGGGAAACACTTTACTTATTATTACTGGTCTATTATAAAGGATATTATAAAGACACAGCCCTTCCAATGAATATTTAGGATTGATTTCCTTTAGGATTGACTGGTTTAATCTTGAAGTTGTTGGATGGTTGGATAGCATCACTGACTCAATAGACACGAATTTGAGCAAACTCTGGGAGACAGTGGAGGACAGAGGAGCCTGGAGTGCTACAGTCCATGGGGTTGCAAAGACTCAGACATGACTTAGCGACAGAACAGCAGCATAAAGATCCAGATGAACAGCCAGATGAAGAGGTATATAAAGAGAGGTCCAGAGGGGTCCTGGGTTCAGGAGCCTCTGGCCCTGTGCATTTTGGGATGCACCACCCTCCCAGCTTTCTAGGAGGCGCTAGTGGTAAAGAACCTGCCTGCCAATGCAGGAGAGGTAAGAGCCATGGGTTTGATGCCTGGGTCAGGAACATCCCCTAGAGGAGGACATGGTAACCCACTCCAGTAATCTGGCCTGGAGAATCTTATGGACAGAGGAACCTGGCAGATTATAGTCCATAAGGTCACAAAGAGTTGGATATAACTGAAGTGACTAAGCACATAGGCATCCTTCCAGCACATGGATGTGTTCACCAACTCAAAAACTCTCTGAAGCCTGCTGTTTAGGGTTTTTATGGAGATTTCAATACGAAGGCACAAATAATCAAATCATTGGCCATTAGTGATTAACTCAATCTCCAGCCCTTCTCCCTTCCCCAGAGGTTGTGTGTGTTGGGGGGGGGGTGTTACTCTAACTGCATGGTTGGGTCATCTGGCAATCAGCCCCCATCCTGAAGTTATATAGGGATCCATCATGAATTATCTCATTAGCATAAATTCAGGTATGGTTGAAAGGAGCTTATTATAAATAACAACAGACACTCCTCTCATCCCTAAGGAAATTACAGAGGTTTTAGGAGCTCTGTGCCAAATATATTGCTTATTAATATCTTATTTCCCTACTTAAAATTAATTTGTTAGTGTATAATTATTAGTAAAGATATTGAAAATCTACACTAAATTTAATATATATTTTAGAAGGTAGCATACCATTGGGCTTCCCAGGTGCACTATTGGTAAAGAACCCGCCTGCCAATGCAGGAGACATAAAAGATGTGGGTTCGATCCCTGGGTTGGGAAGATCCCCTAGAGGAGGGCATGGCAATCCATTCCAGTATTGTTACCTGGAGAATCCCATGGACAGAGGAGCCTGGCAGTCCATACGGTCGTATGAAGTCGGACACAACTGAAGCAACTTAGCACACATGCATGCAAGGTACCACTAGTCATTAATATCTTATTAAGAATTATTTAGTTATACTGTCTTAGAAGGAAAAGAAACTTGAGAATTTGATGAGGCAGATTTCTGAGGAAATATTCTGAACTTAGCGGGAGACTTCATTGGATCTCCTGTTAAGTGAATTGGTGGAGAGACTTCATTGATCATTGGTTGATCAATATGCTAGTCACAGGGTGGGTGAGAGATGAGGGTAGGATGCATGGGTATTAAGACAACTATGATATGTTTTCTGACTTTAACAAGCTTGCGCCTAGTAGGAGAGCTAAACAAATAAAACTATAACATTAAATTTTATTTTAAACAGACAATTTCAGTATAACATGATTCAACAGGGAAACACACAGGCACCAGGTGTTGTAGGAACCAAAGGGAGGACACTTAACCCGGTCTGTGTGTTTCATGGAGTCACAAGAGGCTTCTACTATGGATGAACCTGACTCTGAGTTTTGCTCGTTTCTTTTTATAAAGCAAGGTTTATCAAGGTAGCATTTACACACAGTAAAAATTATATTTTTACATATACAATTTTATGAATTTTTACAAATGCACATAGATACATATTCATTACCCCAATCAAGAGATAGAGTATTTCCATCTCCTTAAAATGTTCCCTTAAACCTTGTTGTAGTCAAACCCTTTCTTCTGTATTCAGCCACTGGCAACTCCTGATCCAACTTCTATCCCTATGGTTTTGCCTTTTCCAGAATGTCCTATAAAGGGAATCATGGAGTATATAGCCTTTTGTGTCTAGCCTCTTTTATTCAGCACAAATACTTTTGAGACTTATCCATGTTGTTGCATGTGTCAGTAATTTGTTCCTTTTTAGTGCTGCATAATATGTTCCATTGTATGCACATATGACAGTTTATTTATCCATTTAACAGTTGAAGGACTTTTGGATTGTCTCCAGTTTTGGCAATTATAAATAAAGCTGCTACAAACATTTGTGTCCAAGTCTTTGTGTGGACATACTTTCATTTCCCCTGGATAAATGCCTGGGAGTGAGATTGCTGGGTCATATAATAAGTACATGTTTTTAAGAAACTCCTTGTTTCTAACAGTATGAGAGCCCCAGGGTATAAGAAGAGAAGCTTATCATTCAGTTCAGTTCAGTTGCTCAGTTGTGTCCAACTCTTTGCAACCCCCACAGCACGCCAGGCCTCCCTGTCCGTCACCAACTCCCAGAGCTTGCTCAGACTCATGTCCATTAAGTCAGTGATGCCATCCAGCCATCTCATCCTCTGTCGTCCCCTTCTCCTTCTGCCTTCAATGTTTCTCAACACCAGGGTCTTTTCCAATGAGTCAGATCTTCACATCAGGTGGCCAAAGTATTGGAGGTTCTTCAGCTTTAGCATCAGTCCTTGCAATGAGTAGTCAGGACTGATTTTCTTTAGGATGGACTGGTTGGATCTCCTTGCAGTCCAAGGGACTTTCAAGAGTCTTCTCCAATGCCACAGTTCAAAAGCTCAGTTCTTCGGTGCTCAGCTTTCTTTATGGTCGAACTCTCACATCCATACATGACTACTGGAAAAACCATAGCTTTGACTAGATAGACCTTTGTTGGCAAAGTAATGTCTCTGCTTTTTAATATGCTGTCTAGGTTTGTCATAGCTTTTCTTCCAAGGAGCAAGCATCTTTCAATTTTATGGCTACAGTCACCATCTACAGTGATTTTGGAACCCAAGAAAATAAAGTCTGTCACTGTTTCCATTGTTTCCCCATTTATTTGCCATGAAGTGTTGGGACAGGATGCCATGATCTTAGTTTCCTGAATGTTGAGCTTTAAGACAACTTTTTCACTCTCCACTTTCACTTTCATCAAGAGGCACTTTAGTTCTTCTTCACTTTCTGCCATAAGGGTGGTGTCATCTGCATAGCTGAGGTTATTGATATTTCTCCTGGCTTTCTTGTTTCCAGCTGTGCTTCTTCCAGTCCAGCATTTCACATGATGGACGGGGGAGCCTGGTGGGCTGCCGTCTATGGGGTCGCACAGAGTCGGACATGACTGAAGTGACTTAGCAGCAGCAGCAGCACTCTGCATATAAGTTAAATAAGCAGGGTGACAATATGCAGCCTTGACATTCTCCTTTCCCAATTTGGAACCAGTCTGTTGTTCCATGTCCAGTTCTAACTGTTGCTTCTTGACCTGTATACAGATTTCTCAGGAAGCAGGTCAGGTGGTCTGGTATTCCCATCTCTTTAAGAAATTTCCACAGTTTGTTGTGATCCACACAGTCAAACGCTTTGGCATAGCCAATAAAGCAGAAATGGATGTTTTTCTGGAACTTTCTTGCTTTTTCTTTCTCTCTTGCTTTTCTGCTTTTTCTGCCTTTTCTAAACCCAACTTGAACATCTGGAAGTTCTCAGCTCACGTACTGTTGAAGCCTGGCTTGGAGAATTTTGAGCATTACTTTGTTTGCATGTGAGATGAGTGCAATTGTGTGGTAGTTTGAACATTCTTTGGCATTGCCTTTCTTTGGGATTGGAATTAAAACTGACATTTTCCAGCTTATCTTTATAGTGATGCAAAAAGAAGTAGAGAAGATATCTTTGGCCTTGTGCCATTTAGGCTGAGATCTGAAAGAGACAAGGAGTTTTTCAGGCAAACAGGCAGGGGGAGAGCATTCCTGGCAGAAGGTTATGCATGCACAAAAGTCAGCAAAGAGGCTTTTAAAAGTAAGGATGCAAATTGTCCCTTGTATGTGTCATGATGAAGATTCTGAGTGACATTTGCAGGAGTAGATTCAGTGGGGGTACTGTGGGTGGAAGCAAATTTGTCCATGTTTAAGACCAAATAGAACATGAAGAAGTGGAGGTAGATGTCTAGAACATCCTAAAAAATGTTAGCCAAGAGTGAAAGGAGAGAAAGTGTGGGATCTAGAGGTAGTACATGGGGTCCAGGAGAGTTTTTAAGGCTGGGAGAGACTGGAACAGGATGAGGAAATGGTTATAAATGCAGACCAGGGAGATGGCAAAGAAGGGACTTGGCTTAGAGGAGAGTGGAGGAAATAAAACCAGGGCAGCCTTTGACCTGGTTGTCTGACATTGCCTTCTTAGTACTGCAGGGAAGAAAGACAGGTGTGGAGACAGCAGGAAGCTGAGGTAGTCGTGTCCGACCTACTTCCTACTTATTATGAAAACCGAAGAAGACACAATAGAAAGGAAAGTGGATTCCAGATAAACAGTTTAGAAGTTCTGTCTAAGCTTCTTTTCAAAAGGCAGACTCATAGAACTATGCAATAGGTTTATATTAAAAAATCAGCACAGGTTTTGGGTAAATATATATAAGTATAATAAAGTATGTAATAATCACTCACAACCCTAGAATACATTATTGTATTTTGTTGGATTTCTTCCAATCATTTACTTATTCACTTTTCATGTAATCGAGATGATACTGTGTGGGGAGCGATATGTAAATATCTCATTCAGGACATTATTATCTTCGATTCATGTGTCACTCGTTACTTTATGCACATTAGACTGCAACTCCACGAGGCCAGTGACCATACTGTCTTGCTGACTGATCATAGCTTCAAGTTAAGACTGTGACTTGCACATGTTAAATGTGTCATATATATTTATTCAATTAGTCTGTATATTCATTAATATTACAGTATGAGCATTTCTCTCATGTTATTAATATTAAAGGCATTTGAAATGATGTCACAGTGTTTCTTGGCATATACATACTGTCATTTATTTGATAATTTCTTGTTTGTCAGAGGTATAGTTAGCTCTTACAGTTGGTCTGATGATGTTAGCTATGGTAGTGATAGCTATTTTTTACTGAATGCTTGCTGTAATAAGCATCATTACTGTATTTTGCATACATTGTTTCATTTTATTTCCCGAACATCCCAACTGAGTAGTATTATTATCCCCAGTTTGCAGCTAAGGAAAATGATGTTGAGAGAGATTTAGTAACTTGCTTATAATCTTAAAGCTAAGGAAAGTTATAAGTGGACCTGATCAAGATTTAGTAACTTGCTTATAATCTTAAAGCTAAGGAAAGTTATAAGTGGACCTGATCAATTGAGATTGTTGACCCCAAGCCTGTGCTTCTCAGTTCTTCTCTGTGGCCTCTGGGCAGAAGCTATCTTGTGTGATTCAACTGTTAAACATTTAACAAACACCTGTAACATGTGAAGCAACGTGTGGGCACGAGTGAGGTAAAGATAGAAGAGACAGGTGACAGTCTTGGACCGCCTTCTGGATATAGATGGACATATGTGTGAGGTGCACACCAGAAACAGAGAGAACAAAAATGGAACTCCTGCTCCCTAGGAGGTTCAAGAATCTGACTAGATTTAATTATGAAAAGTTTGGTAGGGTGGGGAGGAGGTCCAAGAAGGAAGGGATATATGTATACATATAGCTGATTCACTTCATCATATAGCAGAGACTAACACAACTGTGTGCTGTGTATGCTCAGTCGCTCAGTCATGTCCAACTCTTTGTGGCCCTGTGGACTGTAGCCCACCAGGCTCCTCTGTCCATAGAATTTTCCAGGCAAGTGGGTTGCATGGCAACCCACTCCAGGGGATGGAATTCGAGTCTTCCTGCATTGCAGGTGGATTCTTTATCATCAGTTTACTGGACATCATTTTTGTGCTGGGCTTTGTACCAGGCACTGGGGACATTGAGATAAACTGGTGCCCTGAACTCATGAAGTTCATAGACCAGGGGAGAATAGGGCTTTAAATCAACAAATCCACATGTAGGGAATAGTCTAAAAGGGCACAAACCATGGACGAAGGGAGCATGTGGCAAAAATAATGAACCTCATCTCCAGGGTTGGGGAGAGTCTCCCAGAAGTAGTGTCATTTCAGAGGATATTTGGAGATAAGTAAGAGTGAGCCAGATGAGAGAGGGGAGAAAGACAGCCTGGTGGGAGCATGTTGAGGGAAGGCTGAAACCTTCCAGAGAAGAGGAACAAGGGCAGGCAGACCGAGGGACAGAAATCAGCCCAAAATGACCAGGACAGAGGGAAGACCGTGAACAGGGTGCAGGGAATGGAAGGGAAGGAGAGCGGGGAGCAGGAGGGGCCAGGTGGTGCTGAGCTGGGAAAGTCATGCTTGAGTTTTTCTCCTTATCCTAAGAAGCAATGGGAATCCATAGGGAGTATCACAGTGGGGTTGGATGTGGTCAGATTTGTAGAGAGAGTGGTGAGCTGATTGGAGGGAAGAAGAGAGTGGGTGTGAGATGAAGCAGTTAGATCCTAAGGGTTGAGATAGGGGATGGGCTAGAGTGGATTGAGTGAGTGTCTGAAGAATGGAATATGCGGAGAGGAGCTCATCTCTGACTCCTTGAGCAACAGAGTGGGTCTGGGGTCATTTACTGAGATGCAGAAGAAGGGAGGGTAAACTTCCCTGGTGGCTCAGATGGCAAAGAATCTACCTGCAATGCAGGAGACCGGGGTTCAGTCCCTGGGTCAGGAAAATCTCCTGGAGAAGGAAATGGCAACCCACTCCAGTATTCTTGCCTAGAGAATTCCATGGAGCCTAGTGGGCTACAGTCCATGGGGTTGCAAAGAGTCGGACACAACTGAGCGACTAACACTTTAACATTCACTTTAACATTTTTTTCACATTCAGGGAGGTAAAAGTCCTGTACTCAGTTTTTCACTGAGATGGGGAAAAAAGAAGGGGTTTGAAGGGGTAATTCAGTTCAGTTCAGTCGCTCAGTCGTGTCCAACTCTGCGACTCCATGGACTGCAGCATGCCAGGCTTCCCTGTCCATCACCAACTCTCGGAGATTGCTCAAACTCATGTCCATGGAGTCAGTGATGCCATTCAACCATCTTATCCTCTCTCATCCCCCTCTCCTCTTGCCTTGATGCCATGATCTTAGTTTTCTAAATGTTGAACTTTAAGTCAACTTTTTCACTTTCCTCTTTCACTTTCATCAAGAGGCTCTTTAGTTCTTCTTCGCTTTTTGCCATAAAGATGGTGTCATCTGCATATCTGAGGTTATTGATATTTCTCCCAGCAATCCTGAATCCAGCCTGTGCTTCATCCAGACTGGCATTTTGCATGATGTACTCTGCATATAAGTTAAATAAGCAAGGTGACAATATACAGTCTTGACATACTCCTTTCCCAATTTGGAACCAGTCTGTTGTTCCATGTCCAGTTCTAACTGTTGCTTCTTGACCTACATACATATTTCTCAGGAGGCAGGTAAAGTGGTCTGGTATTCCCGTCTCTTTCAGAATTTTCCACAGTTTGTTGTGATCCACACAGTCAAAAGCTTTGGCATAGTCAATAAAGCAGAAATAGATGTTTTTCTTGAACTCTCTTGCTTTTTCAATGATCTAGCAGATGTTGGCAATTTGATCTCTGGTTCTTCTGTCTTTTCTAAATCCAGCTTCAACATTTGGAAGTTCTCAGTTCACGTACTGTTGAAGCCTGGCTTGGAGAATTTTGAGCATTACTTTGTTTGCAAGTGAGATGAGTGCAATTGTGGGATAGTTTGAGCATTCTTTGACATTGCCTTTCTTTGGGATTGGAATGAAAATTGACCTTTTACAGTCCTGTGGCCACTAGTGAGTTTTCCAAGTTTGTTGGCATATTGAATGCAGCACTTTCACAGCATTATCTTTTAGGATTTGAAATAGCTCAACTGGAATTCCATCACCTTCACTAGCTTTGTTCATACTGATGCTTCCTAAGGCCCACTTGACTTTGCATTCCAGGATGTCTGGCTCTAGGTTAGTGATCACACCATCGTGTTTATCTGAGAGGTCATCCTCCTGAGAGGTCACCAAAAATAATGTTGAAAGGTTCCTGCTGGATTGCAGCTTCTAGGTCACTGGTGACCTTGACAGGAGCAATGTTGGTGGTGGGGAGGCAAGAAGAGATCTGGGCGGGTGGGGTCCTGGTGCCCCCTTCCCAGGAACCAGGGGAGGTGGGTCATTAATGCATGCGGGCAGGCATGAGTTGTGGCAGCTGCAGTCCTGGAGGAGGGTTGTCATGAATTTTCCTGTTGGCCATTATAATTTTATGGGGGTAATTTGTTTTGCTTTGTGACTTTTTAAGAACTAGCACTAAAAGAAAAATGAGAGACTTTACAGGGACAGCTTCTTTGACAGCTCAGCGCACCACGCATACCCTGAGAAAGTTAAGGCTTAAAGGGTATGAGAAAAACTTACAGGCAATTTATCAGTTGTGCTTCAAGCTGTGCACAGTGCAACAGACTAACGGTGTGTTAATGCCTTCCCGCAAGGCTGCCATTCACCTAGTCATAGAAATGTGGGGATAAAAATGGTCTGTGAAGTGAGAAACTCAGTCAGGGTATACAGTAGGACTCTTAGAAGAAATGACCCTGGCACTCATGACAAGCTTCTGGCTTTTTATTAAGAATCATTCTTCAGAGAGGCCAGCTGTATTCTTAAAAAATTGCTGGGAGCAATGCTGTTGGGGCTGTGCATCAGAGTTTCAGAGGGACTCTGTCTTGTCTCAACAAATGAGAATTGCTGACCTGGGTGAGTGTATTTATATAGTTGCTCCTAAAATTAGGAGAACTGAAAATCTCAGATTAATTTTTTTCTTGACTTTGGTATGCACCATAATTTTTCCCCTTGAATGTTAGTTTTTCTAATTATGTTCCCTTTAGCCTAATAAAGGGAACATTCCTTCCATTGCTCCTTGGAAGAAAAGCAATGACAAACCTAGATAGCATATTAAAAAGCAGAGACATTACTTTGCCTACAAAGGTCCATATAGTCAAAGCTATGGTTTTTCTAGTAGTCACATACGGATGTGAGAGCTGGACAATAAAAAGTACTGAGCACTGAAGAATTGATGCCTTCAAACTGTGGTGTTAGAGAAGACTCTTGAGAGTTCCTTGGACTGCAGGGAGATCAAACCAGTCAATCCTAAAGGAAATCAGTCCTGAATATTTATTGAAGAACTGTTGCTGAAGCTGAAGCTCCAATACTTTGGCCACCTGATGTGAAGAGCTGACTCATTGGAAAAGACCCTGGTGCTGGGAAAGATTGAAGGCAGAAGGAGAAAGGGAAGACAGAGGATGAGATGATTGGACTCAATGGACATAAGTTTGAGCAAGATGGTGATGGACAGGGAAGGCTGGCATGCTGGGGTCCATGGGGTGGCAAAGAGTCAGACACAGCCGAGCAACTGAAGAACAAATAGCCTAATATTGAAATGGGCTTGTTTGTCTAAACACAACTTGTTAGGCTGAGAAAAAGGCAACCCAAGAGCTCCCTGGATGATGAGGGAAAGTCAAATTGACTGAAGTTTAAATTTTTTTGTAGAGATTCCACATGTGGAAAAATTTATAGGCAGATGATCTAAACTTGACTGGGCAATGGGTGGGACCATCCAGGAGAGACCACAGAATATATAGGAGAGGTGACAAAGATCTCAAGAACCAGGTACTGAGCTGATAGCTAGGGTGCAAGGGTGTGCCCAGACTATGGTCCAACCCAGTCAATTATTTTGAATGTCTTGCTAGCAATGGGTTACCCAGGTGGCGCTAGTGGTGAAGAATCCGCCCTCCAATGCAGGGGACACAGAAAAAGCGGATTTGATTCCTGGGTCAAATCCCCTGGAGGAGGAAATGACAACCCACTCCAGTACTTGCCTGGAAAATTCTATGGACAGAGGAGGCTGGTGGGCTACAATCCATGTGGTTGCAAACAGTTGGACACAACTTAATGATTGAGCACACATGCTCTAGCAGTGACGATGGTTGGTGATTAGTTTAGTCTCTAAATTCCTACATAATTTCTATGGGCTCATTCATTGTCATTGTCATTGGTTTCAAGTGGTTTGTTTAACTCTAGGTCTTCATATTATTTTAGCATCTGGGAGTATGAATTAATTTAAGACACACAGGATAGGGGAAGCAGAGGTCTCTGCTGAGGCTGGAAAATCCAGCCAAGGTCACCGGACTGGAAAAGGTAAATCCTCATCCCAATTCCCAAGAAGGGAGGTACTAAAGAATGTTCAAACCCCTGGACAATTGCACTCATCTCCCATGCTAGTAAAGTTATGCTCAAAATCCTCCATGCTAGGCTTGAGCATTATGTGAACCAAGAACTTTCAGATGTTCAGTTTGGGTTTAGAAAAGGCAGAGCAATCAGAGATCAAATTTCCACCATTCGCTGGATCATAGAGAAAGCAAGGGAATTCCAGAAAAACATCTACCTCTGTTTCATTGACTGTGCTAAAACCTTTGACTGTGTGGATCATAACAAACTGTGAAAAACTCTTAAAGAGATGGAAATATCAGACCATCTTATGTGTCTCCTGAGAAATCTGTTTGCAGTCAAGAAGCAACAGTTAGAACCATATATGGAACAACTGACTGGTTTAGGATTAAGAAAGGGGTATGCAGAGTCTGCTTATTGTCACCCTGTTTATTTATTTATTTTTTTAATTAATTTATTTTAATTGGAGGCTAGTTACTTTACAATATTGTAGTGGTTTTGCCTTACATTGACATGAATCAGCCATGGGTGTACATGCATCTCGCATCCTGAACCCCCCTCCCACCTCCCTCCCCATCCCATCCCTCAGGGTCATCCCAGTGCACCAGCCCTGAGCACCCTGTCTCATGCATTGAACATGGACTGGTGATCTATTTCACATATGGTAATATACATGTTCCAATGTTATTCTCTCAGATCATCCCACCCTCACCTTCTCCCACAGAGTCTAAAAGTCTGTTCTTTACATCTGTGTCTCTTTTGCTGTCTCGCATATGGGGTCATTGTTTCCATCCTTCTAAATTCCTTATATATGTGTTGAAATACTCTATTGGTATTTTTCTTTCTGACTTACTTCACTCTGTATAATAGGCTCCAGTTTCATCCACCTCATTAGAACTGATTCAAATGCATTCTTTTTAATAGCTGAGTAATATTCCATTGTATATGTATCACAGCTTTGTTATCCATTCGTCTGCTGATGGACATCTAGGTTGTTTCCATGTCCCTGCTATTGTAAACAGTGCTGAGATGAACATTGGGGTACACGTGTCTCTTTCAATTCTGGTTTTCTCAGTGTATATGCCAAGCAGTGGGATTGCTGGTCACCCTGTTTATTTAACATATACGTAGAGCACACAATTCAAAATGCTAGGATGAATTACAAGCTGGAATCAAGATCACCAGGAGAAATATCAATAACCTCAGGTATGTGGATGATATCACTCTAATGGCAGAGAGCCAAGAGGAACTAAAGAGTTTCTTGATGAAGATGAAGGAGGAGAGTGAAAAAAACTTGCTTAAAACTCAATATTAGAAAAACTAAGATCATGGCGTCTGGTCCTGTCACATCATGGCAAATCGTAGAAAAGGTGGAAGAAGTGACAGATTTCCTCTTCTTGGGCCCTAAAATCACTGTGGATGGTGACTGCAGCCATAAAGTTAGAAGACGGTTGCTTCTCGGCAGGAAAGCTATGACAAACCTAGACAGTGTGTTAAAAAGCAAAGACATCACTTTGCTGGCAAAGGTCCATGTAGTCAAGGCTATGGTCTTCCCAGCAGTCAGGTATGGATGAGAGAACTGGACAATATACAGGGCGTGGCACTGAGAAATTGATGCTTTTGATCTGTGGTGTTGGAGAAGACTTTTGAGAGTCCCTTGGAAAGAAGGGAGATCAAACCAATGAATCTTAAGGGAAAACAAGCCTGAATACTCTTTGGAAGGCCTGATGCTAAAGCCAAAGCTCCAACACTTTGGTCACTGATGCAAACAGCTGACTCATTGGAAAAGATCCTGATGCTGGGAAAGATGGAAGACAGAAGGTGAAGAGGGCAACAGGGGATGAAATGGTTAGATGGCATCACCGATTCAATGGGCATGAATTTGGGTAAACTCCAGGAGATGGTGAGGGACAGGGAAGCCTGGTTTGCTGCAGTTCCTAGGGTATCGAACAGTGGGACATGACCTGGTGACTGAACAATGACGACAACAACAACAACAACTTGGGTGGAGTGGGAAAGATTGAGACTAGAGGCCCTGATTATTAGCAGTCTTAGCTATGAGGACAAGGCCCAATCCCTAAAGTCTCTAAAATATTCTGTAGCTATGGAATTGAGGGACAGGAGTGAACTAGAAACGTTTTCTTAAATGTGAGTCACTCCTGAATCTCAAAGTGAAAAACTTTGGATTTTATTCTAAAATGCTATCTTCTTAAGTAACTTTCTAAATGATTATCTCTTTTAGAATTCTATTGAGCCCAGATATTTTGTTGTACTCGAAAGAACCTCCATGATGAAATTAGTTTCAGAACACAAACTTGAAATTGAGTCCTGGATTTCAAATGGGAATAGGTTTAGCCGCCTAAGCTAGAATAGAAACTTCACCCCACTGTTAACACTTTTCCTTCATAATCTTTCCTTTAAAGCCAAGCTCTTTAAGGAGAGGAATTTCCATACATTTGTCAAATGCCGTCAAATGGAAAAATCCTATCATAATCCTAATGAAAGTGAAAATAACACCAACTTTCAGGTTAAGCAGATACCCCAAACTCTGAACTATAAATTTCATTGCCAGAAAATGACCTGATACTCAGAACTCAATAGTTTTGGGAAACTAATAAACATCAAATGCTACCACTGCTTTGTAGTTTGACTAACTTTGAAATCTGTCTTACAGTTGAATGATGAGATCTATTTTATATCTAGTTGCATAAAAAATGTAATCCTCAAGAAGATTTATTCATTAAGAAGCTTATTCAGACACACTTTAAAATTGAATGTCTTACTGAGAAATGGGAATTGGGTTAAGCAAGAAGGTGACAAAAATTCTAAAATGCTTTTTATTTAAAAATTAAAAGTTTTTTGTGTCTACACACAAGCATACATGTAGATATATGGAGAGAAGGGAGGGGGAAAGAGAGAGGGCATGTAGATTAGAAAAGAAGTAAGCAAGCCAGCACCACAGGTAGAGCGAGTTTGCAGGTGCACATTAATTGCCAGTTTTCTGAACTGTATCCTTTATTCCATCAAATCATTTGCACAGACATTCCTTTAGTCCTCCTGGGTTCAGTGACGTTAGGATGTATCTTGAGAACTTGCAGGAGACTAGCCTTGTCCCCAGTGGTCTCTGGGCTAATGACTTTGGATGATTTCCCTTAACCCTTCTCCATGGTGATTCTGGAAAGTGCCACATTATGCCTCTTTGCTGACATTCTGCCTTCTCTTCGTAATCGCTTCCTGTTCTGTGCTCCTTTGTCAGAGACTCTGAAGCCAGATGAGGAATAGTAATTGTCACTAATCTCCTAACTTGTCCTCAGAGGACCAATGCTATAAACAGGCCTCATATTCCAAATACCACATTATGTATTTCTGGTGCCAAGTAATGTACTCAGGGTTTAAATATAATGCATACCTTTCCAAATGGTGGGAATTAAGGGAGAGTTTGATGTATTCAACAAACACATAGGCATTTTAAAAGTTGGACCATTCAGGGGTACAGCAGATGTTGCTCAAATAGGAAGAAATATAGGGGAAAAGAGAGCCATCACATTTCTTACTCTATTAAAAGAGTCATTTTCTACCTGAGAATTGTAGAATCAGAGGGTTGCAGGGGGTACTTTTGAGAACACCTCTAAACTCACATTCAGTGCACCAGCACCCTGGTTTTTTTTTTTTTTTTAAGAACAAGAATACTCCCTAGAAACAAAGGCTTGAAAAACAAAGACAAAAGTGCCATATCTAAAAATCAGAAGTGACAGTTTAAAAAATGAAACTGAAAATCTGGCTTCCTGGAAAGATTGATCAGGAGCGTTATTCCAGAGAGATTTTGCAGATAACTCTTGAAAAGATAATTTCTTTTCCTATGGTCAATTCAGCAGTCATAAGTAATTGGATTTCTGTATTTTACCCCAGAATCTGGATAATTTGAGAAAAACTTTAGCTATTTACACAGTCCTGATCTAGACCTATTGCTGTTAATAATCTCTGAATAGTAATTTTTTTTTACCTCCTCAGTTGGGCATATGGCAGAAAGTGAACAGGAACTAAAAAGCCTCTTGATAAAAGTGAAAGAGGAGAGTGAAAAAGTTGGCTTAATGCTCAATGTTCAGAAAACTAAGATCATGGCATCTTGGGAAATAGATGGGGAAACAGTGGAAACAGTGTCAGACTTTATTTTTTGGGCTCCAAAATCACTGCAGATGGTGATTGCAGCCATGAAATGAAAAGACGCTTACTCCTTGGAAGGAAAGTTATGACCAACCTAGATAGCATATTCAAAAGCAGAGACATTACTTTGCCAACAAAGGTCCGTCTAGTCAAGGCTATGGTTTTTCCTGTGGTCATGTATGGATGTGAGAGTTGGACTGTGAAGAAAGCTGAGCACCGAAGAATTGATTCTTTTGAACTGTGGTGTTGGAGAAGACTCTTGAGAGTCCCTTGGACTGCAAGGAGATCCAACCAGTCCATTCTGAAGGAGATCAGTCCTGGGTGTTCACTGGAAGGACTGATGCTAAAGCTGAAACTCCAATACTTTGGCCACCTCATGTGAAGAGTTGACTCATTGGAAAAGACTCTGATTCTGGGAGGGATTGGGGGCAGGGGGAGAAGGGGATGACAGAGGATGAGATGGCTAGATGGCATCACCGACTCGATGAACATGAGTTTGAGTGAACTCTGGGAGTTGGTGATGGACAGGGAGGCCTGGTGTGCTGCGATTCATGGGGTCGCAAAGAGTCAGACATGACTGAGTGACTGAACTGAACTGAACTGAAACTTGCTTTTATTGGCTTGAAATGCTACTTTGTCTCCATGAACTCATTTTCATTTGTTTTCAAAGCTTAATGTTTTTATTTAAGAAATCAATTGCTTCCTGAAAAATGTGAATGTAGTTAGATTTCCCCTATCCAGTACTAGTTAAATCTTTTGGTTACTGAGATCAGATTGTGGATTTGATTGTAGATAGGGTTTAAGATGTCTCACTTAAACATTTCCACTAAAGGAATGTGTCCATAATGAACCAGCGCTCTATACTAGTGGTGGTTTAGTTGCTAAGTCGTGTCCGACTCTTGCAACCCCATATACTGTAGCCTGCCAGACTGTAGCTCATCTATCCATGGAATTCTCCAGGCAAGAATACTGGAGTGGGTTGCCATTTCCTTCTCCAGGGGATCCTCCCGACCCAGGGATTGAACCCCGGTTTCCTGCATTGCAGGCAGATTCTTTACCGACTGAGCTACCAGGGAAGCCCGGATTGTCTAACTAGCTTTGCATTTTCCATCCTGGTCTTCCGCCAGTCCCAGGCTACACCTGTACATACTGATACTCATGTACTGTTGGGCACAATCCTCTGCTTTGCAGGTTAAAATTTGCTTTACTCTCCATTGCCTCCCATTACTTTACATTTTTTGATTTATTTATAACCTGTACTACTCCACTTAACATTCCAAGGAAGATAATGCCATTCATAGGCACTGACCTACTGGGAACTCATCTCAGGATGTTATTAATACAACATATGCACTGATCATAAAGGAAAAGTGTAAACAAGATTTTCAACCTCAGTACTATTGACATTTTGGTCTGGATCATTCTTTGTCACAGATCATCCTGTATACTGTAGGATGTTTAAGAACATCCAGACCTCTATCTACTAGAGGCTAGTAACAAACCCCAGTCATACCAAACTGTTTTTGTTTGTTTTGTCCCCTGGAGGGCAAAGTCAAGCTATAGTTGAAAAACACTGGGCTAAGAAAATATGAATGGTTTTAAGGAATGCATCATTCTCTCCACCATGACATCTCTACCATCTAGAAGAGTTCCTGGTACATGCTAAGGTTCCGTGATACTTACGGGCCTTATTGTACAGAGGACGGGATATGGTGTATCATGTGAGAGTGATAGAACCTACCAGCTTCTGTTTTTCTGGCTTACAGTGGATGCTCAAGTAATATATTTATTTTTTCAGTGACTACATAATGGATGAATGACTGAGTGAGGGAATGATTGTTCCACCTGGGATTTTAGATCTTTAGGGGAGGGAAGATCTAAGCTGGGTGTTACTAGAATTTAGTGATTCTTCAAGTGGGAGTCAGCGTCCTACTCTCTTTAGAAACCTGTAAATGCTATAGTGAGATGTTTACTATACCACAGCTATGGCTGCAGCGAGCAGGGTCTCAGTAGCCCTTAAATCTCTCCAGTTCTACACCAGATATTCACCCTCAGGCTCTGTCCGCCCCTCCCCGTATTAGTTCTCATGCACAGATGAAGGCAATTTTCTTTAACCGGAGGTCTGTGACCCATTATTGAATTCTGAAATTTTGATTGGGTGGCTCTTGACCAGTATTAAAAAAAGTACAGAACCAGGATAAAACAGAAGAGAAAGTATTAGAGTATATTACATGCTGTCTTGGTAAGTATTGTCTCTTAAAATTTTTGTTTCAGTCATTTTGTGTTTGTCTAGGTCCTGGGTTGTGCAGTAAAAATATTGTTTTTGTGGGCCCCTTTCAGAAAAGTTTGAAAGTCACTTGCTGGTGGAAAGTTCCAGGTACACAGTTAACCAGAGTGGAAAGCTCTCTCTCCCAACAGCTGGACTGATAAATTTAGGATAAGAGAATGATAAGAACTGTGGAGAGCAATATGGAAGAGACCCTGGCCTTTGTGGGCAGTGTCTGCCCTCACGATAACATGAGAGGGCACGGCTGTCTTTCGGATTGAAGCGGTGAATTGTGATGGGAAGTAAACTCCATGTTTAAGCCTAGAATTCTAGTGAAAGCCGTGTCTGTTCCTTTTGTGTGTTCTTTTTTAAAGTATAAAAAGAATACAGCTGTTCTGTCTGCAGAATTTCTTTTCTTGGCTCCATGAAAAATGATATCAGAGCATTTCATTGGTCTTCTATTTACCCAAGCTGAAGGAGTTCAGTGTTTTATTAGTGTGATCAAATGTCCCTTGGAACAATATTGACTCAGATGATGGCGAATGAAGATATTTCCTCTAAGCTAAAATCCTGTCACTCATGACATTTAGAACAAGTATGAGCTAGCTGGAAATGCCTCTTTTAACATTGCCGACATGAAGAACAAGTGGATTTGAAAAACATATGTGCTCTTGGTGGGTCTTTTTCCTATGTAAAAGACAATTTATTTCAAATTCAGAAAGTGATTGATTTTATAGACAATAAAATGTTATGATTAAATTACATAAAACCAAGTACTGGTATATTACTCACAAAAATGATGATAACCACATTTCCCTTTTTACTTTATTTTAAAAGCCAAAGGAAAAAAGAACTACCAAAAAACATACAAAATTAACAGCCAGGAACATTATAAAGGAGGTGTCTGGATTAAGCAAAGAGTACTAAAAAAGACATTTGCTAATTTGAATATGCTCTTCTGAAAGTGTCTACACAAAGCCAGTTTTACTTTAAAAATGTGCTCAATACTTCCAAGACTAACTGGATCCTTGATTTTGCATAAGTTTCCAAAACCATCATCAGTACCAGATAGACTTAGGCCTTGAACATCCTCACCAGGACCACAGTTTAGCCCTGAGAAAACTTTTTCTGACCTATTTTTGGTTCCCTATCCTAACTTACTTCCAGACCCTCTGTCTTGTTTCTTTGGTCCCATCCTTTTCAATGCTATCTCATCTCAGTCCTGATCTACAGCACTTTCTCCTAACTATGATCCTAATTGTATATTGTCCATTGACTCATTTTTTCATTACCTCTTTTGGATTGTATTTTTTCCAAATCTACCATATCTCCAGGGGCTTTTCACATTTAGACAGTCTCCTTGTGGATGGCATTCCTGTAGGGCTCATTCTCTACTCTTGTTGCTACTGCTGGGGACAACTTAAATACAGTAGGGGAGTAAGACTTTCCCTTCTTTTTTTACTAGATTCTTTGGCTGGTCTAACAATAGAAAAGACATAAGACAGGTTAACAGGAGAGAAACAAATTTAATTTTGGTACATTTGGGAGCACCATAAAGATAATGAGACTCAAGGGCAAGTCGGGCAGTTAAGGATTATATGTTGTCCTGAGCTAAGGGGTATCTGGAGCTTTAGAGGGGAGGAGAGTCATTCACATGATGACAAGAAGAGGAAATATCCAGTAATCAGATGTTTTCCCTGCCATGTAGATAGGTCTTTCAGATAAAAAGTTATCTCTTGTAATGGCCCCTGTCTAAATTCTTTTAGGCAGTTAAGGGAGAGGTAAAAGTTTTTCCTGAGTCTGCTGGGTCTTGATTACTTTCAGTTCAAAATAATCCACACACCAAAGGGACATATTTTGGGGTGGCATATTGTATATCCCTTCAATAGACAAATATAAGTACATTTACAGAAAGTTTTAGAGCACCAAGAGAAAGAAAATATAGAATGTGTTGAAGGATAGATTGTCAGATGATATAAGTGCTTATGGATAGAAAAGAAAGCATGTAGACTCTTTGTTTTGACTCTGAAAGCACTCTGGGGTCAGAGAAAGATAAAAAAAAATATGAAATCAAATAGACTATTAAAAAAGAAAGAGATTTTCATAAATCATTTGTATACAAGACAAAGATGTAAAAATCAATGATCTTTCTATCTTCTAGTAAAAATCACCCCAAAATGGAAATGGGAAAAATGTCCCATGTTTGACATAGCAACAAGATCTAAATAGTGCTTGGCAATAAAAGTAACAAAATAAAGGACCTATATAAGGAAAATCATAAAATTGTTATTGAAAGACATAAAGCAAAAACTGAACAAATGGAAAGATACACCATGTTCTAAGATAAAAGGGCTTAAAATAACAAATATCAATTTTCTCAAATTTAATAGATAAATCTACTATGCTCAGTAAAATTCCAAAAGGGATTTTCTTTTTAGAGTTGGATAAAATGATCTTACAGTTTATATGAAAGGATAAATACTCATCAATTGAGGAGAAACTTTGAAAAAGAAAACTAACCAAAGAGTGTTGTCTTCTCAAGCATCAGGTCATACTATAATGCCACAGTAAGCAAATCAGTGATACTGGCAAAGGAATAGACTAATAGTTCAGAAGAGTTGAAAAGAGAAACAGGAGGTAGAACTGAGTACATATAAAACTATGTCACACTCATCTGAAAAGTATATTTATTGCATGCCTATTCTATAGCAAATTTTATTCTAGGCATGGAAAAATTAAGTATTGCTATTTAGAGAAGAAATGATAGATTATTTAGAGCTCTCACAACTGATCATTCATGTAGAGGGAAATAAAATTAAATCTCTCTTGCATCATATACAAAAATACATTCAGCGTCAAAGCATAAAAAGTTAAAATGTGATACTCATATGACTATAAATTGAATGCAATTCAAAGATTTATGTAACTTATGAGTGAGGGAGCCAGCAGAATGGTAAAACTGGTTCACAAGCATTTGGAGAACAGAGATTTAAACAATTAGTCGAGAAAGGCAGGCTGGAACAAGCTTACTAAGTTAGAGACAAGAGTGGTTAATGTCCTATAAGGAAATAAAATGGTGACTTGTTTTTTCTGTTGGACACAAATAATTTGCACATCTATTGGAGAAAAACCTACACGTTAACATGAAAAGTTGAAGAGTCTGGATCTGAATCAATAGTAAATCACAAATCAAGAATGGCACATCTCCTCATCTCTAGGACCTGGAGAATTAAATAATCCTTAATGAGTCAATGCAAAGAGCCAACTCATTGGATAAGACCCTGATGCTGGGAAAGATGTAAGGCAAAAGGAGAAGAGGATGGCAGAGAATGAAATGGTTATATAGCAACACTGATCAATGGACATAAACATGAGCAAACTCTGGGAGATAGTGGAGGACAGGGAAGCCTGGCATGCTGCAATCCGTGGGGTCACAAAGAGTCAGACACGACTTAGCAACTGAACAACAAAATAAGCCCATTGGTGCCCTCGTATGACAATAAAGGGACATGTAGTCATTCACTTGCTGTATTTCCAAGTTTTGGACAATTTTCCTTAATACCATATGGATTGAAATTTTAAATGTAGGTAATAAAACAGTTTAAAAAATTACTTGCAAGAAAAACTAAGAAACACGAACATGCACATTTTAGACATGAGAAGATTTTAAACAAGACTGGACGTTCTGAAGTTATAAAAAAGGATAAACTAAATAAAAGTGAAAAAGAAAACTGCTTTTGCATAGAAACAGATACTATAAACACAGTCAATAAATAAAAAATAGATTTTGAAAAATACTTGTTAAGAATGAACAAAAAGTTAATGCAAAAAAGAACTCTTACAGATTGACAGAGGAACAGTTCATGGAAAAATGGACAAAGGATATTCAGAGGCAATTCGGGAAGGAATGAAGTTGCTCAAACTCACCAGAGCCCGGGGAGATGCAAATTGAAGTAACAAGGTGATGGATAGCCTTGCGCCTAACAGAATGTCAGAACTTTAAGTGTGACATCGATTCCTGTGGCAATTTGGGAAAAGAATATTCTCATACTTTGCTGATGGAAATGTAGATTGTTACAGGTTTCTTTTTTTTTTTTTTCTTTTTGGAAAAAAAAACTAGAAATACCTGTTGCAATTAAAAATATATATCCCTTGATCTTGCAAATCTTAATTCTGAGACTTTTTGAAAGAAATGCACCAGGACTTAAGCATATGTGCTAAAGCATATTTCTAACGGCATTCAGTGAGTAAAAGCTGGAACAAAATGAATGTGTGTCACTAGGGCAATGGTGAATAAATTATAGAACATTCATCCCGTGTAATATAATGTTCCATTAAACAAAAAGGAATTAGACACACATCAGGTGATTGGAAAGGATTTCCATGAGTTATGGTTGCAGGAAAAAAGCAAGGTTCAGAAAAGTCTGTAAAATATGATCTCCTTATAAAGCAAAAATGTATTCCCTGCCACATGTTTATATAGAGAGATGCTTACATATACTTGTATAAGCATGAAGAGAAATGTAGAAAGGTAAATATCCTAAGCTGTTGTTATGGATAACAATGAGGGAAAGAGAGAAAACCAAGCAATATAGAGAAAGAAAAATTGAAAATAGTACATTAGAAACAACTCTAATATGATCACATTGATGCATTTATAGAAAACCACACTCGAGTATATGTAAAAGAAAAGTAAAAAGCTTCTGACTTTCATGAGAGAGAAAGATATTTACACAATAAGTATTCTTTTTTTTCTCTTTTAAAATGGAAACATAATTGATTCACAATGTTGGTTAGTTTCAGGTGTACAGCAAAGTGATTTAGTTATATATATACATACACACACACACACACACATATATATATATATAAAGATTCTTTCCCATTATAGGTTATACAATAAGTATCCTTAGAGGAAGAGTAAGATCTGGAGAAAAGAAGAGATGTATAACTCCTGGAACTGGGCACTCACAGTCAAGTTCTGGGGATCCTCAGAAACATGTGGGAGAAGGACATCTCTTGGTTAACAGTCATATTAAGCCCCTCAGGCCGTGAGTTAAAGCTGTGGCATTCTCCTGAATGTGTACCCTGTCTGCTCCTCCCCAGTAAGTGTTTAGACACCAGAGACGGAGGAGATGAATTCCTCTGCCTAAAGAAAGAGGTGGAGGGGCTTCCCTGGTGACTTAGTGGTAAAGAATCTGCCCCCTGATGCAGGAGACACAGATTTGATCTCTGATCTGGAAGGATCCCTCAAGCCAAAGAACACTAAGCCCATGCACCACAACTATTAAGCCTGTGCTCTAGAGTCCATGCTTCAGACACAAGAGAAGCGGCCTCAATGAGAAACCCATGCACTGCAACTGGAGAGTAGCCCTTGCTCTCTGCGACTAGAGAAAGCCGGTTCACATCTTTCTCTACTTCTTTCTTGCATCTTCTAGTTCAAAGACCCAGTGCAGCCAAAAATAAATAAGTAAATATTTAAAAAAATGAAGAACTGGAAATTTGGGAGTGGAAGATGGGTAGGGATTCTGAAAGGGGAGGGTCCTAAAGGAAAGCAAATCTATGAGGATGGTTAAGCGACAGGCAGAGCAGGAAAGGACTCAAATTCGAGATACCTTGAGCTGATTCAAAATCACTTTGGTACAGTGTCCTGACAAAAGATGAGATGGTTGGATGGAATCACTGACTCAATGCACGTGAGTTTGAGTGAACTCTGGGAGTTGGTGATAAACAGGGAGGCCGAGGGTGCTGCAGTCCATGAGGTCGCAAAGAGTTGGACACGACTGAGCAACTGAACTGAACCAAACTGAACAGTGCCCCCTGCTTCTGACACAGGTATATCTGTGTAGAGATAGTGCAGCACCAGAAGGTAGAAAGCAGCTGGATGGATAACAAGGTGGGCAGATGGAGTAGAAGTGGTAGCCTGGTGTTATTGGTCTTGCATTATCTTAGAAGGTCTAGGAAATGTCTTAGAAAGTCAAGAACAGAGCACAAAGCAACAGAAGTTAGAATTTCTTTGGGTGGAATAATCTTTTCTTGAGATTACTGTGTATACACTCAACTTCTTTCCTCTGTTCCTCCCTTCCTTCCATCATCCCTCCTTCCTTCTTTTCTTTGCCAGATATTATGATATCACATCATGATAGGATATCAGTCCCATGGGATCCCATCAGCATGGGATACAGGAAATAAGACCCTGGGATTCCTGTCCTGGAGTTTACACCCTGTCAGAGGAGACAAGGATATAAATAGTGGTTTATAACTGTGGTGAGCACTGTGATGAAGTCTTTGAATTTATGATGGGGAAGGTGGAGGTCAGGGGCAGTACTCCTTGTCAGTCCCACTTGCCAGCCTTTTTACAGAGACTTTAAGAAAATGGGACAAAAGACTGGCAAGATGGGGAGGACCGAGAAAATAAACAGAGAAGAGCTTCGAGGTATCTGGATATAAGAATGCGAAAACAAAGTTGCAGTCTTGCCTAGCACCTCTCCCAAAGGGAATCAGAAGGGCCCATCAGCTGCCAGCATTCAGTCACTTCTCTGTAGTTGGATTTACTGACCAAGTGGGGAGGAAGGAGGAAAGGCATGGTTATTGTGTACCCATGGGGTGCCAAGCACTTCACTTAGGTTAGCTGGTTTTCCTGTCTGTGAGAAATACTCTGTAAGGTAGGTATCCTTACCACTTCTTACTAGTGTGAAGGATTAAAGGAAAACCTGACTATGCATGCTTAAAATCCTTTTTTGTTTTTGTTTTTTTTTTTTAATGCTGATTGCTGGTTAGCAGCTGGCCCTTTGTTGTGCTGATGGATGAGAAGTAGAGGGAGGGTCAGAAGAGGACACGTGGAGCTGAGTTGCTCAATAAAGAACACAGATCCCAGGCGGTAAATATCAGAGGAAAACCTGGTCAGGGTGGAGGAAAGCCAGCTGGGGCGGGGATTTTTGAGGAGGGCAAGGAGGAAACTGCAACAAAAACAGTGAGGCACAGGGCATCTGTCCATGTGCTCTGCCAGTGGGATACGCCTCCCCGCCTTGCTCTCTATCCTGTAAGATCAACATCCTTCTTCAGTGCCTTGGGACTTGTGTCTCTTTAAGATCCTGAGATGAACCTTAAGTTGGTACAATATGGCCAGTTTTATTCAGGTTCCAGATGGGGAAACTAAGGCTCAGAAGACTTAAGCGATATTCCAAACATCATTTTGAGGCAGGAGGTAGATGGACCTCCCACAGTAGGGTAAAGCTATTGGAGATTTGTTGCAGGAAGGGGGACCCCTTCCAGGGCTCGAAACTGGGCTCTTGTCTAACACTTGGAAATGAATTGTCTGAGGAGACACATGTGCTGACAAAGCAAGAGATTTTACTGGGAAAGGGCACCTGGGTGGAGAGCAGTAGGGTAAGGGAACCCAGGAGAATTGCTCTGCCACGTGGCTAGCAGTCTCGGGTCTTATGGTGATGGGATTAGTTTCCGGGTTGTCTTTGGCCAATCGTTCTGACTCAGAGTCCTTCCTGGTGGCGCACGCATCGCTTATTAGTTCCGTATTCCTTACCAGGATCTCCTGTCATAAAAAACTCATGCGAATGGTTACTAAAGGGCCTGACCAGGGTGGGCGGTATCAGTCAGTGTGCTTCCCCTAACAGATTCATTCCCTAAGGATCGGTAACTCCAAGACGAGAATCCGTTCAGTTCAGTCACTCAGTCGTGGATGAGAATAGCAGAGCAATTAAGGTGAGGAGGCTAGGCCCTGCCCAGACCACATATTTCTCGTTCTTGAAGTCAGGAGACCTCCCTCACCACGCATGCACAGAAAGGCTCCTTGGACGCCAAAGGGGAGTTATGCCAAGGGATGTTCTACCCAGATGCCTTTTCTGTAAAATCCATCTTGGCTAAGAGATGTGTGCACACATGGGAGGATACTGAGACCTACCAAATAGGGACTGTGAACCAGGCAAATCATAATGATTGGCCAAAGGAAATCCCCCCAAAATACCCCATAAAAGTGATTCAAACGGCCATGAGGGCGAGACTCAGCGACTCTCTCTCCCTGAGTCTGCCCATGCGTCTATCCACACGTACTGTACTCTTTTTCCTCCTAATAAATACTTTACTTGCCTCACTACTTTCCATCTTTGTCGGAATTCTTTTCTGCAAAGTCGAAGGACCAGCACCTTGTCACTGACTGGTGGCTAGGATCTGGTGCTCTCACTGCCATAACTCGACCTCAATCTCTGGCTGGGAACCCAAGGCCTGCTCCAAGTTTCTTCCTGGAAAATGAGGCATGGAGTAGGCAGTCGCCACGAGTTCTTTGAGGGAGAACAAGCTGACTTCTTTTCTCACAGGCTAGGCTGTTAACTTCACATCAGTTAGTCCTTGTGCCTTTTGATTCCTCGCTTTCTTGTCAGTGGCTGCTGGAGGAGCTGGAACTAGTCCTGAGATGCCGGACTGGGAGGTGCTCCCCCACAGGGGTCCTGGGAGGCCCAGTCCTGCCTCTGTTCTCTTAACATCAGAGGAGAACAGCTCTGAACAAGCTCTTTCTCCCCAGAAGCCCCTGCCTGCCAGGTGGCCTGATTTAGGCAGGAGGAAGATACTGCATTTTACTATCCCCAGGGCCTCTCAGAAAAAAACTGCTGAATGCTGTCAAGAGAACACTCATTTCCTCATTTTACTTCTTTAGAAGGAATACTGCTTTTCTGATTTTAAAAATAGCACAGGTTGATGGTAGAATATTTTGAAATTCAGAAAAATACATTAAGGAAAAAATCTAAAAATTTCTGCCATCTCACATTGAGAAATGATCCTTTTTAGCATTTGGCACATACAGTTTCTGTTAACAAGCATTATGTAATGCATAAACGCATGGTGCTCAGATGCTCAGTCGTGTCTGACTCTTTGTGATGCTATGGACTGTACCCCTCCAGGCTCCTCTGTCCATGGGATTCTCCAGGCAAGAATACTGGAGTAGGTTGCCATTTCCTCCTCCAGGGGCTCTTCCCAACCCAGGGATCAAACCTGCACGTCTTATACCTCCTGCATTGGCAGGTGGATTCTTTACCACTAGCACCACCTGGGAAGCCCATACAAATACATAGTTTCATTCAAACAATTGAACCAGGATGTATTGAGCATCTGTGCTATGCCAGGCACTGTGTTCAGATAAAACTGTGAATAAGGTGAAGCTTCTGCTCTAATGAAGACTGTACCAAGCTTACATTTTTATAACATGCTTATCATAGTATAGCTATATTTAGTATCCTGCTTTATTATTTTTTTTAGCTGCACCATGAGGCTTGCAGAATTCTTAGTTCCCAGACCAGGGATGGAACCTGGGCCCCGGCAGTGAGAGCATGGAGTCCTAACCACTGGGGTTTCATCTGGGTGCACGGGCTTTCTCTAGTTGTGGCACAAAGACTTCTTATTGCAGTGCATGAGCTTAGTTGCCCTGTGGCATATGGAATCTTAGTTTCCTGACCAGGGATTGAACCTGCATCCCCTGCATTGGAAGGTGAAGTCTAAACCACTGGACTACTAGGGAAGTCCCATATCTGCTATTTTAAATTGAACATGATCACCTGAATGCTCCAGGATCTCTAACTAGTCTTTACGAACATCACATGTAGAGCCTACATCTACGGCCTCTTATGAAGGCTCCTTCCTTTGTCTAACCCCTTTGGTTGAATAGGTGGTTCTGTCTTCTTCCAGAGCCAGTTCTTGGCCACTGTTACTTTTTCCAGGGATGATCGTCTGAGCCAAGCTGGACCAAACAATGTCTCATTCCAAGAGTTTTGAACATTGCATCAGGGAGACTAATTAGCATTTCCAGTTTGGGAATGGAGATAGGAGACTTTTGAGGATTCAGCATTTAGTTCTCTTGCCAAGCTGAAGTAGGAGAAAATGTGATGACCTAGATGGGTGGAATGGGTGGGGTGGGAGGGAGGCTCAAGAGGGAGGGATTGTATGTATACATATAGCTGATTCACATGGTTGTATAGCAGAAACTAACACAATGTTGTAAAGTAATTATACTCAAATATATATATATATATATATATAAAGTAACCTAACAGGTAAAAGAATCTGGGAAAGAATAGGTATGTGTATATGTATAACTAAATTACTTTGCTACACTTGAAACTAATACAATATTCTTAATCAACTTTACTCAATATAAAATAAAAACTAAAAATAAAATAAAACAAAAAAACACAGATAACCATAAAACTTGAGCTAACTCTGGGAGATAGTGGAGGACAGGGAAGCCTGGCATGCTGCCATCTATGGGGTTGCAAAGAGTCGGACATGACTTAGTGATTGAACAGCAACAACCATAAAAGACTACAGAATTCTTTGAAAGAAATTTAATCCCATGCAACTTAACTCACGTTAAAAAATAATAGCAAGTTGCTGAAATTCTCACCTAATTACTTCCCTAAAATCATAGTTCATTAAAAAATGAGAAGAGAAAGAGGGAATTATTATCACCCTCAAACAAAATAGTACTGGTGGTAAGAAATCAGTTCACCTTCATGGAGTCCAGTGGACTCTTGGCAGACCCATGCTTGAGAGAAGAGAGGTTGAAGAACAGGATTTGAAAACCATGGTGCTACTGGATTTGGCCTTAATCAGAAATCAGCAGCTGTTGATTTCAGGGCCTTCATTCTTCCCTTGCTTTGCTGCCCATCTGGCTATATACAGAAAGAAATGTATTTCATATTTTGCAAGAGCAGACTTTATATGTACAAAGCCCAAGTGCTCAGATCCTTGTCTCTGTCACAAATTCTGGCTTAAATCATTGTGTATAAACCCCTCTGTCCCAAGTGTTCCCCTGGAAAGTTATTAGCAACCCCATAGATGTAAGGGGATCCAGGAAAGGCCATTTTCTTTGTGATCACCTCATTTCTTTGAATGTAAAATGAGTGGGAGACTATCAAATTACTTAATAAGTCACGCAATACATTGCTGCTGTTTAAAAGTCCCTTAATCATGTGGAGTTTTCTGATGCTGTGGAAGCGTAGGGGGTGGGGGAAGAAAATCCCCACTGATGGGAAAGGAAGAAAAAAAACGACAGCCCTGAAGGTTCTAGGCAGCCCGGGGAGAATTAGGCGTTTCTAACATGGAAGGGCTTGTGGAAGAGGATTAGGTGTCTGATCTTACTTTCTGAGCAAACACGCAGGAGCAGCTGTAGGAGGGCAGCATCAAAGTCACAGCGGCAGCCCTGTGACCAGGCCACACGGGGGATGTCACAGTCCTAATGAGTTCCATACCCTTCTACAGACACATAGCAGCTTCTTCCGGAGCTAGAGGATTTGATCCTCTTACCCCATCATCAGTAGACTGTGTTTTGTCCTGTGGAGAGGATACGGAGATTCCTACGCCAGGTGATGGGGCTGCGCAAGTTAGTTTGCAGGGGTCTCGGCATTTCCCACTTCCTGTCTTTTTGGTGGCCTGCAAGACCCTGATCTCTTGGTTTGTTGTTCTAGGCTTCTCAGAGCAACAGAGCCAGTGACCGGCCCATGTCCCTGGCCCTCAGATTGATGGACTCAATCTTGGGGGCAGAAGAGAAAGAGCTCCCCCTGCATGAACTCCCCAAATTCTGTATTTTAGGTCTGTAACTGGGCAATACCCTGTTGCCAGGAACCAGTATCTCTATATGTTGAAATTTTTTCTGTTGAAAGTTCCAAACCTAGTTCAAACTGTTGTAAGCAAAAGAGGGAATTTGTTGCTTTATTTAAGTGGAAGGTCCACAGGTGGACTCTCAGTCAAGGCTAAATCCAGGAGTAAAAATCATGTCATTTAGGAGATATCACAAGAAGGATCCGATGTAGGCCAGGCAAAAACAGTGGATGCTTATCAGTGTCTCTATGTGCTACAAACGCCAGTGAATAAGACAGGCAGGAGTTTAGAGCATACAGGAGATCAACATAAGTGTGCAGTTGCAGTACGGCATGATAAATGTCAAGATGGAGAATTACAGCTATGAGCACAAAGGAGGGGTAAGCAGCCCAGTATAGAATAAAGGACAAAGTGTGTGTTAGAGTTAGATGAGAGGGGATTGATGAAAGGGGTTGAGTGGAGTAGGTGACAAATATCTTCTGCCTCTTATGAAAATGCCATCTAAGAATGATGGTATTTTCTAAATAAGAAATAAGGATGTATTGTATAATAAGCGAGAGAAGGACTTAACACTTAGCAAGAGAAAGACTGTGCCATTCAGGATGTATAGACACTATCTCCCTTCCCTCTCTTCTGCTATTAAAGAAATAAGCCGCCAATCTCATAAGTGGGTCCTACTGCCAGTGGTGAAAGAAACTAACAAAATTTGAGCACTAATCAGGTGACAGATGCTTTTCTGTTGATCCCCACTACCATCTCCAATTTGTAGACCTACATGAAACAGAAAGACAATAATCAAAACAACCCTAGCAAGCACAAACCATGAGAATTCAGAAATTTAAGCAACTTATTTAAAGTCACACAGTAAGCATAGGAGCCAGGAGTCCAACCTAGGTGTGCCTACTTCTGCATATACATTCCATTATTCTGCGCCCTTGCATATATTCTCAGTTTTATTGGAGTCTTCTAGAACTGATTCTCTCTGTAATCTTGGTTGTTTAACATGATATTATACTAATAAAAATTTAAATTCCAACAGACAGAGAGTCATTTTGATGTTTTGGTGAAAACCAGTCAGGAAAGTGTCCCCCGGCCTAGTTCAAATATGGTGAATAGTATTGCTTGTTATAGTCCCAATCTCTTAAAGCAGGGATTCTCAAGCTGTGTGCCACTGTTTTTCTCAGTGTGGTAGACTGAATTCTTTACTTCTCACTAACAGAATTATGTATATCCATATTCTTGCCATGGCTACATAATGGAGGAAGGATACATCTTTCCTTTCACCCTGATTTTTGGGATTGACTGTATGACTTGTTTTGACCACTGAGATGTAGTCAGATGTGATATAAACAGATGCCTGAAATGTGCCTGTGTGGTGGGGCTTGCTCCTCTTGCATTCCGGTCATCTTTTACAAGAAAACAGGCCCACTTTTGGCTTTCCTGTTGGTACAGTGGTTAAGACTCTCCACTTCTAATGCACAGAGGGTGTGAGGTCTATCCCTGGTTGGGGAACTAAGATTTCACATGATGTGTGGCACAGTAAAAAAAAAAGCCCCTTTTACCTGGGCACTATAATATGACATGTAGTGTAGTTTTGCAACTCACAGCCTGGAGTCATGACTAGTTGATATGGAACACGAAGCAGTGCTGCTCAGCTGACCTCTAGATTTGTCAAACTGTAGCTGCTCTATAATCTCAGAGCAAGACAATGCTGCTGCTGCTGCTGCTGCTAAGTTGTGTCAGTCGTGTCCGACTTTGTGAGACCCCATAGACGGCAGCCCACCAGGCTCCCCCGTCCCTGGGATTCTCCAGGCAAGAACACTGGAGTGGGTTGCCATTTCCTTCTCCAATGCATGAAAGTGAAAAGTGAAAATGAAGTCGCTCAGTCGTGTCCGACTCTTAGCGACTCCATGGACTGCAGCCTACCAGGCTCCTCTGCCCATGGGATTTTCCAAGCAAGAGTACTGGAGTGGGGTGCCATTGCCTTCTCCGGAGCAAGAGAATAGATGCTTGTTATTGTAATCTGCTGACTTCGGGGGTGTATTGTTACACAGAATTATTTTTTTTTAATTTGTTTATTTTTAATTGGAGGATAGCTGCTTTACAATGTTGTGTTGGTTTCAGCCATACATCAACACGAATCAGCCACAGGTATACATATGTTTCCCTCTCTCTTGACCCTCCCTCTGACATCCCACCCCATCCCACTATGTAGTCACAGAGTACCAGGTTGAGCTCCTTGTGTCATACGGCAGATTCCCACTAGCTTTCTATTTTACATATGATAATGTATGTTTCAATGCTGCTTTCTTATTTCATCCCACCCTTTCCTTCCCCCACCGTGTCCACAAGTCTGTTCTTATGTCTGTGTCTCTATTGCTGCCCCACAAAAGGCTCATCAGTACCATGTTTCTAAATTCCATATATATGGGTTAATATATGAATATTTGTTTTTCTCTTTCTGACTTACTTCATTCTGTATAACAGGCTTTAAGTTCATCCACCTCACTAGAACTCACTCAAATGCATTCCTTTTTATGGCAGAGTAATATGTACCATAATTTTTTTTACCCTTTATTCAGTAGATGGACATCTAGGTTGATTCCATGTCCTAGCTATTGTAAACAGTGTTACAATGAACACCGGGGTACATGTGTCTTCTAGAATTGTGGTTTTCTTAGGGTTTATGCTCAGGAGTGGGATTGCTAGATCATATGTAGTTTTATTCCTAGTTTTTAAAGAAACCTCCATACTGTTCTCCATAGTAGCTCTATCAATTTGCATTCCAACAGTGTAAGAGAGTTCCCTTTTCTCCACATGATCTCCAGCATTTATTGTTTGTAGGTTTTTTTTAAAAAATAATTTTTTATGTATTTTCTTTTTGGCTGCACTGGGTCTTCATTGCTGTGCAAGGTTTTCTCTAGCCGTGGGGGCCACTCGTTGTGGTGTGTGGTCTTCTCATTGCAGTGGCTTCTCTTATTGCAAAGAATGGGCTCCAAGGCATGCAGGCTTCAGCAGCTGCGGCATGTAGGCTCAGCAGTTGCAGCTCCTGGGCTCCAGAGCACAGGTTCAACAGTTGAGGCGAACGGGCTTAGTTGCTCCATGGCACATGGGGTCTTCCCAGATCAGGGATCAAACTCAAGTCTCCTGCAATGGCAGACGTTTCCTTTACCACTGAGCCACCAGGGAAGCCCTAGATTTTTTGATGATGGCCATTCTGCCCGTGTGAGGTGATACCTCATTGTAGTTTTGATTTGCATTTCTCTAATAATAAGCAATGTTGAGCACTTTTTCATGTGTTTATTAGCCATCTGTATATCTTCTTTAGAGTAATGTCTGTTTAGGTCTTCTGCCCATGTTTGATTGGGTTGTTTGTTTTTCTGATATTAAGCTGCCTGAACTGCTTGAATATTTTGGAGATCAATCCTTTGTCAGTTGATTCATTTGCAATTATTTTCTCCCATTCTGAGGGTTGTCTTTTTATCTTGTTTATGATTTCCTTTGCTTGTTACACAGTATTATTATAGAAGCAGCAGACTAATGTAGCCAGTGAGTAATGTTTCCTTTTGCTTCTGATTTACTGTCTTGAAGATACCTATTGGGTGTAATTTTGAACTGAGAAGTTTACAGGGTACATATACCAGGGAGGACAATTTGCTATTAGTAAGAGGTTGATTACTTTATATTAATAAAGTGACATTGAAAAATCCATTGAATGCTAATTGGGATGTGTGAAAAGTTTGTCTCATGAGTTTATAAGGGGTTATTAATAAATGAAAGGGCTTTCCCGATGGTTCAGACGTTAAAGAATCTGACTGCCAATGCAAGAGACCAGGGTTCAATTCTTGGGTCAAGAAGATCCTCTGGAGGAGGGAATGGCAACCACTCCAGTATTCTTGCCTGGAGAATTCCATGGAGAGGAACCTGGGGGGCTACAGTACATGAAGTCAGGAAGAGTCGGACATGGTTGAATAACACACACACACATTAATAAATGCAAGGCAGTCAAGAATTCTTCTAGAACAGTGACACTCTGCTAAGACTGACTAAATCATTGGATAAACAAGTGAATTTTTGTAAATCTTATGAGTCACTTTTCAATCATAATAATGATTATATTGCAATTGTTTCTGGTTTACCTGTTGTTGTTTTGAAGCCTTTAATTCCATCTTGAATGTGAACAAAAATTCTTGTGCTTGTAAGTATGTTTTGAAGACAAAAAGGTTGAGCACCACTCCTCTAGTGTAAGGTATTTAAAAGTTGTTGCAACACTCTTCTTAGTTGCTTTACTGATTAAAGAGAATTATCTGCTTCTTATTTTACTGAAAATAATACAATGATGGCTGCAAAAGCACATCTTTTTTGTTGCTTGGAAGTTAAATATGGAAGCTTTGGGGTGCTCAACTTTCTGTCCAGAAACTGGACCTTTTTTGGATTATAAATATTTCAAGGATTGGTATTTGTTGTTAATTTGCTTCCCTGGTGGCTCAGATGATAAAGAATCTGCCTGCAATGCAGGAGATCCAGGTTCAATCCCAGGGTCAGGAAGATCCCCTGGAGAAGAGAATGGCAACCCACTCCAGTATTCTTATCTGAAGAAGTCCATGGACAGAGGAGTCTTGTGGGCTATAGTACATGGGGTCACAAAGAGTTGGACATGACTGAGCTAGTTTGGAATATATTGATCAGATAGATCTCATTTTATTCATTCATTCAACAGATATATATATATGTATTGAATGCTTTCCCTATATTGAGTACTGGGGGTAGGTCCTAGGTATGTGGTGATGAACAAAATAGACACAACCCTTGCCTACAAAATGTTTTCAGTAGGTTTTAATCCTGATGGCGAATGGCAATAACCAAGACAGCATTAAAAATGTAGGTACCACGTTCATGGATCGGAAGAATCAATATAATGAAAATGAGTATACTACCCAAAGCAATCTATAGATTCAGTGCAATCCCTATCAAGCTACCAAAGGTATTTTTCAGAGAACTAGAACAAATAATTTCACAATTTGTATGGAAACACAAAAAGCCTCGAATAGCCAAAGCAATCTTGAGAAAGAAGAATGAAACTGGAGGAATCAACCTGCCTGACTTCAGGCTCTACTACAAAGCTACAGTCATCAAGACAGTATGGTACTGGCACAAAGACAGAAATATAAATCAATAGAACAAAATAGAAAACCCAGAGATTAATCCATGCACCTATGGACACCTTATCTTTGACAAAGGAGGCAAGAATATACAATGGATTAAAGACAATCTCTTTAACAAGTGGTGCAGGAAAAACTGGTCAACCACTTGTAAAAGAATGAAATGAAAAGATTTTCTAACACCATACACAAAAATAAATTCAAAATGGATTAAAGATCTAAATGTAAGACAAGAAACTAAAAAACTCCTAGAGGAAAACATAGGCAAAACACTCCCTGATACAAATCACAGCAGGATCCTCAATGACCCACCTCCCAGAGTAACAGAAATAAAAGCAAAAATAAACAAATGGGACCTAATTAAACTTAAAAGCTTTTCGCAATGAAGGAAACTATAAGCAAGGTGAAAAGACAGCCTTCAGAATGGGAGAAAATAATAGCAAATGAAGCAACTGACAAAGAATTAATCTAAAAAATATACAAGCAGCTCATGCAACTCAATACCAGAAAAATAAACGACCCAATGAAAAAATGGGCCAAAAAACTAAACAGACATTTCTCCAAGGAAGACATACAGATGGCTAACAAACACATGAAAAGATGCTCAACATCACTCATTATCAGAGAAAAGCAAATCAAAACCACAGTGAGGTACCATCTCACACCTGTCAGAATGGCTGCTATCGAAAAGTCTACAAACAATAAATGTTGGAGAGGTTGTGGAGAAAAAGGAACCCTCTTACACTGTTGGCGGGCATGCAAACTAGTATAGCTACTATGGAGAACAGTGTGGAGATTCCTTAAAAAACTGGAAATAGAACTGCCATGCTGCTACTGCTGCTAAGTCGCTTCAGTTGTGTCCGACTCTGTGCGACCCCATAGACGGCAGCCTGCCAGGCTCAGCCATACCTGGGATTCTCCAGGCAAGAACACCGGAGTGGGTTGCCATTTCCTTCTCCAATGCATGAAAGTGAAAGGTGAAAGTGAAGTCGCTCAGTCGTGTCTGACTCTTAGCGACCCCATGGACTTCAGCCTACCAGGCTCCTCCATCCATGGGATTTTCCAGGCAGGAGTACTGGAGTGGGGTGCCATTGCCCTCTCCGAGAACTGCCATAGGACCCAACAATCCCACTGCTGGGCATACACACCGAGGAAACCAGAATTGAAAGAGATATACGTGTACCCCAATATTCATTGCAGCACTACTTACAATAGCCAGGACATGGAAGCAACCTAGATGTCCATCAGAAAACTAATGGATAAGAAAGCTGTGGTACATATACAGAATGGAATATTACTCAGCTATTAAAAAGAATGCATTTGAATCAGTTCTAATGAGGTAATCAGAGTGAAGTAAGTCAGAAAGAAAAACACCAATACAGTATACTAACGCATATATATGGAATTTAGAAAGGTGGTAACAATGACCATGTATATGAGATAGCAAAAGAGACACAGATGTAAAGAACAGACTTTTGGACTCTGTGGGAGAAGGCAAGGGTGGGATGATTTGGGAGAATAGCTTTGAAACATGTATATTACCATATGTGAAATAGATCACTAGTCCAGTTTCGATACATGAGACAGGGTGCTCAGGGCTGGTGCACTGGGATGACTCTGAGGGATGGGATGGGGAGGGAGATGGGAGGAGGGTTCAGGATGGGGGACACGTACACTCATGGCTGATTCATGTCAATGTATGGCAAAAACCACTACAATATTGTAAAGTAATTAGCCTCCAATTAAAATAAATCAATTAAAGATAAAAAATAAAGTCAATTATAGTGATGTTTCCACAACTCTGAATATACTAAAAACCACTGCATTGTGCACTTTAAATGGGTGAGCTGTAGGGTATGTGAATTACATCTCAATAAGGCATTTTATTTTATTTTTTTAAAATGTAGGTGCCTATGCCCCAGCCCAAAAGATTCTGATTCCATTGGAATGAGAAGAGGCCTAGGTATCAGTGTTTGTAAAAGCTAACCCAGGTTCTAATATGTAGCTAGGTTGATAGCTCAGTTGGTAAAGAATCTGCCTGCAATGCAGGAGATCCAGGTTCAATTCCTGGGTCGGGAAGATTCCTTGGAGAAGAAAATGGCAACCCACTCCTGTATCCTTGCCTGGAGAATCCCGTGGACAGAGGAGCCTGGCAGGCTACAGTTCAAGGGGCCGCAAGAGTCGGACATGACTTAGCGACTAAACCACCACCACCATTGAAAGTGAAAGTGAAGTTGCTCAGAGCTGAGTATGACAATGCCTCTTTAAAGAGGAGTAGTTAGATAGCTTTTGTAAATTACACAGTATATGACAGTCAGAATAAGAACACAGGTCTGTCTTAACCACTATGCTGTACCACCTTTGAAATATAGTTTATGTAGAGCATTTACAAAAAATTAAGAGTTTGTGTAATAAGAGCCTGTAGACATTGAAAACTAATTAGAAACCCAATACAGTGTTTCTTAATAATACAGTGATTTTCTAAAATTTGGTTTGATTTGTACTTACTTTTTTTGGAATTCAATCTACCACTTTGGAAGTATAAGTTTTCATGTGCAAACCTCTTTTCTCATCCTTCCCTTCTCTCTCTCTTTTCACTTTTTTTCTTTCTTCCTGACAAACAGCCTGTACTGGAGAGAACTGATGAGTCTAAGGTTGATATTTAGTGACTCTGAGCATGTGTGTGTGTGTCTGTATGTATGTGTTCATGTCCTCATTCACTCATCAGACCTGGTCATTGAAAAGCCACCTGCTCCATTCAACCTTGATCTGAGAAACTTGAGTCACCATATGAATTCTCAGTCTGAAATTTATAAATGTACTAAATCAAATTTAATATTACCTAACCCAATGTTTCCATTGTTTCCCCATCTATTTGCCATGAAGTGATGGGACTGGATGCCATGATCTTAATTTTTTGAATGTTGAGTTTTAAGCCAACTTTTTCACTCTCCTCTTTCACTTTCATCAAGAAGCTCTTTAGCTCTTCTTCTCTTTCTGCCATAACAGTGGTGTCATCTGCGTATCTGAGGTTATTGATAATTCTCCCAGCAATCCTGAATCCAGCTTGTGCTTCATCCAGACTGGCATATTGCATGATGTACTCTGCATATAAGTTAAATACGCAAGGTGACAATATACAGTCTTGACGTACTCCTTTCCCAATTTGGAACCAGTCTGTTGTTTCATGTCCGGTTCTAACTGTTACTTCTTGACCTGCATACAGATTTCTCAGGAGGCAGGTCAGGTGGTCTGGTATTCCCATCTCTTGAAGAATTTTCCACAGTTTGTTGTGACCCATACAGTCAAAGGCTTTGGCGTAGTCAATAAAGCAGTAGTAGATGTTTTATGAATATGAGACTTGGACTATAAAGAAAGCTGAGTGCCAAAGAATTGATACTTTTGAACTGTGGTGTTGGAGAAAACTCTTGAGAGTCCCTTGGACTGCAAGGAGAGTCAATCCTAAAGGAAATCAATCCTGAATATTCATTGGAAGGACTGATGCTGAAGCTGAAACTCTTATACTTTAATCACTTGATACGAAGAACTGACTCATGGAAAAGACCCTGATGCTGGGAAAGATTGAAGGCAGGAGGAGAAGGGGACGACAGAGGACAAGATGGTTGTATGGCATCACCGACTTGATGGAAATGAGTTTGAGCAGGCTCCAGGAATTGGTGATGGACAGGGAAGCCTGGTATGCTACAGTCCATGGAGTCACAGAGTCAGACATGACTGAGCGACTGAACTGAACTGAACTTAACCTGATGTTAGGTAATATAGGCAAGAACACCACTCAAAACATCCATTTTGAGTTTATTTTTGTGTATGGTGTTAGAAAATCTTTTCATTTCATTCTTTTACAAGTGGTCTAAATCTCCTTCCTTATATACTCCTCTGTTCCAGAAACTGAGACTTGAGTGCCTAATTCAAATCCAAAGAGCCTTAAACCAAATACAAAACATCAAAGTGCTGTGAAAAATGAGTGTGAAAACTTTTTCAAAGAGGTGTTTGTTTGTGGGACAAAGTGAACCATGATCATCCTTTAGTTCCCAGCCTCACACCCTGCCCCATCTGTTGAGGAGGATATGCCACTGGTACAGGAGACAAATGGACATATGCTTACATGGTTACATTGAGCCAGAATCAAATTTTCACTCATATTCTTGTCACTAAGCCTGCCAGACTTACATTTGTAGACAAGGGTGTCAAATGTCCATCAAGCATGCCATCTGAGATAGAATTGTGTATTACAAACCCTGCCGACAAATGTTTTTCCATCAGCTGCTGACTAAAAATTTTGTACCCGTATGCATATGTACAGTCATGGGTGAACAGGCTTCACATGCTGTGTAAACCACATTGCAGGCACTCTCTGCTTATTGTGACCACCTAAGAGAGATTCTGAGTAATTTGAAATTCAACAGATCTGAATTATTGGCTTCTTGCATATTTCCTTTCATGAGTGGTAGGTAATCTGTAGTTGTACCTTCTTTTTTAAACTGTGCGATTTCATTTGAGAAGAGCCAATCCTTGCCTCTTACAAGAATTATTCTCCTTTTACCCTCACAGCAAAAAGTATACCTAATTTTTCTTGTCTCTAATACATGCGACAATATGGTTGTTTTTTTCCTTGATTCTTTTTCTTTTTTCCTTCTTTGCTGTTCTCATGATGATGAATTGAATGGGTGTCATAGGAGTGGAATGGTTCCTCAGCAGATGTCAACATCAGAAGCTTTCTACGCTAAAATGCTACGATAGTGAGTTTGATCCTAGACAGGTCAAGGTTGCCACTTATTTCTGAAGAATGTTTTTAAGCAGCCACATATATTTCCTAGCATTGCATATATGCTGGTGGCCGAGATTTTCATAAACATTCTCTGGGAAGAGTTGTTGTTCCTTATTTTATCTTTGTTGTAGTTCACCAGTTTGTAGCATTTGCCAAAGTATAATCTCTCCCTCCTCATTAAGTTTTACCTTTCTATATGCCCACCTCTGTGTCAGAAGCATTTCTTTTTAAGGCTGGACATACCTTTACTTTTCGTTAATAGTGTCTAGAACTTTTGGCATAGCAAGGCAGAAACAAGAGCACCTAGAAAACACTTGGCAAAAAGTGAGTCACCAAACATTAAAAATCAGTCAATTCATTCATTAGGTTGAGGCATGAAATAGTTGTGAAAAGTACATCTGGTTTATGACCGTAGTTGGTCAAGAAGTGTCACTAATGAATACTTGGTCATACTCTTCAAAGCTCTTTTGATGTTGCAATTTATGTAAATTTACTTTTCTTATTTTCTTAATTATGGAAGTTCATAACTAAGGTTATTGAACGTGCCTATATTTAGTGATTCCTGTACCTGACTCTCAGATAAGGGGAGAGCATCATTTTGGTTCTACTTTGTGCATGCTTTTGCTGCATCTTCATCATCACAGTCATCAATACCACCATCAGTATTTTTGTGATTGCTACTATTTATTGAGCAACTAGTACGTCCCAGGCATTACAAAAGCACTCAGTAATATTTAATTTAATCCTCACCACAAGCCTTTGAGGTAGATAAGAGGCTAGAAATGAAACCCTTATAAAGGCTAAGCTATATGTCACAAGAAAACATCTAATAAATGGCAGAGCTGGAATTTGAACAGCATCAAAACATCCTCATGGCCAAACAGCTGCATTAGAGGGTCAAAGTCTTGATGGCTGGTAAAAAGCACTCTATCAAGCTGTCATGATTGCTGAGATATGTGAGCTGTGGGCAGGTGTTTTCTGTAAGTGCAAAGATGTTTCTGTGATGTTAATTAATTAAAAATTATATTTGCTACCAGAGAACTGACTTTTTAGAAGGAATTTAAGAATGTTACTTGAGATATAAGCTCAAAGAAAGCTATGAAAGCTGAAGGTGCTTGCTATTTATGTGGATGTTTTTGCAAACTGGAACACTGAATACACTAAATCCTTTTAATGCTACAGCATTATTCACAACAGTGTATAGAAGAAATGACTTATGCCTGTAATAGTCAAAGCAAACCTGGGTATGCATGCAGAGCTAATGGTGTCTTGTTTCAAATGCTGGGCTGGAAATTAATTTCACCAAACATTACACTTCAGCCAAATACTATGTAGTGTCACATTTCCTGATATGTAAACTTGATGAATTAACTTTAAATGGACACTGTTCCAACCTATTTCTTTTTCCTATTATTTTTGTTTATCAGGTAGCATTGGCCACTTTCTAAATAGTTCAATTTGCTTTTCAAAATAGTTCAGCCCTTAACCTTAAGCAGTTATTTGTCTTGTATTTTTGTAAGTATTGCAATGAAAAAAATGCTAAAAAAACTTCTAAAAAGTATGTATATACGTTATTATAGAATTGTTTAAAGAAATATACACTAAGCTGATATCACATTATTTTAGTCTTTACTAAATAGTATTTTCTATTTTTCTGAAATAATTTGAATTTCCTTGAAAGTAAGAAAACTTACTCCATAAAGATCTTTCGAAATAATTGAATAAAAAGGTAACAACAGATTGGGAGAGACATTGGAGCTAATATAAGTCTCAGAGCAAGAATAGACATGATCTCAAAGTCTAGACATGTGCCCTTTCAACTTGAACTTACAACCTTATCTAAGGGGCTCAGCACCCATTTCTCTGCTTCTTGTCTTTCACTGGGATAGGTACCTAACTCTTTGCTGGAAGTGCTTATTTAATCACTATGTGCCTCGTGTATGCTAAGTCATTCAGCTGTGTCCCATTCTTTGCAAGCCCATGGGCTGTAGCCCGCCAGGCTCCTCTGTCTATGAGATTCTCCAGGAAGAATACTGGAGTGGGTTGCCATGCCCTCCTCCAGGGAATAGGGGTTGAAAATTCCAGTGCTTGTTTCCCCTGCCTCCTTGCAGCTTGAACTTGGCCCTGAGAACTATCCTTGTCAGCGGTTCCTGAGGGGAAGTTCTGGGAAAGTTTCCAGGGAGGCACATGTGGGAAAGATTATCCTCCTGGTAAAAAAGAGATGGGCAGGAGGAAGCTGTCTTCTTTTGCCTTTGGATATGACTGTGATACTGTGGTCTTGAGCCATGAAACTTGGTTAGCTTTTAATTGATGTCCTTTCTGTAGAGTTTTTAGGGGCTGGCCTAAAAACTTTAGGGTTTTTAGAGGGCACTTGGCTAGTGCTGAAGGCTATCTAAACTAGGCTTTTGTTTAGCAGAACCTTTATCTTTACTTACCTTTCTACTCTCAGCTTTATCAGCAATAAAGGTAATATCTTGTTCTGTATCTCCATGACTTTCTCCAAACTAGTTCAGAACTCAGCTGAGGAAGAGGGGCATATGAGCTTCCTATTGCTTCTGTAACATACTAACACAAACTTAGTGGTGTAAGACAATACTAATTAATTTTGTTGTAATTCTGGAGATCAGCTCCTCAGGTGGCTCAGTGGTCAAGAATCTGCCTGCCAAGCAGGAGGCGTGGATTTGATCCCTGGGTAGGGAAGACCCTCTGGAGGAGGAAACAGCAACCCACTCCAGTATCCTTGCCTGGGAAATCCCGTGGTAGGAGCAGCCTGATGGGCTACAGTCCATGGGGTCGCGGAGTCAGACATGATTACCACTACCTCTGATTCTGGAGATCAGAAGCAGAAATTGCTCTCTTTGGGCTAAAAATCAAGGAGTCATTGGCTTCGTTCTTTCTGGAGGCTCTGGAAGCATTGAGAATCCTTTTCCTTGCCTATTTCAACTTCTAGAGGCTACACACATTCCTTGGTTTTTGGCCCCTTTCTCCATTTTCAAATCCAGCACAGTAGCATCTTCCAATCTCTTAACTCTGACCTTCTTCTTCCTTGTTCTGTCTTTTAAGGACTCTTGGAGTCAAATTGAGCCCACCTGGATATTCTAGGATAATGTGTCTATCCCAAGATCTTTAACAAAGTCTCTTTTGCCATGTAAGAAAGTGGGCATTTTTGGTAGGGGCATTATTTTGCCTACCACAAAGGGTATTACTGATTAATTACTCCTCAGCCTCCTGATTGTATTTACTTATTAAAACTGTGCCATCATAAATGGACTCACATTATTAATGGCAGTGTAATCTAGACCCAAGGCTGACGTCTGACCTCTATTTCTAGATTGTTATCTTGTTTGTAATTGTTTGTCTGAAGGTTCTCACTGCCATGGCCCTGGGCCAGGTTACATGTACCAAATGAGGTAGAAAATTCACTATGACTCAGCAAAGTCAGTGATGCTTGGTGGAGCTGACACTGTATGCTGCAATTCAGACCATTGACTCCCTTATCCCTTTAATGACTATCTTTATTCAGTTTTCTCCTCTAGAAGCTATAGGCAGGAATAACATAAATGGAAAGTGTGTGTGTGTGTGCTCATGTGTCTGTGAATATGTATGATATTTGAAGTAAGGAGTTGACTTCACATATTTATCATGTTTATTTCCTGGGAGGAATATTTTATATTTCTCTTGTCTTTCCCCCTGGGGCTGGAATGTTCTGACTCATAATTGCAGTTGTGACTCAACAGCTCCTTCTTTCTTGCAGAGACAGATAAGCTGGGTTCGTCACAATGGAAAGGTCAATAATCAGTTTGTAAGAAGTGGGTCCAATTTAGCAGACTGACAGCTTTTCCATGGAGTTGTGAACAGTGATGGGCAGATAGGAGAGGTGGATAGCCAGAAGAGCAGTGCAGCTAAGAGTCTTATTCCAAGGCTGAGATGAGCTGGGAGGCCTGGCCACCTGGAATTAGCCAGTAGGGATGTCACTGCTGAAGATGATACGAGAATGGGTTGCAAAGGTGAGGAGACAGGAAGGTGATTGAAAGGATATTCTTAGATAGGATGAATGAGGCAAAGAGGAAAAGCACTGGGGAACTTGAAAACTAAGTGACTCTAGACTTAGCCCATGAATGAAGGGTTTTGCTGCAGTCACTCCATTTTTATGGTGCCTGGTGCTTGTTTCAGAGGTGGAGATGATGCTGAAAGGAGTTATAGTAGAATGAATAGGCAGAATGAAAGCAATGAGCAGCCCTGGAAGGGAGCACGAAGAGTCCTAGAGCAATGCTATCTGGCATGGAATACTGTTACTTCCTATTTGATGGTGATAACTCTATTTTCCACAAAGCCTTGAGAAGTGAAGAAAGTGTTAAATCCATGTTTGGGAGAAATATGGCAGAGGGTGGCTTCCCTGTGGCTCAGTGGTAAAGAATTTGCCTGCTAATGCAGGTGATGCAGGGTTGATCCTCGGGTTGGAAAAATTCCCTGGAGAAGGAAATGGCAATCCACTCCAGCATTTTTGCTTAGGAAATCCCATGGACAGACGAGAGTTGGACATGACTTAGCGACAGGCTTTCCTTTCTATGGCAAAACACACAAGTGGCATTGGATTGTCTGGAGGTGACGGGGAGCTGGGTTGGCTGTAAAAGGAGACAGGTAATCAGAGGAGACCATTCCTCTCTCTCACAGCCCCAAAGCTTTGAAAATATTGGGGATTTGCCAGATTTTCTACAGTATTGTGGGAAAAGAAAGAGTCTGGAAGGTTGGGTGCTTGGGGTTGTGTCATATTTAGGTCATATTTCTAATTCCTGACTGATTAAGGACTGGAGATTAAAACCAATATTTTAACACAGTATGGCTTCTTACTTGTAATGATAATATGTAATAATGTAGCAAAATTATAAATTTTACTAGCTTCCCCCCCTCAGCAATTTATATATCTAAAGTACCCACTACAGACAACTGGTGTTTACTCCAATGATATAAGGCTTAATTAATATTTGAAAATCCATGAAGGTAATCCATCATATTAACAGAATTAAAAAAATCACATTATAGTCATTGTATCAATTGGTGCATATTTCAAGTAGAATTTCAAGGTCATATAGAGGGTTTGTGATAGTGTTCACAGGTAGCAAAGGGTTCTCAAAGCTATAATGGGCCTGAGAGGGGAAGAAAAATCAAACATGTGGTGCTGTCATGAAAATGTGGCCCCAAGGTAAAGTCAACCTTCATTTGTTCTGTAAAAAAGCAGGGCTTCTAAGAATTTTAAAGTCATTTTTCCAGAGTAGCCTCACAGGGAACCCAGTACAGAGAAAAGCCTGTTGATCCTATGTCTAATTGAGTGAACCCTAATAAAAAGTCAGTTTTTACTAGCTGTAAGCTGGTTCCTCTGATCACATTTGTAAAAATATAACCATCACAATAGTGGATTATAACATATTGAGTTTTAAAAGAATTAAGTTCTATGGAAAATTTTAAAAATGGTGGTGGTAGCGGTGGTGTGTGTGTGTGTGTGCATGTGCTCAGCTGTGTCTGACTCTGTTACTTCATGGACTGTAGGCTGCCAGGCTCCTCTGTCCATGGAATTTTCCAGGCAAGAATAGTGGAGGGAGTTGCTGTTTCCTACTCCAGGGGATCTTCCCGACCCAAGGGTTGAACTCATGTCTCCTGCGTCTCTGGCATTGTCAGGTGGATTCTTTAGCACTGTCTCACTTGGGATGTCCTAGTGGTGGTGGTGGTGGGGTGTAGTAAAAGCTCTTCTTTACAAAAGAATGGTAACTAGTACATGTGGAAGGAATGATTGCATTAGAAAATAATCATTTTGCCACCAACATTAGAATAATTAATACAGGCAAACATGCTCCTTGGTATTTATCCAAAAGAGTTGAAAACTTAAGTCCTCACAAAATCTTGTAGACAGGTATTATAATACCTTTATTCATATTGCCCACAACATGGAAGCAACCAAGATGTCCTTTAGTAAAGGAATGGATAAATAAACCATGAAATATACAGATGATGCAATATCATCCAGCATTAAAACGAATTGAGCTCTGCAACCTAAGTGTTGATTGACAGGTGAGTGGATAAAGATGTTGTGGTATGTTAGAATATTAGAATGGAATATTATTCAGCCATAACAGAATGAAATCTTGCCATTGCAACAACATGGATGGATATTAAGCTAAGTGAAATAAGTCAGACAGGGAAAGGTAAATACTGTATGATTTAACTTATATGTGGAATATAAAAAACAAAACAAATGAACAAATATAACAAAGAAAAAACAGATTATAGATACAGAGAACAAACTAGTGGTTGCCAGAGGGGAGAAAGGGTACCCAAATGGGCAAAATAGAGGAAGGGGATTAAGAGGTACAAATTAGAGTTATAAAAATAGATGAGTCATGTACCTTATATGACTTATGGATATAATATATAGCACAGGGAATATTATTAATAATACTGCAATAACTTTATGTGGTATGTTGCTTCAGGTAAGAATACTGGAGTGGGTATCCATTCCCTTCTCTAGGGGATTTTCCCAACCCTGGTATCAAATCTGGGTCTCCCTCATTGCAGACAGATTCTTTATCATCTGTGCCACAAGGGAAGCCCCATGCAATCTATACAAATACCAAATCACTATGTTGTACACCTGAAACTAATATGATATTACAGGTCAACTATAGCTCAATCTAAAAAAAGGGGAGGAATTTTAAATGCATATATTAAGGGAAGTAAGTCAATCTGGAAAGACTATATACTATATGATGTCACCTGTATGACATTCTGGAGAAGACAAAACTATGGAGACAATAAAAGAGCCATGGTTGCCATGGTTAGTGGAGAGAGAGGGATGAATAGGCAGAGCTCAGAGGAAGTTTAGGGCAGTGAGACTACTCCATATGGTATGGTAGTGGTGGATTAATATCATTCTGCAATTGTTCAAACCCATAGAATGTAAACTATGGAAATTAATTGATAATGGTATGTCAGTGTAGAATCATCAGTTGTAATAAATGGACCCATCTGGTGGGAGATGTTGATAACGGGAAAGGTAATACATGTGTTGGGTGAGGGGCTGTATGGGAAACCTCTGTATCTTCTACTCAGTGTTGCTGTGAACCTCATACTCTCTAAAATATGTCATGTTTCTATACATATATATATGTTAACATGCACACCATCTCAAAGCATTATTTATTGTTTTACACAATGAAAATATATGGCAGACTCTTTCACCAGACTCAGCATCATGAATAATGAGGTATTTTATGTCCCCTAATGTGATGTAATGGGGATGACACACAGCACTGACGTGTTGCCAAAATCTTCCACCAAATGTTCAACCTGAATTGAATCATAGGGAAATGAACAAGCAAATCCAGGTTGTGGAACACTTTGTAAAACAACTGACCTGTACTCTTCAAAAACACTAACGTGATAAAAGACCTAAAAAAAATTTGGGGTAGAGTGAGGAGTTTTCCACATGAAAGAAAACTAGAAAGATATGGTAACAAAATGCAATTCATCATCCTTTGAATTGGATCATGGATTTGAAATAAGGAAAACCTCTTTAAGGACTTTATCAGGTCCATTGGAAAAGTTTGAACATGGACTTAGATTTGATATTGTGTCAAAGTTAAATACTTTCAGTATAATAATGATATTGTGTTTATGTAGGAGAAGGTTCTTTATTGAGGGATAAGTGATGAAATACTTATGGTTGAAGTATCAATAATTGCTGTCTGCAGTTTATTTTATAATAGTATTACACACACACACACACCCACTCCGAGAGAGAATGAGAAAAAGCAAAGGTGACAAAATGTTTAAAATTGGTGAATCCAGAGGAAGGATAAATGGATGATCCTTATACTATGCCCTCAGTTTTTCTGTAGGTTTGAAAAATTTCAGAATAACACATTCAGGTACTATCCAGAGTTGGATATCTGAAACCAGGTGGTTTTAATAAATTATCAACACCCAATGCTAGTATCCTGTCAAAACTCTTCCCGTGATTTTGCAAGAGTGTCCTGGCAGGTATTATATTACAGGCCAGTACCCCCAAAGGGGGAAGTGTAGCAAATGAATTAGTTAATGTCTGCTGAATGCTCGGTGGACACTCTGTTATGGCTGGTTTGCAAATGCCTGGATTAAAGAGTTTAGACAAGAAAATTCCGCAAAAGTGAAACTTCATGAGCTTGACTTAGCAATGTTATTGACAGTCCCAGCTGCCAAAAGCCTAACCCTAATGAGACATTGGGGATGCTGTGCTGGCGACTGTAGTTAGGGCACAAGGTCCCGTTTATGTCAGAGGGACAGTCTCATGTCAGGGAGCTGCATGGTACTTATGATAGAGAGGTAGAAAGTGAGAAATAAATAGAAAGCTAATCAGTTGGAATAATCTTACTTATAATAAATTACTTTGTACTTAGCTGAGATCTATATTCTTTCCCTAATCTAGATCCCTAGTAAAGAAGTTCAGAGAGTTAGGTTGTTTTTGCTTCTTCACTGGGAAAGGTTTATTATGAATTGAAATTTTACATATACCATGAGATCCAGTAAAGAAAACAATGAAGGAATAAAATAGGTGAGTGCCTTCTATGTTGACTGTTATAATCTTCTGTAATCAACTGTTGTATACCAAAGTTCCGTGAGATATGACGTAATCCAAGTAAGTATCACTTACTGTCTTTCCCTGTGATTCACTGTGGGAAATCTGGCCTGTGAGCAAGACCAGCTGCACGTGATGGCCAGACGCTGATGCTGGTTTGGAGGGAAAAGATACGGTTCACATGCTGCTGCTTCTGGTCTCTCAAGTTTGTCCTTATTCGTGGGCTTAAGCCTTCTCATAAATTCCTCTCTGCAGGTCCAGGACTATCTTTGTTCTGAGGGGATTCTGATGGTACCATGTGTTTGGTGGGGCTTGACATAACCCTGTTCAGCCAAGTTACAGTCTGCAGATTTGGCCTCAGTTCCAGGGCTCCCAAGTGCCACACCCTCTGTGGGTGGCCTTCTGGGGCCCCCCAGTCATGGGGCTCTAGTGTACCGGGAGAAAGTCCTGGTGAGGCAGAATGTTTTGACATGGCTCTCCTCAAAGTCATTCAATATGAAAAACATACGCTGCTTTTATTTTTTATTTTATTATTTTTAATTATTTTATTTTTTATTGGACATAGGTGCTTTGCAATATTGTGTTAGTTTCTGCTGGGCAGCATATACTCAATGGAATTTTAACCGGCCGTTAAAAGGAATGAAATTAGGTCATTTGTAGAGACGTGAATGAACCCAGAGTCTGTCATACAGAGTGAAGTAAGTTAGAAAGAGAAAAACATATTGTATATTAATGCATATATGTGGAATCTAGGAAAATGATACCTATTTGCAGGACATGAAGAGAGATATAGGGAACAGACATGTGGACAGGGGCTGAGAGGGAAGGAGTGGGATGAAGTAGGAGATTGGAGTTGACATACTACTTTTTTAAATTATCAAGTGATGTGGCTATGGCACTCACAGTTCCAGTAAGAACATTTAACATGAGACCTACTCTCTTAATTTTTAAGTGTACAGTACAATATTGTTGACTATAGGTACAACATTGTATAGCAGGAAGAGGAATAAAACTGACTTGACATTTCTCTCCCTCAGTTCTTTTCTTGTGACAACAAAAATTTGCAACAATGAACTAAAGGTTTTAAAACCACCGACAAATTTCAGTTCAGTTACAGCTTGAGCTGACAGATCTTTTATTAAATAGACACTCCCAAGACATTAGATCAGGCCATGCCCAAAGGAGTTGCTGCACCCATCCCTCTTGGCCTTTTTATACTTCCCATCTTCTTCTTTTGGTTGTGCCCTGTGCAAAACAGAGCTTGTACCCACCACCAGTCAAGAAAGGGAAGGCAAATGGGTGTGTGCTCAAGGCCCATTGACAATTGCAAGTTATATAACAGCAAGCTCTGTTGGATATGTCTTCCCAAAACTCAATCTGTTATAATTAGATGTATATATGTGCAGAATATTCATGAACCCGTAATAGGTTCCTGACTGCCTAGGGTTACTTGAGGAAAGCCCTGTGGTTAGTTTGCATCCACTGTGTGCCTGGGGTGCATGTGCAGGAACAGCCTCTGGTTATTTTTATAGCATATCTGTGAGCTCTCCTGGGTGTGTCTGGGATGGGGTTTAGAGATTAGCTTGCATCTTTTTTGGCTTGGCTGCCCCTGTTTCTTCATGCCTAACTTCCTGCCTAACATTTGGAAATGCAGATGGCCTTACACAAATGAGAAGATGATAACCCCCCCTCATAATATAAATGAAATTTAAGCCTCTGTTAAGATATAATTTTTTTAACTATCAGAATGGCGAAAGTTCAAAAGTTGGACCGCATACTCTCTTGGCAATGCTATGGGGGAATAGAAACCCCAGACACTTAGACATTGCTGGTAGGGGTGCAAAATGGTAAACCTTTGTAGAGGGAAATTCAGCAATATTTATCAAAATTATAAATGCGCTTATACTTTGAGCTAGCAATCTTGTTTCTGGGAGTTTCTTCTAAAAGCATATCTACACACATAAAAAACGACACATGAAGTACTGTTTACAATAGCAAAAAAATTGGGACTAAGTCAACTAAGCATCAATAGACATCGGTTAAAATAAACTGTGGTACATTCACACAGTGGAAGTCTGGGCCACTGTAAAAGAGAATGGGAAAGCACTCCATGTACCCATGTGGATATTTTGGTAAGGGAAAAAAAATCAAAGTGCAAAAGAATGCAGGTAGACACACATGGTGTGTGGCGTGGCGAGCATGCTACTATTTGTGTCAGAAAAAGAAGTGATAAAAATATTTCTTTATATTCATGATGTCTGCAAAAAGAAAAGCTGGGAGGATACATAAACTTGCAGAGTAGGTACCAAAAGGTTTGAGGGCCAGGGGGATTGGTACAAAGGGAAAGCAAAACTTCAGTGCATCCCTTCTTTGTTTTTCTAAATTCACACTGAATTTAGAACAGTGTGAATGATTTGGGGACATTAAATGTTATTTATGATGCTTTATTTTTCTAGGTAGCACTAGTGGTAAAGAATCCACCTGCCAACGCAGGAGAAGCAAGAGACATGGGTTTGATCCCTGGGTTGGGAAGATCACCTAGAAGAGGAAATGGCAACCCGTTTCAGTATTCTTGCTTGGAAAATTCCATGAACAGAGGAGCTTGGTGGGCTACAGTCCATGGGGTCGCAAAGAGTTGGGCATAACCAAGTACACACACACACACACACACACACAAACACACACACACTTTCCTAGGGAACCTGAATATAATAAAGCTCAGTGGCTACTCCTTGGGAAATAACAGACCAAATCACTCTGCCAGCTCCACGAAATAAGCCCTGCGCAGTCAGTCCACTGTGAGATGGTAGCAGTAGTGGCCATAATGACATCTGGTTTCTAGAGGCGTGGGGGCTGTGGGTCTAGTGGCAGCCTCCTGGGTCCCCCATTCAGTGGCAGTGTCAGAGATGTAGACAGGACACGCCACGGGCCTGCTTCCAGCACTGGCGTCTTCATTGAGCCACACAATTGGATGTCCTGGGCCATGATACTGTTCTCTTTAGTGCTCTAGATGATTTTGGATTGGAGCCATCAAGCGGGTTGTCTGTAGCCACCAACAGCCTCAATTATTTGTTCAGCCGTGTACTACACATAGTATATTTTTCCACTTACGCTTTCTTTTGAAGAAGTTTAAGAAGCAATGGATTAGAGAACAAGCTTTAGAAGAAAAGGCTGCCTTCCTACCTCCCCCTTCCACCCCCTGCCAGCTTGCCTCCAGGATAAGAAGTCACAAGGATCTTGCCTTGAGGATAAGAAGTCACAAGGATCAAAGCACTCAGATTTGTTAAATAAAAGACATTCGTTTGTTCTGTTGTGCTGAGAGTGGATTTGCTGCTGTTGATATTCAAGTACTCAAAGCTCTGTACTGGCAGCTGGTTTCCAAGGAATTGAAGGCTCCATTAAAGCTGCTTTCCGCCAGAGCATTAGTGCGCTTACCTGAGAGTTGACAATTAGTGACAGTCTCCACCAGATGTACAGGGTAATTTTGGGAAGGTTGATATTTACTTCTATTTTCTCTTACTTAAAGGAACATCCTGAAAAAATGTGTTTTGAAGCAGAGGGAGGAGGAAAGCCAGGGAGGTGGGGTAATGTGCCACAGAGTGTCTTAGCTCAGTATTCTGTAAGTCCCTTGATGTTATCCATACAGGTCAGCCTCATGGGGTACCAAGTGGGATGGAGATGGGTGAGTATTTGATCGGGAGGGGCAAGTGGAAAACACCCCGTACCCCTCGTAAAAATATAGGACAGTGTTAGTCTCAAACCGTTGTGTTGGCTTATTGAGTGACGAATGCTATTGTTAACAATCTTCATTTGCCAATTTTGACTGTTATTCTCTGCTCTCTCACCGACAGTGTCAAAGAATAAAGAGCAGAAAGTGGAGTCCTCTGCCCTGACTCCAAGCCCATCTTCCTGTTCTTGATAAATCTTTTCTGGATTTCACTCATCTGTACCTCCCTCCCTCCCTCCAACCAACTATCCACCTTTCCAAACATTCATACAACAAGCATGTCTTTCAAGCACTGGCACAAATTATTTTGTACCAGGTTCTATGCTAAGAACTGAGAATTAAGAGGGGTAATATAATTGCTTTCATGAATCTCGCAGACTTATGGGAAGACAGACAAATAATAGAATGTCATAAGTGTTCATTACAGACATGGATATAAAAATTGTAGACAGAGGGAAGCCTGAACCTTCATGGTGGAGGAAAAGTAAGGCTGGAGCTTGGACTCATACTAGAGTAGAAGCTTCCTTTATGGACCTTTTTAATGAAATAGAAAAAGCACTTTGTCTGAGTGGAAAAATAGGCAAAGGTGCCCTGTCCAGCTGGACGCAGTCTTGAGCTAGACACGTGATTGGTGAGTGGAACTTAGTCTGATTTCTCCTTGCTGGCTAGGAGCCTCTGCACGTCTCTCAGACTGTTTAAGGACCTTCTTGGTGGCCTCTCTGTTTTCTTGCCTGGAGAATTCTGTGGACAGAGAAGTCTGGTGGGCTACAGTCCATGAGGTTGCAAAGAGTTGGACATGACTGAGCAACTAACACTTTCACCTTTCACAGATTGTTTAACCTTATGGGGCAGTCCTGGCCCTCACATGTGATTTTACAATCTTCCTACATCAGAGTCAGAGCTTCTCTTTCATTGGGACCTGCCCAGAGAAGCGAATATGTCGGTGGGTGGGGATGATCTAATTGTTATCAGCTCAATTTCCACCATACCTTACTTAAGAAGAAATACTTTAACCAAAAACTGGGAATCAAAAAATTTTTGGAGCCAGGTAGTATGGATCAGTGCTATAGTGTTATTCTTCCTGCTTTATGGGTGTGCTGGCAGACTATAAATAGCTGAACTCACTCCCTTTTCCTTTGTCTTCCTACTACTGATGATACAATAAAGTATATTTGCAAATTTCCTATATAGTAACTATATGAGTGAATTCACACCTCAAAATTTCTGGTGTTTCTTCTTATTTGCCCTTTGAAGGCTCAACATAATAGCTTCTCTAACATGAAGCAAATTTGTATTCTTTATTGTCCATAAACCACCGAAAGGACATAGTCTAAGGAAACTTACCATCAACAGGGTCTTGTTGGAAATTTGTGCTATAGATTAAAATCCAAACAAAAAGCAAGCCCTGCAGCTGTTTGTGACTGACTGCAGTGAACTACAGCTTTCCATTATTTTATTTTGTAGGATGTCGGTGTTTGAATATTCAAGAAGTGCTCAGCTTTCATAAATTAACAGCACCGTTTGTGGTGGACTGGCCAGGGAACCAGAGCACTATCTGAAACTGTTGCATCATTCTTACAGACTTCACCATCCCTACAGCAATGAGAAACTGGGGCCCATGTTTAAAACTTATTTTCAGCATTATTAAATACATTTCTGATTTGTTTTAATTCGGAAAACTGGCTTCTCTCTGTACAATGACAATGATCATTGTTTAAAAATTTTTTTTCTCACTCATTTTTCTCCTAAAGAGCTCGAAGTATAATCCAAATCAGTTTTCAGGCCTAAAGAGTAGGAAGGGGCTGGCAAAGTGAGAACTGCAAGAACGTGGGAGGGAGTGAGGGGAGTGGAAGAAGCTGGAGGGCAGGGAAGATGGGCGAGGGCAGGGAGGCCAAGGAGTCAGAGATGTATGTGAAGATTCTTACTACAGGCTGCCGTGGCAACAAACAGCTTCTTTATATGGGGAAGACACACAAGACTCTGGAGACTTAGCTGTCTGTAAAAATTACCTAAATTATGCTAGAATTCCTTGCTTTCTCACCATCACTGGCTTGATGCCAGTGTCATGCAAGCTAAAGAAATATGTTTGTGGAAAGCAAGATAATAGTTAGCAAACAAATGGATTCAAAGCTGGAACAATAGGATTCTGATTCTCATTTTAGAAGGTGCAATTTCATATGGCAGGCCTTGTGTGATTGGTGTTCATTCATAAAGTTTGATGGTCTATTAAGATCAATACTTCTTGTGTTCCTTTAGGGAGAATTTCCCTCCATACCTTATGACTCTCCACTGTATGAGGCAGGTTAATTGTGTATTGGTCAATTGCTTGTTAATAACAAACAACAGCTTACATTGACCAGGTGAGAAGTCCTCAGTGACTAAATTAATTGGAAAACTTCAAGGCTCCACTTACCTTGTGGCTGTCAGAAAATGTCTCTCATTGTTGGTGAGTGATTGGCCATCTTCAGCACCATGACCTTAATATTGTCTTCTCTGTTTACTTTTCTGCTCGCCACAGCCTTGCATATCATTGCTGTTCAGTCGCTAAGTCGTGTCCAGTTCTTTGCGACCCCATGGACTGCAGTATGCCAGGCTTCCCTGTCCTTTACTATATCCTAGAGTTTGCTCAAACTCATGTGCATTGAGTTGGTGATGCCATCCAACCATCTTGTTCTCTGTCACTCTCTTCTCCCACCTTCAATCTTTCCCAGCATCAGGGTCTTTTCCAATGAGTCAGTTCTTTGCATCAGGTGGCCAAAGTCTTGGAGCATCAGCTTTAGCATCAGTCCTTTCAGTGAATATTCAGAGTTGATTTTCTTTAGAATTGACTGGTTTGATCTTCTTGCTGTGTGAGGGGACACTCAAATATCTTCTCCAGCACTGCAATTTGAAAGCATCAGTGAGCAGAATTTGAGAAGAGTTAATTGGGAAAGGAGAACAAGTTTTTTTCTTTCAGATTGTAATTTATGATTTGATTTACAGTTGGCATGCTTTCTAAAAATTAATTAATTCAACAAATATGTATTGAGACCTACTATATGTCAAGCACAAGAGGAAGCAGCAGTGAACTCTCAGACAAGTGTTCAGTTCTCATAAACCTTTCCATCTAGAGGAAGGAGACAGACAACAAACAATTATAATAAAATAATGCAACTCTAGATAGTGATAAATACCATAAAAAATGAAATAGGGGTGCACTGGTGGGAGGTTGCTTTGGGGCTGAGTGGTTAGGGAAAGGCTCTTGAAGGAGGCAACTTTTGCTTTCTTAAGCTGTGATTTATGGATGCTTTCTATGACAGGTCTGGTCTAAGCCTTTTATTTATGTCAACTCATTCAATTCACACAGTAACCCTATGAGAAACCCTGTGATTGTCTCCTTTCTACAAATAGGAAACTGAAAGATGGAGCCATTTGGAGACTGGCCCAGGACCACACAGATGGTAAATACACAGATGGACCACACACTGAAGGAAAGATGCTGTCTTCATTAAGTTGAAACCCCAAAGATCCAAAGAAGCCAGCCTTGTAAAGAGTTGGAGAAGATGTGCTAGGTAGGCTTAGGGAACAGCAAGTGCAAAGTCCTCGAGTACAAAGGAGGTCGTGTTGTCTGAGGAGCAGACCAGAGACCACTGTAGCTGGAGCAGAGTGAACTGGGCTAGAGGGGAGGGTGACAGGCTCAGTGGAAAGAAACCTAGACCTTATAAGAAGGCCTCAGAGTAAGGACTTGTGGTCCGTGGTAAAGAGTTAGATGAATGCTAAGAGAAACCTCTGAAGGGTTATAAGAAGGGAAGCAGTTCTGCCTTTAGACCATATAAGAGGATAAGACCATATAAAGCCTGGGCTCCATGCTTTAGTGGTTACAACATATGTCACACGCACACATGCTCATGAATGTACAGACAAACACATGCGAGAAACAGATTCTTCAGGTTCCAGGTATTGCTTTATGGTGAAAATAGTGATGTAAATGGTGACAATTTATATGATAAAATTAAAATGTTTTTAATGCTTTCTGCAATAAACATAAGTATTTATGCAGCTCCATTAAAATATTTGAACATGGTATTAAAATTTGAGGCTTATTTTTGAATCTAAGCTATGGTTTAAGGATTTTATTGACAATTCTGGTTTCTTTTTGGGTAAGCTTCTCTCAGCTGAAATTAATTTTAAAAAATCTAAGAACTACATAATAACCAAAGAAAGGGGATCTAATATGACATTACTATCAATAGAACACAAATTATGTGAAAAGTCTTGATTATAATATATAATTGATTTTACTGGAATGAAGTCAAGAAAAATGAATTTTATTCTGAAAATAGATAATTTATGAGCTATGTACATCTTTTTATTGCTTGCCCTTCAACAGAATACTGAGATATGTATAATAATAATTAAATTCAGTTATTTTTTGATATTTTGCCAACTTTTATTTATTTGTTTTTACATTTTTTATTGAAAGATAGTTGATCTACAGTGTTGTGTTTGTTTCAAGTATGCAATAAGGTGATTCAATTATATATATATAATATACAAACACACACATATATATATATTCTTATATATTCTTTTTTTTTTTTACATTCTCTTCCATTATAAGTTATTGTAAAATGTTGAAGGTGTGCTATACAGTAGGTCCTTGTAGGTTATCTATTTTATATATAGTGGTGTGTATCTTTTAATCCCAAACTCCTAATTTATCCTTCTTCCCACTTCCTTTTGGTATCCATAAATTTGTTTTCTATATCTGTGAGTCTATTTGTTTTGTAAATAAGTTCATTGTATTCTTAAAAAAAAACGATTCCATATATTAAGTGATATCATATGAAATTTGTCTTTCTCTTTCTGGCTTACTTAGTATAATAATTTCTAAGTCCATCCATGTTCCTGCAAATGGCATTATTTCATTCTTTTTTAATGGCTGAGTAGTATTCCATTGTACATATGTGCCGCATCTTCTTTATCCATTTATCTGTTGATGGACACTTAGGTTGTTTCATGTCTTGGTTACTGTAAATAGTGCTGCCATGAACATTAGAGTGCATGAATTCTTTCGAATGAGATTTTTCTGAATATATACCAAGGTGTGGAATTTCTGGATCATACAGAGTTCTATTTTTAATCATTTAAGGAATCTCCATATTGTTCTCCATAGTGGCTGCACCAATTTACATTCCCACCAACAGTGTAGGAGGATTCCCTTTTCTCCACACCCTCTCCAGCATTTATTATTGTAGAATTTTTGATGATGGCCATTCTGACTGGTGTGGGGTGGAACATCACTGTAATTTTGATTTGCATTTGTCTAATAATAAGCATGTTGAGTACCTGTCAAAGTAGGAGGATGGAGGATGGAATATATTTTATTTAATAAGTTAGTAGTGTGATCTATCAATTTAAACACTTAAATAAATAGTATTTGGCTTCCATGTGTCCCTCTGCCCAGGCCTTGCAAATGTAAGGAGTAGTTCTTTAGAGAAGTGACATGATCTGATTCATGTTTTTATTTTTTTTAAGAGTACAAGAACTATTTTATTACAGTGAAGAAATTTCAAGGTAAATATTATATTTATATGACAAAACTATCTAAGTTTTGAGCAGACACACACAGCTTAAAACGGCATCAAATACAATATATAACAATAAAAGAAACTAGAGCTTCTCTGATGGCTCAGCTGGTAAAAAATCTGCGTGCAATGTGGGAGACCTGGATTTGATAACTGAGTTGGGAAGATCCCTTGGAGTAGGGAACTGCTACCCACTCCAGTATTGTGGCCTGGAGAATTCCATGGACTCTATAGTCCATGGGGTCACAGTTAGTCGTGACTGAGCAACTTTCATTTTCACACTAAACTAAATGAAACACTTGATATTTGTTGATCTTAATTGTTAATCTATCAAGTCATAGAGACCACAGGCGCACTCATATGATCTCAGTAAATCATGAATTCTTTAAAGATACAAAGGAGTAAAACTTTCATCTTAGCTGCATAAGAGCAGAACGCTACGCATGAATGCAATGGCAGTCCTAATAACCTGACAGCAACTCCGTGTTTGTTGTCTGTAGAGATAATATAATCTCTGTTCATATTCTAGTATTCTTTTTTTAATATAAATTTATTTATTTTAATTGGAGGCTAATTACTTTACAATATTGTATTGGTTTTGCCATACATCAACATGAATCCGCCACAGGTATACACGTGTTCCCCATCCTGAACCCCCCTCCCACCTCCCTCCCTGTACCATCCCTCTGGTCATCGCAGTGCACCAGCCCCAAGCATCCTGTATCCTGCATCGAACCTGGACTGGCGATTTGTTTCATATATGATATTATACATGTTTCAATGCCATTCTCCCAAATCATCCCACCCTCTCCCTCTCCCACAGAGTCCAAAAGACTCTTCTATACATCTGTGTCTCTTTTGCTGTCTTGTATACAGGGTTATCATTACCATCTTTCTAAATACCATATATATGCATTAGTATTCTGTATTGGCCAGAGAAGGCAATGGCATCCCACTCCAGTACTCTTGCCTGGAAAATCCCATGGACGGAGGAGCCTGGTGGGTCCTCCATGGGGTCGAGAAGAGTCGGACACGACTGATGTGACTTAGCAGCAGCAGCAGCAGCAGCAGCAGCATACTATATTGGTGTTTTTCTTTCTGGCTTACTTCACTCTGTATAATAGGCTCCAGTTTCATCCACCTCATTAGAACTGATTCAAATGTATTCTTTTTAATGGCTGAGTAATACTCCATTGTGTATATGTACCACAGCTTTCTTATCCATTCATCTGCTGATGGACATCTAGGTTGCTTCCATGTCCTGGCTATTATAAACAGTGCTGTGATGAACATTGGGGTACATGTGTCTCTTTCAATTCTGGTTTCCTCAGTGTGTATGCCCAGTAGTGGGATTGCTGGGTCATAAGGCAGTTCTATTTCCAGTTTTTTAAGGAATCTCCACACTGTTCTCCATAGTGGCTGTACTAGTTTGCATTCCCACCAACAGTGTAAGAGGGTTCCCTTTTCTCCACATTCTCTCCAGCATTTATTATTGTAGAATTTTTGATGATGGCCATTCTGACTGGTGTGAGGTGGTACCTCACTGTAGTTTTGATTTGCATTTGTCTAATAATAAGCATGTTGAGTACCTGTCAAAGTAGGAGGATGGAGGATGGAATATATTTTATTTAATAAGTTAGTAGTGTGATCTATCAAGGAGAAGGCAATGGCACCCCACTCCAGTACTCTTGCCTGGAAAATCCATGGACAGAGGAGCCTGGTAGGCTGCAGTCCACGGGGTCACTAAGAGTCGGACACGACTGAGCGAATTCACTTTCACTTTTCACTTTCATGCATTGGAGAAGGAAATGGCAACCCACTCCAGTGTTCTTGCCTGGAGAATCCCAGGGATGGGGAAGCCTGGTGGGCTGCCGTCTCTGGGGTCATACAGAGTCGGACACGACTGAAGCGACTTAGCAGTAGCAGTGATCTATCAATTTAAACATTTAAATAAATAGTATTTGGCTTCCATGTGTCCCTCTGCCCGGGCCTTGCAAATGTAAGGAGTAGTTCTTTAGAGAAGTGACATGATCTGATTCATGTTTTTAAAGGATGAGAAAAAAGCAGCAAAACTGTACTCATTTCTAAAGCTGATATTGTTGATTTATGTTTTTAAAAGATTAAAAGATCAATGAAACTATATTCCTTTCTAGAACACAAAAACTAAAAAAGATCTTTTACTCATTGATTTTTTTTCTTGAATATTTAGCTTAGAGAAAATGTAGACATTTTTTTATAGTATGGGAAAGAAGACACAGGTATCTTGGATTAATCTTTGTCCCACAGCATGTCAAATATGAATTATTGGATGCTGAAAAGCCTATAACAACCCTCTTATGTTTCCTAGAGCAGTAGTTTTCTGTGCCGCATATTAGAAATACTGTACTTGGGATCTGTACTTGTAGAGTTTTTAAAGCATCCATTTACCTGGGCCCCCACTGTAGCAATAGGCATTAATTTGTGTGGCTCTTGAATTTATAAAAGCTTTAGGTGACTCTACTGAGAGATCAGGGTTGAGAATTATTTTTTCAAAGACTTCTTGCTGTCTTCTACTTTATTTGGTAAGTTCAGTGATTTCCTCCACCTTTTCTTTTATCAATTTTCTGGTAGGTACTATCTCTTTATTTCCCTGGCAATTTTCTTCCTTTTATTGGATACAGAGAAAATTAGTATCATTTTATTGGGCTGTGATTGCTTGGAAAAATAAAGTCACATGTGGGTTAAAATTACAATTGACTTAATTGGGAGGCAATGTCAGTGGGGTCTGAGCCCATAACCTTATGTACCAGCTTCAGGTAGATGGCATATGATATGATTAAAAATATTATTGGACAATATAAATATAGTGTGTGTATGTGTATATATATATCTCCACAAATCTGATTTCACTACTCAAGAAAGGCTGTTCACAGAATCCCAGGACTAAAATGTGGCCATCTGTGCCAAGGTTTCTCTGCATACCCTTCATACTGGACTCAGGGCTAAGTTCATTCCCAAGCCTTATAGCAGACTGCATAACGATGCTATGATGAAGGGCAGAGCATCTGAGTTCATAAACAAGGTGCAACATAGGGGATATGTGACTAGCTGGGAAGGACTTTCATGAGAGAGAATCATAAAACTGCTTGCAAGAGGCCTCTGCTAAAAAATATGGCTGTTACTAGCATGGTTTTTGAACAGATTTCAGGTGGAGCAGCAGCCTTTATGAGCTGAGGCAGTAAATTCCCTTTATTAACATAAACAAGTCTCCTGAAAGGACAGAGTCAAGGAAGCTTCAGAATACAAGAGGTCTCTAGGTTAAGGGTTCTCCCCTGGACCCCAGATCATTATTTCTGGGGTTGTGCTGACTTTTTGTTTGTAGATCCTTCCTAGCAATTTACATTCTGCTTTATAATATATTTTTTTTCCATTTCACTGAACCCTTTCACCGTGTGTTGGCTCTTCAGGTATGTTATTTTGTTTTCTTTCTTTCCATCGCTAAGTCATGTCTGACTCTTGCGACCCCATGGATTGTAGCCTGCCAGGTTCCTCTGTCCATGGGATTCTTCAGGCAAGAACACTAGAGTGGGTTGCCATTTCCTTTTCCAGGGATCTTCCAGACCCAGGAATCAAACCCAGGTCTCCTGCATTGCAGGCAGATTCTTTACTGATTGAGCTATGAGGGAAGCCCTTTCCGTTCCTGCCACCACTATTGCAGTCCAAGCTACCAGCCCTGCCTGAATTACTATAAAAGCCTCCAACTGCTCTCCCTGCCTCTTGTCTTTGAACCCACTAGTTCATTCTCTACATTCCACATTCCAGATCTTTCTAAAGCTTAAATTGATTAGATTACTTCTCTGCTTAAAAGCTCAATTATTCCTCACTACTCTTAGGATAAAATTTAAATCCCCAAGGGGTCTTAGGAAGCATGTCCTCCCCATCCTCACCTGCCTCTGCCACTTCCTCTTCTCTCTCCTGATCCCTACCCTCTACCCTCTACCTACCAGTTGAGGGTGATCCACTAGCATCCTGCATCAGAACTACCTTAAGAGACTTGTTAAGAAATCCAGATCTCTGCATTCTAACTAGTACTGGTTGGACCAGAACTCCAGGGGACTCCCAAGGGGAGTCTTTTAAGTGCCATCTGGAGAAACATCAGCCAGGCCATTGAAATTCCTGAGAGAGATGAAATGCAAGGCACCTGGATTGCAGTGAGTGCACCTGTTCATTACCCAGCCATCAGAGGATGATTTCAGAGGTCAGAGGGGTCTGGTTGGACAGAGATATTGCTGACTGTCTGTGGCGATTGTGTCTAATATCACCACACTTAGAAATCTGAGAATCCTTTGAATACCCTTGAAAAGTCTCCTTTTAAAATGCAAGCCATCTTAGATATGTAACTTGCAAAAAGATCTTAAGTTAGACCTTCAGAGATCTAGGTACAGTACAATGCAGAGAATGTAACTTAGAGTCGGATAAACCAAGTAAGGCTTGAAGCTGTCTTCACTTTTATTTTGAACTTGGGCAAGTTGTTTTAATCTCCTGGTTAAGTTATAGTTTCCTCATCTGTGAAATGGCACTAATGGTTTTGAGAGGTTTAAATGAAGTGAAGAAATGTTTTATAAACTGCTGATTGCCATCACTCAAGTTTATAGTTATTCTTCCTCTGGTTTTGGGTTAAGAAGAAGGTGAGTAATAGACCCCAAAATGGGATACTTGGGATTCAGAAAGTATTCTGAAGTGGCTTTCAATGACATCACAGTATGTCAAAATTTGTGGAATACAGCTTTGAGAGAGATTTAAAAAACTAATATTGAAAATGTTTGTTCTTCAAAAGTAAACTCTTATGAAAATGAAAACACAAGGCACAGAATGGGAGATAATATCAGTTAAACATTTATCTGACAAAAACTTATATCTAGAATATATTAATAACTAAATAATAGGATGACAAATGACCTAGTTAAAATGGGGGAGAATATTTGAACATTTAACCAAGAAAATATATGGATGACTAGTAATCACATGAAAAGATGCTCAGCATAGGGTTATTATGGAAATGCCCCTGAAACCACAATGTGATACCACTACATGTACATGCAGAATCACTCGATTGTGACCCACTCTTTGTGACCGCATGGACTGTAGCCCACCAGGGATGTCCATGGGATTATCTCAGCAGATTACTGGGGTACGTTGCCATCTCCTTCTTTAGATACTACTGCATACTTAACCACTAGAATGGCAAAGTTTGATCATATCAAGTGTTGGCAAAGATATGGACTAACCAGAACTCTTATCCACTGCTGGTGGGAATGCAAAATATTAGTACAAACACTTAGAAAAAGAGCTTGGCGGTATGGGAACCCACTTGGAACCCCAGAGTTGGTATACAGATTATTTTAAACTGAAAACATTTGGGATTCAACAGATGCAGAAAGAAGCCTGCTTGGAACTTTCTTTATCTGACTAAAATGGACACTTCTGAGAAATGAAGATTGCCATAAATTTCCTCTTCAGGGCAGCTTCTATTTCCAGGAGGGAGCCCAAGAATAAACCTTTCACAAATCCTTCCCTGGAGGACAATTATGATAGCAACTGGGGACAAGTAATGTGGGCATGATTTAATCACTGAATAAAATAGGAATCCATAAAGCCACACTGATATAAATAAGTAAATAAAGAGATATAAATGGAAAGTTTGATTAAAATAGGATAGTTACATAGTTTCAAAGTACCTCCCCACAAAATGAATTACAGAGGGAAAGAGGATAACCTCAGGGTGGAAAAGTCTGGCACACAACCCTCATCAGACAATCTAAGTGAACATCACCAACATGAGGACAAATCAAAAGTATGGGACACTTGGTGTGATGGAAAGTATTTCTGTGATTTTCCTGCCAATGGTGAGTAATCTGAATCTAATCATGTGGAAACATTAGACAAAGCAAATAAAGGGATTTTCTTTGAAAAAGCAAAAAAATTTGTTGATAATATTTGAAAGTATCAAGGTCATGAAGTTAAAGAAAGACTGAAAAATCATGCCAGATTGCTAGAAACTAAAGGGACGTGAAAAATAAATGCAACACGTAACTCTGCATGGAATCTTTTCCTATAAATGACTTACTGGGAAAATGGTGGAACTTGAATGGGATGTATAGCTTTTGAACTGTGATGCTGGAGAAGACTCTTGAGAGTCCCTTGGACTGCAAGGAGATTCAACCAGTCCATTCTGAAGGAGATCAGCCCTGGGATTTCTTTGGAAGGAATGATGCTAAAGCTGAAACTTCAGTACTTTGGCCACCTCATGCGAAGAGTTGACTTATTGGACAAGACTCTGATGCTGGGAGGGATTGGAGGCAGGAGGAGAAGGGGATGACAGAGGATGAGATGGCTGGATGGCATCACTGACTCGATGGACGTGAGTCTGAATGAGCTCCGGGAGTTTGTGATGGACAGGGAGGCCTGGCGTGCTGTGATTCATGGGGTCGCAAAGAGTCAGACACGACTGAGCTACTGAACTGAACTGAACTGAACTGAATAGATTAGGAGGTAGCAATGTATCAATGTTAGTTTCCTGATTTTTTTTGCTGTCTATTCTTTTTATTTTATTTTTAATTAAGTATAGTTGATTTACTAGGTTGTTTTAGTTTCAGGTGTCCAACAAAATGACTCAGTAATACACAAATATACACATACTCTTTTTCAGATTATTTTCCCTTATAGGTTATTACAAAATACTGAATATAGTTTCCTGTGCTGTACAGTAAATTTCCTTGTTGTTTATCTATTACATATATGGTAGTGTGTGTATATTAATCCCCAACTCCTAATTTCCTGGTTTTGATAGGTGTATTTTGGTTATATAGGCTAATTCTCTTGTTTGTAGGAAATGCGGTATTCAAGGATGATAAGCATCATATTGACAATTTACTTTAAAATGGTTCAGAAAAGTAAACTTCTTTGTACTACACTTACAACTTTTAAAAAAATAAATTTGGGGTTGTTCAAAACAAAAATTTGAAAAATTTTATACCAAAGAATCAAATTAAAAAAAAAAGAAAAATTTTATACGAAAGAAATCATCTTGTAGAGTGGATTAGTATAGGGCAAGAGAAGTCAGGACACCAGGTATGATGTTTTGCAGTAAACAATATACAAAGGAAAGTTGTTTCAAACAGGATAGTAGCAATAGAAATGGAAAAATGTGGGGACAGTTTTAATATGCTTAGGAGGAGCAACTGATGGCAGGTGGAACTTGAAAGAAAGAGATAATTCAAGTATGATTTCTAGGTTTGGGGACTAGACACCAGAGTGGTTAGTGATGCCATTTTCTGAGATGGGGAAGACTGGTTTGGGATTGAGTTTGGGAATGAAGCTAAGTTCTGATCTAGCTATGTTAAATTGGAGAGTTTCATAAGATATCCAAGCGAAGATGCTGAGTAAGCAGTTGGAAATACATGTATGGCACTTAGGGGAGAGGTGTAAACTTTGGAGTCACCAACACACACAGCTTCAGCCATAGAACTGAATGTAATCACTGTTTAAAATAAGGTTCTTGGCTGAAAACATCCTCCAGTATTGTGTTGGCATTTCTGGGTACTACTTCTCATTTTATTCCTCCCCCTCCCTCTCTCCCCCTCCCCTCCTCTTCCCCTCTCTCCCTTCTTTTTCTTTCTGTCTTTAGAGCAGTAGTTTTTCCCTCAATGATACTCTTAACCTCAACATTTGAGATTTACTTTTTCAAACACATCTTTGCATTTTGACAGAAGGAAATGGGAGGCTATTTGTTCCTTACTTTTATGTTATTATTAAATCCACAAATACGAATTTCCTGTGACTTGTGATCCTGAGAACTTAGGACTCTTGAAAGGGGACCATGAAAAATCTGTTCTGTTGGTGACATTTCCACCCTTCTCTTGTTACTTAGAGGCTTCAGCATGAGAAGTATATTTTAGAAATTCATCTGGAAAGTAGTTTTTTTATTCTGCAATTTTGCCTTCAAATGAAGCTACAGTTCTCCTGGGCTGACATCATAACCATTTCCTCACCCTTGGTTGTAAAGGCCTCTAGGAGAAAATTATGTGATTGTATGTGTAAATCAGGCCAAGGGAAAAGATTTGCTATTTAGATTAAAAAACAATGTTTGCCCAGTGACTGTATTGCTTGTCCGTCATTCTAAAGTGCTTTTAAGAAAAGTGACTGTTAGATTTTTCTCATGTTGTATTTGCCTTTACTTATAGTATCTTGGTTTGACTGTTTGAATAAGAACTTCACCAATCTATCTATACCTAAAAGACTGCCAGTTCACCCTTGCAGTAAGGAAATGGTGAGAAACCCATTCTTACCCCCTTTTCCAGAAGAATCAGCATCTCAAATCTCAAGTATAAGTTTTGACTTTGGAGTCAGAGTGTTAAGGTTTAGACCTTGTGTGAACCCAGTTAAAAACCTGTGTGATCTTGGGTAATTCACCTGAGTCCAAGTTTCCTCACTTGTTAAAGGGTGTATTGTGAGGATCAAATAAAGTAACTCTTGGAAAATTCTTACATAGAGCTGACGCATGGTAGGTACTGACTCGGAACTCTGTCATCATTATCCACCTTACTCTTCTAAAACCACCCTCTTTGAAGGGCCAGATTCTGACCATGTCATATTTAGAACTTTTTCTAAGCTCCTGTAGCATCTTTTTTAAAAAAAATTTAAATTGCTTATTTGGCCACACCAGGTCTTACTTGCAGCACAGGCAATCTTAGTTATGACATGTGGACTTTGTGGCCTGTGGGATCTAGTCCCCTGATGAGGGATCAAACTTGGACCCCCTGCAATGGGAGACCAGAGACTTAACCACTGAACCACCAGGGAAGTCCCTCCCATAGCATCTTCTCGAGACTTCTGCTATCATTCTTACCATGTGGTATTAGAGGCAGGGCTGGCCTGCAGCCAGGATGCCTGTGTATACTGGCCAACATCTCTCTGACTGGTTAGTGTCCATAGTATGAAGTCAGTTATGTATTTTGAATATTTCCCTGATTATAGATGTTACATTTCTGCCTTCCCTGTTGACTGAGAGCTCCCAAGGGCAAGGTTTGGGCCTTATTGACTCCCAGTGCCTAAGAACATGCTTGGATTCTATATAACTCTTTGTTAAATCAAAAGAACTTGTGGGACCTTGAGTTACCATAGTGGACTTGAGGTGTTATAGGAAAGCTAGGTACTCTTTGGGTGGGACCATCAAAACAAATAATGTGGAGGAGCCACATGTAGGGAAGAATATGGCCATGAGCCCCATTTCAAGTAGATCTGTTTGGAGTGCCCCCAACCATGTCGTGCTCCGGCCTGTGGCATGTTCCCATCAGCTTTAGCCACAATCAGGACATTCACTCTCAGACGATTGGAGGTTCATTTGGGAGGCATTTACTGCTTGTCTCCACTGAGGGGTTTAGCAGTGCCAACTGGCCTCCAGCTGCTGCTGAGCAACCTGTGCCCTGTTGTCACATGTTCTTTTCTTGCCTCTATTCCCACCTCCCTGCCTCTATCCACCTTCCACACGTCATGGCTAATTTAAGGGCTACAGACAGCATGCAGGCTCCTCTTCTAACGTGCCAGCATAGCTGGAGGAGAGTAGAGATTCTGAGATGGTTTTCAAAACATAAACGAGGGAGACTTCTCTGGTGGCCCAGTGGCAAAGCAACTGCCTCGCAATGTAGGGGACTTGGGTTCGATCCCTGGTCAGGGAACTAATATCCCATAAGCTGCAGGGCAACGAAGCCCACGTGCCTGAACTACTGAGCTCTTCTGCTCTGAAGCCCATGCACCACAACTGGAGCCTGTGCGCCACATGGAAAGATCTGGCATGATGCAACTAAGACCTGATGCAGCCAAAATCAATTAATCAATCAATCATAATTGAGGAAGGAATAAAAAATTTCCAACTTATTCAACCAGTTGAAAAAATGTTCCATACAGTCTTTAATACAGAGAGGCTCACACATATAATAAAATAATCTTTTCAATTCCATGGTCCTGTTGTTGTGGTTGTGTTGCATAGTTTCTAGGCCAGAAACATCTCAGCAGTGCTTTTCATTTTGGGGGTGGAGGTGGTGTCTAAGCCCAAATCCAGTCATAAGTTTGATGGGGGTAGCTGTAATTAGTAACCCCAAGAAGACACAGCAAAAACTGATTCATGTCTGAAATGAAAGTGAAGGCTCCACTGATCATATAAACTAATAACAGGAGCCTGAAGGTGGGCACAGTGCCAGGAGGAGCTTGGTGAGACTCCTCTGAACTATGGGACTCACTTCAGAAAACATCAACATTATCACTATGATAATGAAAACACCTAAGGCCACATAAATAAGGTGCAAAGCAAGACAAAATTTGTGTGTGTATGTGTGTGTGTAAAATAAACAGAGAAATGGAGAGAGGAAGAGACAAAGAGAAAAACTGAAATACAAATCCTTAAAGTAATTTTTTCTTCCTGGGAAAGGAGACTGAATGAATGGAAGGAAGTTTGGACCAGAAATTAGGAGACTTGGGTCTGGGCCTGAGCCCACACTTATCTGCCTGAACCCTGGCCCCATCAGCTGGGAAGACTCCACGGGGTGACTGTGAGGTGATAACTAACAAAGGGTGATGTTGTAGACCTTGACACACTGTCTTAGGCTGGCTGTCTACTCAAAGCTATTTCTATCATGACTAAAGCACATGCCAAGTCTCCTGGCTGCTGGATCATAACAAAAAGGTATAATCATGTTGCTAAGATTATACACCAGTAATTATCTCTTAAAAGGAGATTGATAAGAGAATTAATTCAGCACTCTAAGAACAACCTGGGAACATATTAGAAAATAAACACTGTAAGATGCCCTGTGGCAAAAATTTAATTGCAGACGTTAAATTTTACCTTTCCACCCTCTCTCCCTTTTCCCCTTTCTTTCTTTCTCTTTCTTCCTTCCTCCCTCTAGTCCTTCCTCCCTCTAGTCCTTCCATCTCAGGTCACACTCTCTAACTCACCTCTTTAAAAAACAATCAAGTACCATCCCCATAAGATACATGCCAGGCTCTGGGAAGACTACCAAATAAATAGGGAATGATCCCTGTCCTCAAGGAGCTTACTGTCTACTCCAGGAATCACTGAAACTGTCCCATGGCAGTGTATTGGTAAGATCACATCAGAGCCAGGGCACAACATAATCAGGCTTAGTCTATACTGCTCTTTCCCTGATAAATGCCATGCCCTTTCCTTATTAGACTGTGGATTCCTTACAGGTCAGCTTAAGCAGTCAGTCAGTTCAGTCACTCAGTCATGTCCAACTCTTTGCGACCCCATGAATTGCAGCACGCCAGGTCTCCCTGTCCATCACCAACTCCCAGAGTTTACCCAAACTCATGTCCATCAAGTTGGTGATGCCATCCAGCCATCTTATCCTCTGTCATCCCCTTCTCCTCCTGTCCCCAATCCCTCCCAGCATCAGAGTCTTTTCCAATAAGTCAACTCTTCGCATGAGGTGGCCAAAGTATTGGAGTTTCAGCTTTAGCATCAGTCCTTCCAATGAACACCCAGGGCTGATCTCCTTTAGGATGGACTGGTTGGATTTCCTTGCAATCCAAGGGACTCTCTAGAGTCTTCTCCAACACCATAGTTCAAAAGCATCAATTCTTCAGCACTCAGCTTTCTTCACAGTTCAACTCTCACATCCATACATGACCACTGGAAAAACCATAGCCTTGACTAGATGGACATTTGTTGGCAAAGTAACGTCTCTGCTTTTGAATATGCTATCTAGGTTGGTCATAACTTTCCTTCCAAGAAGTAAGTGTCTTTTAATTTCATGGCTGCAGTCACCATCTGCAGTGATTTTGGAGCCCGAAAAGTAAAGTCTGACACTATTTCCACTGTTTCCCCATCTATTTCCCATGAAGTGATGGGAACACATGCCATGATCTTTGTTTTCTGAATGTTGAGCTTTAAGCCAACTTTTTCACTCTCCTCTTTCACTTTCATCAAGAGGCTTTTTAGTTCCTCTTCACTTTCTGCCATAAGGGTGGTGTCATCTGCATATCTGAGGTTATTGATATTTCTCCCGGCAATCTTGATTCCAGCTTGTGTTTCTTCCAGTCCAGTGTTTCTCATGATGTACTCTGCATAGAAGTTAAATAAGCAGGGTGACAATATACAGCCTTGACGTACTCTTTTTCCTATTTGGAACCAGTCTGTTGTTCCATGTCCAGTTCTAACTGTTGCTTCCTGACCTGCATACAGGTTTCTCAAGAGACAGGTCAGGTGGTCTGGTATTCCCATCTCTTTCAGAATTGTCCACAGTTTATTGTGATCCATGCAGTCAAAGGCTTTGGCATAGTCAATAAAACAGAAATAGATGTTTTTCTGGAACTTTCTTGCTTTTTTGATGATCCAGCGGATGTTGGCAATTTGATCTCTGGTTCCTCTGCCTTTTCTAAAACCATCTTGAACATCTGGAAGTTCATGGTTCACGTATTGCTGAAGCCTGGCTTGGAGAATTTTGAGCATTACTTTACAGTGGTCCCTCTGAAATGTCTTCACTGTTCACCCAGAGTTAATTAGCAACCTCCTTCTCTTTATTTCTGTTTTACTTGGGGTCACAAAGATCCAGATTCAGATGTGGGCTTTGCCCTTTAGCAACTAATTTACCTGTGTTTTGACCTTACGTGTGTAAGTTACTTGGCCTCTTGATCATCAGTTACATTATCTATAAAATGAGGGTAATAATACTCCCCTCCAGGTGGTGGCACTGTGAAGGTTAAATGAACTGCTAAGTCACTTCAGTCGTGTCCGACTCTGTGTGACCCCATAGACGGCAGCTCACCAGGCTTCCCCGTCCCTGGGATTCTCCAGGCAAGAACACTGGAGTGGGTTGCCATTTCCTTCTCCAATGCATGAAAGTGAAAAGTGAAAGTGAAGTCGCTCAGTCATGTCCGACCCTCAGCGACCCCATGGACTGCAGCCTTCCAGGCTCCTCCATCCATGGGATTTTCCAGGCAAGAGCACTGGAGTGGGGTGCCATTGCCTTCTCCGTAAATGAACTAATATAATGCAGATACCTAGAACCATTGGTCATCCTTAAAACATGGGTTCAATGAATAAATGATAACATGTATAATTCACTCTGTTAAAAATATTTGTAAGGCTTGACTCCCGCACTAGCTCAATGTCTTGCTTCCTACCTGCATCTCTGAAGCTTTGTGCATAGAACAGTCTTCATAAATATTTGAGGAATAAACTAACGAAAGAGTGGGTGAAAAGTGATCATGGTAGGCAAGTAAGAGATGACAGAGTTAGCGTAGCACCATGCTCATGATTAAATTATAATCTCGTGAACTCATTAACGAAGTGGGAGTGTAGTGGGAGCAAGTAATTGATTTTGTTGGAAAACATAAAGCAAGTGTCTATGACCCAGTAATGCTGTTGATAGAGCAGCCTGATGTTTTTGACAGCTGGAGCGAGTTAGCTTCAAGCTGGGTATCTCATGGGCCTGTGGAGCTGCCACAGTATTTGGGGGAAGAAGGTAGTTTTTCCAAAACACGACACCTTGTCATGTTGCCAGGTTGTTTTCTCTCCTAATGACAGAATATTTTAACATTTCAGGATGAAAGTACTCCTCCTGTTATAATGTGTTTATAATAGATTAAAATGATCTGTACAAATGTGCTCATCATAATTACAGTGACTTTGAGATTGTGATTTCCTCTATTAATTATTCTTCGGTGGTTTAGCAGGGCAAGAGTTCAAGACATCAAAGATTGCTTTGGTTTTATGTATTACCGCTCCTTCTTTTTACATCCTAAGAGTAACCATTTATTAAATGGATATATACCAAGGTGAAAATACCCTCATTTTCAGAGCTAGCATTATATTAATAATTTCTCCCAGGGAGGGAACAACCTTTGATTAGGAAAAAAATATCTTAATAAATCACTTGGGGGCAAAGTGAGATCATGTGAGTATGGGATGGCAGGAACTAAAGAAACAAAAGATTGAACAGGAATTGGAGAGACAGACAAGAAAGGGGGTGGGGAAGGATGGAGAGAGGAGGGCTGAGCAACAGGGCAGGAGGCTAGAGCCCAGGCTGTGGAAACTGCCCAGCGACTTACAGAAACAGAATTGTTTGAACTGCAAGCTGTTTCTACTACAGGGCTGTCAAGCCTATCTCTGGAAGCCTTCAAAAATTCTTGGGGTGGAAATCATGGGCAGTCGGAGTCCACTTCTGGATTGATAGGCCCAAACAGGGAGATGGTGAGCAGAAAATGAGAGCCAAAGGGAACCTTGGCAGAGAAATGTCCCTGGCTCCCCCTGCCCTGTCCCACCCCCTGAGTTTTACAGGAGTCCTGGAGAGAGGTTCAGACTTTCCACATTTCTCTGAAAAGAAAATTTTATCTGGATTTTAAGGGGAGGGTAAGTAAATAAGCAGCTAAGAGTGTGAGTTCAAATCTCTGTAACAGTTCTATATTACCTGAAGAAAGTTACTTAGTTTTTATGTCTCATTTGTAAAATTAGGCAAGTCATAATAATAGCACCTACTTCTCAGGGAGAATTAAATTAGGTAAAACTAGTAAAGTGCTTAGAACACCCCCTGGCACATAGCAAGTATTTCATAAATGTTAAGTAGTAGTTTATTGTATATGTGAAAACGATCCATTTCTGTTGTGTTTCTGGTCAAAATTATCCTTTTGCTTAGAAGATTCAGGCAGTGAACACTGCCAGGACTTATACCTTCCAGGGCAGTGATGGGTCTCAGTTCTCTCAGTTCTTGGCAGAGTCTTTTCAGTTTACTGTTTTCAGGGTGGCAACACACAGGCATTATATGCAGAAAATGTCTTCCTTCCTTAGGCTAGTGGGTATATGGCTTACCAACACATGGTTCCCAACATTTAAGAAAATATTTATTTGTTTATCTAGCTGCATTGAGTCTTCATTGAGGCGTGTGAGATATTTGTTGTGTCATGAGAGATCTTTCCTTCTGGAGCACCGACTTGCTAGCTGCAGATCACGTGCTCCAGAGGGCGCAGGCTCAGTTAGCTGCAGCACGCAGGCTTGTTTCTTTGTGGCACGTGGGATCTTAGTTCCTTGACCAGGGATTGAAGCTATGTCCTCTGCATTGCAAGGCGATTTTTTTTCCCCACTTTTTAGTCACATATACTTTAATTTTTTCCCCATACTTTAAACTTTTTATATTGGGGTATAGCTGATTAACAATATTGTGGTAGTTTCAGGTGAAGAGTAAAGAGACTCAGCCATACATACACATGTATCCATTCTCCCCCAACAACCCTTCCCATCCAGGCTGGCACATAACATTGAGTGGAGTTCCGTGTGCTGTACAATAGGTCCTTGTTGGCTATCCATTTTAAATAGAGCAGTTTGTACATGACCTTTCCAAAGTCTCTAACTGTCCATCCCCCCAGCAACCATAAGTTCATTTTCTAAGTCTGTGAGTCTCTTCCAGTTTTGTAAGTAAGTTCATTTGTATCATTTCTTTTTAGATTCCACATATAATGGATGTTATACAATATTTCTCCTTTTCTGTCTGACTTCACCTGTATGACACTCTCTAGGTCTCTCCATATTGCTGCAAATGGCATTATTTCATTCATTTTAATGGCTGAGTAATATTCCATTGTATATATGTACCACATCTTTATCCATTCCTCTGTCAATAGACATTTAGTTTGCTCCCATGTCTTGGCTATTGTAAACAGTGCTGCAATGAACACTGGGGTGCATATATCCTTTCAGATCATGTTTTTTCTAGATATATGCCCAGGAGTAGGATTGCAGGGTCATATGGTAGCTCTGTTTTTAGTTTTTTAAGGACCCTCCGTACTGTTCTCCATAGTGGCTGCACCAGCTTACATTCCCATCTGCAAGGCAAATTCTTAACCACTGGACCAGCAGAGAAGTTCCAGTTCCCCAATTTTTGATGGTGACAATAATGTTTTGGAAATGTGCCTGGACCATCATAGTAATTTTAGAGGTTACAAAAGGCTATGCACACCAACCCTGTGAAAAAAGATACCCTTATCCTCATTTTGCAAATGAGAAACTGTGACTCAGAAAGGCAGGTGATTCACATCACCAGATTCAAGGTGGCTGCAAATTGGAGTCCGGATTTTTGGACTCATTTTTCATTGATTTTGGGGAATATGAAAGGATATTATTTATCATCTAAAGTGGCTCTAGTATGTGCAAACTCCTTCCCAGAAAGAGAAAAACAGGAGGATAGTTTTGAACTTATTTTACATATCAAAGGAGTTAGTTCTCCCTGTTTAAGATCAGAAGTTTATGCCTGAGTTAAATGCAAACTTCCAGTGCTGATCTTATATATTTCCTTCATTTGAATTCTCTTTGGAATTTGTGATTTGCTATAGTCAGTCAACTAATTTAATGAAAAGAAAATCATAGACTCCATTCTTGAAGCAATTCTAGCAGGGTTTCCTTTATGTACCAAAATACACAGTTCCCTTGACCTTTCCAACTCCCCTCTTCTCAGAGCCCAAAATATTACCCCAACCCTTGTGCCAGAATGCATATTCTTTCCAATTTAAAAGAGAGATGCTGCTGGCTGCTTCAGTGACTCTATGTCCTCTGCCGTCTATTTTTATCTTGTTTATGGGATCATGAGATAACAGGCTATGATCTAAAATGCCTTAAAAGACAATATATTTGGGGAGGAAGGGCTGGTGTATGGTAGGAAAGAAGGGCAGGCAAGGGAGAAAAGGGGCCTCAGTGAGGACACTAACTTTAGCTGGGGAAGAAGCCTGATTGGAGAAGAAACTAGAAACTCACCTTGTAAAATCTCACTTTAAGTATCTGTTAAGAAAACTGAAGCTGAGACTTCAAAAACTCAAGTGGAGCTAGAAACCCAGGGCTAAAATAAGTGTCTGTTGGAATAATTGTCTAACATTTGTAGAGTGTAGAGGAGTATGCTATGCTAGGGAGGAAGGCTGTTCAGTATATATAATGCCTTTTCCCTGCGGATCTGAATAGGTTAGAACAACTTTGTTTGATATGACTATGGATAACCCCAGCTGTATGTTTTTTGTTTCAGTTTTTATGGAAGTTTTTCCATCACTTCACTTTCAATCTGTGTGTGTCTTTAGATCTGAGTCTCTTGTAGGTGGCATATAGATGGGTCTCACTTTTTTGGTCCATTTAGCCCCTCTGTCTTTTCATTGTAACATGTATTTCATTTACAATAAAATTATTATTGATAGGTATTGACTGAATGATTTCTGCTATTTTGTCTTCCAGATTGCTGATCAGTTCTTCTGTATCATCTGATCTGCTGTTGATTCCCTCTAGTGTTCAGGTGATCTTAACAAGTCCTTAAGGTGGCATTTCCACACGCTGGAGAGTCTGGCAACATACAGGCTTAAAGATAGTGAGGGTGTGTGTGTGTGTGTGTGTATGTGTGTATGTGGTGGGCTGGTTCACAGAGGGAGTAGAGGTGGGAAAGTGTTAGAGAGGCCTGGTCAAGGGGAAGTTTTGGGAAGTGAACAATCCCAGAGAGCATTCAACTTCTATAAAGGCCAGGTTACTTAAAAAATACATGTGTAAATTCACTTTGTGTTTTCATTTAACACCTTCCTTGGGGTTCTCTCTTTAGGGATGTGTATTAACACATCCCCACATATTAATGTGGGGAAACCAGACACTAATGGATAAGTTTTCTTGTTGTTGTTGTGTAGCTATAAAAGATATATCTTCTACCTTTGACTTTGCACACTGACTTGTATCACCCTGCTTTACTATCCCAACTGAAAGAGGGAGAAGAAAGAATGACCCCAGAACAGAATGCTATTCTCCCAACTCTCGATTTCAACAGTGCAGAAATGGTTTAATGAATTAGGGTTTTTAGATTAAACTGAATCTATTCCCATCACTCTGAATATGTAATTAATGACACCAAAGCCTTTTGAACAAAGAAAAATGGCAAAGCTAGTAATGTTAATTAATAATATATAGATTTGAAATGTGCTCTTCTAAAGCTTTCAAATCAAGTCTAAAAGATGCTAAGGGTCTTCAGGAGCAATTAGGGGAAAAACATATCAAGTTGACCTTCGCCATCTTCATTAATGAATACTTATTGGATATCTACATATCTTGCTTGGTGTTGAAAAAGGAAAAGAATCTGGAATTTTATTATAGTTGATGAAATACTTATGAGTTCAATGACAAGGTGAAAAAGGGATAAATGAAACATTTGAAAAATTTTAAAATTTATTGAGGAGATCTCATTAATAGCATCCTGAAAATATCTTCCTGGAACTATTGGATTATGCTTCTGAAATATCAGTTTATTCCTTTAAAAAGAAAGACAGTTAAACCATGGCAGAATCTTTGGTTAGTATTTGAATGTCAGCAACTCTCTCTCTCTCTCACTACTTTCTATAACTCAATTCAATTCACTTTTATTATATGTATCATGGGCTAAAGTCCAGTGTTAGACTTTGCTGGGGAGATAGAAATAAATAAGATAAGGTCATTTACTCAAAAGATCTAGTGGTTAAGAGACTTGGATCCTGAGGAGTCTGACTCCTGGCCGGAAAAACCAATGTGTGTTTTTTGGTCCAATCTTAAGGCATTCACCAAGGCTCTACCTGACAGGTTTCACCTGTGCACAGCCCGTGCAAAACAGTTTCTCTGAAGGAAGATGCTGTCAAAGCTTCAGTTCCCTCTGGCTGGTCATGTTCTTTGCATCTGTGCATTCCTGACCCAGGTGCCTTCAGTCTGAGGTCTCTTTACGTGTGCACTTGGTCTGAGATCTTCTTCAGATGCCTCTACGAAGGTCTCTTTATGGGTTGGGTAGGAGGAGGGAGAAACCTTGAAGACACTTTTCCCTTACTCTGACTCAGTACTCATTACTTTCATACTCCCAGCTCTTTCCACCTCTGCCCAGGCCCCAGGAGTCTTTTGTTTGGGGTCCCCCAACAGTGAGACCACCTCCATATCTGCACTAATTCACCTGACTCTTGAGCAGTGTGCCTTTTCAGGGGAGGAGGAATAGGGGGCACTCGGTGCTTTCTCTGGCTTGAGCCTCTTGTACTATTTGTGGTAGTGAGTAAAGACTCACTGCCACTTCCACTTTTGCTTGATGGTTTAACTGGCCAATTTGACGCCAGAAAGCTTCGCTGAGCTCCTGACATGTCCTGGGCCAGGTTCCATCACTTCCTAGTTGTATAAGATTGGGCAAGTCACCAAACTTTCCCAACCTTCATTATGTACTCTGTTTGTGTGCTTAGTTGTGTCCAACTTTGCAGCCTCATGGACTGTAGCCTGCCAGGCTCCTCTGTCCATGGAATTTTCCAGGCAAGAATACTGGCATAGGTTGCCATTTCCTACTCCAGGGAATCTTCTTGGCCCAGGGTTGAACCTGAATCTCCCGCCTCTCCTGCATTGGCAGGCAAATTCTTTACCACTGTACCACCTGGGAAGCCTCCCAACTTTCATTATCCTGCTGTAAAATGAATGCAGTATTATAACAGTATACTCCAGAGCGTTTTGGGGAAGATTGCATGAGACGATGCATGTAGTTTGCATATAGTGAAGTTTTTAATAAATATTCTTGTAATATATGCTACTGTATAATAATATATAATACTATTGACAGAAACTTGACAACCTTCTGAAAAGATTGACTGGTGAACAGTCATTCGTTTCCATGCCTTGCACCCCTACTCTGTATCAAGCCCTGGTTCTAAGAGACATAATGCACTGTGTCCTCTTGGCTTTCAAAGAGGCTTGGAATCTGGAGGAAGATAGATGTTCAGCCAACGGCAGTTGAAAATGAGGCACATAGAAGATGCTATAGGAGCTTGGGGATAAAGGTAGTTCATTGGTGAGGCTGGCCGTTTGGCTGAAAGAAATAGAAACTCAACTCAAATTGTCTTAAGTAATTTGAAAATTTATTATGGCACATGACTATGTTGGAAGACTGCTGCCCAAGGATGCCATCAGTGACCCAGATTCTATCTTTCTGCTCTAATAGTGGTGGCTTAATTCTCACAGTGTTTAGTAGGGAGACACAATATCCAAGCACATCCAAATATGACAATGTATAGAAGAACAAGGAAAAACATTTCTTTCTTTTTCTTTTTTCAGGAGCAAAGAATTTTTTTCTGGAAGTCCACTAGCTGACTTCTCTCATCTCATTGGCCAGACATGGGTTATGTGCCTATCCTCTATAAATCACTGCCAAGAAGAATGAAATACCCTTAGAATCTGGACAAGGGATGCGATGAGCCTCTCCTGAAGTACGTGGATGCATGGAGAAGTGTTATGCTAAAATGAAGGTTATGTTAGAATTAGGGACAGGATGCATGTTTGCAGGAACCAGCCATGCTCAGTTTTGTTGTTGTTCAGTCACTCAGTCATGTCTGACTCTTTGGACTGCAGCACGCCAGGCTTCCCTGTCCTTCACTATCTCCTGGAATTTGCTCAAACTCATGTCCATTGAGTCAGCGATGCCATCCAACCATCTCATCCTTTGGTGCTCCCTTCTCTTCTATAGGCACCCAAATGTGCATGAAAGAGTCAAGGAAAACTTACATGTGAGCCAGTGCCCTGAGCTGAGACCGAAAGATGTAAATTTTGACAGATGTATGACAAGAATCGGAGAAGGCAATGGCACCCCACTCCAGTACTCTTGCCTGGCAAATCCCATGGACCGAGGAGCCTGGTAGGCTGCAGTCCATTGGTTGCTAAGAGTCGGACATGACTGAGCAACTTGACTTTCACTTTTCACTTTCATGCATTGGAGAAGGAAATGGCAACCCACTCCAGTGTTCTTGCCTGGAGAATCCCAGGGACAGCGCTGCCTGGTGGGCTGCGGTCTATGGGGTTGCACAGAGTCGGACACGACTGAAGCGACTTAGCAGCATGACAAGAATAGGTGTTTTGGTGGTGGAGTGTATACCAAACAGAGGGAAGAGTAAGTACAAAGTCAAGGAACCATAAAACAGCATGGGTCTTTTACTCCCTTCCAAGACGGAATAACAGACACTAGATTTACTCTTCCACCTGGACCAACCAATAAAACTAAGGAAAATATATAGAACAACAGTTTTCAAGACACAGAACAGGGGGCAATAAAGGATAGTGATCCATGAGAGATGGGAAACTAACAAGTCAGTCACACAATTGTTTCGGTTTATTGATATAAAAGTTTCCAGGTCAAGGTATAGGGAAGATGTGATTATAGAGAAAATATGTTTATGTTTCCACACAGTTAAGGATTTCTTAGCAAATTTTACTTAACTTGGAATATATTCTGGGAGCTAGTCTTAGAAGTTAATTTATAACTGTATAGAGAGTGAGAACTCCAGAGAGATTTACCTACTGCCAGAGATATATGTTTACATTTCAAGAGGGGATGGAACTTAGAATTTGGATACATCTCTGAGTTGTAAATCTGGAGACATAGGGATTATTTTTCCCCTGGAGAGATTTATTTACATTCCAAAGGGTTAGAGCAAGACATTTCCAAGGAGATTCTCAGGTGTGGAAAGGGAGGCAGTTGCCTCTTTCTCTTGTATGCAAGAACAGGCAACTTGTTTTCTGTGTTCTTCACTTATGAGTTGAGCTTGTCATCCACATACCACAAATGTTTATATCTGGTTCTCATCAAGTTACTTTGGAGGCATGGGGGAGGGACATTGCACTATTACTCTACTGATTTTGCTGTGAATATAATAAGAAATCCATCTCTGTTTCAAAAACATCAGTGTGCATTTAGGAAAAAATTAGTAAAAGTGAATATTAAAAACATCACTGACAGGGAACCCAGGCAGAGTTTGGCAGATTCCTAAATTGAAGAGATGGAGCTGTGAGCCTGGGGAGACCAAGGCAGCTAGAGTTTGCAAGACAAGATAATAGAAGGAATTGCTACACATAGGGAGAACCCTGGAGATTTGCAGAAGTTTTCTTTGAAAAATTAGCAGATGACTTATCAGTGCATGTGTGTAAGAAAACTACTCAAGGTGGGTAAATGAAGATGCTCAGTCGTGTCCGACTCTTTGTGATCCCATGGACTGTAGCCTACCAGGTTCCACCATCCGTGGGATTTTCCAGGCAAGAATACTGGAGTGGGTTGCCATTTCCTTCTCCAGGAGATCTTCCTGACCCAGGGATTGAACCCAGGTCTCCCGCATTGTAGGCAGACGCTTTACTGTCTGAGCCACCAGGGAAGTCTTAAGTCCTACTCAAGGTAGGTAGAGGGGGAAATTTTTTAAAAGGTTTAGGAAATAGTCCTTGGCATTAACACAGTTCCAGAAATGTTTTTTATTCCCATAAGCCAAACCGGCTAGTTTATAGTTTAGGGTGATTGTGTAGAAAACTCAGTAGCAGGGATTAATTAACCCTAGATGGGAATACCAATTGGGACCTGCATAGCAAATCATAAAAGCAACACTCAAGAAAGACAAACTATTTCTGAGTAATTAAGCTGCATCCTGGGCATAATTCACAAATATTTATGTGAGTACAAAAATACTCAGCACCCAGCAAGTTAAAATTCACAATGTCTGTCATTAAAACAAAGATTACCAGGCATACAAAGAAGCAGGAAAACATGACCTGTAACAAGGAAAATAATTAATCAATCAAAACCAGCCTGCAACTGACACAGATGTTAGAATTAGCAAACAAGTACATTTAAACAGTTATAGTTATTCTGTATGTTCAAACAGTTAAACAGGGAAATGGAAGACATAAGAAAGACCCAAACTGAACTTCTAGAGATGAAAACTATAAAGCTTGGGGTAAAAATCACAATGTACTTAATGGCAAATTACACTTGGGAAAAGAGAAGTAAACTCGAGGACACAAAAATAGAAACTATCCAAAATGAAGCCAGATTAAAAAAAAAAGTTTTAAAAGCAAAGAGCATCAGTAGCTATGAGAGAACTTCAAGTGGTTAATATACATGAAGTTGGAGTCTCATAGGAGAGAAGGGATTGGGGGATGGGGACAAAAATACTCATATTTGAAGAGATAGTTGCTGAAAAGTTCCCAAATTTAGTAAAAACTTTAAATGAAATCTGAGTGCAAGAGATATGAAGAAAGCCACATGAAGGCACATCATCATCAAGTTGCTGGGGCTTCCCTTGTGGTTCAGTGATTAAGACTCCCCACTTCCACTGCAGAGGGCAGAGGTTCGATCCCTGGTTGGGGAACTAAGATCCCCCAAGCCAGGATGTCCAGGAAAAAAAAAAAATCAGATTGCTCAAACCAGTGATAAAGGAAAAATCTTAAAAGCAGAGAAAAAGGACATGTTAAATACAGAGGAACAAAGATAAGAGTGGCAGCAGGTTGTTTGTCAGAAACATTGAAGGAACATGGTATTAGTGTACCTAGCGAATTACAACAATTGGTGTTGCTAACGCTTAAAGCATAGGAGGGCATGAGGAAATGAGGAGGAGACTGCGGCAAGAGATACGTCTGCTTTGGTTTGCTGAGATCAGATGATAAAAAGTGTTAGCATGCCCTGTTACAGCTGCTAGAATTTATCCTGGAGGTTATAGGGAGCCATTACAGAGTTTTGGGCAGGAAAATGTCATCAGACTTGAATGCTAAATCACTCTTATGGCATTGATTGCATGGACGTATTAATAAATGGATGAATGAATGAAGGAAGATGGTTTGGAAGATTGAAAGACTGGAGGGAGTGCAACCACATGGCAGTTACTGTATTTGTTTCATTAATTCATTTGTTCAAGATGTATTTGTTAAGTCCTCCCATATCTCAGACTGTAAGCCAGCTCCTTAAGATACCATAGCAAGCAAAGTAACTATCTATATAAAAGGCATACTACACTGTATTAATATGTTGTAGACATCTTTTCATGTCAATAAAAGTACAGTTTCCCCCCTTATCTGTGGTTTCATTTTCCACAATTTCAATTACACTTGGCCAACGGCAGTACAAAATATTCAATAGCAGATTGTAGAAATAAGCAATGTATAAGTTTTAATTTGTGCGCTGCTGTAAGTAGTGTGATGAAATCTCTCATCATCCGGTTTTGTCCTGCCTGGGTCATGAGTCATCCCTTTGTCCAGTCTATCCCACACAGTAGTCACTTAGTGGGTTAGCAAGTCGACTGCCTTGGTATCAGAGTTCTTGTATTCAAGTCACTTTTATTTTACTTAGTAAAGATGGCAAAATGTAAGAGTAGTAACACTGGCAATTTATATGAGCCAAAGAGTAGCCTTAATGTGTTTCCTGTAAGTGAAAAGGTGAAAGTTCTTGACTTAAAAAGTAAAGAAAAAAAAATCATATGCTGAATTTGCTATCATAGGAACAAATCAACCTTTGAAATTGTGAAGGAAGAAAAAGAAATTTGTGCTAGTTTTGCCATAGCACCTCAATTGTGGCCGCAGTGCAGGATAAATGCTTAGTGAAGATGAAAAAGGCATTACATTTGTACAACAAGATATTTTGAGAGAGAAGGAGAGAGAGAAGGATCATATTCACGGAACTTTTATTACAATATATTTTGTTGTTCTATTTTATTAGTGTTGCTAATCTAGTGCTCTAACATAAATTAAACTTTATCATAGGTATGTGTATATAGAAAAATACATAGTATACATATGTGTATGTATATACACATATGTATATGTATAGGGTTTGGTTTGAGGCATTGACTGGGATTGGAATTTATCCCTTGTGGATAGCAGGGGACTGTCATAGACAGTTTTTGTTTTTTATAACAGCTGCATAGTATTCATTCATCCATTTGTCAAATTTTACTGAGTGTCTTCTATGTGTTTGGTTTTGGGCAAAGCACCTAAGATACAACAATGAATTTAAAAACTCCCTACATTCATGAAGCTAATATCCTGGGTAGGGGTGAGAACACACACGTATATAGGAATGTCACCGAGATCATCCTTTGGTGTGCAGCCAAGATCTTTTTATCTTGGACTCTGCCTTCAAAGCCAGATAGCTGGACCTGCTTCACTGTCATTCTTGGCATCTCTGAACTTTGTGTGGTCAATAACCTCGGGGTTACTGTCATGCATAGCCAGGAAAACTAAGTAATTCAGTTCAGTTCAGTTCAGTTCAGTTGCTCAGTTGTGTCTGACTCTTTGTGACCCCATGAATCGCGGCACACCAGGCCTCCCTGTCCATCACCAACTCCTGGAGTTCACTCAGACTCACATCCATCGAGTCAGTGATGCCATCCAGCCATCTCATCCTCTGTCGTCCCCTTCTCCTCCTGCCCCCAATCCCTCCCAGCATCAGTCTTTTCCAATGAGTCAACTCTTCGCATGAGGTGGCCAAAGTACTGGAGTTTCAGCTTTAGCATCATTCCTTCCAAAGAACACCCAGGGCCGATCTCCTTCAGAATGGACTGGTTGGATCTCCTTGCAGTCCAAGGGACTCTCAAGAGTCTTCTCCAACACCACAGTTCAAAAGCATCAATTCTTCGGCACTCAGCTTTCTTCACTATCAAATATCAGCAAGCACTTTTTTGGAGGGAAAAATGTCACTGTATGTTTTACATGCTAAAATTTTAACACTTGATTGAAGCATAAATGTATATATATTATAAGGGAAAAATAATTAGTGATGGTGGTCAAAGTTGTCAATTTTATGTAAAAAAGCAAACATTAAGTATTTTCAAATAGTTTAATAAGAAAACAGATTGACAACTAATAAAATTATGAGATAATGTGCTGTCTATATAATTTTAGGAAGAATATTATATATATTTCTACTAACATGTTTATAAAAATATTGACTATTACTAAGCTGCTAATAACAGTTAAGAGTAGTAGTAATAGTAATAATGATGAGAATACTTAGCTATATAATTATTATAATCTTTGTAGTTTATATGCTCATATTCATAACAATAAACAAATTAATTTTTGAGAACTGTATCTAAGTTTTAGTTATTTAATTTCGTTTAGTCCATGAGTGTTTCATAGAGATGGTTTATTTGGGATTTCTTCTCATCTTGTGAGGATGGATTAAAAGCAGAATGTTAATTTCAGCACCTCAAAATTTCATAGGGATGAAAGACTCTAATCATGCTCAACAACATCCATGAAAACTAATCTTTGATTAAGACATGCTAAAAACTAGGAAGAAAATGAGTTAGAGAAAAATGAGGTACCTAAAACACATTTTGTTTATATGACAAGTCTAGAAACACAGACTTTGTTAGAATCCTTTTAGAAGATGATTCCTTAGACTTAGGAACTTGTGAAGCCTAAGCTTTTAAATAAAAGGATTGTGAAAATGACTGTTATAGTCTGTTGACAATTATCCATAGTCTATTTCAATTTTCAATAGAAGGATTTTTAAGGTATGCACATGAATCTTAGATTAAAGTTTCTTCTATAAAACATGCTACTGAAAATCTCTTTTTCTGAATTATGTCTGCTTTGAACACAAAGGCAGTAACATCATCATTAAGTGTACTACTTTAGTAAACCATACATCAGACATTTCGGCATGCAGAGAGAGCCAGATGTCTTTTTCAAAGTTTGACAGCCTGGTGGATTAATGATAAATTCAACTCTGTTTCACTTTGGTAGTTTGCTGAAAGATGTTAAGTCTCTCAACAGCCAACAACATAGTGAGTCTCACTGAAGAAATAGTTATTGAATAGAAAATGAGAAGAGAAATTGTCATGTCACGTGACTAGAAGACTCTGAGAGTCCCTTGGACTGCAAGGAGATCAAACCAATCAATCCTAAAGGAAATTAGACCTGAATATACATTGGAAGGATTGAAGTTGAAGCTGAAGCTCCAGTACTTTGACCACCTGATGCAAAGAACTGACTCATTGGAAAAGACCCTAATGCTGGGAAAGATTGAAGGCGGGAGGAGAAGGGGATGACAGAGGATGAGATAGTTGGATGGCATCATGGGCTCAATGAACATGAGTTTGAGTAAACTCTGGGAAATAGTGATGGATAGGGAAGCCTGGTGTGCTGAAGTCCATGAGGTTGTGAAGAGTTGGATAGGACTTAGCAACTGAACAATAATGTGATTGTCACTGACAATGAAACTGACATGGTGAAGGCTGTGTGTGATCTGAGAATCACAACTGATATTTTGAATCACACCTTTTGGTGTGTGTTCAGAAAGTAATTACCACCTGGACAAATATAACAGGATTTCAACCCATCAGCAGACAGTAGGCACTGTCAAGATTTCTCTTCAGCCAAAGACAAGTTCCATGAGCTACAAGAAATCTTTGAACCTCATTGTCAAGAACTTAAGAAAAGTGTTCAAACAGGGTACTTAAGAGAAAGGTTTGATGATATTTGGCAGACAAAAATATCAACATGACAGGATTCACTCAGTCAAAGGGTTGCTTGAAGAGAAAGTAGTTTGTTTTTGGACCCCACTGAAGAATGACCGATATGAAGTATATTGATCATGCAGATATCTTACATGCTAGGTTACATGATTCTTCTAGCATTTGACTACAGAGAAGGTACTAATATGGGTGCTCATGAAACAAAAATTGATATATAGATGGAAAGTCAGAGCTCATTTCGTTGTCTCAAAGGAAATTATTCTGTTGCCATCTTTTTAGATTCAAGGTTTAAGGACAGACTTTTTAAGTGATTGTGTGAAATGGCAAATACATGCAAAAATATTAGAAATACCAGATACCTGCAAGGGCGACAATCTTACAAAAAGCCTCTGAAGTTTGTCAGGAAGCATCTTTCTCAGGTAATGCCCAGAGTTTGTAGAATTTGTTGAGGGACAAGTGATCACTACCCTCAACCAAATCTTCAAATTCAGGAGTTAAGAAGGTAAGTCTTATGTGAGCTACTGTTAGAAAAGAAGGAAAGGACTTCCTTGATAGTGCCGTGGACAAGAATCTGCCTGTCAATGCAGGGGACATGGGTTCGATCTCTGGTCTGGGAAGATTCCACATGCTCTGGAGCAACTAAGCCTGTGTGCCACAATGACTGAGCCCGTGTGCTGCGAGTACTGAAGCCCAAGTGCCCTAGAGCCTGTGCTTTGCAACAAGAGAAGCCAACACAATGAGAATCCTGTGCAGAGCAATGAAGAGTAGCCCCCACTTACTACAACTAGAGAAAACCTGTGCAAAAGCAATGAAGACCCAGCACAGACTGCCGGGGTCCAGCCCCGGCTGATCCAGGGTATTCGAAGCGGGGATGGCGTCGGCGAGGATCAGGATACAATAGCTTCAATTAGATATTAATTAGAGATGTAAGGAGTAATAGAATGAGGATAGCTCAGTAGGAAAATTCAGTGGAGGAAAGAGGTTGAGTAGCTTGGTTTACGCGGGAGACCAATAAAACTTCAAGACAAGAAGCTTTCACCACTTACGTAGGCCGCAGCTGTCCTTCCGGTCTCCCAAAGGAGAGGAGACACTGAGGCCTCCCCGGTCGGATCTTAGAAGCCCAGGCAAAATTAGTAAGCTTGGTGGGTTCCGCGCTCCAGATGTAGACTCAGCCAGAGTGAGAGAGAGAGAGACATGGGGAGACCAGTATTTCAAGAAACTGATCCCAATTCTTTATTTTCCATGGTCTACTTTTATACACTGAGATGTTATGCAAAAGTCACGTGGTGTCAGCAGTCCTGACATATCAAAGTCAGGTGCTTCATACAAATGTATACAGAGGTCTTAGGGGTGTTACATCATCTTCTGGCCAGGGGGGCCTGCTGACAATTTATGACCCTCTCCTTGTGACAGTGGTCAGTCAACCAGGACACTTATTTCTCCAGGGGTGATTATTCTTAAAACAGATGCCACCCAAATAAAGTTACATTCATATAGGGTGAGGGTATAGTGGGTTTTAGTTAAGGAAAGAATTTACTTAGCCTAAGGTCTAACGTGATTAATATCAAAGGTTAATACTTATTTCTTCTATATATTCATTAATGTGTGTAAGGGCAGGGGATGTGGAGTCTTAGCAACAAACATTGGCTCAACAAATGAAAAACCCTTCACCAATACAATTTCTAATCAGCCCATTATACTTATACTAATAATTTTCTAACTTCTCTAAGGAACCTGTTTTTAGAAGGTTTAAAGCATCTCGTGCCTCTCACAGTTGGGAGGCTGTGAGCAATCACATGTGGCCGGACAAGCCTGTCAGGCAGGCTAGAGAACCTTCAGAGGAGTTTGTAGGTTGAAACACTCTTGTCACGCCCAGGAGTTTTTATTAACCGGAGCTCTAGGTTAACTCCTTCTCCGAAAGAGGTGGTGGGGGACAGCCCCCCGTAAAGTCAGAGGTGTAGGTGAGAGCACAAAGTAGTAAAGTAGGCAGGCTCTGGTTATGGGGGTAGATGCTCGAGGATTTCCAGGGGGATTCCTGAGGCTCGATCCCGCCTTTGCGTATGTCGAGCCTCCTTCCTCATGACCTTTGCCACGGGTGGAGTACCTCACTCTGGCCCCCAACAACAGACAAAAATAAATAGATAAATAAAATTAAAAAAGGAAAGAAGATGTTACCTTGGTGATAGCATCACTATCAGCAGTATCCTAAAACAGAAGAGTTTGCCCTCACATACCACCCTCATTTAAAAGTGATTTCAGTTAAAATGTGTTCTATAGTAATAAAAATTATAATTCTTATACTATAATGTCAAGGTTTAAATATTTGAATGCTTTTAAATAACAGAAAAAATATTTTTGAGATTAAGTTTAATATTTACTTTTTAGCCTGGGAGTTCAGTTTATGTGGTTTAGCCATTACTTTCAATGGATAAAATTAGTGATTTGGATAGATATGGCAGCATTGGACAGAGTGAGAAATGATTAGAGTCTGAGTACATTTTGAGAACAATTGACAATGTTTGTTTATAATTAGGTGTGGGATATGACAGAAAGAGGGAGTCCAGGATGACTTCAAGGTTTTTGGCTTGAGTAAATGTCTATATTGAATAGAATGTCTATATACCCTGAGAAATAGAAGACTGCAAAGGGGTATTTTGGATTGGGTGTGAGAGGTGATGGGTGCAGGAGTAGGGTTCTCTTGGACATGTTAAGTTTGATATTTTGAGCAGCCTTCTCAGCATCTCTCCTTGCCCATCTTGACATCTGCAATCAACATGTCCCAATCATTCCCAAATGGAATGATTCATCTTCTCCTTAAACGTATCTTGTGTGCTGTGTGCTCAGTCGCTTCAGTCGTGTCTGACTCTTTGTGACCCTAAGGACTGTAGCCCATCAGACTCCTCTGTCCATGGAGTTTTCCAGGCAACAATACTGGATTGGGTTGCCATTGGCTACTCCAAGTGATTTTGTCTTACCTGCTGTCTTCTCTGTATCAGTTGATGGCAACTTCATCCTTTCAGTTGGCTCTGACCACAAACTTTGAGAGTCAACCTTGAATTCTCTCTTCCCTCTCCCATTCTCTCCTTCTCTCTTGCTCCCCTCTCTCCCTCTTGTTTTGTCTTCTTTCTTTCCTCTGTCCCTCTTTTTCCTTCTTTCCTTTTCCTCCTTGCTTTCTCTCACACATCCAATCTGTCAAGACATCTTGTGGCCTTTACCTTTGTTACCAAACTCAGGTCTGGCTGCTCATCGCTTGATAGCCAGTTCTCAGGAGACGAGGGAAAAGAAAGGTAACTTTATTTTGGAGGTTGGCAACCAGGGGAGAAGGTGGACTTGTGTCTGCGAACCAACTCCTGATTGCTGCTCAAGGAGCAGAAGTTTTTATAGTGGAGGTTCAAGGTTGTATGAGTGGAGGGAGGGAGCAGGATGGCACAGTCAGCTCTGACAGTCATCTCAGTATCAGTGATGTGACGGTCCTATGAGCATCATCTTGGTTGTTTTGAGTACAGTTAATCTCTAGTTTCAGAGTTTGTTCCTGCTTCTTGGGGACAGTTCTCGGAATTGAGTGAAGTGGAATAGCTTATGCCACAGCTTTTCTCTGGTCATCATGTAGTCATCCTCTCTTCATAGAGTCATCTTCTTCTGCCTGGTGAGGGGGCTTCAGTACCTGCAAAACAGCTCACAGGATATGGCTCAGAATATTTATCTATGACTCTTAAGGAGTAAATAAAGGTCCTTGGCTCTGCTTAATGACTAAACTATTGTGTTTTGTCTTATGTAAAGACTTAGAGTGTGAGGCATAATTGAGTTTTAGGGTGAAGGTAGTGCTTATACCTTTAGGATTATATCCATAATTTAATCAATTCTCACTGCCTCAATTGTCAAAACCCTGCTTGCTAGCCAGGGCTTCCCTGATAGCCCAGTTGGTAAAGAATCCACCTGCAATGCAGGAGACCCTAGTTTGATTCCTGGGTTGGGAAGATCCGCTGGAGAAGGGATAGACTACCCACTTCAGTATTCTTGGGCTACTCTTGCAGCTCAATTGGTAAAGAATCTGTCTGCAATGCGGGAGACCTGGGTTTGATCCCTGGATTGGGAAGATACCCTGGGGAAGGAAACCGCAACCCACTCCAGTACTCTGGCCTGGAGAATTCTATGGACAGTCCATGGGGTCACAAAGAATCAGACATGACTGAGCGATTTTCACTGCTTCCTAGCCACTAGCCATCTCTCTCTGGTTGCAAGGGACTCCTAACCAGCAGTGTCCTTGCTTCTTTCTTCCTCTTCTATAGCTTATTTTCAACATGACTAGTAGAATTATATTTTTAAAACATAAATCAGCCAGATCATATCAGTCATGTGCTTAAAATCCTCTAAGGCCTCCCTTATTCAGAGTAAAATTGAATTCTTCTGTTGGTCTATAAGAGCCTGTGTAGTCTGGCTCTTTGATCCTCTATCCCCCCTGGCCCTGTGCAGTCTGGCTCCTTGATCTCCGATCCCCCTGCCCCTGCCTCTCTGACTTCATCCCCTCTTTGTTCCCTCTTCCTCCTCACTGTTTCTTGAAGGTGCTGGGCACTTTCTCACCATGAGGTCCACCCCTAGCTGTTTCCTCTGCAGGAAAATCTTTCCCCTATCTTTGTCCAGGCTCATTCTTCACCTCTGGCGAGCCTTTGTTCAGCGGGCACCTTCTCAAGGAGGTCGATCCAGATTGGCCCATGGAAAGTGCCATCTTGCACACATACCTAGCCTGTTACACACCCCATCCTCCCCACTCTGTTCTTCTTTCTTTTCCTGTTATTGTAGCACTTTTTTCCTTCTTAACATACTTTATAATTTATTTTAACGTATTTTAAATTTATTGTGTCTCCTTCCACCAAACTATAGTATGATTGCTGAGGGTAAGAACTTTTGCCTGTTTGTTCACTGTGTTCCCTGGATCTGGGATAGTGCCCGGCATACAGTAGGTGCTGTATAAACACTCACTGAATATTAAAAGTTGAGCCTGACTCTCTTGAAGCACTCATGTCTTAAATCTGGATGACACTAACACAAGTGAGAAGCCCAGGCTGATGAGTAGTTTGGTTCCCCCTTAAATAGATATTAAAAAAAACTTATTCATTCTATGTTTGTTTAGAAGGGAGGCACAGTACAGTCGGGCTATTTGTGGGAAGGACTAAAACAAGAGTGGGGCTCAAACTTCCTTTTCTTATCCCAGGCAATTCAGCTCTGGCCCCAAATATATCTAGAACAATTAAAAAACAGAGCCCTGTAGTCACCCCACCCTCCTTACACAGGTCAGTCACTCAATCACCTTTTGGGGGTCTCACTGTACCCACTCCAAGTGGTATGCATATCTAGTACCCTTCCCAAGAGATCATCTGGCAGGTAGAGATTTTTCCATTTTGGAATAGTCTCCGTGGAATTTAACTTGATGGCCCAGGGAGCTGGCTGTTTTTCTGAACTTAGCCCCAGGGGATCTCATTTTGCAGTGCATTTTGTTCAGTCTGATCATTTGAAAAGCCCTAATTTGCTTTTTTTGACATCCTTCTCTGAGACCTCCTGCTTTGGTTCTCTACGGGTCTCAGCAGAAAAGTAGTAGTAGTTGCAAAAGGTGTCACTGTGTTTGAGAAAGATGGACACTCTCTACACCCTAGGTTTTCCTCGGTGACAGAATGCTCTTGTCAGCTTAACTCATCCTTTTGGAGATATAGAGTCTCCAAAGCTGGCAACTCCTTTTTCACTATTTTACATCAAATCTACTTTACTTCATTAATAACTTGTTGCTCCTAGCAAGGTCTGAGTAGAACCTAATGTTAACTAGAAGTTCTTAATTGTTTTTCCTTGTAAAAATGGGGCATTGTGAATAAAATTCAGGTCTGAACGGTGAAGCTGGTTTCATTTTCTTCATTTGAAAAAAGAGGGTGAAATCTCATTTCCTATAGCTCAGAATTATTTTGAAGCTCACATGAAATGAAATAGTATATGGGTCTAATTATAATCTTTTCCATTTTACTGAGGAGATCTACTGAGCTAGAAAGTAATTAGTATAGGGAATAGAATTAGAATTAACTTGTTTAGTCGCTAAGTCCTGTCTGACTCTTGTGACCCCATGGACTGTAGTCCACCAGGCTCCTCTGTCCATGGGGTTTTCCAAGCAAGAACACTGGGATGGGTTGACATTTCTTTCTCCAGGGGATCTTCTCTACCCAGGGATCGTACCTGCGGGTCTCGTGTCTCCTGCATTGGCAGGTGGATTCTTTACTATTGAGCCACCAGAAATGGCTCAAAGGTAAAGAAACTGCCCATCAATGCAGGAGAGTTGTGTTCGATCCCCGAGTGGGAAGTCCATGGGTTTGCAAAGAGTCTTACATGACTTAGCAACTAAAAAGCAACAACATAGAATTACTTATTCTAAACTGAGAAGTTGAGGAGAGAAATGGGGTGTGGTTTAAACTTCTTTTGTTTCTAGGGAAACGCCTGTTTTCTTTTTCACCAAGTGTGAAATGGGGGTGCATAGGCTAGGAAATCTGTGTAAGATTGGAGTGGGAGAGAGTCTCTCAGACACCCTGGGGTTCCCATGGAAACCCTGCCCCACTGCTTCTGGCCACCTGCCCAACCCCCACTCTTACCTCAGGCTGAGAAAGAGGGAAGCTGGTGAGGGGAGGCCAAGAAGGAAGCCCATAGGTTCCTCTGGAGTTTGAGTATCATTGTCAGCAGGAGAAAACATATATATATATATATGGCTTCAAAAAGCTTTATTGTTTCCATTTGGTCCAGGGCTTGAGAGTGGTCTCTCCAGGGTGTTAAAAAGCTGCCTAGTGGATGTAAAGAGGGGCTTCAGGCAGATGCTCTGATGTTAGGGGGCTCCTCAAAGGCCGCTGGGCTCCAGAGGCTCCTAGTCTTGCTTGAGGGTAAGACTTTCCAAGAGATACTCGCCCAACCCAGCCTGGGGGCCAGCCAGCCTGTGGAGGTGGGCCAGGTGGTCACCCATCTTCTTGACGAGTTTCACCTCCTCATCTAGGAAGTGGTTCTCTAGGAAGTCACGGATGTGGGGGTCTGTGCGGGCAGAACCCAGGCTCTGCAGACCCAAAAGGGCCTGGTTCAGATTCTTCTCCATGAGAAGGGTGGCTTCCATAGCATCCTTGGTTTTACCTCAGTCATCTAGAGACGCTTCTGCACTTCTAGGAAGAGCATGTGGCTCCCACATTGATTTTGCATTTTCAAGAGACGCTCTGGGCCGTTGTGCTTCTCCTTGGCCAATTCATGAAAAGTGGCCCACACCCTCCAGAGCCACATCGTTGAGGTCAAAATACAAGCCCAGAGAGAGGTAAGTGTAGGAGGCCTGCAGATGCATGTTGACCAGGCGGTGGAGAGAAGTCTCCACCTCGGTGGAATAATTCTGGCGAATCTGGGAGTTTATGGTTGACAGGTAATAAGGAGTTAAGCTCAAAAAATAGTGGTTATTGCCAGTGATTGTGGACAGCTGTGTGGCTGATTCTGAATGTTGTGACTGGAAAAAATGTTGGAGGGTGGTCGGAGGCTAGAGCAAGGGGTGTCCCTGGGTCTGTTCCCTCCAAGCACAGTTGAAGCAAGAGACGGATACGCGGGACTGCTGAGTGCACTTCCAGAAAAGAGATCCTTAACCCCTAACTATTTCTTCTCTCACCCCTCATATGTCTCCAACCTCTTTTTTCTAACCAGTCTTAAGGCTTGTGTGTCTCTCACTAGCTCTTTTCTCCTCATGAATCTTTGTGGGTGCATGCTAAGTCGCTTCAGTTGTGTCCAGCTGTTTATAGTCACACACCATAAACTGAAAGTAACAAAGGCTTGAGGCTGGTTAAAGCACTTCCAGTTACTTGTCTCTCAGGCAATGTCCTCCAGGGAAAATTCCAGTAAACTCCTGTTTAGCAACATTTTTCTGTCAATAATCACTCTACCTCCAACCAGTGGATTTTTTTTAGAATCCATACTTCACTGGCTTTGGATTCTATTAGTGCAGGTCATCGACCCCTGTGAATAAGGGAATCCATCACATGCCCTTTTGAGCTATAATCAACCACAGCTCATTGTCTGTCCTTTCTTTCCTCTTCCCTTTTGGCACCTTAGAGTTTAAGAACCCTATTCTTAAGGGTTCATCTGGAGAACAGAATTCAGAATATCCTGTTTCAACAAGAGCCATAGCCATCCCATGGGATGAACTTGAGATGAAGCCAGAATATGAGTTAGGGAAAGGAGAAAAGAAAGAGAAATTTAGACCTTGGAGTTATTAGAAGTCAGGTTTATGATATGGGGAAGTGTGTGAGTATGTGTGTGTGTGTGCGCACACACACATGCACACAAAATGAACATCATCCCACTGGATTTAAGGTGTTAGAGGACAAACAAGAGAGAGAAAGGAGACCCTCCTTCCCTACTCACTGAGAGCAGATAGCCTGTGAGGAAGCAACAAGAGAAACATGGAAAATTTTCCTGGAACTCCATCTGGGCCTGCTTTGGGAGAACAAAGACCATGTGTCTTTCTCTTCCATGTTACAGAGTTGCTGGGGAAGAGGTGGCATGCTTTGTATTCTCTACCCCCTAAGCTGGGTAGGTCTTTCTCAAATGAGCTGAGGATGTTGCACTAAACCTGAGATCTGGGACTGAAAGGTTATTCTCCATTTTTCTTCTTTATGTTAAATTGACACAATCAGCTTGTGGGTGTTACAAGTCATCACTGATCCCACCCCAGGGCAGAGGAGTCAGCAGCAGAGCCATCTTGAAAACCAGATGCTTGAGAATAAGACCAAATAACACATCTGCTGGCTGAAGTTATGGAAAGGATTACATGATGTTAACTGCTGCATTTGGAAATTGTGGAATTTAGCACATTGCTTACATTTTTCACAAAATTATTTATTTAATAAGCAACTAATAAATTATTAGCTTTATGCCCATAAATATATGTATGTGGTACCAATTCCAACAGTACAAACGTGTTTCTGATAGAAGGCAGGTTTCCCTCCCATTCCTATCCCTGCAATAATCTAGTTTTCTCTTCTGATGCAACTATAGTTACCAAGAAAAGTAGTTTAAAAATATATATTTGTGTGTGTGTTAAGTTACTTCAGTCATGTCTGATTCTTTGAGAGCCTATGGACTAAGGCCTGTCAGGCTCCTTTGTCCATGGGATTCTCCAGGCAATAATATTGGAGTGGGTTGCCATGCCCTTCTCTAGGGGATCTTTCTGACCCAGGGACCGAACTTGCATTTCTTATGTCTTTTGCATTGGCGTGTGGATTCTTTACCACTAGCGCCACCTGGGAAGCCCTTAAACTATATACGGGAGAAAATTATTCACTTTACAATAGCCAAGACACAGAAGCAACCTAAATGTCAGTTGACAATGGAAGTGAATAAAAATGTGGTAGTAATAGAATATTACTCAGTCATAAAAGGAGTGAAATAATATCATCTGCAGCAACGTGGATGGACCTAGAGATTGCCAAATGGAGTGAAGTAAGTCAGACAAAGAAAGACAAAGGCCATATGATATAACTTATATGTAAATCTAAAAAAGAATAATACAAATGAACTTATTTTAAAAACAGAAATAGAGTCACAGATGTAGAAAACAAACTTATGGTTACCAGGGGAGGAAGGGGGGAGAGAAATAAATTGAGAGATTGGGATTGACATATACATACAATTCTATATAAAATAGATAACTAATAAGGACCTACCGTATACCACAGGGAACTTATCCAATATTCTGTAGTAATCTATATGGGAAAAGAATCCCCCAAAGTGCATATATGTATATGTATAACTGACTCATTTTGCTGCACATCTGGAACTCACACAGCTTTGTAAATCAACTATACTCCAATAAAAATTACTCAAAAAAAGAGAAAATTAGTCACACCTTAGTTATTTGATTTAAAACTGGAAATAGCCTCTTCTCTCTTGAATGACAACTGCAGAAATGGTTTCTTGTTTGATTTAATCATTCCTTTGTGTTTGATATTCTCCACCCTATTTAATATAACTGTCTTTAACCCAATGTTCCTAAAGTTCAAAATTATCCCTATTCTGGGATAATCCCTAGAAATACTTTAAGGGTACTGAAAGTATCTCCTTCTAAAAAGTGAACCACAGGATTTTCTTTCAGACTTCAGACTCATGGACAAAAACTTGAACTTCCTAATTCAGCCCAAGTACAAAGCAATTAAAGGATTAAAATGGATTAGAGTTTTGAAAATCACAGGAACCCAAACTAACTTGCTTTTAGCTAAATATGTTTGAAATAGCTTCTTTCATTCTAATAGCAGTTCATAGGAATGTTTTCTCTCAGGTTAATTGGATGCTTTGCTGTCTTTTTTTCCTAGGGAAAGAGAGTGTGGTTACAGTATTTTATGAAGATTTTTTTTTTTTTAAATCACAAAACACTTGTCAGACTTCCTGGTCTGTTCCCTGTGTCCCTTGTACTGAGGCTGTTAAGGGAGGAAGTGATTACACTGAAGAGAGGAGACTAGATTTGCTGCCCTGGGACCTCTGTCTAACTTGTGTCTAGTCATTCCAATCCCAAAGAAGGGCAGTGCCAAAGAATGTTCACACTACCATACAATTGTGCTCATTTCACCTGCTAGTAAGGTTATGCTCAAAATCCTTCAAGGTAGGCTTCAGCAGTAATGTGAACTGAGAACTTCTAGATGTCCCAGCTGGGTTTTGAAATGGTAGAGGAACCAGAGATCAAGCTGCCAACATTCGTGGATCAGAGAGAAAGCAAGGGAATTCTGGAAATACATCTACTTCTGCTTCATTGACTATGCTAAAGCCTTTGACTGTGGATCGGCATACCAGACCACCTTACTTGCCTCCTGGGAAATCTGTATGCATGTCAAGAAGCAACAGTTAGAACTGGACATGGAACAACTGACTGGTTCAAAACCGGGAAAGAAGTACGTCAAGGCTGTATATCGCCATCCTGCTTATTTAACTTATATGCAGAGTAACTTATATGCGAAATGCTAGGCTGGATGAATCCTGAGCTGGAATCAAGATACCCAGGAGAAACAATCAGCAGCCTCATATATGCAGATGATACCACTTTAATGGCAGAAAGGGAAGAAGAACTAAAAAGCCTCTTGGTGAGGGTGAAAGAGGAGAGTGAAAAAGCTGGCTTAAAATACAACATTCAAAAGCCTAAGATTATGGCTTCCTGTCACATCACTTCATGACAAACAGAAGGAGGGGAAAGTGGAAGCAATGACAGATTTTATTTTCTTGGTCTCCAAAATGACTGCTGATGGTGACTGCAGCCCCTTGAAATTAAAAAAGACATTTACTCCTTGGAAGAAAAGCTATGACAAAGTTAGACAGCATATTAAAAAGCAGAGACATCACTTTGCCAACAAAAGTGCATATAGTCAAAGCTATGGTTTTTCCAGTAGTCATGTATGGATGTGAGAGTTGAACTATAAAGAAGGTTGAGTGCCAGAGGATTGATGGTTTTGAATTGTGTTGCTGGAGAAGACCTTAAAAGTCCCTTGGACTGCAAGAGATCAAACCAGTCAATCCTAAAGGAAATCAACCCTGAATATTCATTGGAAGGACTGAAGCTGAAGCTCTTACACTTTGGCCACCTGATGTGAAGAGCCGACTCATTGGAGAAGAGTCTGAAGCTGGGAAACATTGAAGGCAAAAGGAGAAGCGGGTTGCAGAGGACGATATGTTTAGATGACATCTCTGACTCGGTGGACATGAGTTTGAGCACACTCCGAGAGATAGCGAAGGACAGAGGAGCCTGGTATGTTGCAGTCCACGGGGTTGCAAAGAACTCGATGTGACTTAGCAACTGAACAACAATAACTGCTTCCAGGGCACTGGAGTAGAGGATTAACATCCCTGGAACTGTGTGATTATGAGACAATAAAAAGTTTATGAAATTGGACTTCTGGTTTCCAATCCAGCATCAGGTGTGTAAGGAACTTGGAAGTTGTCACTCCCACTTTCACAACAACAACAAAAAAGTGTGTGACACAGTAAAAAATCAACAACTCATATCCTCCAGAGAATTGTGGTCACAGGGCAAACTGCTGCCCCCCAAATTGGAGAGAGGTGGATACACAGGATCATAATTTACCAGAGCAGAAATCCATGAGCAGAAACCTCTGCAGGAACAAGTGCAAGGGTAGAAAAACTGAAGGTGGCCTTAGTGAATTGCGGGAGGCTTGGTGTGGACAAGTTTGAGAGTAAAAAACTCCACAGGGTTTAGGCTTAGTGAGTTTTATGTCTAGGAATTCTGCTACTTTCTCACAGTGAATAACTGGAATAGCCATTCTGAAACATGCCTAGAGTACTCTGTTCTTCACAGTGCGTGCATCAGGGAAAACTATTTTATAAGAGCCCAACAGACTGAAGTTTTGTCAGAGTCTAACCCTTCTGGTGTTGGAGAAGACTCTTGAGAGTCCCTTGGACTGCAAGGAGAGCCAACCAGTCTATTCTGACGGAGATCAGTTCTGGGTGTTCTTTGGAAGGAATGATGCTAAAGCTGAAACTCCAGTCTTTGGCCACCTCATGCGAAGAGTTGACTCATTGGAAAAGACCCTGATGCTGGGAGGGATTGGGGGCAAGAGGAGAAAGGGACAACAGAGGATGAGATGGCTGGATGGCATCACCAACTCGATGGACGTGAGTTTGAGTGAACTCCAGGAGTTGGTGATGGACAGGGAGGCCTGGCGTGCTGCAATTCATGGGTTCTCAAAGAGTCGGACACAACTGAGCGACTGAACTGAACTGAACTGAACCCTTCTGGAAGAAAGGAAATAGCAATCCTGCCCTTTGTAACCTTATTGTATCACCTAAGGAGTAGAAAAACAAACTGAGAAGCCCTTGTGAAAGTCTTAACTGTGGGGCACAGGCTCACTAACAGGGTGAGACCTCTCTGTAGGACTACAGAATGCTTTTTCTCCCTACATACTTTACCACCATGTCAGTAGGACTCCTATAAAGTAACAGCGAGTTTCATCTCAGAGAACTGTATGTCTCAGATCTTATTTAAGAGGAAGTCTTTAGGGAAACCCAAGACAACAGGGGCTACAAAAACAAGCACAGAAAATTTTAGCCTCTGATACCTACTTTAGCTTCAGCAAACGCTAAACACACCTAATTCCTAGCCAGATAAAGCACACAAAAAATACCTATTTGCTACATTTCCTTTTATGCAGTAAAGTTTTAATTACAAGGCATACTAACAGGCCGGAAAAAACACCCCAAAACAACGCACACAGTATGACCAGATGGAGCAAGCATCAGAATCAGCCTCAGATTTTGAAATGATCAGACCTAGAATTTAAGACACCTACACTTCCCAGGCAGCCCTAGTGGTAAAGAATCCATCTGCCAATGCAGGAGACCCAAGTGACAAGGGTTTGATCCATCCTGGGGTAGGTAAGATCCCCTGGAGTAGGAAATGGCAATCGACTCCAGTGTTCTTGATGGGAAAATTCTATGGGCAGAGGAGCCTGGTGGGCTACAGTCCATGGAGCCACGAAGAGTCAGTCAGACATGACTGCGTGACTGAGCATAGGTTTAATATGCTAAGGGGTCTAATGGAGAATATGGACAATATGCAAGAATAGATGGGTACTAATAATGCCCAGGTCTTTTAGTCGTACTTGGAGGAAGGGGTATGGAAAAGTATATCGGTTCCAGCTTCCTGAAAGTAGAACTCTTAACTATAACTTAAAAAAAAAAAAAAAACTTCATCTTGTTTTTCTTCATTGTTTGTTTCCTCTGAGTTCCTATTTCTGTGTATTTCTTTCTTTCTTTCTTTTTTTAAAAAAATTCTAAAGACTTTGCTCAGAGGTATGGTGATCCCTGGCTGTCTGCTCTTATTTAAGATTGAGTCCTATAAAAATGAAGCAACCTAAATGTCCATCAATGGACAATTGATAAAGAAGATATGGTACATATATGGAGTGGAATATTACTCAGCCATTAAAAGGAATGAATTTGTAGAGATGCAGATGAATCTAGTCTGTTGTACAGAGTGAAGTAAATCAGAAAGAGAAAACAAATATTGCATATTAACACATATATGTGGAATCTAGAAAAATGGTACAGATGAACATATTAGCAGGCAGTAATAGAAATACAGACATACAATGGACATGTGGACACAGTGGGGAAATGAGAGGGTGGGATGAATTGGGAGAGTATCAGTGATATATATACCCTACCGTGTGTTACATAGATCTCCAGTGGGAAGCTGCTGCAGATCCTGGGGAGCTCAGCTTGGTGCTCTGTGATGACCTAGATTGGTGGGTTGGGGGTGGTGGTTGGGAGGAAGGCCCAAGAGGGAAGGGATATATGCATACATATAACATATGTATGATTATAGCATATGATTCACTTTGTTGTACAGCAGAAGCTAACACAACATTGAAAAGCAATTATACTTCAGTAAAAAAAAAAAAAAAAGAAAGAAAGAAAAACTACTAAGTTACATCAGAGAGGTGTGGGACCTGCCCCTCACTGTAAGGTTATTGGACAGGGATCCAGCCATTTCTTGAGAGAATGTGAAAACTTATTAAGTGCCAATTTCTAAAGGTTTTTTGTCTTAGGGTTGTCTGTTATTTCCAGCCAGTCATCCTCAAATATCCTGTCTGGGGTTGAGTCTGACATTCTAGTAGCTGAAGGAGGCAGAGAGTTAACTGCCCCATTACACAGAATTCAGACTTTTATTTAATCTGTTTGCTTGGAGTGTAGCTCCTCACTCCGTTCTCCTCTCCAGGGTTATGCTATAGTCCCCACGGCTCATGGAGTGTGAAGGTGATGCTGGTAGAGGCTTTTTCCGGTCTTCAATCATCAAAGCACACACGTCACAGCAGAGTCATCCCTTGTTCCTGTCTCCACAGTGTTGGGAGACAGTTCCCTACCAATCATGGTCTTATGTATTCTACTGTCTTAGGAGCAGAGGCATAGATAGTTTATTCTGGATAATCTTTGCAAGGCTGTTCATATACCAAGTAGCCTTGGACGATAGTGTCTGTCTCTGGAATAGAGAGGAGATTTGTTTGATTCTCAGTATAATAAAGATAATACCACTCTCCAGAATGAAGACCGGGCAGGTTTCCCTGTAGCCTCCTTAACGTATGAGGTTTGCTAAAACGGAGCAGCTCAGCTGTGTGCCACGGGCAACATCCATTCGTGCTGTTCCATGTAGTCCCTGTGGGACTGTGAAACAAGGTAAGTCAATGTGAGCATGGAGACAATGTTGCCTGCTGTGCTCGGAGTGATAACATCCTTAGCCTTTGTCTCTGGTGTCTCGTGTTTCTGCTGGCATGTGTGGAACTGTGGCCATTTAACTCATAAGCTCACAAGTACAGTAAAATCTCAGATGCTCAATTCTATGGTGTTTTCTTTTGCTACCATGCCATGTATGGGGCTCAGGAATCTTTACAAGCCTGTCTCTATTCTGTCTTCCTTGATACCCTTTTAGTTGTTGCAATTCTGGCCTTTCTGACTCTTTTATTGACAACTAGACAACTGGGTTGAATCCTGATGCTCTGGGACCCACAATCTCTCTTTCCATCTCCCAGCTTGGGAATATCTCTTTTCAATATAAGGGAAAGCCTTGTCCTTTCATGTTTATTTAAGCTGCTCCTTCTACTCTCACACATTCACATATCCTAAAGATTTAGGTTTTGCAAAACAAAAGCCAAAAACATCTTCTAATAATTTTCTTCTTCCAACCCTACCACTCATCTCTTTGAAGACAAAGAACAGCCTCTCTGATGTCTGGGTGTTGGACAAGAAAGGGAAATTCAGGGAAAAAAAAGGTTCCTGTGCATTACTATCTCAAAATGCCATTCAGTCACATTTATTCTGTGTTTAAAAAGTGTCTCCAGTTCTCATGAATGCTATTTCTCGTATTACTAGAATTCAAGAAATTGGATATTACACCCACCCTCCTGCTGACTTTTCCATGGGAATTCAGTAATTCTCTAATAACTTGCAGAGAGAGCAGAGTCCTTTGTGCATGCACATGTGCTCAGTTGTTCAGTTGTGTCTGACTGTTTACGACCCCATCGACTGTAGCCCACCAGGCTCCTCTGTCCCTGAGATTCTCCAGGCAAGAGTACTGGAGTGGGTTGCGATGCGCTCCTCCAAGTGATCTTCCTGACCCAGGGATGGAACCTCATCTCTCATGTCTCCTGTACCAGCAGGCGGGTTCTTTACCACCAGCACCACCTGGGAAGCTGAGGATAAGAGTCCTCTGAGGATAAGACAAATCTTGAAGAAGGAAGCAAGTGAAAGGCTCTATGTTTTTCTGGGAAAACAAAGAATAAAATGAGGAATGGATGGGGTAGAGATATTTAGTTTCATCTGAAAGACTGAGGAGGGGAAAGCTGGGGATGCCATCCACTGGGTTTGAGCAGTATGGGACCAGGAGGGTTAAAGAGAAAAGTCATTCATTTACCCCTTGAGGAGATGGCCTTTCACCCCAATTCAGGAAAAAAAATGGCAGTAGGGAGATCATACTTACAATTCGGCTAGAGCTAGAAAAATAAATGTGTAAATGAGAGTTGGGAGGAGGATGCTAAAGGGCTTATAACTATGTCATTTTGTGTCCTAGACTGGCCCAGTGACTTCTTTGAAGGAATTGTCCTGAGTTACCCTCTTTGACATTAGGTTTCAAAAAATAAGTTAATGTTTTCCCAATCATATTTCAAATTGAGACATTTAGTAAATTCACTAAATTTATACATTTAGTGAAGAATGTCTTTGGATCTATGTTTTGAGAAAAGTTATCATCTCAGTATTTTGACAGTTAAAATGAACACTTAATTCATCCGGAGCCATTTAATCTGCACTTCGATTTCCAGCTTGTCCTATGGCTGTTGGAGGATCATCTTCCCTTAGGGACTTCTGCGTGTGGGGCAATCAGATTTCACCATCTTGAGATACATGACCTCAGACCTCTAACTCATGGACAGAAAACTGGGCTCCTTAATTGAATACATTACCAACAGAGAAATGAAGGGACTGATACTCATACATGATTAAGCAGGAAAAATGAAATTCTTCCTGAGTATAATCTAAAGGCTTCTTTTTGAATAAAATAGTTGATTACTTCTCATCTTTTTGATAGATTGTAGGGATATTTTCCCAGAGAAGGCAATGGCACCCCATTCCAGTACTCTTGCCTGTAAAATCCCATGGACGGAGGAGCCTGGTGGGCTGCAATCCATGGGGTCGCTAAGAGTCAGACATGACTTCACTTTCACTTTTCACTTTCATGCATTGGAGAAGGAAATGGCAACCCACTCCAGTGTTCTTGCTTGGAGAATCCCAGGGATGGGGTAGCCTGGTGGGCTGCCGTCTATGGCTTCGCACAGAGTCGGACACGACTGAAGTGACTTAGCAGCAGCAGTAGCAGCAGGGATATTTTCCAGGTTTGGTTGATGTCTATTTGGTCTTTTATCAGTACAAGGGTTAGAAAGGAAAGAAGATGTAATTAAAATAGTAATCTTATTTCAGTTCCATCATTAAAATAAGGTTTCCTTGTGGCACCCCAACTTCTGTATCTCCTTGCGCCCACTCCTTACTCGCTTGGTGCTGAGTCTTCTGCATGTACTCAGGTCTATTGTTCTCTCTCTCTTGTAGCATAATTTTCATGCATGTTTATGTCAACAAAATATTTCCTTTCACTCTGTTTAAAAAATGCTGCTCCCCACTAGCAATACAGGAAAGAAGGAAATAAGTGATTGGGGGAGAAAAATCCTGTTTTGGCCCTCTAGAATATCTGGATTTCATTTATTTTTCTCCTGAGTCAGATCCAGAGAACCTAAGGGAGAACCACATGCTGGTAGGTGGGAGAGGTGATGGCAGAGGCAGAAAAAAGCAAAAAGGAATCTTGTTTTGGGGGAGCTGGATCCATTTGCTGAGCTTCATAACAAAACAGTAGAGAGTGGGTGGTTTAAAGAACAAAAATGTATTTCTTTTACAGTTCTGGAGGCTGGAAGTCCAAGATCAAAGAGTTGACTGGTTTCATCCTGAGGTCTTTCTTGCCTTGTAGATACCCATCTTCTCTCTCTGTCTTCACATAGTCTTTTCTCTGGGTGTCCACAGGTCTGTATCCTAACCCCTCCTTTATAAGGACACCAGTCTTATTAGGTTGGAACCCACCCGTACGACCCCATTTCCCCTTAACTATCTCTTTAAAAACCCTCTTTCCAAATACAGTCACATTTTGCAGTGCTAGGAGTTAGGAGTTCAATATATAATTTGGGGGAAACACAACTCTCAGCCTGTGGCCTTCTCTGGTGGCTCAGACAGTGAAAAATCTACCTGTAATTCAGGAGACCTGGGTTTGGTCCCTGGGTCAGGAATATCCCCTGGAGAAGGGAATGGGAACCCACTTCAGTATTCTTGCCTGGAAAATTCCATTCCTGGCAGGCTCCCCTGCAAGGCTCCTGCAGAGGAGCCTTGCAGGGGTTGCAAAGGGTTGGACATGACTGAGTGACTAAGAACACACAAACACAGACACAACACACAACTCAGCCTGTGACAAGGACCTGGAGGTGGGGGAGGATGAGGAGCTGGGAAGGCCATGTGGCTTCTTTCATGTGTTGGTTGGAGGAGAGAAATTCACCTATCTGGGGCCTGAGGACATGATACAATCTCAAGTTTATGGTCTCAGCCCTTCTTCTAGTATAGTTTAAGAGTTTGGGGTTACAGATATTCTACTTATACCTTAAAAATTTACCAAAAATGATGGGAAGAAGTAAGGACGATTTGGGGTGAATTATTTTCTTACAGTGCTTTGAACATCTTTTTCTCTCCCATCCTTTAAAATGGAGATGTGATAGGAAAGCAAAATGACTTTCACATTTTGGAGATGAGAGGAATTGTCATTTCAATTGTTTTAAAATCAGTGATTCTTTCTACCATTAGGGAGTCTTACATTATTCCCTTGGGAATACCTGGCACTAGTGTTTTTAAAAATCTCCCCTGGTGATTCTCATGTGTAACTGTACTCAAAGGCCAACAAGTCATAGTCTCTCTGGTTTTCTACTTTCATCTCAGGAGAGCAACATGGAGACTTCTAGAATCTGGAAGGTGCAAATCCAGAATTCCTGCGGGGAGGGAGATCCATGTGTGCCCACAGATAGTCCACGTTTTCTTTCCTTTGCAATGCACAGAATACTCACCTTGTACTCAAGAAACACACATTTGGTCTTCAGACAGATCAAACACACTTTGGATTGGGCGAAAAATCATGGTAAGGATCATTGAGATTTGCAAACATAAAGCATGTTTTCTATTTCTCCAATTAAACATGTAAAATGGCCTTTCCCACTTTGTACAAGTTTGTAAACATGTTTCTGATGTCATTTTGCTCATCTTTTTGAGGTAGACATTCTCTCCTGGTTCATGTTTCCAGGCTGACGTCACCCTGGAGGAGAGAGAGATGGGTATGAGTACCCCAGTCCCATGGGGAGGGCCACAAGAGGAAGCTCTGGCTTCTCAACTATCATCCCTGGTTTCTCGCTTTACAGCAGCATGTAGACCTTTAGTTTTAAGATCTAGAGGGACTGTAGAACCTTCCTTGAGGAGTGAACCAGGACCACATCCCAAAGATCCCAAAGACTGAGCCAAAGGACAGGTTGCCATTAAATATCAATTTTGAAAGAGTGTAACATTTTCTATAAACAGGCATAACAAGATACTCACTGGTATATTGGTGGGGGTGGGATGGAATAAAAGACGATGTCTTCCTTCATCTTTCCTCTGCTGCTGCCGCTGCTAAATCTCTTCAGTCGTGTCCGACTCTGTGCAACCCCATAGATGGCAGCCCACCAGGCTTCCCCGTCCCTGATATTCTCCAGGCAAGAACATTGGAGTGGGTTGCCATTTCCTTCTCCAATGGTGAAAGTGAAAAGTGAAAGTGAAGTCGCTTAGTCGTGTCCGACTCCTAGCGACCCCATGGACTGCAGCCTACCAGGCTCCTCCGTCCATGGGATTTTCCAGGCAAAAGTACTGGAGTGGGTTGCCATTGCCTTCTCCTCTAGAACAGGAAATTTCATAAATGCAGAGTCAGATAAAGCTCTCTTTGGATCCCCCCTTCTTTTTTTGACTTTTAAAAATAATCTCACTTCTGCACTCATTTTCTTTCCTCCCTAGTGATTCTCAAGACCAAAATGTCTTCTGTAACTTCTTTAGTTTGAAAGGGCAGTTGTTTATAATTCCAGAAATTAATTTTCACTTTGAAATTAAAAGGCCTGATGTACTGAACTTGACACATCCCTGAGCATCTCCACCTGAGGCTCTGCAAGCCTGCCCAAGCATGGCCTGGAACAGGAAAAGGGCGGGGGAGGGCTCTGTCCTTGGGTCTGCGAGGTCTGTCTTTTCAGCCTGGACGGTCAGAGAATTGGAGAATTGGGATCTTCGAGAGAGTTTGAGTGTAAAATGGTGATGACATGAATGTAATTTTGAAATTTTAAAATATTCTATTAGGGACTTCTCTGGCAGTCCAGTAGTTAAGACTCCTGCAGGGGATGTGGGTTTGATCTCTGGTAGGGGGTCTAAGATCCCACATGCCTCAAGGTCAAAAGACCAGAACATGAAACAGAAGCAATATTGTAACAAATTCAATAAAGGCTTAAAACAAACAAACAATGTCTGTAGGAATCCAACTTTCATTCAGAATATTTGAAATGGTCCCTTCATCTCTGAGTATGAATGTTGGGATGTTTTGTAGGCAATCTTGGTGCCTGTTTTGGGTTTGATGTTGTCTTTTGTCTCTGCTATCTCTGCCTGAAGTGTTCTTAGGTTCTTAGGCTACCCACTTCCATTCTAGTAGGGCCTGAAGAATAGTATTTCCCCCTCATAGGGATTGGCCTGGAGATTTTTCCTCCAGGTTTATGATAAGGAAAAATGCAATAAAATTATACTGATGCTGCTGTCCCCTAATCTACAAAAGTAATCAGTCTTTTGTTTATATAGCCATTTGATAAAGCTATCATAGCCCATGAGACATTTTAATTTGGCCTAAAACTAACTGTTAAAAATTTAGCTATTTTTTTTTTTTACCCCTTCTGATAATCGTATTCAAATCCTAGGCCTTTTATCCCTTCCTTTACTCTATCTTATTACTATGGGTATCATGAAGAAAAGTTTGCACATAATGCTGGTTAATTAAAAAAAAAAAAAAGAAGTGTTTTAATAATTTGAGTTGGCTAATTGGCTAGTGCCAAATTATCTTCACTAAGTGTCCTGTTACACCCTTGCTATAAACTTCAGCCCCCACTAAGGTATGTGCAGAGACACCTACCTGTATAACTGTCACCAGCATTTGAGTCTGTCTGAGTCTCCATAACAGCTGAATAACAGCTGTTATCAGCTCATGGATAACAGCTCATCAGCTGTCGAATGAGCAAGGGATCCTCTGATACAGCGATGAACATTGTGGGGAAGGAGTGAATGAGAGGAATCTTGATTCTGAATGATTGAAAATGGAGTTTGTTAGTGGTGGTGGTAGGAGAGGTGGGGGTGATGATAAAGGAATTTGAAAGATTTATTTTCTCCATCCTCACCATTTTTAGGGATTTTGGTGAAAATGATATCTACTATGGGATAGAAAGTACACCTATTTCTTCATCGGAGAATCACCTCTGTTCTTGGACAGAAAAGTGGATCATTCTTAGACCATGTTTATGTTATGGATCTGGTTTTGAAAGACATGCACAGTATTGTAAACCTTTCCTTGCTGTTTTGGGAGGAGAATCAGGGAAGAAAAGACTGAAGGAAATCTCCACTTTCTCTACCTGGTGGGATCTCCAGGGAGGGTGGAGGCTGGGCAGTGACATTTTGATCTCAAAAATTACAGCTTGCTTTTTTGTTCTTCACATGAGGACACGAAATGAGTAAAAACAAATCAACAAAAGTGACTTTGGTTTTCACTGGGAGGAAATTTATTATTTCAAATGTTTTATAATGAAAAATCCAGCTTCACTCTTTTGTATTGTCTGCCCTAAATCTCTCCTTTCTAGACTTTCCAAGTAAAGGGTACAGCTTTTAGCCTTTCATCACCAGCCATGGAAGAGAATCCACCCTAAGGGACATGATTCCTATGGGGAGGAAAATGAATGACAGACAAGAGCTTCTGTACCCAGAGTAAATCCCATCTGTAACATATCCAAGCCTGACCCCTGACCCTTGAAAAGGGAAATGGGCTTTTAATAGAGCCCACACATAGAATAATGAGAGGGCTAATGTAAGCTCAAGACCAATGAAAGAAAATCAAAATTTAGGAAACCTAAGTTCTTCCCATTGCTTAAAACTTAAGAAAGAAACTTTTTCTCATCTTGAAGAGTAGAAAGACATTGACACCTTGTCTTTATGAATCACAGACAGAAGTCCTCATATTATAAAATGGTAATTTACAATCAGAACTTATCTTCGACGTTTCTATCTTTTCAGTTCAGTTCAGTTCAGTCGCTCAGTCGTGTCTGACTCCTTGCGACACCATGAATCGCAGCACGCCAGGCCTCCCTGTCCATCACAAACTCCAGGAGTTCACTGAGACTCACGTCCATCGAGTCAGTGATGCCATCCAGCCATCTCATCCTCTGTCACCCCCTTCTCCTCCTGCCCTCAATCCCTCCCAGCAACAGAGTCTTTTCCAATGAGTCAACTTTTTGCATGAGGTGGCCAAAGTACTGGAGTTTCAGCTTTAGTATCATTCCTTCCAAAGAAATCCCAGGGCTGATCTCCTTCAGAATGGACTGGTTGGATCTCCTTGCAGTCCAAGGGACTCTCAAGAGTCTTCTCCAGCACCACAGTTCAAAACCATCAATTCTTCAGCGCTCAGCCTTCTTCACAGTCCAACTCTAACATCCATACATGACCACAGGAAAAACCATAGCCTTTCTATCTTTTAGCTTTACCCTAAAACGGGAACAGTAGGATTCCCCTATCCATGTAGGGACTCTAACTTGGGTGAGGTTTAATATTAGACTAGTGGTGTATGCATAGAAGAACTTCAAGATCAAGAATAAAGTGTGCTGGTGACCTAAATGGAAAGGAAATCCAAAGAAGAAAGGATCCACATATACATATAGCAGTAAAGAGTCCATCTGCCATGCAGGAGACACAGGTTCAATCCTTGGGTTGGAGATATCTCCTGGAGAGGGAAATGACAGCCCACTCCAGTATTCTTGTGTGAGAAATCCCATGGACAGAGGAACCTGTCCTCTGTCCACCTGACTTACATTTCATGTGTTCACAAAGAGTTGGACATGACTTAGTGACTAAACAACAATAGCTGATTCACTTTGCTGAATGGTAGAAACTAACACAACATTGTAAACTAAATATACTCTAATAAAATTAATGAAAAAAAGAGTCAAGTGTGCTCTAGTCCTTTATTCTGGATTTTCATATTGACACATTTCTTTTCCTTAAAGCAACAGTTATTATGGTCTATAAAATTAAAGAACTAAAACATGCTCCACAACAATCATGACATTTGAAAAAATAGGACACAAAGAAAAAAAAATCTCTCCAAGGAAATCTTCCTGAGAGCTCATCTTGAATATAAAAGTGTTACAACCCAAGGTACCTACAGAGGGTAGAGTGCAGTGTGGAGGCAGAAGAAGCAGTGGGAGGGAACCATTCTGTTCTTGGCGCTGGAGTTGGTCAGGCAGACCCTGGGGTTTTTTTCGTCTTTGAATAGAGGACAGGGAATATCGTTTCCATGGTCCAGGAAGAGTTGTGACCCAGGGAATAAGAGAGAATATATTCCGTTTCCCACTTCCCTTCTATGTTGGCAAAACTGCACGAATTTCAGCAACACACTGGGTTTCTGAAGGTGAAAGTCATGTGGAACACTGATTGAACTGAACTCAGACCTGGAAAACTAGGAAGTACTATAGCTCCCTTGAGTATATAGACTTATTTCTGAAGTTATTACATTAATATGTAAATGATGTATAATATAAAAGATATCTTTTAGCCTAAAAGTGCAACATATACATTTATTTCTTTTTATTATCTTTCTAAAATGAAAGGATTTTCTGTGACAAAGATAAGATTGTTGTAAATATATAACTATATATACATATAACTAAAGATAGTTATATGTTATTTATATAGAGAGAGGAGAAATGTTTTGCCAATGAGATATTTAGTGAGGTTCAAGTTAACTCTCTGTGTACCATTCCTTCTAACTTTCCCTTGGCTTCTCTACTACCAGACGCATGAGATATCTCATGATTACATAGAAATCGTTTCCCTACAGTTCTTGCCTCACCATTCTCAGAATGATTCCCTAAAGTCTCCTGTGATGGACCAACATCTGGCCTCTGACCTGTGAACAGAAACCTGAACTCCTTAATGTGATTTCTGCTTACATTATTCATTGGGCAACCCTAATCCTTAAGTATTGCATTATCTGTGTAGGAGACCCACTTATATCCCTTGTTATGTTTAGTGCATTTTAAATAGTCTCTTTTCTTCATTTTGTCTTTTATTATATAGCTAATTTTACTTTGTTTTCTTTTGCAATTACTCTCTGTCCTAAATCATATGACTCTAATGGTCTTGAGGATTAAGTCTTACAACCTTCTATGGTCTGATGGGCTTCTCTCTACTTTCCCAGTTTCCTGAGATATGCATGATGCGTTTCACAAATGGAGAAGAGAGAAAGTCAATGTCTGTGTTAGTTACTTTTTTTTTTTTCCAGCCTCAAACTCCAGAATCTATAAAAAGAGCCCAGAAGAAAATTCTGTGCAAAGAGTCACTTCTAAGAATACCAGGATAAAAATTGGATGAAAGAAAGTTGTATGAAGAAAAGGATAAGTGAGAGGAGGAAGTGTTGAAGAAAATTTCAAGTCATGGGGGAGCTAGAAATTCTAGTTTGGACAGGTGGTGAGGAGATGGAAGTCCCTCCAGTGTATCTTGCCCTTAGGGTGGGGAAAAATGATACAACCCAGGAGGGAATGGCCCCTAAGAAGCCCAGTGACTGAGAAAAACCAATGGGACAGGTTGGTGTGGAGACCCACCTATTACCATGTTGATGAGACTGTTGGATGATTACTTATAGACTTTCCAAAGGCATCTGTCAGCTGAAATAGCTGTTGTTAGGAATGCTTGAAAGGTTCAGAGAACACTCCAGTAGCTATGAGAGCATGTAGGACCCAGATCTTGGCTTCTAAATATTATTCTCCACTGAAAGAATACAGGGCTCCTTTGAGACATGGCTAACTCAGAGTCTGGAACAGAAAAAGTGCAATGAGAACATGGAACATTTCTTGTGCCAAAATGCAGGGAAGTGCTCAGAGGAGGGGGGCAAGTGCAAAGGACATAGGAGGAAGCTTGAAGGGGCTTCCACTGGCCAAATCTGGGACATTTCAAGCATCATAGTGTATACTTCATAGTAATGGAGTATAGCCCAAAGAATAAAATAAAAATCCTTGAGTCTATACTAACATAAGTAAATGAATAAACAAATAAGAGGCGGAGAAGAAATTTTTCTTCCTTATAGTAGAATTCCAATTAACAAAGTCAAAAAGATGATGGAGTTAGAAAAATCACCTCTTGGCAGCCACTACAATGATAATTGTTTCAGGCAAAAATCAACAATGACTCCTAAAACCAGAGGGTATGATGAAGTATCTCCTCATGATACACTTACTAATTTCAAAGAAAGTAGTGTGTTCACAGTGGAGAAAACTGACATACACCATTTTTAAAAGGGTGTTTTATTTATTTGTTTTATTTTTGGCTGTGCTGGGTCTCTTGCTGTGTAGGCTTTTCTCTAGTTTTGGCCAGTGGGGGCTACTCTCCAGTTGCAAATCACAGGCTTCTCGCTGTGGTGGCTTCTCTTGATGCGGAGTATAGGCTTTAGGGTAAGAGGGCTTCAGTAGTTATGGCTTGTGGTCTCAGCAGTTGCAGTTTCTGGGTTCTAGAGCACAGGCTCAGTAGTTGAGACACACAGGCTCAGTTGCCCTGAGGCATGTGTGATCTTCCTAACCCAAGGATCAAACCCGTGTCTCCAGGATTGGCAGGTGGATTCCTACCCACTGTGCTACCAGGGAAGCCCCTGCATAAATCATCTTAGACATGGGACACATCGACATTGTGTGCCACCTGAGGCCATAACATGTCTATAATGTTCTTGACAAAAGTACTTACTCTGAACCTAATCATCAGGGAATATCAGACAAACCCAATTAAGGAACAGTCTACAAAATAAGTAGCTTGAAATCTTCAAGCTATCAAAATTATGAACTACAAAAAAGAATGAATGGTTCTAGATTAAAGAAGATCGAAGAGATATGACAACCAACTGTAACTGGTGATCCTGGATTTACTTCTGGACTATTTAAAGTGAATTAATGGGACAATTGGCAAACTCTGTTCAAGATCTGTCTACAATCAGGTAACAACACTAGTATTATTAATAATGGTAATGGTATTGCATCCATGTCAATTTCTTGATTTTGATGATTGCACTGTGATTATGTATGAAAATGGCCTTCCTTGGTAGCTCAGATGGTAAAGAATGCCTGCAATTCAGGAAACCCAGTTTCGACCCCTGGGTTGGGAAGATCCTCTGGAGAAGGGAATGGCAACCCACTCCAGTTTTCTTGCCTGAAGAATTCCATGGACAGAGAAGCCTGGCAGGTTATACAGTCCCTGGCATTGCCAAAAGTCAGACATGACTGAAGTGATTAACACTTTATGCATGAAAATATCCTTATTTTTGGGAAATACAACTGAAGTATTTAAAGGTAAAGTGACATTTAAAACTTAGTTGCAAGTGTTTCAAAAGATAAATATTATATCAATGGATATAAGAGAATGTAAAGCAAATGTGATAAAATAATAATATTTGAGGAATCTTGGTGTTGTACAATGGGAAGTCTTTGTCTCGTTTTAAGAACTTCTCTCCCTGGAAGTATGAAATTATTTCAAAACTGTTACTCTGTAAAGGCCTTAGGGGCTTCCCTGGTAGCTCAGCTGATCAAGAATCTGCCTGCAATGCAGGAGACCCTGGTTTGATTCCTGGGTTGGGAAGATCCCCTGGAGAAAGGATAGGCTACCCACTCCAGTATTCTTGGGCTTCCCTGGTGGCTCAGATGGTAAAGAAACTGCCTGTGATTCAGGAGACCTGGGTTCGATCCCTGGGTTGGGAAGATCCCCTGGAGGAGGGCATGGCAACACACTCCAGTATTGTTGCCTGGAGAATCCCCATGGACAGAGGAGCCAGGTGGGCTACAGTCCTTGGGGTCGCAAACAGTCAGACACAACTGAGTGACTAAACACAGCACAGCACAACAATAAAGGCCTTAGAGAGGCATTTAAAAGTGTCAGTTCTGAAGTCATAGGTAATGTGGCTTTTTAAAAAATTTTATTTTTAATTAGAGGATACTTACAATATTGTGATGGTTTCTGTCATACATCAACATGATTTGGCCACAGGTATACATATGTTCTTCCCCTCTCGAACCCTCTTCCTACCTCCCTCTGTCCCCATCCCTCCAGGTTGTCATTGAGCATTGGCTTTGGGTTCCTTGTGTTATACATCCAACTCTCATGGCCATCTATTTTACATATGTTTATATATATGTTTCAATGCTATTCTCTTAAGTCATCCCACAGTCTTCTTTCCCTACTGTTTCCAAAAGTCTGTTCTCTGTGTCTGGATCTCCTTTGCTGCCCTGAAAGTAGGATCCTCATTACTATCTTTCTAGATTCCATATATATGCATTAATGTATATTTGTCTTTCTCTTTCTGACTTACTTCATTCTGTATAATAGCTTTATATAATGTTGGGCTAGAGATTCCAGGGAAAAAAGGAGACAAGTTTAGAATGTAAAGACAGGGTTTCTGGACTCTAGGGAAGATTACATTTCTTTTATAATAAAAAACTGAATGATTAAAAAAATAGGACAAAATATATTCTGCAAGCGTGAAGACAACAAAAATGTCAGGTTTAACAATGAGAATTGTGGATGAAACTGATTTTAAAATGCAAATACAGTTTGAAAGCATATATTTATTACAAATGTGCTCTAATAATAATGTTCAGAGGCACCCGTCTCCTTACTGTCATTAGTATGATGTCTGGGGTCTGTCAAGTCAGAGAAAGATGAGAAATTTGAAGAATTCAATCAGATGCTACTTAAATATCTATAAGATTTCTGTGGGAGCCCACAGGAAAATATGAAAAGTGTTCAGAATGAAACCAGGCAGTAAATGGATTAGTGAAATCTAATCAAGTGCTGAAACAATTTTGGTGGGGATTTGCAGACTCAAATCAGATTGAAGAAATAGAAAATGTGTAACTTGAATTCAGGGGGCCATGGAGCTGACCTATTTGGAGGGCATGGGCTCAGAATTCCTCTTGGCAGAGAGGCTCTATGAAAGAGGTCCCTTTGTCCTTCAGTGGCCTGTGGAAATTCAGTTCTGGCCAAAGCCTTTGTCCAAAAAGCAACCTCAGTACACTCAGACTGTCACTGCAATTCACTTAAGATGACATACTCTAACTCCATTTCTTTGTGTGTATACAAAATTCATTTCACCCAAGGGAAACATAATCTTAGAGATAATGTGTGCATGTGTGGGCTTCCCTATGGCTCAGTAGGTAAAAAATCCGCCTGCAATGCTGGGATGCAGGAGACTCAGGTTTGATCTAAAATCATAATAGTAATATTTTTCTGCTAATTAAGCTAGACTAGGTGCACATTTAGATTTAAAGAAAATTGAATACATTATACACATCAGCCTTGTGATTCTTATTTAAAATATATAATTCAGTAGCTGATTTAAACTTATGATTTTAAGTTAAATGAATTAAATATTTTACTAAGTTTGTAAGTATTATTGACTAACAGAGCTTAGAATTCCCTGTATTTTAAATTTGACATATTGAATTTTGCTAAATTTTTAAGGGCTTTGAATGTTTTCCTTATGGTGGCATTCAAAAGGTGCTTTTAAAACATGCAATTATATAAAATATGTAAATGTAGTAAAATGTTTGTGTGTTAGTTGCTCAGTTGTGTCTGACTCTTTGCAACCCCATGGACTGAGCCCGCCAGGCTTCTCTACCATGGGATTCTCCAGGCGAGAATACTGGGGTGGGTAGCCATTTTCTTCTCCAGGGGATCTTTCTGATCTAGGGATTGAACACTGATCTCCCACATTGCAGGCAGATTCTTTACCATCTGAGCCACCAGGGAAGCCCAGTAAAATGTTTAAGAGATCTTAAATTTATGACAGAAACTAAACATACTGAGCTGATCAAAGATTAATCAAATATTTGATTTGACTTCTCGGGAGTGACTATTGAAATTAACAATTTCATTTTTTAAATTTATTTTTTCTAGTTTTATTGAGATATAATTGACACATTATACTAGTTTAAGATGTACACCGTATGGTTTGATGCATGTATATGTTGCAAAATGACTACCACAAACTGTTTACTAGCTGCCATCATCTCACATAGTCACATTTTTTTTTCTTGTAGTGAGAACTTTTAAGATCTATTCTGATGGCAATGTTCAAATACACAGTGAAGAATTGTTGGCTGTAGTCAGCATGCTGTTAATTTTATCCCCAGAATTAATTTATTGTATCGCTGGGAGTTTGCACCTTTTGGCCACCTTCACCCATTCATCTACCCTCCATCCCTGCCTCTGACAATCACCAATCTGATCTCTGTTTCTATGAATTTAGTTTTTTTAGATTCTGCATGTAAGTGAGGTCATGGAGTGTTTGTTTTTCTTTGAATTATTTCATTGAGCAAAATGTCTTCGAGGTCCATCCATTTATAAATAGAATAAAACATAAAAACTGAAATTAAAAGCTCAAAATTATGTTTCTGACTTGGTTACTTTAATAAACTGAATAATAATTAAGAAAAAAAAAATCCTGAGTTGTTGAAGTAGCAACTCAGAAAAACCACATTGACACCTATAATAAATCTCATGCATACAAATTTAAGGACATTTATCTTTGAAATGGAAAGTGAATTTATAAATAAAACATTAACAACAGTGAACTAAAATGCCCATTAAGATATTTAAAGATGTATAATGTATACCAAATGTTCAAATGAAATTTGTTATTGGTGAAATAAGCTATAAACACATGGAAAATGTACATAAATACCTCTTTGCTTCTCCAAACCTAGATTTTATCCCTAAGTTGTCATGTCATTGAAAATGAAAAGGAATAAATAAGACTAGAAACCAGATGTAATATGCTTCATTATCATTCATAAATGTGGAATTCTGGCATAGATAAACTATATGGAAATCAAGAAAATGGATGCCAGGTAAGTCCAAAGTCGATATCAAAATAATATAGAACATCTGGGGAAAAGTTATTTTTTTTCAATGAGGTCAGTACTTTTATATGAAGTAACAAAATGTAGGCTCAAGGTGAAACTTACATACTATTGAGGGTGCACTTTATTTATTTAGCCACAAGGCTTATGGAATTTCAGTTCCCTGACCTGATTGAACCCAGGCCACAGCAGTGAAAGCCCAAAATCTTAACCACTAGGCCATCAGGGAGAAGGAAATGGCAACCCACTCCAGTGTTCTTGCCTGGAGAATCCCAGGGACGGGGGAGCCTGGTGGGCTGCCGTCTATGGGGTTGCACAGAGTCGGACACGACTGAAGCGACTTAGCAGCAGCAGCAGGCCATCAGGGAACTCTCAAGTGTATACTTTAAAAAGGAAAACAAAAAAGGATTTAAATCAAAGGATTGTAGTAACAACAATTGCATAAGTCTTACTCTAAAATCAGGACAGAAATAAATTCCTTTAAAAAGAATACAAAATAGATGATTGTACTAGTTAGGAGGTTGTTCTCGTTCAGTTGCTCAGGCGTGTCCAACTCTGCAACACCATGGACTGCAGCACGCCAGGCTTCCCTGTCCTCCACTGTCTCACAGAGCTTGCTCATACTCATGTCCATTGAGTCAGTAATGCCATCCAACCATCTCATCCTCTGCCTCCCATTCTCCTCCTGCCCTCAATCTTTCCCAGCATCAGGTCTTTTCTAATGAGTTGGCTCTTTGCATCAGGGGGCTGAAGTATTGGAGCTTCAGCTTCAACATCAGTCCTTCCAATGAATATAGTTAGGAGGTAGATTAAGTTCATGTAAAAGAGACCCCAAGTTACAGTGGATTGAACCATTTATGCTATTTTTTGATTGATATACAATCCCAAGGGAGGGGGGCCAGGGCTGCTACAGGAGCGCTGCTCTGTGAGATTCTCCAGAGAACCAAGCTCCCTCTGCTGCTTCTCTGTCTGTGAACGTTGCTCTCAGCCACATGGTCTGAGTTATCTTGCCACCAAATCTATAGTCTAAGCTTCAGGTCAGAGGAGGACAGAAAGAGATGGTCCTCTTAAGGGTACAATCTAGAAGTGGTGTGGTGCACAGCACTTATATTCACATCCCATAGCCAGAACTCGGTGACATGGCGCTACCAAACTGGATGAGAGGCTGGGAAATGTCGTCTTTATTCTAGTGACCGAGTGAGCCCAGCTGGAATTCTATGGCCCTGGGAGAGGGGAAGAACGGATTGTTGTTGTTTAGTTGCCAAATCATGTCTGACTCTTTGCAACCCCGTGGACTGTAGCCTGCCAGACTCCTCTGTCCATGGGATTCTCCAGGCAAGAATACTGGAGTGGGTTGCCATTTCCTTCTCCAGGGGATCTTCCCAATCCAGGGATCAAACCCACGTCTCCTGCGTTGGCAAGTGGATTCTTTACCATTGAGCTACCGGGGAATAATGGATATTGGGGAACAATTAGCTGTATCTGTGACAGTGAACAACCTGAGATTGAAAAAGGAAGAACAAATACACCCAAAGAGAGAAAGTCCTTTGTCCGTTCGCATCACCACCGCTGGGCTTTGAGGTTCGTGTTGCCGCGTTTCCCTGATGGTGCCTGAGAGTGGGGATGGGGATGCAAAAGGGATTTCTCAAGATATTTTGATCATGCACAGATTCTTAGAGACAGATCTGGCTTGTGATTAGATTAACCAGTGTTACCAATATTGAGGGTTATTTATAGAAATTTAAAACCATTTCTGTCTAGGGGAAAGTCTGATTTTTTGAGAGGAAAACTGCCTGTATGTAAGATAGAGTTCAACTCTATGCTGTCAGATTGGAGGGTGGTTTGGAGGAAGGGAGGAGAGGAAGAAGTAGTGGATGGTGAATTTTATTTGATTAGGACCTTCTGAAGGAGAGTAATAGGGAATAAGAATGTTTCAGTACTAAAAGAATCTTTCCTCTGAGAGCGAGGGAAGAGGATTGTTTGGAACAGTAAAAACAGCAAACATTTAATGCGTTTTAGGAACTGTTTAGAAGCTTCGTGTGAATGCACTTGATTCTTACAATGACTGTGAATTAAGTACCATTATTATTAGCATTTTGCAAAGAGGATAAATGGGGCATCAAGTTATTAATCAAGGACATACACATGGTTGAAACTAAAATTTGAACCTAAGCATTTTGGTTTCAGTATCTGTGCACGTACCTGCTTTACTGCATTACTCAGCAACCTTTTTTATTTTTATCTGTTAATTTTATATTGGGGTATAGCTGATAAACAATGTTGTGACAGTTTCAGGTGAAGAGTGAAGGGACTCAGCTATACATATACATGGATTCATTCTCCCCCAAACTCCCCTCCCATCTGGGCTGCCAGAAAAACATTAAGCAGAACTCTCTGTGCTATATAGTAGGACCTTGTTCATTATCTATTTTAAATATAGCAGTATATGTATGTCCATCCCATGCTCCCTAACTAACCCTTCCCCCCACCCTTCCCTGCAGGCAACCATGAGTTCTATCTCTGTAAGTCTGTTTCTATTTTGTAAATAATTTCATGTGTATCATTTCTTTTTAGATTCTGCACATAAGGTTTGTCATATGATATTTCTCCTTTTCTGTCTGACTTACTTCACTCAGTACGATGATCTCTAAAACCATCCATGTTTCAGCAACCTTTTTTAAAGAAAGGAAATCGTCTCATGTTTGTCCCAGTTCAGACTGTGCATAGTTCAATGTTGGGAAACATGGCTGTCGTGCTGAAAGCCTAGGCTAGGATAAAAACTAGATTGTGAGTTAACAGGAGGTGGGGTGTGAGAGTGAAGGAGTTCAGGGAAAAACAACCTTCAAGAAGATAAATTGTCTTTCATGAAGCAAGGAGCATCACACCAGGGTTCACAGACCTGGCCAATATCCCTGGATATTCTGGTCATTTTCTATTTCGTTAACTCGGGCAGTGCACTTAGCCTAGTGCTAGAAAATTTTCCTTTTGTAAACTTCTCTGTGCCTCAGTCTTTGCATCTATGAACTGGAAATACTTCCTATCCCCACAGGCATATTGTAATAGAAATAATTGCTGGAAAGTCTTTGGAGATTTTGATCATAGCATTTAAAGCAGTCATTCCAAGTAGTCACAGTAGTTCTATAAAGAATGGATGACTCAAACAAGCACACAAGTGTCTGATAAATGCCAGAGGTCCTGGCAAAAGGATAGGGCAGTGAAGAAGAGATGAATGGAGAACTATAGAAAGATATAGTTTTAACTACAGGGACACCTGGTTGTTTAGTGATGGAGTAATAAGGCTTAGAATGTGAGTGCTGCCTTCAAACTTTTCAAACACATGATCAAGATGGGTGATAATTTACTGGCCTTCTTCATAAGAGAACAAACATGAAGCTACCACAACCCCTACCCAGGAGGACTCTGAATGTGATAGTACCAATCCAAATTCTCTGGATTTCTTGATTCTGTTAGCACAGAAATATTTGGGAGGTGCTGGGTTTTGGGGTTGAGGCTGTTGTCCATTTTTTAGGGCAGTTTTCCTCTGTGCATATCTAACTAATATGTGTAGAAGGTAACATCACCAAGCGGTGAGCAGGAATGTTTGGGATCATTCAGCTTTGACTTGATTTCTGGTCCCTCCCATCAGCTAAGTGACCTTGAATAAATGACTCATCCTGTCTACACTTCCCTGACTATAAAATGAAAATAAGAGGCCCTACCTCTTTAGATTGTTGGGAGGGTTATGAGTGTGCATGCTCAGTTGTGTCTGACTTTTTCCTACCCCATGGACTATAGCCTGCCAGGCTCCTCTGTCCATGGGGGATTCTCCAGGCAAGAATACTGGAGCGGGTTGCCATTTCCTCCTTCAGGAGATCTTCCCAACCCAGGAATCGAACCTATGTCCCCTGTGTTGGCAGGCAGATACTTTACCACTGAGCCACCTGGGACGTCCCTGAGAGGGTTACAGGAACATGTAAAGTGTTTAACATTGTGATGGAGTGCTAAAATCATGTTAGCTATTATTTTTAATACTATAACTTGCTGCAGAAGACTCTTGAGAGTCCTTTGGACAGCAAGGAGATCAAAACGGTCAATTCTAAAGAAAATCAACCCTGAATATTCATTGGAAGGACTGATATTGAAGCTCCAACACTTTGGCTACCTGATGTGAAGAGCCAACTCATTGGAAAACACCTTGATGCTGGGAAAGATTGAGGGCAAGAGGAGAAGGGGGTGACAGAGGATGAGATGGTTCGATGGCATCACTGACTCAATGGACATGAGCTGAGCAAACTCCAGGAGATAGTGAAGGACAGGGAAACCTGGTTTGATGCAGTTTACGGGGTCACAAAGAATCTGATATGACTAAACATGTGTCGTGAATGCTAACAACAACTCTTAGGAGAACAACACTCTTAAGAGACCACTCAGCAAGGGGCTACACAGAGCTTGTGGTAATACCAGCTGTACCCATGTGTCTTCCATGAGCATCTACAAAAGATATGATTGATTACCCAAACTGTGGCAAAGTCTCTGTGTCTACGGCAAGACCTGGGGATAGGAATGTGAATTAGCCAAAGCAATCTATAACAATTTTGAAGTTCCTGGCACATGTTGGAGCTACAGAGTATCTTGATGCTTATGAGAAAATCTTGCAACTGTTCTGCTATAATTATATGTAAATCCGAGACTTGGCACTGGCACAATTCCGTTTAGCAAATGTGTCTAAATAAATTGATCTGCCTTGTCTAAGACAGCATGGATATCTCCAACCATTAGTGTTTTTCTGCCACTGGGTTGATTTTTGTCTAGCCTGGTGTAATTCCAGGCAGCAGGCCATTGTCCCAAATGCATTTCTGATTGATTTTCTGCCTAACAACTGACAACTTAACTTTTCAGCAGGAGGTCTGAGCTCAGGCCTCCTTTTTAATGCTTCAGAATGTAATATGATCCTGATGGATGGTTCTGAAGAACAACTGGCTTTTGTGATGGAAAAGAAAGTATAAGACTTGGTTCCCAAACACACACTGACTTCTTCCATATGGACTACATTACTGTAAATTAGAGAAGAGTGGGGGTGGGGAAGAGGATGGTTGCTTTTATGGGAAAGGTCAAGATTTAATTCTATCATTATCTTCTTGCTTATAATTTAAAGTCCTGTGCTCCCACTTGAAGTCATTGATTTATGAAAGTGCTGGGTGAAGGTGTTTGTGTAATATACTTGACTCCTTATAACTTTGCAAAAGGCATTTAGAATCCCATTTTAAAAACCTGATTCTAAGTAGGTATCAACAGTCATAAATTGTTTAGTGGTTAGTTTTGGTGCTTTATGATACAGCTTGTATTTTGTCTGAAGTAGATGTGATTCTAGAGACTTGATTCTAATTAATCAGGCTACGGTTGGCTCTTGAGGGTTTCTCCAACCAGCAGTTGCATTTGATATTTGCATCCAAGTCATTCCTGCAGGATGGAAGCTTCTTGGACAAACCTCCAAGTCAATCAAAAGGATTACCGGGGTATTAATCCCAAATATTAAATCCCCAGCTGTTGGTAAACATATATGAGCTATGCTTCTAAATTATCACAGTCGAGTGACTCTTGAGTTTAAAGTTCCTTTTAAGTGGCAGATGGAATTCCAATTGGTTTAACTACTTTTAAGGCTACAGGAGTCTGGGTTCTATTTAGGTGGTCAACCTAGAAAACTCTAATGGTAAATTCATATTAATCAGTACCAATGGATATACAACGGGTTCAATCCCTGGGTTAGGAAGATATCCTGCAGAAGGAAGTGGCAACCCACTCCGCTATTCTTGCCTGTGAAATCCCGTGGACAGAAGAGCCTGGTGGGCTACAGTCTATGGGGTTGCAAAGGAGTCAGACATGACTTGGCGACTAAACAACAACAAAGGAGAAACATACCAAAACCCGACGTTCCGTTTTCCATGCCTTTGTTCATGCTGCTTCTCAGTCCAGACAGTTTTCCTCCATTCTCATCTCATATCTCAATCCTTCCAAATTCACTTCATAATTCACTGTGAAGTCCTGGTTACTTTGTCCCTATGACGTCTTCTGTTTTTCACCAGCTAATACATTTGTGGTCTGCACCATCCAACTCAGTTTATAATTATATTATGTTTCATGTGTCTCTCTTATTAATATTTGTACATTGGGTCTTCTCTCAACTGCAGTTCCTTGATGGCAGGGATGTTATTTCATACCATCCTTCTCTCCTTAAAAGTGTCCAGCTCAGTGACAAACATCCACAAACCAAGCATTTATATACAATTTAAAACATAACTATTGGGACTTCCTGGCACTCCAGTGGTTAGGACTCCATGCTTCCAATGCAAGAGGCATGGCTTCCATCAAGGGTCAGGGAACTAAGATCCTGCATGCCACTCAGTACAGCCAAAAAAGAACAAAAAAACACCTCCGAACTATAATTATTGAAAACTTCTGCAAAATGTCAAAAACTTGAGAGTTTTACATTTTAAGTGCTTATCAGTTGATGCCTTAATTGGAATTAACACTTCTGGGAGAAAGGATGGCACAAATAGGGCTATGCAGAAGGACAAGATGGGTTTCACCTGCCTTACATTGTTGTCTTTATTTCCCCGAATCTTTTAGAGCAGACACAGTAGATCAGTCAGAGAAAGCACCTCAGTAGATATTTCAACAGAGAGAATTTAACATAAGAAACTGTTTAAACAACTGTTGGACACTGGAAAAGCCAAAAGTGGATACTAGGGTATCACAGTAATGGCAGGAAGTACTTCCACCCACAGTCCTGGGTGAGCCAAGCAAAAAGATTATGGTGATGAGAACCTAGAAGCTAGGAGGAGAGTTCCCATAGAATTGCTAGCAGGGGCAAGGTGAGATGGTTCCGAGAATGACAAAAAGAGATACTGGAACCTGGGACCCACTGCCTTGCCAGGGCATAAAGCCTTTGCTGAGGGTGCTGACTAAATAGCAAGCAAACAGGGAAGAACAGGATCGGCTCCTCTTCCCTAGCCTTCCAGCCTCTGTTTAGTGCCCCCTCTTGATAAGAACCTATAGAAAGAGCTGGTAAAGGAAGAAAGTTTTCAGAACCCCAGCCACAGTAGAGGAACAGAGAAGACCGAGATGAGAGTTAATAGCTTTCTAACTGGCACAAACAGTAATAATACATATTTCTTTCCTATCTCATGGGAGGTTGAAGATAAAGGGCATAGAAACACACCTGAAGCACAGGTAGGAGACTGACAGGCTGTCCAGGTGTTTGCCAGAACTCAGAGGTGTGAGGAGGGGGCAGCAGTTCAGGGCCCTTTGCTGAGGGCCCAGCCTGCTCACACCCATCTTCAGAGGCAGGCCTGAGTGCCTTCCCTTCTGCCTTCTTTCTATCCCTCTAGAGACAGTGTCCTTCCATGGCTAATGTTTGGGGGTCTCATTGGCTTTAAGGGCTTCCCTGGTAGCTCAGATGGTAAAGAATCTGCCTACAATGCAGGATACCCAGGTTTGATCCCTAGGTCAGGAAGATGCCCTGGAGAAGGGAATGGCTTACCCATTCCAGTATTCTTGCCTAGGAAATCCCATGGACAGAGGAACCTGGTGAGCTATAGTCCACTGGGTCACCAAAGAGTCAGACATGATTGAGTGACTAAGTACATTGGCTTTAAAGAGTACATGAGCGGTCACCTCACTAATCTCCATGTTTGTGGAGCCTCCCCCATCTTCCCTAGAGAGAATATGATGGAAAACAAAATAGTGTAAGAATATGTCTTACACTAATCTAGAGGAGCTCTGGTTGATTAAATCAAATGTTAGCGTTCCCTGAAATTCAGCTCTGAAAGAACCCTATTAATAGCTACTCAGAATTGATTCCAACAGGAAACACACTCCGAGAAGTGTGATTATTCCTTCGTTATGATTTACCTACTTCATACAGATGGTGGCACCTTTATTAGAGGGAGGAGCTAATTTCACATTAAAATAAGGTCACAGTAAAGAGAACATCTGCTGTATTGTAAATGGGACTTCCCTGGTAGGCTCAGATGGTAAAGAATCTGTCCCCAAGCCAGGACACCAAGGTTTGATCCCTGAGTTGGAAGATCTCCTGGAGAAGAGAATGGCTACCCACTCGAGTATTCTTGCAGGGAGAATCCCATGGACAGAGGAGCCTGGTGGGCTATAGTACATGGGGTCACAAAGAGTCAGACATGACTGAGTGACTAATACTTCAATAAGAACTTTAACTTCAAATTGTGACTACCCAAATAAGATCAAATGTGCATCCAGGAGTTTCTGGATGGGAATTCTTCAAATAAACCGAAGTCTGGAGCTTCCATACTGTCACAGGGCCTGACACATGTGGTTTAGTTACTAAGTTGTGTTCTACCCTTGGGACTCTGTGGGTTGTAGCCTGCCAGGATCTTTTGTCCATAATGGGCTCTAAAATTAATCCACATTCACAGGTGCATCTCATCTTCCTGAGCACACTGCTGAACTGTGGGCCCTCTTCCAGGCAACAAGCTGTAAACTAAGCCACTTTCTCAAGGAATCTTCATGCAAATTTCTTCATAGGAGAAGCGGACTTCACTGTGAAAAACCACTCTGAATTTCTCTGTTTTCCAGGGTTGGAATTTTGGAGTAACGGTCTTCGATTAAATGGTTGCTGTGTATAAAAGACATTACTTTGCCAACAAAGGTCTGTCTAGTCAAAGCTATGGCCTTTCCAGTAGTCATGTATGGTTGTGAGAGCTGGACTATAAACAAAGCTGAGTGCCAAAAACTTGATGGTTATGAACTGTGGTGTTGGATAAGACTCTTGAGAGTCCCTTGGACTGCAGGGAGATCAAACCAGTCCATCCTAAAGGAAATCAGTCCTGTATATTCCTTGGAAGGACTAATGCTGAAGCTGAAACTCCAATACTTTGGCCACCTGATGTGAAGAACTGACTTATTGGAAAAGACCCTGATACTGGGAAAGACTGAAGGCAGGAGGAGAAGGGGACAAGAGAGGATTAGATGGTTGGATGGCATCACTGACTCAATGGACATGAATTTGAGCAAGCTCCAGGAGTTGGTGATGGACAGGGAGACCTGCTGCAGTCCATGGGGTCCTAAAGAGTTGGACACAAATGAATGACTGAACTGAACTGAACTGTGTATAAAGAGCTGTTTTAAATTCCTTCCTGGATCAGGTCATTCAGTTCTCACAACTCTAAGAGAAAATGTTTTTATTAGCTTCCATTTGGCAGCTAAGAAAACTTAAGCAGAGAAGGATTAAGCCAGGGGTCCCCAACCTCCAGCATCTAATGCCTGATGATCTGGGTGGAGCTGATATAATAATAATAGAAATAAAGTGCACAATAAATTTAACACATTTGGATCACCTGGAAACCATCCTCCTGACCCACTCCATGGAAAAATTGTCTTCCAATAAACCAGTCCCTGGTGCATAAAAGATTGGAGATCTCTGGATTAAGCAACATTTCCTAGGTCAGGCAGCTGGTGGCAGTGGAGTCAGGATTCAAGCCCAGGTAGGATGGCCTGAGAGTCCAGAGTCTTCTACACTATGCCCTGTGCCACACTGCCTCCTGGGGCCACCAGGTTCCTATTGTTGGCAAAGAGGGAGCTATACCAATGGAGCTAGATGGGCAAAATTTACCTCTTAGTCATGGAGGAATGTCCAATGTGTCCACATTTCAGAACACACTGGTACTCTCCAAGGTTATTAGTGTCTCTAAGAAGGGAGAGGAGAAGGCAATGGCACCCCACTCCAGTACTCTTGCCTGGAAAATCCCATGGATGGAGGAGCCTGGTAGGCTGCAGTCCTTGGTGTCGCTAAGAGTCGGGGACGACTGAGAGACTTCATTTTCACTTTTCACTTTCATGCATTGGAGAAGTAAATGGCAACCCACTCCAGTATTCTTGCCTGGAGAATCCCAGAGACAGAGGAGCCTAGTGGGCTGCCGTCTATGGGGTCGCACAGAGTCGGACACGACTGAAGCGACTTAGCAGCAAGAAGGGAGAGGGGAAGAGAAATGGAACAATCAAGTACTTACTATGCAAGCAAGTCTGTGTTCAGCATTTTCACATATCCTACAAGTCAGATATTATCAGATGCATTTTTCAGATAACAGACTTGGGGGCTCAGAGACAGTAAGTAACTTGGCCAAATCACTGAGCCAGTAAGTGACAGAGCCGATGTGTGAGTCCATAGGTCTTGAACACTCATGTTCCAGCTGCTCTTAACACTTTGAGTTTCATTCAAGAATTGCTTAAACCTTCCACAGCAACCATACATCATATAATAAAGATCGTATAGAATAAGCAAGAGAAGGATCCTTTTCCTTCTTTCAGTTTTTAATTCAGCTTCTTATTCATATGAGCCCCACCACCTGTATCTGTCTCTGGCCTGAGCCCCCATCTCTCTGCCTGGATATGCTTCTTCTAATTGGAATCCACAGAGGTGATTCTTTTGCTGTACCTATTAACTTATGTTTAATTTACAACATTGCCCTATTAGAATTGTGAAGATTATTAACTTGGATTTTTAAATCAGATTTCCTGCAACTCTGCTCAAGGCAACCTTATTTTCCCAGTAGAACAATCATGTATTTTCAGTGAGTGGTCATAAATATCAAAGAGTTAGTTCCCAGCTAATTTAAAAGAATAAAGGATGAAACATCCTTCAAATTTCATTCTGATCTAATTTTGGTTGAATAAGCTGTTTGCAAAGGTCACATTTGAAAGCAATGTTATAAAGAGCCCTAAGGGGGATATTTACAGGTTTAGTTCTCTGTGTTTGTATGTGTGTGTATGTGTGTGTGTTTGTATGTGTGTGTTTGAATGCATTTCTGCATTTGTAAACAAAATGATAAAAAAGAAGAGCATTAAAATAACTGGAGAGAATAAAATGCCAAATTCATTTTTCATAGTAATAGATGGTGATCTTTGATTATCCCACCAATCACCTGAGGCCCTGGAAGCTTCTGAGGATTTCTGAATTACCAAAGAAAGAATAAAATCTCTCCACTTGGTTTTCTGTTCAGTTATGTTTTCTTATGTTTACAAGTTCTTCAAGTTAGAGATGATAGAAATTTTATAGATACAATTCAGTTCAGTTCAGTCACTCAGTCGTGTCCGACTCTTTGCGACCCCATGAGCCGCAGCACGCCAGGCCTCCCTGTCCATCACCAACTCCTGGAGTTTACCCAACTCATGTCCATTGAGTCAGTGGTGCCATCCAACCATCTCATCCTCTGTCAATCCCTTGTCCTCCTGATAACTTTCCTTCCAAGGACTAAGCGTCTTTTAATTTCATGGCTGCAGTCACCATCTGCAGTGATTTTGGAGCCCCCCAAAATAAAGTCAGCCACTGTTTCCACTGTTTTCCCATCTATTTGCCATGAAGTGATGGGACCGGATGCTATGATCTTCGTTTTCTGAATGTTGAGAAACTTCAACTTTTTCACTCTCCTTTTTCACTTTCATCAAGAGGCTTTTTAGTTCTGCTTCACTTTCTGCCATAAGGGTCATCTGCATATCTGAGGTTAGTGATATTTCTCCTGGCAATCTTGATTCCAGCTTGTGCTTCTTCCAGCCCAGTGTTTCTCATGATGTACTCTGCATATGACAATATACAGCCTTGACATACCCTTTTTCCTATTTGGAACCTGTTGGTTGTTCCATGTCCAATTCTAACTGTTGCTTTCTGACCTGCATACAAATTTCTCAAGAGGCAGATCAGGTGGTCTGGTATTCCCATCTCTTGAAGAATTTTCCACAGTTTATTGTGATCCACACAGTCAAAGGTGTTGGCATAGTCAATAAAGCAGAATTTGATGTTTTTTTAGAACTCTCTTGCCTTTTCCATGATCCAATGCATGTTGGCAGTTTGATCTCTGGTTCCTCTGCCTTTTCTAAAATTAGCTTGGACATCTGGAAGTTCACGGTTCATGTATTGTTGAAGCCTGGCTTGGAGAATTTTGAGCATTACTTTACTAGCATGTGAGATGAGTGCAATTGTGCGGTAGTTTGAACATTCTTTGGCATTGCCCTTCTTTGGGATTGGAATGAAAATTGACCTTTTCCAGTCCTGTGGCCACTGCTGAGTTTTCCAAATTTGCTGGCATATTGAGTGCAGTACTTTCACAGCATCAGCTTTCAGAATTTGAAATAGCTCAACTGGAATTCTATCACATCCACTAGCTTTGTTCATAGTGATGCTTCCTATGGCCCACTTGACTTCACCTTTTAGGATGTCTGGCTCTAGGTGAGGGATCACACCATCATGATTATCTGGGTCATGAAGATCTTTTTTGTACAATTCTTCTGTGTATTCTTGCTACCTCTTCTTAAGATCTTCTGCTTCTGTTAGGTCCATACCATTTCTGTCCTTCATTGAGCTCATCTTTGCATGAAATGTTCCCTTGGTATCTCTAATTTTCTTGAAGAGATCTCTAGTCTTTCCCATTCTGTTGTTTTCCTCTATTTCTTTGCACTGATCACTAAGAAAGGCTTTCTTATCTCTCCTTGCTATTCTTTGGAACCCTGCATTCAAATGGATATATTTTTCCTTTTCTTTTCGCTTCTCTTCTTTTCACAGCTATTTGTAAGGCCTCCTCAGACAGCCACTTTGCTTTTTTGCATTTTGTTTTTCTTGGGGATGATCTTGATCTCTTCTCCTGTACAGTGTCATGAACCTCCATCCATAGTTCATCAGGCACTCTGTGATGAAGAATAGATTCAGAATATTATTAATAAGTATATTTTAAAATCCAGGTGACCCCCATCCTATAACTTTTTTTTAATTAAATGAAGTTTACTAAACCATGATTGAGATAGTGTAATCTATCTTATATTTTAATATTCTTACTTATGTGTCTTTACCATATTGCCATGGAGCAGCTGTTATTAAGGCCAGTTTAACTGTTTCTCCTATTTATCTTTTTCCCATTCCACTGCTGCCTACCTGGTGCAAACACTTCTCTGTGAATACAGGTTCATATGTGTGTGTTTTAATTGAAAGTAAGCTTCTTCTTTTCCTTCCAACAAATGTTTAAAAATGTTTAGTAAGCAGCTACAGTTCTGCAGGGAGCTTTGTTTACATGGATGAATAAGACATTTGTTCTCTGAAAAAACAGTTATATTCTTACGGTGAAATGTTACTTGACAATAAAAAATAATAAAGTACTAAAAAAAAAGAAAGAAAGAAGAAAGAAAACAAGCTTCCTGCTGGCATATGTAGTTTCTTAGCTGGCATTAGAAAAAGGTGCCCCCCTCTGGATAAATTAGAAAAAGTGGTTCTCCTTCACTTCGTCTCTCGGCTGGGTCCCTTTCTGTAACACCTGTGCAACTCCGTGCATTTGACTATAAATTGTGACATATTTATAAGCCCTTAAAATTTATGCCTGAGTTAGTAGATGACCTCATAATTGGTCTTCTTGCCTTCAGCCTTTGCTTTCCCATTTGTTTCATAACTGCTTCATTATCCTTTATCTTCAAAGAGCTTCTGCTATCTCGTCTCCTCATCCATTACTTCAGTGTCTCTTTATGCCTCATCTGATGCTCAGAACCCTCCAGAGTCTGGCTCCGTGACTTCCTTTTGTGACTTTAACTCGCATTCTTCCTTGGTGGGGACCCTACTCTCTTGTTCAGTTGAATTCAGTTCAGTCACTCAGTTGTGTCCGACTCTTTGTGACCCCATGAATCGCAGGACGCCAGGCCTCCCTGTCCATCACCAACTCCCAGAGTTCACTCAGACTCATGTCCATCGAGTCCGTGATGCCATCGAGTCAGTGATGCCACTCTCTTGTTAGACTGGTTTAATTAGCATTTACTGAGCATACTTTGTCATATCATATTATGCTGCTGCTAAGTCACTTCAGTCATGTCCGACTCTGTGCAACCCCATAGATGGCAGCCCACCAGGCTCTGCTGTCCCTGGGATTCTCCAGGCAAGAACACTGGAGTGGGTTGCCATTTCCTTCTCCAATGCATGAAAGTGAAAGTGAAGTTACTCAGTCGTGTCTGACTCTTCGAGACCCCATGGACTGCAGCCTACCAGGCTCCTCCTTCCATGGGATTTTCCAGGCAAGAGTACTGGAGTGGGTTGCCATTGCCTTCTCCATATCATATCTACCCCTAAAAACCCATTCCTCTCATCTGGAAGCTTCCCCCCATTTCTGATGTCTAGCTTATTTCAAGAACAAAAGATGGGGCATCCTTCAAACTTAGGCAGTGCCCTGCATCCTGGCACCAAGTTTTCATCAACTTACTAAATTAATTTTCCTTGCAGCTAAGTATATATGTGATTCTGACAGTGTAAAAAATTCTTCTGAAACCAGCACATCCCTAAGTCAGTATCAAGGAAAGATCAAGAAATTTGCTTCCTGAGAACATGGTCAGGATGGTAAACAAGTCTCCTTTGGGAGGGATACCATGCTGAGAGGTGAATGAGAAATAAGGAGATAATTGTAGAAGAACTTGGTGATTTAGAAAAATTGGCTTTAAGTAAAAAATGGTGTTAACTTTTTAGGACCTTCAGGTATGTTGGTGAAAAATGCCAGTTTTAGAAATGAAACAGTGAAGACAAGAGAGATTCACTACTTCTAATCTGGTGCAGACCTTTGCATCCTTAATGAACCAGATGATTCATGTCAATGTATGGCAAAAACCACTACAATATTGTAAAGTAATCAGCCTCCAATTAAAATTAATTAATTACTTAAAAAAAGAAAGCCTACCTTGATTTCTCTTGCCCATGACGATGTATCCTTCCCCCAAGCACCACCATCACAGATTGTCTTGCATCACTCTGTAGATGATGCCAGCATTCTGCCACACATCTCCACCTAACCCAGAAGTCGCCTCTCCTATGCACCTATGGCTTCCTGCACCTCCCTGCCTGATGGTGTCCTCCTGCCTTGGTGCATCTCTGGTCCCTGTGCAGTGTAGGTTAGAGTGTTGGGAAATTAACATCTCAGGAGCTACCCTCAAGAAGCAGGAGATGGAGTTGACAAATACTGCATTTGCTCACCCTGAAGTGGGTTACTCGTATCGCATACAGTCTCTCAGAAGGTCCGCGGTAGCACTGACCCTGTAACCCACAGCGCTCACCTGCTCAAACTGCACATCTTACTTGATTTCCCACCCCGTCTTGCTGTTCCACTTTCTCCCACCCCTTCCTGGAATCATCTTCCAAATAAATCCTTTACGCCCAGATTATTGTTCCCGATAACTTCATTACTATTATGTCTCATTTCCTTCCTTCTTTCCTCCTTCCATGTTTTGTGTCCTTGAGGATGATTTCAGTCCAAACCACAACATACACCCCTCATATAGCACTGATGGTCATAGTAGCTAATAATGCTGAATTTGTTGATCAAATCAACACTGGAACGAAGAAAGCCTTGGTGGGTTTTTCTGAGAATTGATTCTAATGGAATTTTGAATATACAGAAATTTTATTTCTGAAGTACAGAATTTCCTCTTATACTACTTTCTAACAAAGGTTTTAAATATCAAGTGATTTGATAGATCTTTTTTTCATACCTGACTGCATCCTTTGCAGCCTGTTATCTGTATCATTTGGATGCAAGGACTGTTATTAACTCTCTTGCTGTTTGTATATTTCAGCCTGTCTCGGCCTCAGGCAGAAGCTGACAGTCAGAATTAATAGGGCCAAGGCATGGCGGGGGCTCCAGGTGGCTGACAGCCTGGAGATCCCTCAGACAGGGAGCCAACTTGCTCTCTCTTCTAGAACAGCATTATGCACAACACTACCATGATTTCCTGGCAGCATCTAGAAGATCTGATTAGAGGCACATCCAAGGCAGGTATTTTTCCATCTTATTTCAAGTCTATCTTTTCTGTCATGGCAGAGACTTGTCTAGGAGAGGGGCAGGGAGGACAGTAGCTTAATTGCCATTTTAGAATGCAGGCGGGCACAATATCAAGGCAAAGACTGGCTTCGAGCTATTCTCAATCTGTTCTTTTATGACTATTAGACTTTCAGGGCAATTAAAAAATTTGCATTTATATATGTTGTGTTCTTGTCACGGACCCTGATAAAAGGGTGAAATACACAGGATTCTGTTATTATTCCTTGGGTGAAGCCATGCCAATTAGTACTAATCAGTCTCCCTGAGGCAATCTAATAGTGAGTTTCATATCTTGCATTAGTTCAGTCTTGCGTACACTACAGTGTCATGGCCATCTACCATTTTTAGTGTGCTGGCGGTTCAGAGGTCTCAGATACGACACTGTACCCAAAACAGTGCTCATCTGAGTGTGCATTTCCTTTTTCTCTCCCCTCCACTCCCTTCCTTCCTCTTTTCTTCCCCTCTGCCTCTTTTTTATTTTTAAGCTTCTTTAAGGGGTCAGCTTCCTTACAAGAGGATTGGCGTCTTACTCCTAGGAATAAAATTTAAAATGTTTCTCATTGGTTTTGATTAGATTATTTCAACTAACCAGCACAATGATACTCACACATAGTTGGGTCTCAACAAATATCTGTCAAATAATTTGATCACATGAAGAATGGATCTTGGTAACCAAATATAAGATGAATATCTACAGGTACATAACTGTGCCTTCTATGATCACTTATCTTTTGAAGGCCATTGCTACCAGTGCATTTTGTGGGCTTCCCTGGTGCCTCAAACTGGTAAAGAATCCACCTGCAATGTGGGAAACCTGGGTTCAGTCCCTCTGTTGGGAAGATGCCCTGGAGAAGGGAAAGGCTACCCACTCCATTACTGTGGCCTGGAGAATTCCATGAACTGTATGTATAGTCCATGGGGTCACAACGAGTCAGACACGACTGAGTGACTTTCACTTTCACCATTGCATTTACCAGCAGAAATTGCAATGGTTAGTTACATCTGAATTTAGAAATCTGTGACATTCCATCTGAGTTTATGATCAGATAAGAAGGACCTAGAGCAGCAGTTTGTTTTTATGCCCTAAGAAAAAACTGTGCCTTAAATAGAAGGCAAGAAAGCTGTACTCTAGTTCTAGTTCTGACACTAAAAATCTATGATGTTTTTGCTACAGGGACCTTATTTGCAAAATGAGGAGATTAGCAGCAATGACCTGTGCTGTCTTCCATCAAAGAATCAATGACTTTATGATCTTCTGAAAGATTGAGGAGAGACAGGCTTTAAGAATTGCTCTTGTTTAAAATATCCAGTCTTCTGAAAACAGAAAGCAAGTTACTAACACTTGGTAACCAGCATAGTTCTCAGTTGTTCTTCCACTTGACAGGTGGGTCTTTCCAGACACCTGCTTTGAAAGAATGTGTTTTCTCCCCTTACACTGTTTGCTAATTGTATTGAATGGCTGGGCAGGAGAGAAGAGCGGAAACTTTGTTTCCTGAATCATTTCTTAAGGGAAAAGAGGAAATTAATTTATTCTCCTGTTTTGTTGTCAGGAACACATTTACTTAATCCCTTCATCACACAGTATGATTACTCATTCTTTTTTTCAGCTCTGGAGTTCTGCTTCAGATACTCAACTGGAGTTTCCAGATGGTGCCTTCTCTAAGGTACGGTGCTTCTTTCCATAAGCAATCTTTACTCTCCTTCCCGCCCACGTGCAATATGTTTCCTACATACTTGGCTTTCCAATTTTTTCTTTTACGTTTTAAAAATAATAGCTGATGGTTTTGATTTGTTCTTCAGCTGATGCTTGACACGTGTGAGTGGTGTTTTGTTCCTATATCCCAAGTGACATCACAGTCTCAGCGGAAATTTGCTTTAGAGGTTGATAGGGAATTCTTCCATCAGTCAGTGCTAGGTCAGTGACAGCGACAAGTCCATCATACTTGGTCTTCATTTTGGCCTAGTTAAGACTGCACAGCATCTTTTGGCCCCTCCCCTTGTGTACAACTGGGTTTGAAGGAGCAGAGACAACTGTGGCTTCTGCTGTGAGCCAGAAATGGGCACATTTCATTTCACTGATGTATACTGCCTTACAGCCACAAAGCTGCATATGCCATCTTTTTTTTTTTAAAGGTTTAAGGGAGGGATTTGCTGGATATGGTGGGTGATGTTTATTATAGACCATCAAAGAGCATCTGCCATTGAAATGAAGGTAGGAAATTGGAGATAAGCATCGCTGGCCTCACACTGTGAGTCAGTTTCCTAGCAGGATTTATGCTGGCAGTCTTTGATTTTAAAGCCCATTCAAGTTTTCACTGTTGAGACCTAAAAGAGTGGAATGGGAGAGGGGAGGGAGGCTCAAGAGGAAGGGGATATATACACATATGTATAAATATACATCATGAGGATGAGATGGTTGGATGGCATCACTGACTCAACAGACATGAGTTTGAGCAAACTCTGGGAGATAATGAAGAACAGGGAAGCCTAGTGCATTGCAGTCGTCCAAAGAGTCGAACATGACTTAACAACAGACCAACAAATGACTGATTCGTGCTGTTATATTTATGGCATGATAAAGTAATTATTCTACGATTAAAATAAATAGATAAAAGTGAAGTAAGCCAGAAGGAAAAACATAAATACAGTATACTAACGCATATATATGGAATTTAGAAAGATGGTAACAATAACCCGGTGTACGAGTCAGCAAAAGAGACACTGATGTATAGAACAGTCTTATGGACTCTGTGGGAGAGGGAGAGGGTGGGAAGATGTGGGAGAATGGCAATGAAACATGTAAAATATCATGTAGGAAACGAGTTGCCAGTCCAGGTTCGATGCATGTTGCTGGATGCTTGGGGCTGGTGCACTGGGACGGCCCAGAGGGATGGTATGGGGAGGGAGGAGGGAGGAGGGTTCGGGATGGGGAACACATGTATACCTGTGGCGGATGCATTTTGATATTTGGCAAAACTAATACAATTATGTAAAATTTAAAAATAAAATAAAATTAGAAAAAAAAAAAAAATGGGTAAAACCCACTGATTGTTCCACAGTCTACCACCCTTACAATCACAGCCACCCCTAGCAATGCTAGAACTTCCAGTTTTCAATCTGACAACTATCATCTTGTTGACAGCATCTTACCATCCTCTCTTCACCCTACAATCCTGATGTCATTTTACTTCAGTTTTTTAAAAATCACCATGACCAAAATTTTTTGATGAAACTGTCTAAAATAATATTACTATTGATTGCGTTCATCTTGCTTTATGTATGCTAACTCATTTAAATCCTCACAACTTTATGAGTTGGATAATATTATTAACTGCATTTGATAGATACAGAAATTGAGTCTGTAGAGTTAAGTAACATACCCAGAGCCATACAGCTAGTAAGTGGTGGAGTTTTGGCATCCAAGTATAAGGTAAATACATAACTGTGCCTTGGGTTTTAACTCAGGCTCAGAATCAGAATTTTTGTCTAGTTAAGGCTATGGTTTTTCCAGTGGTCATGTATGGATGTGAGAGTTGAACTGTGAAGAAAGCTCAGTGCCAAAGAACTGATGCTTTTGAACTGTGGTGCTGGAGAAGACTCTTGAGAGTCCCTTGGACTGCAAGGAGATCCAACCAGTCCATTCTGAAGGAGATCAGCCCTGGGATTTCTTTGGAAGGAATGATGCTAAAGCTGAAGCTCCAGTACTTTGGCCACCTCATGAGAAGAATTGACTCATTGGAAAAGACTCTGATGCTGGGAGGGATTGGGGGCAGGAGGAGAAGGGGACGACAGAGGATGAGATGGCTGGATGGCATCACTGACTCGATGGATGTGGGTCTGAGTGAACTCCGGGAGTTTGTGATGGACAGGGAGGCCTGGCGTGCTGCGATTCATGGGGTCGCAAAGAGTCGGACACGACTGAGCGACTGAACTGAACTGATACTAAACAAAGATTTGTTCACTGGAAATACTTGGATTTGAAGTTTGAAGGGGTTTGTCACACACAAATGCACAGAAGCACTACTTTGGGCAACACCTGGTGAACTTGCAAAGTGTGTTTCCCTTTGAACTTGTCAAGCTAGGGTAAACTATGTGTCAGGAACAAATGAACCCTGAGCTATCAGTAGTGGCTAAGCACCACCGAGGTTTGTTTCTTGCTCCCAGAAATCCCAACAGAGTGCCTGGCACTCCAGGGCACTGCCCTCCCCTACAGTAGCCTGGAAATCCCAGTTGTCCATAGGGCTGCTGATGCAAGGGAAGAGAGCAGGGAAAACTCATATACTTTAAAAAAACTTATATTTACCTGCCTTCTGAACGGGTATGTGTTCATTTGGCTGTGTTGAATAGGTCTTAGTTGTGACACGTGGGTTGCACAGGCTCACATCTCTGGCTGGTGTGCAGGCTCTCTAGTTGTGGTTCCTGCCCACAGCTTCAGTAGTTGTGGCTCACGGGTGTAGTTGCTCCACAGCATGTGGGATCTTAGTTCTCCAACCAGGGATCAAATCCTGTCCTCTGAATTGCAAGGTGGATTCTTAACCACTGGGAAGTCCCCAAACTCACCTATTTTAAGGTCCTCAAATGGAGCATGACACACTTCCCATCTGGCCACATCCATTAGTCAGGAGCAGGAATAGGGTTCCAACCCAGCTACAGAGAGATCGGCACATGTAGAAAGGAAAAACACACGCAATGTCTGAGAGTACTCTCATCTCTGTTGTATTGCTGGACAGACATAATCCATTCAAATAAGTAGCACAGTCATAATTGAATGCCAGGAGACCCTGAACAATTCTAGTTTAGGAATCCAAGTTTCTTACTCATTAGTGACAATTCTTTTTTTTATCTTAAAAATGTATGTATGGACTTGATAAACTCTCATGGAATATTGTAGTACCTCAAGGCTTGGGCTGCTGCATGCCTAAGCTGTGATTTATGCCATTAACCATAAGGGGGAGGAAACAAAGCGTGAAATCTTTCTACCTTGCGTCATCGTGTCAATTGCTACTCTTTGGCATTTCTATATATTAGAGACTAGAGGCAATCCCTTTTCTCAGAGCTCCACCTGAGAAAAGAAGAATTATAGCTAGATCTCACTGTTGTCATTTTCATTTGGATAAAAGAGGGAAACATGCATCTAGCCTACAGGGAAGAAGAAACCAGGTTATGTCCACAGAGCTTGCTGAAGGGCAAACCTCTCTTCATCCAACATTCCTGATCCAGTGGTGTGGTCTTCACTGTTTAGCCTTTGGGACTATATCAAGGAAAGAAACTTCACCAACAGAAAGCTGGAAAACTAGAACTAGAGATATTTGATTTCTATTTAATGTTACTTCCAGTAGAAAATAAAAAGCACTATGTTGTAAATCTCTCTAATATTCTGTTTATTATTCACTGCCTTAAACTAGAGCCCGGCAAAGAAGAAGGTGGTGACTCTAATCTTTGGTAAATAAAAGGCACAAGTTCTCAGGGTGCTTCCCAGTCTTTATAGACAGTGCCACGGAGGGCTGAGCTGCTGAGCTTATGCTCAGGCCATCTCAAGGTCAGGCTGCATTGTTTCCTGGTGTGACCCTCTAAGACATCACCATGTTATTCCACCCCACATCTCAGTCTTGGGTGCTCTGCTAAATGAAGAAGGCATGGACCTCCCAGCTTTTCCCCAGAGCTAGAACTACATCCCTTGGCTCAAACTTAGCAACCTTAAATACTGGCATCCTTCCAAAAGAAGATATAGTGTAATCTAGAGTAAATGTGTCCTGCTTATCTCTCAAACAGATAAGTAACTGGTTGTACTGCCTGTAGATTTTCTGCTGGAGTTTCCACCTTCTAAAGTTCCTTTCCTGGAGATGGACATTTGGAGAATGCATAGTTATTTCCTCATCATCTTTGCTCCTTGTGATTATCCTTGTTTGATTGTGACTAAGTCACAGAACTATTTTTTGTACTGTGAAAACATCTCATGGTACAAAATATTTTCAGGAAGATAAGTTAAGATGATGCTGTGAAAGTGCTGCACTCAATATGCCAGCAAATTTGGAAACCTCAGCAGTGGCCACAGGACTGGAAAAGTTCAGTTTTCATTCCAATCCCAAGGAAAGGCAATGCCAAAGAATGCTCAGACTACCGCACAATGGCACTCATCTCACATGCTAGTAAAGTAATGCTCAAAATTCTCCAAGCCAGGCTTCAGCAATGCATGAACCGTGAACTTCCTGATGTTCAAGCTGGTTTTAGAAAAAGCAGAGGAACTAGAGATCAAATTGCCAACATCTGCTGGATCATGGAAAAAGCAAGAGAGTTCCAGAAAAACATCTATCTCTGCTTTATTGACTATGCCAAAGCCTTTGACTGTGTGGATCACAATAAACTGTGGGAAATTCTTCAAGAGATGGGAATATCAGACCACCTGATCTGCTCTTGAGAAATCTGTATGCAGGTCAGGAAGCAACAGTTAGAACTGGACATGGAACAACAGACTGGTTCCAAATAGGAAAAGGAGTACGTCAAGGCTGTATATTGTCACCCTGCTTATTTAACTTATATGCAGAGTACATCATGAGAAATGCTGGGCTGGAAGAAGCACAAGCTGGAATCAAGATTGCCAGGAGAAATATCAATAACCTCAGATATGCAGATAACACCACCCTTATGGCAGAAAGTGAAGAGGAACTGAAAAGCCTCTTGATGAAAGTGAAAGTGGAGAGTGAAAAAGTTGGCTTAAAGCTCAACATTCAGAAAACGAAGATCATGACATCCGGTCCCATCACTTCATGGCAAATAGATGGGGAAACAGTGGAAACAGTGTCAGATTTAATTTTTTTGGGCTCCAAAAATCACTGCAGATGGTGACTGCAGCCATGAAATTAAAAGATGCTTACTCCTTGGAAGGAAAGTTATGACCAACCTAGATAGCATATTCAAAAGCAGAGACATTACTTTGCCAACAAAGGTTCGTCTAGTCAAGGCTATGGTTTTTCCAGTGGTCATGTATGGATGTGAGAGTTAGACTGTGAAGAAAGCTGAGTGCCAAAGAATTGATGCTTTTGAACTGTGGTGTTGGAGAAGACTCTTGAGAGTCCCTTGGACTGCAAGGAGATCCAACCAGTCCATTCTGAAGGAGATCAGCCCTGGGATTTCTTTGGAAGGAATGATGCTAAAGCTGAAACTCCAGTACTTTGGCCACCTCATGCGAAGAGTTGATTCATTGGAAAAGACTCTGATGCTGGGAGGGATTGGGGGCAGGAGGAGAAGGGGACAACAGAGGATGAGATGGCTGGATGGCATCACGGACTCGATGGACGTGAGTCTGAGTGAACTCCAGGAGTTGGTGATGGACAGGGAGGCCTGGTGTGCTGTGATTCATGGGGTCGCAAAGAGTCGGACATGACTGAGCGACTGAACTGAAGTTACCCATGCATGGTTTTGTAAACTAGCTTGCTGTCTTCATTTTCAGATGCTTCTCTTTAGCCTTTTCCAGTTACCCTGTGATAGGTATAATTTCTCTTTCACTGTCCGTCCCTCTTTTCCAGATGTGCGAGTCTCCAGTCCTCTGTCTTGTTTACTCCTGGCCCATCAAGTCAGGTTTATTTTCAGGAGAAGTGCTCTAAATATGGCAAGCTCTTCTCTGTGAAGTGCCTTAAAGACACTCACAAGTATTTACAATGCAGAAACAGTATGTTGTTAATTATAGGCTTATTTCATCTGTTTTTATTGTGAGTCAGTCTTTGGTTATGTTTGTACATATGCTAGAACCACTTGAACCCTTTAAACAGTGTAAATGGAATCAGAGCAAATAGAAACAAACTCTGTCCTTGTCAAGGCGGACATTCCTGTAAATATGAAACTAGGCAAATATTATGTAGAGATGAATGACCTAAGCTAGAAAGGAACGTCCCAGAACTAAAACAAACAAAGGGAAGCATCTTTCTTTAATGTCCAGTGAAGCTGAAAGAGAAAAAAGTTTCTTTTTCTCCAGCTTCATTGAGGTAAAATGTAAAGCAAAATCAAGTGTACAATGTGAAGATTTGACAATTGAACTCATAGCAACAAAGAGCATAAAAGTGGCTAGGGAGTCTAGGGAGTGGGGGAGATAGGCAGAGCTTAGCAAAAGGGCACAGATTTTCAGTTACAAGGTGAATACGAGCTAGTGTATAATATTAGACTACTATTGATAACACTATTAAATAATAGAAATAATCATGATTCAGTTTCAGAATAAGAATGTGGGAAGACTAGTGATAGACATAGGAGATATCTAAGGAGCTGAACTAAGAAAGATACAAACATATTTAAGATTGAGAAATAAAAGGAAAGCTGATTTTAAAAGTTTAGCTGTGTCCAGCTAGTTAAAGTGCCAGAGTGGATGCACAGTAGTAGTATTTTTGCAAATAAGTTAAATTTTTTATTCTGTCTATTTTCCATCACTCTGATTGCCTAATGTGAAGTCCAAGGATCAAATGAAAAAACAAAGGCTCTCATTATAAACCTCAGAGTGGACTTAGGAAGGAGTATCAAGCTTGTCTCTTACACATGACTAGGCTTAACCAAGGGTAGATGGGGTCAAGACCATGTGTGCCATCAGCCAGTGGACCAGCCCCACTATAGCATGACTGAGGCCATAGGCATTCCTGGGATTCAGCCAGTAACAGAGTCAAGTGTTTAAACAGTACTGCCCGTGTGTGAGAAAATTCCAGTTGGAGAATTCTTTAGTGACTGCTTTGCCACCATGTATGGGCTGTATTATAAGTACTGTCAAATGTTTGTAGTTATTTAATTAATGTTTTTATTGCCTTTCTGGTAGGCCTTTTCACTGGATATGGTTTTGCATTCCTGTTGGCTATGAGGTAGTTCTAAGCCTCAAAAATTACTCTGGAAGAGAAGAACGTTCTCCCTTTTCCCTTGTCATTTCATTTCTCTAAAGCTGGGATCTCTTAGTTTACTAACGAGGGATTCTTTTTCTGCAACGGGAAGATTAGTTAACGGACCCGGTCATATTTTCCCATAAATGGCCACATGAGCTGTCCTGAGATTTATTTTTAGATACTGAATTAGTCTTAGAATGTGAGTTCTGCACTGTGGGAAAGAATGACATGACCCTGCTAAGATGTGAACTCTGCTTTTTGTCGCCATGGTTACCATTTGATCATTCTAACTTGCATACTTGGAGTCCAAAGGAATAAATCTAAATAACATCCTCTACAGAAGACGGGAATCAAAAATACAAAACATGTAGTTCTTTATATGAGTAAATATGAACCGTGCATGGACTGTAGGACAAGAATACCTGCAGAACAAAAAAGAGCAGAAATTCGTGTTGCCAGAAAATGCAAAATTTGGATGGATCTTAACAACTTATTGTTTAGGAAAGGTAGATTTCTGAACTGCTTCGTAAAAGTAAGAATATGCTGATAAACGCAGCAGTCCAAATGTTTTATGGAGTAGGCCATGTGAGTATTTTTACCTGCATCTTGTTAAAATCATTTACAGCATCTAGTCCAATATCTTGTTATCTGAATGACTGCACCGGCATCATGCTTCCTTTGCTTTGCTTATTAAAAACATCAACCTGAAAATGGAATAAAAATAGACTTCATTAAAAGTTATAAACATAATCTTAAGATATGCTGATTCTAAAACATCTGAAGCATGTCCACCATTCCATGATCATTCATTCAGTCCGTACCTTTTGTGAGCACAACTCCATGACATCAGTGGCAAGGTTTTTATTCTCTCAAAGCTACTTTTCATGGAAACTAACTGAAAAAAAAGAAATATACATATACACACACACACACACACACACACACACACATATATAACTGAATCTGTATATCTGTATACCTGAAACCAACACAATAATGTATACCTGAAACTAACACAATACTATAAGTCAACTATACTTGAATTAAAAAAACAGAAATAAATGCAAAAAAAGCATCTAACAGTGTATAGTACATAGTGGATATTCAATAAATAATAGTTATAATTATGAAAATCCCTACTTTTCAGTGATTAAATTTCATTAAAAGAAAATAATCATTAATACAAATCCTCCCTTTCCCCAGTAAATAGCTACTTACAAGGAAGCAGTCAAATTTATACCCATAGAATTTTAATGTTGAAGAGATAATCACCTAACATTCTTATTCTATAAAGCAAACCTTACTCCTTTAGTGGCAATCATAACAAAGTTGCATATTTGAATATATTTTATAGTTTGGATTCTTCTTTGAACCTAGTACTCACTAGGCAAAAAGATATGTTTAGAGCATGAATTCTGCATTCCTGAAAGATGAACTTTTGGATTCCTCTCTGTTTCAGGGATTATGAAAGTTCTAGTCAGCAAACATTTTGAGTAAACTGGCTCTATTCTGCATCCCTCGTTTTCTGTGGCATTACCAGGAATTCATGCATGTCAGGCTGTGCTCATGATGGAGTTTAAATGAGTAAGGACCTTGGTTTCTCTTGAAGGGAATTCGGTCCTAGAACACATGTGGGAGGCTGATCCAGGATTTCATTTCACTGGGCTTAATGACGTTCATTCAGGAAGCAATGGTGCTGGACAGTTCCCTTCCAAACAAGCTATGAATGACCAGGACCATGTCCAGGATTTGGTGGATCAGAATAATTAAAAAGGTGATGTTATTATGGTCTTGTGCAGTAACTTTCGCCTTTGATTCATTATCCATTTCCACATGAAGTGATGCTTTTTCATTTTTATCTGAAACTGATCTATTTTTGTAATCTTGTTGAATAATAAAACATTTGAATGTTGAAGCTAGGACTTTGGAAATAGTGCCAGCTGTTTCTGGAGTGGCCAGGAAATGAGATTTCTTAATTCAAGCTCAAGTTGTCCTAATGTCCAGAAAATGAGATTTTTAATTCAAGTTCAGGCTTAGCCCACATATATCACTAGTCTTCTCCAGGGCAGTGATTCCACCATTCCTTTGTGTTTGGCATAGTTGTTCCAGGACCACCGTGTGTGTATGTGTGTGTGTGTGTGTGTGTGTGTGTGTGCGCGCGCGCGCACGAGCACTCATGCGTGCCTCTAGAAATTTGAATTTTAACAAGCATATCAAGTGTTTCCAATGCAGGTGGTAACTGAGAAACAGTGACATTTAAAGAATGAGCTTCTATTTTGCATTTGTTCTATCAAGGAGGCTGTTCTAGTTACTATTGCTATGCCATGTGTGTGCTAAGCCACCTCAGTTGTGTCTGACTCTTTGAGACCCTATGGACTGTAACCCACCTGGCTCCTCTGTCCATGGGATTCTCCAGGCAAGAATACTGGAGTGGGTTGCCATGCCCTCCTTCGGGGGTCCTCCTGACCCAGGGATTGGACACTTGTCTCTTACCTCTCTTGCATTCGCAGGCAGGTTCCTTACCACTGGTGGAACATAGGAAGCAAACCACTCTAAAACATTGTTGCATGAAACAGCCATTTTATTATGCTCCTGGATTCTGCAGTTCAGAAATTCAAACAAGGCCCAACAAGGACAACTTTTCTCTGTTCCATGATGTCTGAGGCCTCACTAGTGAGATTTGAAGGCTGAAGGTGACGCTACTGTTTTGGGATAGAATCCCTTGAGTCTTCTTTATTCACATTTCAGGTAGCTGGTGAAGGCTGTTGGGCTAAGACCTCAACTGGGCTGTTGGCTATAACGCCTTCACGAGGCCACTCCGTGTTTCTCTTCATGGGATAGTTTGGGCTTCCTCACAACATGGCAGGTGAATTCCAAGAGTGAATATCTCAAGAGACAATAAGGTGGGCATGTGTGTTATTTTTACAGCCTAGCTTGGAAATCACATAATGTCACTTCTACCATACTCCACCAGGTTGAAGAAGTTATAAATATCTGTCCAGATTCATGGTCTGTCAAGGGGACATTATGAGACCATGTGGGATGGGAGTATTGTGGCTATCTTTGGAAGGTAAAATCAGCCACTGAGAACATTCATAACACTATTATTACTTCATTTTCAAATCACTGGTCTTCCCTGGTGGCTCAGACAGTAAAGAATCTTCCTGCAATGTGGGAGACCCAGGTTCGATCCTTGGGTTGGGAAGATCCCCTGGAGAAGGGAATGGCTAACCATTCCAGTATTCTTGCCTGGAAAATTCCATGGACAGAGGAGCCTGGTGGTCTATAGTCCATGGGGTTGCAAAGAGTTAGACATGACTGAGCGACCAACACTTTTCATTGAAAAGTTAGCAAAGGGAAATAGAAGCCCAGTATAGTTGAAAAACTTATATAACGGAACACTTTTCTTGCTGTGAGTGAGTGAAAAATCTCTTCGCCTGGAAAAATTACATCCCATGGTACTGAGAAAACTCACAAATCATATCACTGAGACATTTCACCAATCTTGAAGAAATATGAAAGATAAGAAACATCGGCACACCAGGAAATTGGTATATATCATTCAGTCCACAGGAGGAAAGATGGACGCAGTATATGGTAGGCCAAATAAGATTCTATAATCTAGTAAATTAAGAGCTAGATTTTAAAAACCCAGGCCAGGGATGACATTTAAATATGTTACAAAATGTTACCTAATATATCCATGGAAGATATTGCTAAATAATCTGATCATGGCCTTCCTGACTGCTATTTTGGATTGAGCCTAGAAACATTGTCAAAATTATGCTCTAGGCAACCACTGCCAATTAATTGTTATTGATACATGAATTAAAATCTCCTTTTTATTTAGAAGCAAAAAGTGGAGTTCCTAGTCCTGATATCATTTCAATAAAAGTAAATCATGTCATACTAATTTCATTTATTTTTTCTTTGTTAAAGTTGTCAGAGTAAATTACTGTGATAGACATGGTGTTCTTTGGCTTGTAGCAAGGATTTTGACACATTCTTGCTCATCATGTTCTTACAGAAAAAATGGAAAAACACTAATTGAATTTAATGACAATGAGAGAAACCAGTTATTGGTAGGACAAACCCTCACTAAAGGTGATGACTTAAACTTGGAACATTCTGCTGTATTCAACATTTTGTAAGATCAAAGACTTGAACAAAGTTTAAGGGTATACTAACAACATTTAGAGAGGATATGAGGTTGAAGGAGAGCAAGTAGTTTGGATGACAGAATAAGAATTCAAAACTGTCTTGATATAGTATACCCAAGAAGATGAAATTCAACAGGATATTTAGTTTTGCAACTGTTTTTCCCCACAAAAGTACAAATCATATAGACCTGAATTTGCAACAGCATGTGTAAAGAATACTTCAACTCAACCATGTGAAATGATCTCCAAAACTATCATCTGTAATTTTAGAGTTTGTTAAAGTTCTTTCTAGAACCAAGATGGTAACAGTTCTGCTCTACAACTCCCTGCTCAGACCACAGCTGAAGAGTTTCTTGAGTAGTGAGCACCAATTTAAAGTGCTAAGAAAAATCAGTATTATCCAGGATTTGTGTCTCACAGAGGCAAGACAGCTCAAGATCCAGTTCAGTTCAGTTCAGTTGCTCAGTCGTGTCCGACTCTTTGCGACTCTGTGAACCACAGCATGCCAGGCCTCCCTGTCCATCACCAACTCCTGGAGTTCACCCAAACCCATGTCCATCGAGTTGGTGATGCCATTCAACCATATTATCCTCTGTCGTCCCCTTCTCCTCCTGCCTTCAATCTTTCCCAACATCAGGGTCTTTTCAAATGAGTCAGCTCTTTGCATCAGGTGGCTAAAGTATTGGAGTTTCAGCTTTAACATCAGTCCTTCCAATGAATACCCAGGACTGATTTCCCTTAGGATGGACTAGTTGGATCTCCTTGCAGTCAAAGGGACCCTCAAGAATCTCCAACACCATAGTTCAAAAGCATCAATTCTTCTCTGCTCAGCTTTCTTTATAGTCCAACTCTCACATCCATACATGACTACTGGAAAAACCATAGCCTTGACTAGATGGACATTTGTTGACAAAGTAATGTCTCTGCTTTTTAATATGCTGTCTAGGTTGCAAGGAGTCATAACTTTCCTTGCAAGGAGTAAGCATCTTTTAATTTCATGTCTGCAATCACCATCTGCAGTGATTTTGGAGCCACAAAAACTAAAGTCAGCCACTGTTTCGACTGTTTCCCCATCTATTTGCCATGAAGCGATGGGACCGGATGCCATGATCTTAGTTTTCTGAACGTTGAGCTTTAAGCCAACTTTTTCACTCTCCTCTTTCACTTTCATCAAGAGGCTCTTTAGTTCTGCTTCACTTTCTGCCATAAGGGTGGTACAATTGCACTCATCTCACATGTTAGTAAAGTAATGCTCAAAATTCTCCAAGCCAGGCTTCAGCAATATGTGAACCGTGAACTTCTGGATGTTCAAGCTGGTTTTAGAAAAGGCAGAGGAACCAGAGATCAAATTGCCAATATTCACTGGATCATTGAAAAAGCAAGGGAGTTCCAGAAAGACGTCTATTTCTGCTTTATTGACTATGCCAAAGCCTTTGACTGTGTGTATCACAATAAACTGTGGAAAATTCTGAAAGAGATGGACATACTAGGCCACCTGACCTGCCTCTTGAGAAACCTATATGCAGGTCAGGAAGAAACAGTTAGAACTGGACGTGGAACAACAGACTGGCTCCAGTACTCTTGCCTAGAAAATCCCATGGATGGAGGACCCCGGTGGGCCTCAGTCCATGGGGTCGCTAAGAGTCGGACACGACTGAGCAACTTCACTTTCACTTTTCACTTTCATGCACTGGAGAAGGAAATGGCAACCCACTCCAGTGTTCTTGCCTGGAGAATCCCAGGGATGGGGGAGCCTGGTGGGCTGCCATCTGTGGGGTCACACAGAGTCGGACATGACTAAAGCGACTTAGCAGCAACAGCAGCAGCAAGGCTGTATATTGTCACCCTGCTTATTTAACTTATATGCAAAGTATGTCATGAGAAATTTTGGGCTGGATGAAGCACAAACTGGAATCAAAATCAAGCTCAAGATATTTCATCTAAATTTAAGTCATGACTGTTAAGTGTCTGCCTGCAATGCGGGTGACCCGGGTTCTATCTCTGGGTCGGAAAGATGCCCTGGAGAAGTAAATGGCAACTCACCCCAGTGCTCTTGCCTGGAAAAATCCCAGGGACAGAGAAACTTGGTAGGTTACAGTCCATGGGGTGGCAAAGAGTCAGACACGACAGAGTGACTTCACTTTCGCTATAGGCAAATTGTTGGGTTAAAACTTTACTTTTAAAACTTTCATTAACCCTTACACTAATCCTGTGAGGTAGGTATTATTTTGGCCATTGTACAGATGAGGAAATGGAATCACAGGATTTAAATAAGGTACATAGCTGTGAGGGCTTCCCAGGTGGCACTAGTGGTAAAAAACTTACCTGCCAATGCAGAAAATGTAAGAGACTTGGGTTAGATACCTGGGTGGGAAAGATCCCCTGGAGGAGGGCATGGTAACCCACTCCAGTATTCTTGCCTGGAGAATCCCATGGACAGAGGAGCCTGGTGGGCTATACTCTAGGTGCAAAGAATTGGGCAAGACCAATGTGACATGGCACACACATAGCTATAAAGTGGAAGAGCCAGGATTTTGACAAAGTCTGTGTCCCCTAGAATCTTCAGAATGTCTGAGACTGTGGTTCACAACATTCTATCACACCTATGATTTGTATGAGGATCTTATAAAAAATGAAAATTTTCAGGCCCAGATAGTATGTGTCAGAAAGTCTTGGATAACCTTCTTGAAAATACATCAGCATAGACTCTGAGAGATGAACATGTATGTCTGATTTAGTTCTAATCTAGACCCTTGTTGTGGTTAATTGTCTTAATCAGAACTATATACTCCAGGGTGATTAGCTGGCACTTATATATGGCAACTATATTCATCGCCAATGAATACTAGAAATTCTATTATTTGACAAATGAATATCAGAACTGGGTATTTCTTGACAGAATTTTTAGTTTTCATTATATGTGGATTTTCTGGCAGTATTGTAGAGATGCTCACTGCCTTGCATACATGGGAAATAAAAATATAGATGGTCCAGCAGTCTGTATCCTCAGAAATGTCACCCAGAGGTTGATTCCTTGATGGCCTTGAGAAAGTCAATTCCTAGGCAGGTTGAAAAGAAGTCCATGGTCCTTGAGGAGGAGAAAGGAGTCTGGGGCTTTTGAAGAGGAGATAGGGGTCTGGAATTCTTAAGGAGGAAGAAAGGACAAACGTCTTTTTTTTTCCCCCTTTCTCTGCATTCCTTAGTCTTAGTCACACAAAACTTTCTTTAAGCAGAACTGATGATTACACAACAAAACAACTCAGTTTAAACTCTGTACTAAGGATTATGTAACAACAATGTATCCTGCTTGAGGACAGTCTCTCCTTCTTGAAAACCTTGCTAATCCTGTTATCTTAAAATGTAAATTGTGGGAGTGGGTCTGGTAATATCTTTACAACCTTGAGACATTCTTTTGATTTAATAACCAATTAAAAAAGTATATAGCTCCCTTGCTAAGACTAGCAAGGGGGGCACTCTCTGTCCCCATCCTGAGGTCTATGTCAAGAGCTTTCTCTGTCCCTTTTTCATTTTAATAAAACTCTGCTACACAAAAGCTCTTGAGTGATCAAGCCTGGTCCCTGGTCCTGAAGCTATATCTTTTTCGGAGACCATGAATCCGACGTCATTCACCTTAAGGTATCATCTTGGCGGCTAGTCCGGGGTCTTCAGGACAGGGTAAGAACACTCAGAGCTCTAGTCTCTCTGCTTTCTCAGTATACACATTTTTGTCTTTACTAACTGTACAGTGTTCTTGTGTGAATGAATGACATGCCCTGTGCGAAGCAAATGATGAGCCTGCTCTGTGGTTTTGTGGTGCCTCATAGTGACTGAAGGCAGCCCCCAAGAGGGGAGCCTTTTTGGGCGTTTATACCAAACTGCCAATGCCAGAGACACCCAACGTCCCTGTGAGGGGAGCGACCAGAAATGGGCAAAACGTGTGGACTGAACTTTCCTTTCTCAGTCATCTCTTCCTGATCTCTTTGACCATTTCATAATTGCGTAGGGAATTAGAGCTTCTAACTTAATCTCTCGGATCATAGACTTTTAAGGGACTTGTGATCCATGCCATTACTGTGTGCTTTTACTTAGACCCCAAGCTTGGTAGTCATGGGGAACCCAGACTTACGAGGAGCAAGTTTGGAGCCAGGTAGAACTCTAGCTTCAGTCATGTCTCTTCTTGGCTGCTTTTAGGCCAGAGTCCTAAAAGTGGGGTCAGAGTCCTAAAAGCGAGTCCTTGCCATAACTGTGCTTCTGAACTGTATGGATGGAAGTGCTGCTAGGGAGCACGAGGTTTCTAAGAATATAGGTCGAGAATTCCAGATTGGAAGTACAGTTTGCTTCTTCCTTCGATAGTGCTGTTAGGGAATCAGAGGAGGCTCTCTGGTGGCTTTTGTCTCAACTCCTTAAATATTCCTTTTGTGGAATCTGTGGGAATGAACTGGAAGTATTGGCCTTAGTAGCTTGAGGACAAAAACCACTCTTTCCTTACTGGCCAACCCTCCACCACCTCTTTTGCTACACTCTTGTGCTGACACTCAGAAGGGACGTCTTGGTTGTTGTGCATGCCTTGTGACTCACTGCTTCTACTGTGGTCAGGACTGTACTTAGGAATGTGCACAGACACATGTAGGATGGATGCTTCCCCTAGTAGTCCTAGCTTGGGAGGCATTCTGGAAGGCTACTCTATTGTACCCTGGGCAGCATCAGAGGAGGAGCGAAAATCAAAGTCTTAAAGGCGAGTAACTGGAAATCAATTTGGGATGCCATCAGGTCTACCCCTGGTGCATCTCCACCCTGCCATGGTGGTAGGGAGGGACAAATAAGGTGCCTGCCTTGGTAAGAAAAAGACTAAGTCCGACCAGAGAAAGAAGTTTTGGGGAAAAGTCTGTCTACACCCCCATTTAGAGCAGGGAGGGACATTTCCGGTGGAAAGAAGCCACAGCTATGGATGCCACTTTTTTCTCTCTTACAGATGGGAGATAGCAGTTCCAGAACCACCACTTTACAATATATTTTAAAAAAAATTGGGACAAGTTTTATCCCCAGAATTTAAAAAAGACATGCCTGATCTTCTTCTGTGATACTGAATGGCCACAGTATTCTTTGGAAGATGGGGAATGCTGGCCAGTTGAAGGGTCTCAATTATAATACTTTTTTGTAATTAGACCAGTTCTGTAGAAAACAAGAGAAATGGGTAAACGTGCCATATGTGTTGCACTTTATCTCTCTGAGACACATGCCAGACTTATGTCCTAAGGGTACAGATTTGGGTGAGAAACCTTCAGCTCCTTCCTGTCCTCTTACTCTGGGGCTCTCAACTGAACAGGCTGAGAATCAGGACACCCTTCCAGGAGGGGTTGCCTTAGTTTAGGTAGAATTTCAAACAGTCTCAATTATGGTCTAGACTATTTAGATCCAAAAAGTACATAGAAGCCTTTACAGGACTAACTTTACTTTATGAGCTTATTTGGAGAGATATAATGTATATCTTGGGCTAGATGCTGACCCCTGACTCAGAAACTCGAGTTTTAGGGAAGCTCCTACTTTTGGAGATGAATAGCTTGAACATGAGACAAAGGGAAAGAGGGAACATGAAATGCCCTCCTCCCTACTGGGAGCCAAGCAGTTCCCATAACAGAGGCAGACTGGGGCTGTAACATGGCTAAAAGAAAGTGGGATTAGAATCACTTTGTCAGATGTATTCTTAAGGGCTCAAGTGAGTGTACACTAAGACTTTAAACTATGCTTAGTTGACTGACATAGCACAAGGAGAGAAGGAAACTCCTGGTAAATTCCTCAATAGACTATGGGAGGCTCTCCTCAAGTTTATTGACATTGCTTCCAAAAGTTCAGAGAGAGAGAAATGACCTTACAAGATAGATTTCTCACTCAGTCACTTCCAGATATCTGCCATAAGATGCAAAAACAAGCATTTGGACCAAATCAGTCTTTAAAAAACTGCTACAGCTGGCTCAGATGGTATATTATCGTAGAGAATATGAGGAGGAAAACAAGAGCCAGGAGAGACTGAACCCCAGCATGGCTGCTAGATCCAATCTGAAACAGCCTGAGGAAAAATGAAAAGGGAAGGACTTGTTATTACTGTGGAAAGGAGGGGTGTCTCAAGCTGGATCTAAGCTGCCCCTGGCTCCATGTCCAGTCTGCAGAGGACCACACTGGAGAAGAGACTGCCCTCTGAGGCGTAGGCCCCAGGGGTTGGACTCTCAAGGCAATTGGGACTGAGGGTGCCTGGGGGTCCCCACAGAAGCTCCCATCCTAATTACACCTGAGGAATCCCAGGTATTAATAACTGTGGAAGCCGATTAGTCAATTTTCTTTTAGACACTGGGGTAACTTTCTCTGTGCTCACTGAAGCCCTGGTCCACTTTCCTCCCAATCCACTACTATGATGGAACTGTCAGGATGAACCAAACACTATTATTTGTCATCCTTTAAGCTGCAACTGGGACTCTGTGCTGTTTTCTCATGAGTTTCTGATCATGCTGGAGTCTCCTTCATCCCTTCTGGGGAGGGATAAACTGAGCAAGGTTCAGGCCTCCGTTTTCACGAATATGGAGCCTGCTCTTTCTCTCCCATTAATTGAACAAAATCCTAAATCCTAAAGTGTGGGCTCATGGAAAAACTGTGGGTCGAACACAAAGTGCTGTTCCTGTTGTTATCAAGCTCAAAGATCCTCACCTATTTCCACATCAAAAGCAGTATCCACTAAAGCCTAAGGTTAAGAAAGGGTAAAAACCCATCATTGAAAATTAAAGGAACAGGGGCAATTAATTCCCTGTAATAGTCCATGCAACACTCCTATTTTGGGTGTAAAAAAGTAAAATGATAAATGGAGATTTGTTCTGGATATATGAATAATAAGTGCCTAATTCTTATACTGTATTGTCTGAAAATCCTGAACAAGCCAAATATTTTTCAGTCATTGATTTGAAGGATGCTTTCTAGCATTAAATCTATACTAAATCATCCTTTACCTATGACTTTAAGACAATTAAGAGGGTTCTTGGGCATTACAGGCTATTGCCGCATTCAGATTCTGGGTTATGGGGAACTTGCCCGGCCTTTATATAAACTTATAACTGAGACTCAGCAGGCCCAAACCGGCAAGCTGGTTTGGTACCCAGAGACTCAAAAGGCCTTAAAGCTCTTCAAACAACTTTGAGCTTGCCCACAGGATCAGAGTTTAGTTTGTTTATTACTGGGGGGGAAAAAAAAGACTATGGCTACATTGCTTAAGAGTAATTGCTATTGTTGTTTTGCCTAAAGCTCATAATATTACTAATGGGCAAAATCTTACTATGCTGAAATCTCATGGTGTAAGTAGGATCTTAAACTCTAAACTTCAGAGCAACAATGCTCCACATTTAAAGCTGCTGTAACTCAAGGGGTGTTGAAACCTCTAGGAACAGAATATCACTTACACTGTTCCTGGGGACCCCAATCTTCAGGAAAAGTAGAAAGAGCTAATGACATTATTAAGACAAATCTGCATAAATTAACTCAAGAAACTCAGAACAATTGGTTTAAAGTTCTATCCATAGCATTAATGATGGCTTGAACTGCCCCTGAAGGACAGTTCAGTTCAGTCGCTCAGTCGTGTCCTACTCTTTGCGACCCCATGAATCGCAGCACGCCAGGACTCCCTGTCCATCACCAACTCCTGGAGTTCACTCAAACTCATGTGCATCGAGTCAGTGATGCCATCCAGCCATCTCATCCTCTGTCGTCCCCTTCTCCTCCTGCTCCCAATCCCTCCCAGCATCAGGGTCTTTTCCAATGAGTCGACTATTCGCATGAGGTGGCCAAAGTACAGGAGTTTCAGCCTCAGCATCAGTCCTTCCAATGAATACCCAGGACTGATCTCCTTTAGAATAGACTGGTTGGCTCTCCTTGCAGTCCAAGGGACTCTCAAGAGTCTTCTCCAACATCACAGGTCAAAAACATCAATTCTTCGGGGCTCAGCTTTCTTCACAGTCCAACTCTCACATCCATACATGAGCACTGGGAAAACTATAGCCTTGACTGACAGATGTGGTCCACTGGAGAAGGGAATGGCAAACCACTTCAGTATTCTTGCCTCGAGAACCCCATGAACAGTATGAAAAGGCAAAATGATAGGATACTGAAAGAGGAACTCCTCAGGTCAGTAGGTGCCCAATATGCTACTGGAGACCAGTGGAGAAATAACTCCAGAAAGAATGAAGGGATGGAGCCAAAGCAAAAACAATACCCAGTTGTGGATGTGACTGGTGATAGAAGCAAGGTCTGAAGCTGTAAAGAGCAATATTGCATAGGAACCTGGAATGTCAGGTGTATGAATCTAGACAAATTGGAAGTGGTCAAACAGAAGATAGCAAGACTGAACATCAACATTCTAGGAATCAGTGAACTAAAATGGACTGGAATGGGTGAATTTAACTCAGATGACCATTATATCTACTACTGAAGGCAGGAATCCCTTAGAATAAATGGAGTACCCATCATGGTCAACAAAAGAGTCTGAAATGCAGTACTTGGATGCAATCTCAAAAATGACACAATGATCTCTGTTCGTTTCCAAGGTAAACCATTCAATATCACAGTAATCCAAGTCTATGCACCAACCAGTAATGCTAAGGAAGCTGAAGTTGAACAGTTCTATGAAGACCTCCAAGACCTTCTAGAACTAACACCCAAAAAAGATGTCCTTTTCATTATAGGGGACTGGAATGCAAAAATAGGAAGTCAAGAAACACCTGGAGTAACAGGCAAATTTGGCCTTGAAATACAGAATGAAGCAGAGCAAAGGCTAATAGAGTTTTGCCAAGAAAATGCACTGGTCATAGCAAACACCCTCTTCCAACAACACAAGAGAAGACTCTACATATGGATATCACCAGATGGTCAACACCAAAATCAGATTGATTATATTCTTTGCAGCCAAAGATGGAGAAGCTCTATACAGTCAGCAAAAACAAGACTGGGAGCTGACTGTGGCTCAGATCATGAAGTCCTTATTGCCAAATTCAGACTGAAATTGAAGAAAGTAGGGAAAACCACTAGACCATTCAGCTATGACCTAAATCAAATCCTTTATGATTATACAGTGGAAGTGAGAAATAGATTTAAGGGATTAGATCTGATAGACAGAGTGCCTGATGAACTATGGACGGAGGCTCGTGACATTGTACAGGAGACAGGGATCAAGACCATCGCCATGGAAAAGAAATGAAAAAAAGCAAAATGGCTGTCTGAGGAGGCCTTACAAATAGCTGTGAAAAGAAGAGAAGCGAAAAGCAAAGGAGAAAAGGAAAGATATAAGCATCTGAATGCAGAGTTCCAAAAAATAGCAAGGAGAGATAAGAAAGCCTTCCTCAGCGATCAATGCAAAGAAATAGAGGAAAACAACAGAATGGGAAAGACTAGAGATCTCTTCAAGAAAACTAGAGATACCAAGGGAACATTTCATGCAAAGACAGGCTCAATAAAGGACAGAAATGGTATGGACCTAACAGAAGCAGAAGATCTTAAGAAGAGGTGGCAGGAATGCACAGAAGAACTGTACAAAAAAGATCTTCACAACCCAGATAATCACGATGGTGTGATCACTCACCTAGAGCCAGACATCCTGGAATGTGAAGTCAAGTGGGCCTTAGGAAGCATCACTATGAACAAAGCTAGTGGAGGTGATGGAATTCCAGTGGAGCTATTCAAATCTGGAAAGATGATGCTGTGAAAGTGCTGCACTCAATATGCCAGCAAATTTGGAAAACTCAACAGTGGCCACAGGACTGCAAAAGGTCAGTTTTCATTCCAATTTCAAAGAAAGGAAATGCCAAAGAATGCTCAGACTACCGCACAATTGCACTCATCTCACACGCTAGTAAAGTAATGCTCAAAATTCTCCAAGCCAGGCTTCAGCAATACACGAACTGTGAACTTCCAGATGTTCAAGCTGGTTTTAGAAAAGGCAGAGGAACCAGAGATCAAATTGCCAACATCTGCTAGATCATGGAAAAAGCAAGAGAGTTCCATAAAAACATCTATTTCTGCTTTATTGACTATGCCAAAGCCTTTGACTGTATTGATCACAATAAACTGTGGAAAATTCTGAAAGAGATGGGAATAGCAGACTACCTGACCTGCCTCTTAAAAAACCTATATGCAGGTCAGGAAGCAACAGTTAGAACTGGACATGGAACAACAGACTGGTTCCAAATAGGAAAAGGAGTACGTCAAGGCTGTATATTGTCACCCTGCTTATTTAACTTATGTGCAGAGTACATCATGAGAGACACTGGGCTGGAAGAAGCACAAGCTGGAATCAAGATTGCTGGGAGAAATATCAATAACCTCAGATATGCAGATGATACCACCCTTATGGCAGAAAGTGAAGAGGAACTGAAAAGCCTCTTGATGAAAGTGAAAGAGGAGAGTGAAAAAGTTGGCTTAAAACTCAACATTCAGAAAATGAAGATCATGGCATCTGGTCCCATCACTTCATGGGAAATAGATGGGGAAACAGTGGAAACAGTGTCAGACTTTATCTTTTTGGGCTCCAAAATCACTGCAAATGGTGACTGCAGCCACGAAATTAAAATACACTTACTCCTTGGAAGAAAAGTTATTACCAACCTAGATAGCATATTGAAAAGCAGAGACATTACTTTGCCAACAAAGGTCCGTCTAGTCAAGGCTATGGTTTTTCCAGTGGTCGTGTATGGATGTGAGAGTTGGACTGTGAAGAAAGCTGAGTGCCAAAGAATTGATGGTTTTGAACTGTGGTGTTGGAGAAGACTCTTGAGAGTCCCTTGGACTGCAAGGAGATCCATTCTGAATAAGATCAGCTCTGGGATTTTTTTGGAAGGAATGATGCTAAAGCTGAAACTCCAGTTCTTTGGCCACCTCATGTGAAGTGTTGATTCGTTGGAAAAGACACTGATGCTAGGAAGGATTGGGAACAGGAGGAGAAGGGGACGACAGAGGATGAGATGGCTGGATGGCATCACTGACTCGATGGACTTGAGTCAGTGAACTCCGGGAGTTGGTGATGGACAGGGAGGCCTGGCGTGCTGCGATTCATGGGGTCTCAAAGAGTCAGACACGACTGAGTGACTGAACTGAAGTGAACTGACTAGATGGACGTTTGTTGGCAAAGTAGTATCTCTGCTTTTTAATATGCTATCTAGGTTGGTCATAACTTTCCTTCCAAGGAGTGTGTCTTTTAATTTCATGGGTGCAATCACCATCTGCAGTGATTTTGGAGCCCCCCAAAATAAAGGCTGACACTGTTTTCACTGTTTCCCCATCTGTTTCCCACGAAGTGATGGGACCAGATGCCATGATCTTCGTTTTCTGAATGTTGAGCTTTAAGCCAACTTTTTCACTCTCCTCTTTCACTTTCATCAGGAGGCTCTTTAGTTTTTCTTTGCTTTCTGCCATAAGGGTGTTGTCATCTGCATATCTGAGGTTATTGATATTTCTCCTGGAAATCTCTAGCTTGTGCTTCATCCAGCCCAGCATTCCTCATGATGTACTCTGCATATAAGTTAAATAAGTAGGGTGACAATATACAGCCGTGACGTACTCCTTTTCTTATTTGGAACCAGTCTGTCCATGTCCAGTTCTAACTGTTGCTTCCTGACCTGCATATAGGTTTCTCAAGAGGCAGGTCAGGTGGTCTGATATTCCCAACTCTTTTAGAATTTTCCACAGTTTATTGTGATCCACTCAGTCAAAGGCTTTGTCATAATCAATAAAGCAGAAATAGATGTTTTTATGGAACTCTCTTGCTTTTTCCATGATCCAGCAGATGTTGGCAATTTGATCTCTGGTTCCTCTGCCTTTTCTAAAACCAGCTTGAACATCTGGAAGTTCACAGTTCGTGTATTGCTGAAGCCTGGCTTGGAGAATTTTGAGCATTACTTTACTAGCGTGTGAGATGAGTGCAATTGTGCGGTAGTCTGAGCATTCTTTGGCATTTCCTTTCTTTGAAATTGGAATGAAAACTGACCTTTTGCAGTCCTGTGGCCACTGTTGAGTTTTCCAAATTTGCTGGCATATTGAGTGCAGCACTTTCACAGCATCATCTTTCCAGATTTGAAATAGCTCCACTGGAATTCCATCACCTCCACTAGTTTTGTTCATAGTGATGCTTCCTAAGGCCCACTTGACTTCACATTCCAGGATGTCTGGCTCTAGGTGAGTGATCACACCATCGTGATTATCTGGGTTGTGAAGATCTTTTTTGTACAGTTCTTCTGTGCATTCCTGCCACCTCTTCTTAAGATCTTCTGCTTCTGTTAGGTCCATACCATTTCTGTCCTTTATTGAGCCTGTCTTTGCATGAAATGTTCCCTTGGTATCTCTAGTTTTCTTGAAGAGATCTCTAGTCTTTCCCATTCTGTTGTTTTCCTCTATTTCTTTGCATTGATCACTGAGGAAGGCTTTCTTATCTCTCCTTGCTATTTTTTGGAACTCTGCATTCAGATGCTTATATCTTTCCTTTTCTCCTTTGCTTTTCGCTTCTCTTCTTTTCACAGCTATTTGTAAGGCCTCCTCAGACAGCCATTTTGCTTTTTTTTTCATTTCTTTTCCATGGCGATGGTCTTGATCCCTGTCTCCTGTACAATGTCACGAGCCTCCGTCCATAGTTCATCAGGCACTCTGTCTATCAGATCTAATCCCTTAAATCTATTTCTCACTTCCACTGTATAATCATAAAGGATTTGATTTAGGTCATAGCTGAATGGTCTAGTGGTTTTCCCTACTTTCTTCAATTTCAGTCTGAATTTGGCAATAAGGACTTCATGATCTGAGCCACAGTCAGCTCCCAGTCTTGTTTTTGCTGACTGTATAGAGCTTCTCCATCTTTGGCTGCAAAGAATATAATCAATCTGATTTTGGTGTTGACCATCTGGTGATATCCATATGTAGAGTCTTCTCTTGTGTTGTTGGAAGAGGGTGTTTGCTATGACCAGTGCATTTTCTTGGCAAAACTCTATTAGCCTTTGCTCTGCTTCATTCTGTATTTCAAGGCCAAATTTGCCTGTTACTCCAGGTGTTTCTTGACTTCCTATTTTTGCATTCCAGTCCCCTATAATGAAAAGGACATCTTTTTTGGGTGTTAGTTCTAGAAGGTCTTGGAGGTCTTCATAAAACCGTTCAACTTCAGCTTCTGCAGCGTTACTGGTGGGGCATAGGTTTGATCACTGTGATATTGAATGGTTTACCTTGGAAACGAACAGAGATCATTGTGTCATTTTTGAGATTGCATCCAAGTACTGCATTTCAGACTCTTTTGTTGACCATGATGGGTACTCCATTTATTCTAAGGGATTCCTGCCTTCAGTAGTAGATATAATGGTCATCTGAGTTAAATTCACCCATTCCAGTCCATTTTAATTCACTGATTCCTAGAATGTCGACATTCACTCTTGCCATCTCTTGTTTGACCACTTCCAATTTGCCTTGATTCATGGACCTGACATTCCAGGTTCCTATGCAATATTGCTCTTTACAGCTTTGGACCTTGCTTCTATCACCAGTCACATCCACAACTGGGTATTGTTTTTGCTTTGACTCCATCCCTTCATTCTTCCTGGAGTTATTTCTCCAGTGATCTCCAGTAGCATATTGGGCACCTACTGACCTGAGGAGTTCTTCTTTCAGTATCCTATCATTTCGCCCTTTCATACTGTTCATGGGGTTCTCACAGGCCAGAATACTGCAGTGGGTAGCCTTTCCCTTCTCCAAGGGATCTTCCCAACCCAGGGATCGAAGCCAGATATCCCACATTGCAGGTGGATTCTTTACCAGCTGAGCCACCAGGGAAGCCTGAAAAAGGAAGGACAGTCTCCCTTTGAATACATCTATGGAAGACCCTTCTTATGCACAGACATTGTTTAAGACCCCGAAGCCTTAGAATTTACTATGTGACTCAGCTTCAGCCTTTCAACAGACATTATGGAAACTCTGGGAGGTGACTCCTGACCTAGACTCTGAGTGAAACAAGCCGCTGTTTGAGCCAGGCACCAAAGTCCTGATAAAGACATTGAGATCTGAAGGGCAATCTCTCAGCCTATTGCAAGAACTAATTTGGAGACTTCTTGGTCTCCTGAGTCTGACTAGGTAGTTGGCTGAATTCTGCTTTCTTTGCCTCCAGTGAACTGTCCTCAGAAAGTTCTGTTGAGTTCTCAGAGTAATTGAAACCTGGAACTCCATTGGCTTTTTCCAAACTGGTGGTGTGATGGTTGCTTGTTTGCTGGGGACGCTGCTGTGTGTGTGCCAGGATTCAGTTTGAGACTCGCTTTCAGGAGGAATCCATAACTTTCACCCAGAACTAACTGTTGGTGTTTACCAAAGACCCTGTGAAAATTGTGCATAACCACAGTTGTCTTGGTCAGAATCTGAATTATTAGAAGCAAGTTAGATGATTCTGATTTGAGAAGTGCTGAATTATATTTTTTTCCCTGTTTAAATGGAGGACCAATGACCATTTGGTAGTGGGATGTGAGAGTGTTTCAAACGTTGGATAAGGGTCAAAGTTCTTTCTTTTTTTTAAAATGTCCTTTATAATCTTGAGATTTAATCAGCTAAAAAAGAGTTTTAATAAAAAATATTTGCTTTGGTTGGTAAAAAGAAAAAAAACTTTGTGATCCTCGTCTCCTTAAAGCCCCATAACCAGGTAAAGTTTTCTAAGTGCTTCAGACAGAACCACTGCAAAGAGGACCCCCCTCTATGATCCAATGAACTTTGCAGAGTCCCTGTAATTTCACAAGTAGACACAATTAAGTGAGTCATATGCTTTTTTTCTTTTGAAAAATGGCTTTCCTATCTTTAAATGATGTCAGGAAGCTAGATATATCTGGTGGAAAATAATGTGTGTCATTAAAATGCTGTGCTTATGATACTATTATTATTGTTTATGCTTGAAATTATGTTAAGTATGACATTTCAATACCAGCCTCGGAAAAAAAAAAAAAACATGGCCTATCGTTATTTTTGCAAATTTCTCATGATGAAAAAGCATTGGAATGCTTTTTGGAATAAGTCTTATAGGAACAGATAACATCAATTCTTGAAATATTTAAGCCTATTCCTGCATACCCAGACAATAAATGCAATGAAAATAATATGCCTTACAAGTAATGGGAACTGTATTAATGTTTGTGGGCAAATTTTTTCATATAGAGAAAGTGAAGGAAATATTAAAGGTGGCAAAAGTTGAGCCAGCAAATAGCAATGATATTACAAAACTAGTGTTTGAAGCTTCTGAATATTAAAGAATACGGAGGCTTCTGAATCTTGAGAGATTAATAACCAGGAGGAGAGAAGTAGAAGATAAAGTCATTTCAGTGTAGAAGACAAAATCATTAGGGAAGACACCCCTTCAACCTTCGATGGAAAAATGCCAGTAGCGGCTGGATCTGTCTCCCTCCTTTTCATTCCCCTCTTTTATCCTTCTGGCCACCTCTGTCTCCTTCCTCCTTCTTCTCTTCTCTGTATAACTCCGTGAACATCTCTGAGTGGTCCAGTTGTGGAGTGCACATAAGGAAGTGACTACTGCTACCCCACTCTCTCCACTAGTGATTCCACCTTATCTCATTGGGGTCACCTCTAACTCCCTCCTCCCACTTCTCTTCTCCATGTAACGCTGTGAACCTCTCTGAGTGACCCTCACAGTAGAGAAACGTTTCATCTTTAACGTAGATGTTTTATCAATGGTGCTGTATAGAAGGAGAAGTTTTGAAACTTCTGTAAAAATAAGACCGATAACTGGAAGCAGGAGGCTTAAGTCCAAACCCTGACTCCAGGGAACTCCTGACTCCAAGGAACATTAATTGACAGGAGCTCATCAAACGCCTCCATACCGACACTAAAACCAAGCACCACACAAGGGCCAACGAGTTCCAGGACAAGACATACCAAGCAAATTCTCCAGCAACAAAGGAACACAGCCCTGAGCTTCAAAATACAAGCTGCCCAAAGTCACCCCAATACTATAGACATCTCATAACTCATTACTGGACATTTCATTGCACTTCAGAGAGAAGAAGTACAGCTCCACCCATCAGAACACCGACACAAGCTTCCCTAACCAGGAAACCTTGACAAGCCACCTGTACAAACCCACACACAGCGAGGAAAAGCCACAATAAAGAGAACTCCACAAACTGCCAGAATACAGAAAGGACACCCCAAACTCAGCAATTTAAACAAGATGAAGAGACAGAGGAATATCCAGCAGATAAAGGAACAGGATAAAGGCCCACCAAACCAAACAAAAGAGGAAGAGATAGGGAATCTACCTGATAAAGAATTCCGAATAATGATAGTGAAATTGATCCAAAATCTTGAAATTAAAATGGAATCACAGATAAATAGCTTGGAGACAAGGATTGAGAAGATGCAAGAAAGGTTTAACAAGGACCTAGAAGAAATAAAAAAGAGTCAATATATAATGAATAATGCAATAAATGAAATTAAAAACACTCTGGAGGCAACAAATAGTAGAATAACAGAGGCAGAAGATAGGATTAGTGAATTAGAAGATAGAATGGTAGAAATAAATGAATCAGAGAGAATAAAAGAAAAACGAATTAAAAGAAATGAGGACAATCTCAGAGACCTCCAGGACAATATTAAACACTACAACATTCGAATCATAGGGGTTCCAGAAGAAGAAGACAAAAAGAAAGACCATGAGAAAATACTTGAGGAGATAATAGTTGAAAACTTCCCTAAACTGGGGAAGAAAATAATCACCCAAGTCCAAGAAACCCAGAGAGTCCCAAACAGGATAAGCCCAAGGCGAAACACCCCAAGACACATATTAATCAAATTAACAAAGATCAAACACAAAGAACAAATATTAAAAGCAGCAAGGGAAAAACAACAAATAACACACAAGGGAATTCCCATAAGGATAACAGCTGATCTTTCAATAGAAACTCTTCAAGCCAGGAGGGAATGGCAAGACATACTTAAAGTGATGAAAGAAAATAACCTACAGCCCAGATTATTGTACCCAGCAAGGATTTCATTCAAGTATGAAGGAGAAATCAAAAGCTTCTCAGACAAGCAAAAGCTGAGAGAATTCTGCACCACCAAACCAGCTCTCCAACAAATATTAAAGGATATTCTCTAGACAGGAAACACAAAAATGGTGTATAAACTCGAACCCAAAACAATAAAGTAAATGGCATTGGGATCATACTTATCAGTAATTACCTTAAACGTAAATGGGTTGAATGCCCCAACCAAAAGACAAAGACTGGCTGAATGGATACAAAAACAAGACCCCTACATATGTTGTCTACAGGAGACCCACCTCAAAACAGGGGACACATACAGACTGAAAGTAAAGGGCTGGAAAAAGATTTTCCATGCAAATAGGGACCAAAAGAAAGCAGGAGTAGCAATACTCATATCAGATAAAATAGACTTTAAAACAAAGGCTGTGAAAAGAGACAAAGAAGGTCACTACATAATGATCAAAGGATCAATCCAAGAAGAAGATATAACAATTATAAATATATATGCACCCAACACGGGAGCACCGCAGTATGTAAGACAAATGCTAACAAGTATGAAAGGAGAAATTAACAATAACACAATAATAGTGGGAGACTTTAATACCCCACTCACACCTATGGATAGATCAACTAAACAGAAAATTAACAAAGAAACACAAACTTTAAATGATACAATAGACCAGTTAGACCTAATTGATATCTATAGGACATTTCATCCCAAAACAATGAATTTCACCTTTTTCTCAAGCGCACATGGAACCTTCTCCAGGATAGATCACATCCTGGGCCATAAAGCTAGCCTTGGTAAATTCAAAAAAATAGAAATCATTCCAAGCATCTTTTCTGACCACAATGCAGTAAGATTAGATCTCAACTACAGGAGAAAAACGATTAAAAATTCCAACATATGGAGGCTGAACAAACACGCTGCTGAATAACCAACAAATCACAGAAGAAATCAAAAAAGAAATCAAAATTTGCATAGAAACGAATGAAAATGAAAACACAACAACCCAAAACCTGTGGGACACGGTAAAAGCAGTCCTAAGGGGAAAGTTCATAGCAATACAGGCACACCTCAAGAAACAAGAAAAAGTCAAATAAATAACCTAACCCTACACCTAAAGCAACTAGAAAAGGAAGAAATGAAGAACCCCAGGGTTAGTAGAAGGAAAGAAATCTTAAAAATTAGAGCAGAAATAAATGCAAAAGAAACAAAAAAAGAAACCATAGCAAAAATCAACAAAGCCAAAAGCTGGTTCTTTGAAAGGATAAATAAAATTGACAAACCATTAGCCAGACTCATCAAGAAACAAAGGAGAAAAATCAAATCAATAAAATTAGAAACGAAAATGGAGAGATCACAACAGACAACACAGAAATACAAAGGATCATAAGAGACTACTATCAACAATTATATGCCAATAAAATGGACAACGAGGAAGAAATGGACAAATTCTTAGAAAAGTACAACTTTCCAAAACTCGACCAGAAGAAATAGAAAACCTTAACAGACCCATCACAAGCACGGAAATTGAAACTGTAATCAAAAATCTTCCAGCAAACAAAAGCCCATGTCCAGACGGCTTCACAGCTGAATTCTACCAAAAATTTAGAGAAGAGCTAACACCTATCCTGCTCAAACTCTTCCAGAAAATTGCAGAGGAAGGTAAACTTCCAAACTCATTCTATGAGGCCACCATCACCCTAATACCAAAACCTGACAAAGATGCCACAAAAAAGAAAACTACAGGCCAATATCACTGATGAACATAGATGCAAAAATCCTAAACAAAATTCTAGCAATCAGAATCCAACAACACATTAAAAAGATCATACACCATGACCAAGTGGGCTTTATCCCAGGGATGCAAGGATTCTTCAATATCCGCAAATCAATCAACGTAATACACCACATTAACAAATTGAAAAATAAAAACCATATGATTATCTCAATAGATGCAGAGAAAGCCTTTGACAAAATTCAACACCCATTTATGATAAAAACTCCAGAAAGCAGGAATAGAAGGAATATACCTCAACATAATAAAAGCTATATATGACAAACCCACAGCAAACATTATCCTCAATGGTGAAAAATTGAAAGCATTTCCTCTAAAGTCAGGAACAAGACAAGGGTGCCCACTTTCACCATTACTATTCAACATAGTTTTGGAAGTTTTGGCCACAGCAATCAGAGCAGAAAAAGAAATAAAAGGAATCCAAATTGGAAAAGAAGAAGTAAAACTCTCACTATTTGCAGATGACATGATCCTCTACATAGAAAACCCTAAAGACTCCACCAGAAAATTACTAGAACTAATCAATGACTATAGTAAAGTTGCAGGATATAAAATCAACACACAGAAATCCCTTGCATTCCTATACACTAATAATGAGAAAACAGAAAGAGAAATTAAGGAAACAATTCCATTCACCATTGCAACGAAAGAATAAAATACTTAGGAATATATCTACCTAAAGAAACTAAAGACCTATATATAGAAAACTATAAAACACTGGTGAAAGAAATCAAAGAGGACACTAATAGATGGAGAAATATACCATGTTCATGGATTGGAAGAATCAATATAGTGAAAATGAGTATACTACCCAAAGCAATTTATAGATTCAATGCAATCCCTATCAAGCTACCAACAGTATTCTTCACAGAGCTAGAACAAATAATTTCACAATTTGTATGGAAATACAAAAAACCTCGAATAGCCAAAGCGATCTTGAGAAAGAAGAATGGAACTGGAGGAATCAACCTGTCTGACTTCAGGCTCTACTACAAAGCCACAGTTATCAAGACAGTATGGTACTGGCACAAAGACAGAAATATAGATCAATGGAACAAAATAAAAAGCCCAGAGATAAATCCACACACATATGGACACCTTATCTTTGACAAAGGAGGCAAGAATATACAATGGATTAAAGACAATCTCTTTAACAAGTGGTGCTGGGAAATCTGGTCAACCACTTGTAAAAGAATGAAACTAGAACACTTTCTAACACCATACACAAAAATAAACTCAAAATGGATTAAAGATCTCAACGTAAGACCAGAAACTATAAAACTCCTAGAGGAGAACATAGGCAGAACACTCTCTGACATTCATCACAGCAAGATCCTCTATGACCCACTTCCCAGAATATTGGAAATAAAAGCAAAAATAAACAAATGGGACCTAATTAAACTTAAAAGCTTCTGCACAACAAAGGAAACTATTAGCAAGGTGAAAAGACAGCCTTCAGAATGGGAGAAAATAATAGCAAATGAAGCAACCGACAAACAACTAATCTCAAAAATATACAAGCAACTCCTACAGCTCAACTCCAGAAAAATAAATGACCCAATCAAAAAATGGGCCAAAGATCTAAATAGACATTTCTCCAAAGAAGACATACAGATGGCTAACAAACACATGAAAAGATGCTCAACATCACTCATTATCAGAGAAATGCAAATCAAAACCACTATGAGGTACCATTTCACGCCAGTCAGAATGGCTGTGATCCAAAAGTCTACAAGCAATAAATGCTGGAGAGGGTGTGGAGAAAAGGGAACCCTCTTACACTGTTGGTGGGAATGCAAACTAATACAGCCACTATGGAGAACAGTGTGGAGATTCCTTAAAAAACCGGAAATAGAACTGCCTTATGATCCAGCAATCCCACTGCTGGGCATACACACTGAGGAAACCAGAAGGGAAAGAGACACGTGTACCCCAATGTTCATCGCAGCACTGTTTATAATAGCCAGGACATGGAAGCAACCTAGATGTCCATCAGCAGATGAATGGATAAGAAAGCTGTGGTACATATACACAATGGAGTATTACTCAGCCATTAGAAAGAATACATTTGAATCAATTCTAATGAGGTGGATGAAACTGGAGCCTATTATACAGAGTGAAGTAAGCCAGAACGAAAAACACCAATACAGTATACTAACGCATATATATGGAATTTAGAAAGATGGTAACAATAACCCTGTGTACGAGACAGCAAAAGAGACACTGATGTATAGAACAGTCTTATGGACTCTGTGGGAGAGGGAGAGGGTGGGAAGATTTGGGAGAATGGCATGGAAACATGTAAAATATCATGTATGAAATGAGATGCCAGTCCAGGTTCGATGCACGATACTGGATGCTTGGGGCTGGTGCACTGGGACGACCCAGAGGGATGGTATGGGGAGGGAGGAGGGAGGAGGGTTCAGGATGGGGAACACATGTATACCTGTGGTGGATTCATTTTGATATTTGGCAAAACTAATACAATTATGTAAAGTTTAAAAATAAAATAAAATTAATTAAAAAAAAAAAAAAAAAAAAATGCCAGTAGCTGAAATCCAAGGATGCCATTTTCTGCCTGAGAATTTGTATTGAAGAGAGAAAGGGAATCATTAGGCCAGCAGTGTTGGGGGTGGTTTCAAAATTTAAAGTGATGCCCTTTATTTTCACAAGCTCAAATAGGTTCCATCAAATTCGTCAAGCCCATTTGCATCTCAGCATTGTTCAGTAGCAAATGAGGTCATGTTTATCAGAGATTGTGCAAAATTTTATTATGGCTACTCAGCCATCAAATGAGGATAAATTATATTGCACATAGTTTTAGGAGGTGTAATGATAGAATATTTGAGTTATTTGAATATCAAAATACACCATGGAATCTAGTTCCATGATAATTGATGAATCTGAACACTCCCCGGACTTCTCAAATCTTACCTACAGATGTTAGTGACTACATACTGTTTTGTTAGTTTCTTCCTTCTGGTTTTCTTTAACAATACTTTCTGCTCCTTGAAGAAATGTACATAGAAAAAGATATCTTTTTTTTTTTTTCAGGGAAGAATAAAGGCTGCTGATTTGATGTAATAGATTACCCAGCTTGTTGATGTTTTGACACTGATTATATGTTTGATGCCAAATAAACTACTCAGTTTAGTTTATTGGATGATTAAAAGCAGGCTGGTTATTTGGTGATATGAAAAGCAAACATAAATTTTACTAAAATTTTCATTTCTTAATCAGTTGCTTGGGCTTTTCCCCTTCTAAAACTGTAAGTTGTATTAAAGAACTTCCTGTTTTGTATGTTGTGGTTTCCCCAGAAAGCAGAACATTATGAACAAGAATAGTTTAACAATGAAAAGAGGCCGGAAAATGAGGGGGTGATGTAGGTGTACTATATCAAGATGGCAGAAATGCTGGCTCACTTTCTTTATGTATAGCTAACAAGATATACTGTTAAATCACACTATCCTGTAGAATATTTCTTTAACCCATCATGACTTTAATGCTGAGATACTATTACCTTTAAATTTTTCATCTTCCAAATTGTTTCTCTGTTCATCTCATAGCGTGTTATGTTTAATAGATGCTAGGTTTGTGGGTTTTGTTTTTTTTTTTTGTAAATGGTATTTACAGAGACTATTTTTGTAAATCCCCTGACTCTGCTATGGTAGCCTGATTCTTCAGATGGCCCCTGCTGTTTCCAAGGCTGTTATACACCAGGAGCCAGTCTGAAATCACTTGGCAGTTGAAATCACAGGGACCTCAGAGATGGTCTTGTCCAACCCCATTTCACAGATGGTGAAACAGAATGAAAGAGGTTGGATGACTTGGCTTGTACTTGCTATTGGCAAACCTTGAGCTAGAGCCTGGTTCTGTCAGTTTCAATCCAATGATTTCTTTTTCCACCTCTCTTAAATTAAGCTTTTATTTTGATATTGTTGTATATTTGCATGCAGTTGTAAGAAAGAGTAGCGATCCCTTATATCCTTCACCCAGTTCCCCGCAGTGGTAACATCTTGCAAAGCTATAGTATTGATACAATAGTACAATAATAATATTATGATAGAAGGCAATGGCACCCCACTCCAGTACTTTTGCCTGGAAAATCCCATGGACGGAGGAGCCTGGCTGCAGTCCATGGGGTCGCTAGAGTCGGACACGACTGAGCGACTTCACTTTCACTTTTCACTTTCATGCATTGGAGAAGGAAATGGCAACTCACTCCAGTGTTCTTGCCTGGAGAATCCCAGGGACGGGGGCCTGGTGGGCTGCCATCTATGGGGTCGCACAGAGTCGGACACGACTGAAGTGACTTAGCAGCAGCAGCAGCAGTGCTACAATAGTACTGTCTACAACTGTAGACGATGAAGTCAAGCTACAGAATTGTTCTGTCCCCACAAGGATCCCCCATGTTGCTATTTTACAGCTACACCTACTTTCTTTCCACCTCTCTCCCAACTCACTCTCTAACTGTTGGCATCCATTCTTCTCCATTTCTGTAATTCTGTCATTTTAATAATTTTATATAGTTGGAACCACAGGGTATATAACATTTTGAGACTCACCTTTTCCACTCAGCATAATGCTCTGGGTATTTATCTGAACTGCTGTGTGTATCACTTTGTTTTATTGCTGAGGAGTAGGGATGCACCACACCAAGGCTTTTTCTCCTAAATTTCTCTTCCAATCTTGGGACATCTCAGCCATTTGCACTTTGAAGGTTAAGAAACACGTTTTACAGAAATAGTTCAGTTTTGATAATCTTCCTTTTGTGTTTGGAGAGACTAAGGAAAAGTAATTGTGAAGACAGCAGAGATCAATAAGTTAGTACAAAGGATGTTTTGGTGGTGTCCCAGCTTCCTTGTTTTGTGGTGAGTTGTGGGGAGGACTTTGGGGAGGGTCTCCAAACTTCAGAAAGCGCTTCCTACAAGTATGATGAGAAGAGACCATGTCCATGTGAGACGGGTCCTCAGGGGACAACATCTCAGCTATTAAACAGGGCAAAACAATTGCAGATCTCATTCGCATGTCACAGAGGGGATTTTCGGGCGCCAGTCATCATTACTGCAAGTGGAGTGTGGCCAGAAGACATGATTTAGCACCTGTCCACTTTCTAATGCACTGTGCATTTTAATGACCTGAAATTTGAGATTTGGCTCCTGTCTTAAACTCTAAAGATAGGTTCATTAGAAAGGCAAGATGCTCATAGGTGAAGAATGTGTTTTATTTCTCTTTAGATTGTTTTGATGTGGACCATTTTTAAAGTATTTAATGAATCTGTTACAATACCGCTTCGGCTTTTCATATTTTGATTTTTTGGCCACAAGGCATATGGGATCTTAGCTCCTCAACCCGGGATCAAACCCACATACCCCTTGCGCTGGAAAGCAAAGTCTCAACCACTGAACCACCAGGTAAGTCCCATGTTTTAATTCTTGAATTAAATTTTAGTTCAACTCACAGTGAACTGCATGGCATTTGTCTCATGGACGTTTGGAGGTATACTCAGTGGTCAGAAAAACTTCTAGAATTTCAGAACTGTCAATCGGGAGATGGAAAATCACAAAGCCATACACCAACCCTTCTCTCCTCAGAGTTTTTATGTGTTCTAATCATCTGTATGTGGCTTAAAGAGATAGTCATGGAGGAGAAAGAGTGGTTTACAGAATACTAGGATTAAGGTATGGGGTTAGGGGAACACAATATTTTGAAGGACTATTGGACAAAAAAAACAAAGACTTTGGAAACATAAAACAAGTAAGGGGCAGGGGGCTAAGATACAGCTTACAAAAATCTAATAGACACCTATGAATTATTCATATTGATGTATGGCAGAAACCAAAACAACACTGTAAAGCAGTTATCCTCCAATTAAAAATAAATAAATTTTAAAAGTTTGATAGACAATTTTTAAGAAAATCTTTCTTAGTGTAAAGTGAAGTATGCATGTGATGTGAACTCTAGAAAGACTGGGGCAAAAGGGTGGGGTGGAGGGAGCATGGGAGACGGCCATGTGTAGGGCATGAAAGACTCCCATGGCCAAGCAGGATAGATCTGAGGCACTAGAAGGGACTAGAAAGAACTAGAAGGAAAATACTGATTCATCTGGACTTTTATTTTCACATCAGCAGTTTTAATTTGAGGTTGCCTGTCTGAGACTCAGTAATTCAATGTCTTTTTAATGCCGGTAGATTTTCCTTCCAGTGCTGTGGAATCGGTTGTGAAGCTGAAGGGGTAATCAGGCTGGTATTAAAAAATGAACAGTTTGGAGAATCATCTCTGTAATTTCTGAGGCCAGAAACAATTTATCATGCTTCAGAAAGCCATGTTGCTGGTATCCCCACTTGCTCTGATTTCAGCTGGCCGTCTCTGCGGGGTGGGCTGGCTTTGAATTTTACTTGTAAACACTTAGACATGATTTTTATGTAACTTGTTCCTCTCTCTAGGATCTCTCACTCCCGGAAGGGTGTGCTCATTGAAGTTAATGCCAGTCTTCCTGGAGTACAAAGTCACAACCTAAGAAGTCATCAAAACATCTGGGCTGCTTGTTGGTTGAGGTAGCTGGGTGTGATGTTTCATGTGACATTATTACAAATTCCCTGGCACTTTCCACATTGAATGCTAAGTATGAAGAGTTCATTCAAGTCCCCTCTGGAAATCTGGCTCAAAACACTCTGTTCTCAACCTCCCACAAGTCCAAGTGGGCCACTTCTGGGTCTGTTAGCTGACTGCTGTGGAATTGCTGCTGATTATTTACACAGTGGGGCTTCCCTGATGGCTCAGCAGGTAAAGAATCCTCCTGCAATGCAGGAGACACAGAAGGTATAGTTCAGTCCCTGGGTCAGGAAGACTCCTTGAAGTAGGAAATGGCAACCCACTCCAGCATTCTTGTCTGAAAAATCCCATGGACAGAGGAGTCTGGTGGGTTACAGTCCATGGGATCGCAAAGTCGGACACGACTAAGCACTATTATCTGTTTACACAGTTCCTGTCTCCAGGCTTCAGATTTAATGGTGAAGCTTGTTGGTTTTGTAAAGCATCCTAGAGAAATTGGTGTTCTCCAGAGGTGATTCCTAGGGTCAGAGAGGGTAGGTAAATTCTCCGGGTAATGGAGATGATGCAGAAAAGAATGGAGGGAAATGAATGGCTTCTTTGGGGCTGTGTTTAGCACCAGCTCCTGGCATTTCAGATGTAGAAAGGAATTGGTGTTAGTTTCCCAAAGAGGTTTGTGTTTGCCCAGTAGGTAGGATGGGAACTTATGGCTAAAGGAATTTTGAATTGATAGATGCTATGTACTTGAAAAACCAGTCCCTCTCCCACCTCTTCTGGTTTTTCACTTTTCCTTGCTCTCAGTGTCTTTTTAAAGGGAAAAGGGGCATGAAAGAAGCAGTATAGAAATTAAGAGCATAAAATGTAATAAAGCAGACTCTTTGGGTTTGAAACCAAGCTTTACTATTTACATTGTGCACATGACCTAACCATTCAATGCCCTAGTTTTCCCACATCTGTAAAGTAGGAATAATTAATACCCAATTCATGAATTTTTATAAAGATTAAATAAGTTTATAAATATATTCCATTGATCTATTAATGTATAATAACTCCAGATTTACTGTGTTAAAACAAGAACAAATGTTTTACTTCGTTGCACATGGTTCTAGCAGTTGATTGGGTTCAGCTTCATCATTCCTGCTGAGGGTCTGTTTTGCAATTGCAATCAGATGGTGTCTAGGGCTGGAGTCACTCTGACCTCAGCTAGGGCTGTTGGTTGGAACACTTCCATCTGGACTCCCCATGTGGCTTGGGCTCCCTTACAGCATGGAGGCTGGGTTCCAAGAGCATATGTTCCAATAGACATACATGGGAGGTGTATCACCCTCTATGAACTAGCCTCAGAACTCACATGGTGTCACTTCTTCCATATACCTTTGAATGAAGTAGCCATAAAGGTCCACTCTGGTTCAGTGGGAAAGGTCACAGATCTTACACTGGATAGGATGAGTGTCAATATCACTCTGTAAGGAGAGTAAAGGAGTTGGGGTAGATTGTGGTATCCATCTCTTTATCAACCAATATGCCATAGAATGTAGACCACATAGAACAGTATCTGGCTCAGGTGAACGCTCAGTATTAGTTACATATGTATTGGATTTCAAGCCTGCTGATCCTCAAATGGAATACCTACCATATCTTATCTCAGCCTCATATCTGAGGAAGGACTAGGGGACAGTTACTTTTGTTGCTGTTGTTGTTTCTGTCGCTAAGTCATGTCTGACTCTTTTGTGACCCCAGGGACTGTAGCCCACCAGGCTCCTCTGTCCTTGGGATTTCCCAGGCAAGAATATTGGAATGGGTTGCCATTTCCTTCTCCAGGGGATATTTCCAACTCAGGGATCAAATCTGTGTCTCCTGCACTGGCAGGTGTTTTTTTTCAACCACCACTGAGCCATCAGGGAAGTCACAATTACTCTTAACCCCATGGTTTTAATAATGCTAAGACATACTTGTGTCTATGGCTCTGTGAGAGGGAACTCTTAGGTCTTAGGCTACTGTATCCTTTGGCAGTGAAGCTAGAGGGGAAGGAGAAGGAATAAATTCAAGTCAGCCCAGAAAATGTCCCTGGGTCATTTGGTCATAGCATGATGATGGTGATGCTATGGAAGGTGAGGTCCATTTCACTTCAGTACAGGTCACCTATCATTCTCCAAGAGACCCATCGCAATTAATCTCTAGAAGGAGCTGACCACAGTCCCCCACTCATGTCCACTGAAGCTTATAAGTTTAGGATAAAGTTGAATAAAATTTTCTTTGGCATTGCACAGCATCCCTCTGAGTTTGAATTGCCCCCGTAGCCAATCCCCTTGTGGATGTCCTGGGGATTGTTTATTTGACTTTGGGATGACCCTCACCTGAACCTTAATCTCAGAGGTGAATCGACTAGATCACTTAGTCGTGGGAGCCCCATTTCAAAGCCAGAGCTTTAGTGCTTTTGTTGCAAGCAAATGAAACTGAGGAAACAGCTTCTTATGGGCCATCTGCTTCTTTATAGAACAAGTAGTGCCAACAACAAGCCTTGCCTCCCCGGGAAGTGTTGACAGATGGAAGCAGCTTTCCCCACATGTGTGTGGAGGCTCCACAACTTCTTTATCTTTTCCTAATATAATACTTGCCAATTTAAAACAAAAAATTAAACAGTAGCCTTGTTCCTCTTTGCAGAGTAAGGAATCTATATGGCTGAACCAGAAAAGCAAGACAAGTAGAAACTTTCATCCTTGTGTGCCTACTTAGTCGTGTCCAACTCTTTGAGACCCCATGGACTGTAGCCCACCAGTCTCCTCTGTCCATGGCATTTTCCAGGCAAGAATACTAGAGTTGGTTGCCATTTCCTTCTCTAGGGGAGCTTCCTGACCCAGGATTTGAAAATGCGACTCCTGTATCTCCTGCATTGGCAGGCGGATTCTTTACCAACTGCACCATCTGAGAAGCAAAAACTTTAGAGCTGTCCTAAAAATATTCAAATGTGAAAATCAGCAGGAAGACTTGCATTGTCTCTGTAAATAGCATTCAGCTGTGTGTAAATTTACCTAAGGTTTTTGTCACTTATGTATAACTCTTCTAAAGACCCTCATGGAGATTTTGGGACTAGAGTAAGTACCTGGTAAATTTGCTAGTAACTCAGTAGTTCATTGTTTAGTCCTTATGAATGGATTGGATTGGCTCAATATTAATACGGAGGGAGAGAGTAAAATTAAACAGCCCAGACCTCCAAAGGAGAGTCTTCCATTGGCTTGTTCCATCTACTGGTCACCTCAAAAGTCATCCTGTGAAGAACTGCCTTTCTGTAGACCAGCTGAAGGAGAAATGAAAGTATCAGAGAAGGTCATGGGCTGCTGAATGATTATTAACTCATGGTCATAGAGCAGAGGCCAACCAAGGATGAAGGGGATGTAAGGAATAGGAATTAAAAAATAATAAGAGATTATTGTATGTGATGGCTTGCTATCTAAAGACTGATAATATCTGATTATTGTTCTATGCTAAAATTTCAGACTGAAATTCTTATTCCACACCAAGATGAAAATTAATATGTACTATTTTTAGAGCATCTGCATCTTGGCTTGATTTCGCCCAAAAGCAACGTTAAGATAAGGACTTGGTGCAAGTAGTTTATTTGAGAGGCAGTAAGCACATGTGAGGAAGTAAGGGAAAATCAATAAAAAGCATGTTAATGAGCTGTGGGCATCTAAGTCTCAGTCCTCCTGGGAACCCTTTAGGGAGCCACATATAGCACATCTCAGAACTGCCCCACATAGAGATAGGAGTCTGGGACATTTAATCTTTAATTCCAGTACCTGTTGGTTAAGGCTTGTCCCTGAGAATATTCAGTTTACACCTGTCTTTCTTCCTTCCTCTTTTCTTTTTTTTTCTTTCTTTCCATTGATGCATCCATCTATATACTTTAGACTTGTATATTAATTGACTAGACTTTAGTGATAATATAAAAACCATGCCCGGTTAAACTTTGATTGAATGTATCTACATCAATGAGTGAATAAACATCAATGGAACTAACTATTCAAAAAAGCACAGGTGATCTTTTCACACTTTATCTTATGAAACAGTATTATCTCATCTGTCTGAAAGAAGGGGAGATGTTTTACCCCTCTACTAATACCATCTGGTCTCCAGACAAAATCTATGAGTTTGTTCAAAAGGATAAGCAGCCATTTATTCCCCTGCTCCATGGATTTTACTTATGAAAGTGCCAATGTATTATACCTTCTAAAACACACTTCTGGATTAATTCAGAACCCAAAACTTTTAGAAAAGAACAAAGCAGGATGCATTAAGGGACTGAGAGCATTGAGTCTTGAGAGATTTGGTCCCCCTGAATAAGATTAGGGAATTAGGCAGAGAGACCAGAAGTTTAATATCCTGGATATTGTCATTTTCAATGTAATCGAGTAATTTGAAGTATCAAAGAATCTAGCAATAGGATTAGAGGGTCATTTTAATTCAGTGTAATAAAGCTGCATATGAGGAAGACCTGTGCAACACAAGAAATGAGAAAGAGGGATTTTCTTATCATGTTGCTTTCCACATGTTGATCTAAAAACCAGCACTCAGGAAGACAGGTATTCTGGCAAACACGGAGGACTCTTTCCTCACTGAATGATGACTACAGAAAGAGAAAAAACAAAAACCACAATATACAATCTATGGAAAGGTGAGGGAAGGGAAATATCCTGAATTCTCAAAGAAGGTATATAATTTCAAGAATGGAGATGGGAGGTCCAAGAAGGAGGGGATATACATATACCTATGGCTGATTCATGTTGATGTATGACAGAAACCAACACAATATTATAAAGCAATTATCCTTTAATTAAAAATAAGTAAATTAAAACAAAAGAATGGAGACAGTATATACCTAAGGATATGTAAGGATATTTATGGGTAAGGAACCAGAAGAAGTGTTTAAAAAATTGGAGATTCTCAATATCATTCAAGAAGACTCAGACTCTAGGAAGTAGAAATCAGACATCACAAGGAGGGTAAAGATCAAGATAGGAAGAAAATGCATGTATGGAAAAACAATATAAACTCCTTTTTACAAAGGGAAAATGTGAAATCAGAAATACATGTCTTCTTTTTAAGAGAGAGTTTACTTTAAGAAATAGTAAAAGGCAAAACATTTGAATCTAAAAATACTATGCTAATTTAGGTACTGTGCTGCAAGCTCTCTGCCCTGTTTAATAAGGACACAGAATTTATGAATTAGTAAACTATAAAAAAGCTTGTTAGTTGACTAATTACCTAGAGGAAATGTTCTCTTTTACTTGAATTTGATTAGTCTGTTTTCTTTATCATAAGTGACAAAGTCCTCTATTGTTATTTTCCTGTCATTCAAAGAAAATAAAAATGAATGCCCTCGTCAAATTATTTTGTTAGAGTTTGTATTTATCAGTATGAAATTTAAACATTACTGTTTTCTTGAACATCAGAGTTGGTGAGACAAATTTTAGAAAATTGAAAAAAGATGTGGAAATTGGCTAGTGTGAGAGATAGTAACAGTTACTTCATGATGACTGTGTAATTCATTTCATATGTAAGAAAATGACATTGAACTTACTGAATTTTTCTCCTTTCTCTTGTCCTGCTTCTTTCTATTTTTTCCCTCTATATAGATATATGGTGTAATTTGTGGAATTTGAGACAGTAGACCACTTTTGTCTCTTCTCTACAATGGTTTAAAAATAAAAGTGTTTCCATAATGCCTAACCAAAAGCATAATAATGGGACCCTGGAAGTTAACAAAGAAAGGAAGGATACAATGGTAGTGAAAAGCAGAATTTATACTGCAGAAATCTGATTCAAACATGAGAGATTTTCCCAGGTTCATGGGAAAAAAGGTGTAAATTCAAAGAAAAAGCCCACACTATGAAAGTGAAGGTTATTGATGTGGAAATAGAGAATCAATGATTTACCTTTAGAATCATAGTTGTTTCATGGAGGCAGAAACAAAAACAAAAACAATGAAGATGAAAACCATGATCAAAGGAAAACTATATGGAACCTGGGGAGGGGCGTGGCAGATGCAGACTGATCGGATTTCTCACATTTCAGTCTAAAGCAGCTAAGAGACCAGCACCCGACGGTGTATTGGAGAAAGCTCATACTAGCTTGTGAGGGCTAATTTTTAAATTTTCAGAAATTCTATGAGCTGGTCATTAAATGCAGCCATTATCAAAAGTGAAAAGCTTTAATCTTACAGTTAAATGTTAAATTTATGTTAAGTTTTAAAAACATGCACTGACATATATACATTGGTTTAGTTGCTAAGTTGTGTCTGACCCTTTGAGACTCCATGGACTGTAAACCAGGCTCCTCTGTCCAAGGGATTTCCCAGGCAAGAAACTGAAGTAGGTTGCCATTTCCTCCTCCAGGGGTCTTCCTGATCCAGAGATCGAGCCCATGTCTCTTGCGTTTCCTGCTTGGCAGGCAGATTCTTTAACCACTGCGCCACCTGGAAAGCCTTACCTTGTGTAAGATTGCTACTGGGAAACTGCTGTGAAGCACAGGGATGTTCTGTGATGACCTAGCAGGGTGGGATGGGTGAGGAGTGTGGAACGGAGGCTCGAGGGAGAGGATATATGTATACACACAGCTGATCCGCTTTGTTGTACAACAGACTTGAACATAACATTGTAAAGCAATTGTACTCCAAAAATCAAATAATAATAATAATAAAAAAACTCAAAAAATAAAGATAGACATTTTGGCTGGTTCCATGTCTTGGGTGTTGTAACAGTGCTGCTGTGAACGTTGGGGTGTGGTATATATATATATCATTCTATCATATACATATATATATGGATGGAATATACATATATATATATGGATGGAATATATATATATATATGGATGGATGGAATGTTACTCAACCATAAAAAAATGAAATAATGCCATTTGCAGCAACATGGATGAATCTAGAGATTATCATACTAAGTGAAGTAAGTCTGACAAAGACAAGTATATGATATTGTTATATTTGGAATTAAAAAAAAAGGTACAAATAAAGTTAGTTGCAAAATAAAAGAGACTCACAGACATAGAAAACAAACTCACGATTACTGCAGGGGAAAGGGTGCTGTACATCTAACATGATGGTGGTTTTTGTTGTTCAGTTGCTGATTCATGTCCTACTCTGTGACCCCGTCTCAGAGTCTCTGTCCTTCACTCTTTACCAGAGTTTGCTCAAATTCATGTCCATTGAGTTGGGATGCTATCTAACCATCTCTGCCTCTGCCACCCCCTTCTTCTTCTGCCTTCAATATTTTCCAATGAGTCAGCTCTTTGCATCATGTGACCAAAGTATTGGAGCTTTAGCTTCAGCCTCAGTCTTTGCAGTGAATATTCAGGGTTGATATCCTTCAGGATTGACTGGCTTGATTTTGCTGTCCAAGGGACTCTCAAGAGTCTTCTCCAGCACCACAGCACGTACACCTAACATGTTACTGCAAATCAAATATAATTTGAAAAAAAAAAAAGAGCCATTAAAAAATAAAACAAAGGTAGTAAATACTCAAAACTTGACTCCATAAGTATTTTACTACATGTTACTATTATCCATGTTCTCGAGATTATGTTTATTGTAACTCTATGATGCTAAAGCTGAAACTCCAGTACTTTGGCCACCTCATGTGAAGAGTTGACTCATTGGCAAAGACTCTGATGCTGGGAGGGATTGGGGGCAGGAGGAGAAGGGGACGACAGAGGATGAGATGGCTGGATGGCATCACCGACTTGATGGACGTGAGTCTGAGTGAACTCCAGGAGTTGGTGATGGACAGGGAGGCCTGGTGTGCTGCGATTCATGGGGTCGCAAAGAGTCGGACACGACTGAGCGACTGAACTGAACTGAACTGATAGAGGAAATACTACATAATAGTATGCTGCCACTCATCTCTTCCTTACTCTGGGCTCAGTGATGTCACAGTGGCAACTCGAAATCAGTTATGGTCATTAATACCAGTAAAATCAATAAATGCTACAAATAACTAGTGCTCTGTGCTAGATGAAAGACTTCTTAATGTTGTTTATTTATTTCACTTAAGTTGGAAAGAACATCCATTTTCACTTAAGTTTGAAAGACTGTCCCTTCATTTAGTTATGTTACAGTGAAAAAGAAACAGAAAAGAGGTTCTTCTCTCAAGAACTTGCCTTCTTTTCTTTATTGTCTAGACTGCAGAAAGTAGATAGAGAAGACATTAATAATGGAGATTAAACTTAAAAATGTGCTGTGTCTCTAGTCATTATATCGTAAAATAGCACAAAAGAAATGGAAGAAACATTCTTCCAGTATTCAAAAATTAGCTAATGAAGGAGAGAAGAATTAGTTCACATTTGACATAAGTTTTTATGGTTTCACTTTCTTCTTACTTATTAACTATCAACCAAAATTCATGTTGATGGCAGTTTAGTCACTAAGTTGTGTCTGACTCTTTGTGACGCCATGGACTATAAGCCAGGCTCCTCTGTCCATGGGATTTCCCAGGCAAGAATACTGGGGCTGTGTTCCATCCATGTTGGAACTACACTATTTCTTGACTGCAATCATAGGAGATCTATATAACAAGTGTTCAGTAAATGTTAAAAAAGTCATTCAGTAAGAACCAATTAGCTATGTGGGCTTATAAATTTTATTATTATTTATTACTTATAATCCCCAAGAAAAAGAAATGCAAAAAGGCAAATGGTTGTCTGAGGAGGCCTTACAAATAGCTGTGAAAGAAGAGAAGTGAAAGGCAAAGGAGAAAAGGAAAGATATATCCATTTGAATGCAGAGTTCCAAAGAATAGCAAGGAGAGATAAGAAAGCCTTCCTCAGCAATCAATACAAAGAAATAGAAAAAAAAAAAAATTAGAATGGGAAAGACTAGAGATATCTTCAAGAAAATCAGAGATACCAAGGGAACATTTCATGCAAAGATGGGCTTGATAAAGGACAGAAATGGTATGGACCTAACAGAAGCAGAAGATATTAAGAAGAGATGGCAAGAATACACAGAAGAACTGTACAAAAAAGATCTTCATGACCCAGATAATCATGATGGTGTGATCACTCACCTAGAGCCAGACATCCTGGAATGTGAAGTCAAGTGGGCCTTAGGAAGCATCACTATGAACAGAGCTAGTGGAGGTGATGGAATTCCAGTTGAGCTATTTCAGATCCTGAAAGATTATGCTGTGGAAGTGCTACACTCAATATGCTAGCCAATTTGGAAAACTCAACAGTGGCCACAGGACTGGAAAAGGTCAGTTTTCATTTCAGTCCCAAAGAAAGGCAATGCCAAAGAATGCTCATACTACCACACAGTTGCACTCATCTCACATGCTAGTAAAGTAATGCTCAACTCTCCAAGCCAGGCTTTAATAATATGTGAACTGTGAACTTCCAGATGTTCAAGCTGGTTTTAGAAAAGGCAGAGGAATCAGAGATCAAATTGCCAACATCCATTGGACCTTCAAAAAAGCGAGAGAGTGCCAGAAAAACATCTACTTCTGCTTTATTGACTATGCCAAAACCTTTGACTCTGTGGATCACAATAAACTGTGGAAAATTCTGAGAGAGATGGGAGTACCAGACCACCTGACCTTCCTCTTGAGAAATCTGTATGCTGGTCAAGAAGCAACAGTTAGTACTGGGCATGGACCAACAAACAGCCTGATTCCAAATTGGGAAAGGAGTACATCAAGGAGGTACATTGTCACCCTTATTTAACTTATATGCATAGTACATCATGAGAAATGCTGGACTGGATGAAGCCCAAGCTGGAATCAAGATTGCTGGCAGAAATATCAATAACTTCAGATATGCAGATGAGACCACTCTTATGGCAGAAAGTGAAGAAGAACTAAAGAGCCTCTTGTTGAAAGTCAAAGAGGAGGGTGAAAAAGTTGGCTTAAAACTCGACATTCAGAAAACTAAGATCAAGGCATCTGGTCCTATCACTTCATGGCAAATAGATGGGGAAACAACGGCTACAGTGTGAGACTATTTTTTGGGGCTCCAAAATCAATGCAGATGGTGACTGCAGCCATGAAATTAAAAGACGCTTACTCCTTGGAAGAAAAGTTATGACCAATCTAGGCAGTATATTAAAAAGCACAGACATTACTTTGCCAATAAAGGTCCATCTAGTCAAAGCTTTGGTTTTTCCAATAATCATGTATGGATGTGAGAGTTGGACAATAAAGAAAGCTGAGTGCAGAAGAATTGATGCTTTTGAACTGTGGTGTTGGAGAAGACTCTTGAGAGTCCCTTGGACTGCAAGGAGATCCAACCAGTCAATCCTAAAGGAAATCTGTCCTGAATATTCATTGGAAGGACTGATGCTGAAGCTGAAACTCCAATACTTTGGCCACCTGATTCAAAGAACTGACTCACTAGAAAAGACCCTGATGCTGGGAAAGATTGATGGTGGGAGGATAAGGGGAAGACAGAGGATGAGATGGTTGGATGGCATCACTGACTCAGTGGACATGAGTTGAGCAAGCTCCAGGAGTTGGTGATGGACAGGGAAGCCTGGCATGCTGCAGTCCAATAGGTCGCAGAGTTGGACACTACTGAGCGACTGAACTGAACTAAACTGAACTGAATCACTTATAATGAGTATGCCACTCATCCTACCATTAAATTTTACAACAAGTAATCAGGTATATACACATTGTTCTTCGAAGAGCTTGTTTTTAAACATTTATAGGACATGGATTTGATCCCTGATCTTGGAAGATCCCACATATCATGGAGCATCTAAGCCTGTGCACCACACTATTGAGCCTGTGCTCTAGAGCCTGGGAGCCACAACTACTTTGCCCACGTGCTGCAACTACTGAAGCTGGTGTGCCCTAGGTCCCTGATGGACAGCAAGAGGACCCCCTGCAATGAGAAGCCCACGCACTGCAGCTAGAAAGTAGTCCCCACCTCCACAAATAGAGAAAATAGCCCTCACGGCAACAAAGACCCAGCACAGCCAAAAATAAATAAATAAAATGGTTTTAAAAGGTGATCCTTTTTTTTTCTGAGAAGTAAGAACTAAAATGATGAAGCACTGAAGATGAAGGAGGTAGAAAGGGCTAGAAGGGAGCTCCTGATGGGAGTCTGTATGCTATGGTCTAACCAGTGGTTAAATTGTCTCACGTGTACTTGGGTCATTACCCCTCCACTAAACCCACTATTATCTGGTCCATATTTTACTATCAGTGCCATTCCCTCATATAAATCACTTTGTTGGCATGTGATGTTTTTACATCTCTTGTAAAGGGTCCCTTCGTTTCTCCTGAAAATTTCTATCATTCAGTCTGAATTGCCTTATATTCCTCTTAATGGGCTTATCTCCAAAGGGTATTAGCTAGATACATCTTTGAGTGTATGTGACATGCTTTCTTTGTGTCCTTTTCTTATTTGCTTTTTCTGGGTTTATTTCAATCCGAGATTATTGGAGGCTCTTCAGATTTAACTTCTAACACTTCCTAGTTTGGGCTTGATTTTTTAAACCATCTTGACAGTCTCTAAGTGTACAGATCAGTGGTGTTAAGTTCATTCATGTTGCGCAACTGATCTTCAGAAATGTTCCATCTTGTGAAACTAAAACTCTATACACATTAAATAACAACTCCCTCTTTCCTTTTTAGGTTTGATTTTACATTAAGGAATAGCAACATGTAACAAAACAAATCTCAAGGAAGGAAACAGCTCCAATTCCTAGACTTTGTTTTATGTAAAGATGGAGATGTTCAGTTCAGTTCAGTTCAGTCTCTCAGTCATGTCCAACTGTTTGTTACCCCATGAATTGCAGCACGCCAGGCCTCCCTGTCCATCACCAACTCCCGGAGTTCACCCAAACTCATGTCCATCGAGTCGGTGATGCCATCCAGCCATCTCATCCTCTGTCGTCCCCTTCTCCTCCTGCCCCCAATCCCTCCCAGCATCAGAGTCTTTTCCAATGAGTCAACTCTTCGCATGAGGTGAAGATGTTAGGTTGGTTATTTTTAAATTATGGAGAAAAGGCAAAAAATTTATTTGATCTGAAGAGAAATCAGGATATTTTCTTTCTTGAGAACATTTTATTGAAGTATAGTTGATTTACAATGTTGTATTAATTTGTACTGTACAGCAAACTGACTCAGTTATATATATATATATATATAATATATATAAAAATATATATAAAAATTATATATAATATATATCTATTCTTTCTCATATCCTTTTCCATTGTGGTTTCTCATAGGATGTTGAATATAGTTCTCTGTGCTATGCAGTAGGACTGTGTTGTTTATCTATTTCTATATAATGGTTTGCATCTGCTAATCCTAAACTCCCAATCCTTCCCTTTTCTACCCCCCACTCCCTTGGCAACTACAAATATGTTCTCTATATCTGTAAATCTGTTATTTTTTGTGGATATGTTCATTTGTGTCATATTTTAGATTCCACATGTAAGTTATATCATGTGGTAAATTACAGAGAAAAAGCTCATCTGTTAGAAATTCTAATCTCTTTGGCTGCAACAGTCATCCCATATTAAAATCAATATCTATATCTGTGTGTGTGTGTTCAGTCACTCAGTTGTGCCAGATTCTTTGAGACCCCATGGACAGGAACCTGTCAGGCTTCTCTGTCCATATAAATTTTTTTTTCAGGCAAGAATACTGAAATGGTGTGCCATTTCCTTCTCCAGGGGTTCTTTCTGACTCAGGGATAGAACCTGCTCCTCTTGCATCTCCTGCATTGGCAGGTGGATTCTTTACCACTGAGCTACCTTGGGAAGCCCATGTCTATATCTATGTCTATGTTTATATCTAAATCTATATCATCTATATCTACTGATTGAATGATACATGGCCTCTGAATCATCAATATTTTAAATAAAAGACCACGATAGCCATGAATGATGTGCAGCCCACAGGACCCAGACCATTTTTGCAGGAATTCTAAATGTATTTGTAGTCACAACACCCACTCCTCCTGGTGCTCTAACTTTATGTGATTTCTATCTATGAGACAGCCCTACATCTTTGCATTCCCAGAGGAAGCCTGCCATCTGTTCATCAAACTTAGAGTAGTTGGAGGGAGCATCTGCAGTTTCTATCTGGATTTGAATGTGTGTGTGTTAGTCATTAAGAAAAAAATTTATGCTCATTTATGTTTTGAGCCATAGCTGTGCCATCGGTTGACTCTAACAAAACTGTCAATGCCAGTCTCAAGCGAGCAAGCTCTGAGTTCTGTAAGTCGACAATACTTCCCTGGTAGACTTTGGGCAATTCATATCAAATTCTTTCTAGTTGTCTCCACCTAAAAATGGAGAGCTTTTTTTTTTTTTTTAATTCACCTTTTCTTCTTGAAAATAAAGAGGTAGCTCTTTGATCTCCTTCCTTATTGTTTTGAATAGAGTAAGAAGTTCAGCTCAGGGAGCCAAGTTCTGCTTGAAGAGAGAGTCTAGGAAAGTATCGTGGGAGGAGCCTTGGGGATCCAGTGGTCCAGTGCTCCTCAGGCTTCAGAATTGCATATAATCTTGCCATTTTTCTTCTTTATTGTGGTATGGTTGCTTTACAATGGTTGTGTTAGTTTTGGCTGCACAGTGAAGTGAATCAGCTATATGTACACATATATCCCCTCCTTCTTAGACTTCCCTCTGATCACCACCCCATCCCACTCTTCTAGGTCATCACAGAGCACCAAACTGATCTCCCTATACATTAGGTTCCCACTCGCTATCTATTTTACACATGGTACTGTATATATGTCAACCCCAGTCTCCCAGTTCAACCCCACCATATCCACACATCTGTTCTCTACATCTGCATCTCTGTTCATAACTTGCAAATAGGTTCATCTATGTGCTTGCTAGTTTTTGCAGTATCTTTATTGTTGTTCATTCATTAAGTTGTGTCCAACTCTTTGTGACCCCATGAACTGCAGCACATCAGGCTTCCCTGTCCTTCACTATCTCCTGGAGTTTGCTCAAACTCGTATACATTGAGTCAGTGATGCCATCTAACCTATTCTTAAAATAAACATTAATGGATTGTATCCCATCTAAAATTAGTGTCTCACTTATCATATTTCAGAGAAGGCGATGGCACCCACTCCAGTACTCTTGCCTGGAAAATCCCATGGACGGAGGAGCCTGGTAGACTGCAGTCCATGGGGTCGAGAAGTCCATGGACATGGCTGAGTGACTTCACTTTCACTTTCACTTATATTTTGGGAAACACTGATCTAAGCCAGCTCCCTCAATTTGTACATATGGAAACTGAGCTTCAGAAACTATAAGCGACTTAATAAATCCTTTAGCTAATTAGAATCCAGAGTTTCTGACTTCGGTTTTGTCAGGTGTGGAAAAGTAAATGGGAAAAGCACTCTGGGTGGCAAATAAATTAGGAATTAGGAGAATTTGGGGAGATTAGATAGCTGAGAAACACAGTTTAGGAAAATTGTGGAGGAACTTGGATGCTAGGTGTAGGAGTAGAAACTTCTCTTTGGTTTAAGACGTCTTAACCCTGGGATCCAAGGAACATCTAAGATTGTATGTGAAGTTTAGTGGATTTATGCACATGGGTGTTTGAGTGGTACAGGAAGAGTCCTCCATAAAAAGTTAACAGCCACTTCTCTTGGCATTGGAAGCTATTGTGGTTGTCAAATAGGGGAGTATGCGTGTTTTAGAAAGATCACTCTGGTATAAATTGAGAAATAGAATGGGGTGAGGATAGCCTGAAAGAGAGACAACAGGAGACAACTGAAGCCATCCCAGCCAAGGACATTGTGCGTCATCCCTTTAGATGGACTCAGGAACACAGATGTAGGTTAAGAGTGAACCAGAGAGGACTTACCTTTGTATTCTTCCTCCATTTTCTGAAGATTACCCAAGGAAACAAACTGAGGGAGGAAGTCACGTTGTGTAAATATCATCCAAACAACTCTTGATGTTTTGTGTGTGTGATTAGGGGTGAAGGGTAGGGCAAAGAAGGAAAGATGGGAAAAGGAAGAGCTTCTGCATCATGGGAAAGCTGCTTATTTCGCAAGAAATCGGAGCACATGGGGAGGGAAGTTTTCTGTTGCTTTTGCTTTAGGGATAATAATTTTAAAGTAACTGTTAACACCTACCTTTGAGACTGCTATCGTGCCCTGAAGGTGAAATATTTAACAAACAAAGTAGTCCCATGAGTTCCCTGCCATGCTGGGTGCTTCTGCAGCTTCTTTTACTTGGAAGGCACAGCTGAAAAAAATTATTTCTGTTGAAAGATTGAGCAATGCAGAATGAGGATTTTTTCATTCATTTACTTAATGTTTATGGAGCATCTATTATGCTCATGGCTCTGATGGGCACTAGAGCTGCAGAGAAAGAGAAGTCACAGTTCTTATCTTTAATAAGCTTTCAATATATTAGGAGTAGCAAAACAAATGAATGCATTTATCTACATACACACGTGGACACATTACATAGCAAGTTAAATTAAGAAATAAAGAGTCATACATCTGATGACTTATTATATATCATCTTGTGATAGCTTTTCTTAGGAGGAGCACGAATGCTTTTATTCTCCCCAGAGATCATTATCCTAATTTTTCATTGCAGTTTTATTGAAAAACTGAAAAAAACTAAAACAAAAACAGGCTATATAAGGGATGATAGAGAAGAGTGAACATAGAAGGAGCCAGTCACTTGGGGACTTACTGATTAATGACAGAGCCTTCAGTTTGAATAAATAGCTTTGCATCTACCTCAGATTGTTACTGATGGAAAGCCATGAAATTATTATTTAATACGTTGGAGGTGACATCTATGTTCAAGAGACTGCTTCATAAATAACAGGCTCCCATAAATAATGAAGACCTAGTCTGCTTTAGAAAATTGCAACTGAAAGTCTTAAGTGGCTCAGAGTGAGAGAAGATAAAAGACAGAACATTCAGTAAAGCCATTTGTGGCTGGGCTGACTGGACTTAGGAAATGATGATGAAGGAGGCGATGGTAACCAAAAGCTAAGATTGAAATTGGGGAAATGTAGGCAAAAATTCAGGCTGGGAAAAATCTCAAATAGATTTTCTCCTCTTCAAATACAAGAGATCAAATATTGCTATGAGCTTTTTTGACTTCTTAGCAATATCTTTAATATCTTTCTCAAAGATGTTTGCAGCTGGCCTTCTGTGTTACCATCCTCATGACTGCAGAAGGAAGTCTTCATAATGACATTGATATGAATAATGTCAAGCTCAGGATGTTGATAGTATGTGCATCTGTCAGCCATTGCTGCAAAACAAATACTAATATTACTCCAAAACTAACTGGTCAGCAATGATAACCACTTAATATTATAGCTTTTATATCTACAGACTAGCTCTGGGTTTGGCAGGGGGTTAGATTTGGCTAGAGTGGCTCTACTGCATGTGATTCTCCTCCCCTTGGGAAATATCTAGATATGTACTTTTCATGGTGATGGCAGAGCTCCAACAACACAAGTGCAAAATGCTCAAGGTCTCTGAGAACTTAGGTAATAATTACTTCCCCCTCATTCTATTGGCCACAGTAAGTCACATGGCCTTTGGACTGCAAGGAGATCAAACCAGTCAACCCTAAAGGAAATCAACCCTGAATATTCATTGGAAGGACTGAAGCTTAAGCTCCAATACTTTGGCCACCTGACACAGAGAGTTAACTCATTGGAAAAGACTCTGATGCTGGGAAAGACCGAAGGCAAAAGGAGGAGGGGTGGCAGAGGATGAGATAGTTAGATAACATCACCAAGTCAATGGGCATGAATCTGAGCAAACTCTGGGAGATAGTGAAGGACAGGAGAGCCTGGCATGCTGCAGTTTATGAGTAGCAAAGAGTCAAATATGACTTAGTGACTGAGCAACAACAACAACAAATCATATGGCTAAACTCAAAGTGAAGGAGTGAGAAGATACACTTTATCTTCATAACGGGAGGAAGTATGAAGTTATATGCAAAGGGTGTGTATATAGGGAAGTGAATATAGGGTGGTGAAGAGTCAGAGGATATTTTTATGTCAAGATGGGAAAGACTTGGACACAAATCTCAGCTCTATTGTCTATCATTAAATGCCTCAGAGGGGTTGCTTAATCTTTTCTGAGTTTTTGTTTACTCATCTTTAAAACTAAATAATAAAATGTTCAGATTTTGTTTATAAAACTTCTGGGACTTAAAGTAAATGATCTTTTCTTCTTTTTCCTATTTTGTGTATAATGGCCGTATGTCTGCTATCATCAGATTCTTGTAATGATGCTTATATCCATTCTTTTATGCTGCTCAAGACTGCCTCTAGCAGCTTTCAAAGATATGTTACTGACCAAAAACACAAGAAAAAAAGGAGAAGGTGGAATAGTTCTCCAGGAACGTAATATCTAATGATCCTCACCTGGGTAGGTGAGGACATTCTCTTTTGGGCTTCAGATGACTGTCAACATCATATAACAGCTCATGCTCCTCCTACCTGGAAACCTGAAGGATTTACTTTCTTGAATAATTAGTATGTTTCCAATATGTATTCCAATGATTAATATCAGAACACTATTCAATATCAGCAATGACAGTAATGTAAGCCCTACTTCCTTGCCCACTTCAATGTGAGGTCTATGGAATGTATAACTTCTAGATGATTTTGTGAGGGTCTCCTAGGAAGACAGTAAAATTCAATGATTAGAAACTCTCATTAAGTTAAGTAGCTAACTGTGTCCTATCTTTTATCTTGTTCTCTTGTTGCTCAGTTGGTAAAAAAATCTCCTGCAATGCAGGATACCCAGGTTCAAATCCTAGGTCAGGAAGATCCCCTGGAGAAGGAAGTGGCAACACACTCCAGTATTCTTGCCTGGAAAATCCCATGGACAGAGTAGCCCTGTGGGCTTTAGTCCATGGGGTTGCAAGAGTCAGGCATGACATAGCAACTAAACCACCACCACCACCACCACCACCAATCCTCAAAACAGCTCTGGAAGGTACATACTTATTTTACAAATGCAGACTTGAGGCTTAGAGAGGCTGGGTAACTAGCTCAAGGTCATATAATTAGTTATTTGTAGTAGCTAGTCTCACAGTTCAGTTCAGTTCAGTCTCTCATGCCCCACTCTTTGTGACTCCATGGACTGCAGCACACCAGGCTTCCTTGTCCATTACCAACTCCCGGAGCTTACTCAAACTCATGTCCATTGAGTCAGTGATGCCATCCAACCATCTCATCCTCTGTCATCCCCTTTTCCTCCTGCCTTCAATCTTTCCCAGCATCAGAGTCGTTTCCAGTGAGTCAGTTCTTTACATCAGGTGGCCAAAGTATTGGAGTTTCAGCTTCAGTAACAGTCCTTCCAATGAATATTCAGGGCTGATTTCCTTTAGGATTGGCTTGTTGGATCTCCTTGCAGTCCAAGGGACTCTCAAAAGTCTTCTCCAACACCACAGTTCAAAAGCATCAATTCTTCGGTGCTCAGCTTTCTTCACAGTCCAACTCTCACATCCATACATGACCACTGGAAAAATCATAGCTTTGACTAGACGGACCTTTGTTGGCAAAGTAATGTCTCTGCTTTTTAATATGCTGGCTAGGTTGGTCATAGCTTTTCTTCCAAGGAGCAAGCATCTTTTAATTTCATGGCTGCAGTCACCATCTGCAGTGATTTTGGAGCCCCTCAGAATAAAGTCTGTCACTGTTTCCATTGTTTCCCCATCTATTTGCCATGAAGTGATAGGACCAGATGCCTTGATCTTAGTTTTCTGAATGTTGAGTTTTAAGCCAATTTTTTCACTCTCCTCTTTGACTTTCATCAAGAGGCTCTTCAGTTCTTCTTCTCTTTCTGCCATAAGAGTGGTGTCATCTGGATATCTGAGGTTATTGATATTTCTCCCAGCAATCTTGATTCTAGCTTGTGCTTCATCCAGTCCAGCATTTCGCATGATGTACTCTGCATATGTTAAACAAGCAGGGTGACAATATACAACCTTGATGTACTTCTTTCTGAATTTGGAACCAGTCTGTTGTGCCATGTCCAGTTCTAACTGTTGTTTCTTGACCTGCATACAGATTTCTCAAGAGGCAGGTCAGGTGGTCTGGTATTCCCATCTCTTTCAGAATTTCCCACAGTTTGTTGTGATCCACACAGTCAAAGGCTTTGGTATAGTCAATAAAGCAGAAGTAGATGTTCCAGATGTGAGCTAGCCTCACATACAGATCCAATTCTAAAGTCTGTTATTAAGTGCTTAAGAACAAAAATCTGGAGTTGAATTCTCTGGCAGCTCAGACAGTAAAGAATCTGCCTACAATGCAGTAGACTCAAGTTTGATCCAGGGTGGGGAAGACCTCCTGGAGGGGGAAATGGCAACCCACTCCAGTATTCTTGCCTGGGGAATCCCATGGACAGAGGAGCCTGGTGGGCCACAGTTGATGGGGTCGCAGAGTTGGACACGACTGAGTGACTAACACTTTCACTTTTCAAAACACAGATATTATCTTTGATATCAAAAAGAAAAAATACAACCTATCATCAAACACTAAATACAACGAGTGTCACAAACATTCAAGCCACAGTAATTTTGCTTGTCTGTAAAACAATTTTAAGGCCCATTTGGAAATGATTTGAATGATCCAGTTCACTTTTTAAATCAGAGGGAATCCTGAACTTATACTTTCCTCTTTTCTTTGTGAATTTCCCTGAGGCAAGTAGAAGCCTTCTAAATAATTTGGTATCTTAGGCTATATGCCAAATAGAGATAATTCTTTTCCAAAATGGCCATTTAGCAAGGAAAGATTTGAAAGCATGGCTAAAGATTTTTAAGATGATAATCTGGTGGAAGAGACATCTCTCTAAAGTATTTCTCTGTTTTTCTCTCAACATCTCTCTTTTAGTTTCTTTCTTGCACCAACTCCTCACTTAAGGAAGTTACAAAGTTAAAATTAGGAGTCTGTGTATGGAAGTGATTTGAAGTAATGAGCTTTGTCTTGGGCCAACTGGTAGACCTCCTGGTGTCTTATCTTCTTTGCTTTCTTGAGCAAATGCCCAACATAACTTGTGTGGTTTGAACCCAATGGGGGAAGGAGCAAGAAAAATTAGTGAAATGTGAAGATTTATAGGAGAGCAGAGAGTGGAGAAGTGTTTGGACCCAGATGTGGGATGAGTGATGTGTGTTTGTACCCAGATATGGGATTGAGTGTATGCCAAATGTGGGGTGAGTGAGCTCCAACTGCTGAGAACCAGATCTAATTCTTAAAAGTAAATAGGGAACAAATTGTTTTCTTCTTGGATTTCATGGCATTACAGTCCTGGTTCTACTCTTTGTCTCCCTTTCAGTCCTGTACCTTCTTTTCAGTTCACTTTACACTTATTTTGTTGAGAAATCTTATCTCCTAACAAAGTTTTGCATATAATTTATGATCCAACAATGTAACCTTTTTTTCTGTTTCTAGCTTGGATCTTTCTTCTAAACATCAGTTCCCCACATACAACTGCCAAACTGATCACCTCACCCAGGTACCTCACAGGCATCTTAAATGCTACATGTTTGGAACTTGTTCATCCTCTTTCATCTGCCCATTTGGGCCTGTGATGTCTTAATATATGCTAACTCCATCTACCTGGTTGCTCATGTCAGAAATTCAGGAGTCATTCTTCCCTTTATTTTCTCTTTTAAAGCAGCAATTTAAAGTTTATTCCAGCTATAATACAGGTTTCTCTGGCATGCTTCAGAGCCCATTACCAAGACATTCTGTTGTACTTTTCTGTCTGATTTATGCATCTGTGCAATTTCTGGCACCAGGGCATCATCTGAGTTTGGACCAGACAGTGGTGATAAAATGAGTGGCATAACTTTAAAAATAGTTAAAGCAAGAGACCACTGTGTTTCTAAGACAAATGCTCTCATTATTACTTCAGATTTGGGTGATAAATTAGAATCATTACCACTTAAAATTTTAAATATTATTTAAAGTTTAATATTATGTTAACATTCAGATGATAGATTCTTGCTGTAAGTGCAATTGTCAGAAAGAACATACATTGATAAGGGCTGTCATTAGGGCCTGTCACTATGACTTGCAAATCAGTCATAGGTCAAATGGCTATGTTCCTTATTAATGGTTTTAGTGCCATGGTCTGTGTTTTTCTCTAGTTTTTCACTCCCTTCATGTGGATGTTTCAACTCCAGAGTGGTGGATAGATGTGCTTATGCCTCATGCCATCTTTGCTGAACTCAAGTGCTAAATGGATGGTAGGTTGGTGGGGGAATGGGTTGAGAGTTGGCTCAGGGCTGATGGCAAAGAAGGGAACGTGGAGACCTTCATATAGTGGGAGTCATCTCCAACATTTCCCACCCCACCCGCATCCACTCTTCGTATCCAACCCATCACTTGACCTGGCAAAACCAAGGTCAAATCCACCAGTCTTCCCTAGCCCACCAGCCACCATGATCTCCCTGGACCACTGTAATAGTTCAGTAGCTATCTGATGGGGGAAGGGGAGTTCTTCCCTCTTTCATTCTTGTCCACCTTGATCCAGTCCTTAAACTGTAGCCAAAGTGAGCATTTATAAAACATAAATCAAACTATTTGCTTCCTTCTTCAAATCATTTCATGGTTCCCCACTGAACTTTTGATAGAATCAAAAATTCTTACTGTGCCCTCCAAGGCCCTTTATCATCTCACTGATTCCCAGAATCCCTTACCAAGGGCTCTCCCTTTTCCTCTTTACACTCCAGCTACGTTTTCTTCTATATACCCAAGGCGTCTTACCTCCAGTGAGGGGCGTGCTGCTCTTTGCCAGGATGCACTTCTCCTGTTCTCTGCAGAACTAATTAACTGGGGCTAAGCTTAAATGTCACTTCCTCAGAGGGACAGTTCCTAAATTTATTGATCTAAATTGTCACCCTCTGTTGTAGTCTCACACAATACTTTTCTTGATAATGCTGAGCAAAACTTTTAACTTCATACTTACTTATGCAGTAATTGTCTCTCCTACCAGCCAGTGACTCTAGAGGGCAGAGGCAGTATCCACTTGGCTATCATTAGCACATGTTTAGCACGTGGTACATTGGTGATACACGTCAGTTGAAATAAAGGTAGTATAATTTTCATTATAAGTTGAAATATACATTTTTTTTGTGTGTACTGAAAAATCTAACTTTTAGGGGGAATCTTTAAAGAATTTATCCTGTAAGTTCTCATATAAAAGACATTTTTAGGCAGTACAACCAATAATATATGCAGTTAGATTTAGAAAAAATGTGGAAATATTCATTAAATTGAAGTTAAAATTGAATATTGGCTCTTTTAAAAAAAATATTTATTTATTTGGCTGCATCAGGCCTTAATTGTGTCATTCAGAATCTTTTGTTGTGGCACACAGGCTCCAGAGCACATGGGCTCAGTAGTTGTAGTTTGAGGACTTGGCTGCTCCTGCAGCAGGGAGGATCTTATTAATAGTTCCCTGACCAAGGATGGAACCTGTGTCCCCTGCATTGCAAAGCAGATTCGTAATGACTGGACCACCAGGGAAGTCCCTTTTGGCTGTGTTTTAATCACAGAAAGAAATACTCGTGTAATTGGTACCTTGAAGAACAGGGCTCTTGGGATATATTCAAAAAGTGTATTTTTTGTCTGTTTCAAATATATTCAGTGGAGCAAGTGTTTCCCTGCCCTGGTTTTCTTTTACATACCAACAATAAACCATAATTGTACAATCACAATTTGTTTCAATTCAGAAATTAAGATATTCAGTTCCAAGTTAGGATACAATCCTGAACTTGATTTAAAGACACAATGTTTTCACTTCCCTGGCTGGTAATTTTCTTCGGAGGGGAAGGGAGGGAAGGAGAGGTTTCACTCTTGTCTCTTCTTTCCCAGCCCTCCTTTCTCCAACCCTCTCTCTTCCCTTTTTGAGAATTCTTGGATGCGTGCCCTGTGAGGTGGGCAATGGAAGCATATATATGGAGAGGGAGAGAGAGAGAGGGAGGGAGAAGGGGAGGGAGAGAAGAGGAAAACAGAGAGAGAGAGAAAGTTATTTTAAGGAATTGGCTCATGCTATCATGGGAGCTGGCAAGTGCTTGCTACTTGTTATCTCCTGTCATTTTGATGATAGTCATTCTAACAGTGTGAGGTAATAACTTATTGTGGTTTTTATTTACATTTCTCTGATAATTACTGATGCTGAGCCCCTTGTCATGTACATGTATGTCTTCTTTGGAAAAGTGTCTACTCAGTGCCGTTATCCATTTTTTAATCAGATTGTTTTGGTTTTTCTATTGAATTGTAAGAATTCTTTATATATTTTGGATTTTAACCACTTATCAGATGTATGATTTGCAATATTTTCTCCTATTCCATAGGTTGCTTTTTATTCTGTTTTTTTTTTTTTTTTTTTCTTTTCCTATGCAGAAATGTTTTAGCTTGATGTGGTACCTCTTGTTTATTTTTGCTTTTGCTTTTTGGTGTCCAAAAAAACATTGAAAAGACCAATATCAAGGAGCTGACCCCCTATGTTTTCTTTCAGGAGTTTTATGCTTTTGGATCTTAAATTTAAGTCCATTTTGAGTTGATTTTTTGTGTATGGTGTAAGATAGTAATCCAGTTTCATTCTTTTCATGTGACTATCTAGTTTCTTCAATATCATTTATTGAAAAGACTATCATTTTCTCACTGTACAGAATGGATTCTTTGTCATGAATTAATTGACTATATATTCATGGGTTTATTTCTGGGCTCTTTATTCTGTTCCACTGATCTATGTGTCTGGTTTTATTCCAATACCATACTGTAATAGTTACTATAATTTTGTTATATTTTGAAATTAGGAAATGTGATATCTCTAGCTTTGTTCTTCTTTTGAAAGATTGTTTTGGCTATTGTGGGTCTTTTGTGGGTCCATATAAATTTTAGGATTGTTTGTTCTAGTTCTATGAAAAAGACAATTGGAATTTTGATAGAGAGGGTATTAAATCTGTAGATTACTTTGGGTACTATGGACATTTTAACAATATATGTTCTTTCAACCCATCAGCACAGACTTTCTTTATTTATGTGGTTTTCAATTTCTTTCATTAGTGACTTGTAGTTTTCAGTGTACAGATCTTTCACCTCCTTGGTTAATTTAATGCTAAGTATTTTATTCTTTTTGATGCAACTGTAAATGGAATTGTTTTCTTAATTTCTCTTTCTGATAATTTGTTATAATTTATGTATGTCAAAATCCAAAGATTGAAGTTATCTGAATGGGGGTTATAGATTCTAAGGTAACTTGAATATTAATAATAATATGAGCAAATTTATGAGATGTAGGTTATGTGGCCTTCTTCTTTAAATTTTGGCACTGTCAAAACTTTGATTATAAGTGAGACCCTTCCTATCAGTATAACAAGACAAAGATTTAGCCTTATCCAAGGCTGATGTTCTCTGATCATTAAGAAACTTCAGCAAACGAAGGAGACAATAAATGGCCCTTCCCTCCAGTTGTGTGGAAGGAGACATTTGCTTCCTTACTGGAAATGCTGGAATATTCTCTTATTCTCTGTTTACTCCTAAGGTTCATTCTTCTCTTAGCAACTGTTCTTTGTGTGCTAGGAGGTTGACACGTATCAGCTGGACCAACCAGGCTCCTTTCCTTCCTGAAGTACAGACAGTGCCAGAGGAGAAACAGGCAAAGTGTTTTTTTTTTTCCATATCTTCCCCCTGCCAGGCTTCAGGTTGGTAGTGGCTGGGTTCCCCTTCCCAGACCACAGGTCCTATCAGGTGGTAGGTCTCAGGTCTCACTGCATTTTGTTAACAGCTTCATTTCTGAAGACCTAGGTCTGATATTCAGCTTGTCTTGCTAACTCTGTTGTTCTTTACCATTCTTGTAGGTTACCACCACACTATTGTCAATAGTGTCTTATCTAAACTGTTCTTCATTATCCTGTTTGAATGTGCCATCTGTATCCTGCCAGCACCCTAATGGATTACATAATTGGTATCAGGAGGGGCACCTGTAATGAGCTTTTAAAATGAGTTTCTTGGATTGAGAGTCTGACTTATTCAATGAATATAGGAATAAATGTTTTCCTTGCTGGGGGGAATGGGACGTTGGTGATGTAGCAGCATATGATGGAGTACAAATGGAGGGCAAGGTCCTGGGAGGACAAGTTATCCAATTCTTTCAACACAATTTATTGAATATCTTTCTTTACTGATTGAAATCATCTTCTTTACCATAAACTAAATTCTTCTGTATACTGAGGTATGTTCCTGGGCTGTCTATTTTGTTCCATTTATTTAAGTAAGTCTCATACAACCCCTTATTTTATTGATCCTCTATGTGAGCCAAGGACAGAGCACTGATTCATAATCATAATAGCCTCCACTTCGAGGCTGGTACAGACACTGTTCTATGTGCTTGAGGTATGTTAACTCATTTCATCGTCACAAAACCCCTATAAATAGAAGCCTGTTATTATCTATGTTCCAAGCCAGATCCTGCAGCCTGAAAGCAGAGGAGCTGAGATTTGAGCCTGGGAGGTCTGATTCTGAGTTTGCACTCCTAACCACTACGTGATACTACCTCTAACCATGAATGAGAGCATCTCTTTGGGGGACTAAAAAGATAAAGTCCAGATGCACTGCTCCTGATGATTGAAATTAATCAGATAGAACTTAAGTAACCTAGAAAAGCTGAGACTTATGATACTCCTAAGACTGTCTCTTTCAATTATCTGTTTCTCAAGTAACCTTCTAGTTACTGTCACACTTCATCTGCATCAGACCAGCAAATCACGTCCCAAACATTTTCTACCTGCCCATCTTCCCTGCTGCTCATATCACTGAGTTAGCCAAGTAAATTCATTTTTTTTCTGCTACAGTTTTCTCACAAATTGTGACCGGCATCTGTATATTTATGAAGGTTCTATTATGTTACTAGATTTTCATTGTATGATTATAGTAGATTACAGATTGCATTGATAAATGCCGTGATGAGAGATATAATAAACATCATCCATTTGACGGGGTAAAGTTCTCTTTCATTTTCCTGGTCCATAATACAAGGATTCGAACACTGACTCACAGTGTTGGGGTGAATATTAGATCATGCTTGTGAATGGAATTAATAGTGCCTGGCATATGGTAGGTATTCAAGCTGTGTTCATAGAGTCTGAATCATTATAGGCTATGGTTATTATACAGCTCAGACTAAAAAGAGGGAGGAGATGTGGAGCTATATATATTTATTGCGGAGAAGGCAATGGCACCCCACTCCAGTACTTTTGCCTGGAAAATCCCATGGACGGAGGGGCCTGGTAGGCTGCCGTCCATGGGGTCGCTAAGAGTTGGACACGACTAGGCGACTTCACTTTCACTTTTCACTTTCATGCATGGAGAAGGAAATGGCAACCCACTCCAGTGTTCTTGCCTGGAGAATCCCAGGGACGGGAGAGCCTGGTAGGCTACCGTCTATGGGGTCACACAGAGTCAGACACGACTGAAGTGACTTAGCATAGCATAGCATAGCATAGCATAGCATATATTTATTGAGCATTTTCCATAGTTCAGGCACTATGCTTGGTGATTTATATGCATCTAGTTTGATATGGCTGGAGAAGGAAATGGCAACCCACTCCAGTGTTCTTGCCCGGAGAATCCCAGGGATGGGGGAGCCTGGTGGGCTGCTGTCTATGGGGTCACACAGAGTCAGACACAACTGAAGCGACTTAGCAGCAGCAGCAGCAGCAGTTTGATATGGTGGGATTTGTTGTTCAGTCACTCAGTCGTGTCTGACTCTTGCAACCCCTTGAACTGCAGCAGGCCAGTCTTTTCTGTCCTTCACCATCTCCCAGAGCTTGCTTAAACTCATGTCCATTGAATCAGTTATGCCATCCAACACCTTGTCCTCTGTTGTCCCTTGTCCTCCTGCCTTCAATCTTTCCCAGCATCAGGGTCTTTTCTAATGAGTCAGCTCTTTGCATCAGGTGGCCAAAGTTTTGGAGCTTCAGTTTCAGTACTAGTCCTTCTAATGAATATTCAGGATTGATTTCCTTTAGGATTGACTGGTTTGATCTCCTTGCAGTCCAAGGTACTCTCAAGAGTCCACGGTGACTTTATAAGGTGATTTCCCCATGCAGTACAAAATCACGGTCCAAATATGTGCTGCTTTGACATCTGGTGAAATGAAGAAGGCAAAGAGGGCACCTTGAATATCCTAACAACAAGTTCCCCTCCCACTCTACTCCTCAGGTAAGCTTCCTAAGCCAAGTAACCTTTCTTATTAGCTACGGGACCAACTACAGTTCCCATTTATCCCCAAGTAGCAGGCTGCATTTCCTGACCAGCTCACACAGTTATTCAAACCAGCCAATCTTCCAATGGGAAACGGAGGGTGTGTCACCCTCTGGACACTACAAAGGTTAATTCCAGCAGTACCCGTTTGTTCAGTCTGTCACTGAATATAGTCCCCATGTGGCCTGTGAGGCATGTGATGTTCTCCCTCCATCTGAGCTCTGAGTATCTGTGATTAACAAACTGCTATGATTCATTTGTCCTGTGTTGAGAGTTAGCCATCCCCATAGCCTGAAGACTGGAATTCCTCTTTTACCAACATAGTGAATACGAGGTAGTCCAAAACCCTAGAAGAAACTGAACCGAATGAGTCCCACTGATTACCCTAGATCATTGCTTCTCAGTCTTTAATATGGAAACAATGACCTGGAGATCTTCTTAATATATCTGTTCTGCTTTAGTAGGTCTGGAGAAGGTCTTGAGTGGAGCCTAAGATTTTGCCTTTGTAAAAAGCTCCCATGTGATGCTGCTGCTCCTCAGACCATCCAGTGAATAATGAAGCCCCAAGGAAAATAGAATCCAGACCAGGGAGACCTGGAATGTTCACTGCATCACTCATCAATGACCTTCCGAGTATCTGGGATTCTGGTATATCAAGGAACGACTGATAGTGCCTGCTATTAATTGGGACATTCAGTCCAATGGATTGGAAACTGACTAGGATCAGCGTAAGATGAAACAATCCACTGGAACTAGAAGAAAGAAACTGCTTAGAAGTCACATAGCAAGGAGACCCGCATGTAGCTGTGAGGAAAGGGACTCACCAGTCTCTGCCTTGCTGTAGCCACTCTGTGATCCAATGCTATTTTAAAGAAGGAAATATTGGTCTCCATAAAGCTTATCACTGGACTTCTAGGATTAAAGAACTTCACTTATTTCTATTAGTTTTTTAGTAAGGTTCATTGGGAAAATGTCTCATTCAGGGAGAGGGGGAAAGGAATCAAAGGATTTGTTGCAAAGGGCCCTAATAACAAGCAAGCCAGATACTTCTCACTGAGAAAGACAGGAGGAGAAGGAGAGAAGCAGAGGAGAAGGGCTGGATGAAATCAAATCATGTTTTCTCTCGGAAGCTTGACCTCAGTGAAAATCCAAAAGCAGAGACTCCCAAGGAGTCCTTCTGCTCCCAGGAGACAGTGCAGATTAGTTTGGCCTTATGCTTAGCATACAGGCCTTGATGCTAATTTCTCTTGGCCTTCTCATGTGATTCTTGTCAGCCTGGCCCTCATTTGTTAAGCGTGGTTTAATTATGTGCATAATGGCTCATTATTTTTTATAAAGGAAACAGCAAAGGAAATAATTATGCAAATGAATGAGGTTTGCTGTTCACTGTGGAGTTGTGGGCTAATTGGACACTGGTACAAAAACACCACTGCCAAACACAGTGCCAGAAAGAATCCCACTAATCTCTACCTCTGAGATCTCTTTCAGCACAGCAGTACCTACAAGATAAACTTGGTGTCCAAGAACAAAGATAAAATGCCAGAAAAACTCACCTAGTATAGACAGATAGGTTAGCAGGTCCCCAGGAAAAGAGAACTGGGCATGGTTTTCTGGACACAAGAGAAGTTGTTTTGGCCTAGACCATTTTGGATCTAAGCCTGATCTTTCAAATATCTGGGAATTTGGCACATCAAGGAATGACTGATAGCACCTTCTAGGAATTGGGACATTCAACCTGAGGGATTGGAAACTGACTATTATGTGTGTAAGAGGGAATAGTCTACTGCAACCAGAAGAAAGAAACTGCTTAGATATCACATGGCAAGGAGATGCAAATGTAGCTGGGAGTAAAAGGACTTACCAGTCTCTGCCATGCCCTAGCCACTTTGCGATCCAATACTACTGCTATTTTAAAGAAGGAAATATTGCTAAAAAGCTAACAGAAATTAAGCAAATTCTTTAATCCTAATGCCTGTCCTCGAACAGGTCTCAGTAATTAATGGTCTCAGGGAACAAAGGAGTATAGGAACAGAGAAAAAGGCAGTCAAACAGCAGTGCAGTGATAAAGCAGAGTCCTAGTTCTTCCTCAAGAGATAATGATGTTGATCCTCCTGACTTCAGTCAACTAAAGTTTGGACACTGTGAACCTTTGTCTCAATTCTGTGCTGAATTCTCCTCTGCTCAATATGCATGTTCCCTTAGCTTAAACTTCCCCAAGTAGTGTTTGGAGAAACACTTCTTTGGGAAAGCTCTCTGGTGTCTTACTTGCTGCAAGTAGTAAATCCTTTCTTCTGATCTTTGGCTTCGTTGTCTATTGGCTTGACATCCATCAAGAGGCAAACCCGGTTTTGGAGTAACACTAGGGCAGAGCTTTGATCAGAATAGCTACTCCTCCTTGCTAAAGTTGAAGGCTGACCACACTGCCCAAGATCACACTTCTTCAAGTAGCACTTCCTTTTGGCTTAGTCTTTGATTTCTGTCAAACAGGAAAGATTTGTGTGTTTGGACCTAGTGTTCTTTCTTTGATCTCTGCTTTGGAAAGTCTCATTCACTCACTCACTCATTCCTTCAATCATTTGCCTCTTTTAATTCCATCTATTGATAGTTAAATCTTTAGCTACAAGACTCATGGAATTTGGCTCCTTCATGTCTTAACGAGTGTCCTCTCTTCTTGACATAGCTCAGGTGGCCTTCTTTCAGCCTTAAATATTCCAACCTTCCTTGATTTTTGGCCTTTTACCTACAGTTGATTAATTCCCCCCGCCTCCCATGTAACCCTTAATTCTGATTTATTAGATTAAATCAGGAATAGATATTATATGCTTCCGTGTTACCCGTATTTCTCCCTTAGGGCATTTATAACATTTGAAATTAATTACTGTTGTAAAATGACCTAGGCTCGTTTGGCCATTTATAATTATTATATCTTCTCCAGAACTCACAAAAAGCAGGGATATTACACTGAAGGCAAATCTAATGGTTTCTGCACAACAAATACCATCAGGAAGGCACAAAACTCATCACACAGCCTGTTCAGTAAGCTCAATGAAATCCTAGCACTCTGTATTTTCATGCACCCAGACCAGCTCTTAATTAAAGAGTTCATTTGAGGCAAATGTGAAAATATTCTAGCAGCAGGATTCAGCTAAATTTGAATCAGTATCAAACACTGCCTAAATGGTAGACCATGCAACCAGAAGAGATACCAAGGCCTAAGGCATCATTTCAAATGATAGAAGGCTACTAGATTTGCTAGATTCCTACAGTTTTTAATGTGATGGTGGTAGAGTTTGTACAACATTCTTAGTCATTTCCTAAAACTGGAAAATCTTTTATTTGACAAAAGAAAAATTATCTCCAATATCCATTATACCAAGTAACACATTTTCTGCTGTTGATCAACTATTAATGTAACTGTTACTTTATGATAACTGTCCCTGGAGGGTGGATTTTGATTAGAGTTTTTCAAGTACCATGCCTGAAGTGTGTATTTCTGATTAGAGTTGTTTGGATATTAACCAGCCACTCCCAGGATATAAATTAAAATGTCCATCTATATACCACACAGTATAAGCAATTTAAAGTAAATTGCAGATAATATAGCAATTTTTAAGTTTGCAGGTTCACATCTGGTTTGCTTATTGGAATATAAGCTCCACAGAGCAGTTCAGTTCAGTCCAGTTCCTTGGTCGTGTCCAACTCTTTGTGACTCCACGGACTGTAACTTGCCAGGCTTCCCTGTCCATCACCAACTTCTAGAATTTGCTCAAACATGTCCATTGAGTTGGTGATGCCATCCAACATTCTCATCCTCTATTGTCCTCTTGTTCTGCTTTCCATCTTACCCAGCATCAGAGTCATTTCTAATAAGTCAGTTTTTTGCATCAGGTGGCCAAAGTATTGGAGCTTCAGCTTCAGCATCAGTCCTTCAATGAATATTCAGGGTTGATTTCCTTTAGGATGGACTGGTTTGATCTCCTTGCAATCCAAGGGACTCTCAAGAGTCTTCTCCAACATCACAGTTCAAAAGCATCAGTTCTTTGGCACTCAGCTTTCTTTATGGTCCAACTCTCACATCCATACATGGCTACTGGGGTGACTTATTCATACATATACCCAGAGTCTTTGCAGTTTCAGACCCACAGCAGGTGACCAAGAAATGGTGGTTGGACTGAATGGGGTCATCTGCCAACCTCTCCCCCTTCCCTCCCAATTATGCTTTCTTACTTCCCATTTACTTCTATCATTTTCTTTCTTCCCTCCCCTCCTTCCTCTCTCCCTCCCTTATTTTTTTTAATCTCTCTCCTTTTCTTTCTTCTTTTTCTCTCCTCTCTCTTTCTTTTTTATTCATTTGTGTTTCTCTCCTGTCATTTTCCTCTCATTTTCTCATTTTGTATGGGAAAGTTATGTGACTTCTTCAGAATTCTGATTAAATATTATGCCATTGAAGAACTAGAGTATTTGAAGACTTGCTTCTGCTTGTCCCCTTGCTTCTGAGTTGCTCTGAGGCTTTGTATTTTCTTTGTTTCCTGATTGTAAAAGGAGAACAGTAGTGATGCCTTGGTCAGGGGGCGGTTGTGAGAACTGGAGTATTGCCAGCGTGCTTAATTCTCCACCCCCCACCCCCCTCTAACTTAGCCCTGGTCCCCATCCCATTAATTATTAGCCTACCTTAATTTCCTCAGCCATGATGTCATTCATTTCTTTCTCCAAATGGTCTTGAGAACGTGAAACTGTAGAATCTTCTTTGCTGGTTGTTTGTGTGTGTGTGTGAGATGTGTGGGCAGGGGCTGGCAGTCAAGGAGAATTGCTTTGCTACACTCTTCTTTCCTTCCAAGCTGAGTTCTCTTAGACAAGTCAGTTAACCCCTTTCAGCTTTTGTTTTCCTACCTGTGAGAGAGAGTTCTCACGTAGGTGTCGTGAGAATGGAATGAGATTAATATTTGTGAAGACAGCTGGTCCAGATAGATGCTCAACAAAGGTGAATGGAATTGGAAACGATCTTTTCTAACCAATTGTAACATCAGGGTTCAGCCAGGAAGCTGACTTTTCTGAGCTATGGATAAGGAATAATTACAAGAGGTGGACCCTATAGAATTATAGGAGGCTGGGAAAGTGCAGGTATGAAGGCTGAGTTGGAAGATCTCAGAAGACATCAACCAGTCAATCTGGAAGCCAGGCATAGCCAGCTGCCAAAGTGAGACTGAAAGGGGAGCTGATGGGAAGAATGTGGGGAAATATTTGCCTGTCTGGATCCACAACCACACGTCTGCTGAGGCACCTGGGATCTCTGTTAAACAGTAGAGTGAGCAGTCATGTACAAGAGCTTAACTTTGACAAGAAGAGAGTGATGATTACGTGGAGCTTGCTGGCACCTCCATCTGTCTGTCACTCATATCTAAACTTGGGGACCTTAGAACTAATGACTGATATTCCATTTCCCTCTTCCAAATCTCATGCAAATTCCAATTCTCATGCCAACTCTAACTCTGTATAATACCCAGAATTCTGGGAAATGTAGTTTCAGCTTTACCATGTTCACCTGGAAAAACCACTACACCAATCTTTTTCATTTTACAGCTAACTACTTTTGGCTTTGATTTAATTTTTTTTTTCTAGTAAATGCTAAAAATGCTCCTTAAGCATTAAGTTTATTGAGCTACATAAAATATTTTTCTAACTGGGTCAGGCTCTCTACTTTGCACTTGAAATGCAACATCACATAGGAGAAGGATTTTTAATGTAACCTATGTTAGCTTCCTTACAAATGGGAAAGGGAAGTTTTTATTGAGTATAATTGGGGTTTAGATTTCAAACATACACTAGCAATGAACATATCTAGGTTCTGAATAGTTTATTCATTTGCTTGTTATTTATCTCCATTGCTAGTTTTTTTCTTTTTTTTTTTTGCCCTGATGCATGCCTTATGAAATCTTAGTTCCCTGACCAGGGATAGAACCCAGGGCTCCTACAGTGAAAGCATGGAGTCCAAACCACTGGACCACCAGAGAATTCCCTACTAGATTTTAAGTTTCATTGTCTATCTTGCCATCTCTTCTCTGAGCCTCTTGGGACTGTAATATGATAAACCTGGACTCTTTCAAACCTGTTCTTTTATATTGCCAGTGGGCCCAGAACACTTATATGTAAAATCTAAATTAGTAAATACCATCTCCAATTTGCAGAGGAGAAATAATTGCTAAGGGTCTTAAGTGCTTAAGGTTAGGTCCTTAAATTTTTCTTAATGTAATTTTCCTCCCTTACTTGAGGTTACTAGCACACCTGTGAGGTTGCTTGCTTCAGGAGTTCCATGTAGTTTAAAGCATTAATCATCTTCCTTGTTAAGCCATGGAGAATGGAAAGATGAATAAGATGCTGTCTCAGGGGAGTTAAAACCTAGTGTGTTTGGGTGGAGGGGGAGCAGAAATGATAAGATAGCTTTAGGAGAGAGGTGCTCTGTGGGAAAACACGGCCAGTACTTAAAGAGGAGAGGGCAAGATCAGGATCAGCAAACCAGTTGTCACCCCTCTAAGATTTCACCAAGCACGAAGCACATTACAGAAAGCAGGCAGAGTGTTTATTCCCAGCAGAGGAAACTCAAGGAGAGCTGAACATTTAATTAATCTTTTAACAGCCCTGGTTGAGTGAACTGAGAAGTTTCGTTCTTATTTTCACAAATTAAAGTCTGACAAGAATGGATATACTAGGGGAGAGAGAGCAAGCAAAACAGAATGAATTTGTGACTGCAAAGGTAAATAGTTAAGGGATGAAGTTTATTTTTAGCATCACTGTTTATTCTCTGGGGCCCCCTAATCCCCTTGACCTGGGGTCTCGGTGACCTTCTGCCATCTCTGGTCACTCCCCTGGCTTTGATGACATTTGTGACTCATCAGAACTCTTTCCCCCATTAATCCTTACCTGTTTTTGTCATATTCTTTTGAACTGCTGTTTATTAAAATACCTCTTTACCAGGTACTCACTATCATCATTCACATACCTTACATATGTAGAGTTCCTCAAAGTTTGCTAAGTGTTTTTAAGTACCTCACATACTTAATCAACTTATTTAAATGGATTAATATATTAATAAATTAGTCTCTCTAGGTAACGTATTAGTCTGTCTAGGTAACATATTAGTCTCTCTAGGTAATGAGCCTACTAGAAAGAGTACCAGCCTCCCTTATGTTCCCTAGATTTGCATGGCTTTTTATGCTTTGTAAAGTGTTTCTCCATCTATTTTGAAAAGACTCTGGAGTAGTGGGAAGTGGGTATTGTGGATATTGAAAGGGAGGAGATATTGAAAGGGAAGGTATCTTAAGGCAGAAGGTTCTTTGGGGCCAGAGCCACCACTTTGCACAACTCCAGGGGATGCGATCGACACTGCTGACCTTGGGAACGACACCCTCGTCATTGTGCAGGACACTGCCTGTGAGTAGCCAGACACAGTGGCTCTGGTTGCGGCCTTTGATTCCCCTGGTGGGCATGCCCAAGAAAATGGCCTACACCTACAAACTGGGAATGACTGGGAGGGGCTGGATGGAGGGACTCTTAACCTTATACTTCCCAGGATGGAATAACCAAAGCCCCCACAGTAACCCTTCTTCCTCAAGCCCAGGGGCAGTCATAAAATGACACTTGGCAGAGACATTTTTGTCTCAGTGTTCATAGTAGACATTCTTGAAGTTACGATTAGAGCAGAGGTCAGAGATATAAATCCATATAAAGCACAGTAGGATTTTTTTCTTTTCCTTTTAATGTACAATTCTTTCTAGGCAGCTGTCATTTACAGCTCAGTTACTATGCTCATGCTGCCAAGGGCCTGCACACAAGCTGCTGTGATTTTCAGTTTTCTTGATGAATTCAGAAGGTATCCTAGTTTTAGAACTAGCTTGAGTGCTATGCCCTGGCTGTCAGAGATCCTTCTCATAAATCTTTTACCCCAAAGTAGTATTTTCAGGGCTTTGTGGTGCTTCTGCTATCAAGTCACTCACCGTGACATTCCTGCTTCAGAAGGCTGGGAGGTCTGAATGGGCTCCCCAGACCCTTGGCTATCCCAGCAGTTTATTAAGAAGTCCACAGAAAGTGTGACAACTTTCAGGAAAAAACATTTTGTCCACATCTATCTCACATATTTGCAATGTAAGATTAATTACAGGCTTCAGAGAAATCCTGTAATATTCCTAGCAAACCAAAATATTCTGAAAGCCTTGGTTGTGTCAGAAGGCCATGTGAGTCAGCTGTCTCTGCTTACATTTCGTTCATCTTCATTACTGTGCTTGTGTGTGAATTTCAAAAAGTTTGCAATCACTTCACCTGCAGACAGATTTTGTCCTGGACTTCATAGGGGCCAAAAATATGACAGAAGCAAGAGTTCTTTAGAATCCTCTCTCTTTGCCCAGGTCGGGGATGCAGAGGCATGAGACCTTTTCATATTCTTGGCTGGAAGCACAGAAACCCACAGAGAGAACATGATACAGCCAGGAGGGGCTGTATCATATTATAGCATTCATTTGTTATAAGCTAAATGAATCCAGCAGATGCTCCTCACAAATACTTGAGAGGAAGGTCCACAGAGCTGCTTGATATGAGGCTGTTTTTGAAAGTTTGAAAGGAGGAGGGCTTGGGGGGCTGTAGAAGCCTGATCTGTAGTCTCAGCTGCCATAGCCTTGGTTAGAACAGAGATTCCTTCTTTTTGTATCTGTTTACAACTGTTTTCTTTAAACATTGCTCTAACATTCATAAGCTCTCTACCTACCTCACACCTAAACTGGGCCCAGGTGGCTCAGTTGTAAAGAACCCGCCTGCCAAGCAGGAGACACATGTCTGGTCCTTGGGTTGGGAAATCCCCTGGAGAAGGACCTGGCAACCCACTCCAGTATCCTTGCCTAGGAAATCCCACGGACAGAGGAGTCTGGTGGACTACAGTCCATGGGGTCACAGAAGGTGTCAGACATGACTTGGTGACTAAACAATAACAAACTGGATGGGAGTCCATTATAATGTACTGGGCATAGAAAATTTGGCAAATGGAATGTTTTTCCCCAACTGTTCTTTACAATTGCATTTTATTTGGTGTTTTTGTTCATGTTTGTTATTTTTGATTTTGGCTGTTGCATGATATCTTGATTTTATCAAAATTATTCAAAGGCTTAAGAGGATTTATCAAAGTATAATGGTAACAATCCTGGAGGAGGGAATGGCTACCCACTCCAGTATTCTTGCCTGGAAAATCCTATGGACAAAGGAGCCTCGCAGGCTACAGTCCATGGGGTTGCACAAAGGCAGACATGACTTAGCAACTGAACAACGACAATGATGACAATAGTCACATCTATACTGTAACTCAGGATGTATGAACAGACTTATTAATAGAGAATGTGCATATAATGAACATACACTGTGAATTTTCATCAACCAGGTCAAGAAAATCCATGGAAAAGATGATTTTTCACACACAGAGAAAGGTATTGTTAGAAAGCATAACACTAGTTATCTGAAATTTGAGTGTTACTGGACTGACAACTTAGTTTACCCTAGTATTTAGTGTATTATACATTGAAAAACATCAAACAGAGGCATGAAGACATAGTAGCTTTTGCATCTTTTAAAAACAAGTACAACAATATATCCCCTAGGAATCATTTCAATTGCATTTAAGAAATTAACCCCTAAGTAACAGTGACTTGAATGGAGAGAGATTAATTTCTCTTCTTTCCCAGAAGAAGTCTGGGAGCAGGCAGTCTAGGGTTGATAGAGTAAATACAGGGTGTCATCAGAGCCTCAGGCTCTTTTCTCTTTATTCTACCATCTTAATACCTAGCTTCTGTTCTTAGAGTTACCTCATGGTCAAAGATGGCTGCTGGAGCTCCAGACATTACACTCCTACTCCAGTCAGTAAAAAGAAGTACAGAAAGGCACATCCATTCCTTTTCGAGGAGACTTCCCAAAGTCCTACACAAACACCTCTATTTATATTTCATTGACTGGAACTTAGTCACACGACCATCCTAACTGTAAGGAAAGTAGTCAGATATTCCTCCATCTGAGCAACTTAGCATCCATCTGAAATGTAAGGCTCTGATACTAAGAAGGAAGGGGGGAATGGGCATAATATAGCAGTTTTTTTCCACAAATGACTTCTAAAGCAAACTGATGCATTTTCCAAGGATAAGCCACAATGATGCTTTCTAGTAGAATACCAATAAATTTTGTTGCTAAAGGCAAAGAAAAGACCAAAAAGAAAGAAGAATCTTTAAAGTAGTACTACTCATGACAAAAATGAGCATTTATTGTACAAATCACACGAATTTGTAAAACTAGTCACAAAGTTAATAAATATCATGTTTGAGGATTATTGGTAAAACTCCCTTATGACACGGTTCTGTTGTGTATTGCTCAGTATCAGTGAAATGTAATGTGAATGGGGTAATTACTATCACAAGTGTATAATCATAGTAAATATTTTGCATTGCAGTTCTATAAAATCACTGATTTCTGAGTTTTAAAAAGCCCCTGATAAGTGTCATATTAAGGGACAAGTGAGGAAAAATTGTTTGACAATTTTTTGTTCTTTTTATTCCTAAAAACCCATGATGTAGAAGGATTTGGTTCCATTAGTTAATAATAACTTTGTAAGTCATGGTGTAGATAGGAAAACATACATTGAGATAAGTGCTGAAGGAGGACCAGACATGTTTACAGTGAGTAAAAAAGATTTCGTTGAAATGTGAAATTGCTTACTGTTTTATTCATGTGGAATAGGTGGCCGTGAAGGAGGCCACAGGTTTTCATTTAGAGTGAAATTTATAAATACAAATAGTGGCTACTTAGTGCATCAAGTTGGAGAAGGCAATGGCGCCCCACTCCAGTACTCTTGCCTGGAAAATCCCATGGACGGAGGGGCCTGGTAGGCTGCGGTCCATGGGGTCGCTAGGAGTCGGACACGACTGAGCGACTTTACTTTCACTTTTTACTTTCGTACATTGGAGAAGGAAATGGCAACCCACTCCAGTGTTCTTGCCTGGAGAATCCCAGGGACGGAGGAGCCTGGTGGGCTGCCATCTCTGGGGTCGAACAGTCGGACATGACTGAAGTGACTTAGCAGCAGCAGCAGCAGCAGTGCATTAAGTTAAATGTATTCAACTTATGCAAGAAAAATTGGGTATCTAGTAAAACCTGCTGAGAGTATGCAGAACACACAGAGCCTGTGCCTGTGGTGGCGGCGGTATAGCTGTTCAACTTGTTAACAGTGGTGAAGTGGGGTGCCGTGTAGCTGACACCATGCCTTGGCCTTGTGAGACCTCAAGCAGAGAATTGAGTTCTATCTGCCTGGTCTTCTGACCTTTGGAACTGAGTGTTGCTTTAAGCTGTTAAGTTTGTGGTGATTTTTTGCAACAATGGAAAGCAAATGCAAATGAATACAATTTGTTCTAGAGGATAAGTAATAAACCCTAACAAGATTCAGGGGTCCACAGCACCAATGTAACATTTTTAGTCTAATGTTCTGGAGCACTCTGGAATATTCTTTCCAGTTGTGGGCAGATGATTGCATCTTGAACTTCCCACCACCAGAAAAGAAGACAGTGCCTGATAAATGCCTCTGATTTCAGGGTGCAGCACCCTAGGAATATTAAATCAACCCATTTACAGGGTAACATGGAAGATCGCCAGTTCTGTGTGGGTCTCAGAGCAGAAAAGGGATCTGTGGTAGGTCCAGCTGATGGATGCTTCCACACTGGGTTTGGAACCTATTTCAAGTATGAGTTTGCCTTTTCTGCTTGCATAGCCTCGGCCAGCATTGCTAATCTAGGGGTTAGACAGTGCTTGATCCATAAACATTGGATCCCACATAAAGTTACATTGGATCAAGAGACCTACATCACGCAACAAAGGAGGTGAGCAGTGTGTTCGTGACCATGGAGTCTATAGTCCTGTCACATACCCAAGCCCCACAGGCTGCTGGATTGACAGAAAGTGGGTGCCATGCCCTTTTGGAGAGAACACTCTGTGCAGATGAAATTGTATCCTCAAAGATGGAGCAGACACCTCAAATCATCACATATTATATGGTGCTGCGTTTGCAAGATGTGGAAGGCGTGGATCCTGGAAGCAAAAGGTGAAAGTAATAGTGACCCCACTTATCATCAGCCCTCGTGTCTCCTCTAGGGGGTTTGTGTTTTCCTTCTCTGCAACTTTGAATTCTAACATTTCACAGTGTTGGTTTTTAAAGGGGTAATGGGCCAAGGAACACAGCAAAATCCTATTTAGGTTATTAGTAGGATTAAGCTCATGCTTGATTATGTCAAATAGCTTGTCCCAAGAGTCCAGCAGGTAAAGCGAGTAGTCACCATACTGGCAGGAGTAATTGACCCAACCACCAGGCAGAAGAGGGGCAGCTCTTAACACATGATAAGCAGGAAGAATATATCTGACACTCAGGTGATCCCAGTGTAGATAATAAATGTAGCCAAAAACACAGTCTGTGAACATCATGGTGACCAGAGACCCATGGCCACTCTTATTCAAAGATAAGTGTCTGGGTCATCTCCACAATCCAGCCACCTAGACCAGCAGAGGTGTTCATTGATGGCAAAGAGACTCTAGAATAGATGGTGGTCGTCAGTCAGGATAAGTGTCTGTTCCTGTCTGTTCAATGGCAGGGATGGTAGTTTTTCTCACTAACCTTCCTTTTGTAAGATTCTTCCAGGAAAAGTAATCAAACAGAATACTGGAGGAGCTTCTCCCAAAATTAGTTATATGAAGAAAGTGGGTCTCAAAGAAGTGATGAGCTGCCAAAAGAGGGTGCCACACCGTGGCAGATCCCCCTCCAACTTGTTGCATCATTCCCCTAGCTGGGGAGAGTGTTGGTGGCAGATAACTCTCGACTGAATTCCCTTTCTGGAACTTTCTTGAGGATGGAGAGAGCTTCCTTCCAGAGAGGAGCCTGCAATTAATACCCAATTTGAGGCAACTTTGAAGAATGGCTTCAGCTCCAGAGTTTCCTGTGGGATTGACTAAGAGCTTTGTGGAGATGGCATTACATTTCCAATTCACCCTCTCCCCATTCCCAAATCATTCCCCAATAAACCTCCTGCAATCTCTATGTTGGAGTATGATTCTTGGATTTCTGACCTGTGACAGAAGGTTTGTGCCAAATTATATCCCAGTAGAAATACCTGAAATGATAGTTTCATCACAGAATTTCTGGCATTGAATACCTTGCTTTTTTATAGTTAGGGATTTTCCCCCCTTGTTGCTATCATATAAATATGGTGCAAAGTGGTGCACTAGTTTTACTTGGAATTTTAAAAATTACTAGCAAGGTTGAAAAGACTGTACAAGTTCATTTATAGAATGTCTGTAGGCATGACTGTGGCTGGATCTGGTCTTCATATATCATCCGGGTTGATGGCTATTTCTTTGTCATTTTCCATACTTCACACAGTCCACAGTAGAAGATTTGAGGTATGCTGGTCTTGTTTACCATCATATAAGACACTACTCTGTCCTCCAATTTCCCAAATTCCTAGAAGGGCCAATTCACGAAATTGGGTTGGGAATATGCTCCATAGAAATACAAATTTTGTTCGAGGATTGTAAACATACCTCAGAGCTTCTCTTTGTTTAAGCTTTTCAAGCTTGTGACTTCAGCTTTTCCAAGGCCAGGTTATTTTCTCTGGATGCAGGGCCACATATTTTAGGACTAAATGTGCAGACATATCACTCAGCAGCCATGGTTCTGTACTAGAACCCCCTTCAGATGGATAAAAACTTCAACTTTTATCTAACTTCATTAGGAAAGATTAAACAATCTTAGGCTATTTAGAAGCCTTTACAAAAGTCAGAAATACTTTTATAACTCTCAAAACTGCTACTGACATTTTAAAAACTTGATTATGCAAAGAACTGTGTCTCTGGGACGTGGAATTACCCACTGCCAAAAATAACTCAGTTGAGACCTGGGATCTTTTCCCTAGCTCCCAGAGAAGCCCTGCTAGTATGATTAGTTAGCAGACCTGAATCCCCATTTTGAGCAAAGACATCACATGTGATTAATGAAATATTTGGAAACAGACACCACCTGACTTAGGATGGCTTAACTTGAGAAGTTCAAATCTTTATAGGCTTATCATAAATAGCACTTTGCTGCTGCTGCTGCTAAGTCGCTTCAGTCATGTCCGACTCTGTGCGACCCCATAGACGGCAGCCCACCAGGCTCCCCCGTCCCTGGGATTCTCCAGGCAAGATCACTGGAGTGGGTTGCTATTTCCTTCTCCAATGCATGAAAGTGAAAAGTGAAAGTGAAGTTGCTCAGTCGTGTCCGACTCCTAGCGACCCCATGGACTGCAGCCCACCAGGCCTCTCCGTCCATGGGATTTCCAGGCAAGAGTACTGGAGTGGGGTGCCATCACCTTCTCTGAAATACCACTTTAACTGTAATGAAAAAACTTTGTATTTATGAATTCCTAACAGCTGAAGCTGATGTGCTTTTCTCACAGACTTAAGGCAATGCAAATAATTAGTGACAAGACAATGTGGTGTGTTGATTTGAAAGGTGAAAAAAACTTGATTATATGAATTCATGATTGGTTAAAGAGCAGTCACACTCTGAATTAAGCTATAAATCCTTAGCTTATCAGTAAGGCATTGATTGTCACTTTTTAAAAAGACTTTATTATTTATTTATGGCTGGGTCTTCATTGTGCATAGGCTTCTCATTAAGGTGGCTTCTCTTATTTCACAGCACAGGCTCTAGGTGCGCCGGCTCGGTAATTGTGACCCATAGCTTAGTTGAGGCTTCCCTGGTGGCTCAGATGGTAAAGAATCCATCTGCAATGTGGAAGACTGGGGTTCAGTCCCTGGGTTAGGAAGAGATGTCCTGGAGAAGGAAACGCTATCCACACCAGTATTCTGGCCTGGAGAATTCCATGGACAGAGGAGCCTGGCAGGCTACAGTCCATGGAGTCACAAAGAGATGGACATGACTGAGCGACTTTTACTTCACTTTAGCTCACCAGGCTCTGTCCATGAAATTCTCCAGCCAAGAATACTGAAGTGGTTCACCATTCCCTTCTCCAGGGTATCTTCTCAATCCAGGGATCAAACTTAGAGTCTCCTGCATTGCACGTGGATTCTTTAGGTGAAGACCAAAGGGACTCAATCCTATAAAATATCTGCATCTCTATTTGTCATCCTACTGAGGCACAGAGAAAGGAAAAGAGATGTGGATTAACAGTCATAGAGCAGCGCTTAATATGCAGACAGACTATAGATAAAGGATCTCATTTAGTCTTTATAAGCACCTTGCCAAGTAAGTATTATCGTCTACATTTTTTAGGTGAGGAATCTGAGGCTGAGGGAGATTAAGTAGTATGTCCAAGGTCATCAGAGTTAGTAACTGGCAGGATTGAGACCTAACTGTGGGTTTATTTTTTGTGCTGGTTTTTACCAATAATCTGTTGTTATTGTTTAGTCGATAAGTTGTGTCCAGCTCTTTTTTGACCTTATGGACTGTAGCCCACCAGGCTCCTCTGTCCATGGGATTTTCCAGGCAAGAATACTGGAGTGGGTTGCCATTTCCTACTCCGGGGGACCTTCTCAACCCAGGGATCAAACCTGTATCTCCTTCATTGGCAGGTGGGTTCTTTACCACTGAGCCACCAAGGAAGCCCAACCAAATATGTATCTAAGGGTAAGTCAGTTTATTTGTATGGCAAAATGGGGCTAATAATACATCTTTTAGAGTGAGTGTAAGGATGGATTCTGCTGATGCCACCAAATTACTTAAAATAGTGTCTGGTATATAGTAAGTTCTCAGTGAATATTAGTTTTCATTATGATCAGATAGGTTCTTCCAGATTGTAGGTGCCCGAACTTGAGTAAACCTTAGTTTTCTCATCTTTAAAATATGGAAAAATAACTCATCTTGCATGGCTATTTTATTTAACAAGCAGAGACTTTGTCTGGGTTCTGCATGTATTACTTGATTTTACTTTCATAGCAGCCTAATGAGGCAGGTACCCTTCTGCTACCCATTTTATGAATGAAGAAATTGAGGAACTCAGAGTGTAAATTTTTTTCAGGGTAACACAGCTGGTAATTAGCTGAACTGAGATGTAAATCCAGACACTCCAGCTCAGAGTTTGAGTTTGTAATGACTACTCCATGCTACAGATGCAATGAAATAATATTTGTAAAGCATCTGTCCAGTTTCTGACACATGGCAGCAGCTTAGTAGATATCAGCTCCTTTACCATCTTCTGAATAAAATATCTTCTGAAATTCTGGGGAAATGCAGAATGATGTGAATTCATCAGCTGGCCTGCTTGCTTTCCTAAAATATCCAAGTTTGTGTGACAGCCACATCCCTGTGCTCTTCGAGGGTGCCCAGAAGCAGGTGAACGTATCCCTCTCTCTGATTAGGCCCACCTTGGATCATCTTTCCTGCTGATGTGTTGGAGTTCTAGAAGCAGCATCAACACTCATGCACTCACCCGTGTGCCCTGATATCCCAGAGAGCAGCTGTCACTAATGACAGTTCTGAGCAGAACAGCTGGAGGGCACAGCTGATGTTTCTAATGACCGAGAACTAGTAAATGGAGATAAGACAGGCAAGGAGATGGTGCCTGACAGTGCGCACCGCCCGATGCTGCTGTTGGGAGTTCTCTGGTGAGGAAGCTATGAGAATTTCAGGCGGGACGATTCTGTGCCGGGCAGGACTGCCCTTAGAAAATCAGCCTGGATTGTTTCACCTCTGGTCGGATTTGTATTAATAAGATCCTTGACTGTTGGGTACGAAATGCTGGTAATTCCATTGTCATAGCAATGACTAAAAATCCAAGTAACCTATGCTGCCACACATTGCTGCCCTGGGGTCAAGAGGTGGTATATCACCTCTGTGGGGAACTGCTTCTGGTAAGGCCCAGGGGTTTACCAGGGATGATGAGAAGGCTTCATTTTCCGGGGCCTTGCTGTTTACAGCGAGGGGGCAGCCTGGAGCTCTTAGCATCAGCCCTGCCTGGGAGCTTATTTCAGATACAGAATTTAGGCCCCGCCCCCAAACTCCAAATCTGCATTTTAACAAGATCCCCTGTGATCTGGATGCACATTAAAGTGTGAGAAGCCTTATCATACCAAAGAGACAATGGACTTTGAAATAAGAAGTTTTGGATGGAAATCAAGACTGTCTCTTACTAGCTCTGTTACCATGGGAGGGTCACTTAATCTTTCTGAGCCCCAGTTCCCTGGTCTCTAAACAGATCTTAATACCTCCTTCATGGTGCAGGCAATGGCACCCCACTCCAGTACTCTTGCTTGGAAAATCCCATGGACGGAGGAGCCTGGTAGGCTGCAGTCCATGGGGTCGATAAGAGTCAGACACGACTGAGCGACTTCACTTTCACCTTTCATTTTCATGCATTTGAGAAGGAAATGGCAACCCACTCCGGTGTTCTTGCCTGGAGAATCCCAGGGATGGCTGAGCCTGGCGGGCTGCCGTCTATGGGGTCGAACAGAGTCGGACACGACTGAAGCAACTTAGCAGCAGCAGCAGCAGCATGGTGCAGGCACATAACAGGTATTGGACGCTTGTTATTCCCCTTCTCCTGTCTCCTTTCCTTCTGAGCACGTAGTCAGGAGAAGCAGTTTGGTTCTTTGGCGATCTTCAGAAAATTGTGGCAAGATGAAGAAATGAGGATTTTTTCCCCTTCCCCCCACCCACTTGTCTCATCTTTCATTTCTCTTCTCTCTCCTGCATTCTTCCACAGTTATAGACACACTTCTAGCCAGGTTCCAGCTGGGGCATTGCTGGGAGGTGACAAACCCTGGAACAGAGGGCCTGTCTGGCTGTGACCTGGATTGGGAGAGGCCAGGACTTCTGGTACAAATGGGTCAGGGGTCAGGTAAGAGGACAAAGTAATTTTCAAAATAAAATTTGGGAATGACAGCAAAGAATGGATCTGTAGAGAAAGAGCCCCCGGGGGCAAGTTCAGGTTCTGGGAATTGGTTAGGCAGACATGGGTGTGGGAGTGAGGCTGGAGGGAAAGGGGAATGGGGAACAGGGAAATATTTGGGAATAAAGAAGACGAAAATAAACTTGTCAGGACACTGTCAGTCCTCTCACTTCACCCTCTTCTGTGCTCCCACTGTCCCCTGCACATTATACTACCAAGGTACCCACTGCTTTGAACGGAATCACAGGATTGACTCTTTGATTAGACTAAAAGCATTCTGGGGATGAATACTATCCTAGGGATCATGCCTTATTTCACTGGTTTCTATATCTAGAATGTATAAACGAATATTCTGTTGAATGGTAAATGAATGAATGAAATTTTTGCTTCCAATGCTACAACTCCATCACAGTCTAATCCTTAGGGGAATCATGGTGCCTTTAACAAGGCAAACAAGAGGCTCTCTGTTGGTCTCCAATCCCGTATGCCTCCATCAGGTAGCACCCTGGATTCCCAAGGCGCCTTTCTTTTTACAGCTGATGTCTGAAGTGTGGAGAAGGACCAATGGGGAAAGGATGGTGAGTGGGTAGAATCTCTAGTCTTCTGGTTTTCCTTTCCTTGTGGTTTTGACTATGGTTAGATTGACAGTCTGTTACTTTCCAGGGAGCCAGCTACCAAGCTCAGAGAGACTTAGAAAGAATGATGATGCCTTTCTGGAGATCCATCTGTCAGCTCCCTGTGATGACGCAAAAGGCCAGTCTCTGAGACACCAGTTCAGGGATGTATCTGAACTGTGATGGGGACATTGAAACTGGCCTGTGAGAGATGGACAGAAAATCCAACCTCTCCATTCTGGAGGAGAAGAGGGCCAATAGCCAGGTGATGCTGAGAACCCTTGGAAGGTGACAAAAGTCTCAAGGCTGTGGCCCATGAAGAAGGCTGTTTGGTGAGCTTGGCTGATTTCCTGACGTGGATGTCAGGAGCAGAGAGCTCAATCATTCCAACAGCCCCTGGGCCTCAGAAACTGAGACTAATTGCCACTGGGGGCTACTCAACCTGTATTTCATTCCATAGCATATCACTCCAGAGCTTGTTTTTGTGGCTCAGCAAACTTGGACTATAAAGAAAGCTGAGCGCCGAAGAATTGATGCTTTTGAACTGGGGTGTTGAGAAGACTCTTGAGTATCCCTTGGACTGCAAGGAGATCCATCCAGTCCATCCTAAAGGAGATCAGTCCTGGGTGTTCATTGGAAGGACTGATGTTGAAGCTGAAACTCCAATTCTTTGGCCACCTGATGCGAAGAGATGACTCATTTGAAAAAACCCTGGTGCTGGTAAAGATTGAGGGCAGGAGGAGAAGGGGACGACAGAGGATGAGATGGTTGGATGGGATCACTGACTTGATGGACATGGGTTTGAGTAGACTCCGGGAGTTGGTGATGGACGGGGAGGCCTGGCGTGCTGTGGTTCATGGGGTCGCAAAGAGTCGGACACAACTGAGTGACTGAACTGAATTGAATTGAACTGAAACCCATCTACTGGGCTTTCCAGCTGAAACCCATCTACTGGGCTTTCCAGGTTACAAAGTGGTAAAGAATTTGCCTGCCAATGCAGGAGATGCAGGTTCAATCCCTGGGTCTGGAAGATCCCTTGGAGAAGGAAATGGCAACCCACTCCAGTATTCTTGGCTGGAGAATTCCATGGACAGAGGAGTCTGGTGGGCTACAGTACATGGGGTATCAAAGAGTTGTACATGATTAAGTGACTGAGCACACAAACCCATCTACAGCCTGGAGTTTCTTCCCCAGAGGGAGGGCGACTGGTGGGAAACAGAGGGTGGTATGGCTGTTGGAACATCCATGCTGAAAGTGAATCAATGAAAGGAAACCCTGCTTTTCCTCTCCCCTGCTGATCCCAGCAGGTCTTGTATTATGCTCCAGCTTTCTGAAGCCTTCCTCCTTCTCCTCAGAAGACTCCAGACAGAGGTGGGGAGCTGGGAGTCACTGGTGGGTAGGTGGATGGGGGTAGGGATGACCATGGCTCTGCCTGCAGCAGGCAAAGTGCTGAAAGGCATTTTGAACCCTTTCTCTATTTTCTCCCCCCACCTTTTTTTTTGTTTTTGTTTTTTCCTATTTGTTGGGATGGATGAGGTGGGTTGGAGGGCTGGGCAGAGGAGAGAGGGAAGGGCAATAAAAGTAGGGAGAGGAGAGTATTTGGCACATTATATGTCCATGGGGTCGCTGAGGGTCGGACATGACTGAGTGACTTCACTTTCACTTTTCACTTTCATGCATTGGAGAAGGAAATGGCAACCCACTCCAGTGTTCTTGCCTGGAGAATCCCAGGGACTGGGGAGCCTGGTGGGCTGCCATCTATGGTGTCGCACAGAGTCAGACATGACTGAAGTGACTTACCAACTAACCAACCAACCATACAGTGTGAACTGTCTCCCGTCCCCCCATTCATTTAAAAGTTAGATCAAATTTGGGACTTCCCTGGTGGTCCAGTTCTTCCAAAGCAGGAGGCATCGGTTTGATCCCCAGTTGGGGAACTAAGATGTCACATAATATGCAGGTCAAAAAATTAGGTCAAACTAAAAATATATGTATTTTGTGGTTTCATAAAACCTCATTTATTGTCTTTTTTTTATTGTTCCAATGCTTGTAATCTTTTTTTTTAATTTTATTTTATTTTTAAACTTTACATAATTGTATTAGTTTTGCCAAATATCAAAACTTTATAAAGAAAATAGAAGTAACAGCTATATATATATATGTGTGTGTGTGTGTGTGTGTGTGTGTGTATATATATATATATATATAAATTTAATGACTGTGAGCAAGACAAAGTGGTAGCATTATAAAAACAGTGTCCAGTCCAGGAGCTCCTTTATTTTTTCCAGTCCCAAGTTGTACTCACGTTTTGACAGAACATTTGCATCATCCTGCCACGGAAAGAACCACAACCAGAGGAGGTGTTGATTGAGGACAAAAAGAGCCTATGATGGTAAGTGGGAGAAGAAAGCTACAGATAGCAATGTGCCACGTGACTAGATGTGGAGAGGAAGTGTTTCATAACTATGCCTATTCTCCTCCTAGGCTTGATAGGTGTATAGGTATATATATTAATCAGCCCCTTTTCTCTCCTTTCTCATCCCCCTCTATCTAATATAAAGCAGTCAACCCTGTAATTTGGCATTTAACTCACAGAGGAGCAATCATTGTACCTGAACTAGGAGGAAATATTTTGGGAGGTTAAGTGACATACGGGAGGTGGTGTCTTTCTTTTTCAGGGGCTAGTGAGTGTCCTTAGTTGTGTAAGGGACAGTTGCATCACGTTAGGAATAACATGATGTTATGTCTTTTGGGGGAAGTTCTAACCTGGGGTAAAGGGATGGGCTCTGCTCTCCATATTCAGCTCAGAATCGTTACCATGCTATCCTCTGAAATACAGAGAAGGCAGGAACCATGTGTCTTGCAATCTCCTTTCCTGTGGGGTTCTGGCTAGAGCTTGTCCACAAGTAGTTCTCAGGTACGATACACACAAGGCAAAGCCATTCTCCAGAAGCTGTTGTTGTCAAGATGTGTAGGCAGCTTCGCTTCTCCAAGAGCTCCCAAGAACCATCTGCCTCATAGCCGCAGCCTGAGATGTCACAGCCTCTCAGAGACCCAAGAATGTCAGCGGTTACCCGGCACGGCTTGCTTAACCTTTTTTCTTCCTGCTCTTGCAACGCTTGTGTAAGACTCTCATTTCTTTCCTTTCTGTGGCTAACATTTCATTGTATATATATACTACATCTTCCTTATCTGTTCCTCTGTTGATGGACATTTAGGTTGCTTCTATGTCCTGGCTATTGTAAATATGCTGCAGTGAACTCTGGGGTGTGTGTATCTTTTTGAATTATGGTTTTCTCTGGCTATATGCCCAGGAGTGGGATTGCTGGGTCATACCAGAGTTATGTTTTGGGTTTTTGTAAAGCAACTATACTTCAATAAAAATTTTAAAAAGACTCCATTTCTATCTGAAATCCTTGACTTCAGATTAAGATTTTAATAAACATCCCAGAAATTCAAGGAAAAGTGTCTTTTGGTTTTTGTTTTTTGTTTTTTTTCCCCCTGATGAACCCCCGTGACAATGCTGAATGTCCTGGCACAGGGGCTGAGTGTGGTCATGTGACTCTCATACCACCTGGCAACACCTGGCCTCTGACTGACTGGAACTTTTCAACACTCTGCCCAGCAGTGTTTGTTGCAGCGACTTCTGTCTGAGTGCCAAGCGAGATGTGGTCAGTGGGAGAACAAGATGGCGGTCTGGACTGTCTCACCGTAGCGGCTGTGTGGTCTGGTGACAGGGAAGTCCTTGTTGTTGATTACAATGGTTGGGTGACTTTGGTAGGTGACCTTGGTTGACAGTGCCAGAATCTACATAGAGGCAGCTCAGAATCTGGTTGGCCGGATGCCCTAAGAGTGGGTCCCTCTGGCTATTCTAGAAACCTTCTGAGAGGTAGGACTCTTGCCCAGCTTTGGCCTCAGGTAGTCCCATTGGGTTCACTGGGTTGGCTGGCCCAGCATCTGGGGCAGGAATCTCTAGCACCGAGTCAGGGTTCTGTGGAGGTGGCCAAGCGCATGGACTCTGGACGTCCACTGGCGATAGTCGAATCCTGCTGCACCACTTACCAACTGCACGACCTAGGGAAATCTGTTAATAGCAGTACTGTTAATAGCCCCATTATACAGATGAAGAAACTAAGGTCTGTAGTATAAGTATCTGTATAATGGGGCTATTAACAGTATCTACCCCATGGGATATTAATCCATGTAAAATGCTTAGAACGGTATCTTTCTCATACTAAGTGCTATGTGAGAATAAGCATTGTTACAGTGACACTGAGGAAAGACAGGTTAGCGCAGTGATGGAGGCTTCAGACAAGTGGAGTCAGTGATGCGGAGGGCAGCACCCCCAAGCCCAGGCTGCTAGACTCCTGTGGAGAGTGATGAGGCTGCAAGTGGACAATAAGAGCGAGGTTTTCACTAAAACCTTGGGCAATGGCAGTGCCCTGGCAGATCGGGGATGAGGTGAGGCAATCTCCTTCTTGGCAGAGAACATAGCCTGGCGGGGCAGCAGGAGTCGGCAGAAAGTTGACAGTGCCTGGCAGGGGGACATGTGCTTGGGAGCTGACTGGGCTTGCTCTGGGCTGCGTGCCAGGCACTCTTGAGATTGCCCAAAATAGCTGATGGGGGACTTTGCAAGGGATGTGAGAGTCTTAAGACCTGGATTATATTTACATCAGATACCAGTCCCTTGGGTGGAAAGAGGTCTGGTGACAGATAGACTTGGTTTGAATCCCACCTCTGCTACTTACTAAACTGTAAATACATGGAGAGCAGAGGCCATCTTTTTCATTATGGAGCAGACAGAAGGATTCAGTCCATGCATGAATGAATTTGATATCCTGGAACCTCAGCTTCCCCATCTGTAAGATGACGAGAATGTGAAAACCACTAGAGGTGACGCAAGGAATACATTAAACAGTTGTCCACAGGCCCCCAAAGTTCCTCATGAATATGCATTACTTCTTTTTTTTAATAGTAAATATTCAGTGTCTAGCTTAAATAGAAACACCACATATTTGTTGACTAGAACTGATTAATACTGTTTTGGTCCAGAAAACAAAGTACATTCTACACACACCAGAGACTACATCCTTTAAGAGATCTTATAAGTGTTTTTCCCAGTTTGATCAGTGCTGTCTTTTTTGATTATTTATTTATTTGGCTGTGTCCACTCTTACTTGTGGCATGTAGGCTGTTTAGTTGCAGCATATGAGGTCTACTTCCCTGACCAGAGATTTAACCTGGGCCTTCTGTCTTGGGAGTGCAGAGTCCTAGCGACTGGACCACGAGGGAAGTTCCTTGATCAGTGTTTTTAATTGTCACTTACGACTCAATCCTTTCTGACAAAAATCAAAATATAGCTACTAGCTATTGGGGCACACTGTTGAATTTTAGGAGAGTAAAAGATTGGAGATAGGTTACTCAGCCATTGAAACAGATTATGACTTGACTTGGAAAAGCTATGCTGCAGGGGAAAAAATTGATCTGACCCAGTAATTCAAAAGATGTGAACACTATAAATTATTATTAGGCTTTTCCTTTCTATGCACACACTTAATGTGCTTTCTGACCAAACCTGTGCAGGCAAGTTTGGAATAATGGAGTTATTACTTGTTTTTAGGGCCACGGCAGGTCCTCTGAATGATCAGTGGGGAAGGGCTTGTTTCATGTCTTGTCCTCCTGGTCCATCTTGACTCCTCCCCATCAATCCTCCATGTTGTGGCACTGGAAGGCAGGTATCTAAACATATTAAGTCTGACCTTAAGTTTAAATCCATCATCAAATCAACGTGCTCTAGTTTGCAAGAGTATCCCTTTATTTCTTATGTTGTAAGATGCCTGGGCTTTGCTATTGCCGTTTTTCTTCAGAATTAGAATAGTCTTTGGTTGGCGTCTGGGGGTGGAAATAATATTCTGGATGATTAAAACTGCCTACTATTTCACTGTCAGATAGGATGGGTATGCTGAGTGTTTTTGAAGGAGAACAAAGCAAGTATCAAATGTATTGCTACCACCTTAATATAACTTATTATATATAACTATTTGTCAAATCAAAGTGTTTCTTTTTACAATGATTTTATAAGGCATGGTGTATAGTTAGGAGTAAAATCACTGCTTGGAAAGTTTCTTCATTTATGATATCCTTCAATTCTGTTTCAAGATCAGAGAGAACTTCCCACTCTGCAAAAAGTATTATTTATTGATGTGGGATAAATTTTCTCTAAGAAGGAGCCATGGCTGCTTAATGCGAGCAGTACCAAGCACAGCAACCAAATGGCCTGAATAACAAAACATATCAAAATGTGAATCACCACTGTCAGATGCAAGCTTTTAAGAACTTTAATTGATATAATTATCATTAGTATGCAATATGTCTTACAACAAATGTAGATACAATGACATCAAATAGCAAAGAAGTTGCACGTCTTTCCATCTTTAAACGATGTGAGCTTACCCCAAGAAAGCAATCTGGCATTGGTCTCTTGGATAGCACTATTACCAATATCAACTAGCACTTTAAAATCAAAGTTGAAATGGTACATTCATTTGCCAAAAGAGGTAAAAGGCAAAGAAGGTGAATCAACGTGCAAATTAGCATCTGGCCCAGTTGCAAAATTCATTTCCCAGATGCGAAGGATTGAACCATGCACCCCTGCAAGCAAGACAAAGGGCAAACAGATGATGGTAAACCCAAATCAACTCCACAAAGAACTCAGAAGACTTTGCGCTGGTAAAGGCCAGGTCCACGGCTGTTAGCGCTCAGACATCCACACGTGTTACCCTAACTCAACAGTCTGTGAGACCTGCGTCCTGGGCCATCCTTTCATTCAGGGATGGAAACCACCCTCTGCGGTCCCAGGCAGTCAGGCAGTGGCATTGGGGCACAGCTCAGAGCTCTAACAGCTGTCTGTATGTAGCTACTAGACAGGTGTCATTTAATACATTTAAGTAAAACAACACACCAAACAAGAAACCAAGATCACTTATACATCTACGTAATACTTAAAATGTCTATAAATATTTTTCTCCAGAAACTAAAACCACTGTAGACATAACTTCATTAATCCTCACAACAGATTTGTGAGGTAGCATGGGGTGAGGTCCATAGGACAACATCACACCTGCCTAAGAAATGAAGACACAGACGTCCAGGGAGGGCCGGAGCCTTCATCGGGGCCACAGGAAATCAAGGTTGAAGCCCATTCTGTCAGCGTTTGTAACCTACATTCTAGAAGGGGCTTCTAGTGTGAGTGACATTCTCTCTAACACTTTCTGACTAGTCCAGTGCCTGGATGGTGTGTGGTTGTTGTAGACCCATTGGAGTCAATTCCCTTGTGTAGACCTTGAACAGACTCGCTCCCTGAGATAAAGGACGTCGCTTATTGGCATATGTTTTGTGTGTGTGTGTGTTGAATGCAGTTATTAACATTGTTGGCCAACTTAAAAACAGAAAAATGCACTTGACAAAATATTCAAGCCATAGGTATTTTCTACTAACATAACAAGGAGTTCTCGAATGTTTAGGGGAAGCTGTCACCTTGCCGAATGCATGTGCTGCAGGCCCAGAGCCCTCTCTTTATCATAAAGATCCAGAAGTTCATTAGAGCAAGCAACGTATCAAAGGCTCTTGTACAACAGCAGCCTTGGTGAGGAAAGCTGCTTGCCGACCCAGTGATTTGTAACTGGTCAGGATTCCCTGGGAAGAGGCCGGTCCCTCTCACCCAGTGTTTTTGACTCAAGCAACATCCAGAAGACCACCTCTCTAAAGGGGCTTCATAGACATTTTGTCAACATATCTGTGTCTGAGTGAAAAGAAAATATATGGAATGTCCTTTGTTTTTGTTGAAGTGTCCTTTGCCAAACCGAAAGCCTACGGGGGGAAGGCTGTGGGTAGGAAAGAGGGACAGTTATTCAGGCCAAGCACTGCTAAAAGGGGGTATGCTTGGTCACTCCTGGCCACCTTCCTGAGAAAGTCCACTTTTTAAAAATTTTCATAATCAGAGATATGAGAATTCCTGGAAGCCTACTTCTCATTCCCTCCTCCTGTTGTAAAATACTTCTGGGGGTTGCTCACTCTCCTTTGGTACCTAGGAATTTAGGATTGATTTCTTTCAGAGCCGGGGGTTGGCAGGCTGCAGAAAGTAGCACAGCTCTAATGTTTCTGATACCAGAGAGGTTTAGAACTGCCCGGCAGTGGCCGTTTTCATGCCAGGACTTCGTTGGGTCACAGCAAGTGACAGGATGAGTCCAAGGTCAAGTTTCTGGAAACTAAACAGAGTCATGGCAGCAGGTCCGAGTTTAGAAATAAAAAATTCAGTTTTATGTTCTGTACGATAGCGTCGGACAAGAGAACACATTTTGAAATAGAACTTAAATGTGTATTTTGTACTCCATGAAATCAGACATAAGATGCCAGTTGCTATTACCGGGTGTTTCAGGAGGACAGGGTTAGAGCTGTGAAATAAGGCTATCTAGAAAACACAGAGAAATAAAAAGGCAATCATGCGCAAAAACAACTCATCAAACTAAATACTTTAAATACAACGCCAACAAACTAAATACTTTTTCAGATAAAAATTTAACGAATCATTTCATTTAGTTAAAAGTAAAAACTATCACTAACCTGAATGTCTTGTTTTGTCACAATGGGCATTGCAATAAATTAGGGTTTCTCACACTTGGCACTATTGACATTTGCGGCCGGATAACTCTCAGTTGGGGTGGGCTATCTTCTACATTGTGGGATGGTGAGCACATCCATGGCCTCTACCCACTGGGAGCACCCCTTAGGGGGTGACACGCAGAAGTTATACCAGGTATTTTCAAATGTTCCCAGTGGGGCAGTGGGATGAAATTACCTGCTGTTGAGAATACGGCTGGAAATGGATGACCGCAAAGACAATCAGTTCTTTCTCAAAATTTGTGACATAGGATTTTAAAACTGTATACCCAGGGGTGTCCATTTATTAAATGGCAGAATTAGTAAGGTAAGCATTTGGGAAAAATAAATGGATTAATCACGGTGTCTATTTCCTATGGAAAAGGCTTACTGACTAATTGAAGAAAAACTAGAGCCTTTAAAAAATTAAAAAAAAAAAGTTCATAGCCATTATCCAACAGACAGTAAGGCAGTGAACCAGTTGCTTTGTGGGTAGAAAGCAAGGATTCTACAGGTTCCTCCATGCAGCGGATGCCTCTGACGGTCACTGGGGGCTGATCCTACCTTCCTTAATGAGGTATTCAATGCATGTTGCCCCAACTTTCCTCCCACCCTCCTCCATGCCCCCCTCACCCCACCCGACTCTACACTCACTCCACACGCCTCTCCCTTTCTCTCCTACAACTAAACTCATTGCACAGCCTTCTCCTGTGGAACCGCAACTCCACTGAAAGCTTGTGGGCTGGGGTCCCAGCTGCGGATGGCTAGATAACCGGGCATCCTTAGCAGATACAGATGGCCTGGAGGGGTGGCCGGGGGCGCTGGCACACTGAGATCTTACAGCAGTTTGCTACTCTGTAGTAGTACTCGGCTGGCTGGTCCCCTCCAGGGCACCTTCTTGTTTCCTCTCTCCCTAATTCGGCAGCTAAGAAGCTGGCCTCCAGCTTGCAGAGCCAAGCAGGTATCCGATCAGACACAACCAGATAAACCAAGATTAAAAAGGAATCTGAGAAACCCCTGCTTCCTTACCTGTAGGGTGAACTCCTCCCAGCACTCATGGCCTTTCCCCTCATCAAGATTTAATGTAATTTCATAAAGAAAAGTTTAAGAAATACCACACACAGAAAGTTCCCCTAAAAGTAACCCCTGACGACACACTTGATTCATCCCTCTTCCTGGTTCTTCTCTTGGTGGGACCCCCGCTAGGTACAGACGTCACCACCGTGGCGTCCAGCCTGGATGGCTCAGGGTTGGCCCATGTCCGCTGCATATCAGACTCCACTCACTTTTAAATAATTGTTTTTTGTTTTTTTGGTACCAGAAAGGAGAAGTTGTAGCAGCCAGAGGAGAGGGAGGAAGAAAACAAAACAACCAAACCAACAAAACAGGATTGTCGCTCAAGGCGCCTCAGGTACTTGTTATTAATTCTACTGGATAAGCACTGATAAATAAAGACAGTTATTCCTCATCCCGGCCACATTCTTTTGTTAGGAGTCATCATACAGAGGGTTGTTGTAGTTTCCCCAGGACCCGTAGTCGTGGTCGTCCAAGAGCCTTCCGTAGGAGGAATGCCTGGTGGGAAGGAGAAGAGGCTGTGGTTATTTGAAGTTGCCCATGTTGTGGACAGCCCCGTGCCCTGGGGCCTGAAGGGGAAGGGAAGATGCGATTCTTCACAGGACAAACTCTTGGCAGCAGATCCATCAAGCAGGGAGGCCCCAGTCTGCAAACTCCCTGTAAGTTATGACTGATCCACTGGGAGCCCTACTGGCACCTTCTATTGAGATCTGCTGGGCCCTTGTCTCTCTCATTGACCTCTGCTGCTGGAGAAGGAAGAGGCTCCATTTCCAAGGCTACTTAATAAGAAGTAAGGGGAAAGCAAAGGTTGCATTCCTGGCATTTTGGCTTAGGTTCTGGACTTCATTTTCCCTGAAATGATAATGACAGAACCAGACCCACTGATACTCTCACCACCCCGCTGAACTTCATATCACGTTTTATCACCATCTACAGAGTTTTTCTATGTTCCATGGTCATGTGAGCCTCAAAACAAAGCCATGGTCCAGTATTGCTTATCCTTACTTCTTCAATGAGGAAAATAGGGCCCAGAGACGTTAACGGACACACCCAAAGTCACCCAACTGAGCTATGAGTTGAGCCCCTACCTCTGGGATCTGAACCCAGTGCTCTGAGCTCTGTTTCTTAGAGTTTGATTAGCACCTGAGTTCAATGGCAATATGCACTTATCAGGCTTTGGTGGGTCATTCCGGGAACCTGTTCCACAATTATTGTTTCTAAAAGACACTGAAATCAGATTGTTATCATTCTTCCATTTAAAACCATCGAGCAGCCCCTCATTTCACACAGAGTAAAAGCGAAAGTCACCACGATAGTTTGCAAAGCCCTACAGGGTCTGGCTCCTGTTATTACCTCTCCAAGCACATCAGCTGTTATGCCAGCACCTCTTGCTCTTTCTGCTCATGCCTGACACAGCTGCTTCAGGGCCTTTGCACTTACTGTCCCTTCATCTTGGAACATTTTTCCTCCAGATTTCCACACAGTTCTTTTCATTTCCTTCAAGTCTGCACAAATGTTACCTTCTCAAGGCAGCCTTCCTTAGAAAATCTATTTAAACTTGCAACTCCCATCCCACAGGACTCCCTGCTTAATTTTACTCATAGTATCATCACCTTCTAACATACCATATAATTTACTTATTTACACCATTATTGCCTCTCTCTTCTAATTAGACTTCATGTATGGATTGTTTGCCTGATTTATTTGTTCTTAACTCTAATTCCAGCACCTAGAAGAGTAAATCCTCAATAAATAGTAAGTTCTCCATAAATGTTTATGGAAGAAGCAGTGATTGGAAAAAAAAAAATCCTGAAAATTCAATCTGTTCACAAGATGGGAGCTTCCCGGAAAGGATTATGGCATTTTAAGACTAAAACTAATGGCAGGACTGAGAGAATATTACAAAATGAGACTCTGGTGCCTCTGAGATTCAGGCTAGCTTGTGAATTTTTACACCTTGCCACTGGAAATCAGGAATGCTATATATATAGTACAAACATACCCCCCTAATTTCTTTCTCACCTAAATATGAAAATTAAACAAAATGCAAATACAGCCCCAGAGGCACAAAAAGCACTTGTTTTATACTTCTCTCTGTTGCTAAAATAATTGCTGTCACTCTTCTAAACGTACTTATATCTGTCGGTATTTGAGAAGAGATGATCTTGAAAAGAACCAGATGATGTGTTGGCTTCATCTCTTAGCTTTGAAGATTCTGGTTTCTGTCCTGAAGGCTGGCTCGGTGGACCCAGTCTATAGACCTGAAAACTTCCACAGTGTACTTTGTTTTCCCTAAAGGTGCACGCTTGTCTCTGGGGTGTGAGAAGGAAAGAGGTCACGAATAACACACCGCTAACCTATTGCCTGGCAGGAATAGGGGAGGTTAGTGTTGAACACTCCATCCACACTTAACACCACCAATTCCAATCAGAGCCTTTAACTGGATGGTTGAGAAATGGAAGCTATGGAATGAATAAGTAAAAACATAGGGATTACAAGACTGGTGCATCCTGACTCTTTGTGCTTTCAAGGACAGCAGCCTGCCCACCTGACTCCTCTGTCAATGAGATTTCCCAGGCAAGAATACTGGAGTGGGTTGCCATTTCCTCCTCCAGGGGATCTTCCTGACCCTGGGATTCAGCCTGCATCTCCTACATTGGCAGGTGGATTCTTTATCACTGAGTCACCGGGGAAGCCCTTATAAGATTGGCGCTGGGCCTAAATTTCAGCATGATTTACTGTGGCAAGCCTGGCCAACAAGTACCCTTTAAACACATTCTCTTATTGATAGAATTCTCCTGCCTCACCTTTGCATGGTAATTTAACTTCTCACAGCATTTTTATATCTATCATATAATTTTATTCTCATAAAATATCAGTTGGACCTATAGATGTACATCCTAGACTATATTTTTAACCCCATATTTCTTCATCTATAAAATGGAGAAACAAAAAAAAATTGCATTAGAATTTTTGGGTGGATTAAATGAGGTAATGCATATAAAAGACGTGGCACATAGTAAAAGCACAATAAATGTTGGCCAACATTGCTTTTCAACTTTTATTATAATGAAACATATAGGAACTCATGGTAGATCTGCAAAGAATAAAAAAGTTTACTGAGTGAAAATTGAACCTTCTTCACTTTCACCAGGAACTCCTGAAACTATGCCCCAGGCATGGTTATAAAACCAGCTTCTTATACTATAATTAAACAAAATTATTACCACACTGGAGTTGGGTTAGAATATTAAAAAATCTTCTGGGCATCAGGTCTTATTGTTTGTGGTTATTGCAGGCAAGACTATTGATCAGAGCTATACTTGAACCTCTTGTGTTGTAAGAGATGTCTACTACTACACACACACACACACATACACTAGTAAAATAATGGAAAAAGATGGAGCTTTCATTTTTCTTTGTCTTCTCATTTGAATGAACTGTGAGTTGAACAAAAATGAGGAAAGCAATGTAAGAGACAGAGATAAAATGGACTTGGGAATGAACTGAACCTGTAGTAGTGTAGTTGCTCAGTCGTGTCTGACTCTTTTGACCCCATGGATTGTAGCCTGTCAGGTTCCTCTGTCCATAGGACTCTCCAGGCAAGAATACTGGAGTGGGTATCTATGTCCTTCTCTAGGGCATCTTCTTGACCCATGGATCAAACCCAGGTCTCCTGCATTGCAGACACTTTACCATCTGAGCCGCCAGAGAAGCCCCACCGAACCCAAAGGGCATGCTTTATTATGAGCCTAAACAAGAAGAATTGCGTGAGCTGGAATTCAAGCCAGGTTTGGGTAAATTCTGTAATGCTGCAGAAAGAGGAAGACAAACACATCGTTTTGTGTGTGTGTTTGTGTGTGTGTACATGTCTGTGAGATAAGTAGAGAATCATTAATGATCACTTTCAACTAGCTCTCCAGGTCTTAAATCATGACATGTTTTAGATGGAAATGGGGGACTTTTCCAGATTAACATTTGTGGAGTCTGAAGTGGTGAAAAAGCTGCCACTCTCAAGATTAGGAAGATGGGGCTTAGCTCCAGGGATCTGAAAGGCTGTTTCTATGATGTCATGGGAGGGCTGCTACTAAAATTAAGGTCAGTTGGCTCTGTACTGCAAGGCGGCTGATCTAATTTCAATCTGAAGAGCCCTCTGTATGAATGACATCATCGTCAGGTCAAGGCAGTTTTGTTTACTCCATTGCTTCATAAAGACCGGCAGGCAGCCAGCACAGCTAAGGTTTCCATTTGCTGTGCATTGGCTCCCTTAGATGGTAAACCTCCCCAGGGGGCAGATTATGACTTACTTCGCTTCTAATTTTCTGAATGTCTGATCTGTTGCTCTTAACACAATGATACTTTTATAAATACTTAATGATCACTGCTTAGATCCAGTGTAGCATATAAACAGGACACAGAGAAAACACACAGTTTCCTTGGTCAATACCAGCAGGGATTAGTATATGCCCAGTCACTTAGTCGCATCCAACTCTGCGACCCCGTGGACTGTAGCCTGCCAGGCTCTTCTGTCCATGGAATTTTCCTGGCAAGAATACTAGAGTGGGTTGCCATTTCCTCCTCCAGAGAATCTTCCTGACCCAGAGATCGAACCCACATATCCTGTGTCTCCTGCCTTGAGGGGGATTGTTTACTACTGGGATTAGTATGGCCTGTGGCAATTCGCACATATATGGAATCTAGAAAAATGGTACTGATGAACATATTTTAGCAGGGCAGGAATAGAGACTTTAGCAGATGCAGACATAGAGACTTGTGGTGGGGGAGGGCGTGGGGAGGAGAGGGGGTATCAAACTGAGACAGTAGAATTGACATATACACTATTGTGTGTAAAGCAGAAAGTTAGTGGGAAGCTGCTGTATAGCATAGGGAGCTCAGCTCAGTGCTCTGTGATGACTTAGAGGGATAGGATGGGGGGGAGGTGAGAGGGAGGCTCAAGAGGAAGGGGATGTATGTATACATATAGCTGATTCACTTTGTTGTGCAACAGAAATCAACACAACATTGTAAAGCAATTATACTCCAAAAAAAAAAAAAGGAACACAGAGGGCCAAAGCCACAGTTTTGCCCTTAAAGATTGGAAGAGGAAAGAAAATTAGAATTTCTCCTATGCAATGACATGGTTTAAAAGCATTCAGCATGAGCTCACAGCCCCTGTAAATCAATGACACTATGCTTCTTGTCGCTGTTGTTCTACTGTATCAGATGGTTTAGTTAGCTAAAAACAGAACCCAAGGGGACAAAATGGGATACGATTTATGTGAAGCTCTGGCCTCATTGCTTTCTTCTCAAGTGGCTTTGCTCTAACAAAGCAGCAGTCCCCACTCCCTCTCCCCTCGCCCCAATTGGTCAGTGATGCCTTCTTGATGACAACTGCTAAATGTAGTGGTGATGCTTGTGGTTTGAAGCCTTTCCCACAACTGTGAAAACATACCTATTTTAAGGTAGCTATAGCATCAATACTTAATGGAACTCAATGGTCTTTGAAAATGAATGAGGTGTTTACCTTTATTCTTTGTCGAGACAAACATATTTTAGAAAACACCTTCTCCTTTATAAGGGTCAGCTCCAGGTCTCCAAAAAGTCTACAACTTTGCTTATTACTATTCCTCCTAAGGTCCTCTTGTCCCTAGTTAAGTGTATCTTGCCATTCAATCATTGGGGCTTATTACATGCGAAAAAGCAGAGTTATAAATATGAATAAGATATGGCTTAGTGCTGGGAAAACATAACTGAACTTGCAGCTCATTAGTCATTAGCCATTAAGCTTTAGACTCGCATCATCCATTATCAAAGCCAGTTTTGTGTAGCTGTCACTGTCTCCTTTGTTTATGTCTGTGGTTTTTTTTTTTTTTTTTCTTTCGATTCTCATTTCCCTGCCTGGCTTCTTTCACTTATTCATTGAAAAGTTACCATTGATCAGGCCTTATTCTGGGGCCTTATTCCAGGCTATTCTAGTGAACTAAGAGACAGAAATTCCTGTCCTAAGGGAGCTTATATTCCAATGGGAGCCTCCCTTAGAAGAAATGAAGTAACTCTCATGGTTAACAAAAGAGTCCAAAATGCAGTACTTGGGTGCAATCTCAAAAATGATAGAATGATCTTGGTTCCTTTCCAAGGCAAACCATTCAACATCACAATAATCCAAGTCTTTGTCCCAACCATGGATGCTGAAGAAGCTGAAGTTGACCAGTTCTATGAAGACCTACAAAACCTTCTGGAACTAACACCAAAAATGAAGTCCTTTTCATCATAAGGGATTGGAATGCAAAAGTAGGAAGTCAAGAGATACCTGGAGAAACAGGAAAGTTTGGCCTTATAGTACAAAATGAAGCAGGGCAAAGGCTAACAGATATTCATCAAGATAACATGCTGGGCATAGAAAACACTCTCTTCCAAAAACATAAGCGAAGGCTCTACACATAGACATCACCAAATGGTCAATACAGAAATCAGATTAATTATATTTGTAGCTGAAGGTAGAGAAGCTCTATACAGTCAGCAGAAACAAGGCTGGGAGCTGACTGCCACACTGTTTTGCTACACAAAACTGGTTCAGACCATGAGCTCCTTCTTGTAAAATTCAGACTTAAATTGAAGAAAGGAGGAAAAACCGCTAGGCCATTCAAGTATGACCTAAATCAAATCCTTATGATTATACAATGGAGGTGATGAACAGATTTAAGGGATTACATCTGATACACTGAGTGCCTGAAGAACCATGGACAGATGGTCATAACATTGTACAGGAGGCAGTCACCAAAGCGATCCCAAAGAAAAAGAAATGCAAGAAAGCAAAGTCGTTGTCTGAGGAGGCTTGCAAATAGCTGAGGAAAGAAGAGAAGTAAAGAGCAAGGAAGAAAGGGAAAAATATACAAAACTGAATTGCAGAGTTCAGTTCCAGAATATAGCAAGGAGAGGCAAGAAAGTCTTCTGAAATGAACAATGCAAAGAAATAGAGGAAAACAACAGAATGGGAAAGAGATCTCTTCAAGAAAATTGGAGAGATCAAGGGAGCATTTCATGCAAAGATCCTTTATTGGATAGAAATAGTATGGACCTAACAGAAGCAGAAGAAATTAAGTACAGGTGGCAAGTATACACAGAATAACTGCACAAAAAAGATCTTAATGACCTGCAAAATCATGATAATGTGATCATTCACCTAAAGCCAGACATTCTGGACCTTAGGAAGTGGGCCTTAGGAAGCATAACTAGGAACAAAGCTAGTGGAGCTGATGTAACTTCAGCTGAGCTATTTAAAATCCTAAAGATGATGCAGTTAAACTGCTGCACTCAATATGTCAGCAAATTTGGAAAACTCAGTAGTTGACACAGGACTGGAAAAGGTCAGTTTTCATTCTAATCCCATAGAAGGGCAATGCCAAAGAATGTTCAAACTACTGTGCAATTGTGCTCATTTCACATGCTAGCAAGGTTTTGCTTAAAATCCTTCTAGGTAGGCTTCAGCAGTATGTGAACTGAGAACTTCCAGATATACAAGCTGGATTTAGAAAAGGCAGAGGAACCAGAGATCAAATTGCCAACATTCACCGGGTCATTGAGAAAGCAAGGGAATTCCAGAAAAACATCTACTTCTTTACTGACTATGCTAAAGCTTTTGACTATGTGGATTGCAGCAAACTGTAGAAAATTCTTAAAGAGATGGGAATACCAGACCACCTTACTGTCTCCTGGAAACCTGTATGTGGGTCAAGAAGCAACAGTTAGAACTGGACATAGAACAACCGACTGATTCAAAATTGAGGAAGGAGTACGACAAGGCTGTAGATTGTCACCCCTTTTATTTAACTTCTATGCAGAGTACATAATGCAAAATGCCAGGCTGGATGACTTACAAGCTGGAATAAAGACTGCTGGGATAAATATCAACAACCTCAGATGAGCAGATGATATCACTCTAATGGTAGAAAGTGAAGGGGAACTAAACAGCCTCTTGATGAAAGTGAAAGAGGAGAGTAAAAAAGTTGGCTTGAAACTCAACATTAAAAAAACAGATCATAGCATCCTGTCCCATCACTTCATGGCAAATAGATGGGGAAAAAGTGGAAACAGTGGCAGATTTTACTTTATTGGGCTCCAAAATCACTGTGGAGCCTGCAGCCATGAAATTAAATGATATTTGCTCCTTGGAAGGAAAGCTATGACAAACCTAGACAGCATTTTAAAACACAGAGACATTACTTTGCCAACAAAGGTCCAAATACTCAGTTCAGCTGCTCAGTCATGTCCAACTCGTTGTGACCCCATGGACTGCAGCATGCCAGGCCTCTCTGTCCACCATCAACTCCCAGAGTTTACTCAAACTCATGTCCATTGAGTCGGTGATGCCATCCAACCATCTCATCCTCTGTCATCCCCTTCTCCTCCTGCCTTCAATCTTTCCAAGAATCAGGGCCTTTTCAAATGAGTCAGCTCTTCACATTAGGTGGCCAAAGTATTGGAGTTTCAGCTTCAACATCAGTCTTTTCAGTGAACATTCAGGACTGATTTCTTTTAGGATGTACTGGTTGGATCTCCTTGCAGTCCAAGGGACTCTCAAGAGTCTTCTCCAACAACACAGTTCAAAAGCATCAATTCTTCGGCACTCAGCTTTCTTTATAGTCCAACTCTCACATCCATACATGACTACTGGAAAGACCATAGCCTTGACCAGATGGACCTTTGTTGGCAAAGTAACGTCTCTGCTTTTTGATATGCTATCTAGGTTGGTCATAGCTTTCCTTCCAAGGGGCAAGCACCTTCTAATTTCATGGCTGCAACCACCATCTGCAGTGATTTTGGAGCCCCCCCCGCAAATAGTCTGTCACTGTTTGCATTGTTTCCCATCTATTTGCCATGAAGTGATGGGACCAGATGCCATGATCTTAGTTTTCTGAATGTTGAATTTCAAGCCAACTTTTTCACTCTCCTCTTTCACTTTCATCAAGAGGCTTTTTAGTTCCTCTTCACTTTCTGCCATAAGGGTGGTGTCATCTGCATATCTGAGGTTATTGATATTTCTCCTGGCAATCTTGATTCCAGCTCGTGCTTCATTCAGCCCAACCTTTCTCATAATGTACTCTGCATATAAGTTAAAGAAGCAGGGTGACAATATACAGCCTTGATGTTCTCGTTTCCCAATTTGGAACCAGTCCATTGTTCCATGTCCAGTTCTAACTGTTTCTTCCTGACCTGCACACAGATTTCTCAGGAGGCAGGTCAGGTGGTCTGGTATTCCCATCTCTTTCAGAATTTTCCACAGTTTATTGTGATCCACACAGTCAAACACTTTGGCATAGTCAATAAAGCAAAAGTAGATGTTTTTCTGGAACTTTCTTGCTTTTTTGATGATCCAACAGATGTTGGCAATTTGATCTCTGGTTCCTCTACCTTTTCTTAACCCAGCTTGAACATCTGGAAGTTCATGGTTCACATACTGCTGAAGACTAGCTTGGAGAATTTTGAGCATTACTTTGCTAGTGTGTGAGATGAGTGCAATTATGCAATAGTTTGAGCATTCTTTGGCATTGTCTTTCTTCGGGATTGAAATGAAAACTGGCCTTTTCCAGTCCTGTGGCCACTGCTGAGTTTTCCAAATTTGCTGGTATATTGAGTGCAGCACTTTCACAGCATCATCATTTGAAATAGCTCAACTGGAATTCTATCACATCCACTAGCTTTGTTCATAGTGATGTTTCCTAGGGCCCACTTGACTTTGCATTCCAGGATGTTTGGCTCTAGGTGAGTGATCACACCATCATGATTATCTGGGTCATGAAGATGTTTTTTGTATAGTTCTTCTGTGTATTCTTGCCACGTCTTCTGAATATCTTCTGCTTCTGTTAAGTCCATACAATTTCTGTCCTTTATTGTGCCCATCTTTGCATGAAATGTTTCCTTGATATCTCTAATTTTCTTGAAGAGATCTCTAGTCTTCCCCATTCTATTGTTTTCCTCTATTTCTTTGCACTGATCACTGAGGAAGGCTTTCTTATCTCTCCTTGCTATTCTTTGGAACTCTGCATTCAGATGGGTATATCTTTCCTTTTCTCCTTTGCCTTTCGCTTCTCTTCTTTTCACAACTATTTGTAAGGCCTCCTCAGACAAACATATATACACTACCATGTGCCAAATAGATAGCCAGTGGGAAGCTGCTTTAAAGCGCAGGGATCTCTGCTCCATGCTCTGTGATGACCAGAGAGGTGGGAGTGGGTGTCCAAGAGAGAGGGGATATATGTATACATATAGCTGATATTTGTACAGCAGAAACTAACACAACATTGTAAAGCAATTACGCTTGAATTAAAAAAAAAAGTGAACCAAACACCTCTAGTCAGAGATCAGCATGTTCATAAAAACAGAGGCATGAAACAATAGAAGATTATACCCAGGAAACTTTAGAGCCCAGTGTCTTCAGAGTGTCGGGAGGTGAAAGTAGAGTAGGGTTACTTAAAGTCTGGTCCTTGGACCAGCAGCTTTGGCATCACCCGTGAACTGTTGAGAGCTGCCAGTGTACGGGCCCCACCCTGACACACAGGCGGAACCTAAGGGGCTGAGACCCAGGAAACTGTGTTTTCAATAAGCTTTCCCATTGGCTCTCATGCACGTTGAAATTTGAGAACCACTGAGTTAGAGAATCAAGTCAACTAGACCTACAGAATGCCAAAAGCTGGTCTGAAAAGACCAGTGTGTAGCAAACAAACCCCAGAAGATCTTAGACATCATGACTGGCTCCTTGTGGGCCTGCTTTTTAAACCTAATAACAGCCAGGAGGAATCCAGTTTGTAGAAAATGTCATCACCAGAAGACTTAAAGTAAAACAGGTTACTTCTAACCAGATGTCTTAGAAGCCAGGTCCTGTTGTGTCTACAAGTCACAGTTATTTTTGTGACGGGAACAGCCCGTGTTGTCTGTCTGGGTTACCAGCACACCTAATTACAGCAGCATCCGCAGTACTGTGACAGATACGGTCTCCTGCCCGGGAGATTATCCCGTGGCTGAACAGTTTTAAGCCAATTTAAACAAAAACAAAACCGACTTACCTCATTCTTCAATCATCATTAATTAAAGACACCCTTCTGCTAGAGGCAGGCAGGGCTTTTGCTTTCTTTTAAAGTTGCAAACAAGCCCTGGAATAAAGACTTCGCAGGGAGAGTTTCTATTAATGCAGCACGAGGATGCCACTCCACAGGCGTGTAGACAAAGCCCCACTGAAATTGCCAGGATGGGACATGAAAGTCGTCACATCAACATGTGATTAGAAAACTGAGCTGCTGTGCCATCTTCCTCCTCCTCTCCTCTCTGCTCTCCTTTGGATCCCTGATGCCTAGAGAATGGGGCAGTTGGTGGCTACCATTTTACTTAGCGACTAAGCAGGAAGCACGTGATGACGATTACAATGATGACAGTATTGAGCCTACCATGGCCCTCACTTCAACCCTGGGACCTGGATGTTTGTCTGTATCACAATTTAATCCTCATAACAAGCCTGAGTTAGGTATTCGTGTTCTAGTCCGCTTTCATAAGGGAAGAAACTGAGCACAGAGTGATTAGTAAACTTGCCTTGGAGTCCGTGTTCTTAACCACCATGTAATACAGTCTTTCCAGGTTGCCTACATTCATTCCTCCATTTCCTCTACAAGACAACCTTGAAAGATAGGTGTTACCAGCTCTATGTTTTCAGGTGAAGAAATGAAGGATCAGGGAGATTATAATTTGCCCAAGGCCACCTAAATAGTAAGTAGAAGGGTCAGGATCGAACCTGATTGCAAAGCCCATGTTCCTCCTTCCACTCCATACTCCTGCCGGCTACAATGCATGGGCGGATAGTAGTAAAGAGAGTTGGAAGGTTCTGGACTGTTCATTTTTATTAGCTGAATCTAAACATGGCTTAGGTTACGGAGAGATGAGGTCCTTCAGACAAGAGATAATGAGACAAAACTAGGGGTCATGGATCCCTAAAGAGCGGAGTGTGAAAACGGATGGCTGATCAGTTTACTCAACATCTTCAGAGGGAGTTAGAATTTGGCTAAGAGGTGAAACTCTCAAGCCACTGGTTCGCAGAGCTCTCCAGGAGGAAGAGGCCCTTTTTCTGGTGATGAGGCTGCCCTTTCAAATAGACTCTTCTTCTGCATTGGCCCGGAAATTAGCTGGGCCAGGCTATAGCCCAGGCCAGACGCTAATGGCTCCCCCAAGGGCTGTGATTTCAGTCACCTGCTGCTCTGGCTAAGTGAGCTGAAAAACCACAGACAACATACTTCTTGTCATTTTACTGTTCTCAGAAATCTGGGACAATAGGAATGGAAGAAACTTCCAGCCAAGGCCCAACTTAATCTTAGGTACGCGTAAACACACACATGCATGTATGCACATTTGACAACGGAGCCAAATGTATTTTTGATGAATGATTAGTGCGTGTGCTAAGTCGCTTCAGTTGTGTCCAACCCTTTGTGACCCTATGGACAGTGGCCCACCAGGCTCCTCTATCTGTGGGATTCTCCAGACAAGAATACTGGAGTGGGTTGCCATTTCCTCCTCCAGGGGTTCTTCCTGTCCCAGTGATCGACCCTCTGTCTCCCACATTGACAGGCGGGTTCTTTACCACTAATGCCACCTGGGAAGCCTCGTAATGATTAGTGGGGCTTTCCAAGAATCTGGTAGAGTGACACTTGAAGGGGTTTTAGCACAACCTGAAGATTTATGAGTGCTATTAACTTCCTTATGTTATCAATTTTCCAAAATAATTAACATAGCAGCAGAAAGGGGTTTTCCTTAGGGGGTTTCCAAACAGGGGTCTGATCACTTTATCCATCCTTAAGTTTGTGGTGCCAAAAATAATGAGCAATCTTATACTCACACCACTGGGGGCCTTTCTACATTAAGAGGAGGATCTACACTATGGGGAAGAGAAACAACGACTAGTTCATTTCAGTCATTCACTGAATTTATTATGTGGAGAAAGCGTGGAGAAAAAATATATCTTAAATTTTTAAAATAAAATGTTATACAATGTTAATCAGCACTCATTAGAACCAATTTTAATGGCCCGCTAACTTTTCCAAACGCATTAAGTTCTGAGATGGCAGAACTGTGTCTTATCACTGATATGACACCCCAGGGTTTAAAAGAGTGCCTGGCACATGGCTAACGCTCAGTAACTGTCTACGCAGCAACCATCCTACTGGGGTTCCTTCCAGTAACTTTGATGATGACGACAGAGATGGTGGTGGTGGTGGCAGAACTATGTACTTGGGAAGCAGCGTCCATCTGCCTCCAAATGATGCTATCAAATAGTTAAAGCTACTGTCCTCATCTTAAAGGGGCTTCTCTGGTGGCTCAGTTGGTAAAGAATCCGCCTGCAATGCAGGAGACCCAGGTTTGATCCCTGGGTTGGGAAGATCCCCTGGGGAAGGGAACAGCTACCCACTCCAGTATTCTTGCCTAGAGAATCCCATGAACAGAGGAGCCTGGCAGGCTACAGTCCATGGGGTCCCAAGAGTCAGATACGACTTAGTGACTAAACCGCCACATCATCTTAAAGAGGAGGGACGTCAAGGTTAGTGAATCTCTGTTACATGATACGGTGATGGTATTAATAGAACCTGCTAGAAAATGCGAGGGCTGGGACAGAAACTGACATCCCCCTGATCCCCAGTGGAATCTCAATTCTTAGTCACTGTTTTAGTCTGCCTGCCTGTGGTCAGTGGGACGCTTCAGGTGGTGAACTTGAATTCTTGCCTGGGGTCAAGAACAACAGCCCTGAGGTTATTTCAACATTATTTTTGTGTGGAGAGAGGGAAGTGTTTCTATTTTGTACCACAGTCTGTGTGGGTGTTTCTTTTGGTGACAGAGCCCTTTGGAACTCACCATTGGTGATTCCAAAATGACTCCAAAGTTTCTCTGTAAGTTCCTTTTTTTGAATCCCACCCTGAATCTCCCAAACACAAAGAGAAGCTCTGTTACAAAGTGGGAATGAGGTACCCAGAAAGGTTCATAAAAGCCAATATAACTTGTAATTAAAATGCAGTGTTTCTACGGTGATAAACTAGTAATTAAGCCAGACGGAAAAGGGTAACACTGAGTAAGATATAATTCATAAAATTGTTTGATGCTCAAGGAAATATAGACTTAATGAACAGAAAGATAATTTTAAAAAAATTCTGAAGACCCCGAAACCTTTCATAAAGGCTTTAGACACAGATAATGCTGACGCTTTAATTCCAGTTTCTCTTTGAAATGTTTCTTTCCTGTTCATTGTACCTGAGATAAGGTGATATTACAAGGCACTCTGATACTTGACACCATCATTAGATTGATTTGGTTCATGTGTAGAACAAAAGATAGAGGGAGATAAAAGGGGAGTGGAGGGGAGGGCTCCCCAGTGGGCGCTGGGCTAGGGTGACCGGAAGAGCTGGGAGGCAGCAGAGGGGAGGTGTGGTTAGAGACGAGACACTAAACATATGAGCTCCGTGTGGGGAACCAGACGTGCCCCTTGAGAAAGAAGCACAGCAGTGATGAAAAAACAAAAACAAAAAACAGGAGCACACCTGTGTGCACCACCGTGCCTGCGTGCTTGCATATTCTTACATTTGGTTGTTCATTTACTCAGTGTATGAAGCATCTTCTTTGTGCCAGCAAAATGCTCACAGATGAAGTCAGGATCCTCACGCAGCTTACAGTTTTGTGGGGAAAAGAGACAATAGACACACGAATAAATATATAAAAAAACAAATGAAATCACAGATGGTGATTATCACCAGGATGAAATTAATTGAGACACTAGGAGAAGAAATAACAAGGGCACCAAACCAAGAGGAGGAACTTCTCCTAGACGATGCCACTTGAAAGCCGTGTGTGAGGAAGAACTAGAAGAAAATCATTTCAGGGAGAGGGTCCAACCAGATAAATGCTACTGATGAACCTATTTGCCAGGCAGGACTAGACGGAGATGAGAAGAATGGACACGCGGGCACAGGCAGGAAAGGAGAGGATGGGACGAACTGAGAAAGTAGCACTGACATATATATACACTGTCATGTGTAAAAAGAGATAACCGCTGGAAAGCTGCTATGTAACACAAGGAGCTCAGCCCAGTGCTCTGTGATGACGTAGACGGGTGGGATGGCAGTGGGGTGAGAGAGAGGCTCCAGAGGGAGACCTGTGTATACATAGGCTGAGCACCGAGGAATTGATGCTTTCGGACTGGAGCTGGAGAAGACTCTTGAGAGTCCCTTGGACTGAAAGGAGATCAAATCAGTCAATCTTAAAGGAAGTTAACCCTGAATATCACTGGAAGGACTGATGCTGAAGCCTAAGCTCCAATACTTTGGCCACCTTATGCGAAGAGCTGACTCACTGGAAAAGACCCTGATGCTGGGAAAGACTGAAGGCTGGAGGAGAAGGGGATGACAGAGGATGAGATGGTTGGATGGCATCACTGACTCAATGGACATGAGTTTGAGTAAGCTCCAGGAGCTGGTGATGGGCAGGGCTGCCTGGCATGCTGCAGACCATGGGGTCACAAAGAGTTGGATATGACTTAGAGACTGAAGAACAATAGCTAATTCATGTTGCCTCAGAGAAAAAACTAACACAAAATTGTAAAGCGATTATACTCCAATAAAAAAGCCAGTCTCTCTCTCTCTCTCTCTCTCTCTCTCTCTCACATACACACATACACAAGAACCAAGGACCTGGAGAGACAAGGAACCTAGCGTGTCCTAAAAACTGGATAGAAAGCCAGAGTGACTGCAGCTCACTGGTTAGCAGGGAGAGAAATGTGTGATGAGCAAGAAGGATGGGCAGGGTGGGTCCATGAAGAAACCCAGGACAAGCTGAAGAGTCAATTGAATTCTAGGGGTGAGGGGGAGGCCACTGGGGGTGTCTGAGGGAGGGAATGACAGGTCAGAGGAGATTCTGACCTGATTCTGACCTGATTCTAACCGGGCCCCGGCTGCTGGGAGGATAATGTGCTGGGGGTCAGGGACCAGCTGTGCTCATCGCAGTGGCACGTGTCCTCCTGTTCCTGTTATAGGCACTGCACAGACCAGTGAAGCAGAGTGCTGCATGCCTTTCGGCATTTAACAGCTGGCAGGACACTCAATGTGAAGAATGTGGTCTTTGAGACTTTGAAATTTTACAGAGTGCTAGACAACAAAAGGGGCTTCCTAGGTGGTGCTAGTGGTAAAGAACCTGCCTGCCAATGTAGGAGGCATAAGAGATGTGGGTTTGATCCCTGGATCGGGAAGATCCCCTCGAAGAGAAAATGCAATTCTCTCCAGTATTCTTGCCTGGAGAGTCCCATGGACAGAGGAGCCTGGCAGGCTACAGTCCATGGGGTCGAAAAGAGTCGGACATGACTTAACACTCCTACAGACAACAAAAGTGGGAGACTCACAGAGTACTACAACTTTCTCCTTGGTTTTTGTTGTTATTTAGTTGCTATGTCTGTCCTACTCTTTGTGACCCTATGGACTGTAGCCTACCAGGCTCCTCAGAGTCCATGGGATTTCCTAGGCAAGAATACTGGAGTGGGTTTCCATTTCCTTCTCCAGGGGATCTTCTCGGACTGGGGATCAAAGCCATGTCTCCTGCTTTGGCAGGCAGATTCTTTACCACTGAGTGACTCTTTTCATAAGAGACAGGCTACTTTAAAACCCAAAATATAAGAATAAAATCTCAGGGGGGAAAAAAAAAAAAACCAGTTTTATAGGAAACACTATACCATCCTTGTATTTTCAACATTTTGATTTAGAAGCAGTGAGAACCTCCTTCCAGGCTGGGTACACACCTCCACAGCAGTGTTCAGAGCATCAATTTTTAGGAACCATCAAGCCCCCCCACCCTACTTCTCTCCCATTTCACAGGTAAGACAAGGTGGGTTTAGGAGGCAGGTGACTTTCTCAGGGTGATGACGTGATTTAAGGGCAGAGGACCAAGACCCCAGTCTCCTGACTCTGGGTTCATTCTCCTTCCATTACATCATCATGCTGTATATTTGCTGATTTCTTCTGCTTTGCCAGCTTTCAGATACCGTCCCATCTATTCCTGTCCAGGGTGCAAGCCGCTGGCCATTTTCACTTCCCTGCCAAGATTTCTGAGAGCTAAAACACTTATCAAGAAACAAGTACTCAGCAAAACAGCACTCAGCCTGAAGCCTGACAAATTGGAATTCCATTCTTTATGAAGAAGAAGGTGTGTCTTACCTGATCTTCAGATACGCTGCAACTCCAAACACCAGTAACACCACAGCAATGACCGTCACCGTGATGGCGGCGATGCTGCCTGGGAAAGAGCAAAGCACAGCAAGAAGGTGAAGGAAGGGTGCTCATTTCAGATGGTTCTGCAACAAACCCCAGGGGATGCATTCTGTTATCAAAACACTTCTCAGGTTAGGCTAAGTTGAGTAAATGGCCACTATTTATTAAGACCTTCTGGGTGACCTGGAGTTCAGAAAACAGGCCACAGTAATATTTGATTATCTTTTTAAGAATACCACCAATCTGTTGCCACTGCTGCTGCTGTTTGCAGGCAAAGTGGATTTAAAATCTCCTGAAGTCCCATTTTCTTCTTTAGTACATTTTAGCTTGTCTTTCTAGCACTCGCAAGATATTGGAAGAGCTAGGATGCTTAATCAAAGATCATGACAAGATGATGCAATTGATGTTTTAATAAACCAGAACCACACAGCTATCTCAGTGTCCAGTTCAAAAGGGTCATCTTGGTAGGAAATGTGCTACTTTTAACGACGCCATCAAATCAAAGCATTAAAAAAAACCCCACAGCTTTCATTCTTGGTAAATCTGATTTTATAGAGGATAAAGTCAAGTTTGATATGTAAAATAAGGTCAAGTCTGTTAGGTAACACTATTTTTTGTTTGTAGAAATAACCAGGTACAGTTATAAAGTAACATGAATGTTTTATTGTGTAGTTTAGAATCTGGCTCCAAAGGCAACTATTAGGGCAACTTAAAAAAACCAAACAAAACAAAACCCTTTGAGCATGTAACCTTATGAGAATAACCACATTGCTTCCACAGATGACTACTTTGGAGCACAGCATGCTTTTTGTGTGAGCTGGTGACTAATAACGTATATATTTCAGATTTATTTCACCTCAGAAATGCAAGAATCAGTTGGGCTCTTGTCTCTTAGTTAAAGTGACTTTTTGTTAAAAGTGACTAAAATTGTTATTAGGGGCCCCATTTACTATTTCAGGCCACTGAGAAATTATTTTCTACTTGAACAAATGAATGGGACTCTTAAAACACATTGGGAAGAGCTTCAGATCTAGAAGATGTAGATTCAAATGTGGTTCGGTCATTATTAGCTGTCTGAATGTGGGCTATTAACCTTGTCAACTCATACACTGCTCACCTGCTATATATACCTTTATATACAGAAAGAAGAGCTGTTCTACTCATCTGCATAATTTTAAGAAAATTAAATGAGATGCCCTATGCACCAAGCTGGTGCTAGTGGTAAAGAGCCCGCCTGCCAATGCAGGAGATGTGAGAGACGTGGGTTCGATCCCTGGGTCAGGAAGATCCCCTGGAGGAGGGCATGGCAACCCACTCCAGTATTCTTGCCTGGAGAATTCCACGGACAGAGAAGCCTGGTGGGCTACAGTCCATAGGGTCGCAAAGAGCTGGACACAACTGCATGTACCCACGTGTACCAAGCTAAAGCCCTATCCAGACATGACTTCCTGGACCAGTGCCCATCTTTTATGGATCCATCAAGGTGACGGATCTGCCCCACATTTTTGGAGATATACTATTTGTAGATTATTTTGCCACTTCTTATATTTTTCCCTCTCTCTTATGAATGGCTTTTGTGTATTGTGCTTCTCATTAGTCATTCCACCGAAGGAATTAGACAGAGCTAAGAAGCACAAATCAGTCTACCCGTGAACTCTTTAGTAACTCCCCCAAGGTTTGGGTGAAAGAAGGCTGCAGTGGACATCCATGCCCCCACTGGTTATAATTTCTAAAAGGCCAAGGAGGAATTGCTAACATCGAGATCAAGACCAGACCTTGACTGTCTACACAGACTGACATCGTGCACCATTTCAGAGCTCCCACACCCTGAACACTCACACATCCATCTCTTTGCTACTAGAGTCGTTTAGAGCCAGACTGGCATAATTATCAATATATTTCTCACTCCCCATTTACTACTATCAAAATATGATTATGGCACCAAACACTCAAATATGCAGACTGGATCAAGCAGAGAAAATTCAAGATCAGATCCCTTTATGGAACACCTCTACTCCTACTTTGAAAGGTGGCACTTAGTTTCCTGGTCTTCAAACTGTGCTGAAATTAGAATAATTCAAAGTTCACTGAAACCTCTTAACAGCTGTTTTAAGAGCTTGAGAAATGAGGATTATTACTGCACAATAAAATAATGGGGGTATTTCAGGATTTAAAAAGATACACTGATCGCAATTAGGAGCAGTTTTGAAAACTGATCTTTGAATTTAATCTCCTCCTTTCAAAAAATGGGAGAAGAGAAAGAATATAGTTGATTTCTCTGTCAGACCCTTCTTTCTTGCCCCAGGATATGATTAATATAGGAGACCATAGGTTTGACCTTTCCCAAAGTTTCTTCCCTCACTCTAGGCTGTTGGATCTTCTCCAACTTTGCGATTTACTGGATTTTTTTATATACCACCTCTTATTGAAGATAAAACAGGCAGTTCCCACTGTGCCGCAAAATGGACCAGCCATACATAAATGTAGATAGCCTCCCATTTGGACTTCCTTCCCATTCCGGTCACCATAGTGCACGAAGCAGAGCTCCCTGTGTTGTACAGGGTGTCCTCATTAGTTGTCTATTTTATACATAGTATCAATAGTGCATAGACATCAGTCCCAGTCTCCCAATTCATCCCCCCCGCCGCCCCCTTTCTTCCTTGGCATCCGTATATTTGTTCTCTACATTGTAAAGCAACCACAGTCCAATAAAAATTAATTAAAAAAAAAAAACTTAATGGAGATTCCACAAAGCTTTGGTTAATGTGAATTATATTTATTGTATTTGTCATAATAGAAATTGAAACTGAATTTGTCATTTAAAATAAAATACTAAACCTTAAAAAAAAACCCAGCAGTTCCCCAACTCATGTTGCTATTTTTTTTTTTTAATACAGCGAGTGGTAGAATGACTCACTTCTCTGACTGGTGGCTATCTGGCTCTTGGTGTAGACAAGTCTTCAAATAAGGCTCTTGAAGGCCACCCTTCTTGGTCATAAAGGACAGCCCAAGTGACCAAAGCTGGAATCAGCAGGTGATGTCCCCTCATGAGCCCTTGAGGGCAGCTGAACAAAAGGGCATTTCTGAGGGTTCTTACTGCCCAAAAGGAGAACGAAACATGTGAGGTAAAATGGACTACACTTATATATTTGGGCCACTTTATTAACTATTCTGCCACCCAGCTCGTCTCAGAGGGTGCCACCTAGGAGGCGCAATGGTCTTCTGGAACTGGAAGGCTTTCATCAGGCCCTGGTCCTAGGACGTCTCATGTCCTGAGCTTGCTCTCACCTCCATGGCAGCTGCCGCCATCAGAAGCTGCTGAGAAGCCCCTCCTGGGAAGTTCCACACCCCAGGACATAGCGGTCTGAGCATCTGAGGGGGTTGCTGAGCCAAAATGAGCCCAACTGTATACAGTATCTGAAAAGGCTGGATTTCCTCCTTGCGAAAACAAATGCCATTTCCCCCTGAGTTCTGGTTAAAGCAAGCTGGACTTTCCCTTCACTTGCTACTTTTCTTTTGAGGTGGAGGGGCAGGTGGATAAAAAAACAAGGAGGGTGTGATGGAGCAGAAGAAGCTCTGTGAAGGCTGAGGCTTCTCAGAGGGTTTTCATATTTCCCCCACTTTTGTAACAACACAGGATAAAAAACCAGAACAGGCTAAAGAATAATCTATTCTATACTTGCAGTGGTTACTTAGGTCTGGCACTGGGCCGCGAAACTTACAGCTCACGTCTCATTTAATTCCCTTTATGAGGTGAGGAGGAGTCCCATTTGATAGATGAGCAGTCAAGGCTCAGAGAGATTTAAGAACTTGATTCAGATTTTACAAGCTGGCAAATCATTAAGCTAACATTTGAACCCAGGACAATTTCCTGGGGTTTGCGTGTTTAATCATTAATATACTGGTTACATCTCCACCCTTTTTTCAGCTTGGTCAACTCCTACGCTTTCCTCATGACAACTAAACATCAGCCCTTCTGGGAAGCTTTCCTGACACCCCCGAGCAAGTTGAAGTGCTGTTGTACGTCCTCGGTTCTTTGTATCTGCTTCTCGTAAACACTCTGTGTTGTGTTTGCGATTTTACCCAGACAGACTCTCACATTCATCCTGCGTCTCTTCTGCCACATCCCTGAATTCTCAGCACCAGGCAGCTTTAGCCCACTGTGGGTGTTTAATTAATTTTTTAAAATGTTGAATAATTAAACGTAATATGGACAAAGAAAAAAGATAACTGGCAGTTTTTGAGCCCAGTCACTGTGCTGAGAAAGTTCTTGAGCAGCAGTCTCCCCACCCATCCATCTTGGAACCTTGTGCTCTGGGTCTCTCCTGAGAGGCTACTCCCATGACTACAGCTGTGGTCCAACCACCGCAGCATGTGCTTGTGAGTCCCCAGGGATGACTGAGCAGGAGGAGTTATTTTAGAAATATCTGTCTGAATAGAATCCGATTATATCCTTGAAATAGCCAAAGCAAAATCCCACAAAGCCATGCTCCTGGTCAGACTTTGAGCGGACTACCGAAGGACAGGCTTTCCTGAAGGGCATCACTTGTCTTATTTGACTCTGTCCTGTGCCTGTGAAGTCCTGGAATAAACTATGGCATCATTTTAAGGGCTCTCTCTCCCAATACCTGCCTCTTTTTATTATATTCCATCTAGTCCTTTGCAGACACAGGGAGTCCTGCACACACAGAAGGAGCTCTGTCCAGCCTACTTCCCTGTCACTTGTCCTAAAGGTGCTCTCCTGTCTTCCCGGGCTTAGCAATATTCCCAAACCTCAGATGTCCTTATCCGAGGGGGCTCTTCTCATTTAGGGGGTTCCTTTATTTCTCCTATTTTAAGCATGAAAGAAACAGTTCATCTGACCTCTTGGCAGGATACCTGCTAATCATATCCAGAAATGAGAATATTAGGATGTGATGACATGAACTCAAATGACCTCTGAAAGAAAGAGTTTTCCTAGGTTCCTCCAAAAAGTTGCAATTGCTCTGAGAGCACCAGGGGGCAAAGGAGATGACAGTGGGATGTTTCTAGTGTGACAGAAGAAGGTGTGTCTTGCTGCTATTTGTGGATGACTCCTGAACTACGTTCTCCTTGGAAATTCATCAGTTAGCTTGTTTAGAATGCATGTGTAAGTGCTTTGGTCAGGATCTTGGGTATGAGTGTGTGTGTCTGATCTATTTTGAGAAGTCTTTAACAAACCTCTCGACTGTTTTTCAGTGTTCTTGATCTTTTCTTTCCTTTTCCTGGTCTAGAGAATAGGTAAGAAATGAACAAGAGGAGCGGGTGGCCACTTCAGAGTGTGTGGTGACTCCTTCAGTTAAAGCCACCAAGAGGAAAGGAACATTCTGTCTCAGATGAATTCTTCTTGAAAAGAACGTGTCTGCCCACGAGCTGGAGGACAGAAGTGGGCAGCTGGTAAGGAAAGGAACTGGAGGGCTGACCTCTGGATGTGCCCAAATCTCCCTTTATTGCACTAGGGAAGGGCTCTCCCCACTTTACAGTAACAGTCTCATGTCACAACTCCTTCCTCCAAACAACAAGGGTAAGAGTAATAAACAACAAGAATACAAATTACGACAACCAACACTTACTCTGTGCCAGGATTGCTCTATAAACGTCACATATTTCGATTCAAGCAATCCTCACAAGAACTATGTGTGGTGGGTCCTCTTGTTATCTCCATTTTACAGATGAGGAAACTGAGGCACAGAGAAGTTAAGGGCCCAAAGCCCATGGTTGGTAATTAGAGGGACTGGGATACAGGGACTGGCTCCCGAGTCCACACTATTACCTGCTGGGTTCTCCTGCCATCTGGACCCTAGTATCAGATCCCAAAGTGAAATAGAAAGTGTTAGTTACTCAGTCAAGTCTGACTCTTTGTGACCCCATGGACCGTAGCCCACTAGGTTCCTCTGCCTATGAGATTTCCCAAGAAAGAATTCTGGAGTGGATTGCCATTTCCTTGTCCAGAGGATATTCCCAACCCAGGGATCCAACTCAAGTCTCTTGCATTGCAGGAGAAGCACGTTAGATCCGAGTCCACTTGCAAATAAAATCTGCTGCTCTGGCCCATTCTCTGTCTGCCTTCTGTTGGCTGTCTAGGAATCAGGGCCCAACTCTGGGCCATGTGGGAGTTTGGGTCCTCATATGGGTCCTGGTGGAGATGAACTGAAGCTCAATGATTCTGGTTAATGAGGAGAAGGACCAGTCAGGAGCAGACACCAGTCAGAACAGCAGCCCAAGAAGGGCTAGGTCATCAGTTTCTAGTGAGTGCTGTGGTCCAGAACTCTACTGGGAGTGTCACCTAAAGCTTACACTGCAGAATAGGCACCACCACAGGGTAGGCGGGGGCTGCAATTTGCTTTGGTCCTGTGCCTGTGGGTGTGTGCATGCATGCATGTGCGTGTAGGTTGTGATATGGGGGAGAAAACGTGAAAAGGAAAAATCTCCATTTTTGGACACTGTAATCTAGGCGGATCCTAATTTTACATTATTGAAGGTCGCTTTGACTTCTGGCCTTGAATTCTGCTAGAATTTTACCCCTGTGTTTCTTCCTACTCTATCCCATACTAGAGGAAATGAAGCTTATCTCCCTCTGACCTCAAACCAATCCCACAAGCTACAAACCAATCTCCTGATGGAGCTCCCCGGGCTTCTCTTGGGCTATGACGGTGCCAATAGAAAGACACAACAGGCAGGGATCTGAGGTTTCACCACCCAGTTGTGGAGACAAGAGTCTTGGGACCTCACAGGGGAGTGTAGCATGGGATGGACAAACAGGTGGGTACTTAAAGTGGGAGGTGGGTGGCAGCAAACTCTGTATTTCTGCCTCTGACTTGGGGGAGGATGTGTGTCTCTAACAGCAGGCATAGGACAGAGGAGGGAGAGAAACTGTTCTCTAAAGGGTGGGCAGGACTGGGACAGACAGTATTGAAGGCTTGAGGCAAGAACCAGCTAGATGGAGACAGACACCTAACATTTCAGGTCTGAAGGATTAGCACTGAGTTTGGAGACAGAGGGCTTCCCTGGTGGCTCAGATGGTAAAGAATCTGCCTGCAATGAGGGAGGGCTGGGTTCAGTCCCTGGGTTGGGAAGATCCCCTGGAGAAGGGAATGGCAACTCACTCCAGGATTCTTGCCTAGAGAATTCCATGGACAGAGGAACCTGGTGGGCTACAGCCCATGGGGTCACAAAGAGTCAGACACAATTGAGCGACCACGCTTTTACTTTGAAGATAGAAGCACCTTAACCGGTGTCCTCACCTGAAAACTGGGATAATCCATGTCCTTTCCACTTTGTGGCTCTGTTGGTAGGGTCACGTGGGAGGATGTGCTTTGCACAGGGGCATGAATGAAGGGGACTGTTGTGAGCCTGGTCACTTCACATTATGGGTTAGGAGACTGAGATATTGAGGGAATGGAGGAGAGAGGTATCTTACCCAAGGTCACACAACTTACAGAGGTGACAAAACTAAGGCTGCCGTCAGCATAAGTGGGTGTGATGGAAATGAAAAGGGACCATGAAGTGGCTAGGTACTCAGGACCGGACTGTGGAGAGTTCTGAAAGCCAGATGTGCTGTTTGGACTCGACAGTGGAGAGGGTGGGAACCATGGGAGTACTCTGGCCAGAGGCAGGATTCGCAAGAATCTTTTCAAGTCCAACGTGGTCTTGCAAATCACTCCCAATGATGTCTGCTCATCTTGAACCCTCCTTTTCTAGATGTTTGATCTTTCCCTTTGTATGGCACAAGTCCACAAACTTATTCTAGTCTGTAATGGTGACAGGTGTAGCTATGGGTAGCTATGCGTATACATCTAAGATAAAGACATGTGAAATACACTGTTAGACTCATAGCTTTCTGTGAACATGTTCTGCAAACTCTCTGCACTGAAAGTCCGTTAAAAGCTAAGGATACCAAGTGTACTTCTTTGTCTAGACCCAAAGTAAGTAACTCATAAAAGAACTGATTCTTCTAAAGTGTAGTTATTTGTTAAACTGAACTTTGTAAGTAGCTATGATACCAAATTAAAACTCCCTTATAAGGCATAGAGCTTGCATGCAAATATGCCACAGAATTGCTTTTAATTAGCACAATCTAAGTTTGTCTCAGTCCTCTCCGCTGCACCCTTCCTCTTATAGCTTTAAATCATTAAATTACTGCTCAGTCAATTCGTCACACAGAGTGACAGAGGTGAACTTTATCAAAATCGGTCAAATATTACCCCAATTGGAATCATTTACTTCATGTTTATGCTGTGCTAAGTCACTTCAGTCGTGGCCGACTCTGTGCGACCCCATAGACAGCAGCCCACCAGGCTCCCCCGTCCCTGGGATTCTCCAGGCAAGAACACTGGAGTGGGTTGCCATTTCCTTCTCCAATGCATGAAAGTGAAAAGTGAAAGTGAAGTCGCTCAGTCGTGTCCGACTCTTAGCAACCCCATGGACTGCAGCCCACCAGGCTCCTCCGTCCATAGGATTTTCCAGGCAAGAGTACTGGAGTGGGGTGCCATTGCCGTCATGTTTATACTTTCTCCTAAAAGCTAGTTAGTTTGCAGAAATGGTCAGTGGACAGACTTGGGATTCAAACTTTGGGGCAGGATCCCTAATACCTGTATTTTTCTACTTCCTGTAATCAGAAGCCCTGGTTTAGGGACTGGCTTTATTTTTGTCTAAAATATACACTACCGTATGTAAAATAACGAGCTAGTGGGACGCTGCTATATAGCACGGGGAGCTCAGCTTGGTGCTGAGTGATGACCCAGAGGGGTGGAATGCAGGGGTGAGAGGGAGGCCCAAGAGGGAGGGTGTATATGTATACATAAGGCTGATTCACTTAGTTGTACAGCAGAAACTAACACAACGTTGGAAAACAACTATACCCCAATTTTAAAAAGTACACAGGTATACCTGTGGCGGATTCATTTCGATGTTTGGCAAAACTAATACAATATTGTAAAGTTTAAAAATAAAATAAAATTAAAATTAAATTGGAAAAAAAAATAAAAAGTATCTTACCCATTTGGATAGAATATAGTTAAAAAAATGTATACAAGAAACACGACTCTCTGTTGAGATAATAAAAGATTTGCATTTGCCCGAGCAAGTGCGCGTTTCTCTTTCCTTCATTTCTCTCTCCTGCAGGCATGTCAGCTGTGCTTGAAGGATGCAGGGAGTGCAGGTTTGTAATTAATGCCAGGTCCTGGTGACCATAGTTTTAAAGTGTCTTCATTTCACTTGCAATTACAATCTTTCCCAACACAAATGAAGCCTCTTTGTTATAACTACCTGATTAGGTCGCCTGACCCCAGCTCGCCTTTGACACCTGTCATGCGAACCAGGCTGGGTTTCTAAGAAGAGCAAACAGTGGTCCTCTTTCTCCTTCCCCACAGCATCAGGGAAAGCGGATCACCACACAGCAGCTTGCCATGAGTACTACGTCAGGGAGCATTCCTCTCACTCGGCACTCCCCAGACCAAAAGAAGCCCACAGGGAGTGAGCCTTCTTCCCGAAACAGGGGTGACCCCTCCATCTGAATGTTATTAACAGTCTCTCCTTAAAGGCTGAATTCAGTCTTGACTTAACAACAGTTCTCAGGGGACATCTCTAGTATTATGCCAAAAGCAGTAAATAAAAGCATTAAGAAAAACAACCATGGTCACAGAAGTCATGGCAGGCACCTGTTCCTTCCCTGCTACCCTGTGCCGGGCACCGAGCTGCACAGAGCCGTGTGGGCATTTCCACTTAGGAGTTTAGCAAAAGCAGTTAATAAAAACCTATTCATCTGGTTACTGTGCAGAAATGGAATTCTACCCTTCAGGCTGGATTTCCCAAACTTATTTCTGCGACCAGAAGACCTGGGTTGGGAGACTGGCTTTATACACACGCTAGCTGAAGAGTCAGGAGCAAGTTGCTTCATGGCTCCCTGCCTCCATATTGTGTCTGTGGCCCTGTCTCTCCCTGTAAAGTGGCAATTCATTCAATCATTCACACAGCTGATGTTTACTGTGTGCCCAGCTTTGATGAATCACTCGCTTTGCTCTCAGAGCACTTTTACAAATTAGTGTATTTAAAATGCTTTGTCCATCATGAAGTACGGTACAAAGGTCTCAGTCTCTGGGCGTCTCTTACCCATTAACAACCCTGGAGCCAGGAACTAAGCCCTGACGTCTATCCCTAAACATGTCAGTCTCTGCTTCTCGTTCTCTCCTGCAGGACAGATTCTCAGTGCCTGGTTTTATAAGCCTGCCTAAGTTCCTCAGTCATGTCTGACTCTGCAATGCTATAGATTGTAGCCTGCCAGGCTCCTCTGTTCATGGGGATTCTCCAGGCAAGAATACTGGAGTGGGTTGTCATGCCCTCCTCCAGGAGATCTTCCTGAGCCAGGGATTGAACCCGCATCTCTTACATCTCCTACATTGGCGGGCAGATTCTTTACCACTAGCACCACATGGGAAGCCTTTTATAAGCCTATCATTACTCTTTTATTTTTTTTAATTTTATTTTATTTTTAAACTTTAAAATATTGTATTAGTTTTGCCAAATATCAAAATGAATCCGCCACAGGTATACATGTGTTCCCCATCCTGAACCCTCCTCCCTCCTCCCTCCCCATACCATCCCTCTGGGTCGTCCCAGTGCACCAGCCCCAAGCTTGATTTACTAAAGATAATTCAGCTGGAGCTGAATTATAGCTTCTACTGGGCTGAGAGGACCACACCTTGACATGATGGGGATCTCGGCTCTGAGTCATCTTTGAGGGACTGGGATGGGAGAGATTTCTGGAGATTCATTTTAAAAAAAAGATCAGAGAGTCCCCTTTATTGTTTGTCGTGGATGAGGAGAAGTTTCCTTCTTCTCTTGTGAAAATTCTGATCTGTAGTGTGAGCAGGTGAGCTGTATCATGTTGGGTCATCAAGTTTCTTGACTGAAGGACCAAGATATTTCTACTGAGGGGTCATGTTAGAAAGAGGTAAATAGATCCTGATATCTCTCTGCTATCTGCTATCTGCTATCTTTAATGCAATTAGCCTTGAGAGTATCAAAGAGATACTGGGCGCCCTGAAAACCTGGGAGTTTTCCATCTGGGGACCACTAGCTGCAAGGCAGCAGGCAGGCTGAGAAGTCAGCTGTGGCCTCTGACTTTCAACTTAGGGGCCAAGTTGAGGATCTCCTCTCTGAAGTCACCCTTTTACAGATGCCCCACGTAGAGGGGCAAATCATGTGATGCAGGTGTCATTTATCTCCATGAAAACTGAAAAACGTTTTGGTTGTTCTATCTCTTTAGCATTCCAGCGATGAAAATGAGACATGACCACAGATGAAACAATGGTGGTAGTGGTGTAGTCACTCAGTCGTGTCTGACTCTTGCGACCCATGGACGGTAGCCTGCCCGGCTCCTCTGTCCATGAGATTCTGCACGCAAGAATACTGGAGTGGGTTGCCATTTCCTTCTCCAGATAAAACAATACTGAAGAGAAAAATAAGCCAGAAAATTTGTATATGCCCTTTTTGAGATTCATCTAGTCTGCAGGTGAAGGCTCAGATCCCTTTGAGACTCCCTAGCCTTGGCAAATAAGACTTTCCATACTGACATTTTCTTGGTTCCAAGGATGCATCAAGAAGGAAGGGAGGAGCTTCTCAGGGCCCAAGACAGAGCTCTAACCCTGTTTGCCAAATAGTATGCCAGTCTGTCATGGAAAAATGACTCTTGGCTGGGAAGCAGAGAGTCAGTTTCAGGTCACCTGTCTCAACACCTTGACCAAGGGCAGTGACATCAGTATAGTTACTGCAGCCCAAGAACTTGAGGATCTCTCTGGAACCATTAGTTAATTTAGCTTTGCCTCCATGTAATTAATCACTAAAGCCAGGTAGGAACCTGCTTTTGGAGATTGTATTTTACCAAGTTTTAATTTCTCCCAGATTCAGGCTGCCAAGAAAGTAATTTGCAAACTTTGATGCCAGTTAAGCAAAGAAGGCATGCTCTAGGTCTTAATCCTCCACCATCCGGTGGAAGTGGAGCCTGGGAAAAAATCCTTCAAGCTCAGCTTCTGTGTCCTTTCTTCTCCATGATTTATCTTCTCCCAGCTAGAAATCTCTAGTTGTTTGTACTCTTTACCTCTTTACTTTGGATTTCCCAAGTTTCATGAAAGAACTACTAATTTCCAGTGTGAACATGGTTACTTTTCTCTTTCACACTTTGTGGATTATCCTTTTCTGAACTGTGTTATAAACAGGTGCTTAAATGGATCTTGACTACCTAATATTTATAGTAATAATCCTCTTGGGGAATCTCGAGGTGTTTTTACAAACATTTTATTTTTTCAAGTTAAAAAAAAGTCAAAGTCTAGAAGAGTCAAATTCTTGTTGGTATCCACACTGAGAATAAGACCCCCAACTGTAATAATAATAATAGCTAACACTGATTTCGTGTTAACTATGTATGAGACTCTTCGTATACTTGTCTCATTTAATCCTAAAAAGAATCCTATAAGGTGAGTGCTATTATACCTTCATTGTATAGATGAGAAAACGTGATACTCAGTGATGAATAAACTTCAGGTCTTCCATTTAGTCAATGGCATTGGTGAGAGCTGAACCAGGCAGTCTGATGCCAAAGTTTGTACTATGGGTAACATTTTTACCCTTCTAGAGCTTGGCTAGGAAATGACCTCATAGTTTCACCAAACAAAAGTATGGCAAAATGTTTCTGATGGCCCATTTCCATGGATGTACTGAGATTTATGACTTTAACCTAAGTTCACCTTAGGGTTTGGAGCTTGCGTTCTATCCCTGAAGGCTGTGGGTCTGATGACAAAAGCAAGATACTGTAGAATAAAATACTGTCTCTTGCTGGCCAGTATTTTTCTTTCCCAGGACCTGAGAAGCAAGGCATGCTGAGGACAATGTCAACTTAGCATCCATCATGTGTTCTCCGAATGCAATATTCCTGACTCAACACACCAGGGTGGGAGTTGTAGAACGTTTTCTGATGAAGACAGTGGATTAGTGCTGATCTAAATTTTTATTTTTAAACTTTACATAATTGTATTAGTTTTGCCAAATATCAAAATGAATCTGCCACAGGCATACATGTGTTCCCCATCCTGAACCCTCCTCCCTCCTCCCTCCCCACACCACCCCTCTGGGTCGTCCCAGTCTCACGTTCCTGTTAGCATTCTGTAACCAAAAAACATGCTCCTTTGATTCAGAAGATTACAGTAAGAGTTCAGTCTGGATGTGGAATCAGGTATATTCCAACAAGTTTTCCCAATGAGCCAACAAGCCATAGATTCATTTATGATATCAGCTGTGCTTATAAGCTAAATCCCATGTCCTCAGTGAAGCATTTCCAAAATCACTTAGTCATTTAGTCACATGTGACTGATGAACATATTTGAAGCAGAAAGAAAGAAAGTGTTCCATGGAGCAAACTTTCCAAATGTAATGAAAGGTGGTACTGAGACAATTAAAATAATATGATGGGGTTACATTGCTACTAGATAACATCAGTGGTAACTAGCTGATTTTATTATCTTGCCATAGATTTTTCAAAGGATGTTTTGTAAATATTTTAAAGCCAGATTAAGATTTAGGTAGCAAAAGTAAACAAAGGATGCTGGAGGCAGGGAAGGGAAGGGATAGTTAGGGACTTTGGGAAGGTCATGTACACGGTGCTATATTTAAAATGGATAACCAACAAAGACCTATTGTATAGACCATGGAACTCTGCTCAATGTTATGTGGTAGCCTGGATGGGAGGGGGGTTGGGAGGAGAATGGATACATGTATACGTATGACTGAGTCCCTTTGCTGTTCACCTAAAACTCCCACACTGTTAATTGATTGTACCCCAATACAAAATGTTTTGGGGGTTAAAAAAATAAAAATTAAAAGTAAACCAAAGGAGAAATAAAAGTAGTAGAATTCAGAATATTTTTAAATCTAAAATATTATCTGACAGTTGGAGCTCCTTATGGGAGTGTATGAGTGTTAGCAAGCTTAGGGGTTTAGCTTAAGTGTAAAGAATTGGGTACAAAAGAAAAAAATGTGAGTGAGGGCTTATACCAGTTCATACTCTTGTTAGCCTTGCAGTCCACAGGGACCAAAGACAGGAGCCAGCATGATGGGAAAAGAGAAGCATGGTAGGAATGGGGTGGGTAGAATCCCATAAGGCGGTAGACAGCCCTTCAGACGTCTAAAATGATGGTCATAGCTTTCCTTCCAAGGAGCAAGTGTCTTTTAATTTCATGGCTGCAGTCACCTTCCACAGTGATTTTGGAGACCAAGAAAATATATGACAAACCTAGACAATGTATTAAAAAGCAGAGACATCACTTTGCCAACAAAGGTCCATATAGTCAAAGTTGTGGTTTTTCCAGTAGTTATGTACAGATGTGAGAGTTGGAGCAAAAAGAAGGCTGAGCACTGAAGAACTGACGCTTTTGAATTGTGTGTAGAGAAGACTTTTGAGAGTCCCTTGGACTGTAGGAAGATCAAACCAGTCAATCCTAAAGGAAATTGACTCTGACTATTCATTGGAAGGACTGATGTTAAGCTGAAGCTTCAATACTTTGGCCACCTGATGCGAAGAGCCAACTCATTGGAAAAGACCCTGATGCTGGGAAAGATTGAAGGAAAAAAGAGAAGGGGACAGCATAAGATGAAATGGTTAGATACCATCACTGACTCAATGGACATGAATCTGAGAAAACTCTGGGATATAGTGGAGGACAGAGGAGCTTGGTGGGGTACAGTTCATGGGGCCAGAGTCGAACGTGACTTAGTGATGGAACAACAATGATGATGGTGTATTAGAGGGGTGTGCTCAGGTCTTCAGGATCCCAAAATTTATATGTACCCTCCAAATTTATATGTTACAGTCCTAACCTGCAATGTGATGGTATTAAGAGGCGAGGCCTTTGGGAGGTTCTTATGTCATGAGGGTTGAACCCTCATGAAAGGGATTAGTGTCCTTATGAAACAGACCTCAGAGAGTGCCCTTACCCCTTTTACCGTGGGATAACACAGCAGTAAGTCACCAGCTCTGAACTAGGAATGCTGGTGCTTTGATCTTGAACTTCCTAGCCTCTAGAACTGTGAGAAATAAATATTTGTGGTTAAATCACCCAGTTTATGGTATTTTTGTCGTAGTAGACAAAACAGATTAAGATAACGTAAAAATGTTTAATTTCTCTTCATTTTCAATTCAAAGTTTAGAACTTATGAGGTGAGGTGAATATACATCTTTATTGTCTAAAGCTTGGTATTTAGTCATTAAAAGCCATTCATTTACTCATTCATCAAACATTTATTGTGCATCTGCTCTGAGCCAGACACTATTAGGTGCTGGGGATATATTTGTAAGCCCAAATAGACAACACCCATCCCATCATGTACCTGAAAAAGCAGTGTAAGCTGTGAACAAAGAGCCACACAAATAAATGTATAAGCACACTGCAAAGAACTGAATTGTGAGTTTGTAACAACTGAATTTGTGATAGTCCAGAGCTGGACTGGGGGCCCCAGCAGAGACTTCCTGAACAGGTGATGTTTGAGCCTAGACCTGAGGAGTGAATTGGAATTCACTGGGTGAAGTGATGACATGTTGTGGGAAGGTTCCAGGTAGAAGCATCCAGGCTAAGAAAGGCCCTGTGACAAGAGGGAGAGTCACAGGTACATGGAACCAGGAGAGAGGTGGCATGGGAGATGGAGAGATGGAGGGGTAGGCGTTGAGATGATGCAGGCTTCGTGGGCAGAGCCCTACCCCTGCTGGGGCTCTGTGGGCTTGTAGATTTCATCCTAAGAGCAGTGGATGCCCCCAGAGGGGCTGGGATGTTGGTAATAGTGAGTTTATACATGTTTTGATCAGATTTGTGTTTAATTATCATTCTGGCTTCTGTGTGGAGAACCAGCAAGATGGTAGATTGGTGCAGGAGAGGACATGAATGGACCAGTCAGGGGCTATCACAGGGGGATTACGGGAGCTTTGACATGGAAATGAGAGTGAGAGAAGTGGATGAACTTGGGACCTATTAAGAGTTCAAACCAACAGGATTCGGTGATGGAGGATTGAAGTAAAATATGTTGGTGCCATTCACCAGGCCTGGGCATGTACCATGATTTAATATTTGTAAAACTGAGCCTAAGGTAGATACAATACTTTTTTAGGATTATTGTTCCCTGATGCATTCTGAGCAGTCTGAAAGAATCTGATCAATAAATGTTTAACATTATTTTATGTTTGTTTGTTAAATCATCATCCCTCCCTTATATATTTTGAATATATCATCTAAATATACTGGTCATTAACTTACTATAAGATATATTTTTTTATGCCTAGAATTTTTCTATGTATACTTTAAAAATGATTCTTCCCCCTTTTCTAGGAGTTAATTCGTTTTTCAAATCTGTTTTCATCCTAAGAGTTAGCCTGGAATAAGGAGGTGTTTTGACAGCTGAAACTCCTGCATAGGTATAGATGCAGAGAGGATTAGATATCTGTGCCTGCCTGGTGCCCTTTCTTTCACGGTATTTATTAGCACAGTTTGTAATTAATAGATACAGAGTCAGATTAGCAATTTAAAGTTCAAAGGTTTCACATTTAGGAGTCCTTCTCTTTGTAATGGAAAGCGTAGGACGGACTAAGACCAGTGGCCACCTGGATTTTACAGACAAAAGAGAAGATCCAGTCTGCAACAAGCACAGTGAGTATAATTTGAAATTTTGCATTTGCAGGAATTAGGGCTGATTTGAGTATAATTTTGTGTGCGATATCAGTTTGCCTCTCAAGCTTTTGCATGGCACCACTCAATCTAGTTCAGGACATCACAAACTTATCGCAGGCCCAGTCTTCACCCTTGAAGAACTCTGATTTAGTAACACAAGATGACCCATACACAACACACCACGTCTCTCTTTTCCTTCAAAAGCCAAACAAAAACTGAAAGACAAAACTGAAAACTTGTTCTGTCTGCACAGCTGCTTTGGGATGGCTGCAGCTGCCATGGGCTTCTCCTCCCATCTGGCAGCCCTGCCCCTCAGGCCCAGCTGGCGGCACCGGGCATTTGACATCTCATGTGGCTCATTTTCACAGCAGGTCTGGAGGCCATGGATCCTTACAACCTTTTCATTTCTATGAATTCAAGTAGGATGGGTATGGTGGAAGGAAGACTTAGGGTCCCTCAGAAGAATTAATTTGAATCCTGGCTAAGTCACTCAAGTCAAAACTTAAGTCATTTAACCTCTCTGGCCAATTTAATCACGTATAGAACAGATACCAGGCTTCCCTGGTGGTCTAGTGGTTAAGAATCCTCTTTGCAATGCAAGGGACACCGGTTTGATTCCTGGTCTGGGAAGATCCCACATGTGGTGGAGCAACAAGGCCTGTGCGCCACAGCTACTGAACCGGTGCTCTAGAGCCCGTGCTTCCCAACAAGAGAAGCCACTGCAGTGAGAAGCCCTAGCACGGCAACCAGAGAGTAGCCCCCGCTTGTGCCACTAGAAAAGCCTGTGTGCAACAACAAAGACCAACCATGCCAACAAATAAACAAACAAATCTTGAAAAAAAAGGAACAGATACCATCCAGCTCACTTCACTGGAATGTTCTGAAGATAAGATGAAGATTCTGAATGTTCTGAAGATAATCTGTGTGAATCACTAGCCCATTTTTGAAATATGCAAATTCTCAGTAAACTTCATATGAATGTGAATCTCATTTCCTCTGCTTAGGATGATTCTAATAAACAATTTTCATGGTATGGTAAGCCAAAAAAAACCCCCCAAAACCCACACACATACACATACACAACCCCTGAAAGACTGTCTCTCTTGTATTCACTTTATAGTGAAGAGCCCTTAAAGCCAGAGTAGTGAGTAATATAGTATGTCAGTGTCAATGGCAAACCAGAACCCAGGTATAAACTGGTCTACAAGTTTCCAGTCCTGAACTCCCTGCAATTTACATATATGTACTCCTACCAGTTGGATACTTTTTTTTTTAATTTATTTATTTTAATTGGAGGCTAATTACTTTACAATATTGTATTGGTTTTGCCATACATTGACATGAATCTGCCACGGGTGCACACGTGTTCCCCATCCTGGAGCCTCCTCCCACCTCCCTCCCCATACCATCCCTCTGGGTCATCCCAGTGCACCAGCCCCGAGCATCCTGTATCATGGGTGCAGGAACCTGGACTGGCGATCCGTTTCACATATGATACTATACATGTTTCAATGCCATTCTCCCAAATCATCTCACCCTCGCCCTCTCCCACAGAGTCCAAAAGACTGTTCTATACATCTGTGTCTCTTTTGCTGTCTTGCATACAGGGTTATCATTACCATCTTTCTAAAATCCATATATATGCGTTAGTATACTGTATTGGTGTTTTTCTTTCTGGCTTACTTCACTCTGTATAATAGGCTCCAGTTTCATCCACCTCATTAGAACTGATTCAAATGTATTCTTTTTAATGGCTGAGTAATACTCCATTGTATATATGTACCACAGCTTTCTTATCCATTCGTCTGCTGATGGACATCTAGGTTGCTTCCATGTCCTGGCTATTATAAACAGTGCTTCAGTGAACACTGGGGTACATGTGTCTGTTTCGATTCTGGTTTCCTTGGTGTGTATGCCCAACAGTGGGATTGCTGGGTTGTATGGCAGTTCTATTTCCAGTTTTTTAAGGAATCTCCACACTGTTCTCCATAGTGGCTGTACTAGTTTGCATTCCCACCAATAGTGGGAGAGGACTCTTAAAGTATAATGCTCAACAGTTTCTTCCCCTGATCCAAAGCCTTTGGTGACCATCAGTGGCTCATCAAGTAAAGTCAGTTGTCTCATCCTGCTACAGTGGTCCTAAAATCTTCCTTCCTCTTCTTTGGCAGTGTCTTCCTCCACACATCCTAGGATCAACCAGACTTAGGCTACCTGCCATGCTATGTACATACAACACTGTAAACTCCACAAGGTGGGTGACTGTTTCATTCACCACCAAATTCCCACTGCCTAGCCAGAGGCCTGATTCCCAGTGAAAGTTCAATAAGACTTTGTTGAAGATAATATCATCCTTCATTATGATGAAGACAGTAACAATGATAATAGTAATCACAACAGCAGAATAATAACAATAATCATGCTGTTGATAGTGGTAAATAATAGTAAAATAACAAGCACAGGCATCAGCTGAGCCATGGCTCAACAGCCACTATGCTGTATATTTCTTGTCTCAACTAAACTTTTAAATAACCTCATCACTTGGAGACTATGTTTATTCCATTTATTGATGAGAAGACCAAGGCTCAGAGAGATTAAATTGCTTCTCTGGTACTGGCTGATTGACTCGTTTATAGTGGTTGGGGATGTTCCTCTTTGTGAACAACATCCTTGTTTTCATAAGCTGATAGTCTGGTGGCAGAAAACAGACACCTACTCACTAAATAAATGAGATAATGTCAGAAAGTGGTAAGTGATCAAAAGGCAAGTAGGGTAAAGGGATCCATGTTGATGGGATGACTATTCCAGACAGGGTATGAGGTATCAAGAGGTATCTGCCTCTTGAGCAGAGGACAGCTAAACAAAGTCCTTCCTGATGAAAAGGAGGGAGCCTTTAAAGACTTGACGGGAACATGTAAGTGCAAAGGCCCCGGGGCAATAGTGTCTGCAATTTGTTCAAGAAGCGGTAAGATTGCTGGTGTACTTGCTGATGAAAGCGGAAGCAGGTGAAGGCAGAGAGACAGGGCAGGTTCAGGGCGTTTTGATCACTGCAGACGTGATACAGACCTCGGGTTTTACTCTGATTTAAAAGTGCATCCCCAGCAACATGGAATGTAGGCACAGCCACTATGGAGAACAGTATGAAGGTTCCTTAGAAAGCTAAATATAGTGCTACCATAAGACCCTGCAGTCCCACTCTTGATCATATATCTGTGGAAAACATGGTCTGAAAGGATACATGCACCGCCATGTTCATTGCAGTACTGTTTACGATAGCCAAAGCATGAAACAACCTAAATGTCCATTGACAGAGGAATGGATAAAGAAGATATGTTACATCTGTACTATGGAATTTTGTATGTGTGTTTGTTAGTTGTGTCCGACTCTTTGTGACCCCACGGACTGTAGCCTGCCAGGCTCCTCTGTCCATGGAATTCTTCAGGCAAGAATACTGAAGTGGGTTGCCATTCCCTTCTCCAGGGGATCTTCCTGACCCAAGGATCGAACCCAGGTCTCCTGCACTCCAGGTAGTTCTTTACCATCTAAGCCACCACGGAAGCCCAAAGAATGAAATAATGCCATTCGCATCAATATGGACGGACCTAGACATTGTCACACTGAGTGAAGTCAGAGAAGGAAAAATATTGTATGACTTCCCTTATATGCAGAATCTAAAAATATATGATACAAATGAGTTTATTTACAAAACAGACACAGACTCACAGACTTAGAGAATGGATTTATGGTTACCAACCGGGAAGGGTAGGGGGAAGGGATAGTTAGGGAGCTTGGGATGGGCATGTACACACTGCTATAAGCAGTAAGTACCTATTGTATAGCACAGGGAACTCTGCTTGATGTCATGTGACAGCCTGGATGGGAGGGCGTTTGGGGGAGAATGGATACATGTATATGTGTGGCTGAGTCACTCTGCTGTGCACCTGAATCGACCACAGCACTGTTAATCAACCATACTCCAATATAAAAGTAAAAGCATGAAAGTAAAGCACAAGGAAACAGAGTGTTAAAGCTAAGGAGGACAGGATCTGTCCTGGGTCTTGAAAAGCATCTCTCTGGTGAAGATGTGGGGAGCAGAGATCAGTTACAGGGTGTTCAAGTCCACCTGTGAGAGAGGACAGCAGTGTGAGGGGAAATTCTGAAAGACCGGATGCAGCGTCTGTGAGAAAAGAGTCTAGGATTAGTCCGTGGTTTCTGAGAGAGGAGCACACGGAGGGGTGAGAAAATCAGCAGCTCACCTGATCCACATGACATCTGAGCCACCCAAGAGCCACCCAAGTGGAGACTATGAGTTCATCGACAGCTGGGTGTTGACATGTCTTTAGTTCATCGAAAGAAAACAGGGATAGAATTTCACATCTCTGGGTTATCAGCATGTGGATGGCATTTCAGTCAGGAGGCAGGATGAGGTCATAGTGTGGGGAGTGTGGGGAGAAAAGGAGTGTGGAGAGGCTGGGGGGGATAGGAAGGCAGTGTTGGCCTGGGGGTGATCCAGTGTGGAAAGGTGAGGGGGCGAAGTAAGGCCACAGGCACCGGGAAGCAGCAGCCGGCCAGGTAGGTGACGAACAAAGAGAGCGGCGTCTCGGAGGGCAAGTGGAAACAGTGCTTCAGAAAGGGCAGTGGCCATCCATGTCCGGTGCTAGGCTGGGTTATACCAGGACTGAGAATTAACCCCCAGAGGTGGCAATGTGGAGGGGACTGGAGACCTCGACGAGAGCAAATTCTGTGCTTGCAGCTGCGGAACCCAGGTGTGTGCACCTCAGTCTACCCTGCCCTGTCTTCTCCTTGGGTCCCAATTCCCTTCCTCTCCTACAACTCATGAACAGTATACAACAGTATGAAAAAGCAAAAAGATACGACACTGGAAGATGAGAACCCCAGGTCAGTAGGTGTCCAATAAGGAGAAGAATGGAGAAACAGCTCCAGAAGGAAAGAAGAGGCTAAACCAAAGAGGAAATGATGCCCAGCTGTGCATGTGTCTGGTGGTGAAAGTAAAGTCTGATGCTGTAAAAGAACAGTATTGCATAGGAACCTGGAATGTTAGGTCCATGAATCAAGGTAAACTGGAAGTGGTCAAACAGGAGACAGCAAGAGCGAATATCGACATTTTAGGAATCAGTGAACTAAAATGAATGGAGATGGGAGAATTTAAGTTAGATGACCATTTATATCTATTACTGTGGGCAAGGATCCCTTAGAAGAAATGGAGTAGCCCTCAAAGTCAACAAACGAGTCTGAAATGCAGTCACTTAGCCTCATTGTGCTTCCTGCACTGGAGTAAATAAAATAAGGATAATTAACCACACTTCAGATGAAAGGTGCTCTAAATAAATGGCATTATATTAAAAAAAAAAAAAGAAACAAAGGAGTGGTGTTAAGTGTTACTTGTGCTCGTTCTTTTAACTTAAACTATAAAACCAGTCAATCCTAAAGGAAATCAACCTTGAATATTCATTGGAAGGACTGATGCTGAAGCTGAAGCGCCAATACTTTGGCCACCTGATGCAAAGAGCTGATGTAATGGAAAAGACTCTGGTGCTGGGAAAGAATGAGGGCAGGAAGAGAAGGGGGCAACAGAAGATGAGATGGTTGGATGGCATTATCGACTCAGTGGACATGAGTCTGAACAAACTCTGGGAAATAGTGAAGACAGGGAAGCCTGGTGTGCTGCAGTCCATGGAGTCACAAAGAGTCAGACACGACTTGGTGACTGAACAACTACAAAGCTATAAAATCTCAGAGGACAGGTCTTCTACTTATTCGTGCTTCTTTGCATCAAGCATAGGGTCCTGGTGGATGCAAGATAAATATTCTTTGATTTAATAGGTCATAAGGGATAAACCCCCTTGGGTCTAGGAAATGTATACTCACCGTCCTCAGGGATTTTCCTCTCACCTGCCACACCTCTCCTCCAGTCATTCAATCATTCCTTCATTCATTCACTCTGCAGTTCCTACTGGGGACCATATTCCCTAAAACTATAACTTTCTGGGGCATGACCCAGCTCTGTTACTGATTTTTTTGTCTCTTAGGCTTGTTGGATGCAATCTCAAAAACGACAGAATGATCTCTGTTCGTTTCCAAGGCAAACCATTCAATATCACAGTAATCCAAGTCTATGCACCAACCAGTAACGCTGAAGAAGCTGAAGTTGAAAGGTTCTATGAAGACCTACAAGACCTTTTAGAACTAACACCCAAAAAACATGTCCTTTTCATTATAGGGGACTGGAATGCAAAAGTAGGAAGTCAAGAAACCCCTGGAGTAACAGGCAAATTTGGCTTTGGAATACAGAATGAAGCAGGGCAAAGACTAATAGAGTTTTGCCAAGAAAATGCACTGGTCATAACAAACACCCTCTTCCAACAACACAAGAGAAGACTCTACACATGGACATCACCAGATGGTCAACATCGAAATCAGATTGATTATATTCTTTGCAGCCAAAGATGGAGAAGCTCTATACAGTCAGCAAAAACAAGACCAGGAGCTGACTGTGGCTCAGACCATGAGCTCCTTATTGCCAAATTCAGACTTAAATTGAAGAAAGTAGGGAAAACCACTAGACCATTCAGATATGATCTAAATCAAATCCCTTATGATTATACAGTGGAAGTGAGAAATAGATTTAAGAGATTAGATCTGATAGATAGAGTGCCTGATGAACTATGGACGGAGGTTCATGACATTGTACAGGAGACGGGGATCAAGACCATCCCCATGGAAAAGAAATGCAAGAATGCAAAATGGCTGTCTGGGGAGGCTTTACAAATAGCTGTGAAAAGAAGAGAAGTGAAAAGCAAAGGAGAAAAGGAAAGATATAAACATCTGGATGCAGAGTTCCAAAGAAGAGCAAGAAGAGATAAGAAAGCCTTCTTCAGTGATCAATGCAAAGAAATAGAGGAAAACAACAGAATGGGAAAGACTAGAGATCTCTTCAAGAAAATCAGAGATACCAAAGGAACATTTCATGCAAAGATGGGCTCGATAAAGGACAGAAATGGTATGGACCTAACAGAAGCAGAAGATATTAGGAAGAGATGGCAAGAATACACAGAAGAACTGTAAAAAAAGATCTTCACGACCCAGATAATCACGATGGTGTGATCACTGGCCTAGAGCCAGACATCCTGGAATGTGTAGTCAAGTGGGCCTTGGAAAGCATCACTACGAACAAAGCTAGTGGAGGTGATAGAATTCCAGTTGAGCTATTCCAAATCCTGAAAGATGATGCTGTGAAAGTGCTGCACAATATGCCAGCAAATTTGGAAAACTTAGCAGTGGCCACAGGACTGGAAAAGGTCAGTTTTCATTCCAATCCCAAAGAAAGGCAATGCCAAAGAATGGTCAAACTACCGCACAATTGCACTCATCTCACACGCTAGTAAAGTAATGCTCAAAATTCTCCAAGCCAGGCTTCAACAATATGTGAACCGTGAACTTCCTGATGTTCAAGCTGGTTTTAGAAAAGGCAGAGGAACCAGAGATCAAATTGCCAACATCCACTGGATCATAGAAAACTGGATCATAGAAAAAGCAAGAGAGTTCCAGAAAAACATCTATTTCTGCTTTATTGACTATGGCAAAGCCTTTGACTGTGTGGATCACAATAAACTGTGGAAAATTCTGAAAGAGATGGGAATACCAGACCACCTGACCTGCCTCTTGAGAAACCTGTATGCAGGTCAGGAAGCAACAGTTAGAACTGGACATGGAACAACAGACTGGTTCCAAATAGGAAAAGGAGTACATCAAGGCTGTATATTGTCACCCTGCTTATTTAACTTATATGCAGAGTACATCATGAGAAACGCTGGGCTGGAAGAAACACAAGCTGGAATCAAGATTGCTGGGAGAAACATCAATAACCTCAGATATGCAGATGACACCACCCTTATGGCAGAAAGTGAAGAGGAACTAAAAAGCCTCTTGATGAAGGTGAAAGAGGAGAGTGAAAAAGTTGGCTTAAAGCTCAACATTCAGAAAACGAAGATTATGGCATCTGGTCCCATCACTTCATGGGAAATAGATGGGGAAACAGTGGAAACAGTGTCAGACTTTATTTTTGGGGGCTCCAAAATCACTGCAGATGGTGACTGCAGCCATGAAATTAAAAGATGCTTACTCCTTGGAAGGAAAGTTATGACCAACCTAGATAGCATATTCAAAAGCAGAGACATTACTTTGCCAACAAAGGTTTGTCTAGTCAAGGCTATGGTTTTTCCTGTGGTCATGTATGGATGTGAGAGTTGGACTGTGAAGAAGGCTGAGCGCTGAAGAATTGATGCTTTTGAACTGTGGTGTTGGAGAAGACTCTTGAGAGTCCCTTGGACTGCAAGGAGATCCAACCAGTCCATTCTGAAGGAGATCAGCCCTGGGATTTCTTTGGAAGGAATGATGCTAAAGCTGAGACTCCAGTACTTTGGCCACCTCATGCGAAGAGTTGACTCATTGGAAAAGACTCTGATGCTGGGAGGGATTGGGGGCAAGAGGAGAAGGGGACAACAGAGGATGAGATGGCTGGATGGCATCACTGACTCGATGGACATGAGTCTGAGTGAACTCCGGGAGTTGGTGATGGACAGGGAGGTCTGTCGTGCTGTGATTCATGGGGTCGCAAAGAGTTGGACACGACTGAGTGACTGATCTGATCTGATCTGATCTGAGCCTTGTTGTCTGTGAGTTGAGGAAATCAAGACACATGACCTAAAATACAAGCCAGAACAGTGGAACAGGTCTGTCTTAGATAATCTTCCCTATAAAAAAGACGGACTTGAATAAAGTAGTAGGTTGTGTCAGATTAGGGAAATTCTTGCATGCCAGGCTCAGAGTAGGTGCTCAGAATATTGGTCCGTTACATCCATGGTACCCTGAAGAGGGCAGAACAGGAGAGAGTGGAGAGTGGAGAATGGGAGACTAGTTAGAAAACTGAAGATGCAATGCCATGCTGGAGGTGATGAGGTCTGAATTAAGAAAGAGAAGAGACAGGACCACAGGTTGCAAGCCTGTCCTTGGATGGCACCTTTGTTAGGGACTGAGTCAACACCCATTCTGATCCAGATACCAAGTCCAGGCTTGAAATGTTCATGGCAGTGAAGAGCATGGAAAGCATGAGACAGAAAGTGGGGATGTGGCAGAGAGCAAGACAGAAATGTGCATGCATGCTAAGTCACTTCAGTTCGGCTCTTGGAGACCCCATGGACTATAGCCTTCCAGGCTCCTCTGTCCATGGGATTCTCCAGGCAAGAATACTGGAGTGGTTGCCATTTCCTTCTCCAGGGGATCTTCCTGACCCAGGGATTGAACCCACATCTCTTATGTCTCCTGCATTGGCAGATGAATTCTTGAAAGGACACATCTAAATGCAATGTGCCAAGTGCTAGCTGCAGTACAAATAGGATGATAATGGGGACAGAGGAAGCAATTTTTGAACTGTGAGTTCCTCCTTTCGCCTTTCCAGATCCACTCTCCACCTTTCTCCACTTTGCTCTCTGACCCGCCCTCCAGGAGGCTGAACTATATGGACCACAGTAGGCTTCTCATCCTTGGCATCTGGCTGTATATCAGAGGGCAAGGGGAGAGAGAGGGCAGAGCATTGATCCCCTTCACTTCCAGAAGTTAACCTTGAGTTAGCCTTGTCCCTCGCCCGAGTCAGTGCCCCTCCTGAGGTGGTCTATTCTACAGGATTCGCCTTCTGGGTTCTGGTTTACCCTTCTCTCCTCCAAGGCCTGACTTATGACAGCTCTGCAATTACGATCCCCTTTCTTATGCCCCAGCTGTAACTCTGTAATTCATTCCTTTATTCCAGTTTGATTATATTAATATCTCTAACTCTTGGTGGGACTCTCACTGGTATATGCTGGACCTTTGAAATAAGAATTTGCAAGTCTTCTGGACTTTTTCCCTTAGTAAACTATGAGCTCTTCTATGAGAAGTTATGTCTTGTCAATCTTAGTTCTGTTTCTCCCCAGCTTCACTGTTTACCAAGATTTCCATTCACAGTGGTTGTTCATTGTTTGTTAGAAGATGTTAATTTCTCCTCAGTCACAACCGTTTCTTTGACCCTAGCTGGTCCTGTTTGGCTCAGTCAATCACAAATATTCCCCTCTGAGTCTATGTCCCTGGCAGGATGACCAAGGCAAGGAGCTAAAGCTTCATTTTCTCTTTCACCTTCTGGCTGTTCTTAATTCACTGTTTCTTAATCAAGAAGCTAAGTGTTCCCACTAAGGCCTTTTCCTGCCCAATACCCCAAAGGGTACAGATTTCACTTCAATGTCAGATGCATGTGACCTCAGAAAAGACCCTAAATCTCTGTCATAATTTCCAAGATTGCAAAATCAAGATAAAACTAATACCAACTTTATGAGTGGCTGGAAGAATAAAAACAAATGTGATGTTTCATAGAATTTACTGTCTTTCTCATGAAATATATCAGTGACTTGAAATAACAAGCATTCTCTCCACCCCCGCTCTACTTTCTTTGACTGTTTTCATGAGGTAAATACGGCATTAAAACATCGAGCACAATCATAATAACAACTGACATTTCCTGAGTACTTTTCTCCCTGCCAGGAACTATTCTAAGCACTTATATATGTCATTTCATTTAATCTCCATAAGAACCATGTATGATAGAGTCTTCTTTATCCCAATTTTACAGATGAGGAAAAACAAGGCACAAAGAGATGAAGTGACTTGCTCAAGGTCAGGAGCTGGAATTGAAACCTAGGAAACTCCATCCAAAGTCAGTAAGCTGTTAACCCTTAGCTTACCCAGTCTCATTCCTTTACATTGCCTGTGACATATGTGAAGACAAATCATATAGACTGGCCAGAGTTAATGAACTATCATGGGGAAATTATTAAGGGACTGAGAGTAAAGTTTGCACGTGTGGAAATTCTTGCAAATTAAACTTCAGCTCAGGTGTTGCACTCCAAAATTCAAATTCAATCCATTGTGTCTGGTTAACTGAACAGCATTCTTAGTATCTCAGTGTTGTCAAAGACACGTATTCTAGCCAGAGACTCACCTGAACTTAGCGCATGCTCCACTTCTTGCATGATCACCCCAGGGGAGGTGGTGGTGGTCTCCATGTCTATCAGTATACAGGTCACTTTGGGGGGCACAGTTGCTTGAGGCGTGGCCTCTGTGGGCACTGACTCAGACGAGGCATGTGAAGTAGGTGTGAGAGTAGAGCTGTGCTCCTCCGTGTGGGACTCCGGTGTGGTTGGGGCTCCTGTGGGCTCGGTGCTGGTCTCAGCAGAGCTGTGGCTGGTGCTGATGGAGGCAGATGGAACCTCAGGTGGTGAGGTTGACGGGGGTAAGGGCGATGAGGCTGGCGCTTGAGGGGAGGTGAGTGTGGGAGACTCAGCAGGGGGCTGTGATCCTGTAGTGGGCACGCCAGCCTCTGGAGTGTCTGAGCTGTGTTCCTCAGGCGTGGGTGTTAAGTGGACCCCACCACTTGTTGGTGAAGGGTCTGTGCCCTCCCAGTTGGAGGCAGGGCTGGTGGACTGCTCTTCTCTGGGCTCTGTGGAGATGTTCTTTGTGGATAGAGATGTCGGGACAGGTGTTGGATCTAGGAGGACTGAGCTGTTGGATGGGCCACTGGTAGGGGAGGCAGGAGGACTTTGCGGAGAGCTGGTCCAGATGGCTGTCGGTGTGGTGGTCTCTGCCAGAAGAGAATCAGTAGAGGGGATGGATGCAGACACGCTCTGTAGCCTCAGCCCTGTAGAAGAGCCAGGACAAAAGTGGTTAATGTGTGAAACAGTGCACGGCAAGGCTGTGTTACAGTATTTTCACAGGTCTTTCTCATTTTACACTGTGCCTCTGTAATTGTGAAGGTGACTTTAAAAATATTTTCATCCCACTAATTGCTCTCTCCTCCCTTGGTGACTATCAGTAGGAACCAGCCTGAAAGCTCAGCAGGAGCAATTAGTGGGTCAGTATGCACAAGTTCAGCCAATACATGGCCTGAACTAGCCTTGTCTGTGCTTGCTTGAAGCCATGCCCTTAAATACTGAGACGCTCTGCTGAAGTGACTTTATGAGAATCTGTCTGGACTGTTAAAGGGGTTGTTCCACAAGGCCTGCAGGGATGCCCAGCCTATGTGATGGGTTTGGGGAAGGGCAAAGCTGGTGGAGCTCACTGATTGGCTCTTCCTTGCCACGGGTGCTCACTGATTGGTTGCTCCCTGCTTCAGGGTTCTGAGCTCTGCAACCTGGCACAGGGATGCAAGGATTATGGGCTTGCCCTCTTAGGCGAATAAAGGTGTGAGCACATTTCCTGTGAAAGAGGAAAGGGGGAGGGCCCCGATTAAAAGCTGAGAAGAGGAAGGAATCTGAAGTTTGGAAATATTTTCTGAGACTAGGACCTGGTTCTCCCAAATTTGAGCCTGGGGTCTTTATTTTCATGTTGTTTTGCCATTTTTTTTCATATTTTGTAAAATTTTGGAATTAGTTTCCTTTCTTCTGTCTTCCCTACCTCCATTTATCCCATTCAGTTTCATTCATTTATTCAAGTATTTAATAAATGGCTTCTATGTACTTGTACTATGCTAGACACTGAGTTTATGATTTCACTTTTTATGTAGCACATCTCTCAATTGCCCCTCCACACCCCTTACCATTTCCCAACAAGCTTTTCCCGTGGTCATTTCCATCTCAGTGGATGGCAGGGCCTTTCGATCAGTTACTCAGTTAAAAATCCAAATATCATCCTTAATGCCTCTCTTTCCCTCACTGCCCCTCCTCCATCCAACCACCAGCAAATCATAATGACTGTACCTAGAAAATAGATCTGAATCCAGTCACTCCCTGCCACCTCCCTTATCATCTCAACATCACCTGAGCCACCAGTCACTTGTCTACATAACTGCCACCATCTCTTAATTGGTCTGCTAGCTTCCAGATTTCCTCCTTTCAGTCTACTTTTCACATAGCAGCCAGTGTAATATTTTAAAGTGATAAATCAAACTGATTTAAGCTGATCAAAACCCTTCCAAGGTTATGCTTAGAAGAAAATCCAAAACTATTCCCTTTCATCATTCCATGTTCTCATCATTCTGGTTAATCTCTATTCAAATGTTAACCTCCTCCTTAGACGAATCTTCCCAGACAGTCCTAGCCAAAGTCATTCCTATTTCAGCCCCTTGCTTATGTTTTTCAAGGTTTAAAAAAATTTTTTGTGTTAAAATATACATTTAATGTTTTAACCATTTTTGAAGTGTATAGTTCATTGGCCCCAAGTACATTTTCATTATTGTTCAACAATCACCATCATCCATCTCCAGAACTTTTTTATCTTCCCAAACTGTACCCATGAAAAAATAACTCTCTATTTTCCCCTTTCCCCAGTCCCTGGAAACCACTATTTTACTTTATATCTCTTGAATTTGACTGCTTTAGGTACCTCATATAAATAGAATCATACAATACTTGTCCTTTTGTTTCTGGCTTATTTCACTTACTAGCAAAATATCATCAAAGTTCATCCATGTTATAGCGCATGCCAGAATTTCCTTCCTTCTGAAGGCTAAATAATATCCCATTGCAGACACCACCTTTTGTTTATTCATTCATCCAGCAATGGCCACTTGGGCTGCTTCCACCTTTTGGTTATTGTGAGTAGTGTACACTCATAGGTGTACAAATATCTGTTTGGGACTATGCTTTCAATTGTTTGGGGTCTATGCCACCTCATGTGAAGAGTTGACTCATTGGAAAAGACTCTGATGCTGGGAGGGATTGGGGGCAAGAGGAGAAGGGGAAGACAGAGGATGAGATGGTTGGATGACATCACTGACTTGATGGACGTGAGTCTGAGTGAACTCCCGGAGTTGGTGATGGACAGGGAGGCCTGGCGTGCTGCAATTCATGGGGTCGCAAAGAGTCAGACACGACTGAGCGACTGATCTGATCTGATCTGAAAGAATTCACCTGTCAAGCAGGAGACACAGGTTCGATCCCTGGGTTGGGAAGATCCTCTGGAGAAGGAAAGGGCAACTCACTCCAATATTCTTGCCTGGCAAATCCTATGGACAGAGGAGTCTGGTGTGTTACAGTCCTTGGGGTTGCAAGAGTTAGACATGACTTAGTGGCTAAATCCCCACACATAGTAATTCTATGTTTAATGTTTTGAGGAACCACCACATCTTTTGCTCTTTTTTGTTTTTCATAAAGTTAATAAAATAAAATCGTTTCTTCCTGAAACTACATATTATTTATCTGCCTATTATATCTCTCTTCCACTAGAAGGTAAGCTCCATGATGGTGCGGGGACCTGGTCTTACTCACTGTTGTTTCCTCTAGGCCTAGAAGAGTGCCTAGGTCATTGTAACCGCTCAATAAGTACTTGTGGGAAGGAGAAAGGAAAGAAATAAGGGAGGGAGGGAGGGAAAAAAGGAGGGAGGTAAAGAAGGAGAGTGTAAAAATGAACTAACTTAAGAACTTCATTTAAAAAATACACAAAATTTCTGTACTCCTTTCTATGCATCACTGGGTATGGCCACATCCACCATGGCTGCCTGGGTCTAGTTGCCTACCTGCTGTTATTTGAAGGTAGGGACCTTGCTGAAAATGTCAGCCTCTGTCCTCTGCCACGCATACATGGATGCCTGGTGTCTTGTTAGTGCGTGCATGCTCAGTCACTCAGTTGTGTCTGACCCTTCGTGACTCCATGGGCTATAGCCTGCCAGGCTCTTCCAGGCAAGAATACTGGAGTGGGTTACCATGACCCCTCCAGGGGATCTTCCTCACCCGGGGATTGAACCCTCATCTCTTACATCTCCTGCATTGGCAGGCGGGTTCTTCACCACTACACCACCTGGGAAGCCTAATGTCTTGTTAGGTCTGCAATTATTTAATTCTCTAAACTCTGAGGTGATGTCCTTGGGGGTAGCATTAGGTAACAGTCAAACATGATCAAGATGCATAAGGAAAAAAACATGGGCTAGATTTTAGCACAGAGGGAGGGAGAAAAGAGGGATGCAGAGGGATGTAGGCCTTCAGCTGTGTGACGGGCTCAGTAGCTGATGGAAAGTTGTGCTGCAGAATCTAACCCGAAAACACAGTTTTCTCAATATTTAAGTTGAATTGAACACTTTGATTGTTGTCAAAATAATTGGTTTTATTTTATTTAAAAGGAGTTGGTGAAGACCATAAACTATAGGAGAGTTACTCTTTTAGTAAACAGGTATACAGACCTCCCAAATTAGTCCACGTTACAGTGGCGGACTTTGGCAGCTGTGAAGTCTCAACAATTTCAGGATGAATGCAGGTCATGAGGTCTTTGAAACAGGGACCAAACAATACTTGGAACAAATATTATGAAAACATTGAATCTTCCTATGTGACCTTAGAACCTACTGGCTCTGCATCCTCGTAGCTCTGGTGACTCATTAAAGATTCTGAGGCCAAAAAAAATGGACAACATTTAACTACTATTTAGTATCATATAATAGATATGTAGATGGAGGTAGACAGAGACTTTGTCTGGCAGCTAAGTCAGTCTTAGAAATCTGCAATGAATGAGCAATGTCATCTATTATATACAAAGGAGCACAACTTCGTTCAATCATTCAAGCTTTTATTGAGTAGTTTCTAATTCCCTGACCTTGTCTTCAGAGAATTCACTATTTAGCAGGACAGAAAGGACACCCGACTCTGTGTAATATGATATGATCAGCACATTATGGAAGTAAAAGCAAGTTGCAATGGGAGACCAAAGGAAAGATGAATAGATGAAAGATGAATACCATTCCACGGTATGGGGACCGTGGAATGCGAAAATGTACAAAGTCATTTTCAAATGACATTTAGAAAAGTCACAGAAGAGATGACCTTTGAGTTGGTTTGGAAAGGATGAGAACACACAAGATGCCAGTAAAGTATATGATGTTCAGGCTGACAGCTGCACTGTCATTTTCAGGGGAGCTAAGAGCTGTACTATGGCAATCATCATAGTGCTGAAAAGGACATGTTCCAAGTGTGGTGGCTGGAGACACCCATTTTCTTGTTTAACCCTGACTAATATACTTTCATAACTCCTGCCCTTCCTGCTTCCAAAGAGGAATGTGGTGGATGTTAATTTCCCATGACTACCTACTTAGCACTTCAAGTATTTTATGGTCTAGTTCAGATGATTCTTACCCCTAACAAACAACAATGTGTAGAAGTTGCGGGCCAACACTGGTCATCTTCACGTAAACAAGGCATTAAAGCCTCTGATTTGCCTAATTTGATGGTACATTCCATATGACTCTGAGTACATGAGGCTGGGTCTTCTTTCAGGTTGAAGATATCCAAAGCTCAGGTGCCATGACTACCCTGAGAATGCTTGCTGTCCTAGTTGGCTCAGGCTGCCAGAACAAAAATATCATGGACTAAGCGGCTTTAACAATAGCAATTTACTTCTCACAGTTGGGAGGCTGAGAAGTCCGATTAGGTTGTAGACCAGTTCAGGTTCTAGCAAGAGCGCTGCATCTGAGCTTGTAAGCGGCAACCTTCTAGCTGCGTCTTCACATGGCCCTTCCTCAGTATCTGCTGGGAGGTGTGGAGAAAGCTCTCTGGTGTCTTTTCTTATAAGGACACTAATCCCATGATGAGAGCTCTATCTTCGTCTAATCCTAATTACTTCCCCAAAGCTCCATCTTCAAATGCTATCACATTGGCTTCAACACTGAGAATCACAGAGACGGTCTAAGAAAACAACATTTCTGCTTTCTCATATGTAGGACTTTTGTTTTCACAGGAAGATCAAATTGATTAAGTCAGACAGCCAAGGATGTATCCCAGGATTTCAAAACTATTTTTAGTGCTGAAGAAAAGGTCTAGGTGACACATGATTATGACCCCTCATTGGATAAATGAGGGAACAGACAGGGGAGAGGAAGTGATGTAATTGACCTTACCCATCTAAGAAGAGATGTTGAGCAGTGCTGCCTGAAGAAAATCATGTAGAGACAGGCTCAGAATTAGAATTCCCCACCACCACTCTGTGCCTAGTCTCGGAAAGACCTCAAAAAGGCCTATAGAATACACTCTAGCAACTATCATTACAGAGTAAGCAAGGAGGAGCCCATGTTAAAATAAGCCAAGAAGTTAAAATAATGTGCCAACAAGGGCGTATTAGCACAGGGATCTATACCCAATATTTTGTAATAATCTATATCAGAAAAGAATCTGAAAAGGAATAGATACATGGATAATTGAATCACTTAACTGTGTATTTGAAACTACTATGATGTTATAAATCAACCATACTTCAGAAGAAGTCATTAAAATGGAAAAAAAGCAAAAAAAAAAAAAAGACAAAGAAGGAAAGAAAGTGAAGTCACTCAGTCGTGTCCGACTCTTTGCGATCCCGTGGACTGTAGCCTACCAGGTTCCTCCGTCCGTGGGATTCTCCAGGCAAGAGTACTGGAGTGGGTTGCCATTTCCTTCTCCAAAAAAAAACAAACATCCCCCCAAAATAATGCAGTGCCCCATAAATTTTCCCACCCAAAGTAGCGCCACTTTCCTCTGAAGAAAAGAATTAGTTCCAATATTTTCTTGAGAAAATGGCAGAGTAAACAGAATGAAGACACTGGCTCTATTATTCTCTAAATTAGAGGTGACTTTGCCACACACCATGTCCCTGCCCAGGCAGGGACAGGCTCACGTGTCTGAAATGAAGTGACTCAAGGAAGGAAATCTCTTATACTTGGCTCAAGTGAGAGATCCAGGGGTCCGATGGCTACAAGTACGACTTAATCTGAAATTCTTCCTTGTAAATGTACAAACGGAAGTCCTTCCTGAAGTTTGGTTGGGTTGAAAGTTTTTTGTGGCAAGAACAGCCAATAGTGCTATTCTCTCAATTTGTCCCACTCTCTTCTTCCCCTTCTGTGTCCACAGATCGGTTCTCTGTGTCTGAGTCTCTATTCTTGTCCTGCAAAGAGGTTCATCAATATCATTTTTCTAGACTCCATACATATGTGTGAATATACGATATTTGTTGTTCTCTTTCTGACTTACTTCACTCTGTAAGACAGACCACTATAGAGCACCGGGAGCTCCGTTCGGTGCTCTGTAATGACCTGGAGGGGTGCGATAGGGGATGGGGTGGGAGGGAGGCTCAAAAGGAGGGGATTTATGAATACATATAGCTGATTCAGTTTGTTGTACAACAGAAACTAATACATTGTAAAGCAATTATACTCCAATTAAAAAAATAAATTTTAAAATTTTAAAAAGCAAAAAAAAAAAAAAAAAAGATTAGCTGGCAGATTGTTGCTCAGAAGAAAAGCAGACTCTTGTTGGATAGATTATGTTTCCATTGTATATTGTCCTTTAATGTGTGAAAACAAAAAAACCATGTCTGACTTGAGCTGGGATTTCCGGCGTTGCTAGGAGGAGAGATTGGCGGCTGATGGCTGGGAGATGTAGGCAAGTCTCCCGGTGCTGAAGGGAATTACAAGATGCTCTAGGGTAGAGTCTGCATTCCGCTTATGTGTTCTTGCCTCCTGTCCGCCTGGGTGTCAAGAACATAGGGCGGCAACATTGGCAGCCGGTGGGCAAGGAGTGCCCTGAACGGTCACCTCTTCCTGGGTCTTATGAGCAGCAAACTGGGCCAGTGCCAAAGTCTCAGGTGGCCTGATTGCCTGTGCTGCTCACCTGTTCTCTACCCCCCCACCCCCCATAACATGTCCTCTCCTGCCCTTGGCTTGTTAAGTACCTGAGAAAACATGTGACAAAGCTTTGGCAAATTCAGTGAAATTTGATCAAAACACAGTCAAGCCCTCTCCTGTGCTGCCAAGTCAGCCTGAGGGGTGCCTTTGCCCGCGGTCTCGGGGATCGTGCCAGGCCTGCCTGGCAGAGGTCCCAGCCCTGCTGAAGTTCTGCTTGCTAAGGAACTGCTAACAGTTAAGGCCAACTGGACCATATCACTCCCCTTGCAGGGCTGAGGGGTGGAAAGGAAGCCTGCATAGAAGATAAAACTCCAAGACCCCACTGAGATCTAGAAGGCTCTTTGGGATCCAAGCACAGTCTGCCTCTTCAGCCTTGCTCCCCACCAGGCCCGAAAACACATCAGACTTTTCACTGTACTCTATTCCTTCTGCCTAAACAGTTCTTCCTCTCATGCCTGCCTGAGAATCTCCTGTTCATCCTGCCAGTGCTAGCTTAAGAGCCCTTGCTGATTCTCCTGCTAAATCCAACCCCCATGTCCCCATCTCCAGCCTCAAGCCCTCACGTGCTCAGAGCATCTTGTATTTTAACGTCACAACACTGAAATTGTCACGTAACTACATACTTGCTTACGAGAAGCTTTGTTTAATGCGTGACTCCCCTTTAGAATCTAAGATTCACATGGAACAGGGGCTGTAGTGGATTTGCTCCTCACATATCCTTATTATCTGTTCCATAATAGGAGTTCAACTATAAACACATAAATGAATGCTAGAATGAGCTGAGGACACTAGAAGGGTACTGTGCTGACCATTTCACATGCATCATCCCATTCAATCGTAATATCCATTGTTATCTTTTTTCACAGATGACAAAACAGAAGATCAGAAAAGTTATGTATCCGCCCTAAGGTCATGTAGCTAGAACATGCACGGCTGGAGCTTGAACCTGAAACTGTCTGGCTCCAGGCTGATCTTATAACCATCTCACTGTACTGTACTGTGGAAATGCAAGGATGTCTTTGAAGGCTGGGCCCCCTGTTTGTAAAGGCAAACAAACACCAGTTTTCCTTTATCTCCCCTAATACATTCTCTAGGGTGGGTCACTAGAGAGGGCTTTAAAAAAATTACATGACTACGTGACCCTTTTTCTTCCCCTTTTATCCTGCTGTAGGCTCTCTAATGGCCTCAGGATAAACTGTGAAGTCCTTGGCACAGTACATAACACCTCTGATGATCTCCCAACCCCACTCTTGGTGAGCCTTGTGATTCTAGTAATCTGAATCAGTGTACATTTCTGAAACACTGGCTGTCTTCTTCCTCCCAGCCTTTGAGTCTGTACTTCTTCCCACCCTGGCTTCCCTCACCCTACCCCAGTCCTGAGAACTCTGGAGCTTTACCTCCTCTATGAAGATTCCCCAACCTGAATGAGCCCTTCTCCTCTGTGTGGCTAATTGTAGCACACATTATACTGAGTCGTTTCTCCCGATGCTTGTCTCCCATCAGACTGGGAACCCTAATAACAGGGACCACAGCATGCTGTTCATGTTCCTGGCAGAGAAAGCGCTTTATAAATATTTAGTAAAACCCTGGATTTTCTACCTTTTGAAAAATGAAAATGTTCTCTGGCTTATCTGTTGGGCCTTGATAGCAGAAATGCATCTTCCTTTCGATTTGTCTTTAAGCTCCATAAAAACTACCAGCTCTGAGGAAATTTTGGATGGCTCTCTAAACAGACTTTTTGCTTGCTTGTTTTCACTTTGGAAATAACAGGAATGTCTTCTTTTTGTGCATGATATAGACCAGAGTTACCAGCTTTTGAAATGCTGGCCTGTCAATCAACTGGCCCAAACACAGGTGGGCCTCACCATCCTGGCACTGAATGGACTACACTTTAGCAAGTGTTGGAGTGGAAGGAATGATACTAAAGCTGAAACTCCAGTACTTTGGCCACCTCATGCGAAGAGTTGACTCATTGGAAAAGACTCTGGTGCTAGGAGGGACTGGGGGCAGGAGGAAAAGGGGAAGACAGAGGATGAGATGGCTGGATGGTATCACCGACTCGATGATTGTAAGTTTGAGTGAACTCCGGGAGTTGGTGATGGATAGGGAGGCCTGGCATGCTGTGATTCATGGGGTCGCAAAGAGTTGGAAACGACTGAGTGACTGAACTGAACTGAAGAGTGAGAAAGAGTACAAAAGAATCTTAAAACAATATGTATACTTTAACATATAAGCTAGGCCTTAATGTTGCTTAGGTTGAGCAAAGCTATTGTTTGGATTCCTCACAGCAACAAAAATTCCCCATGGTGTGTTTGGTTGGGCTGCTAAGGGTACCCAACACTCCAGAAGGTTCATCTAACATCTGCAAAACCATTACTAATCACTCTGGTCCAACCATATGGTATCTGAGAGCTCTCATATGTCTAGACAAAATGTATATGCCCCAAAGCCATCAAACTGTGTTTAAGAAGATGCTTGTTTGAAGGAGAAGAGCCACATCCTCCTGAGAGTTTCGTTGGTGGAAATGAGATCCTGTTCTGGTCCCAAAAGAGGAAGAGACCTTCTGTTTTCCAGCCACTGAATCGGAACCTGCAGACATGGAGTATGACTCAGCTTCTCTATCTGGACTCATGTTATCACCAAGCTCCCCGTGGGGGCTGTGCATGCTAATTGACAGAATAACATTTGGGAAGAAAGTTGTGATTTCTGGGGAAGAAAAAAATACAGTACATCATTTAAAAAAATTTTTCTTCTCACCAGAAGCAGCAGCTGTCTTTGTCAGTCAAATGCTCCCCCAAAGTAATTACTTTTAAGTTGCGGGTAGACTGTGGTGGCCTGCCTCAGGAGGAGGCAGTGCTGAGCACAGATGCCAAGAGACACCCGAAATTCTGGAGGAGCCATATTGGGGTGTCTCAGGGTGGCGAGCTAGAGAGAGAGAGACGATGTAGGGAGGGTGAGTGCCTTCTCTTCGGCTGCTTTGTGGTTAAGGTGGGTTCGGGGTGGGTAGCAGGATGGGAGAGGAAAATGACTTGATGCCTCCTTCAGGTTGAGGGGGATCTTCTGAACAACAGCGTTGCCTTCTGCAGCGGGCCTAGTCCCAACACGTGTGGAGCCCAGGGCAAGAGTGCACACGGAGGCCCACACAGAGAACGCGTCCCTGTTACAGACTGGGACGCTGTGTCTGTGCCCAGCCTGTGCTCCACCCGGAACCTGCAGCCTTCTGCGGGGATCCCTCTAGTGACCGGACACTAGGGGGACCAAGGATGTGCTGGGGCAGCACCGACCAAAGCTGGACCTGGGCTCAACTGAACCGAGGATGAAGACTGACCCGGACTCATTTCTCAGCAGCCTTGGTGGGAAGGCTTCGATCCTCCAGGCCTTAGTTTTCTGAAGGGATTTTTCAGGCATTCCTAAGGCAGAGGGGAGGGATGGAGTGTGCAGGGAGCATCTTGAGTGATCCGTGGTGACTGGCTTTAAATAAAGACAGCCCCTCTGGTGACCCATAGCTGAGGCTGTGAGTCTCTCCTCCCCATGCCCACTGCGAGCCACACCCTGTGGTCCAGGGGCCCAATCCAGCTCCCCATCACTCTCCTGTTTGCTAAGTAGGTTACTGAAATTTCCAAAAAAATTTCTCCTGTGAAACTGAAAAGGGAAAAAAAAAAGTCTTTGTGTTCAGGTGTCACAAAATGCAGTGGTTTCTTGTCTGGCCAAAGGTCACACCCTTTCCTTTGCCTTCCCCCACCCACCTCCGCCCTCTAGGTCCAAATCATAATCAAGTCATTTCTCATACTCTGCAGCCACTAGGAAGTATCAGAACTTAAGAAAGTCTGTAGTATGGGTCTGCTTTGATTCTGAACCGTTTCCTTCCGAGGACCTTTGGGAGGCTAGGAATTACTCAAAGGGCTGGGGCCACCCTGGTGCTTTCTCAGCCTAAATGTCCTTGACCACTTCTCCCCACCACTTTGTCTCCAGCTCAGTGGGTGCCCCATCCATGCCTTCTTGGAAATCTGCCCTTGACAGGACAGTGCTGTTGGTGGGGGGATTCCAAGTTGACGCATACAGGCATTCTGACTGGCGAATCTGTAGGCAACCTGACTACTCACAGGGAAATACCCATGAAATGCATTCCCATTTGTCTCACCACCAAAGCTGACCACTGATCACCTAGGAGTCAGGCAAGAGGGCAGGGATGGCTCCAGGGCAGACGCATCTCCCAGACTGGGAATATGACTCAGAGCAAGTTTCCTGGGCTGTGGGAGGGGTGGTGGGAGCTTTCTCAGAGAAGACGAATGACCCATGATATTGATGGGCCTCCTTTCTCCTCCTGCCAACATTTTTCTTCTAAGGGTTTTCAGCAAAGATGCCAGTCAGCACAAATGGTTATGATTCCTAGTTTCTTTAAAAAAAATTTCATGTCCTCTTAAAATATTAAATAGAAATATAACGTATGTATAATAAAATGCATACATCTTAAGTGCATAATCAGTGAATTTTTACACACACACACACATATATATACCTGCATAAGTACCACTAAGATCAAGATACAGAAACTTTCCAGCACCCTGGAAAGTTCCCTCATACTTTCTCACAGACATAATCTTCTGAAGAAAACTTGTTCTGACTTCCATCACTAGAGATTAGCTTTCCCTGTTTTTGAACTTCACATCAATGGAGGCATGCGGTGTGTCCTCTTCCCTGTCTGGATTCTTTCACTCACCATGAGACTCTCTTATGTTGCTGTGTTTTAACAACTCATCACTTCTCATTGCTGATAGCACTCAATTGCATGAATATACCACAATTTGTTACCAAATTATGGTGACTCAGTGGTAATGAACCTGCCTGCCAATGCAGGAGATTCAGGTTTGATCCCTGGATCAGCAAGATCCCCTGGAGAAGGGAATGGCTATACACTCCAGTATTCTTGCCTGGAAAATTCCATGGACAGAGGAGCCTGGCAGTCTACAGTCCATGGGGTCACAAAGAGTTGGACACGACTGAGCGACTCGGCACAGTCCAACAGAGCACAGCAGCACCACGATTTATTAATCCATTTTACTTGTGGTGCACAGGTGGGCTGTTTCCAGTTTAGGGTTATTATAAATGAAGATGCTTGCTTCACAGCTTCTTAGTTAACATTTCTCCAATGCTTATTAAAAGGCATTAATACTGTAATACTTTTAATACCTATAATACTCTTCAAGTATTAAGTAACTTAATCCTTGCAATAAACCTAGGATAATTTTTATTACCCCCATTTCACAAGTGAGAAAACTGAGGCAGAAGGAGGTTAAATAACTTCCCAGTATATAGAACTGGAAAGTAGAACTGGGATTCAAACCCTAGAAGGTAGTCTAACTCAATAACCTGTCTTCTTAACCATCTAGCTAATATTAGCTAGACCATTTATTTGCTGCATGACCTTGTGCAAGCCTGTTAATTACTATCTCCTCATTTGCCAACTTGGGATAATAACAGTACCTCCATTCACAGAGCTATTGTAATATAAAGGCTTCCCTGGTGGCTCAGAAGGAAAAGAAATTGCCTGCAATGCAGGAGACCAGGGTTTAATCCCTGGGTCAGGAAGATCCCCTGGAGAAGGGGATCACCTTGTTTGCCAACTTGGGATAATACCAGTACTTCCATTCACAGAGTTATTGTGAGGGTTAAATAAATAATCTATATAAGGCAGACACTGTTGATTGACTAACCCAATAGTCATTCCCAATCCCCTTCTGCTAGCCTCCTTACTGAAACTATAAAAGCAAAATGCTCCCTTCCTAGCCTCCTTTGTACCCAGAGATGTCTGTGTGCCCCAGTTCCACAAAATGAGGTTGATAAGATATAGGCTAAGGGGCTTCTGGAGAAATTTCACATCCTCATAAAAAGAATATGTAAGAAAGAGAAATTCTCTTGGTGCCTACGTGTCCCTCCCACTTCTTCCCTTTAATGTAGATGTGATGTCTGGCACAGTGGCAACCATCCTGTGAAGCCAAGGATGAAAGTCAACCCACTGGGGAAGATGGAAGTGAAAGACAGAAAGAACCTTTTTCCTTGATGATACAATTGATCTTGCCATGACAGGACTAGAATGTCAAACTTCAGACTTCCTATTAAATAAACAACACATGCCTTTGGGGATTAAGGTATTGTTCAGACTTTGCATTATTAGCAGTATAGATGACAGACCCTGTAAAATGTTTATCACAATGCCAGGCATGAAGTAAGAGCTCAATAAATACTAGGCTACTATGTGGATCTGTTTAATTGGAACCTGGGTCCCAATGCCTTCACCTTCTTTAATCTGCTAATGATTTTCCATAAGCATCCTTAGAGAGACACTATTCCTCCTCCTGGCATCAGCTATGAGCCTTAGGAATGGAGCACCCCTGACATTCTTCAACAGAGCAATGAGCAACTGGACCTGTCAGTGTTCCCGGATGTATTCTCTAGGCTGAGCTGCCTCAAAAACCCACAGAACGTATCAGAAAAAAAAAAAAAAAAGCTAAATGTGATTTGTATTTTTCCACCTTATTAAAAAATACAGTTCAGAAAGTTTGTGGGACAATTTTCAGCATGTCTATTTTTTTCAAATTGGAGGATAATTAGTTTATAATGTTGTGTTAGTTTCTGTTGTACAACATGTATCAGCTATATTCTTGAGCCTCCCTCCCAATCTCCTCATCCTTCCCCTCTATGTCATCACAAAGCACTGGCTGAGCTCCCTGTGCTATATAGCAGCTTCCCACTAGCTATCTGTCTTACACATGGTCACTTTCTCAAATGGTCCCACCCTCTCCTTCCCCCGCTGTGTCCATACATCTGTTCTCTATGTCTGGGTCTCTGTTCCTGCCCTGCAGATAGGTTCATGAGTACATTTTTCTAGATTCCATATATATGGTTAACATATGATTTTTGTTTTTCTTTTTCCGACTTACTTCACTCTGTATGACCGACTCTAGGTTCATCCACCTCACTGCAGGTGACCCGATTTCATTCCTTTTTATGGCCAAGTAATATTCCATGGTATGTATGTACCACAACTTCTTTATCCATTAATTGGTTGATGGACATCTTGGCTGCTTCCATGACCTGGCTATTGTAAACAGTGCCTCAGTGAACATTGGGTACATGTGTCTTTTTGAACTATGGTTTTCTCAAGTATATGCCCAGTAGTGGGATTGCTGGATCATATGCTAGTTTTATTCCTAGCTTCTTAAGGAATCTCCATACTATTCTCCATAGTGGCTGTATCAATTTACATTCCCACCAACAGTGCAAGAACACAGTCTTGATAAGAATACACTTGTGACTAGGTGACTGCAGCAGGCTGAGGAAGTAGAACAAAGACCCCTCAACAACAATCAGGGACCCCGGACTTGTTATTGTTACACGAGCTGGCCCACCTTGGTCAGAGCCATGAGATGTAAGTTAGACACACTCAGTAGAATGGCAACCTACTCTTGATTTTAAATTTTCAGCATCACTTAGCAATTTATTTTTAAAAAATTCAGTTTTTGTTTGTCTAGGTCCAATTCAACAAATAAGTATTGAGTGCTCTGACCAAGGCACCCAGGTATCTAGGCTATATGGATGAAGCAAACAGGAAGAGAGAGAAATTTGTTTTGTATTTTATATAGGCTTTCTTTTGACAGCTGCAATTTTCCCCTCATGCATGTTAATGCTTGTGGGCCTTTATGTTTGTGTGTGTGTGGTGTGTGTGTGTGTGTGTGTGGTGTGTGTGTGTGGTGTGTGGTGTGTGTGTGTGTGTGATGTGTGTGTGGTGTGTGTGATGTGTGTGTGGTGTGTGTGTGTGTGTGTGTGTGTGTGTGTGTGTGTGTGTGTGTGTGTGTGTGTGTGTGTGTGTGTGTGGTGTGTGTGTGTGTGTGTGTGTGTGTGTGTGTGTGTGTGTGTGTGTGTGTGTGTGTGTGTGTGTGTGTGTGTGTGTGTGTGTGTGTGTGTGTGTGTGTGTGTGTGTGTGTGTGTGTGTGTGTGTGTGTGTGTGTGTGTGTGTGTGTGTGTGGTGTGTGTGTGTGTGTGTGTGTGTGTGTGTGTGTGTGTGTGTGTGTGTGTGTGTGTGTGTGTGTGTGTGTGTGTGTGTGTGTGTGTGTGTGTGTGTGTGTGTGTGTGTGTGTGTGTGTGTGTGTGTGTGTGTGTGTGTGTGTGTGTGTGTGTGTATGTGTGTGTGTGTGGTGTGTGTGTGTGTGTGTGTGTGTGTGTGTGTGTGTGTGTGTGTGTGTGTGTGTGTGTGTGTGTGTGTGTGTGTGTGTGTGTGTGTGTGTGTGTGTGTGTGTGTGTGTGTGTGTGTGTGTGTGTGTGTGTGTGTGTGTGTGTGTGTGTGTGTGTGTGTGTGTGTGTGTGTGTGTGTGTGTTGTGTGTGTGTGGTGTGTGTGTGTGTGTGTTGTGTGTGTGTGTGTGTGTGTGGTATGTGTGTGTGTGTGTGTGTGTGTGTGTGTGTGTGTGTGTGTGTGTGTGTGTGTGTGTGTGGTGTGTTTGCGTGTGCTCAGTCCTGTCTGACTCTTTGCAACGCCATGGACTGTACCCACCAGCCTCTTCTGTCCATGGGATTTTCCAGGCAAGAATACTGGAGTTGGTTGCTATTTTCTTCTCCAAGAGATCTTCCTGACCCAGGAATCAAACTCCAGTCTCCTGCATTGCAGGCAGATTCTTTGCTGTCTGAGCCACTCGTATTCATTAATTATCATTTCTACCCTTTAATCCTGTTTCTGCCTTTCAAGCTATCTCCTAAACAGCAAAAACTACACTAAAACTGCAAGTTTAAAAACGTATGGCATCAGAGCAGATTTCCTAGAGTCTAAGGATCTCTGTGGTTTTAGAAAAGGCAGAGGAGCCAGAGACCAAATTGCCAACATCCGCTGGATCATAGAAAAAGCAAGAGAGTTCCAGAAAAACATCTATTTCTGCTTTATTGACTAGGCCAAAGCCTTTGACTGTGTGGATCACAGTAAACTGTGGAAAATTCTGAAAGAGATGGGAATACCAGACCACCTGACCTGACTCTTGAGAAACCTGTATGCAGGTCAGGAAGCAACAGTTAGAACTGGACATGGAACAACAGACTGGTTCCAAATAGGAAAAGGAGTACGTCAAGGCTGTATATTGTCACCCTGCTTATTTAACTTATATGCAGAGTACATCATGACAAACTCTGGACTGGAGGAAACACAAGCTGGAATCAAGATTGCCGGGAGAAATATCAATGACCTCAGATATGCAGATGACACCACCCTTATGGCAGAAAGTGAAGAGGAACTCAAAAGCCTCTTGATGAAAGTGAAAGAGGAGAGTGAAAAAGTTGGCTTAAAGCTCAACATTCAGAAAACGAAGATCATGGCATCCGGTCCCATCACTTCATGGGAAATAGATGGGGAAACAGTGGAAACAGTGTCAGACTGTATTTTTTGGGGATCAAAAATCACTGCAGATGGTGACTGCAGCCATGAAATTACAAGATGCTTACTCCTTGGAAGGAAAGTTATGACCAACCTAGATAGCATATTCAAAAGCAGAGACATTACTTTGCCAACAAAGGTCCGTCTAGTCAAGGCTATGGTTTTTCCTGTGGTCATGTATGGATGTGAGAGTTGGACTGTGAAGAAGGCTGAGCGCTGAAGAATTGATGCTTTTGAACTGTGGTGTTGGAGAAGACTCTTGAGAGTCCCTTGGACTGCAAGGAGATCCAACCAGTCCATTCTGAAGGAGATCAGCCCTGGGATTTCTTTGGAAGGAATGATGCTAAAGCTGAAACTCCAGTACTTTGGCTACCTCATACGAAGAGTTGACTCATTGGAAAAGATTCTGATGCTGGGAGGGATTGGGGGCAGGAGGAGAAGGGGACAACAGAGGATGAGATGGCTGGATGGCATCACTGACTCGATGGACGTGAGTCTGAGTGAACTCCGGGAGTTGGTGATGGACAGGGAGGGCTGGTGTGCTGCGATTCATGGGGTTGCAAAGAGTCGGACATGACTGAGCGACTGAACTGAACTGAACTGAAGGATCTCTGTCCTCTACAGACATGGAAATGAGAATGAAGCTGCTTCTCACTCAAGTCAAGTTCTAGGCTGGACGTGCAGAGGTAGAATCTGCAGCTCTGAAGTCTACCTGGTTTCATGGGCGTTGAGGCCACCATTCCTCGGATGCACAGCTCTCTTTGAGAACCACTTTCCCTATTGTGGGATTATTAACCCATTTCCCCATAAGGGACCTCAATGCTGTGCTTAGCCTCTCTGCTGAGAGAGCACATTTCCAGAACTAGGCCTGGATGGAAGATGACAGCTGTGGATGGAACCATGTGCAGCAAGACCCTACTCATCACCAGAGGCTCCAGGAGAGGATCTGGTGTTTTACTATCTCCTGGAGTGTGGCCTAAACCCTGATATGCACTCAAAGATGGATGGACCATCTCCAGGGATTGGGAACTGGGTGCCACTTTGTTCCCAAATAAAGAGAAAGGGCCGGAAGAACAGGAATCTGTCATTAGGAAGTTCCAGGTACGTGTGCAAGCTAAGAGCTCACATGAAGATATGAAAAGCACAAGCTAAGGGTGGACACAACCTTGTTTCGGGTTATGTGTGACAAGGGTAATCTATTTACTCTGCAGGGGTGAATCTTCTCTGCAGAAATATGCCTCCTAACGAACAAAATCCACTGAAATTGATATGAGGAACCATGCTTTATGTAAGAGATGTTGTGGGTAATGAATTTTAATCAAATACATTAAGCAATGAGGGGAACAGGCTGTTTGAAGGAATTCCGTGGTGAATCCTTATTTAATGCAATTAATTACCACCTAATTTGTCACCTGTGTAAAGCATGCTGACTTTAATTTGCCTAAAAATCCAGATCTTCTCATGCTCTTGTTCCCTAAGATATTCATGACTCCAGAGGCAGCAGGTTACTCTCCTTACTCACAGAATTCATACCTCGGCTGAAAAGAACATAAATCACTACTCAAGTATACACAGCCACATAAACATCATTTTCAGAGTTGGTTTCATTTGTTAACCAACGTCCAATTGCTGTTACCCTCAGTATCTCTTAAATGCCTGCAGGATCACATCCTCTGCTAGGAAAAGCATCAGCAATGCCAACTGGGGAGGCACCACTGGCACCATTACTGAAGTACAGCATCTTCTGATGAAAATCTCTGGGATCCATTAAAATGCTACTCCACAGCCACTGCTGATAGATGCAATTAAACATGTCAGTCTGGAAGGACAGACTCTGGCTACATGAGCTGACTTGGGTGAACTGAGCAAGATGGATAAAACTTGGCTCTGCTGGTAGCTCAACGTGAAGAATGATTTTGCTTTGGGTTTACTTATTTAGAATACATTTATAAGTGCTGCTGCTTAGAAAAGAATTATTCAAAAACTAACACTGCCTATCCTGTACCTCATGAACCACTTCTTTCATCTATTCGTGGGTTCCCTCTGGCGATGCTGGGATTAGAAAGGGTCCCTCTATATGCACTCAGGCTGAACTGGAGGCAGAAGCAGTTCTACTTCATGGCTTTATTTCAACAGTAATTCCCAGGTATAAATAACCAGCCTGGCGTTCTTCCCTGTGTTCCAGTCCTATAATTCCAGCCTTTTGAGTTTTGCCCTCAAAGTCAGTAAGTCTATCAACTGTGTTTCCTTCCCCATCCAACCAGCTCCTCTGGGTTTATTTTTGTCATCATCCTTCCCTTTATCTGGCCTTCCCTTGTGGCTCAGCTGGTAAGAATCTGTCTGCAATGTGGGAGACCTGGGTTCGATCCCTGGGTTGGGAAGATTCCCTGGAGAAGGGAAAGGCTACCCACTCCAGTATTCTGGCCTGGAGAATTCCATGGAATGTATAGTCATGGGCTTGCAAAGAGTCGGACACGACTGAGCGACTTTCAGTTTCACTTTCCCCTTATCCAAGTTATTTTTATTTATTTCTTTACAACACTATTTACAATAGCCAGGACATGAAAACAACCTAAATATCCTTCAACAGATGAATAGATAAAGAAGATGTGATACATATATACAATGGACTATTACCCAGCCATAAAAAAGGAATGAAACTGGGTCATTTGTAGTGATGTGAATGAACCTAGAGTCTGTCATACAGAGTGAAGTAAGTCAGAAAGAGAAAAACAAATATCATATATTAACTATATGTATGGAATCTAGTAAAGTTGTACTGATGAACCTATTTGTAGGGCAGGAATAGAGACACAAACACAGAGAACAGGCAAGTGGACTTTTGAGGAGGGTAAGGAGAGATGGGACAAAATGAGAGAGTAGCCCTGACAGATATACATTAGCATGTGTAAAACGGATAATTAGTGGAAAGCTGCTGTATAGCACAGGGAGCTCAGCTCGATGTTCTGTGATGACCTAGAGGGGTGGGAGGGAGGTCTAAGAGGGAAGGGATATAGGTATACATATAGCTGATTCACATTGTTGTACAGCAAAAATCAACACAAAATTGTAAAGCAATTATATTCCAATAAAATAAATTAGAATTGCATATATTTAAGGTATACAACATGATGATTAGATAGACATATACACAATGACATGCTTACTATGGTCAGGCAAACTAACATATCATCTTCTCACATAGTTTCCATATGTGGTGTGTGATGAGAACACCTGAAGTCTACTCTCTTAGCAAATTTCCAGAACTCAATACAGTATTATTAACTATATTTGTCATGCTGTACATGAGCTGTTTAGACTTACTCATCCTATAGAAGTGGATCCTCTAGAACTTTGTACCTGTTGATCAATGTCTTTCCGTTGCCCCTCGTTCCCCACCTCTGGTAACCACCACTCTATTCTCTACTATTACTTTTTTAGATTCTACATATAATTGAGCTTATGTCATTTTTTTTTCTTTTTATGTCTGGCTTATTTCACTTAGCATATGTCCTTGAGGTTCATCCACTTTGGGGCAAATGGCATCTTTTTAACCTATTCATCCAAAGTCACAGCTCACATGAAGCAAACCTAGTGTTTGGGTACAGAGATGTCTTTCTAGCAATCCTTTGGGTCTTTTTGTAAGAAGGATCTTATTCCTGTAGATATGGAGGCTACTAAAGGAAGCACTTTGTTTGCATTGTGGTGAAACATTAAGCCACACAATAACACACATAGAGAGAGAGACACACACACCCTTCTAAATGATCCATCGGAAAGGAAGAATTTTTTCTGCCTAGCCAAACATACAAATTCCTCCTGGCTCTAGCCAGAAGAAAATGAGTGGGTCATTTTTTAGTCTGTAGGACAGATGTCTTCATGTCCTTTGGCAGAGGCTATCTGCCAGCCAGACTATGAGGACTGTCTCTCTATCTCAGAGGCTGCTTTTAGCAGACAGATTCACATCTCATCCTAAGAGCATTTATCAACTGTTAGATCTCTGAGGGCTGGAACACAAGCACTTCTCCTTGGTTAGGCTATGGGGCTATAATTGCATTCACAAGTCTTCATCCAGAAAAAAATCAACTTTTTACTAAGTTCTTATCAAATAATAATATATTGAAAAGCCAAAATTATCCTTCACAGGCTCAGGAATAGCATTTTCATTTGCTGTGTAATTGAATCCAGAGCATTTCAGCTTTGGCTTCTCTTCTCTGAAATCCTCCCTTTCATTCACAACCTAAGCAAACAACAGCAGAATAGAAAAAAGATACAAGCAAGCTTTCTGAATCATATAGAGAATTTTAATTTTCCTTCCTATGGACGATTGTATACACAACCTAAAGAGGAATATACCAGATATTAATTTTGATTTATGTTTCACTGTAAGAAAGCCACAGTCAGTCTAGGTAAATACTACTGAGCAAAGAAAGGAATGTGAACTTATCTTTAAAAAAGAGTAGAATTAGCAAGTCTGAATCTTCAGCCTCACAGATGAGCCCTGATTCTATCCTTCCAGCTGCACACAGGTCGTTTCTTTTTGGATAACATCTTATCATCAGATTCAACAAGTCCCTATCTAAACTGAGCAATTCCAAAATAATTCTCTTAAATGCTTCCTTGATGCTGCCAATGGCGCCAGTTAGGTATGATGGTTTAGAAGACAGTTTGATGTAGTAGGTACAGGGAACAGAATAGTGGTTACCAGAGGTAAAGGAGTGGGGATGGGTGGCTGGATGAAATGGGTAAAGGGATCAACTGTGTAATGAGAGATGGAAACTAAATTTCTGGCAGTGAGCATGTTGTAGGGTATATGGAAGTAGAAGTGTGATGTTGTACACATGAAACTTATGTAATGCTATAAATCAACGTTCCCTCAAAAAATAAATTTAAAAAAGTTTGCTTTCTCATTTTCATTTTTTTATATCCTATCAAACTCAGTCCTTATTTATCCTTTATTTAAAAAAAATTATCTAGAGTCTGCTATGTATTTGATAGGACTTTCCTGTAGCTCAAGTGGTAAAGAATTTGCCTGCGATGCAGGAGACCAGGGTTCAATCCCTTGGTTGGGAAGATCCTCTGGAGAAGGGAATGGCAATCCACTCCAGTATTCTTGCCTGGAGAGTGCCATGGACAGAGAAGCCTGGCTCCAGTGTTCGTGCCTGGAGAATTCCATGGGCAGAGAAGCCTGGCAGGCTACAGTTCGTGGGGTCGCAAAGAGTCGGACACAACCTAGTGGCTAACACACATGTATTTGATACCATGCTAAGTGTTGGGGAGAAAAGGATGAACAGGTCACTGACCTCACAGAGCTTAACATTGAATAGAGTGAGCCAGTAACTAAGCATGACATTAAAGTGCTGTCTAATGAGTGATGGCGCAGGGCACTGTCCCAAACACATTAGAGAGGGTCAGAGGCACACTTGGGTCAGGGTGTTGGAGCACTTCTGGGGCAAGTGACCTCTCAGATTGGATGTGAGGGGTGAGTAGGGATCAGTCCATGAAGAACAGGGAAGGTGGAAAGGATAGGGAACATTGTGAAGGGGAAGAACATCACCCACAATATCCCAGAATGAGAGAGCACAATCTTATGTCTGAAACCCAGAAGGCAAAATGACCTGGGGCCGAATCCTGCAGGCCTTATAAGACACATAATAGTTCCAGACTTCATCCCGATGATTCTGAACAGAAGAGTAACACAATCAACTTTAGGCTTTTGGTAGATGGCCCTGGTGAAGGTAGAGAATTGACTGGAGGCTGGCAAGAGTGGAGCCAGGGAAAGCAGCAGAAGCTGTTTTGGAGAAGAGAAGTCACTTTCTCAGACTCGGTAGCCATGGAGATAGAGAGAAGGCAGGGACTCTGGTTCTGTGCCGGACTGGGTTTGACTGTCACTCTCAGTACCATCACGGGACCTGTGCAGTCAGTGCTTGAGAAACAGCAAGAGCATACACAGAAATCTGGAGACCACTCTGTTCAGGCCCTAACTCTGCTCCTCATTACCTTCGTGACCATGGGTAAGTGATTTAACCTCTTGGGGCCTGAAATGTAAAATAGGGATAATATTATTCCATAGTATATATTCCATATATATATTCCATAGTAAATAGACATTAAATGCATACACATTAATACACGTAAGGATTTAGAATGGTGCTGGGAACATATGAAGCACTCAACAAATGTTAATTATTATTATTATGATTGTTAATGTGTTTGGTACTATATTGTCATTTCCTTTGTTTGCAATGTCATCAGACTTTACCAAGTCTACTCCAGAATGGCATCTAAAATAGCCTTCCCATCTTGTTCTTCCTTTGCCTAATTCTACTCTGTACATGACTTTTAGGTTAATCTTTAAGACGTTTTTCACCCTGTCACTCCCCATTTCCAGATTTTATAGCTTCCCTGCTGCTGCTGCTGCTAAGTCGCTTCAGTCGTGTCCGACTCTGTGCAACCCCACAGACAGCAGCCCACCAGGCTCCTCCGTCCCTGAGATTCTCTAGGCAAGAACACTGGAGTGGGTTGCCATTTCCTTCTCCAATGCATGAAAGTGAAAAGTGAAAGTGAAGTCACTCAGTCGTGCCTGACTCTTAGCAACCCCATGGACTGCAGTCCACCAGGCTCCTCCGTCCATGGGATTTTTCCAGGCAAGAGTACTGCCAAATCCTTAATCTCATGATTAAACCTGTTTCCTAACTTGATCTTACTTATTCTTTTCTAACCTTATTTCCCATTATAGTGATACTCCTGTGTGTGCCCTTTTGGTTTACAGGGATCTGAATTTGCAAGAGATTTCATGTAAACCCTGCTTTGGCTTGTGATGATTTATTTATTCACATGTAAGAGAACTACTTTGGATAGTGTGCCCAAGTAGCTGAACACCAGGAAACAAGAGACCCTATGAAGTCATCTTCACAGTGGTGAAGTATTCTCAGTATTTTTGGTTTGCAATCTACAGCAGTGACAATCTTATACACCATTTGCATTGCTTTTGCTGATGTGTTTTGTCTTTTGTGGGCCAAAAAAGGATAGTAAAGGTTTAAGTGTATGGTATGGAATAGCCATACATGAACTGAATAAAGGCATTCAGTCTTTATTCAGACTTAATGAAGGGAACTTGCCTTGGAAGGCCATGCCATGACAAGTAATGTCATCTACTGAAGTGAGAATGTTAATTTTAAGGGGATTTGGTGTTGTTTTAATATAAGTGGCTTCATGTCAGGGCTCAGGAAGCATCAACAGCTCTTGAAATTAGCAGTAATTATTTTTTAGATTTTATAGGAATTTGCCTTATGGAGATTTTCCAGAAGAAATTACCCTGGAAAGATAGAAGAAGACTGTTTTCCTCAAAAGGCATACTGTGCTTAATGTCGGGCATTGACTTCTCCCCCTCCACACAAGTTGCCAATTGCTGCTTCCTGGCCCTGCTGGTTCTCTACCCTCTGCCTCAGCTCCTCCCTGTCTTTGTTTTACCATTTTACCAAAGCCCGACTCTATTGCTAGGTCCTCTGTCCTCTGTGAAGTCTCTTGTGATAAAGACAACTCTCACTGAGGTTTCTCTTCCCTAAGCTTCTATTGTCTGTTTTTATACTTTCATTTATATATTTCTCAGTATATACATAATATATAATGAATGTACCATAAATAGCTTATATTTAGAGTATACAAAGCTGATGAGATCTGACATATGTATGTCTATGAAACCATCACTACAAATCAAGATAAGGAACACACCCATCACCTCACAAAGTTACCTCACACCCTCCTGTAAACACACCCTTCTCCATACCCAGCCCTGACCCCAGTCCACCAAAAATATAAAATTGCCATGCATTTAATTTTTAAAATTTTATAATAAAATCACATTCCATTATTGCTATTCTTGCCTTAAACACTCAATTATCTTGTAAAGATATGTAAAAAACAATAAGGGGAAAAGTACTTTATATTTATCCCCATATATATTCCATTTCCTCTCTCCTGATGTATCAGCTACAGATCACTGCATAACAAACCACTCCCAAACTGAGCAGCTTAAAACAACATGCATTATTTTACAGTTTCTGTGGGTCAGAAATTAGGGTTCAGCTTAGCTAGGTGCTCTGGGCCGGAGTTTCTCATAAAGCTACAAGCAGGATGTCCAGATCATCAGTCAAAAAAAGGCTCAATGGGGGAGGGTCTCCTACATTTAGGCATGTGGTGGTTGGTATGATTCTGGTGAACTTTTGGACTGAAGATCTCAATTTCTTCATGGCTGTTGGCCAGAGGCTGTCTTCAGTTGTTTACCACATGGGCTTCTCTATAGTGTAGCACACACCATAATAGACTGTATCATCCAGGTGAGCCAGGAGAAATAGAGGAAGAGTGTGAGGAAGATGGGAATCACGGTCTTTTATATTCCGTACCTTGGAAGTGGTGTCTCAGCACTCTTGTTGCATTGCATTCATTAGAAGCAAGTCTCTAGGTCCATCTCATACACAGGGAAGAGAGATTACACCAGAAAGTGGGGATCACTAGGAACTGACCAGTGATCATGTGAATTTCCCTTTCAAGTTTCAACAGCTCTTCACTGTCTACAAATCCAGGCCCAAATGAATCCTCCAACACTAAAGGCCCTTTCCTCAGTGATTTTGGCTTATATTACCTTTGTAAGCTTGGCCATTGTACCCCTTCCCACTGCTGTCAACTCCAGTCCAACTGGATTTGTAACTTCTCTTGAAATCCTCTCAGGCCCACTGATGTCTGTTTAAATCCATGAATGTAAACTTCAAGGTTCAGCACACATGCCAGCTCCTTCATGTCATTTTCTCAAAGTTTTCCAGCCAGAAGGAATAGCAATGTGTTGATGCTCAGAACAGTGTCTGGTGCACAGTAGGCACACAAGTATTTATTTGAAGAGTGAACCGCCCTTCTCTTTTACACTTTCATGACATTTGATACTTGCCTGGCAGCACTTTCATCACCCTGCCTTGATGCACTGACTAATTCTTTGGTTCAAAAAGAAATGACTGAGTGTCCCTGTGTGCAAGGTTCCACACGACAGAACTCACTGTATAATGCTCGCCTCTCTCACAGCAGTGTGAGCCATAAGCACGGGCATCTCAAGGCGGTGTGAGTGTATCCACTGTATGTGTGGCCACCTCTCCCACAGTGAGGTCCCCAAGGGAAGACCACATCCTAGTCCTCATAGCTTCACACATAGACCCTAGCACTGGACCTTGTATAACACAAAATAAATGCTTAATGGAACAGAAACAAATTATCTTCTGACTTAACAAAATAAACACAGCTCAAACGAGGGTCAGGATACTGACAATCTGTTTATGTCCCAAACAACTGAAAGGAGGACAAAGATCATTTAATTTCCTGGGGGAAAGTAGGTGCTGACTTGCTTCTTTGTGTTGGACTTTAATTCCTTTCAAAACAGAACAGTCTGTCTTTAGTGATCAAGTCTTAAAGAGAAAACCACGAACAACACAAATTCTGTCAAGTTCAGTTTCTTCAAAAGGTGATCAAGCTAAATGAGTAGCAACTTTAAAACTTCACCATTTCATCTCCTGACCTTGACAGCCTGGTTAGATAACACCTCAAGTATTTTAATTTTTAATATACAAAACGAATATTCAGTGTAGTTATTATTTTAAATTTTTAGAAAGTCTTTACAAATAATTTTAGTGCATGAACTTTGTTCATACTATTTAAGATAAGGTTTGACTTACATACTTGTCTTTACTATAATTCCTGGTTTTAGATGGGACTAAGTATAACATTCACTGTCTCTCACTGATAACTATCCATATTTATAGTGGATGTGCAAATGTTATGAAAATGCTATGTTTCTTCTGAGAACAAATTCCACTCCCCACAACCAAAGGAATGGCCCTTGTGGTCATACACAAACACCATGGTCCTATTCTCCAATCACGGCTGACCTGACCGAGGGCAGAAACTTGACTCAAGCCGGACCGATGAGATTCCACCCTTCAAGAAATTGTACTGGGGTGGCCAAAGAGTTCGGGTTTTTCCATGATGAACTTTTAGGCCAACTTTTAGTCCCAATATTTGGGACTGAGCCATCAGGTAGTCTGCCAGGATTACTGTTTAAATTGGGAGGGCATCTTCCCATGGGCACGAAGAAGAAGGAGAAGCTAATTTGCAAATGAAAAGTAATGAGGCAAACATGAAAGAGAAACACAAATGACACTGAGCATTTAGTCTGTGTCTGGTACTCTGGGAGCGAGTGAAGGACAGGGAAGCCTGGCGTGCTTCAGCCCACGGGGCCACAGAGAGTTGGACATGACCTAGGGACTGAACAATGACAAGGTACTATCTTATCTACTTCTCACAGAACTGAACGAAACTCAAGCATTTACAGTCAAGGAAACTGAGGCAAAGAGAGAGAATAGGAAGTGACATAGCTGGGAGGTGAACCCAGGAATCTGACTTCAAGGCCCAGCTGGTGAGCATGACATTCTCCTCTCCTGGAGCAGCTGAGAGAATGAGGGACCCTGGGACTCCAGAGAGGACGAGGGACCCCGGGACTCCAGAGAGCAGAGCCAGCTGGCTTCCTTATCTAGATTTACTGGTCTTGCCTGAGACTTGTCTAAATTGCCTACCTTTGGGTACTGGGAGGACCAATTGCTTTCATTAAGCTCTCCCCCTTTGCTTGAATGATTTGAGAGGTTTCAGTTACCTCTAATCCCAAAGGCACTTACGACAGCCCTGCCCCCTTGCTTTACACTGTGTGCCATGCTAAGTCGCTTCATTGTGTCCGACTCCGTGCGACCCCGTGGACTGTAACCCACCAGGCTCCTCTGTCCATGGGATTCTCCAGGCAAGAATACTGGAGTGGGTTGCCATGCTGTCCTCCAGAGGATCTCCCTGACCCAGGGATCGAACCCACGTCTCTTAAGTTTTCTGCTTTGGCAGGCATGTTCTTTACACTAGCTCCACATGAGAGCCAGGACTGTCACTGAAGTTCACCTGCATATGCTCACATTCCCCTTTCCAGCAACCTTTTCTGCTGTTTGAGTTCCTTTTCCACACACAGGCGCGCACACACAGCACATCTTTGCACCTGCTTCTCTGCTCTATGTAAAATGATTATTTGCCTGTGGAGTTGCAGGGAGAATGATGCAAAGGATTAGGAAGATGTCTGAGACTTCGTTTAATTGATGGGCCTCGAGAAATTATGAGGGAATATTTTATAGTGAGCTGCTGTTTGTAATATTCACAATTAATGCTTCTAGTCTAATTAGGCAGTTTGAACATTAGCAAGAGAAGGGTAATTAAATCTGTGTTTGTCTTTCCCATCTCAAATGAAACCTTTCAAAACAACCGGGAAAGGTAAAACCTAGCCAAATCCATTTTTTACCAGGCAAGTTTCTGGCAAACTTTTGCTGGCATCTAAACATATGTAAATCTTCAAATGGGTTGTACATTGCTGGCCCCCCACACTGTAAAAATGCCAAATTTCAGCAGTATTGGATTAAAGGAAGAAGGCAAAACAATGAATTACTTTATCAGGTCTGTGATTTCAGTCTAGGCCTTGTGGTTCTTGGCTTCCTGCCCAATGAAATGAGGCAGCTGTATGTTGTTGGGGCTCTGCATCTGGACAGATCAGAGTTAAGTCATATCAGAGTTGCTGCTGCTGCTGCTAAGTCGCTTCAGTCGTGTCCGACTCTGTGCGACCCCACAGACGGCAGCCCACGAGGCTCCCCCGTCCCTGGGATTCTCCAGGCAAGAACACTGGAGTGGGTTGCCATTTCCTTCTCCAATATCAGAATTAAGTCAGTGTTAAATCACTTCTCACCACCTATGAGCTGTGCAACCTTGCGCAAGTCACTTTTGACCTTGGGCAAGCTCATTTGTTACTTTCTTTTCTCCGAGCCTCAATTACTTCATCTGTAAAATGGGATGAGTTCTGTCTCCTTCACAGGATTGCAGTAAGGATGAAAGGGACAGTCCATTGTCAGAAAAGCAGCTTGCCAAAGGTGTAGACACCTGTATACTTTTTTTCCGTGTGTGCCAAACTACAAGCTCTCATGGCCCTTTGACCCTGAGCCATTTCTGCAGCTACTCTTGTAGCCAATTAAGTCAGTCAAAGTGACACAGGGTGACTACCATCTGAGTGGGGCTTCCCTGGTGGCTCCGTGGTAGAGAATCTGCCTGCCAGTGTAGGAGTGGAGAAGCAAATGGCAACCCACTCTTGTATTCTTGCCTGGAAAATCCCACTGACAGAGGAGTCTGGCAGGCTACAGGCCATGGCGTTGCCAAGAGTCAGACCCAACTGGAGTGACTTAGCATGCACGCCAGTGTAGGAGATGTGGGTTCTATCCCTGGGTCAGGAAGATCTCCTGGGGAAGGAAATGGTAACCCACTCCAGTGTTCTTGCCTGGGAAATCCCATGGACAGAGGAGCCTGGCAGGCTACAGTTCAGTTGCAAAAGGGTCAGACATGACTTAGTGACTAAACAACAACTACCATCTAACTACTGGCTCCTTGGCTTGTTCACTCTCACTATAAGAGGTGAGCCATGGACTCTGGACTCCTCAGCTGCAGCATAACTGCCTGCCCTGGCACCATTTGGGCCCATCATGTCCTGTGGACTTTAGTGGCAGAGGAACACACCATGTGATATTCCTGCTGTTTGTTGAGTTGTAAATAAAAACTGTCTTGTTCTTATCTGCTGAGTCTCATTGTTGACTTTCAGCCACTGTGGAGTGGTGAGCCAGTCTTTCTGCTCACTTATGTCCTTGGCATCTCTTTTGGAGGCTTGTTACCCTTTGCCAACCTCTCTGAGAGAAGCTGGTAAACTTTCTATAGGGACTAGACAAAAAATTTTTAGGCTTTGGAGCTACAGTCATGTCTATTGTGTATTTTTCTTTGTGTACTTCTTTAATAACCTTTTAAAAACCATTGTAATTCATAGGTTGAACAAAAATAGGCTGAGAACAGGTTATAACCCCACTCTCATGAAGCCTAGCTTCTTCCCTGATAGCCATACAAAGCATTTAAAACAGCATGTTCTAGACTAGTGAAAAGTCAATAAATGTTGGCTATCTTTGAATTAATACTTACTGTTTGTTCATTTCTAAACCTGGAGAAGGAAATGGCTACTCACTCCATGAGTCTTGCCTGGGAAATCCCAGGGACAGCGGAGCCTGGAGGGCTATAGTCCATGGGGTTGCAAAAGAGTTGGACACGTCTGAGTCACTAAACAACAACTTTATGGGCTTTACAGGTGGCACAGTGGTAAAGAATCCACCTGCCAATGCAGGAGACACAGGGCATGAAGCTTCGATCCCAGGTCGGGAAGATCTCCTGGAGTAGGAAACAGCAACCCACTCCAGTATTCTTGCCTGAAAGCTGCCAAGGACAGAGGAGCCTGGGGGCTACAGTCCATGGAGTCACTAAGAGTCAGACACGACTAAGCACATACATACACACATAAGGCACAATTGCTACTTTACTCCATTCCTACAAGTGAGTTCTGCTTATTTGGTAACAGGATGGCTCTTTATATCAGGCTTCCCAAAGGGGTACTAAGAGTAGGTTACAGGTGTTTATGCAGACACGGAATCCCTCAACCTTCAGGGCAGCAGGGTGACTGGCCCTGGACACTCCACTCCTCCTCTGGTTTATCCTAATGTGTTGTATTAAGTCCTGCTACTAGTCACAAGCTGGAATCAAGATTGCTGGGAAAAATCTCAATAACCTCAGATATGCAGATGATACCACCCTTATGGCAGAAAGTGAAGAGGAACTAAAAAGCCTCTTGATGAAAGTGAAAGAGGAGAGTGAAAAAGTTGGCTTAAAGCTCAACATTCAGAAAATGAAGATCATGGCATCTGGTCCCATCACTTCATGGGAAATAAATGGAGAAACAGTGGAAACAGTGACAGACTTTATTCTGAGGGGCTCCAAAATCACTCCAGATGGTGACTGCAGCCATGAAATTAAAAGACGCTTACGCCTTGGAAGGAAAGTTATGACCAACCTAGACAGCATATTCAAAAGCAGAGACATTACTTTGCCAACAAAGGTTTGCCTAGTCAAGGCTATGGTTTTTCCAGTGGTCATGTATGGATGTGAGAGTTGGACTGTAAAGAAAGCTGAGAGCCAAAGAATTGATGCTTTTGAACTGTGGTGTTGGAGAAGACTCTTGAGAGTCCCTTGGACTGCAAGGAGGTCCAACCAGTCCATTCTGAAGGAGATCAGTCCTGGGTGTTCTTTGGAAGGACTGATGCTAAAGCTGAAACTCCAGTACTTTGGCCACCTCATGCGAAGAGTTGACTCATTGGAAAAGACTCTGATGCTGGGAGGGATTGGGGGCAGGAGGAGAAGGGGATGACAGAGGATGAGATGACTGGATGGCATCACCGACTTGATGGACATGAGTTTTGGTGAACTCCGGGAGTTGGTGATGGATAGGGAGGCCTGGCGTGCTGCAATTCATGAGGTTGCAAAGAGTTGGACACAACTGAGCTGAACTGAACTGAACTAGTCACTAAGTTACTGTTTCACAAAGTACAGCTTTAGTGTATAACAGGAGCTTTCACATTTCCTGAGCGCTACTTTCAACCAGAGTGTGAGAGGCATGGCGTTCGGAGGGGCTCATGGATTACTTTATGGATCCCAGGTGATTGCAGAACAGTCTTTCAACTGGACAAGTGGTAAAAATAAGTCACACTAACCGACTAACTCTTAGTCCAGAGAGCCGCCTAGGAGAAAGATGAACAAAAAACAGCCAGGAAGACATCAGTAACATCGAGAATAAAGGTAACAAGATAGGTCTTGAAGGCTTGTGGGACTGGAAGGTAAAGGCTCCAGGGGAAACCATAGCCAAAGGAAAGCAACAGTTGAGCTAACTTGCAGGCACTGGTTCTGATTACAAAGCCAAACTCTGCAGATGCCAAACCTAAAACAAAGGAAGAGAGGCAAAGTAGTGGAAGAGAGAAGTAACAGGAAGGGAGGAGGGCAGGAAGCTGAAGGTAAGGGGCCACGGGCTGCACACGGGGTAGAGACACTGACAGGGTGGCACAGGTCAGGGCAAGTCATGGCTCCCAGCAAAGCCAAGCTTCAGGACGCGAGGGTGAATAATGGCTGAACCACGCCAGCATCCCATGGCATCAGTGCATCACTGAGGTTCCGTAACAATGACCTCTAGTCATCCAGAGCTGCAAAGCTCATGCACAACCTGCTTTCTTTTCTGAGTCAGGAAAGTATAACATTTCAGGAAGATATGTCTCAAAAAAGAGTCATGAGGTAAGATTTCAAAAACTCCCTCCTTAAAGGAAAGAGATGTTAGCTTTCTGAAACAAAACAAAATAAAAAAACACTCATTCCCAGACTGTATTCAGTAAGGAAAGCCATACTCTACTATGAACCTCATGACGTATAAGGGGTAGTGCAGGTCAATGCTTTTACTGAGTCTTTTCATAGTCCTGAACTGTAATTGGTTCCTCTAGATTTCCCTCTGACTGAGTACGAGATTCTGAATTATCCTTGCACATACATGACAGTATCTGATCCCTGGAACAATTATTTTTATGATGTTGGAGGGTGAGGTAGGGCAGTGAAAATCTGATTTTTTTTTTTTTTGTCTGTTCAAGTGTTAATGGAAAAGTAGGGAAAGATGCATGAGGCTAACAAGCATGTTTTATGAGGTCAGAGACCAGAATCCTCTGAATACTGAGCTGATTGACTCAAGGGGTGATAATGACTTCCCATATAAAAGAATTAGAACGAAAAAACTATACGTGTCTTAGAATAAAGGCAATTTAATTCAGACATATCTCTGGGGAACTTGCTTCACAAATTTTCTCTTTGAAAGCTTGACTGCACTTCTCAGGAAATGTTCCTGAAGGAAGTGTGTCTGAAAGTTGTCCCAGAAATGGAGGGCCATTGCCTCTGGAGTAGGTTCACGTTTACCAGCGGTGGCAGTGCTTCAAGCCTATAACTTTCTTTGAAAAAATACACTCACGTGCTAAGGTTGAACAGTGGTGATTTCTGGGCAGTTAGAAAAGAAAGCAGTTATATATTTAAGTTTGCTTCTGGAATTTTCAAGTTTTCTACAGTACATATATATCAAAACTGTAATAATGCAAAGTTCATTATAATAAGAACTATATCCAAGCCATTGGGATACAGTTCATTACACAGAGGTTGGTGTACGATTTGCTTGTTGTTGTTGTTCAGTCACTAAGTCGTGTCCAACTCTTTGTAACCCAATGGACAGCAGCATGCCAGGATTCTCTGTTCATCATCAACTCCTGGAGCTTGCTTAACTCACATCCATCCAGTCAGTGATGCCATCCAACCATCTCATTCTCTGTTGCCTACTTCTCCTCTTGCCCTCAGTTTTTCCCAGCATCAGGGTCTTTCCCAATGAGTCAGCTCTTCACATCAGGTGGCCAAAGTATTGGAGCTTCAACTTCAGCATCAGATCTTCCAAACAATATTCAGGGTTGATTTCCTTTAGGATTGACTGGTTTGATCTCCATGATGTCCAGGGGCCTGTCAAGAGTCTTCTCCAGAACCACAGGTTGAAAGCATCAATTCTTCAATGCTCAGCCTTCTTTATGGTCCAACTCTCACATCCATACATGACTACTGGAAAAACCATAGTCTTGACTATACGGACCTTTGTCAGCAAAGTGATGTCTCTGCTTTTAAAAACACTGTCTAGGTTTGACATAGCTATTCTTCCAAGGAGCAAGCATCTTTTAATTTCATGGCTGCAGTCACTGTCTACATTGATTTTAGAGCCAAAGAAAATGAAATCTGATACTGTTTCCACATTTTCCCCATCTATTTTCCATGAAGTGATGGCACTGGATGTCATGATCTTAGATTTTTGAATGTTGAGTTTTAAGCCAGCTTTTTTACTTTCATCTTCATCAAGAAGCTTAGTTGCTCTTCACTTTCTGCCATTACAGTGGTGTCATCTGCATACCTGTGGTTATTGATATTTCTCCCAGAGATCTTGATTCCAGTTTGTGCTTCATCCAGCCTGGCATTTCACCTGATGTCCTCTGCATATAAGTTAAATAAGCAAAGTGATGATATACAGCCTTGACGTAGTCCTTTCTCAGTTTTGAACCAGTCTGTTGTTCAGTGTCCGGTTCTAACTGTTGCTTCTTGTCCTACATATCGGTTTCTCAGGAGGCAGGTAAGGTGGTCTAGTATTCCCATCTCTTTAAGAATACTCCACAGTTTGCTGTGATCCACACGTCAAAGGCTTTAGCGTAGTCAATGAGGTCAAAGTAGATGCGGTTTTGGAAGGTGCTTGCTTGCTTACAATTTGTGTGCTTCTCCTAATTAATACAATGAGTGGAGTCAAAGGTGATGTAATACCAGTTTTTCACAAGCTTCTCTGGTATGTTGATGCCTCTAAAAAGTCTGGGAAATGTCCAAATCTAGTAAGGGATATCCCTTCTCTTGTATTCACAGACACACTTCTGTCTTTCATCTGTTTCAAAGTTTCTAAAGTGGATCGAGGAAATAGAGATCACTAAACCATTGCTGGTTGGAGCTTTATGTCCTATGGTAGTGTTTTATTTTGCTTTGCTTTCCAGAAACAAAACCAAAATCACAAACTAGCATGACTGAGAAATCCCAAACTCTCATTAACTATATTGTTTGGTTATGTCTAATTAGGCTTTCTTGGTGGCTCAGCTGGTAAAGACTCCGCCTGCAATGTGGGAGACCTGGGTTTGATCCCTGGGTTGGAAGATCCCTATGTCTAATTAGAGCTCATTTAATGTTAAAGCTAGGCTAAAGATCAGGCTTCGCAGGTGGCTTAGTGATAAAGAATCCACCTGCAATGCAGGTGACACAAGAGATGCAGGTTCCACTCCTGAGTTGGGAAGCTTCCCTGGAGAAGAAAAATGGCAACCCACTCCAGTTTTCTTGCCTGAAAAATTCCATGGACAGAGGAGCCTGGTGGGCTACAGTCCATGGAGTTGCAAAAAGTTGGACATAACGACTAAACAACAACAGCAGAAGCTAAAGATCTTTTTCATTTTTAAAAAATGTAAAGGATATTCATTTATTTAGTTAATTTATTTTCTTTTGGTTGCACTGCATGGCATGTGGGATCTTAATTCCCCAACCTGGGATCAAATCTGCACCCCCTGCTTTGGAAGCCTGAGTCTTAACCAGGGGAAGTCCCTTAAGGATGTGTTTTAAAACAGTTATACATCAGACTGGTTCCAAATTAGGCAAGGAGCACGTCAAGGCTGAATACTGTCAGCCTGCTTATTTAACTTACATGCAGAGTACATCATGCGAAATGTTGGGCTGGATGAAGCACAAGCTGGAATCAAGAGACATCACCCTTACAGCAGACAGAAAAGAAGAACTAAGGAGCCTCTTGATGAAAGTAAAAGAGGAGAGTGAAAAAGTTGGCTTAAAACTCAACATTCAGAAAAATAATATGGTATCCAGTCCCATCACTTCATGGTAAATAGATGGGGAAACAATGGAAACAGTGAGATACTTTATTTTGGGCGGGCCTCCAAAATCACTGCAGATGGTGACTGCAGCCATGAAATCAAAAGGTGCTTGCTATTTGAAAGAAGAACTCTGACCAACTAGACAGCATATTAAAAAGCAGAGACATCACTTTGCTAACAAAGGTCCGTCTAGTCAAACTATGGTTTTTCCAGTAGTCATGTATGAATGTGAGAGTTGGACAATAAAGAAAGCTGAGCGCTGAAAATTGATGCTTTGTGGTGTTGGAGAAGATTCTTAAGAGTCCCTTGGACTGCAAGGAGATCCAACCAGTCCGTCCTAAAGGAAATCAGTTCTGAATATTCATTGGAAGGACTGATGCTGAAGCTGAAACTCCAATACTTTGGCCACCTGATAAGAAGAGCTGAACATTGGAAAAGACCCCCATGCTGGGAAAGATTGATGGTGGAAGGAGAAGGGGATGACAGAGGATGAGATGGCTGGATGGCAGCGCTGACTGGATGGTATGAGTTTGAGTAAGCTCTGGGAGTTGGTGATAGACAGGGAAGCCTGGCGCGCTGCAGTCCATGGGGTCACAAAGAGTTGGACATGACTGAGTGACTGCACTGGCTGACTGAATAGAGGCTGAAATCTTTCAAAAGTTGGATGCCATGATCTACCTGTCTTAGTTTTTAGAGACTGCAGTGACATTTAAAGGCTGGGGCCGGGGTGGGGAGGAGAAATGTGCAAATTATCTCTTGAGGGATATGTGATGGCATCTCAGCCTTCAGAGCGGGGTGGGGCCGGGCACAGTCTGCTTGTCACAGTAGAATGGACAGGAGGGCGGCTGCATTGTCCAGTGCTGCCCTTGAAAGTCACTTCCTCAAATTGTAAGTGGACACAAATATGCTTGTCTCTGCATTCACCTTCCTCTACTGCGGTTGCAACCACTTCCACATTCTTTGTTAATAAACCAGAATGCGGAATGGAAATATTCTGGCAGGGTAGCATGGCCAATGAAAGACTTCCATGTCTCCATGTGTCCTGACCTTGAACGAGGAGATCTAGATTGGAAGAGAGCACCTCTGGAAACCAGCTCATCACGTGTGACTATGTTCTATTGTCCCCTGTCTCAGGGGCAGCTACTGCAGACAGCTTATTTACAGTCAACTCAGGAAAAGTTAAAGCAGGAGCCAGATGCTTTTCCTGTGATCTTTTAAATTCTTCAATGTAACTACATTTCTCTGTATGATGTTATTACTTCTATAGGTTCTTACAGCACCAAAGATCATTCATAAATATGTATAAGTGAGAGCTGCTCATTAAAGGATCTTTATTAAAATTATCCTTTTGTAAGAATACTGTCATTGCTAAAATAAGTGAGATTCAAAAATGCAAAAAAGAAAAAAAGGACCAGGGAAGTTGGTAACATACTGATATTAGGTCACCTTTGACTCCATCCATTGTCTTAATCAGATTAATCTGGTTAGGAGAGGCAAGCCAATTGGATACTAACCTCCATGTAATGAACTCTCCCAGAATGGCTTGGGTATAGTTTTCTTTTTTTAAAAAATGAACTTTGTATTATTATGGTTTTGACCCCATGGACTGTGTAGCCCACCAGTCTCCTTCATCCATGGAATTTTCCAGGCAAGAATACTCGAGTGGGTTGCCATTTCCTTCTCCAAGGGATCTTTCCAACCCAGGGACTGAATCCCAGTCCTCCACATTGCAGGCAGACGCTTTACCATCTGAGCCACCAGGGAAGACTCCCTATTATGGTTGCAATATATATGTATTATAGAAAATTAGAAAATTCAGACAAGTAAACTTTAAAAAAAACACAACTTCCTCTTAAATAAATGTGGAAGTCTAAAAAATCTGAACAAATCCTCTTGGTAGGATTCAACCCTTCACAGCAGCCGACCTCCCAGCGTATCTTTTTAAGGTCAGGACATAGCTGGGGGTCGCACTGTCCTGAAATCTGAGGGAGGCGGCCTGGGTTCTCTTGGTCAACATCTTAGGAACTTGTGTTGGGAAGGGAGAGACAGCCAGAATCTTTAGCGTATAGACAGTACAGGCTTTTTACATTGAAAAAATGCACATATAAAATGCATATCTCACACACCTCGACTAAAACCCAGTGCAGCAACCTAGGTTTTAGTCAAGGCATGTGGGATCTAGTTCCCTGGCCAGGGATCGAACCTGCTCCCCCTGCATTGGGAGCATAGAGTCTAGCCACTGGACCAGGAAAGACCCTGAAAAATGTATATTTAAATTAATGGCCAGCTAGAGGCTTGTGCCAGTGAAAGAGGGTCTGGGTGAAGAATCTGAGGTGACCCAGATCTTCAGGGCAGGATTTGGCTTTCACCTTCCACTCTCTTCCAGAACTCCGATGCAGCTGAGGAGACTTGACTCTCCAGGGGTCTGGAAGAGACCGTGTCTCCAGCTCTACCCTGGGAGGATGATTTAGTCCTGGGAGATGCCATGGTTGTCTTCAAGATATGGAGATATTTGGAGGAAATAGAAGTATTTTGTGGACTTCCCAGGTGGCTCAGTGGTAACGAATCCACCTGCCAATTCAGGAGACCTAGGTTCGATCCCTGGGTCAAGAAGCTCCCCTGGGGAAGGAAATGGCAACCCACTCCAGTATTCTTGCCCGGAGAATTCCATGGACAGAGGAGCCTGGCGGACTACAGTCCATGGGGTCACAAAGAGTTGGATACCACTGAAGCAACTGAGCATGCACACACGAGAAGTATTTTATATGCTGAAGTCATTTATTCTTTTAGACTCTTTAAAGTCTGTTCGTAGTTATTGGGGAAAAATGTTACTCTCTTCCACATAACATTTTTTCCAGCCTTGTCTAAGTCACAGATTTTGCTCATTTTCTCTCTCAAGTTTACATTGCATACAATGTGTACCATGAAAACTGCCATAAAACACCCAGGTTTTACACTCTGCTGACTGAAAAACAAAAATAAAATCAAAATTCAAACCAACAAAGTCGTAAACAAGGCTTCTAAAAGCAATGGGGAAGTGAGAGGAAGGGGTAAGTTCAAATACCACTGCTCGATGGGGACTGTAGTAGGCACATTCGTATATTAGCTTGTTTAATCTTCAGAATAACACTATGAGGTACTACTGTCTCCTCATTTACAAGTGAGGAGAATGAAGCTCAGAGAAAGAAAGGTCACAGAAAATAAGGTCTGCTAGACAAGGGACAGAGCCAATGTTTTCAACTGCCACCTGCTTGAAATCCAAGCTCATGCCTTCTCCTCGGTGTTACACCAGTTTCCAGATGCCCTCAACCCTCCTGTACCAAAATTGTACATTTTCATTTCTTCTCACTGCCTGGAAACAAGGGGCATCATCACGATGACATCATCAGGGACTTCCCACTGGAAATAAAATTCAGAGACCAGAAAGAATCAGCTGTTAATAGGCTCAGACCAATCTATTGTTTTCTTAGGGTCTCTGCCAATCAGAATAAGAAACCATGGAGTACTACTTTGTGTATTTACCAGAAGAGGTTTCACAAAAGTGTGAAAGTAAAAGACAAGTCCCCCAAATAGAGCTCTTGAATTGAGAAGCTATTTACAGCAGAATGTCAGAGCTCATGTGATTTGACTGGAAAACTGCGTTAAAAACATGTTGAGAACTTTCAAGTTCAGCTAGGGATGTTTACAAAGGCAGAGACTTCAGAAAGGTTTTATCTTAGATTTGTGCTTCTTTCTGAAGTTATCTTGTTGTTATGAAACACACACATGCAACTTGATAGTAAACTGACTAACTGGAGCGTTCTGAAAGAAACAGGTTTCAAAATCAAGTAAGCAAATGTGGTTGAAAGGTAAGTGCTGTCATAGGCCTTAAAAGTAATTTTTTTTTTTATACTGTGAAAGAAGAAGCAAAACAAATCCAATGTCTAGGGCAGGAAAGTAGGGATCCTAATGGTGGAATGAGGTAGGTCTTACAGATGATGGGGAGGTTCTAGGGCCATGTGGTCCTGCCTCCAGCTCCTTCTCTCTCCATCTCTGAAGATGCTCAGGGAGCTCCTTCGGTGTGATTCAGGATCTTCAGAGTTTCCACCCTGTGTCCTGCTCAGAGCCAGGGAGACACAGGTAATCAGTGCCCTGGCTCACCTGTGCACAGTCCCAGCCATGTCCCTACTGCCAGTCACGTCAAGGAGCTGTATGTGAATAAAGAAGCATTTTGGACATCAAATTCTTATGCTCATGACCAGTCTCTGACCCTGGTGGGGACTGGCCCCATCCCATTAATAGGTGCTGCGGAAAGAATGTGTCCCTACTTCTTGGACATCTCAGGAACCTTCACAACTTTCTCCAAGAGAGAATAAACTAGACCAGGCAGAGAAAAGATGGGATAAGGTCACTAAAAGGTTAAGTCAGGTCCTCATTAACCCCACCAATGGCCCCCCTAGAGTGGACCATTCAGAGCTCCAACTGCTTCATTTTCAGATGAGCAAACCCAGCTCAGAAGCACAAACTCAAAGGTAGTAATTCTGAGATGAACCGTTATTTCATGCACCATTAAAATTCAGTCATTGATTGTGAGATGCGTCCAAGTTTCAGAGGTGGTGAACATAAAGGAAAAAAAGTGGGTGCCTTAGAATGGGTGAGACATACCAAGTCACTTACCCTCAAATGCTCAGAGCTCAGTTCTTAGGGATATTTTCCCCCCTCCACTACACTCTGTAGCTCCATTGGACAGAAAACCCAAAGCTGAGTGCCTAGGTGACTTACTCAAAATCACTGAGCTAATAAGGAGAGAGGCAGGATTCCAACTAGACCCAGGACCCCTTCAAGATGATCCCCTTGACTCGTGCTCCCAGCTATTGATCTCTGGCTCTGGAAAACTAAACTGAATTCCTCTGCAGAAGATTTGTCTCTTGACTAGGTTTTACTTATGATAATATCAAAATTAATGAACTGCTTCCTTGAATACTTGCAGAAAGGTGGACAGTAACTGGGGTCAGTGTTTGCCAGTGGGGAGGACATTGCCTCTGGATTTACAGTGTGCTCAGGAAAATCTACCAAGTAGGTAATCCACAGGCCTGGGGATTAAAGAGCTACTTCTGGCAGTTAGATTTGATGTTTTATTAGGTCATACTGGAATATGGGAGAAGGCTGAGAACAATTCTGTTTTTCATGAGCCTGATCTTTTCCTCCACCTCAAAGCTAGCATGCTAAGATTCCTCCAAAACTCCTGTGCCAATGAATAAATGGTGAAAGCTTAGCCTGCTTGTCACTACAAGCTCCAGGGACTGACATGGGAACTCTTCAGCCCCAGGTGGCCCTCAGGCCCCTCAGACTTGAGAAGAGGGACAAGGCCATACAAGAGGACAGCACTCCTTACAGTGCCTTTTCTGCCCAGGCTGGCATTGAGGCATAACTTAGACTTGGAAGAGAAAGATCTGGAATGTCTCATCTGGCTGGTGCTCCAGGAATCCCAGACACTGTGTACTTCCCGTTCTCACACTGTCACTTTGAAGTTTAACTTAGGGAGGCAGAGCCTCTAATTCCTCACATGGGGACAAGCTTCCTTTAACTCTAAGTGTCCCAACATCTGGGTCACAGGTGAACCTAGCCCAGCGGCTGATGTATCCAGCCTCACTTGGTTGGCCCCTGTAAGGTGCCCTGGGAACTCAGCCCACAGATCATCTCATGAGGAGGTTAAGGTGCACTGTGATCTCAAAAACAGTGGGAAACCAAATCCGTGGCTCCCTGGCCACTCTTGCTGCCAGCGGCCTGTTGGCAAGGCATTGGGGAGTGCCCGAAGAGATGGAGCCGAGGGGAGGAATAAAGGCCTGGCCTTCTCAGTGGGTATTCGGTTCCATCACTCTACTGCCTGGTCTTCTGGCCTTTATTGTCTTTGCCTTCTCTGACCTTGCGAAGAAAGGCAACACTTTCAGAGCTGTGCCTTCAAACAGGTTGCTGGAGAGAACGTATCACTGCCCTTGAGATGCTGTTCTGACCACCAATATGGGCACTTTAGCTCTTGTGATGACATGGGAGGCTGCCTGCCCTCTCACCCTTGTCTGGCTCTGGAAGAGCCCTGTGTGGGTCTGGAAGGCAAGACCCGGGTGCTGGCGCTGGATAAGATGGAGTGGCCACTGCCTGCAGATGTGGTGTCTGCTTTATCCAACTTTATCTGCCTATTATCCAGCATCCTGAATAATACAGCCTTCTCTGTGCTGGACTGTACTCCCTGCCTCGGGGGTCCCTGCTGGTCTGTATGTTGAGCAAGAGTTATGGTTTGTGCTTTCCCCTGAATGCTGGCAAACCCTCTTTAAGCGACCTGACACAGCCGGGAAGGTGCCCCGGACCCCCAATGTGACCACCAGGGTCCGTGGGCTTGGCTTCTCTGGGCACTGCTGCAAGTGAGATGGAGTGGCAGAAGGACGTCAGATGCCCCCCATTGCCCCACCCTCTTCCTTGTCAGAAGCCCTGTGTTCATATACAGTGTTGACCTTGACAACAGCCACCCGCAAGGAGAGACCTGCAGTCAAAACACAGCTTAATGCACGTCTATACGCAGTTGAGTCTGGGTCTCTGTCTAGAATGTTATTTCTATTTTTGAACACGAACGGCTTTGCAAACCAGCTCATCCTAGTCTATAATTGGCTTACACAGCATTTCTTTTTATTTTTTCTTTCTTTCTTTCCTCCCTCCCTCCTTTACTTTTTTTTTCTTTTGTTCTCTCTTTCTTTTCCTTTACAAAGAAATATCTTTACAAGTGTGGCTTTCACTCCTGAGCTGTACCTTAAAATCACGCAGTGACGTTAGAATATTACCAACATTCAAGCTCATCCCCAGTTTCGGGTTAAATGCTCTGAGATGGGGTGGTAACACTGAAACGACAGTGTCAAGCCTCAACACACTGATTGTGCAGTTGGAGACGTTCTCAGTTCCTCACAGCCTTTCTTAAACATCGGAAAGCACCACGACTCTCGGTAGGGGTGGAAAGCAACAGCCCTACAGATTTGCCTGTATTTCTAGGATACAATTTTGACACCTTCCCAAACTCAAGCTAGGTTTAACTCTGCCCAATGAAATTACACCATGTACTTTGCTACCTTTGAGTACTGAGGAGACAGAAGTACATGATCAAAAGGAAAAGTTCCTTCTTTTGCACTAGAGAAAAAAGAAAGAAAACTGGCAAAAGGAAACATAACAGACAATTGATCCTAAAGTGCCTTTTCTCTCTGTAGTCAGAGGGACCATGGCAGGGGGTGGAGGCTGGCTCCACAATCAAATCTTGTTTCAGTTAATTTAAGTGCCAGTATTATTTTCCCCTCCTTTTCTTGTTCCATGTACACTGACAAATAATCAGGGTATGACATGTGAAACTTTCAAAACTCATTTGACGTTGAGGTGGTATAGAATTCAGGAAGCACAGACGTCTTATTACAGAAAACAGTACCCACACAGAAGATGAGGCATAAAACCAGAATAAATCGACTTTCTTATTTCCTGACCTGTACAAACTTAATTATCCAGACCTGATATTTTAGTAATCTGATTTCCAAATGATGCAATGTTCTTTCCCTTAATTTTTCTTGAGACAAATGCTCTAATTTTATTTGTAGTATTTGGGGGAAAGTAAAGTTCAATGTCTAATTTTTTTCAGATCTATTTAGGGCTATTTTCCTCTGCTTTCTAGGAGACAAAATAGAGAAACAGAAATGGGATCAAATTTTATAAATAAATTATGACTGGCTTGTCTTTAAATATTATAAACTGCTGAAAAGAAATGAAGTCATAGACATATATTAATTTTATTTTGAAAGCTGGCTAATAGATGGCATTAAAATTAAAGAACTTTGCAAGAAGGAAAATGAAAGGAGGGTGAAAAAAACCCTGTGAAGACTTTAGAAATAATGAAACGTTTATATTTTTTTGCCTGCCTCTTCCAAGACATAAGGCTCCTGTGTTTGCTGCTTTATTCACTGGTGGGATACTTAAAAAACCACCAATGTTGGGGTAAAAGCTGACAGCTTGTCAGTGTGTTGCTTAATAATGGTTACATTTTGCCCAATATGCTAGCCACTGTTTCACCTTCTCCATATATTAAAATATCCCCTAAGGGAAAAAACACAATTTCAGTAACAGCAGAACAAGAGGACCTTACAGATAGACATAGATTTTCTTGGATTTTATGACCTTCTTTTATGTCCTTTCAGAATTTATTTAAGAGTTGGGAGAGTCAGAATGTGTTAGCTTATGAAGTTTTTTTTGGAACTGAAACCAAAAAAAAAAAAAAAAACCAAAACAAAACAACTTTGAACTTAAGTTTTCACCGGCTCAGTCCATGTGCCAATGTCAACCTCCATCAACCCTTCCCCTAAGCTCTCCCCATGACACAGTCTATCTCTCTGCAGATGGAGCTCTAAGCTGCCCCACAGCCAAAGCCAGGTGGAGAAATGGGGCTATTGTGAAGATAATTTTAGGCCAGAATACAGGCCAAAACCAAAAACTGGTTCTGCTTGATATTGCCTGGCTGTCCTCATTTCATTACTTGGCTTTATATGGAAACACACTGATCCAAAACTTACCCAAATGACAAGTAGCCATGACATTTTACACCAAAAGTAATGCAAATGGGGACTGAGCTTATTAATTTTTGCAAAGTCCTGCAGACCTGGAGATGTTAGTGTGAATGAATGTGCTGGGCCAGCCCAGAGGGAAATAAAGCCCTCCTGGCCCTTGACCTTAACCAGCTGATGATGGGATTCGTGTTTGCTCTGTAAGTAAAGTCCTTACATCTGCATAAGGATCTTTTGACTGGAACAATGACTTCTGCTCTGGGAGAGAACTGCCTAATGGATTCTAGGTACCAAACCACCTGTAAAATTACAGGCCAAATTCTCAAAGCCTGTTGTCTCCAGACCCACAACCCAATCAATTTGGGAGGAAACTGGCTCAGATAACATCAACCCCAAAAAGCCAATGCCCAAGATCCAGATGTTGAATGTGAAATCACAGGTGGAATCTGCTCCCAGGCTGCACTATGCCAAGACTATGAAAGAAAGTGAAAGTGAAAGTCACTCAGTTGTGTCTGACTCTTTGCGACCCCATGGACTTTAGAGTCCCTGGAATTCTCCAGGCCGGAATACTGGAGTGGGTAGCCTTTCCCTTCTCCAGGGGATCTTTCCAGCACAGGGATCAAATCCAGGTCTCCCACATTGCAGGTGGATTCTTTACCAGCTGAGCTATCAGGGAAGCCCCCCAAGACTATGGATGCGACTGTGGATACAACCAAATCACCTGGATAGGAATCAAGCAGGGTAAACGCTCATAACATAGCATCACTCAAATGGGAATCACATGGTACTGGCATGACTGATGATGATAAAGCCCCTCTCAACCTAAGTCAGGTTCCTCTGAACCCTCTTCTTGTCTTGACCTCAATCTTGGGGCCCCTTTGTGCCTTTCCTCATCCTGTCTGTGGCCTGCTTAGCCCAGTCTGGTAAAAGAAGAAGTGGGTAGCAGAGGAAGAGATGGTTAGATAGCACCACTGACTCAGTGGACATGAATCAGAGCAAACTCTGGGAGGTAGTTGAGGAGAGGAGCCTGGCGTGCAGCAGTCCATGGAGTCACAGAGTCGGACGTGACTTGGTGACTGAACAACAACAGCTAGCCTAGTCTGAGCCAGAATCCTGCTAAGTCATTTTGATGAACTACCCCTGCCCCCTTGATTTCTCATCACCTTGGGTATCTGACCAAGTTCCTCACCCCTCACCTTTGGTGTACTTGGCCTGCTTTCGGCAAGATTCCTGCCGAGTTGGTTTAGTGAGAAGGCCCCTCTCCTTGATATCGCTTCTTAGTGATTTTCCGTCCATTGACCCTCTCACCCTGCTCCTTGGCTATAAATCCCCATTTGAAATTGTTATATTCAGAGATAAGCCCCATCTCTCTCCCCTGTTTCTATAGTCTTGACTCCTATTTCAATGGCCTTGAATAAAGTCTTCCTCGTTATTTCAACAAGCGTCAGAATAATTTTTTTTTTCCTTTAGCAGTGATGACCGTGCTGCATGAGGGGGCCAAAACCTTGACCTTTGGCAACAGGGACAGTGACAACAAATGTCACTGTCTGCTTAGCATGGAGTTTTCCATTTCGTGATTACTTTGTTTAAATAAACTTAAAAAAATAAAAATAAAAAAAACCAAAAAACTTTAGTAATTTACTTCCTTCCCCTACTAGTTTAACAAAGAACCAACATTGACTATTTTAGTTTTGAGGTTTTATCTTTAAATAAACTGCTTATTTTGGAATAATTTTAGATTTACAGAAAGCAGTCACTATTTTAGTCATGAGGCTTTACCTTTAAATAAACTGTTTGTTCTGGAGGAATTTCAGATTTACAGAAAAGTTGCAGAAGTGTTGCAGACAACTGCCCCTTACCCTTCATCCAATTTTGTCACTGTTAACATCCTACTTTTGTCAAAACAAAGAAATTATCATTGATATATGACTATTAAACTTTTAATTAAAACCAATATTAATTGGACTTTATTTGGATTTCATCCTTTTTCCATTCATGTCCTCTTTCTGTTCCAGGTACCACATTACATTCAGTTTTCCTGTCTCTCTAGTCTCGTCTTGTCTGGGATGGTTTTTCAGTCTTTCCTTTTTCATCACCTTGACAGTCCTGAGGAACACTGGTCAGGTGTCCAGGAGAACAGGACTTCCCGGTGGCCCTAGTGGTAAAGAACCTGCCTGCCAACACAGGAGGTATAAGAGATGTCGGTTTAATCCCTGGGCTGGGAAGCTCTCTGATAGGAGGGCATGGCTACCCACTCCAGTATTTTTGCCTGGAGAATCCTATGGACAGAGGAGCCTGGCAGGCTGCAGTCCATGGGGTCGCAAAGAGTTGGACATGACTGAAGGGACTTAGCACACATGCACATCCAGGAGACTATCTCCCAATTCTGTTGGTCTGATGTTTTTCTCATTAGACAGGGGCTATGGGTTTTTGGAAAGAATATCACAGAAGTGTCCTTTTCATTACATGCTCATGTTTCTGTGATTGTTCTGAGTATTGCAACTGTGGCAGCTTTTGCTAGTTAACCTTTAAGTAAGATTCTTTGAATTCCACAGCTATCCAAAGGGAAACCTACCACCCAAGGCATCAGTGAGGAATTTCGCTGAAGATTTTTCATGATGGAAGGTAGAGGATGGTAAGAAGAAAGTGACATGGCATATAACAGAGCACAAGTTAATGAAAATCACCACTAATAGCAGTGTTTCCCCTTTTTGCCCAGGAAGTTCAACCCACGTGGCCTCTACTTGCCTGGAATCCCCCAACTCCAACCCATCTACAGCCCAGACCTCGTCAACTCCCATCTAAACATGTTTACACCCATCATCTTGTTCAGCAAAGGCCCTTCTGAAGACCCATCTGCACAGAAGGAACCTGGAGACAGTAGATAAAACAGAATATTTTTCAATCACAAATAGCTGTTCTTCTTTTCCACAAAAGAAAGTGAAAACAAGTTTTTTTGTACCTACAATCTGTCGGACAAGAAATGACTTCCACACAATATCCACTCATTCATGATGAAATGGAGAGTTGAGCAACTTGCCTTGGCCTTGGTTTCGGGAAGAGGGGCGTGCGGGCAGCGCGGTGCAGAGGTGGGAGGGGGTGGGATGAGTGAGTAGGAGCTTTAGTTTTCCTAAATAATGGCTTTTTTTCACAGTCACGTTTACAAGGCAACCACAAATTCATTCATTACTTTGCTTTTGTTGTTTGTCAGTCACTCTGAGCTGTGTCCCAACTAGTCTTCAGGCAATACCACCCCTAAACCATCCACTGAAGGAGAAGCTAACATAGAAATCTCAGTAGGACAGGCCATTCATTCATTCACTCACTCAGCAAAAAATTATTCCTTGTTTTTAGTTGCTAAACCAATTGGTAGCTAACTGGTATGCTGCTTTTATTTCATTTATGTTTTAATTCAATAGATATTTTCTAAGCTCCAACACAGTGTCTGGGACTGGACTAAAGCCTCAGAATAAAACAGAAACAATCCCTACCCTCATAGAATCTACAGTCTGAGGAGATCGATACTAAACAAATAATCATGAAATGATGTGTCATTTCAAACTATGAAAAGATGACAAGAATCATAAAGAAAACATCAAATAAAGATGCAATGAGATCTACTTTGCGTGTGTGTGTGTGAGAAGAGAGAGAGAGGGGGGGTGTGTGTGAGAGAGAGAGAGAGAGTGTGTGAGAAAGAGTGTGTGTGAGAGAAAGAGAGTGTGTGTGTGTATGTGTGAGAGAGAGTGTGTGTGTGTGAGTGTGTGTGTGTGTGTGTGTGAGAAAGAGTGTGTGTGTGAGAGTGTGTGTGTGAGAGAGAGAGTGTGAGAAGGAGTGTGTGTGAGTGAGAGTGAGAGAGAGAGAGTATGTGTGTGAGAGAGATTTTCAGGGAGTGGGGGGTGCTAATTTGCTTTTTGAGGGTGGAGGTTCAGGGAATGTTTATCCGAGATGTAGCTTTTGCAGGAGATCCTAGTGGCTCAGATGGTAAAGAATCTGCCTGCGATGTGGGAGACCCAGGTTCGATCCCTGGGTCGGGAAGACCCCCTGGAGAAGGGAATGGCAACCCATGCTAGTATTCTTGCCTGAAGAATTCCAAGGACAGAGGAGCCTGGTGGGCCACGGTCCATGGGGTCACAAAGAGTCAGACACGACTGAACGACTAACATTTTCACTTTCAAGGAGTGAGTAAGAATAAGCTAAGCTGATTGAAAATCACAGTTCAGGTTGAAAGGGGAGCTTGAAGGAATCTTCTAGAACCACAGACAATAGTGTGTCTGGAGCACAGAGATGCACAGAGTTCAGCAATCCTGAAGGCCAAGAGAAGACTGAGTTCAAGATTGTGAATGCCCTTCTCCATGCAGGGCGTGATGGCAAGTGCTCAGGAGGGCAAGAGTTAAGGACCTCTTTCACTTCACAGTAGAGCACTGTGAGAACTAAGAATAAGTCAGTGCTAGTTGACCTGCCCATGCCTCCCTCAACTATGCACCCTGCCCCTCCTTGACCCACCCAAGGCTCAGGAAGGAAGAGAACCAAGCTGCAAACCTTCAGGTCAGCTCCCGGACACCACATGCCACTCCTCACCAGAGTCTGCAACAGAGAAGGGCTGAAGCTTCTGTCCGCAGAGGAAAGAAAGAGCTATATTTGTAGACCAGGTACCACAAGAGGCCCCGAGCAGATCTGCCTCTGAGTTTAAGGATGACTACACTGGTTGTTTCAAGGACTTGTGTCTGTACCTGATCGTCTCTCTCCAACGACCTGCTAAGTGAGTTGTTCAATCACCTTAGTGTTCCAAGGATAAAGAATTTAGGCTCATATTTTGTAAAAACTAAAAGAAGGTCTTTGTTGACACTTTGTTTTAACCACCAGGCAAAGTAACAACAGCAACATCAATAATAAATACTCCAGTATAACTACAACAAAAAAGTATTAGTTATGAAAACAGTGGTCTGGGCATTTTGTTCTAAATGAGCTGTTGCCAATACATAGTGTTTCCCATTAGCATGTGTCAAAATCAGGGACTAAGATATCTGTCAGTGAGTTATGGAAAAGTTATGACCAACCTAGATAGCATATTGAAAAGCAGAGACATTACTTTGCCTACAAAGGTCCATCTAGTCAAGGCTATGGTTTTTCCAGTGGTCATGTATGGATGTGAAAGTTGGACTGTGAAGAAAGCTGAGTGCCAAAGAATTGATGCTTTTTAACTGTGGTGTTGGAGAAGACTCTTGAGAGTCCCTTGGACTGCAAGCAGATCCAACTAGTCCATTCTATTTTTTATTTATTTATTTATTTATTTTTTTTTTTTTTTTTTTAAAAATCACATGCTCCCCATCCTGAACCCTCCTCCTCCCAACCTCCCCATACCATCCCCTGGGCCTTCCCAGCGCACCAGCCCCAAGCATCCAGCATCGTGCACTGAACCTGGACTGGCATCTCGTTTCATACATGACATTTCACATGTTTCAATGACATTCTCCCAAATCTTCCCACCCTCTCCCACAGAGTCCATAAGACTGTTCTATACATCAGTGTCTCTTTTGCTGTCTCGTACACAGGGTTATCGTTACCATCTTTCTAAATTCCATATACATGCGTTAGTATACTGTATTTATGTTTTTCCTTCTGGCTTACTTCACTCTGTATAATAGTCTCCAGTTTCATCCACCTCATTAGAACTGATTCAAATGTATTCTTTTTAATGGCTGAGTAATACTCCATTGTGTATATGTACCACAGCTTTCTTATCCATTCATCTGCTGATGGACATCTAGGTTGCTTCCATGTCCTGGCTATTATAAACAGTGCTGCGATGAACATTGGGGTACACGTGTCTCTTTCCCTTCTGGTTTCCTCAGTGTGTATGCCCAGCAGTGGGATTGCTGGATCATAAGGCAGTTCTATTTCCAGTTTTTTAAGGAATCTCCACACTGTTCTCCATAGTGGCTGTACTAATCTGCATTCCCACCCAACAGTGTAAGAGGGTTCCCTTTCTCCACACCCTCTCCAGCATTTATTATTTGTAGACTTTTGGATCGCAGCCATTCTGACTGGTGTGAAATGGTACCTCATAGTGGTTTTGATTTGCATTTCTCTGATAAAGAGTGATGTTGAACATCTTCTCAAGTGTTTGTTAGCCATCTGTATGTCTTCTTTGGAGAAATGTCCATCTAGATCTTTGGCCCATTTTTTGATTGGGTCATTTATTTTTCTGGAGTTGAGCTGTAGGAGTTGCTTGTATATTTTTGAGATTAGTTGTTTGTCGGTTGCTTCATTTGCTATTATTTTCTCCCATTCTGAAGGCTGTCTTTTCACCTTGCTAATAGTTTCCTTTGATGTGCAGAAGCTTTTAAGTTTAATTAGGTCCCATCTGTTTATTTTTGCTTTTATTTCCAATATTCTGGGAGGTGGGTCATAGAGGATCCTGCTGTGATGTATGTCAGAGAGTGTTTTGCCTATGTTCTCCTCTAGGAGTTTTATAGTTTCTGGTCTTATGTTGAGATCTTTAATCCATTTTGAGTTTATTTTTGTATATGGTGTTAGAAAGTGTTCTAGTTTCATTCTTTTACAAGTGGTTGACCAGATTTCCCAGCACCACTTGTTAAAGAGACTGTCTTTAATCCACTGTATATTCTTGCCTCCTTTGTCAAAGATAAGGTGTCCATATGTGCGTGGGATTTATCTCTGGGCTTTCTATTTTGTTCCATTGATCTATATTTCTGTCTTTGTGCCAGTACCATACTGTCTTGATAACTGTGGCTTTGTAGTAGAGCCTGAAGTCAGGTAGGTTGATTCCTCCAGTTCCATTTTTCTTTCTCAAGATCGCTTTGGCTATTCGAGGTTTTTTGTGTTTCCATACAAATTGTGAAATTATTTGTTCTAGCTCTGTGAAGAATACTGTTGGTAGCTTGATAGGGATTGCATTGAATCTATAAATTGCTTTGGGTAGTATACTCATTTTCACTATATTGATTCTTCCAATCCATGAACATGGTATATTTCTCCATCTATTAGTGTCCTCTTTGATTTCTTTCACCAGTGTTTTATAGTTTTCTATATATAGGTCTTTAGTTTCTTTAGGTAGATATATTCCTAAGTATTTTATTCTCTTCGTTGCAATGGTGAATGGAATTGTTTCCTTAATTTCTCTTTCTGTTTTCTCATTATTAGTGTATAGGAATGCAAGGGATTTCTGTGTGTTGATTTTATATCCTGCAACTTTACTATAATCATTGATTAGTTCTAGTAATTTTCTGGTGGAGTCTTTAGGGTTTTCTATGTAGAGGATCATGTCATCTGCAAATAGTGAGAGTTTTACTTCTTCTTTTCCAATTTGGATTCCTTTTATTTCTTTTTCTGCTCTGATTGCTGTAGCCAAAACTTCCAAAACTATGTTGAATAGTAATGGTGAAAGTGGGCACCCTTGTCTTGTTCCTGACTTTAGAGGAAATGCTTTCAATTTTTCACCATTGAGGATAATGTTTGCTGTGGGTTTGTCATATATAGCTTTTATTATGTTGAGGTATTATGTTGAGGTACCCTGCTTTCTGGAGAGTTTTTATCATAAATGGGTGTTGAATTTTGTCAAAGGCTTTCTCTGCATCTATTGAGATAATCATATGGTTTTTTGTTTTTCAATTTGTTAATGTGGTGTATTACATTGATTGATTTGCGGATATTGAAGAATCCTTGCATCCCTGGGATAAAGCCCACTTGGTCATGGTGTATGATCTTTTAATGTGTTGTTGGATTCTGATTGCTAGAATTTTGTTTAGGATTTTTGCATCTATGTTCATCAGTGATATTGGCCTATAGTTTTCTTTTTTTTTGTGCATCTTTGTCAGGTTTTGGTATTAGGGTGATGGTGGCCTCATAGAATGAGTTTGGAAGTTTACCTTCCTCTGCAATTTTCTGGAAGAGTTTGAGCAGGATAGGTGTCAGCTCTTCTCTAAATTTTTGGTAGAATTCAGCTGTGAAGCCGTCTGGACCTGGGCTTTTGTTTGCTGGAAGATTTTTGATTACAGTTTCAATTTCCATGCTTGTGATGGGTCTGTTAAGGTTTTCTATTTCTTCCTGGTCGAGTTTTTGGAAAGTTGTACTTTTCTAAGAATTTGTCCATTTCTTCCTCGTTGTCCATTTTATTGGCATATAATTGTTGATAATAGTCTCTTATGATCCTTTGTATTTCTATATTGTCTGTTGTGATCTCTCCACTGTCATTTCTAATTTTATTGATTTGATTTTTCTCCCTTTGTTTCTTGATGAGTCTGGCTAATGGTTTGTCAATTTTATTTATCCTTTCAAAGAACCAGCTTTTGGCTTTGTTGATTTTTGCTATGGTCTCTTTTTGTTTCTTTTGCATTTATTTCTGCTCTAATTTTTAAGATTTCTTTCCTTCTACTAACCCTGGGGTTCTTCATTTCTTCCTTTTCTAGTTGTTTGAGGTGTAGAGTTAGGTTATTTATTTGACTTTTTTCTTGTTTCTTGAGGTGTGCCTGTATTGCTATGAACTTTCCCCTTAGGACTGCTTTTACTGTGTCCCACAGGTTTTGGGTTGTTGTGTTTTCATTTTCATTCGTTTCTATGCAAATTTTGATTTCTTTTTTGATTTCTTCTGTGATTTGTTGGTTATTCAGCAGCGTGTTGTTCAGCCTCCATATGTTGGAATTTTTAATAGTTTTTCTCCTGTAATTGAGATCTAATCTTACTGCATTGTGGTCAGAAAAGATGCTTGGAATGATTTCTATTTTTTTGAATTTACCAAGGCTAGCTTTTTATGGCCCAGGATGTGATCTATCCTGGAGAAGGTTCCATGTGCGCTTGAGAAAAAGGTGAAATTCATTGTTTTGGGATGAAATGTCCTATAGATATCAATTAGGTCTAACTGGTCTATTGTATCGTTTAAAGTTTGTGTTTCCTTATTAATTTTCTGTTTAGTTGATCTATCCTTAGGTGTGAGTGGGGTATTAAAGTCTCCCACTATTATTGTGTTATTGTTAATTTCTCCTTTCATACTTGTTAGCATTTGTCTTACATACTGCGTGTGCTCCCGTGTTGGGTGCATATATATTTATAATTGTTATATCTTCTTCTTGGATTGATCCTTTGATCATTATGTAGTGACCTTCTTTGTCTCTTTTCACAGCCTTTGTTTTAAAGTCTATTTTATCTGATATGAGTATTGCTACTCCTGCTTTCTTTTGGTCCCTATTTGCATGGAAAATCTTTTTCCAGCCCTTCACTTTCAGTCTGTATGTGTCCCCTGTTTTGAGGTGGGTCTCCTGTAGACAACATATGTAGGGTCTTGTTTTTGTATCCATTCAGCCAGTCTTTGTCTTTTGCTTGGGGCATTCAACCCATTTACGTTTAAGGTAATTACTGATAAGTATGATCCCGTTGCCATTTACTTTATTGTTTGGGGTTCGAATTTATACACCATTTTTATGTTTCCTGTCTAGAGAATATCCTTTAGTATTTGTTGTAGAGCTGGTTTGGTGGTGCAGAATTCTCTCAGCTTTTGCTTATCTGAGAAGCTTTTAATTTCTCCTTCATACTTGAATGAAATCCTTGCTGGGTACAATAATCTGGGCTGTAGGTTATTTTCTTTCATCATTTTAAGTATGTCTTGCCATTCCCTCCTGGCTTGAAGAGTTTCTATTGAAAGATCAGCTGTTATCCTTATGGGAATTCCCTTGTGTGTTATTTGTTGTTTTTCCCTTGCTGCTTTTAATATTTGTTCTTTGTGTTTGATCTTTGTTAATTTGATTAATATGTGTCTTGGGGTGTTTCATTTTGGGTTTATCCTGTTTGGGACTCTCTGGGTTTCTTGGACTTGGGTGATTATTTCCTTCCCAGTTTAGGAAGTTTTCAACTATTATCTCCTCAAGTATTTTCTCATGGTCTTTCTTTTTGTCTTCTTCTTCTGGAACCCCTATGATTCAATGTTGTAGCGTTTAATATTGTCCTGGAGGTCTCTGAGATTGTCCTCATTTCTTTTAATTCGTTTTTCTTTTATTCTCTCTGATTCATTTATTTCTACCATTCTATCTTCTAATTCACTAATCCTATCTTCTGCCTCTGTTATTCTACTATTTGTTGCCTCCAGAGTGTTTTTAATTTCATTTATTGCATTATTCATTGTATATTGACTCTTTTTTTTTCTTTCTTCTAGGTCCTTGTTAAACCTTTCTTGCATCTTCTCAATCCTTGTCTCCAAGCTATTTATCTGTGATTCCATTTTAATTTCTAGATTTTGGATCAATTTCACTATCATTATTCGAATTCTTTATCAGGTAGATTCCCTATCTCTTCCTCTTTTTTGTTTGGTTTGGTGGGCATTTATCCTGTTCCTTTATCTGCTGGCTATTCCTCTGTCTCTTCATCTTGTTTAAATTGCTGAGTATGGGGTGTCCTTTCTGTATTCTGGCAGTTTGTGGAGTTCTCTTTATTGTGGCTATTCCTCACTGTGTGTGGGTTTGTACAGGTGGCTTGTCAAGGTTTCCTGGTTAGGGAAGCTTGTGTCAGTGTTCTGATGGGTGGAACTGTATTTCTTCTCTTTGTTCAGTCGCTGTGTGGGAGGGAGGGAGGGATGCTGCAAGCAAATAACACTGGCGTCGCGCTCTGCAGTGCCTCAGCCACACTGGGTCTGCCCCCGCTCACTGCGCGTGTAGCCTCCCTGCCCACACTGCTCGGGCTCTAGGTTGTTCCGCCGGGAACAATCCGAGGCTGGCCCTGGGTTGCATGTACCTCCCAGGTCCAAGCCGCTCAGGTTCAGGCACTCGGATAGTCCTCAGAGGCGCAGACTCAGTTGGGCCTGAGTATTGTGCTCTTCCCAGGTCCGAGCAGCTCAAGTGATGAGGTGTTTGGCGAGCGCCAATGCTGCGACTTATCGCCTCCCCGCCACTCGGTTATCTGGGCGCAAAACCGCGCACCTTCTTAGGCAGATGTTAACCGTCAGACCCCAAGAAGTTTTAGTTAGCAAAGAAGCCTGCTTACAGTTTTATAGATAATGTCTCTCTGGGGCTGCGATTGCCCCCTTCCGGCTCTGGCTGCCTATCACCGGAGGGAAGGTCTGCAGCTGGCTATCTCTGTTCAATTCTTTGTTCCGTCGCCGGGCCTGGCGGTCTTAGGTTGGGGCTGGCTTTTCGCGTAGTAGATATCCCACAGTCTGGTTTGTTAGCCCAAATTATTTCGCTCAGATAGTGCTCAGGTATTCAGGCCAGATTCTTACTCTAAGCGATGCAGCCCGCGCTGCGCCTCCCCTGCCCAGCCCCGCTTGTTAATGGCGCCTGCAGGCGCTCTGCGCTGCTTCTCCACTGGGGAGTTACCGTAGGACTCGCAATCTTGAGTTTTAATTGTTTATTTATTTTTTCTTCCTGTTATGTTGCCCTCTGTGCTTCCAAAGCTCGGCACAGATTCGCAGTGAGAAGGTTTCCTGGTGTTTGGAAACTTCTCTCTTTTAAGACTCCCTTCCCGGGACGGAGCTCCGTCCCTCCCTCTTTTGTCTCTTTTTTTGTCTTTTATATTTTTCCTACCTCCTTTCAAGAGTTGGATTGCTTTTCTGGGTGCCTGATGTCCTCTGCCGGCATTCAGAAGTTGTTTTGTGGAATTTACTCGACGCTTAAATGCTCTTTTGATGAATTTGTGGGGAGAAAGTGTTCTCCTGTCCTACTCCTCCGCCATCTTGGCTCCTCCCTAGTCCATTCTAAAGGAGATCAGCCCTGGGTGTTCTTTGGAAGGAATGATGCTAAAGCTGAAACTCCAGTACTTTGGCCACCTCGTGCGAAGAGTTGACTCATTGGAAAAGACTCTGATGCTGGGAGGGATTGGGGGCAGGAGGAGAAGGGGACGACAGAGGATGAAATGGCTGGGTGGCATCACCGACTCGATGGATGATGGACATGAGTCTGAGTGAACTTCGGGAGTTGGTGAGGGACAGGGAGGCTTGGAATGCTGCAATTCATGGGGTTGCAAAGAGTCGGACATGACTGAGTGACTGAACTGAACTGAATGGGTACAGCATGTGTATGAGGAAAAAAGGAGAAGAAATATACATGGTGGGGAAAAGAGGGGTGGCTGATGGTGACACCAGAAACCATGAAGCTTAGGCGACAGATATTATACTTTCTTAAGTGGAGAGGACAATCTGACCAAACTTCAGGATGGTAAGAGCCTGGCCCAGGAGGCCAGAAGACCTGCTGGGTTCTATTGCTAAGTCTGTTATAGCTGTGTGACCCTGGGAAAGTCAGTTTTCCTCTCCGAGCCTCCATTTCCATATTTGAAAAATGGCAGTGGTGGTGGGGGTGGGGGAGAGAATGAGGAAAGTTTATACCAACCTCTAGAGTTCCTTGTACATTAAACATTCTATGATTTCATGACTCTGCACCTTCGCTGTCTTACACAGTAGTATTTGAAGTTAATAAAATCAAACAAAACGTGCAGTTGTCTCAGCTACACGGGTCACATTCGAATGCTCACGAGCCAGATGCAGCTAATGGCTAATGAACTGGCTGGTGCAGAAGGAGAACTTTTCCATTTTCACAGAGAGTTTTACTGGACAGCCCAATAAAACTCTCTTTATGAAAGACACTTGAAAAGTCTAATACGAATACTATTCACATTTTCAGTTATTGATTTTACTGTAAAATTAATGATTGCTATGACAGCTACAGCTACTAAGAGTAGACATTTACTGAGCACTACTACTGCTGGAATTGTAGCAATTAGGCTATTTTTATTGCATCCCCACAACTCTCTGAGATAGGTACTGTTAGTTTCTTCATTTTATAAATGAGGAAAACAAGATTCAGAGCGACAATGTGCATTGTTCGGAGCCACATCCAAGAAGTGGCAGACCTAGGCCTTGAGTCTTTTGACTGTTGTCATCCAGACCCCTGACGTTTCACCCTGGCCCCAATTTTGATCTCTGGTCTTCTTGTTTTACGGCCAAGCCTCATGGATTCCTCACAACTCCCCTGTTGTGGATACAGGGCCTTTGCACATGCTTTGTCTAGGATACTCTCCATCTCCTCCTTTCTTTTGTTTGTAAATTTCCTATTTATCTTTTAAAAATATCTAGATATTATTGCTACTTTTCTATCTGGCGAAATAGTTACCCTGTCTGCTTTGTTTCCATTACAGTCCATTCATACCGCAAACATGGAACCCACCACACTGTATTACAGTATTTGTTTGGAAGTCTGGTCTTCCACCAGACGGTTAGTGCATTCAAGATGAAGTGTGTGCCCAGTACTTCCAGTTTAAAAAAAGGTGCTGAGTCAATGCTTGCTAAATGAAAATGTCAAAATCTCTAAGACTGAATCACCACTTTTCTCCACCGCTTCAGCTTACCCTGACTCATTCCGCTTTCCCTGGTACTTGCGGTTTAGGTGCATTCCCTATCTGCATGCAGAGGGCTCCAGGCCCTTCAGCCAGGGAGCAAAGTTAAATACGTATATGCACACATACGTAATCATCTTGCAGACAAGTAATTCTTCCCAAGTCTCTCTGTAAGCAGGTTGTCACCGACAAGCAAGGAAATACTAACACTTCCCACCAGTTCTGGTGAAATTTTGTCCACATTTTCTACCACGTACCAGGCCTGGGCAGTGCACTGGGCAACCTGCTTATGGCAACAGAGGCCATTCAGAAATACTGCAGGCCAACACGGCGCAGCTTGACTGTTGTCTTGTTTCAACCCTTCCCCAAAGCAACAGGACTTCAGCAGCGTTATAAAATGAAGTTAGAAGTATTCACAAGGGTCTTGTTCAGTTGCTAAGTCTTGTCCGACTCTTTTTGACTCCCATGGACTACAGCACGCCAGGCTTCCCTGTCCTTCTCTATCTCCTGGAATTTCTCAAACTCATGTCCATTGAGTCGGTGATGCCATCCAACCATTTTGTCCTCAGTCATCCCCTTTCTCCCATCTCCTCAATCTTTCCCAGCACCAGGGTCTTGATGCACAGTTAAAAAGACACCTGGCCACCCCACACCTTCTCCCTGGGACCAGAACAGCATCACCCTACTCCCTGCCCTGAAGCTACTCACACCAGACAGAAAATGGAAGAAAGTTACTCCTATCTTCCTTGTCCTCTAACATCATACTGGCACCTCTGTTGAGAGTTGTCTTTTTTGCTTCTATATTTTAAAAAGACCTGAGTTAGGTCAAAATCTAAAGTTAAAAAATCTAAATCTAAAAAAAAAAAGAAGAAATAAAAAACCCTAATTAATTTACTAAACTAAGAATTGTTATCAGAACAAAGTGTAGGAAGAGAAAAATTATTTATTGAAGACCTCCTGTATATCTGTATTGTTCTGGGTAAATTAATGTTATAAGTTGACAATTCTAAAAGATAGGTTTTGTTAAGTGAAAGTCACTCAGTCGTGTCTGACTTTGTGAACCCATGAATAGTCCATGGAATTCTCCAGGCCAGAATACTGGAGTGGGTTGCAGTTTCCTTCCCCAGGGGATCTTCCCAATCCAGGGATCAAACCCAGGTCTCCCGCAGATTCTTTACCAACTGAGCCACCAGGGAAGCCCTAAAAGATATGTTTAGTAATCATGTTTTACAGCTGGAAACATGGAAGCCCAGGAAAGAAGTGCTGAATAATCTGAAAGAATATGGGTTTAATAGCTGAGAGATCTGGGTTCAAATTTGGGAATCCATTATCTCTGTGGCTCTGGAGGAATGATTGGACCTCCTCAAGCCTCTGTTTTCTCATTCAGAAGTAGAAACCAATAGAACCAACCTTCCCAGGGCTGTTGTAGAGTTGGATAAGAAAATGTGTATAACATGCCTAAACATGATGGCAAGCATCTTACTGGGTTTCATGTTAGTTTCCCGTCCTCTTGGCTTGTCGCCAAAACGGCAGGGCTGGTGTTCAAAAGCGGGATCACAAGACCCAAACCAAGTTCTTTGCATGTCTGTAATGAGAACGTTTGGAGTTGCTCATATACCACTGCAGTGACAGAATCAAACTAGTTGAAGTTGAGCTGTTCTTACCTTTGCACTGGCAAAACACTATTGTTTTGTATATCTATGTCCAGATGTAAATCTTTCAAAAGTCAAAATCAAAACAAATAAATCATGCATTTCTCCAGTGTATTATAATGTGCCTTCAGTACAGCCTGATCACAAAAATACCTCTTCCAGCCACTTAACATCATACAACTATTTAGGAAAAAGGTTTAATATTGGCAGAAGATAATAGAACAATTATTGGGTTTCAATGCCTATTGAATTTGCAAAAAGTTAAGTAACACATAAGGAGAAATAATAGCCTTTCTTGTCCTAAATCTCTCTCATAGTCTTTCTGCTTTGAAGTAGGCTCTGTTTGCTTCTAGAAAAAAAAATGTAAGTCCACAAAAAAAGTTCTTGCAAAAAGGTGTTGGCTGCGTTTACAACTGGGGAGGAGTTTAGTCTTGCTATTTTCTTGCTGGTTAGAGATATATTTGTCCTTTGCTTGGTATGCAGAAAGATTCTGAACTTTCTAGAAAAATTCTTCAAATCTACACTCCAGGGAACACACTGCTTATTTTACCATAGAATTTATTTTGCAGACAGCTTCTCCAATGCCTAAGTCTATGAAAATGGTCTGACCTGACTACATATGCCCCAGCCAGTGTACCCATCACTTACATCCAATGCCCTGAGAATATTGTAGAAACAGCTGTGCTGCCATGAACAGATGCAGAGTTGGAGATCTGAGATCAGCACTGCTTTCTGGCTCTGCCCCTTTCTCCGTGGCTTTGGACATGTCGTCTCACTTCTATGAGTCTTAATTTTGCTCGTCTATATAATGGGGGTACTGGCTGATGCCAAGAGCTTGTGAAGACTGGGCAGCATTTTGTACCTGAAAGCTCTGTGGAATCCACAAGATGGATGTTTTTGTTAGAATTAAGGAGCAGGAGCCTAAAGAGCTGTATGCTCAGGGCAGGATTTTCCATTTTTAGAATGAAATTCATATTAGCCACTAGTCTAATTCATTCTGGATCTGTTTTTGAGGGAGAGGTGGGCAGCTAGAGTTTGGAAACCTTAAGTAACCTAAATGGCTTCTGAAATACTGAGCTGCACGCGTTAAAATGTAGCTTTTATGACATTCTACATAACGCACTGTAATGGAAAGAACACCAGCCTAGGAAGTCAAAACACCCAAGGCTCACTCCCCAGGCTCTCACTGACCATCTCAATGACACATCTCTAAGCCATACTGTTTTCCCCACCTGACATCTTTAGCCTTAATTTGAGAGGACAGTCTCCACCTTTGTGGGTAACCCAAGGTGAGGTGAATCCATGCAATAATAATCTGTACTGAGGAAGTCACAGTCCAAATAAACACGAGCCAGTGCTACCAACTGTCATGTAAGGATACCCTTAAACCCCAGACCACCCCTAGGAACCTTACGAATTGTCAAAGAAAGAATAAAGCTTTAAGGGTGAATTGAATCACAGACTGAGTATTAGACCCTCTTAAATCTACTGGAGAGCCAGAGTTCAAGTACGGGATACAATTTCTGGATTGTCTCCCAACAACAAAAAAAAGGCATGTAAGTTCATCCATGCAGTGTTGGCTATGATGTTTTGTGAATTTCCTGGAGCTCATTTATGGATCATCTAAGTTTGATAGATCTCAGGTTTAAAATCTGTTTTAGATCATAAAGAATAGATACTAAAACTCATCTCATTTAATCCTCTTATTTAACAGGTGACAGATGGAAGCATGGAACTTATCAGTGGCCTTATCATAAATGTTAGACATGGTTTAAAATATGTTGTTTTTTTCTGATTTTAAAAATCAACAACCCACATTACGGTACAGAGAAAGCTCAGTTATTTGGACCGTTTCATTTGCCAGAATATTTAACTTGTCATCCCCATTAAATCAAGGCCAGCTTATGCATATCTTATCCATTTTCCATATCATAAATTGAATTTATACCTTGAAATGATGTTGTGTAGTAAGGAAGCACAGATTGAATTAATCCAATGTCCCATTGAAAGCCAAACTGCTAATGCTTTCAGAAGGATATTTTATCCATTTGGACTTACACCTAAATTCTGAGATGAATTTTGATCTAACTGCTAATCAGGTCTCCCAAATTGACACAGCTCCTAGCTAATTGCCTATGTTCTGCCAGATTCCTCATCAAAAATAAAAATCAAGTGTTGCTGAGGTTTGATGCTAAGAAAAGTGCATTTTTATAAAAATAAAATCAAGAAAACGTGTGAACAATATAATCTGCACATTTCGGAGTCCGGGTAATGAGACCAACATTCCCATTGCAGATGGGGAGTTGGTGCCTATTTTTTATTCCGCACAGCCAGCAGAAATGGTTCTTTTGCAGGTGCAGTAGATTGGTTATGTTTTCTGAACACGATGCTAGACCAGGCTATCAGCGTCACAAATGAAAAGAAAATGGGCAGGTAGAACTGTTGCATTTACAGCAAGTCCTGATCGACACATTGCTTGCTGTGTGATATCTACATAGTTTTTTTGTTGTTGTTGTTCGACGTTATGAGTCAAACAAGGTCAAATTTGGGTTGTTAGAAACCTGGCAGTAAGTGCTCAGCAGAGAACATAGGTGCCCTTCCATATCCAAGCTGTTACTGTCAATAAAGTTTGATCAGTATGGTTTGGCACAGCTCTATAGAAGATAAATGATGTCATTTTGGCTAGCGCAGACTTGACGAAGTACAACTGGCACATACCAAAGAACCTGTGTCTCTAATTCAAGTTTTATGTGCCTTCCTAGAAACCCAGCTCCATCTAAGTCCAAGAGAACTGGGTGTTTTCCCTAGAATTTCTGTCCCTTCATACATCATCTCAGAAGGCTTTGGGGTTTTCCTGGGTAGTTCTTGTTCTTTTTTTTTTTTTTTTAGTTGAAGCATAGTTGATTTACAATGTTAGTTACTGCTGTACAGAAAAGTGATTCAGTTACACACATACATACATATATATATACTATATTTTAAAAATATTCTTTTTCATTAAGGTTTATCATAGAGTATTGAATATAGTTCTCTGTGCTACAGTAGGACCTTGTGGCTTATCCATTCCATATAGAAAAGCTTACATCTGCTAACCCCAACCTCCCACTCCATCCCTCCCTCAACCCCTCCCCCTTGGCAACTACCAGTCTATTCTCTATGTGGGTAATTCCGTTTCATAGATATATTCACTTGTGTCATATTTTAGATTCCACATATATGTGATATCATGGGCTTCCCAGGTGGCTCAGTGGTAAAGAATCTGCCTGCCAATGCACAAAGATGCAGGAGATGTGGCTTTGATCCCCGCGTGGGGAAAATCCCTTGGAGGAGGAAATGGCAACCCACTCCAGTATCCTTGCCTGGGAAATCCCATGGACAGAGGAGCCTGGTGGGTTGAAGTTCATGAGGTCACAGAGTTGGACATAAATGAGCACGCACACACACACACGCATGCGCACACACACACACACACACATACACACACACACATAGGTGATGCCATATGGTATTTGTCTTTCTGACTTGTTTCACTTAGTATGATAATCTCTAGCTGCATCCATGTGGCTTCAAATGGCATTATTTTGTTCTTTTTTATGGCTGAGTAGTATTCCTGGGTAGTTCTTGCTTACACAGTGAATGATCTCTTTCCACTGATTCGAGAAGAATTTATGGTGGATGTTGAGTCTTAGCACTTCAGAAGATATATTCCAGAGCCCCTCCTGGTTTCTGTCATGTATTCTCATGCAGCAGCCATGCCACCTTCAGGGAGGAGGTTTCGAGGTGGCCAGTTACTATACAGTTGCTTGTGTGCATGCTAAGTCGCTTCAGTCAAATATGACTCTTTGAAACCCTACAGACTGTAGCCCGCCAGGCTCCTCTGTCCATGGATTCTCCAGGTAAGAATACTGTAGTGTGTTGCCATTTCCTTCTCCAGGGGGATCTTCCCTATCTGCTGTTGGTGGCCTCCAAATCAGCCAGCCTGACTTGCTAAGGGAGGCAAGCTGCTTCATTAGACATGACCCACTTTCCTTTCTTCTCCTATCAGGGCCCGAGGTTTGAGTCCTATCGGGGTTTGAGTCCCAGCTGGCTCATCTGCTTTTTTCAGTCAGATGTCTCTGGAGGGACCAGGATGCTCTCAGATGTCAGCACAGTGGGGATCACTTTTCAAACTTCCATGTTTCTTGTCACTTCTTTCATTCTGGAAGAATTATCCTGAAGTCCAATCTTCCATGGAAAAGTTTGGTCACTCCAAACATGCACCCCAAACCAGATATATGAGCTGGTTGACCGGCTCACCCCGTATATAACCTCAGATTTCCTGATTAACTGCTTTAATCTTAATTGTTTTAGTAAAAATTCAAAACTTGTAAAACTCTTTACTCCTAGTCTCTCGGGCACTGACACTGGGTCCCAGGCTGTCTGACCACACTGCTTTGGCACAACAATGGCTCTCCCTGGGATTTTAAAGATATAATGAGACTGTTCTTTTGCTTTGTAACTGTTTAGCTCAGCATGAACTCAGCTCTCATCAAGGAGCTCTGTTTATAGTGTCAGAACTTAAAAAAGTTATTTTTTATCCCTTTAAGAATAAACCAAATCAATAAAGGCTTTAAACAGTAGACTCTTACTTTTCTTAAACTATTTCTCTTGCCTATATAAGTAAAACTATCTAAGTAATTAAATCTCCTATAAGTAATATGTTTTTTTCCCAGAGGAAAAAGTTCCCAATGTGGATTTTCACTTTGATTTACAAGGAAAGCTATGATTTAAAAAAAACATTGAATAGGCAGCCACAGAACCAAATAAATGTCCGTGGAATTCTCCAGGCAAGAATACTGGAGTGGGTAGCCATTTTCTTCTCCAGGAGATCGTCCCAATGAAGGGATCAAACCCCGGTCACCACATTCCAGGCAGATTCCTTACAGTCTATGCCACCAGGGAAGCCCAATAAATGTCCATGTTCTACCAACTAATATCCTAGTTACTAATCAGAAGACATGGATGTACATAATTAGGGTGTTGGGGTGGTGGTTGTTTAGTTGCTAAGTTGCATCTGACTCTTGTGACCCCATGAACTATATAGTTGGCCAGGCTCCTCTGCTCATGGGAATTTCTGCAAGAATACAGGAGTGGGTTGCCATTCCTTCTCCAAGGAATCTTCCTGATCCAGGAATTGAACCCGTGTCTCTTGAATTACAGGCAGATTCTTTACTGCTGAGCCATCAGGCATGCCTGTGGCTATTGAATGTATAGGATAATTTGCTATTTTATGGAGACAAAGTGTTGAATTTTAGATACTACAGAAAAAATATGAACCCGCTGAGCATTAATTTTCCCTGAAAAAGACATTCTTTCTATGCTACTTGGTCTCTTCTTTTTAAAATCCTTCTAAATATTTTAGACAGGAAGGAAGCAGGTAAGAAAGGAGGGAAACACACATCCTACCCACAAATATACACACATTACACACACGTACACAGACGCATACACACTCTTCATGCTGAGAGACAGAGATCCACTGTTCTACAGTGTCACCATTTCCACATTTCCCATGAAAGAGTCCAGTGACCTCCTATGTCCCACATCCAAAAATATAGTGGTCACCAACCTTTTTGGCACCAAAGACTGGTTTTATGGAAGACATTTTTTCCATGGACCATGTTGGGAGTGTTGGTTTTCAGATGATTCAAGAGCATTACATTTATTGTGCACTTTATTTCTGTTATTATTCCATCAACTCCACCTCAGATGATCAGGCATTAGATCCTGGGGGCTGGGGAATCCCTGAAATTACATTACTTAGAACTGAGGAAAAGAGCCTTTTTAGGGACAGAGGACAGGGACAGAGGAGCCTGGCTGACTACAGTTCATGGGGTCGCAAGAGTCAGACACAACTTAGTGACTAAACCACCACCACCACAACAGCCCTAATTATGTACATCCATGTCTTCTGATTAGTAACTGGGATATTAATTGGAAGAACTTTGACATTTATTGGGCTTCCCTGGTGGCTCAGATTGTAAGGAATCTGCCTGGAGTATGGTGACCGGGATTCGATCCCTCCTTCGGGAAGATCCCCTGGAGAAGAGAATGGCTACCCACTTCAGTATTCTTGGGGATCTTTAGGGAGTGGATCTTACCCTCTCAGCACAGAGGAAAGGTGTCATATCTCTGAGTAGTGAGCTTCACCACAAAAAAGCAGAATCTATTTTCATCTTCTCCAACCTTTTGCTCTTTCTCTTCTCTTTCTGACTCTACCCCAGTCACAGTCCTGCAAATAATACTGTATTAAACATGGCAGAGAAGGGAAACAGTGCCCTCAAAATCTGCCGCATACCTCTCAAATAGTACACAGGCATGCATGCATGTGTAGTCATTAAGTCATGTCTGACTCTTTGCAACACCATGGACTGTAGCCTGCTAGACTCCTCTATCCATGGGATTTCCCAGGCAAGAATACTGAAGTGGGTCGCCATTTACTTCCCCAGGGGATCTTCCTGACACAAGGATTGAACCTGTCTGTGTCCCCTGAATCTCCTGCATTGGCAGGTAGAGTCTTTACCACCTGGCCTACAAGGGAAGCAAATATTACACATGCCCTATGAGCCAAATCAGAATGTTCCTGAAGCGTCTAGTGTCCTCTCACAGCCAGCAGACTGGCTGAGTAAGTTCTGAGTAAGCAGAACTCTGATTGCTAAGAACAACCCATTTTGTGTAGGCTGTAAGGAGATTTGTTAAAAATCTCATTAAAGTAGACCTTTGGTTTTCAACGAGCCTGGTAAGTTTAGAAATCTGTGAAGGCATTTCCTCCCTCCTTCCTTTCTTCCCTTCATTTAAAAAAAAATATTTTCTTTTATTCTGCTTGTCACACTGCCTGTGGGGTACTATTGTTATTTAGTAGTCAGGGCTGAGGGAGGCTGTCCCCATAGTATATCCCCCTTCAAATGCACAGAGCAATCTGGTTGAGAAACGGCTGATTCAAACAGTCTCAACCTACCTTCTACCATCTAGGGTAATAAATAAATAAGTAGGTAAACAATTAACTAAAAAATACAAGGTGATAGCAGTTGCTATCTTGAATAAAAGTGTGTGTGCTTAGTCGCTCAGTTGTGTCCGACTGTTTGCAACTCTTTGAACTGTAGCCCACCAGGCTTCTCTATCCCTTGGACTCTCCACGCAAGAAGAATACTGGAGTGGGTTGCCATGCCTTCCTCCAGGGGATCTTCCTGACCCAGGTATTGAAACTGTATCTCCTGTGTCTCCTGAATTGCAGGTGGATTCCTCTACCCGCTAAGCCGTTGGAGAAATCAGACTTGTATTAATAATTGATAAAGTTTTAGCTGCTTCTTTTATCAGTGGAGGAGGGTCTTTTATGAACATGGCTTAGATGTGAAAATACTTTAGTTGGAATGGATTAAATTGTGTCCCTGCAAAAAGATATGTTGAATCCCTAACTAGGGGTTATCTAGTACCTATGAATGTGACATTAGTTGGAAATCTGGCCTTGGCAGATGTAATTGAGTTAAGATGGGGCATACTGAATTAGGGTGGGCCCTAATCCGATCAAGACTGGATGACTAATGTCTTTAAGAGAAGGGACTCTGAACCCAGATTCACTTAGAGGGAAGAAGGTCACAGATCAGAGTTAATACTTTCAGAAGCCAATGAAAACCTGAAATGGGCAGAAAGCTGTTTCAAGTGGTTACAAGAAACTGGCAAAAGCAAGTAAGGATCCTCCTCTCGAGGCTTGAAGGAAGCATGACCTGCTGAAACCTTGATGGCAAACTTCTAGTTTCCAAAACAGTGAGAAAAGCAATTTCTGTTGTTTTAAGCCATCCAAGTTTGCGGTAATTTGTTATGGCAACCCTAAGACAATAGCTAATCTATATTTGTCCCAAGCGTGGTAGGCTGGCAGGCTTCCCAAGTAGCTCAATGGTAAAAGAATCTGCCTGCCAATGCAGGAGACACTGGTTGATCCCTGGGTTGGGAAGATCCCCTGGAAAAGGAAATGGCAACCCACTCCAGTATTCCTGCCTGGAAAATTCCATGGACAAAAGAGCCTGGTGGAATACAGTCTAGGAGGTCACGAACAGTTGGACATGACTGAGTGACGTCCAAGCTGGCAAAGTTCAAGGAAGCAAGGCATTTGCAGTAGATTAGGGAGAATGACAATATACAGCCTTGACGTACTCTTTTCCTATTTGGAACCAGTCTGTTGTTCCATGTCCAGTTCTAACTGTTGCTTCCTGACCTGCAAACAGATTTCTCAAGAGTCAGGTCAAGTGGTCTGGTATTCCCATCTCTTTCAGAATTTTCCACAGTTTATTTTGATCCACACAGTCAAAGGCTTTGCCATAGTCAATAAAGCAGAAATAGATGTTTTCCTGGAACTCTCTTGCTTTTTTGATGATCCAGTGGACGTTGGCAATTTGGTCTCTGGTTCCTCTGTCTTTTCTAAAACCAGCTTGAACATCTGGAAGTTCATGGTTCATGTATTACTGAAGCCTGACTTGGAGAATTTTGAGCATTACTTTGCTAGCATGTGAGATGAGGGAAACTGTGTGGTAGTTTGAACATTCTTTGGCATTGCCTTTCTTTGGGATTGGAATGAAAACTGACCTTTTCCAGTCCTGTGGTCACTGCTGAGTTTTCCAAATTTGCTGGCATATTGAGTGCAGCACTTTCACAGCATCATCTTTCAGGATTTGGAATAGCTCAACTGGAATTCCATCACCTCCACTAGCTTTGTTCATAATGATGCTTTCTAAGGCCCACTTGACTTCACATTCCAGGATGTCTGGCTCTAGGTGAGTGATTACACCACTGTGGTTATCTGGGTCATGAAGATCTTTTTTGTACAGTTCTTCTGCGTATTCTTGCCACCTCTTCTTAATATCTTCTGCTTCTGTTAGGTCCATATCATTTCTGTCCTTTATTGTGCCCATCTTTGCATGAATTGTTCCCTTGGTATTTCTAATTTTCTTGAAAAGATCTCTAGTCTTTCCCATTCTGTTGTTTTCCTCTATTTCTTTGCACTGATCACTGAGGAAGGCTTTCTTATCTCTCCTTGCTATTCTTTGGAACTCTGCGTTCAAATGGGTGTATCTTTCCTTTTCTCCTTTGCTTTTCACTTCTCCTCTTTTCACAGCTATTTGTAAGGCCTCCTCAGACAGCCATTTTGCTGTTTGGTATTTCTTTTTCTTGGGCATGATCTTGATACCTGTCTCTTGTACAATGTCACGAACCTCCATCCATAGTTCATCAGGCACTCTGTCTATCAGATCTAGTCCATTAAATCTATTTCTCACTTCCAATGTATAATTATAAGGGATTTGATTTAGGTCATGCCTGAATGGTCTACAGGTTTTTCCCTACTTTCTTCAACTTAAGTCTGGATTTGGCAATAAGGAGTTCATGATCTGAGCCACAGTCAGCTCCCTGTCTTGTTTTTGCTGACTGTATAGAGTATCTCCATCTTTGGCTGCAAAGAATATAATCAATCAGATTTTGGTGTTGGACATCTGGTGATGTCCATGTGTAGAGACTTCTCTTGTGTTGTTGGAAGAGGGTGTTTGTTATGACCAGTGCATTTTCTTGGCAAAACTCTATTAGCCTTTGCCCCGCTTCATTCTGTACTCCCAGGCCACATTTGCCTGTTTCTTGACTTCCTACTTTTGCATTCCAGTCCCCTGTAATGAAAAGGACATCTTTTTTGGGTGTTAGTTCTAAAAGGTCTTGTAGGTCTTCATAGAACCTTTCAACTTCAGCTTCTTCAGCGTTACTGGTTGGTGCATAGACTTGGATTACCGTGATATTGAATGGTTTGCCTTGGAAACGAACAGAGATCATTCTGTCGTTTTTGAGATTGCATCCAAGTACTGCATTTCAGACTCTTCTGTTGACCATGATGGCTACTCCATTTCTTCTAAGGGATTCTTGCCCACAGTAGTAGATATAGTGGTCATCTGAATTAAATTCGCCCATTCCAGTCCATTTTAGTTCATTGATTCCTAAAATGTTGACATTCACTCTTGCCATCTCCAGTTTGACCACTTCCAATGCCTTGATTCATGGAGCTAACATTCCAGGTGCCTATGCAATATTGCTCTTTACAGCATCGGATCTTGCTTCTATCACCAGTCACATCCACAACTGGGTGCTGTTTTTGCTTTGGCTCTGTCTCTTCATTCTTTCTGGAGTTATTTCTCCACTGACCTCCAGTAGCATATTGGGAATCTACTGACCTGGGAAGTTCCTCTTTCAGTGTCCTATGTTTTTGCCTTTTCATACTGTTCATGGGGTTCTCAAGGCAAGAATACTGAAGTGCTTTGCCATTGCCTTCTCCAGTGGACCACATTCTGTCAGACCTCCCCACCATGACCCGTCCATCTTGGGTGGCACTACATGGGGCCACCTGGGCTGGATGAAGCACAGGCTGGAATCAAGATTGCTGGGAGAAAGATTGATAACCTCAGATATGCAGATGATACCACCCTTATGGCAGAAAGCGAAGAAGAACTAAAGAGCCTCTTGTTGAAAGTGAAAGGGGGGAGTGAAAATATTGGCTTAAAGCTCAACATTCAGAAAACTAAGATCATGGCATCCGGTCCCATCACTTCATGGTAAATAGATGGGGAAACAGTGTCAGACTTTATTTTTTTGGGCTCCAAAATCACTGCAGATGGTGATTGCAGCCATGAAATTAAAATACGCTTGCTCCTTGGAAGAAAAGCTATGACCAACCTCGACAGCAAAGTAAAAAGCAGAGACTTTGTTAACTAAGGTCTGTCTAGTCAAAGCTATGGTTTTTCCAGTAGTCATGTATGGATGTGAGAGTTGGACCATAAAGAAAGCCGGGCACCAAAGAATTGATGCTTTTGAACTGTGGTGTTGGAGAAGACTCTTGAGAGTCCTTTGGACTGCAAGGAGATCCAAGCAGTCCATCCTAAGGGAAACCAGTCCTGAATATTCATTGGAAGGACTGATGCTGAAGCTGAAACTCCAATACTTTGGCCACCTGATGTGAAGAACTGACTCATTTGAAAAGACCCTGTGCTGGGAAAGATTGAAGATGGGAGGAGAAGGGACAACAGAGGATGAGATGGTTGGATGCCATGACCGACTCAATGGACATGAGTTTGAGTAAGCTCTAGGAGTTGATGATGGACAAGGAAGCCTGGCATGCTGCAGTCCATTGGGTCACAGAGTCAGACACGACTGAGCATCTGAACTGAACTGAACTGAACTGAGGGGGAATGAGGTTTGGGGACAGACATTCACTTAACTAGCAACCTCCAAAGGGTAACGGAGAGGCAGGAAAAGGTTTTCCTTTCTATCCAGGACAGCACACTTCTGTTTAAATTCCTCTACCTTGTGGATTATTTAAAGACAAACTTCACTGCATTCACTCAGCCAGAATGAAATTTTCCTTCATAAAGATGTGCAGGGTGCTTGCACAAAGATAGCAAGCCTGCCTGGAAGTCAGTTCTAATTCCTTTCCAGAGTTCCTGTGCTGACATGTAATGAAATGAAGCAGGCTAACTGGATCCCCTCTCCTTTCTGTGCTTCCCTGGGGGCCTTTTGGTGTTCAGTGCATTCACAATGACTTGAACTGTACAACTCCTTATCTGGGTGGTGGCCCAGATTCCACTATCACAGGGTAGCTCTCCTCAGGGCACTTACTCAAGCTCTGTTCTCATCTATACACTAGGGTGTGGCAATATGGTGATCTTCTATTTCTATCATGCCGTCTCAAGTTATTAGCTGGAATACTTGTAAGAAGACAGCTATTGTATCATCTAATGTTTGGTCACCCAGTGTACACCTAATTTAAATGAGTAAGATCGAGTGATCAATCAAGAAAATTATTTAATCTATTATTTTTCAAAACAATGTGTTTGTTTATTAGCATCTTCCAATGGAGACCAGTGAAGTCTTCTGCAGTCATTGTTTTGTTTTAGGTACCATTATGAACTCATAGAACTTCTCTGGTGGGTAAAGAATCTGCCTGCTAATGCACGAGATCCCCTGGAGAAGGAAATGGCAACCCACTCCAGTATTCTTGCTTGAAGAATTCCATGAACAGAGGAGCCCAGATGGCTACAGTCTATGGGATCACAAAGAGTTGGACGCAATTTAGCAACTAAACCATAACAACAATGAACTCACAAGCTTAAAGAAGGTAATCGATTATCCTTACTGATGCTCAGACTGTTCTATCTCTGGCCAGTAGAGCCTCATTAAGTGGTTTTGAGTCCTTTTGACAGGAGGCTGGTAGTCTTTGATAGCATCTTTGCTATTTGGTATAACAAGATCATCCAGGCTCATTTTATATATTTCCTAACCCCTATCTAGTCAAGATCTGTCTAGTCAAAGCTATGGTTTTTCCAGTAGTCATGTATGGATGTGAGAATAGGACCATAAAGAAAGCTGAGTGCCAAAGAATTGATGCTTTTGAACTGTGGTGTTGGAGAAGACTCTTGAGAGTCCCTTGGACTGCAAGGAGATCCAACCAGTCCATCCTAAAGGAAATCAATCCTGAATATTCACTGGAAGGACTGATGCTGAAGCTGAAACTCTAATACTTTGGCCACCTGATGAGAACTGACTCATTAGAAAAGACCCTGATGCTGGGAAAGATTGAAGTCAGGAGGAGAAGGGAAATGACATAGGATGACATGGTTGGATGGCATCACTGACTCGATGGACATGAGTTTGAGCAAGCTCCAGGAGTTGGTGATGGACAGGGAGACTTGCTGTGCTGCAGTCCATGGTGTTGTAAAGAGTCGGACATGACTGAGCGACTGAACTGAACCCAGACCTGGAATTAGCCATTTCTCCAGGAGTCTTTGTTCCTTGTATTGCAAATGGGATGTAGGAATGATAGTCTGGCACCTGGATGAGTGAGGCATATCTGGGCCTGCTTCTCCTTTTTCAGAGGGGAATAGCCAGTTGGGCCTGGGCTGAAAGAGTTCCATGAGAGAGGCAAGAGATTGTGAGAAGAGAAAGGGTGACCAGTGATTACTGAGGAGTTATTGTAATAGTCTAGGGTGAGATGATAAGATTTTCAGCCAAGGCTGTTGCTGTGGGGATGGTGAAGAGGATCAGAGTTGGGAGAGATGCTAGAGACTAAATTTACACAAGAGGATTTATCAAGTTCAAGGCAGGAGGGGCCAAGGAGGGTAAAAGACAGCAGTGGTGGGTTCAAAGTCTAATTCTGTCACTTACAGACTGAGGGATCTGCATCTCATTACTCAACTTCTAAGACTCAGGAAACTGAATTGCAAAATGAGAACAGACTTCCTGTCTCTTGGGGTGATTGAAAGGATTAGATGAAGTTGTGGATGAAATGAACATAGTTAAACATGTGAAAAATCTAGACCTGTTGGGAAGAGGGGGAATTCACATGGGGTTGGCCCAGATCACACCAAAGCCCAGTCTCCTCCCAGTCCCCTCTCCCAACTAACACTTGCGTTGGTCTGGGGTAACCCCATGGAGTATTAATAATGGATCCCCCAGCATTTACCTAAACCACATTTTATTATTTCATTGAAAAGATGATATAATAAGTTTAATGTTGCCAAAAGAAAAATAGATCACATATTCTTCTGAGGGCTGTTTTTTCTTATTTGACATCAAAGTTGACAAATTTCATTTTAGAAAAACTTAGAGTGATGTTTTAATTTAAAATTGCTTCCATAAGTGACCAATGCTGAAGATATTAAAAACTAAGAAAGTACCTTAAACATAAACAGTTAGCTCAGAGCCTTTTAAAATACTTTCCAAGATGGTTGTCCTGATCAATGATTTATGCAGCACTCTGGCTTTAGAAAATATAGCCATTACTTTAAGTCAATTCCTTCCCAGAACCTCCCCTGCCCATTAAGTCAGTGATATCTTGTAAACCTTTTTTGAAGTTATTGCTTTTCTAAGATGTTATTTTTGAGGACTCCATTGGAGTGATATTTGAATCAAAATTTTGAGGATAGAAGTAGCCATCTAGTAGGTATTATAGTCACATTAAATACTGATAAGGAGAGAATAAAATATTGATAATATCTTTACTTTTCAAATTGTGAAGACAAAACAACCCATTAAAATAAATTTCAGGCAAAACAAGAGTGTATAAAAAATAAAAAGTGCAACTGACTCAAAATTCATTTGTCAGAAATAACCACTGTATCCTTCTAAACTCTTTCCTCCACAGGCATACACATGACATTTTAAATATTTTATCACAAAATTCATTTTATCCCTTAGCCTTCTCTTTCAATATATTGTAAAATATAAAGTTGCTAATAGTAATTCAATATATTGTCACCATTTCTACCTGTCAGGACATAAATGAGTCACTTCACTGTTTTAAACAATTGCTGAATATTGCCCAGTTGAATAAACATGGAATTCTTTATTGTGATCTGACTAATACTTCATAGTGACACATCTTCATTGCTCCAAATTTATTAATATTTTTTAAAGCTCTTAACCAAAACAAACAAATAAGGCTGAATCAGGTCTGGACAGAGGTTAAATACATTCTTGTCAATTTCCGTGTATGTTTACAGTTTCCATAATAAAAAATAAAAAACAAATTAGTGCTTGAGTGCAGTTTTGAAAAACTGTTATAGAACAAGAGACAACTGTAACTTACTGATATTGTGTTTTTTAAAACAAAAACTTGATTGTAAATTCCTGAATCTCGAAAACCGCATCTCCCTTCGTTCTGATAATATTCCAACCTGAAACCCTATTCTCAGTGACGCAGTAATTTTCAGTGTTTCAGCAGCCACTTTTGGCTTTGAGATTTCTGGGTGTCATATGCCTGTTCCTTTTCCTTCCAGTGAAAACTTAGGCCTTATTTTTTATTTCAGTCAGGGAATATGGTACCTCCCATGGAGGAAAGGTGGGGCATCATGGTCCCCTGTCCTCCTGGGTCATACCCACAACCCCAGACACAATACCCAGTGGGTTCTGCAGCACAAAGCCTGGGCTCCCCTCCTTGTCCTTCCTCTGTTCACAGTCCATGCTGCACTCAAGATGGTGGAGCATCTTCCCACCTAAGGAATGGACCAGAGACCTCACTGAACAAGCAAGGAGCATGTTTTTCATATAAAGGATCACCTTTTCCCTTCTTTGGTTTGTTTATAAGGCACCCTTCAACTTGATACAATCTTTTTTTTTAAACATATATTTTTATGTTTATTATTATATTTTACCCTGAAGTTTTTTATTTTATATTATTTTTTATCAGAGTATGGGCTTCCCTCATAGCTCAGTCAGTAAAGAATCCTCCTGTAATGCAGGACACCTGGGGTTTGATTCCTGGGTCAGGAAGATCCCCTGGAGAAGGAAGTGTCAACCCACTCTAGTAGTCTTGCCTGGAGAATCCCATGGACAGAGGAGCCCAGCAGGCTACAGTCCATGGCATTGCAAGAGTCGGACATGACTTAATGACTAACCAACCACTGTTTTTATTGGAGTATAGTTGTTTTACAACATTGTGTTAATTTCTGCTGTACAATGAAGTGAATCAGTTATATAACTAATTATATAACTGTATATATTAAATATATATATCTCCCCTCCCTCTTGGATCTCCTTTTCAGCCCCTTCCCCCACCATCTCACCTCTCTAGGTCACGACAGAACACTGAGCAGAGCTCCCTGTGCTATACACCAAGATCCCACTAGTTATCCAGGATATAATCTTAAATTTTTCTATTATCCCTTAGGCTTCAAGATCCGTATCTTGTTCTTTTTCAAGATCATGCTCTTTTTGGCAGCTGCTAAATGAGTAGATGTTTTTATTTCAGCCAGAAAGTACTATGAGTCTTTGTCGGTGGATGAAGCTGGGGGACGTGCCAGCCTGGGTGACGCTAGCCACGTCAAGGGGTGTCAGTCTTGCAGGGTGAAGAACAAGTGCTCATGAAATACCAGTCTGATTTTAGTCAGGATTTCACATCACTTCTACCTATTGCTTATGCTTCAAACACAATTCATAGTTCAGAATCACGGATGAAGTGAGAATGCAGTCGGTAAGGCCAGGAAAACTCCCATTCTGTTACACTTCAGCTTATTTGTGACTAATTACACCCTCAGCATTCAACATTTGAATTGACTTAAGTTTCTTGGACACCACTGGGAAATTGCCAGTCATGCTTCCCTTAGGCTCAAATCACTTTCATCATCAGGCTCTTTTTAGCTATTCAGAAAATTTTCAAAGATGTTCAAATAATGGAAGTATCTTTATCTTCTCTAGCTTAGCTCAAAGGTGACATTTCCTTAATTGGCCAGAGACTAAGAAGTTTCAACTATCTTCAAGTGATATCCATGGCAAAAAAAAAAAAAAAGTTTTGCCTTTACAAAAAAAGTGTTTTGTATATGCATAGCTTTAAAAAAGCTGATTTTCAAGTTCAGCTTCTCTAACCCTCAATGAAAATGAATAGACTGACTCATTTTTTTTTTAAGCGATTTGGAAACAATAGACACAAGCACTTGATAGTAAGTCAGTCTGCCCATGTCTCCTTTTGAGGGGATAGAAGGTAAAATTTAAGTCTTCATTTTGTCTGCCCTCAAAAATATATTTGAATCATTCAGTTCTACAAATATATTCTGAGTATCTCCTTAGTGCCACACAGCACTGGGGATACCACAGCACTGGGGATACTACTGGGGATACCACAGTAAAAGACAAAAATCCTAGGGTGGTAAGGGACTAGAGATGAAAGGAGAGAGACGTTAAGGAAAAAGCAGAGGCATAGGGAATATGATGTCGGCAGGTGGAACAGACTACTCAGCTCGTTGTTCTGTGATGACCTAGAGGGTTTGGGATGGAGAGATGTCCAAGAGGGAGGGAATATATGTATACATATAGCTGATTCATTTCATTGTACAGCATAAACTATCACAACATTGTAAATCAATTATACTCCAATTAAAAAATTGTTGAACAAGGTCACGTCTCATGGAGAAGGTGACATTTGAGCAAAGGTTTTAGGGAGGTAAAGAAATTAACCATGTGGATATCTGAAGAATATCCACATGGATATTCCAGAGACAGGAACCAGCCATGGTATGTGATAAGGAAACCAGTGTGACTGGTGCCAGGGGACCAGAGGAGAGGTAGAAATCTGAGTCCAAGGATGAACAGGGAGCAGCTCAGGAAGATGTGGATGGCAGCTCTAAGGACCTGGGCTGGAATTTTACCCTGTTGCAACAGGAAGCTGTGGCAGAGCTGTGAACAGAGCAATGGTATCATTTGATACATTTCCTCTGGATTGACCAGAAACCAGACCTTAGGGGGTAAAGGGTTAAAGTTGCAAGGCCTGAGAGGAGGCCCCTGCAGAATTCTGAGAGAAGGAGTATGTGGGAATCACACCACAGACACTAATGAAGGTGACAGAAAGAGTCTGACTTCTGTATGAACATTAAAGGTAGGGCGAACAGAAGCCCTTGAAGCATTGGATGAGGGGTGTTGAGAGAAAAAGAGCCTCAAAGATGACTCATTATAAGAAGATGTAGTACATATATACAGTGGAGTATTACTCAGCCATTAAAAATGATGAAATAATGCTATTTGCAGCAACAGGGATGGACATAGAGATTGTCATACTGAATGAAGTAAATCAGAAAGAGAAGGAGAAATACTTGTGACATCCCTTATAGGTGGAATCTAAAAAGAAATGATACAAATGAACTTACTTACAAAATAGAAAGAAACTCACAGACTTAGAAGATGAACTTATGATTGCTGAGGGAGATGGATAAGGGAAGGGATCGTTTGGGATGGACATGTACACATTGCCAGATTTAAAATGGATAATTAACAAGGACCTCTATATAGGACATGGACCTCTGCTCAATTTTATGTGGCAGCCTGGATGGGAGGGGAGTATGGGGGAGAATGGATATATGTATATGTATGGCTGAGTCCCTTAGCTGTTCACCCGAAACCATCACAACATTGTTAATCGGCTATACTCCAATACAAAATAAAAAGTTTAAAAGGAGAAAAAAAAAGATGACTCAAGATTTTCAACATGAGCAATTCAAAAGGTGGGGTTGCCACTAACTGAGGTGAGGAAGGCCTCCCCTGGGGCCTGCGTAAGGAGAAAAGTCCAAGAGTTCATGTAACGGAGTCCAAGCCTGCTCAGCTCACCACAGGATAGGCCAGTAAATCTGAGATGAGGTGTTGAGGCAAGGAAGACAACTTTATTTGGAAAGCTGGTTCACGGAGAAGATGGCAGATCAGGGCCTCAAAGTAACCATCTTGTTGGGGCCTGGATGCCAGGTTCTTTTATGGATGAGAGATGAGGGGAGGCGAGGAAACAAAGTAAAAAGACCATTTAATTCATGAAAATATCTTTTAGAATGACAAGCCTCAGCAGGGGCATATGTTAGTTTCACTTCCTTATAGCCCTTAACAGGTGGACAGGATCAGGCTACCTCCCTATGAGCCAAACAAAGGCACCCTAGCCCAAGGGTCAAGCAGAGGCGGGTGGGTAGCACTCCCGAGGCAGGCCATTATGTATGCCTATAATAACAAAAATGGCAAAGTAAGAATTAAAGTCACAGAGCCAGATCCAGTATGGATTCAAAATTAACCCTTATGGCTACATTTAGATTTCAAGATTTTGACGTGATGGATTTGAGATGACTGTGAGACACTCAACTATTGACCAAGTCAAAATTCATCATCCTCAAAGAATGTAAGTTCTCTGAGGGTAGTCTTCCATCTACTCTGTTCATTGCCCTATCTCCAGAGCCTTAGACAGACGTGTAGGTTCTCTATTAAAAATTAATTTAACAAATATTTGCTAGGTACTCATTCCATGTCTTGCTCTGTTCTCCAAGCTTGGGAGGACAGCAGAGACAAAACAGCTAAAATTCTCATGCACCTTACATTCTAGGAGTGAGAGGCAGATAAACAAATGAAATAAAAGAAATCTTCTATCTGTTGGTGTACCTGTTTAATAAACCTTCGCTGGATGTTTACCTACATGGCACTCAATGTTTATGATAATAAACATATTATCATGACTCTACCAGGAGGAAATCAAGACCCTGGAGCTGGCATCCCACCAGCCTGTCTTCCTCCAAAGCCCCTTTCACCATATCATGCTGCCTCTCAGAGGAAGTAACACAAATCCTATCCTTACCAGGTAAATACCAGGGCTGTGTTTCTTTTCATATAAGCACTGAAAGAAAAATCTGCTCAAAATAGGACTCTTTGGGAAGTGCAGTCCAGGAGGACTGCCTGGAAGTGGGCAGGCCCCAGTCACTCAGCTCCACTCAGTCCTCCTTCATGGAACCAAACCATGCAGCTGAATTTCTCTCGAAATCTCAGAGCATTTAAGGGCCATCACAATGATTCCTCTGAAAGGCTCAATTTGCAACTTTTCACAAAACTAGAAAGGTGGACTAAAAGACACTTGATATGCATATAAATTTTGAGGGAAAATTGTTTATCCCCCTTGCCTAAAAGTGAAACTGGATTAATTTTCCATTCCCAGCAGCATCATCAAGGAGATGGTTTGGACTTTAGTAGCCCCAATAATTTCAGTGCTCACTTCTCAGCCTCACTCAGCCATCTGACATTCTCAGCCATCTGACATTCTCACCATGTCATGCAGCGGACCACCCCCAGGCTTTTCCACGTATTCTCCATAGAAATTCTGAAACAGCCATGGCCCCTGCCCTCTGTCCATTTCTTATCCACTTTCCACATATACAATAATCTGGTATCACACTTCCTTTCCCACCTACATCTCCTGAAAGATAAACCATATTGCTTCCCTGGTGGCTCAGTGATAAAAAATCTATTTGCCAATGCAGGAGATGTGGGTACGATCCCTGGGTTGGGCAGATCCCCTGGAGAAGGAAATGGTAACCCATTCCATATTTTTGCCTGGGAAATCCCATGGACAGAGGATCCCAGTGGGCTACAGTTTATGGGTTCACAAAAGAGTCAGACATGACTTAATGTCTAAACAACAACAAAATTTAAATGATTATTTATCCTCAAAAATTTGTAATTCTTTCTCCTATTTAGAACTGTCTGAGCAGTTCTTCAGGAAGTTCAGTTCTAGAGATTTCTCCTCTGGATTGCCATCTCTGACAACACTGCAATTTTTAAGATAAAACATGTTGAGTTCCCATCAGTTGGGTGATGGCCATATTCATCTTGATGTTACCTCTCATGCAGCTGATCCAACAAAAGAGAGAATTTCCATGACCAGCAGTATGTGATCCACCAATAACCTACTTTTCCCAAACCAAGAAAGAGGTGTTCAGACCACCAGATTCCTTAGCACCTTCTGATGGACTTCGAGAGACCTTCATGTTGTAATTCCGAGATGGACTGAGTCCTCTCCTAATGTGACACATTACTTTAATTCAAGAGAATGACTGGGATCTTAAACATTTCCCTAAAAAATCGAGGGCAGGATGAGATGATTGATAGTATCACTGACACAGTGGACAGAAGTTTGAGCAAACTCAGGGAGATAGTGAAGGACAGGGAAGCCTGGCATGCCACAGCCCATGGGGTTGCAAACAGTCGGATATGACTGAGCCACTGAGCAACAAACAACAGAACACATGCAGCTTTTTGCATGGTGAATAAAGAGGGCATCTTTTCATCCTCACAATAATTTTTATTGTTCTTTCTAAAGACTCCAAATTATAGTCCAAATTACAAAGCAAGAATCATGCAATATAGAGGGTTTAATGGTGAAATAACTGTTCAGTGCCAGTATAATGGTATCTGTCTGCTGTCTATCTGTAGGATCACAAAAGCTTTTCCAATGGAAAATGAAAAGGTTTTATAAGGGGCAGACAGTGCCAGTAACAACTCATCCTGGATACCAAAGTGGTGAATAAACCCTCTCAGTAATGAGATTATGCTTCTGTACGACACAAACCTGGCAAGAATATCCTAATTTTAAAGGTGATGTATATTTTAATGTGTTCTAATCAGCAGGAAGCCTGAATGGTAGCTTTAAGTTCATAACCATAACCAAAAAAAAAAAAGAAAAATCAAATAAACAAAATCCCCTCTCTCTTAATTCTTTTTATGTGCAACACCTGCCCTAAAATCTCTGTCCTTATTTCCTCCTTGATAGAAAAGAAAATCAAGTGTCAGAATTTGGACTGCAAGTGTAAGATATTATCAAAGTTGTATTCTATCATCCATCTTATTTTGTATTGAATAGACATATTTTCTAAATATCACACCTGGTAACTTTCCACAATTTTTTTCCGCTTAACAATCACCTATTCAGATATTTGGCCTTAGGTATAAAGGTACAAATTTCTGGCACAGCCTAGTTGCTTCAAGGATTTTTTTTTCCCCAATCTGCCTTGAAATTCTGTCTAATGTGCTGCTTTAGGCTTCATAGAGCCACAGCTTTCAAGTGATACGTATAGACCTTTCCTGTAGGAATTATGCAAACCTTATGTAATATTTGTGAGATGTGTTAAAATCCTGGCACAGAAGAGAACTTTGAAATCCAAAGCTGTTCTATAACTTTCTTTTTTAATCAGCTGCCAGCTGGATTCTGCAAAGCTACTAGTTCCAGTTCCTATGCAAGAACACTGCTACCATTTTAAACAATATACTTTTTTTTCCCGTTGTTGAAGGAAAGGTCACAAGGAGGGTAAAGTAATGTAGCCTCAGGGAGGCTAACGAAATCCCACCACTTGTTCAGAAACCCACCACAGTGCACAGTGAGTGGATATGCAATCCAATTCAAAACATTCCATTGGAGAGCTCCTTCTGAATCCTAACCTTGTAAGTTGTTTCCAGAGACAGAGCTGCTTTGAAATCTTGGTGTCTTCTTCCCATGAACAGATTGTGACGAATGAATGAAATGGTGTAGGGCAGCTAAAGCTGGGTGAGGCACAGTTCAAAATAAAGCCAATCCTATGTCAAACACATTGCTCTGATGAACCACATATGGAAGGCCAAAGGTAGCACCGCTAGGCAAAATACAGGGTGCCTCATTACATCGGAATTCAAGATAAACAAGGAAGAATTAGTTAGCTTAAGTGTGTCCCAAGCACTAAGTGGGATAGACTCAGAATTCATGTTTACTTAAATTCAAATTGGACTGGACAACCTGTATTTTTCAATGCTAAACCTGGCAATACTTACCCAAGGAAAATTAAAATAGTTTATTTTCAATCAATATTATACTATCTTGCACCAATGAAAAACACAGATGGAAACAATTATATAATCATTTATTTTGCTTTAATGGTTTCTACTACCTTATAAATGGTAAAAGTCTCAACAATATTAGAACAGGTAAAAGAAATGAGCTAAGCTGCTGTGAAAGATCATGAAGACTACTTAAAGATCCACACATCAGAAAATCTGATGTCACATCAATCCCCATCACTGAAATAATTTAAGCTGTGACTACGAAGTGTAATGCCATGAACTATGTACACAAATGAATCTTATTTTATAGTAACCCTTTGTGTGTGCTAAGTCCCTTCGGTCATGTCCGACTCTGTGCAACCCTAAGCACTGTAGCCTGTCAGGCTCCTCTGTCTATGGGATTCACCCTACTTGTACATTAACTGGATGATAACCTATTAACCTTGCCTTTCCAAGTAAAAGTGGTTAATAGGTTAGAGCTTCCCTGGTGGCTCAGATGGTAAAGAATCTGCCTGCAATACAGGAGACCCAGGTTCAATCCGTGGGCTGGGAAGATCCCCTGGAAAAGGAAATGGCAACCCACTCCAATATTCCTGCCTGAGAGAATCCCATGGACAGAGAAGCTTGGTGGGCTACAGTTCATGGGGTCTCAAAGAGTCAGACACGACTGAGCAACTAACACTCCAAGTAAAAAGCAATGGCCTACCTCTTTTCATGACTACTGCTATATCCTAAATGAAGCATCAGTTTTTTCTAGGCAACTGTTTTATTTAATATCTTGGTAGCAAAGCAAATACAGTCAGATTTCCATATCCATTTATGGAGTCAACTAACCTCAGACTGAAAATATTGTGAAAAAAATTCCAGAAAGTTCCAAAATCAAAACTTGAACTTGCTGCATGTCTGAAACAATTGATATAGCATTTCCATTCCATTGGGTATTTTAAACAACCTTGCTATTGTTGTTGTTCAGTTGCTAAGTTGTGTCTGACTGTTTGTGACTCCATGGACTGCAGCATGCCAGACTTCCCTGTTCTTCACCATCTCCCGGAGTTTGCTCAAACTCCTGTCCATTGAGTCGATGATGCCATCCAACCATCTCATCCTCTGTCAACCCCTTGTCTTCCTGCCCTCAATCTTTCCCAGCATCAGGGTCTTTTCCAATGAGTCAGCTCTTCACATCAGGTGGCCAAAGTACTGGCGCTTCAGCTTGTCTTTCCAATGAATATTCAGGTTGATTTCATTTAGAATTGACTGATTTGATCTCCTTACAGTCCAAGGGATTCTCAAGAGTCTTCTCCAACACCACAGATGATTTAAAGTATACAGAAGGATGTATGTAGATTATATGCAAATACTATGACATTTTATATAAGAAACTTGAGCATCTGAGGATTTTTTATGGTGAGGGCAGGCTGTGGATACTGAAGGATGACTCTATTTGTTTCCTAAACTAACATATACAATTTCAGTAACAGATATTTCAAAAAGGGAGAAAGCTATTGTAAATGCTATAGCAAGATTCCTTTCATTTGGGTGTTAAAAAACAGCCAATCCCTTTTGAAAATATGTTTAACATCCCTCTTCATTGTTTCCAGTGAATGCTGTGCCCCCTACCTCTGCCCCCTGCAAAATTATTGTTTAAGAAACTCTGCTCAAACAATGTAAACATTTGGCCACTATTTTTCTTATGAAAACATGCTGCTGCTGTTGCTGCTAAGTCACTTCAGTCGTGTCTGACTCTGTGCGACCCCAGAGACGGCAGCCCACCAAGCTCCCCCGTCCCTGGGATTCTCCAGGCAAGAACACTGGAGTGGGTTGCCATTTCCTTCTCCAGTGCATGAAAACATAAGCACCACTAAATTAGGCCCAAATGATCAGGTTAAATTAGAGATCTGGCCATTACTGATGATTTAGGATTCTGGAGAAAGCCATGCTGGGTCATTCATACACCACAAAATGCCTTTTCCTAAGTTGTTTGATCTCAATTATCCAAAATTTGTGGATCTTTTTAAAGATTTTTTTTAAAATTTTAAACATTTAAAAAAAATTTTATTTGTTCATTGATTTATTTTTGGCTATGCTGAGTCTTTGTTGTTGCACAGGCTTTTCTCTAGGTGCGGTGAGCGGGGTCCACTCTTCATTGCAGTGTAGTGATTCTCATTGGAGCTTCTCATTGTAGTGGCTTCTCTTGTGTGGCATGGACTCTATGGTGTGGGCTTCAGTAGTTGTGCATGACCTTAGAGCGGTTCCCAGGTTCTTAGAACACAGACTCAATAGTCGTGGTGTGACATGTGGGATGTTTAAGGCTCAGAAATCAAACCCATGTCTCCTGCATTGGCAGGCGAATTCTTTACCACTGAGCCACCAGGGAAGCCGTATTTGACCTTAAGGTTTAGCCGAGTTGGGCTCTTAAAACACATCAGTTTGCAAAAGACTCTGTGGAAGAAATAAAGTCTTCGGTAACACTTGTGTTTGTTACTGAGTGTTTTTTGGACTGTTGTGCTAAATTTGAGCTGGCACATTATTAACCTTTTCAAATTAGGCATTTAGTAGGCTCAGCTGAATCTTTTCTTAATTTGCACATGAGGATTTGCCAGAACAGCTGGCACTGTGCTGGAATATTGGTTGAGATCTTCAATTTACACAGGCCAAGCAGAAACACATACACTTCAGAGAGGATGACCTAATTGGTGCTGAACACAGTCACCTTTATGAATCAGAATAATAGCAATAACAACTGCTAATACTTATTGAGTGCTTACTATGTCCCAGGCATTATAGGTATGAACAGTCATTTACCACTTTCAACAACCTAATGAGGTTTTAGTCCCTCAGTTTTGTAGATAAGAAAAGTCAAGAATGGTTAGATTAGGTCCCTAGATTATACAATTTAGTGGTAATAATTTTGCTTTGTACAAGGCAATCTAACTGCAGAATTTGAGTGCTCACCACTTTGCAATACTGTGTCAACAAATGTATCCCATAGTAATAGAAAACTTCTACCTTCTCAGGTAGGTTTCCCAGTGAAGGATGTGTTCCTTTGTGACGCAGACTTCAAGGGAATAGGAGGTAACCAGGCTAAGCAATGCATGCCACCCTTCACCTCCACCCTCAACCAACCACAGGCAACCGTGCTGTTGCCTTAAACATGTGTGCATTTTTTGGGTTTATTTTTAACACGTTTATGGTAAGATTTATGATACTCCTTTAATATGCTTATGATAAAGCCCTTCCATATATTGGGATCTATAGTGAGAACAGAGCCATAAATGTGGAGGGTGGGGTCTTCCAGGAAGGACATTTGAGATGTTAGTCGCCTGAAGAATGATGTTACAGGCGCAAGACACAAATAGGCTCTCGAGCTGGGTGGCAGACTGGAATCTAGCCCTGCTGGTCTTGATCACCAAGCTTGGGTAATGGGGCAGAATGCTGCATTCTCCCTGGGGTGGAGTGGGGAGATCAGGGGCATATAGGGCAGAACCCACATCAGAAAACATGGAGTCAAGGGTTTTTGTGTCTTTCTTATCTATGTTTGTTTCTCCTTTGAACTACTTGAATGTTTGGAAAAGGCCTTTAGAAAGTTCCAGTAAATCTCAGATGTCTCAGTGAGAGAATTTTTAAACATATTGTGCCATAGAGCACTGGAGGGTGGCAACAACGGTGGTGGGAATGACAGAATTGAATCCAGTGGGGAAACAGAGGGATGAAGATGGAAACTTCCTGTGGCCCGTCATTCTCCCTTCCCTCTTGGTTCTGATGCCAAACCTCGGAGGTTCTGGCTTGTAATTTAGAGGTAGTGTTTCTGTATGCCTAGAGTACTGGCCTTAGAGGTGTTTGGGAATGGTTTGTAAAATAGCCAAGCTAGTTTTCTACCACAGTCAGCTCTGGAAGAACTGAAGACAGCCCAAGATTTCTCTCTCTTCCTTCTTTTTAAAATACAACTAAGTGTAGAGGTCTACTTTTGCTGCATTGTTGACAATGCACAGATATTTACAAGTGTCCATTATACAGGTTGGAAGAAATGCTAAGTATTTATAATGAGTAGATTTATTAAGCTAAAAAAACAAAGTTCCCTGCTATGCCCCATTCCTGACTCAAGAAAGTATCATTGAGAGTTTTACAGAAAACTTCCTGAAGCCACTAAAGTTGGGTGGATTAAAAAAGAAACAAAAGAAAAGAAAAAGCAACTGCCTGGTGAAACTAGCTAGAGCTTTGCCAAGGGAGCCAGAATGATCCACTGAAACATGCATGCCACTTTCATCTTAAGAACCCTAGTCCCTCTCTCCTTTACCAACTTTTTCTAGAAAAGTTGTATTTTAGTTTCTGAAAGCACCCTACTTGGGGATGTAGAGAAGCTCATAAGGTATTTATACATTTTTTTGATATGATTTTCCTGATAACTTACTGTAGGTAGATCTAACACACTGATTCCCAAAGAGACTTCTTCCCAGGCACAAACTCAGAGGAAAGGATGAAGCTTCCGCAGGCTCTGTTTGGGAGACGGACTCAGAAACATAACTATGTCCTCCGGGGGTCAGGGGAGCCCTGGAAGTCGGAGGCTGTGATCTTCTGGACGCTGACCTCAACAAAGGTCCTTTAGGATGAGAATGAGGCTACTCAGTCAGTCCCTGAGCTACCAGCCTCCTCACTCTGTCCAGGAACAAGGGCAAGATTTCAGCTGCAAAAAACAGCAGAGCTAAACTCTAAAACTGGCCAAGGAGGGAGACAAAATCGTGAGTTCCTTGCGCGGGGGGGCCACGGCGGGGGGGGCGGGGGTGGTGGTGGTGGGGGGTGGTGTCCACAATACACTGCCTAATCCCAGCGTTGCCAACTGCTAGAGTTGTTTAAAAAACAAACAAACAAAAACCGGAAGAAATTAAAAAGACAAGCCACTACATAAAATTAGCCAACAAATCTACCTACCAGCTCTACTGGCTAACTGACAGTTTTCTGAGCCCCTAGCCTCATGAAAAGATTTCTAGCGAGGAAAATGGAAGGCACCTTCCCTGTCATTTCATAAACGTTTCTTGGCAATGCGGGACCCTCGGCTGTCACGCTTGCAGGGATCCGTGCGCTCCCAGCTTGGCCAAGGCTGCGGACGCTCAGAACCGTGCAGACACCAGAACCGTGCAGACACCAGCTTTCTGAGGCGCTCGGCAAGTAGAGGAAGACTCTCTCTAGCTTCAAGTTGGGAAACTTTTCCTCAAAACTGCATTAACCTTTGTTGAGCTGCCAGGAAATCCCTAGTTTCTTTTTATGGGATTGTGATGACCTGTGTCCATGATTACAGGAACCCAAGCAATTCAGGACGAAAAATACATATACACGTTCTACAAGCATGAGTCAAATGATTTGTGTATGGACGTGGCTTTGGGACATTCTTATCTTTAAACACGCCGGCGTCCGCGCACTCGGCGGCTTTTTCCTTCTATGCCTGTCCCTTGTCGGCCTGCATTTTCTAGGAAAACTGGGTACCCCAATCTCTGACTCAAAGCGCCTTTCTGCATCTCCCCACCAAGCCAAGCTCAATCCTAGGGCTCCTCTCTCCCCAGTCCCCTGCTTAGAGGCCGCTGCCGTCCGTGGTCCAGAGAAATACGCGCGTGGGGAAGCCGAGCCGGCCGGAGGGGCACGGGTGGAACCAGGAGAATGCTAGTTTTTGCCAAGTTAACAGTTTCAGCCAGAGGGCACGGATTCTGGGGAGCCTAGGGGCCACAAGGTAGAAGTGGTAACTCCCCAGCGGTGATCGGAAGCTCGAGCCGGGTGGGAGCGGGGCTGTCAGTGCCGCACCAGCCTCAAGCTTAAACAGGAAAGGACGCGGAGACAGAGCCCACCAAAACTCGGGGAACACAAACCAGCCCGGCCAGGTGCACAGCCAAAGACTTCACGCTTTCCCAGATGCTATCCCCCGCCTGCTTCTCTTTCTCATCCCTCTCTGGGTGGAACCGCGTCGGGAAGTCTGATGCCCAACTCTGGCATGGTGTGCTCAGAGACCCGAGAAACCCCAGTGTCGTCAAGCCTGGCTTCAAACGCGTTGGGCAGCCACCTGTTTCACAAAGCCCGGAGTTTGCTGCGGGGGCGAGCTGCGGCGGGAAGAACCCTGTCAACCCCTCGGTCCGCCTCGGCACAGAATCTCCAAATACGCGCATCACCCCAAAACCAAGTGCGCACATACCTTTGCGCAACCCGAGAGGCTCGCACCACTCCTGCCAACCGCGCGCGGCGACTTACTTCCCGATCCCCCGGCTTCAGCTCCCAACCCAGCCCTGACCTCGGGTCCCATACCGCGCCCGACCCCTCCGCCAGGGACAGAGCCCAAAAATACCTGCCGTGAAGATGCAGAGAGCGAAGAGGGTCTTGCAGACCATGGTACCTTGGTACTCGGTGCCGAGCCCGGAGCGGACGGCGGGAGAGTTTGCCGGGACTGACCGAGCGCCCCCGAGCGCGGGCAGCTTCTCCTCGGCCCGCTGGCTGCGGCGGGAGCCGGGCGGCCCGGGCGACGGCAGGGGAAGCGAGGCGAGTGCCGCGCGGCTCCGTCAGCTGCTCGTCCTCCGGCGCCCGGCGCGCTTCTGCTCCATCCCAGCCGCCGGAGCCCGGGGCCGCCTCCGCCGCCGCGACAGCCGCCGCCAAACCCCTCCCACCCGGGCCCCGCGGCGATGACAAGGCCACCCCTGGCCTTTCCTCTCCCGGCGCTCGAGTCCCGAGAGTCCCGGCCCAGGGCGGCCTCTGCTGGACAGTCAGGGCGCGAGACCCGAGTTCTGACCCGGTTCAGCAAATGTTTGGGGCCGTTAGCACTGTGCTGGGAACTAAGGGAATGCAAAGAAGTGAGAGCAGATCTCTGTTCTCAGGAATTTATCTCAGGTTTCTTACATGAGTTACAACCTTGGTGATCGTATGCCATCTTAGGTGTCACCTCGAAGGGCCAAGACCCCACCGTTCTAAGCACAAACACTTTTTTCCAAATATGAGAGCCTTTTTTTCATTTCCCCAAATATTCTGTGTGTACATTTAAACCCTCATTCCCATTCAGCCCCACTGCATTTCCTGGTGCCTGAGCCAAAATGTCTGCTATCCTATTCAGCTTCTTACTGTTACCAGAAGAAATAGTACTAATGTCAGGCAATGTCAGTGATCGTGGGATAACTATGAGCGAGGAACCCTGCTAGGTGTATCATGATGCCTTCTAACGGCCGTATGACACAAGAATTATTACTCCATTTTACAGATGAGAAAGCTAAGGCACAGAGAAGGTAAGTAATGTGCCCAGGGACACAGAACTGGTAAGGACTGCATTCCACAAGTCACGAGTTTGTGTCCCACGGCATAATAGCAAAGGTTGTCATTTCTTGAGAAATGCTGTGTGTTGGACAACTGTGCTGTACAGGTATTAACCAAATCACGTTTTCATAACAATCCTTTCAGGTGACACTGTTACATCTTCATTTTCAGGGGAGAAAATGAAAGTGCTGAGAGGTTTAAGTACTTGCTTGTGTTCATACAACTAGATAATGGTAGAGATAAGATGCCTGCCTAGGGACCCCAGGTCATCCCTGTACTCTCTCTTCAAAGCCCAGAGTTTCTGTTGTGTTCACACAGGTCAACGCTGACCTTTCACTTATCCTCCCACCACCTTAGACCTGCTTATTTCTACATTTCTATCAGACCGGATGCCAGATCACCTCCCAATATCTATGTTATTATGAGCCTGGTGGTCCCCTAGGCTGGCTTCTTGGAAGGCTCAGTGGTAAAGAATTTGCCTGCAATGCAGGAGACACAGGTTTGATCCCTGGGTTGGGAAGATCCCTGAGGAGGGCATGGTTACCCATTCCAGTATTCTTGCCAGGAAAATCCCATGGACAGAGGAGCCTGGTGGGCTAGAGTCCATGAAGTCTCAAAGAGTTGGAACAACCGAAGTGACTGAGCGTGGTCCCCTGGACACTAGAGCTGGCATGCTGCAGGAATTAAGGAGTGTTCTAAAGAACTGATTTGCTCAGAACCATGAGTAGTGCTGGAGGGCAACTTTTTTCTTTTTTTTCTGTGACTTCTTTCTCATTTCCCAGACAGAGCCTCAGGTTTCGTTTTCTCATTCTCTTGGATCTGATGACTTTTTCTGTGATGACATCAGTTCCTCTGCCTGACCCTACCGTTACCACGATTACAGCTTGCCATGCTTCCCCAATCAGATTAAACTGAGCTCATGTTTTTTCTTTTGTCTTGGTAAATGTATTGATTCTTGCTGAAATAAGTAACCAAATGCCCATCCCCCTTTCCTCCTCCCTGACCAGAGAAACTGCAAATTCAATTTATTAAACAAGTTGTCTTAATGTTTTTGACCTTCAGGTCCTTCTGGTTTCTAGTGTAATCTATGTGATTATTAAGAATTTCTGCATCTGTGTGGTGACTGGTGGGGAGGCAGGGACCACACACAGAGTTCTGCAAGCACGTTCTGTAAGGCTCTGGTGCCTTTAGATAGGGTCATTTAAGTAAGAGACTCTGTGACAGAAATATTTTTCAAAAACACTTCACAGAAAAAAAGTATTCAATTGAAATTCAATAAAACTTTAATGGAGACCCTTAGTAGTGCAAAGCATGTGTGACTGGCTTTGATATCTAAGATGCTGGTTTGGTACCCAGCGTGGCAATCCACTCCAGTATTCTTGGCTGGAGAATCCCATGAACAGAGGAGCCTGGTGGGTTACAGTCCATAGTGCTGCAAAGAGTCAGACATGCCTGAAGTCACTTAGCAACAGCAGATTATGATCCCCACATGTGAATTGGTTAAAATTTCCAAAGCTTTTCATTGTATACAGAATAGAGTTGAAATTAATTTAACTAAAATGAGTCTTTATCAACCATTAAAGCTTTTGATTTATTAATTTAGTAAAAATGTATTTGATTATTTACTAGGTGGTAGACCTTATACTAGGTTTTGGGAATGAAATGTGTTGGAATAGTCAATGTAAGTAGGTTATGCTGCTGTAATAAACCACCCCTTTATTGCTTATTGCTCAGACGCTTAAACAATAGAGGTTTACTTCTCTCTGATCATCATCGGCTGTGGATCCAGCTACTCCCCAGAGCAGATGTCTTCTACATCAGGATTCAGTGTTGTACTCCCTGTCTTATACACTCAGGAAGACTGAGGAGGAAAACTGAGTGCAGCATTTATGTTTTCCACCCGGAAGTGATTGTTCTGCTCATATTTTATTGATGGTGTGCTCAGTCGCTCAGTCATGTCTGACTCTTTGTGACCCCATGGACTGTAGCCCGCCAGGCTCCTCTGTCCGTGGAATTTTCCTGGCAAGAATAATGGAGTGGGTTTCCATTTTATTCTCCAGGAGTTGAATCCACATCTCCTGCATCTCCTGCATTGCAGGTGATTCTTCACCACCAGGAAGCACATTCTTCATGGTTGTGATGTGTGCCACAGTGGTTAACTGTCCCTGCCACCTGCTGCTAAGTCTGCTGCTAAGTCACTTCAGTCGTGTCCCACTCTGTGTGACCCCATAGACGGCAGCCCACCAGGCTCCCCTGTCCCTGGGATTCTCAAGGCAAGATCACTGGAGTGGGTTGCCATTTCCTTCTCCAATGCATGAAAGTGAAAAGTGAAAGTGAAGTTGCTCAGTCGTGTCTGACTCTTAGCTACCCCATGGACTGTAGCCCACCAGGCTCCTCCATCCATGGGATTTTCCAGGCAAGAGTACTGGAGTGGGGTGCCATTGCCTTCTCCGGTCCCTGCCACCAGGAAGCTTATATTCTAGAAGTGAGGAGTCAAGCACTGAATGATCCCCAAAATATATGTGGTAATTTGTTAGGTTAAAGTGAAAGGGGATGGGAGAAATGAGTGAACTGTTTTATAGTTGTTGTTTATTGAACTGAATAAAAAAGAACTCAAAATATATGCAACACCTTATTATGTGAAATACTATAAATAATAAATACCCACTAACATTTATTGAGTCTCTCCTCTATGTTATGTTAGGAATTGTTTCAAGCATTTTGAGTAATCTGTCTAAACTTCACACTGTGTAAGGTTATCCAGATTTTGCAAATAAAGAGACTGAGATATACTTTATGAAAGTTTAAGTTTGAAGGAAAGCAAAAGATGCTAAGATATTAAAGCAGGGAGACTTGCACTCCTCACAGTGGGATCAAGGATGGAATTTGCATGTAACCTCTTAGTCACATCTTATAGCAAAAGCCAGTTTCTTCATAGATTTCCTGGTTCTTTCATAATGCTCCTCTGGGATAAAATCTAAGATGAGCCTGCTTCTGACTGACTTCCATCCTTTTTGATCACTGTTAAAATGCATTTCTAGGATTGTAGACTTTCGATATTAAAAAAAAAAAATCACCCTTGGCTGACTTAGTCTTCAACATCCTGAATTTATCATAATTTATAGATAAAGTCAGATAATGCATATTAGGTAATATGGAAGTGTCAGCTCTTGACTCTTGATTCATCATGGCCAAGGAGAGACAGAATAACTCGGTTGAGAGAGGTGGTGAGGTAGTTAGAGGCTGAATTCTGATGTCTAGCCCGTGATTCCTGACGGTTGAGTTCTAATCCCTGCCATTCCATGTATTAACTGGCGTTACTTGGTACGTCTGTTGCCTTGGTTTCTTTCTGACAATGCGAAGATTAAATGGATTACATATGTGAAATGCTTGGGATGTTCTAGGCACCAATAAATGTAGGTTATTATTAAAGAAGAAACTTTGTTGTTGTTTAGTCGCTAAGTCATATCCAACTTTTTGTGACCCCAGGAACTGCAGCATATCAGACTTCCCTGTCCTTCACTATCTCCAGGAGTTTGCTCAAACTCATATCCATTGAGTCAGTGATGCTATCTAACTATCTCATCCTTTGACGCCCCCTTCTCTTGCTCTCAGTCTTTCCCAGTCTTTCAGGATCCTTTCCAATGAGTCAGTTCTTCACCGTCAGTTGGCCAAAGTATTGAGTTACGTTTAAAAATCATTTTGGGATCTAAAGTACAGGGAGAAAATATTAATGCTGCTGTGACAATTTCTTCATATGCACAGTTATGAAACTTGAACTGTGCCTTGGGCAATTCTACTCCTGCTACATCTGAGCTCCAGGAGGAAGTTCTAAATGGTCTCTGACAGCTCCTCCTCCAACCCCCTCTCTCCCAAAGGCAGGAATGCAGCAGCCTCAAGACCCTGATATTTGGGATTGGCCAAAAAGTTCGTTCGGTTTCAACATAGGCTGTAATGTTTCCGAACAAAGCTTTTGGCCAACTCACTTTCTTTTTTCTTTTTTTGTCTTGATTTCATTTCTCTTCCCAAGTTGCATTGCAAAAATACCTCTGTGGGTTCTGCTATGTATTTCATTACATAACTTTGCTTCTCTCTTTTTAATTCCAATTTCCTTTTTAAAATATTAATGATAAAAAGATTAAAGGCAATGATGCAATATGGGAAACAGACCTTGGAACTTTGCCAAAAAAAATACTTGTTTGAACAAAGGCAGTTTTAAAAGGGCCTGATGGAGGTTCAAGGGGGAGGGGACATATGTATACCTATGGCTGATTCATGTTGATGTTTGGCTGAAACCAACAAAATTCTGTAAAGCAATTATCTTTCAATTAAAAAATAAATTAAAAAAATGAAAAAACAAAACAGAAAAAGGGCTTGATGAAACATGATTATTTCCCTGATTTAAATAAACTTGTTTGAAGCTGTGTGAGCTCTTTAAGGATACCAAACCACTTGTCACTAATTTTTTATTTTAATTAAGGAAGAAACCCTTAATATATCCCAGGAAGGAAGAAACTGGCCTCTTGGAGGTGATACACACAATGAAACCTCTTATTTAAACAAGTCTAAAACCTGAGTTTATACTGCATTGTCCAATACAAATCACAAATGTAATTTTTAAATTTCTAGAAGTCATATTTTGAAAAAGGAGAAAGAAGCAAATGAACTTAATTTTAACGCTATTCTTTATTTAACTTGATGTATCCAAATAAAATATTATTCAACATGTAATGAAAGCAAAATATTAATAGGATATTTTATATTCTTTTTCTCATTCTAAAGCTTCTCAGTACAATGTTTGTTCTATACTTCTATAATATCTCAGTTCAGACTAGACACATTTTGTATAAACTTTTAAAACTGTTAATTTTATTTATTTATTTGGCTGCACTGGATCTTAGTTGTTATATGCAGGATATTTTTTTTTAGTTGTGGCATGAAAAGTGTTGGGGTATGTGGGATCTAGTTCCCTGACCAGGGATCAAACCTAGGCCCCCTGCATCGGGAGTGTGGAATCCTAACCACTGGACCAGCAGGGAAGTCCCCAGACTAGGCATATGCTGAATATGAAATAACCAAACATGACTGTTGTTGTTGTTGCTGTTTTTAGTAGCTAAGTCGTGTCTGACACTTTGCAACCCTCATCACTGCAGCATGCCAGGTTCCTCTGTCCTCCACTATCTCTCAGAGTTTGCTCAAATTCATGTCTACTGAGTTGGCGCCTCTGTCTAGCCATCTCATCCTCTGCCACCCCTTCTCCTTTGGCCTTTGATCTTTCCCAGCATCAAGTTCTTTTCCAATGAGTCAGCTTTTGGCATCAGTTAGCCAAAATATTGGAGCTTCAGCTTCAGCAACAGACCTTACAATCACTAGTCAGGGTTGATTTCCTTTAGGATTGACTGGTTTGATCTTCTTGCAGTCTGAGGGACTCTCAAATGTTTTCTCCAGCACCACAATTGGAAAGCATCAATTCTTTGGCTCTCAACCTTCTTTATGGTCCAATTCTCACATCCGTGCATGACTACTGAAAAAACCATAGCTTTGACTGTGCAGACCTTTGTTGGCAAAGTGATGTCTCTGCTTTTTAATATGCTGTCTAGTTTTCTCATAGCTTTCCTTCCAAGGAGCAAACATCTTTTAATTTTATGGCTGTAGTCACCATCTGCAGTGATTTTGGAGCCCAAGAAAATAAAATCTGTCACTGCTTCCGCTTTTTCCCCACCTATTTGCCATGAAGTGAGGGACCAGATGCCATAGTCTTAGTTTTTTGAATGCTGAATCTCAAGCCAGCTTTTTCACTCTCCTCTTACATTCTCATCAAGAGGCTCTTTAGTTCCTCCAGGAGCTTTCATAATGGGCAGTGTGTTTGTAGAACACTGGGCCCAGTCTCTTGCCTTGCCTCATGCATATGTTCTGTAGAAGGGCAGAGCAATATTGGTGGGACTTTCTTAATGATAGTGGAGTAGTTGGAAGCCTCAGACTTGCTGATTGCATGACCTCTAACCCTCATTACCCTCTCTAGATCTCAGTTTTCCCTTCTATGAAGTGAACATGATGATAATAATGACACCTTACTTAAAAGGATCATTGTAAGGACTTATAATCCTTATATTATTAAAGAATGCATGAAAAACATTTAGAACAGACCCTAGTCAGGGCAGAGCCTCAATAATAATACTTGTTATGTTTGGTATGAATGATGATAAAAAAAGAATATAGTAAAATCTTCCCTATTTTCCATGTATTTTAAAATATTCATTTATTTATTATTTGGCTGTGCCAGGTCTTTGTTGCAACATGCAGGATCTTTGGTTGCAGCATTCAAGCTCTTAGTTGCAGCATGTGGGATATAGTTTCTTGACCAGGGATCAAACCTGGGTCTCTTGCATTGGGAGAACAGGGGCTTAGCCACTGGACCACAGTGGAAGTTCCCCAATTGTCAGTGTAATATTAGTGATTCCTTACCACTCAGTACTGGAGTGGGGTGCCATTGCCTTCTCTATTGACAATATAGCTTGTCCCTAAAATTCTACTTGTACACAGAGCAGCATTTATCAAACATTTTGGTCTCAGGATCCCTTTGCACTCCTAAAATTAAGAACTCTGAAAACTGTTTAAAGGTCTTTTCAGAAATTATGGTTTTATTCTTTTGTACTGCACCCAAACTCTATAAATAGTAATTTCCCAGAAGTTAGCAGCAAGGTGGAATCTGAAAGCATCTCAATAAAATGTCCATATTCTGTTACATTAAAATCCATTGGTTTATCTTGTACTTTGAATGTATCTTTTACCCATGGGTGATTTTGTGATATTATGCACTGTTCATATAGAAAATATCAGTTCATTGAACTATGCAGATACCCACTCCAGTATTCTTGGGCTTCCCTTGTGGCTCAGCTGGTAAAGAATCCACTTGCAATGTGGGAGACCTGGGTTCAATCCCTGGTTTGGAAAGATCCCCTAGAGAAGGGAAAGGCTACCCACTCCAGTATTCTGGCCTGGAGAATTCCATGGACTACAGTCCATGGGATTGCAGAGTCCGACATGACTGAGCAACTTTCACTTTCGCTTTCAAATTAACACACTTCTTTATACAACATCAAAAATTGTATTTGTTAATATCTCCACTTACATCATCAAAAAAAGTCTTTAAATATTGGGAAGCTGTCATTAGTGGTCAAAGACACAAGTTTGGCAGAATTCTAATTTTCACTGGAAAGCTTGAATCTTACCATTTGCACCAAATACTATAGTTTTCCTTGAAGTGACAGTCAAACATCATGGAAAAAATGCAGTGCAAATATCCAAGTCTGAATAACCATAATTTGTCAATTGTTCTTTCAAGTAAAAATTGTCTTCCACAGAAAAGTGGTTAGCTCAGCTTGTGACTCAGGTAATCACATAATCGCATTTCCTGGAGACAGTCACTCCCCTTTGCCATGCAGCAAACAGGTTTTATGCATACTTTCCATTTATTTACCTAAAATATGAAAAATATACATATTCAAATCAAGACTGAACAAAATAATTTTTACCCTTCTTGAAGGGAGTTCTTAAGTGAAACGCTTTTTGCCCTTTATTATTTATAAATATTATTTACTTATTTGACTGTTCTGGGTTTTCGCTGTGGCATGAGGGATATTTGATCTTTGTTGAGGCATGAGGGATCTTTACCTGTGGCGTGTGAGCTCTTAGTTGTGGCATGTGGGATTTAATTCCCTGACCAGGGATCAAAGCTGGGCCCCCTGCATTGAGAGAGTGGAGTCTTAGCTAGTGGATCACCAGGGAAGTGCCTGAGAACTTTCTCATGTCCATTTTTCTACTTGAGTATAGAATCATACTTCAGTTGTCTGAGAATGAATACAGATGTAGAGAACTAACCCTTACTTCTATCTTCTACCATCTCTACCTCCACAAAGTCGTCTTAACAGCTCTGTTTATGCTTGAACTGAGGAATATTTTGAAATGGATAAAAGGAATTACTGAATAAACTTTAGTTGGAGGTGCCCCAGAATGTACATTTTCATTTTGACTATTTTGCAGCTTTGTAGAACTGTAAAAATACGTACCAAACTCAAATAATAGAAACAAATTTTAGTTCACAGAAATGCAAATTATGTCCAGTGGTGTGAAATTGACTATCACTTTGTGGATATTGACCAGTTTTACCAATTTTGCGTCTGTTTATAAATTCATCTCGTTGTTTCTTATCTGTTTTAAATGTATGATATTTCAAATTCTTTGAATTAGTTGTAGCACCTTACTGGTTTCCTCATTTAATAAGGAGATAAGTAAAATCTTTGATATATATTCATTTTATGTCATGATGTTTCTAAAATAATTTTAACAGATTAATCATAATGCATGATGTTTCATATCTTTAGTCTAAATTCTTCTTGTTATGATAGTGATTTATATGATTAACGCAATTAATAGTTATAGTGGAATTGGGCAAAACCTTGGAGATGCTGTCTACTCTCTGCATGTCACAGGTGAGGAATCTATAGCACTGAGAAGTTAAGTGCTATGTCCCAAACTGTAGTTAAATTGGGTTCAGAGAGAAACTTAAACTTAGTTCAAACAACTTCTAATTTGGTACTCTCTTCATTCTGCCCTAATTGAATATAATTTCTCCTGCCTTTGTGCATATAGGCAATTCCTGAGAAAGTCGTAGACCAGTTGTTTCAGGAGAATAAATATAAGCTCTAAGTGTTTTATATGATGACAGGAAAAAATCATGTGTTTGGAAAGCCAAGGAGAAATTTGAAGACTTGATCCAATAATCATTTGTATTACGTAGGATGTAAATAATACATTTTCACTGTATGTAACACTGTTAACATGGTTAACACAATTGGCTTAGAAACTAACGTCCTAATATCTCTCCCTTTACCGTCCATCCTTATGGATTCTGTCAATGTAATTTAGGGGGAGTTGTTTTGAGTATGAAAATACTACTGTATTTATTGAAGTTACAAATGCTGAAATTTTTGTACTCAGCTTACAAGTTTTATTCTATCATTAATAAGTCAATTTTACATGTTATTTTTAAAGTTTGAGTAATAGCCTTCTATACAAAGCAAGTTAAACATCTTAATATATTTTAAACTGCAATTATAAATGAGATATTTTTATTTTCCTTTTAGGTGTTTCTGTTGTCAGGCTTAATGAACAAAACCTCTCTGAGTTCTTAAACATTCTTTTAAATCTAATAAATTAAATTTGCAAATACCAGTGATTCTTAAGTTCTTTTAAATATTCTGATAATACAAACACTAAAATATTTTCTATTTAAAATCACCAGTCTAAATTACATATTGATGCATTTTAAAATAGAATTATGAAATGAATTATACTAATAGGCCAAATTCTCTGAAACAGTAGTAGTACACAAAATACAAAATATGTAGAGATTCCTAAGCCACGATTATTATTATAATGGGTTTGTTTTATATATCATTCTCTGAAATATTTAAAACTCAATTTTAAATCTTTCTAGGGTTATGTTTACCTACTACATAAATGTGTGTTTGTGTGAAAGTTGCTCAGTCGTGTTTGACTCTTTGAGACCCCATGGACTATATAATCCATGGAATTCTCCAGGCCAGAATACTGGAGTGGGTAGCCATTCCCTTCTAGAGGGGATCTTCCCAACTCAGGAATCGAACCCAAGTCTCCTGCATTGCAGGTGGATTCTTTACCAACTGAGCCACCAGGAAAGCCCACCTACTACATAACCATTTACCAAATCCTAAGGCACCTTAGGGATATTTTCTCACATATAGTAACAGCCAAAATTATTAGTAGAGGTTATAACTGGAATCTGGTTTGCAATATCAATTATTGGAAGGACTTCATAATGTAAAGAGTTTTGTCTGCTAATCTATGTAGTCATTTCCCTACCCTGCTTATGGAAATCTTCATTTCCATCTGTGTGGCTTGACTGAATTTGGCATTTCTTTGGCTGTTAACATAGTTATAAATCCTTTGAACTTGACAGACCTTCTTTCATCTGTGTCTACTTGGTAGAACCCTTCAACTCTTAAAGATGTAAAAATGATACCCAGTCAAATCCTAGAAATATCTTGTTTTTGGGTGACTATTTGATCACAAATTTTAGTCCTTGTATTGCCAGGTTCTTGGGTTTCAATTTACAGAAATTGATTCTAGATAATTTAGGCAAAAAAACTGAGTTTATTTGAAGGCTATAGGTAGTTCAAAATAAAAGGAAAATTTCAACATCAGGCTTTCAGAATCAGGATCCCCTCGAGAAGCAGGGACAAAAGAACTCTGTTTCTCTAGCCAGCACCCTCCACCCAGGAGGTTCAACAAGAATGATTTCTAACCATTTTTAGTTGTTAAAGACCCTATACAAGACCCTTAGGTGAATGAGTCAAATTCTACCCCTTGGCTTAGGAAGTCCCCCAGGAAAACAGATGCTACTGCCTGAGAAGTGAAAAAACTAAAACTAAGAAGACTAATGAAAAAAAAAAAAAAAAAGAAGACTAATGAAGATGACTCTACAGTGTTTGGGGATAGAAATTATTTGGATGGTTCTGAGTCCTTTCAAGCCAATGAAAATAGACCCTTTGGGTAATCACAGGAATGTCAATAGTGTTGTAAACCTACTCTCATTATTTAACCAATTTTGATATTATTGCCATCCTAAACAGAGCTCATGCTAGAAAACTTACAGCGCTATACTTCTCTACTAAAACTGACTCTCATATTACTTGATCCTTACATTAGTAACAAATCACTTGTCTGGAAGGAAAATAAGACCACACAAATTATAAGGTCAACCCAATTTCCTTTAGTTGAAAAACATTGATAAACCTACTCTGTGAGGCATTCACCGTGTGATCAACAGGGGTGACATGAACAACTACCTCTATATTGCAATATGAGAGCATATAGATTACTCAGGAGAGCTGAATTAGTCACTATAGTAGCGACCACCACACAGTCAGCATCACCTGCTTTTGATGGTGAGCACTGCACCCTCTTCTTAACTCAATGGGACGTCACAGGAATATTATTCTATAAAAATAGGATTCTATTGACAAGGATCTATTTTCCAATATGATATCCAAATAAAACTATGATCCTCAATAAATTTGTTTTGAATATAACTTGCAATATTTTTTCTGTTTATTCCACTTGACATTGGGCATATATTTGCTAATATTTTAATGTTTTGTGCTTATAAAACATCCAAAGTGATTAGCTAGTAATTTTCATGTTTAGATATGATAAGAGTTCACTGAAAAAAGAGATCCTTGCGTTGTTTCCTCTCCTTGATGCTAATTTTACATACACACACACACACACACACAGGTGTAGTTTAGACCACTCCAGGATTCTTGCCTGGAGAATCTCATGGACAGAGGAGCCAGGCAGGCTGCAGTCCACAGGGTTGCAAAGAGTTGGACACAAGCACACAAGCTTGACCATTAGAAGAGAGAGTGAAGGCAACATTGAAACATGCTAGTCATTTCTACTATATGTCAACATATTAAGGCGACAACAATCACACAATAAAGCTACAATAGCTTTGCAAAAACAAAGCGAAATTTGTGGACTTCACTCAATAATTTAAAATATCAGTATAAGGAAAGTCTTAATAGAACCATGATTTCACACTGGAAATGAAGTAGGTTGTATAGTTAGAGAAGTTCAGACCAAAGAATTTGGGCTTCTAGGTTTTGGCAGGGAGGGTTGTTTTAGCTTGAATTATTCATACTGGCTAATTATGTTTGTGGTGGCTTATATGTTATTAATGAGTGCATACATGCTCAGTTGTGTCTGACTCTTTTTGATGCCACGGACTGTAGTCCACCAGGCTCCTCTGTCCATGGAATTTTCCAGGCAAGAACACTGGAGTGGGTTGTCATTTCCTCCTCCAGGGGATCTTCCTGACCCAAGGATTGGTTGCTCACTAAAAAATTGAGCTCTTTTTCATGTGTGGTATTGGCTTTCAGAGGTGCAAATCATCAGTCCTCTTGAATGGAATGTGGCCAGGAGTGTCTGTACCCCTTCCAGTCTGGGACTTTATTTTGATTTGCTTTATTTTCTTTTCCTTCCAGTTTTATTGAGCTATAATCGACATATAGTGCTATATAAGTTTAAAGTGTACAGGCTAATAATTTGATTTACATACATTATGAAATGATTATCACTGTAAGTGCAGTGAACATCCATCATCTTATACAGATACAAAATTAAAGAAATAAGAAAAAAACAAAGACAACATCATATGTGAAATCCCCTTGACTTATAAAAACAAAGGACATTTGGTAACCAAAAGAAGATGATGGCTAATATATCATTTTATTTATGTCGTTCTTTGGTAGAGGGGCTTCCCAGGTGGCTCAGTGGTAGAGACTCTGCCTGGCAATGCAGGAGCTGCAGGAGACTCAGGTTTGATCCCTAGGGTTGGGAAGACCCCTTGGAGTAGAAAATGGCTAGCCACTCCAGTATTCTTGCCTGGAAAATTCCATGGACAGAGAAGCCTGGCAGGCTACAGTCCATGGGGTCACAAAGGGTCAGACACGACTCAGCAACTGAGCATGCAGGCATTCTTTAGTAGGCAAACAAATTAAAGTACTAATATTTTCAGAGTTGTTTGAAATGATGGTTCTTTCAAGTCAAACATTGGTTTCAGCACTACCTGGAATATGAAGCTAATGAGGATAGTTCGCATGACCTGATTAGCTCTGTCTTTCTTTTGCAAGCTGTCCTGTTGTTGTGTCAGACTAGGAACAAGCCTGCTAATTATGAACAGACTTTCAGCAGCTGCCCTTTACTGGTATGGGCAATGATGCATCTCTGATTCTATGGCAGATTCTGGTTTAAATATTTTGTCCTATTATTTTTTCACAGAGATGCACCTCTGATTAGAACCAAAACTAGTAGGGTCATGTTGATCCCACTCTATTCTTTTTCCCCGTTTCCTTTCCCTTCTCTTCATTCCCCTTCTGAAAGACAGTTCTTAGATTTATTTGGGTAAAAATTACTATAGGCAAAGAATATTTTTGATTACTATATTGTAAGAAGAGGTGGCAAGAATACACAGAACTGTACAAAAAAGATCTTCACAACCCAGATAATCACGATGGTGTGATCACTCACCTAGAGCCAGACATCCTGGAATGTGAAGTCAAGTGGGCCTTAGGAAGCATCACTATGAACAAAGCTAGTGGAGGTGATGGAATTCCAGTTGAGCTATTTCAAATCCTGAAAGATGATGCTGTGAAAGTGATGCACTCAATATGCCAGCAAATTTGGAAAACTCAGCAGTGACCACAGGACTGGAAAAGGTCAGTTTTCATTCCAGTCCCAAAGAAAGGCAATGCCAAAGAATGCTCAAACTACCGCACAATTGCACTCATCTCACACGCTAGTAAAGTAATGCTCAAAATTCTCCAAGCCAGGTTTCAGCAATACGTAAACTGTGAACTTTCAGATGTTCAAACTGGTTTTAGAAAAGGCAGAGGAACCAGAGATCAAATTGCCAACATCTGCTGGATCATGGAAAAAGCAAGAGAGTTCCAGAAAAACATCTATTTCTGCTTTATTGACTATGGCAAAGCCTTTGACTGTGTGGATCACAATAAACTGTGGACAGTTCTGAAAGAGATGGGAATACCAGACCACCTGACCTGCCTCTTGAGAAATCTGTATGCAGGTCAGGGAGCAACAGTTAGAACTGGACATGGAACAACAGACTGGTTCCAAATAGAAAAAGGAGTACATCAAGGCTGTATATTGTCACCCTGCTTATTTAACTTATATGCAGAGTACATCATGAGAAACGCTGGGCTGGAGGAAGCACAAGCTGGAACCAAGATTGCTGGGAGAAATATCATTAACCTCAGATATGCAGATGACACAACCCTTATGGCAGAAAGTGAAGAAGAGGTATAGAGCCTCTTGATGAAAGTGAAAGAGGAGAGTGAAAAAGTTGGCTTAAAGCTCAACATTCAGAAAACTGAGATCATGACCAACCTATACAGCATATTAAAAAGCAGAGACATTACTTTGCCAACAAAAGTCCGTCTAGTCAAGGCTATGGTTTTTCCGGTGGTCATGTATGGATGTGAGAGTTGGACTATAATGAAAGCTGAGCACCAAAGAATTGATGCTTTTGAACTGTGGTGTTGGAGAAGACTCTTGAGAGTCCCTTGGACTGCAAGGAGATCCAACTAGTCCATCCTAAAGGATATCAGTCCTGGAAGGACTGGAAGTCCTGGAAAATCACTGGAAGGACTGATGTTGAAGCTGAACTCCAATACTTTGTCCACCTGATTCGAAGAGCTGACTCATTTGAAAAGACCCCGATGCTGGGAAAGATTGAGGGCAGGAGGAGAAGGGGATGACAGAGGATGAGATGGTTGGATGGCATCACCGACTCAATGGACATGGGTTTGGGTGGACCCCGGGAGTTGGTGATGGACAGGGAGGCCTGGTGTGCTGTGATTCATGGGGTCACAAAGAGTCAGACTTGACTGAGTGACTGAACTGAACTGAACTGAACTGAACAGGCTCTCCAAGGAGATCCCACATGTCAATCCTAAAGGAGATCAGTCCTGAATATTCACTGGAAGGACTGATGCTGAAGCTGAAACTCTAATGCTTTGGTTACCTGATGCAAAGAAGTGACTCATTGGAAAAGACCCTGATGCTGGGAAAGATTGAAGGTAGGAGGAGAAGGGAAGTGACAAAGGATGAGATGGTTGGATGGCATCACTGACTGGATGAACATGAGTTTGACTATGCTCCGGGAGTTGGTGATGGACAGGGAAGCCTGGCGTGCTGCAGTGCATGGGGAGTTGGAGCACAACTCCAACTTTGCAGCGCAAAGAGTTGGACACAACTGAGTGACTGAACTGATTGACTGATGGACTTCCCAGGTGGCACAGTGGTAAAGAATCTGCCTGCCAGTGCAGGAGATCCAAGAGACGTGGGTTGGATCCCTGCATCAGGAAGATCCCTAGGAGTAGGAAATGACAACCCACTCCAGTATTCTTGCCTGAAAATTCTTGCCTGTCTATCCTACGGACAGGGGATCCTGGTGGGCTGAAGTCCGTGGGGTCACAAAGAGTTGGACATGACTGAGAGACTGAACGTGGGTGCACCGTGTTGTACATCTATAGGACTCGTGAAAAATGAAAACCAGTTAACAATGAATCACGGGAGCCCCTATGTCACCTGGTATCTAGAAGCCTTGGATACTTGGGTACTTTGAAATACTTATCATATCAAAAATACTCCTTGAGGTCTCCCTTCCCCCACTCTCTTCTGGCCATTGAGTTTCTCATGTATAATATAGACACGGAACTCAAGGAAAAGCAAAACAATTTTGTGCTGAATCAGACTATACTTTTGCAGCCTGTAAAAGCACAAAGCAGCTGTAATACTTCTCTTAAAAAAGAGTTGAGAAAAGTTTCATTAGAACTGGATTGCTGCTACTGGTGCTAAGTCATGTCAGTTGTGTCCGATTCTGTGCGACCCCATAGAAGGCAGTCCACAATGCTCCTCTGTCCCTGGGATTCTCCAGGCAAGAATACCGGAGTGGGTTGCCAGTTCCTTCTCCAATGCATGAAAGTGAAAAGTGAAAGTGAAGTCGCTTAGTTGTGTCCGACTCTTAGCGATCCCATGGACTGCAGCCTACCAGGCTCCTCCATCCATGGGCTTTCCCAGGCAGTAGTACTGGAGTGGGGTGCCATTGCCTTCTCCGCATTAGAACTGGATTCAGTTCAGTTCAGTTCAGTTGCTCAGTCATGTCTGACTCTTTGAGACCCCATGAATTGCAGCACGCCAGGCCTCCTTGTCCATCACCAACTCCCGGAGTTCACTCAAACTCATGTCCATCTAGTCGGTGATGCCATCCAGCCATCTCATCCTCTGTCATCCCCTTCTCCTCCTGCCCCCAATCCCTCCCAGCATTAGAGTCTTTTCCAATGAGTCAACTCTTCGCATGAGGTGGCCAAAGTACTGGAGTTTCAGCTTTAGTATCATTCCTTCCAAAGAACACCCAGGACTGATCTCCTTTAGAATGGATGGGTTGGACCTCCTTGCAGTCCAAGGGACTCTCAAGAGTCTTCTCCAACACCACAGTTCAAAAGCATCAATTCTTCGGTGCTCAGCTTTCTTCACAGTCCAACTCTCACATCCATACATGACTACTGGAAAAACCATAGCCTTGACTAGATGGACCTTTGTTGGCAAAGTAATGTCTCTGCTTCTCAATATGCTATCTAGTTTGGTCATAACTTTCCTTCCAAGGAGTAAGCGTCTTTTAATTTCATGGCTGCAATCACCATCTGCAGACTGGATTAGGTGTAGTTAATTAGGAGAAACCAGCTGAATACCTATCAGCCCAAGAGAGAATTACTCACTAGAGAGGTCTCTTTTATTTCCCCTGGTCCATTGTGTATAACAAAAGCAATGGTTATAATTGCTACTAGTGATTACATTCCTATTATGTTCCAGGTTCTGTAAATTTGTTTTCTTGGACAAAGCAGATTGTTTTGGTTGCACCATTTTGCTCCAGTCCTGGTCAGGGATAGGTTGAAGATCATCAACTGGATGAGATTTGTTGACCTAACTTCTACTTTCTAACAAGGTGATTATTTTATATCAGATGAAAAATAGCCTACTTGGTTTTAGTATTTTCATTTTGTAAGATGAAGAAACTAAAGCTCAGACAAGTTAAAAGGCTTTCCCCAATGTCACACATCAACTAAGTGACAGAGGCCAGACTGTTCCTAAGCCCTACTCTTTTCTTCAGCAGCACTGTTTCCTAAGTATTAGTCGCTCAGTCATGTCTGACTCTTTGTGACCCCATGGACTGTAGCCTGCCAGGCTCCTCTGTCCATGGAATTCTCCAGGTAAGAATACTAAAGTGGGTAGCCATTCCCTTCTCCAGGGTATCTTCCTGACCCAGTGATCAGACCTGAGTCTCCTGCACAGTAGGTGAATTCTTTACCATCTGAACCACCAGGGAAGCCCTAAAGCTGCCTTTTATTTTTCCAGACTCTTACTTGTTACTTTTAAAGAGTAATAGAGCCCCTCTACCAGATTATTTTAAGGATTGAGAAGGTAGTAATTGTAACTGGATCCAGCACACAGTAGACCCTCAGCAAGCATTACTAATAGAATCACATTACAGAAATTTCCTTTATAAAATGCTTAGAACTGTACCTGGCACATAGTAAACTTCACATGAAGGTGAGCTATGTCATCAAACTATGGGGGTAAAAGAGATCTTTGAAGCCACCAGGGTCAACCCTGTTTTACTATACTGAGAAATATTCTTTAATTTAAATCTAACTACACCCAGATACCAAGTCTACTGGTGCTTTAATTTGAACTTCCCAGCCTCTGGAACTCTGAGAAAGAAATTCCTGCTGTGTATAAGCCCCCTGTCTATGGCATTCTGTTGTAACAGACTGAACAGATGAAGATACTGTATAACGATACATTTTTTAATGAAAGAAAAATAGATACTTTGGCTCCAAGAGACCAGATGAACAATGGTGAGAACATATATGACAAGAGAACTCTGACCCACAGCCTCTGCAGCAATCAGTCCAGAATGGTCAAGACTTAGTCAATTACTACCAGTTTCCCTATTTTTATCCTTGTTTCCAACTCAGGACCAACCAAAGAAAGCCAGCAAGCTCCCCAAATCAATCATACTAGATGCCTTGCTTTTAGGTAGCCTCTTTCCAGTTTTCCCATCCAGTAACGTCCAAGCATATCATACCTGAAGCTCTCCCTTCCTGCCACCAATCCCCCACCCCCATAAAAGTTTTGTATTCCTTTGCGCATCTTTCAGTCTCTCCCAAACACTAGTGGTGGTGTTGACTCCCTTGCTACAGTAAATTTGAATAGTCTATGATTGTTCTTATTTGGCTGGTCTTTGTTTACTTGTATTTTCTTTGAGGTCCCACCAAGATACATCATGCACTGCTCAGGGCTGTGGACTCCAGCCTTCAGCTTGGTGTGGTATCCATAGAGGCCTGTGCTTATTGCTCATGGCCTGTCAGATTCATGCCAACATGGTAAGTCAGCACCTGGTTTGAATCCTTTGCTTGCACTCTTTGTATTCCTCAGCTATTTATTCACAGTTTAATACTCAGGTTTGTTCTTGGCATCCACTTGTCATCCTTGGTAGAAAACAGCCATTCCTTTTCATCCTATCCTGCTCTCTTTGAGCTTCTGTTTGTGACCCCGTGGACTGTAGCCCACCAGACTCCTCCATCCATGGGATTCTCCAGGCAAGAATACTGGAGTGGGTTGCCATTTCCTTCTCCAGGGGATCTTCCTGACCCAGGGATTGAACCCAGGTCTCCCGCATTGCAGGCAGACGCTTTAACCTCTGAGCTACCAGGGAAGCCCTTAATGGGGTAACTTGTCATAAGAAGGAGAAGTAAAGGGTGGACAAATGAACTTAAACAAATCAGCCTGTAGTAATTGATTTTTTTTTTATCTTGAAGAAAGGGACACAGCAAAGTCACAATCTACTGATGATAACCAAAGTTATTCTAAATTTGAACTCAATAACCTATAATGAATGGCATCACTAATTCAATGGACATAAATTTGAGCAAACTCCAGGAGACAATGAAGGACAGGAAAGCCTGGAGTGTTGCAGTCCATGGAATCATAGAGTTGGACATGACTTAGCGACTGAACGACAACCTATGAAGGGTGGTGGACCAAACACTTGCTACCTGTATGAGGTGAACAGGTTACAGATATCGACATGACTAATGTAAGGTCTTGGTTCTGACCTTCTTCCATGAACTACTTTTTTCCTGGCTGTCCATATGCCCCTACCAGATACCACTTCCTTGGCATCCAGAATGCCTGGTCCTTTTTGCCACAGACCAAAACCTCATAAACATTAGGAATAGTACTCTGAGACTATAGTACTCTGAGACTTGTCTGTACATAGAGACCCTAATTCTATAAATCCTCAAGGCTGAAAATTCTGATTCAGACACAAACTCCAAAACAATGCAACCCTTGATTATTCAGGTATTCTACCTCAGGGAATTACTGACTCACTGTTTATGCAAACAATCAGAGCAGTGTTCCTAACAGTGGGAATCATACAAATTGAAAAGACTGTTAGAAACTTATCACTAGCTTTGACAGAGGTATTAATGATACCATCTCTGCTTTAGGTGGAATACAGGTGAGTCTCAACACAGTCACATGAATAGTGGTGCACAGTCACATTGCTCTGATTTCTTGTTGGCTGGTCATGGTGTTGGGTTTTTTTTTTTGCTGTTGCTAATTCTTGCTCTACTTGTATCAGTGACAGAACATGGGTGAACAGGTTATACATCACCATAATGAAAAAGATACTTTTTTCTCTAAGGTCAGTTCTCATAGTTTATGAAATTTGTTCTCGGCCTGGGTCGAGTCATTGAAATTCTTGGTTCAAGAATTTTATGGGAACTATTAATTTTTCTTGTTTCTCTCATGGCGGTCATTAAGTTGGTCCATTGCTTTCTGCCTTGAATAGCCACTTTCTCATCATACGATCACCATGATTATATAATAAAAAGGTTAAGACAGTCTTGCTATGCAGTTAATTATGAAAGTGACTAAATAATTCCTGAGAAATGGAAGTTGGATCTTTAACCTTCCATAAATTGGTTTCCCTTTCACAAGATGTTTTCCAAAAAGGGAGAAGAGAGACTGCATATACAACAGTGGCCAAACCATATTCATATATGACAGTAGAATCTCTGCAGCAACCATTGCAGAAAGTCAAACTACAACCTCTCCAGCAACTGTACAACAGTGGGAAGGGCATGGTCAATCGCTGTCAACTTCTGTATTTTCTGCCTCTGCCTCTACCTCAAGACCAACCAGAAAAAGTCAAATATGCTCCCCAAACCAATGACATTTGACACCCTGCTTTTGTTTGATTTTATTTTATTTTAATGGTGGGCATACATTTGTTGTTATCACTGGAAAATCTGAGCAATGACAACAACCATAGATTTTCCCCTGTGGTAAAAAATACAGATAAGACTTTTATAATATTATCCTTTGATGACTGAAATACATGATGGCTGAAATTCTCTATGGGGCTCCATGAGGTTGGGACTGTGCTTCTTGTCCTCTTGTGACACTCTGCTTTTGGTTTTCCCCTCTCCAGCTTCCCAATGCCAGCAATCTCCAACAAGATCATACTTGAAGCTCTGATCCCTTTCCACTGCACCCCACCTGGAGCCTCCACTATCAAGCTTTCTCACTTCCCTGTCCAACTGTCCATCTTTGAGTTTGTGCTAATTGAAAGTGATAGTGGCTGACTTCCTTGCCATTATACACTGTGAATAAACAGCCTTGTCTGTCCTGATTTCAGCAGTTTTCATTTATTTCTGCACTTTCTGGCCAATGACTCAGCTTTGTTTCAGGATCTCTGTAACAATGGGCCTAAGGACTGGAAAGTTACAGTCAGTCACAAACAGGAAAGGTAACCATGAGGGGATAGTGAGGGAAGGTTCTTTCCTTAAAACGAAGGAAAAGAGGTTTCTGAAAAATTGCCTAGAAATCTTCTGGGAAATATGAAGGGGAAGAAAATAAGTGATTTGGTTGGCTTTATAAAATGATTTGATGGGCTGAATGAAGTCCTTATTTTTTACAACAAGAAAAGAAAGGAGAAAAATGTTCAGTGATTTGTGACTCAGAATAGTCTTATCCAAATTCTAAAAGCACTTGACAAAAATCATCTGGTGTCAAGTGTTAGAAATCCTCTTTCAAAAATAAGAAATGAGAGTGCTGTGGACTTTTCCAGGAGAGGAGAATAAAGATTTTGTACTTTCCCATTAAAGAGTCTAATAATTATTTCAGGGCCATATTATTCCATAAACTAGCCTGTATGGCAGGCTTTTATATTTTTATATATTATGTATGCTAGGTCAACTCCTAACAATACAACAAGACAACAGCTTTTGGCTTGTAAATCTAGTCTGTTTCTCTCTACCATGTAAAGAAAGCCTGCACTAGTGTTACGTATTTATGTGGAGTCATTCGATGGCTTGAAGTAATCCTCACACCTCAATTCTGCTCCATTCACAATACTTTCTATCATCTTGAATTTACTCTCCTTGCCTTGATTCTATAAAGAAAGAAAGAAAAAACTCTTGCCTTAATCTTCACTTTTCTGATTTAGCCTGTAAAGTGCTTTAATAATATAAATATGGCTGTAAATCTACTTCTTCGAAGCAAGGCTTATTGCTTTAGACTCCATCACAATGTTACGAAAAAAATGATTTAGGTGTCTGAAATTCTAAGCTTCTATACATTATTTTTAAATCACACTTTACTTCTAACATAGTGATTCTTAACTTCCTAGAATGCCTCCAGTGTTATCTGAAATTTTCCAAAAAAGTAACTGTTAAAAACAACAGTAAATGTGTGCCAGGTGTGGGTCTTTCTGCAGTGAGATGGGTAGTGAAATGGAATACCATCAAGGCTCTACAGTTCTAGGAAGGTTGGTGGAGGGTCTTCTGATTTTTCAAAGTGGTCTTTCCTTTGTACTCTTGGTTTGCTTTTTTTTGTCCACAGTCAGTGTCAGAGTAGGAGACTGGGCTTGGACCCTGTCACTGATTGTGGAATGTTCTAGACCAGCACAGTTTTGTGTGTATACCTCTGGTCTGTTGTTGTAAAACTGTTGCTGCTGTCTGCCTTACTGAGATGATAGGAAAATACATAACGCACTGTACTGTCAAGGCCAAGACTCTCAACCTGGTTATTATTTCTTTCTGTTAGTTTTTGCTCATCCTTATATTCTTTCATAAGGATTTCATTTCTCCTTATGTTTCACCTTCTCTCAATAACTGCTTGTTATTCTCCAGCTTTATCATTCCTATTTTTAAGGGTAGTGTATGACATGTAAATATATGAGTCACTTTCCTGTTATCGGTTTTTAAACATGTAATTTAAGATGTGTTCTCCTGCCTTTTGATGTATTCTCACACCAACAAGAAATGATCTGATCTTCTTGCCCTAATAAAATAGAGTTGTTTTTTCCTCCACATATTATATTTTCATCCATAATCAAGATTGCAGGGAGAAATATAAATAACCTCAGATATGCAGATGACACCACCCTTATGGCAGAAAGTGAAGAGGAACTCAAAAGCCTCTTGATGAAAGTTAAAGTGGAGAGTGAAAAAGTTGGCTTAAAGTTCAACATTCAGAAAATGAAGATCATGGCATCTGGTCCCATCACTTCATGGGAAATAGATGGGGAAACAGTGGAAACAGTGTCAGACTTTATTTTTTTGGGGCTCAAAATCACTGCAGATGGTGACTGCAGCCATGAAGTTAAAAGACACTTACTCCTTGGAAGGAAAGTTATGACCAACCTAGACAGCATATTAAAAAGCAGAGACACTACTTTGTCCACAAAAGTCCATCCAGTCAAGGCTATGTTTTTTCCAGTGGTCATGTATGGATGTGAGAGTTGGACTATAAGGAAAGCTGAGTATTGAAGAATTGATGCTTTTGAACTGTGGTGTTGGAGAAGACTCTTGAGAGTCCCTTGGACTGCAAGGAGATCCAACCAGTCCATCCTAAAGGAGATCAGTCCTGGGTGTTCATTGGAAGGACTGATGTTGAAGCTGAAACTCCAGTACTTTGGCCACCTCATGTGAAGAGCTGACTCGTTGGAAAAGACCCTGATATTGGGAAAGATTGAGGGCAGGAGGAGAAGGGGATGACAGAGGATGAGATGATTAGATGGCATCACCGACTCAATGGAGAGGAGTTTGGTAAACTCTGGGAATTGGTGATGGACAGGGAGGCCTGATGTGCTGCAGTTCATGGGGTTGCAAAGAGATGGACACGACTGAGCAACTGAACTGATCTGATGTATATATAACAAATACTTCTTGACCAGTTACTCTATGTCAAAAGTAGAATGTACATATAATCATGAAAGTATCCCAGATGGCAACTGGGATCCTCTTTCCTCGCATATTTAGGAAAAAATGTTCACTCACTGAACATCCCAGAGGAAGCCCATCACCCTTGTAAAGTTTTGTTGTTGTTTTAGATTCCATGGGCTTATATTCTCATGCTCACCTCACTCTAATTTTCTGATGACTCCAATAATTTGATTTTTTTGGTATCCTTTCTTCCACAGCTATTCTATTTTTACTTCATATCTGAACTCCAGATATGGAGTTCAGCACTTTTTTCTTAATTTCCTGAAAAACAAGGCATTCTTGCATGCAGTAGACTTAATTAAAGGTTTGGAGTGATGTAGTGACTGAGGACCAAATAGTAAGTAATTGAATGTGAATATTACCTTGCTCTCTTTTTAGAATCTCTTAGGACACCTTCATTGCTGCTGTTGTTGTTCAGTCACTCAGTCGTATCTGACTCTTTGCGACCCCATAGACTATAGCATGCAGAAAAGCCATAACAAACCTAGACAGTATCTTAAAAAGCAGAGACATTATTTTGCCGACAAAGGTCTGTCTAGTCAAAGCTATGGTTTTTCAGGTAGTCATGTATGGATGTGAGAGTTAGACCCCAAAAAAAGCTGAGTGCCAAAGAATTGATGCTTTTGAACTGCAGTGTTGGAGAAGACTCTTGAGAGTCCCTTGGACTGCAAGGAGATCCAACCAGTCCATCCTAAAGGAAATCAGTCCTGAACATTCATTGGAAGGACTGATGCTGAAGCTGAAGCTCCAATACTTTGGCCACCTGATTAGAAGAACTGCCTTACTGGAAAAGACCGTGATGCAGGGAAAGATTGAAGGCAGGAGGAAGAGGGGATGACAGAGGATGAGACGGCTGGGTGGTGTCACTGACTAGATGGACATGAGTTTGAAAAAGCTCTGGGAGTTGATGATGGACAGGGAAGCCTGGTGTGCTGCAGTCCATGGGGTTGCAAAGAGTTGTACATGACTGAGTGACTGAACTGAACTGAACTGAGATTGCAGCATGCCAGGCTCCCCTGTCCTTTGCTACTGAGAATAGGACAATTTCATTCCACCATCCCCTATTTATGGAGGCAGCTTGTTCCTTTGCTCTCTCTGTAATCCCCTTACATTTTCCTCTTGTTTACCTCCAATGTCCTCAAATTTCTGCTCATTTAAAATGCAAAGCCGTTTCATTCTCTCTTAGTTTCATTGGATCCTTCCAAATCATACTTTGGAGATCACAGCCATAATGAATTGTGAGCTTATTTTGCTTAAATAGAGGACCCTCTACAGAGAAAATCTGCCACTCCCTTAGGGGCACAAGTGGCTATGGGCAGTTTTGGTTTTAAAAAGCAACAGAATTTAGAAAGATGGTAATGATGACCCTATATGCAAGACAGCAAAAGAGTCACAGATGTAAAGAAGAGACTTTGGGACTCTGTGGGAGAAGGCAAGGGTAGGATGATTTGAGAGAATAGCATTGAAACATGTACATTATCATATGTGAAATAGATCACATATGCCAGTCCAGGTTCGATGCATGAGATAGAGTGCTCAGGGCTGGTGCACTGGGATGACCCTGAGGGATGGGATGGGGAGGGAGATGGCGGGGAGGGTCAGGATGGGGAACACATGTACACCCATGGCTGATTCATGTCAATGTATGGCAAAAACCACCACAATATTGTAAAATAATTGGCCTCTAATTAAAATAAATAACAAAAAAACAAAACACAAAAGCAATGTAGTTTTCCCTTCTTTATCTTGCTTAAAAACATCCTGTGAGCAGAATCAACGTGGAGATAGAGGCAGAATGTGCTATTATGGTCCAGAGGAGGGGCTTGGGAAAGGCAGGGAAGCTTCCTAGAGATTTGAACTGGTTTTGAAAGTAAGCCTTTGACTGTGTGGATCACAATAAACTGTGGAAAATTCTGAAAGAGATGGGAATAACAGACCACCTGACCTGCCTCTTGAGAAACCTATATGCAGGTCAAGAAGCAACAGTTAGAACTGGACATGGAACAACAGACTGGTTCCAAATAGGAAAGGAGTACGTCAAGGCTGTATATTGTCACCCTGCTTACTTAACTTATATGCAGAGTACATCATGAGAAACGGTGGACTGGAAGAAGCAGAAGCTGGAATCAAGATTTCTGGGAGAAATATCAATAACCTCAGATATGCAGATGACACCACCCTTATGGCAGAAAGGGAAGAGGAACTCAGAAGCCTCTTCATGAAAGTGAAAGTGAAGAGTGAAAAAGTTGGCTTAAAGCTCAACATTCAGAAAACTAAGATCACGGCATCTGGTCCCATCACTTCATGGCAAATAGATGGGGAAACAGTGGAAACAGTGTCAGACTTTATTTTGGGGGGCTCCAAAATCACTGCAGATGGTGACTGCAGCCATGAAATTAAAAGATGCTTACTCCTTGGAAGGAAAGTTATGACCAACCTAGATAGCATATTCAAAAGCAGAGACATTACTTTGCCAACAAAAGTCCATCTAGTCAAGGCTATGGTTTTTCCAGTGGTCATGTATGGATGTGAAAGCTGGACTGTGAAGAAAGCTGAGCGCCGAAGAATTGATGCTTTTGAACTGTGGTGTTGGAGAAGACTCTTGAGAGTCCCTTGGACTGCAAGGAGATCCAACCAGTCCATTCTGAAGGAGATCAGCCCTGGGTGTTCTTTGGAAGGACTGATGTTGAAGCTGAAACTGCAGTACTTTGGCCACCTCATGGGAAGAGCTGACTCATTGGAAAAGACTCTGATGCTGGGAGGGACTGGGGGAAGGAGGAGAAGGGGATGACAGAGGATGAGATGGCTGGATGGCATCACAGACTTGATGGACATGAGTTTAGGTGAACTCCAGGAGTTGATGATGGACAGGGAGGCCTGGTGTGCTGCAATTCAAGAGGTTGCAAAGAGTCAGACATGACTGAGTGACTGAACTGAACTGAATTGAAAGTAAGAATGAATGTACCAGTCAGAAAACGGGGAAAAGGACAAGAGAACCATTTATTCCAGGTTACTGTATAAATGCTAGTACAACTAGGGGAGCATATTACTTGTAATTCGTAACAGCGTGCTATCACTTTTTCACCCCACTTATTTAAATTATGTTGGTATTCTTTGTCAATTCACCCTCTTATTATTTAACCTTTTTGAAATCTTCACTCTCACTGAGTCCACTATTTATTTCAACCTCTGCTCCTTCCTTTTTACTGGTCTTTGGATTGTTTCCTATCCTGACCTACATTTTCCCCCATGATTCATTATTTCAGCTATGTTCTCTTTAACAGGCTTGACTACATCACCTCCCTCATTAGGATCTTACACAGTTTGTCAGTTCTCAGCTCTGGATAATCCCATACTTCACTTTTACTCCTGTTCTCTTCTTGATATTTCCAGAGAAAATTAGGAAATGAGAGCTGAAACCAAAACAATTTCTTGTCTCTGAGCTAAATAATATCTGGGTAGACTTTCCTGTCCCTATGTTAAATAATACTGAGAACAAGCACAAAATAACTTAGTCTCTTGCTCCAGAAACTATTTGCTCCTGAGAAATAAGACCAACAGGTTGATCACCAAGATTCCCTTCAAGACCCTTGTCTCCCCGTGCACGTCATTCTAAAGTTATGGTGTCATAACTCCACATAATCTCAACCAGCTTCCTGCTTTCCAAGACCTACCTGAAAATCTTCCAGGCAAGTTCTAAATCCTATACTCCTCTGACTTGACTTCCCTCTTCCAACATGCTACTAAGACTTTATCAAGGTGCTTTCCTCTCTTACTGAAATCTAATAAACATAGCTTTGCTTGATAAAGACATTTTCCTGGTGACCTTTAGGAGGATCAGTAAGAAGCATTCTCATTTGATGTCCTATAGTGGGCTTTCCCAGAGAAGGCGATGGCACCCCACTCCAGTACTCTTGCCTGGAAAATCCCACGGATGGAGGAGCCTGGTGGGCTGCAGTCTATGGGGTCGCAAAGAGTCGGACATGACTGAGCGACTTCACTTTCACCTTTCACTTTCATGCATTGGAGAAGGAAATGGCAACCCACTCCAGTGTTCTTGCCAGAAGAATCCCAGGGATGGCGGAGCCTGGCAGGCTGCCGTCTATGGGGTCTCACAGAGTCGGACACGACTGAAGTGACTTAGCAGCAGCAGCAGCAGCAGTGGGCTTCCCAGGTGGCTCAGTGGTAAAGCATCTGCCTGCAACGCAGGAGAAGTGGGTTTGATCCCTGGGTCAGGAAGATCCCCTGGAGAAGGAAATGGAAACCCACTCAAGTATTCTAGCCTGGAGAATTCCATGGACAGAGGAGCCTGGTGGGCTACAGTCTATGGGGCCGCAAACAGTCAGACACAACTTAGTAACTTAACAACAACAAGAGCACCTTGCTATAACTGCTGCTCCATCCTACCCACTGTCCAGCAATTCTTTCATTCATATATTACCTTTTTAAAAACTTTTTCCACCCCAGATGTTCATAGCAACCCTGTCTCTCAGTTTCAGCACATGACCTGATTTCATCTTCTTTGTCCCTAAGAAGACAGGAAATGCACTCTAAGGACAGTTGCAATGTGGTTTTCTCTCTCCAAACTGTCTTCTCCACTGGTTTCTCTAGCTGCTCTTTCTTCTCTTTCTAACTCATCCTTTGCCATTTACCTCTTAAATCAAAGCGTCCCACAAAGTCTTCTTTGAGACCAATCTCATTTAGTTTCGTAGCTTCACAATATTAATGCAGATAGTGTTACTAATCAGCTTTCTTATCTCTAACCTCTTCTCTGAACCTTAAGCATAAAGCTGTGTGAAGAGCAAACCTCAGTTTCAACACAACGCTTCCTCTTGTTCCACATCTGCTCTTTCTTCTTGCATTTCCTATTTCAGTTCATGACTGTCTTCATGATCGTCCTGATGGCCATTCTCTGACTAGGAGAGTGTCAGAGCACTAGGTGGGCCCTGGAGCTGAGTGAGAACATTTGTGCATTTCAACAGGTGGAGTAGGAAGAGGCAGAGATTGTTGACTGCTGCTGCTGCTGCTAAGTCACTTCAGTCGTGTCCGACCCTGTGCAACCCCATAGATGGCAGGCCACCAGGCTCCCTCGTCCCTGGGATTCTCCAGGCAAGAACACTGGAGTGGGTTGCCATTTCCTTCTCCAATGCATGAAAGGGAAAAGTGAAAGTGAAGTCGCTCAGTCATGTCCGACTCTTCGAGACCCCATGGACTGCAGCCTACCAAGCTCCTCTGCCCATGGGATTTTCCAGGCAAGAGTACTGGAGTGGGGTACCATTGCCTTCTCTGGAGATTGTTGACTAGAAGCATCTTTATCCCAGCTTCTCAGCTCTTTCTCCACTGGCCTCTTTCTCCTGGTTTTCAGAGAACTAACTGCACATGTTCAGCCCAGGGTTCATTCTTTTGAACTATGGCTGGAGAAGATTCTTGAGAGTCCCTTGGATTACAGGGAGATCAAAGCAGTCAATCCTGAAGGAAATCAACCCTGAATATTCATTGGAATGACTGATGCTGAAGCTGAAGCTCCAATATTTGGCCACCTGATGTGAAGGGCTGACTCTTTGGAAAAGACCGTAATGTTGGGAGAAGGGGGTGACAGAGGATGAGATGGTTAGTTGGCATCATCCACTTAATGGACATGAGTTTGAGTAAACTCTGGGAGATGGTGAAAGACAGGGAACTCTAGAGTGCTGCAGTCTGTGGGCTTGGGTCTCAAAGAGTCAGACATGATTTAGTGACTAAACAACACCAGTTTCTCGTAGTCACTGTAGACACAGTTCAGTTCAGTTCAGTTGCTTAGTCATGTTTGACTCTTTGTGACCCCATGAATTGCAGCACGTCAGGCCTCCCTGTCCATCACCAACTCCCGGAGTTCACTCAAACTCATGTCCATCGAGTTGGTGATGCCATCAGGCCATCTCATCCTCTGTGGTCCCCTTCTCCTCCTGCCCCCACTTCCCCCCAGCATCAGAGTCTTTTCCAATGAGTCAACTCTTTGCATGAGGTAGCCAAAGTACTGGAGATTCAGCTTTAGCATCATTCCTTCCAAAGAACACCCAGGGCTGATCTCCTTCAGAATGGACTGGTTGGGTCTCCTTGCAGTCCAAGGGACTCTCAAGAGTCTTCTCCAACACCACACTTCAAAAGCATCAATTCTTTGGCACTCAGCTTTCTTCACAGTCCAACTCTCACATCCATACATGACCACTGGAAAAACCATAGCCTTGACTAGACGGACCTTTGTTGGCAAAGTAATGTCTCTGCTTTTGAATATGCTATCTAGGTTGGTCATAACTTTCCTTCCAAGGAGTAAGCGTCTTGTAATTTCATGGCTGCAGTCACCATCTACAGTGATTTTGGAGCCCCCAAAAATAAAGTCTGACACTGTTTCCACTGTTTCCCCATCTATTTCCCATGAAGTGATGGGACCAGATGTCATGATCTTAGTTTTCTGAATGTTGAGCTTTAAGCCAACTTTTTCACTCTTGTCTTTCACTTTCATCAAGAAGCTTTTTAGTTCCTCTTCACTTTCTGCCATAAGGGTGGTGTCATCTGCATATGTGAGGTTACTGATATTGACCCAGGGTATAAAGAAAGGTACAAAGCAGCTTGTGCTCTGCTGTCACGGTTTACCTCCCTGGAATATTGCATTTCTTCAGGAGTCTAAGTAGCTAAATAAAATTTAATGGTTTGTTGCCCTCTGCATCTAATAAACCCACTTTGTTCTGTTCAGGTAGTTTTCTGGCCATCTCTAACAGACCCTCCAATTTTTGGCTGGAAGGCAATCTCAGCTCTCCTGTCCTGTCCTGTTCCCTGAGACTGGAGATATGAGCTGGCACTGACATTTGGGTTCCTTGAAAGTGATGCTGCCAAAATCATCAGTGGAATTTAGTGAATCTGCCAGGCTCTAAAGCCTTTTCTGCTGGCCAGTTTGGCCAGTTACAAGTTTGTCACGTCATCTATCATTGGGTACCTGGCAACACAGTTTTGGGATTTTAGAAATGTGGTTTTCGCCCAAATAGGAGTCAAAAGGCCCTGCTGGCAGGCTGCCAGATTTCATTATAAAAACATGGTCTATGTACCTTCTGATGTGGTGATGGGAATGGAGTGCTAATGGAATGCACTGTTTTCGGTTATTACCAGATGTATCTTAGGTCTAAATCTCGCTATCAACTAAATAACATATTTTTAGAAAGGAAAAAAAAAGGTTACACTGTTTCCATAATGTTGTTCAGTAATTCAGTCATGTCTGACTCTTTGCGACCCCATCTTTGGGACCCCATGGACTGCAGCACACCAGGCTTCCCCGTCCTTCACCATCTCCTGGAGTTGGTTCAAATGCATGTTCATTGAGTCAGTGATGCCTTCCAACACATTAATTTCAAAGTGTATCCTGATTTCAGAAGCATTAAACTGACAGGGAAAACCTTTATTTAATAATCAAGGCAATATAGAGATTTCATAGATATGTAATGATTACATTAGCCAAGCTGAACTCATGGAGTGTGATTGAGAAAACAAATTTATTTTCCATACAGCTCATCCAAGCCCATTTTGAAGATTTTAGGGGTAGCTCTTTCCCATCCTTTAAATGAATCTTAAACCAAAGTCCATGAATGTTTTGTCACCCTTTTGTCCCCAAATGCAATCTCAGTTCAGAACTGAATAGGTCCAAACCAAGCGAGGAGAGAGAAGAATTGTGAATTTCCATTAACTAAGATCTGTCACCTGACCTCTGTTTGGCACAAGAGAAAGTGACTGTTCCATCCGATTGCTATGACTCCCTCCCTCACCCCTACAGACTTAGTTGCCGCTAAGTTGCTTCAGTTGTGTCCGACTCTTTGCGATCCCATAGACGGCAGTTCACCAGGCTCCCCTGTCCCTGGGATTCTCCAGACAAGCACACTGGAGTGGGTTGCCATTTCCTTCTCCAATGCATGAAAGTGAAAAGTGAAAGTGAAGCCGCTCAGTCGTTTCAGACTCTTAGTGACCACATGGACTGCAGCCCACCAGGCTCCTCCGTCCATGGGATTTTCCAGGTAAGAGTACTGGAGTGGGGTGCCATTGCCAGTAGGACCCTTCTAAATTCTTTCCCCTTAAGTTACCTTGGACCTTCAGACAGTCCTCTTCTTTTTTCTTTTTTAAACATACAGTTTATTTTTTTTTAATGTTTATTTATTTGGCTGTCTGGGTCTTAGTTGCAGCATGTAGAATCTTCTTTTTTTCTGTTTAATATTTGTTTATTTATTTGTCTGTGTCAATTCTTAGCTGAGGCTCTAAGGATCTTTGCTGTGGTATGTGGGACTCATAAGGGATCCAACTCATGTCTCACCTTGCAAAGTTGATTCTTAACCACTGGACCACCAGGGAAGTCCTTATAATGTTTTTAGATTTTTTAAAATGTAAAATCTCATATTCTTTACCTCTCATAGTTTATTAGATGATTAGAATATTAGACGGTTTTCTGTGTCATTTGTTCAAAGGTTTTAACTTCTGAATGAAATTATTGATTGGTCCTTATCAATAGAAAATTTCCATTATTCATTTTTATTTTCCTACGGATTTTTTTAAAAAAACATTTTAAATTGGAGGATAATTGCTTTACAGAATTTTGTGGTTTTCTGTCATACATCAACAAGAATCAGCCATGGGTACACCCGTGTCCCTTCCCTACTGGACCTCCCTCCTGCCTCCCTCCCCATCCAACCCTTCCGCCTTTCGCAGAGCCCCTGTTTGAGTTCCCTGAGTCATACAGCAAATTCCCATTGGCTATCTGTTTTACTATGTTACTCTCTCCATTCATCTCCCCTTCCCCCTCCTCTTCTCCCGCCATGTCCATAGGTCTGTTCTCTATGTCTGTTTCTCCATTGTTGCAGCATGTAAGATCTTTAGTTGGGACCTTCGAATTCTCAGTTGCAGCATGTGGGATCTAGATCCCTGACCAGGGACCGAACCCAGGCCCCCTCTGTTGCAAGCATAGAATCTTAGCCACTGGACCAACAGGAAGTCCCTCAAACCTCTTTTTTATAGATTAGAGCTAATGGTCAGCTAAGGGTCAAAGAATGGTTTTTCAGAATAGCCTTTTTTTTTTTTTTTAAGCTGTGAAGATGTTACACTGTGGCTGTGGTACATAGCATTCATAGTTTTGGGGACCTTGGCTGAAATTAAGACTAAACAGTTCTATTTTAACATGTAATTCTTCATTTCCCAGGTCTCATCAAACTGCATATTCAAACTGGTATCAAGCTGTATTTTCCTGGCTATAGCACTTGTCATTATTTTTCACCACTGTTATGGATACAAAAGATAGAAACCCACCTCACACTGGCTTGCCAAATCATGAAATATATTAGCTCAAAGGATGGTACAGTCCATAAACAGGAGTAGCAGGATCCAGGTCCTGTTTGAAGTAGTCAGGACTTGTTGTCTGTATCCTTTTTTCCTCTTCATCATTAGTGTTAAATTTCAATTTTTGAAAAAGTAAAATTACGACTCTTTGGAAAATATAAAATTAACCCATGCCAAAGATTTTATCGAATTCATTAACAAAAGAAACAAAGATATAAAATGGGTCCAAAAACATTAGAGAAATTAAGCATTTGTGTTGTTGCTGTTGTTGGTCTGTTGCCAAGTTGTGTCTGACCTCTTTGAGACCCCATGGACGGCATCATGCCAGGTTTCCCTGTCCCTCACCATCTCCTGGAGTTTGCCCAAGTTCATGTCCATTGAATCAGGCATGCCATCCAACCATCTAATCCTCTGTCACCCTCTTCTCCTTCTGCCTTCAGTCTTTCCCAGCATCAGGGTCTTTTCCAATGAGTCAGCTGTTTGCATCAGGTGGCGGAAGTATTGGAGCTTCAGCATCAGTCCTTCCAAAGAGTATTCAGGGTCGATTTCTTTTAAGACTGACTGGTTTGATCTCTTTGCTCTCCAGCTTAAAAAGGCATGCTAACATAAGATTGCTAGATGGAGATATAAATGGGTTAGTAGCCAAAAGGGCAACAGACTGTAAACTTTAGGATGATGTGTTCCACTGGACAGACATTATTTGCATCTCTATGAGACAAATATTTACCAGTTAATGTAGGATTTCACCGTCTCTGGATCTTTAATCAATAGTGAAAAGTGACTCAAACAAGTTCATTTCCCTTAATTAATCCCTGGGAAGCCTTTATCTCTGACAGGATGTGTTGCCTTATTTTTTGCCTTATCCCAAAATTTTGTGTAGATTTTCATAACACTTGGCTCTACTTCCTCCTGTATTTGTTTCTTTCTTAGGTAAGCTTTAGCCATGTGTCAATCTTCAGCAGTACTAGACATCCATTTTCCTTATTGTGTACAGTATCAGTGGAAAAAATATTTCTTTTCCAAAAATTCCATAAAAGCCCTGAACTTTCATTTCATGGCCTGACTTTGGTTGTGTGCCAGCCGATGATACAATCACAATGGCCAAAAAGAGGGAATATATCAATTAACCTTTCCTGTGGCTCATGCTCACCCATGGAGCTGGGAAATAGGTCAATTGCATTTAAACTACAAAAACTAAGAATGAGATAAGGGTGGTTTCCTGAAGCAAAATAGACACTAAATCAGGCTTCTTTACCCTGACCTGAATTAACTCTTGAAGATAGAGTTTGGGGTGAAGTAGAAAAGAATAGCTTTATTGCTTTGACAGACAAAGGGGGCCACAGTGGGTCAATGCCCTCAAAACTGTGTGTTTCAACCTGCAGGGGGCAGTGAGGAGACTTATCATAGGGTCCCAAGAGGAGGGCATGACATTCAGTTCGTGGACATTTTTCTGATTGGTTGGTGGTGAGGTAAGTGGGAGTAGGCCTCATCAACCTTCTGGTTCTTACCAGTTTCTGAGGTCTAGTGATAGTTTGGCAGCTACCATTAATTTTTTTCACCTGATGGGGGTTTTAGATGGGGGTTTCAAAACAGCTAAAAGGCATTGTTATATATATTGTTATATATATTGAGGGTAGCCAGGGCCCTGCCCCAAGCCCGAACTATTGTTTCTTGACTGCTCCTCCCTTGTCTCCATAGCCCCTCCATTCTTTAATTAGCAACTATTCCAACCTGTCCTTTGGAACTCAGTAATCAAAAAATAGGGAACATAGAAAGGCTTTTGTGCCTAGGAAACCACACAGAGTCCTGCTGTTCCAAAATTAGGGTTCTGTTACTTGTTCAGTTCAGTTCAGTCGCTCAGTCGTGTCCCACTCTTTGCGACCCCATGAATTGCAGCACGCCAGGCCTCCCTGTCCATCACAAACTTCCGGAGTTCACTCAGACTCACGTCCATTGAGTCAGTGATGCCATCCAGCCATCTCATCCTCTGTTGTCCCCTTCTCCTCCTGCCCCAATCCCTCCCAGCATCACAGTCTTTTCAATGAATCAACTCTTCGCATGAGGTGGCCAAAGTACTGGAGTTTCAGCTTTAGCATCATTCCCTCCAAAGAAATCCCAGGGCTGATCTTCAGAATAGACTGGTTGGATCTCCTTGCAGTCCAAGGGACTCTCAAGAGTCTTCTCAACACCACACTTCAAAAGCATCAATTCTTTGGCTCTCAGCTTTCTTCACAGTCCAACTCTCACATCCATACATGACCACAGGAAAAACCATAGCCTTGACTAGACGGACCTTTGTTGGCAAAGTAATGTCTCTGCTTTTCAATGTGCTGTCTAGGTTGGTCATAACTTTCCTTCAAAGGAGTAAGCATCTTTTAATTTCATGGCTGCAGTCACCATCTGCAGTGATTCTGGAGCCCCCAAAAATAAAGTCTGACACTGTTTCCACCGTTTTCCCCATCTATTTCCCATGAAGTGATGGGACCGGATGCCATGATCTTAGTTTTCTGAATGTTGAGCTTTAAGCCAACTTTTTCACTCTCCACTTTCACTTTCATGAAGAGGCTTTTGAGTTCCTCTTCACTTTCTGCCATAAGGGTGGTGTCATCTGCATATCTGAGGTTATTGGTATTTCTCCCAGCAATCTTGATTGCAGCTTGTGTTTCTTCCAGTCCAGCGTTTCTCATGATGTACACTGCATATAAGTTAAATAAGCAGGGTGACAAAATACAGCCTTGACATACTCCTTTTCCTATTTGGAACCAGTCTGTTGTTCCATGTCCAGTTCTAACTGTTGCTTCCTGACCTGCATACAGATTGCTCAAGAGGCAGGTCAGGTGATCTGGTATTCCCATCTCTTTCAGAACTGTCCACAGTTTATTGTGATCCACACAGTCAAAGGCTTTGCCATAGTCAATAAGGCAGAAATAGATGTTTTTCTGGAACTCTCTTGCTTTTTCCACGATCCAGCAAATGTTGGCAATTTGATCTCTGGTTCCTCTGCCTTTTCTAAAACCAGCTTGAACATCAGGAAGTTCACGGTTCACATATTGCTGAAACCTGGCTTGGAGAATTTTGAGCATTACTTCATTAGTATGTGAGATGAGTGCAATTGTGCAGTAGTTTGAGCATTCTTTGGCATTGCCTTTCTTTGGCACTGGAATGAAAACTGACCTTTTCCAGTCCTGTGGCCGCTGCTGAGTTTTCCAAATTTTCTGGCATATTGAGTGCAGCACTTTCACAGCATCATCTTTCAGGATTTGAAATAGCTCAACTGGAAGTCCAACACCTCCTCTAGCTTTGTTCATAATGATGCTTTCTAAGACCCACTGACTTCACATTCCAGGATGTCTGGCTCTAGGTGAGTGATCACACCATTGTGATTATCTTGGTCCTGAAGATCTTTTTTGTACAGTTCTTCTGTGTATTCTTGCCACCTCTTCTTAATATCTTCTGCTTCTGTTGGGTCCATACCATTTCTTTCCTTTATCAAGCCCATCTTTGCATGAAATGTTCCCTTAGTATCTCTAATTTTCTTGAAGAGAGCTCTAGTCTTTCCCATTATGTTGTTTTCCCCTATTTCTTTGCATTGATCACTGAAGAAGGCTTTCTTATCTCTCCTTGCTATTCTTTGGAACTCTGCATTCAGATGCTTATATCTTTCCTTTTCTCCTTTGCTTTTTGCTTCTCTTCTTTTCACAGCTATTTGTAAGGCCTCCCCTGACAGCCATTTTGCTTTTTGCATTTCTTTTCCATGGCGATGGTCTTGATGCCTGTCTCTGTACAATGTCACACGGCTCGTTCCATAGTTCATCAGGCACTCTATCAGATCTAGTTCCTTAAAGCTATTTCTCACTTCCACTGTATAATCATAAGGGATTTGATTTAGGTCGTACCTGAATGGTCTAGTGGTTTTCCCTACTTTCTTCAATTTAAGTCTGAATTTGGCAATAAGGAGTTCATGATCTGAGCCATAGTCAGCTCCTGGTCTTGTTTTTGCTGACTGTATAGAGCTTCTACATCTTTGGCTGCAAAGAACATAATCAATCTGATTTTGGTGTTGACCATCTGGTGATGTCCATGTGTAGAGTCTTCTCTTGTGTTGTTGGAAGACGGTGTTTGCTATGACCAGTGCATTTTCTTGGCAAAACTCTGTTGGTCTTTGCCCTGCTTCATTCTGTATTCAAGGCCAAATTTGCCTGTTACTCCAGGTGTTTCTTGACTTCCTACTTTTGCATTCCAGTCCTCTGTAATGAAAAGGACATTTTTTTGGTGTTAGTTCTAAAAGGTCTTGTAGGTCTTCATAGAACCATTCAACTTCAGCTTTTCAGCGTTACTGGTTGGGGCATGGACTTGGATTATCGTGATATTGAATGGTTTGCCTTGGAAACGAACAGAGATCATTCTGTTGTTTTTGAGATTGCATCCAAGTACTGCATTTCGGACTCTTTTGTTGACCATGATGGCTACTCCATTTCTTCTGAGGACTCCTGCCTGCAGTAGTGGATATAATGGTCATCTGAGTTAAATTCACCCATTCCAGTCCATTTTAGTTCGCTGATTTCTGGAATGTCTACATTCACTCTTGCCATCTCTTGTTTGATCACTTCCAATTTGCCTTGATTCATGAACCTGACATTCCAGGTTCCTATGCAGTTTTGCTCTTTACAGCATCGGACCTTGCTTCTATCACCGGTCACATCCACAGCTGGGTATTGTTTTTGCTTTGGCTCCATCCCTTCATTCTTTCTGGAGTTATTTCTCCACTGATCTCTGGTAGCATATTGGGCACCTACTGACCTGGGGAGTTCCTCTTTCAGTATCCTATCATTTTGCCCTTTCATACTGTTCACAGAGAAGGAAATGGCAACCCACTCCAGTACTCTTGCCTGGAGAATCCCAGGGACGGGGGAGCCTGGTGGGCTGCCATCTATGGGATCGCACAGAGTCAGACACGACTGAAGCGACTTAGCCAGCAGCGCTCTTCATGGGGTTCTCAAGGCAAGAATACTGAAGTGGTTTGCCATTCCCTTCTCCAGTGGACACATTCTGTCAGATCTCTCAACCATGACCCACCCATCTTGGGTTACCCCACGGGCATGGCTTAGTTTCATTGAGTTAGACAAGGCTGTGGTCATAGTGTGATTAGATTGACTAGTTTTCTGTGAGTATGGTTTCAGTGTGTTTGCCCTCTGATGCCCTCTTGCAACACCCAATATGCAACACCATCTTACTTGGGTTTCTCTTACCTTGGGCATGGGGTATCTCGTCACGGCTGCTCTGGCAAAGCGCAGCTGCTGCTCCTTACCTTGGACGAGGGGTATCTCCTCACTGCTGCCCTTCCTGACCTTCAACGTGGGATAGCTCCTCTAGGCCCTCCTGCGCCCGTGCAGCCACTGCTCCTCGGGTGTGGGATAGCTCCTCCCAGCTGCGGCCCCTGACCTCGGACTTCCGTAGCTGTTCTCAGCCGTTTCTGAGCCATCGCAGCCTGGCACTCTTGGCCGCTGCCCCTGACCTCGGACGTGGGGTAACTCCTCTTGGCCGCCGGCCTTCGGGCATGGGGTCCTCCCGGCTTCTGCCTCTGACCTCGGGCGTGGGGTAGCTCCTTTCGGCCGCACTTAGTGCACCCGTCGCAGCCGCCGCTGCGCTTCTGTTACTTGAAGAAGGGCAAATGTGTGTTGTATAGTCTATTAATGGACTTGAAACTGAAAGTCGCTCAGTCATGTCCAACTCTTTGCCATCCCATGGACTATACAGTCCATGGAATTCACCAGGCCAGAATACTGGGATGGGTAGCCTTTCCCTTCTCTAGAGGATCTTCCCAACCCAGAGATCGAACCAGGTCTTCCACATTGCAGGCAGATTCTTTACCAGTTGAGCCACGAGGGAAGCCCAAGAGTACCTAAGTGGGTAGCCTATCCCTTCTCCAGCGGATCTTCCCAACCCAGGAATCCAACCGGGGTCTCCTGTATTGCAGGTGGATTCTTTACCAACTAAGCTATGAGGGAAGCCCATCAATGGACATGAACTTGGGCAAATTCTGGGAGATGGTGAGGGATAGGGAGGCCTACCGTGCTGTAGTCCTTAGGGTCTCAAAGAGTTGGACACGACTGGGGAACTGAACAACAGCCACACAGTCTATCAAAAGCAGTATTTGTGTGTTATATTTGTGCTCACTCAGGTCCTCCAGCTTTTGTCCAAGTCTTTCAGAAGTTAATGGAAATCCTTGGAGATAACTCATAACACTTATGAACCACTTGCTATTCATGCCAGGAACTGCCAAGTTCTGGGTAATACTGGGAGGTTCTACCATTGCCCGGTGGTCATTCCAGCCTCTCTGTTTGCAGCTGGGTCTCCACAATGCAACATCACTGAGGCTTCTAGGTGCCAGAATTCTACCTTGGCTTTGACCAGGTGAAGAAATGCCCATTTTCTTTGTGACAGTTTGTCAGAAGGGTCACAAAACACTGTGTCTCAACGCCATACTTTTGAGAGTTTTTTTAGTGAACCCAGTCTTTCAGTTTTTATCAATTTATTATTAATTATTTAGCTCTCCTCTTGGACTTCCCTGGTGGCTCAGATGGTAAAGTATCAGCCTGCTATGCAGGAGACCCATGTTCGATCCCTGGGTCTGGAAGATCCCCTGGAGAAGGAAATGGCAACCCACTCCAGTATTCTTGCCTGGAGAATCCCACGGACAGAGGACCCTGGAGGGCCACAGTCCATGGGATCACAAAGGGTCAGACATGACTGAGTAATTCTTTCACTTTTTACTTTACTTTCCACTGAATTTAGACATGAAGCTAGGAGACAAATAATAGTAAACATGGCTACACGTTGAAAATAACCAGTTTTCTGCCAATTAAAGCTTTGTTTCCTGTCAGGCTCCTGGAGACTGGCATTTTCTTCTGTAGGGATGAGTTCTCGCAGTCAGATCTGAGTCCTCCTGCAATGGCTAGCAAGCTGGTATCTATAGAAGTCTGCTGAACATGCCCAGACATGTCCACACATTCTTTGGCCTCAAGCTGGGATGCCCAGCTTCCAGTAAAGCAGCCTTCAAGTATCATAACAAAAAACAGAAGTTTACATATTCAGATCTCATTTGGCATATGTAGCAGCCAAGGTTGAGAGAGGAAAAGCAATTGGGCTGAGATCATCTAGTTTGTTAGTGACAAAATGAAGACTATTCCAGACCTCCTGACATCTTGACAAGTACTCTTTCCACTTCAGGTTTCTGCCTGTCCTTAGCAGGTGGTGATATACTGAAATTACATGGAAAAGATGGTATGTTCAGAAAACTGCGAGTAACATTATATACCTCATACCTACGTCCACAGAATTGAATTCAGAATCCTATATATGTGGAATGTCTGCTAGTCCTAGATGGCAATATAGCCAGTTGGAAAAAATTGCATAAGCGAAGAAAATATTTGCTCTGTCTTCCTCCTTTTCTTTGTTTGCTCATTTTCATGTTCATATGGGCTTTCTCCATGGTTCTCTCCAGATCTGAACTTAAAGGTTGGCAGATTCGGAATGGTTATTTCCTTCATTATTAGTCCCCATGAGCGGAAACCCTTGGTGAATTATGGGGTTTTTCTGAATAAAGGGGACAGCTCCGACTTTCAAAAAATAGCCAAAGAGAATGCTAGTCTTGATTAGCCTCTGAACACTCACATGTTAGAATAACAATGACTATGTCAGATGTCTGGGTGGAGGATACTGAAAGCATTCCCACAGGGCTCTTCTTGGACACTCCAATATGATGTGGGAATGCAGAGTGGAGTCCCTGAGCCACTAAGAAGGTGCAGAGCCGGCTGATCAGGAAAGACTTTAGCAGTGAAATTAGAAAGATAATGGATAAGTGGACAGAGAATGAGGGCCTCCGTAGCAAATGCTAAGAGGACAGGGATGGAGGTCCAGAACTAGAGTGATCTGGGCTTCCCTGGACTTTGACAAGGACTACAAAGACTCCCTCCATGACCCAAACATTACTCTGGCTTCTTTGAGCCCGCTTTTCTGTTGTTTTTTTTTTTCTGAAGGATCACATGTTTGACTGGTACTTTATTTTTTTTTCCAATTAATTAATTAATTTATTTTACTTTACAATATTGTATTGGTTTTGCCTTACATGACTTGAATCCGCCATGAATGTACTTGTGTTCCCCATCCTGAACCCCTCTCCACTTTTCAAGTTGGCCTCAATCTTGATCCTGTCCTGTACCTGCCCAACCCAGTCTTAGCAAAGAGTTCTACTAAATCATCTCCCACCTATGACATCTGATCAAGTTCCTCATCCTGCACTTTTATGGGTAAGTCCTTGGCCCATCCTTAGCAAGACTCTGATTAGGTCAGTTTAAGAAGCATTTGCCTCCCCTTGATATCTTCTCTGAGTAGTTTTCCATCCACTGACCCCCCTCATTCTGCTCCTTGACTATAAATCTCCACTTGTCTTGGCTGCATTTGCAGTACACTCCTCTTTCTCTTTTTCTTTTGCAAACCTCTACTTCAACAGTCTTGAATAAAACCTTCCTTGACATTTTAACAAGTGTCAGAATCAGTGTTATTTTTTGTGTCTGTTTAATAGAAAAGAGGTAAGTACGCAGACTCAGTGCACCTCATCAACCCACCAACTAGTGAAGGGTAGATAGATGCTCCATCAATTTCCCTAACTCCAGATGAAACTGGGAGTAAGGGAGGGAGTAAACCCTCCCTTTGAATTGAAGAGAAATGAACCCAAAGAGCCTAACTTGTGAGCCCTAAGAATTAAGTTGAAAGAGTTGACTCATTGGAAAAGACCCTGATGCTGGGAGGGATTGGGGGCAGGAGGAGAAGGGGACGACAGAGGATGAGATGGCTGGATGGCATTACCGACTCGATGGACATGAGTTTGAGTGAACTCCGGGAGTTGATGGACAGGGAGGCCTGGTGTGCTGGGATTCATGGGGTCGCAAAGAGTTGGACACGACTGAGTGACTGAACTGAACTGAGTACCATCAAGTATTTCTATTTGCAATGAAAATTGGGGCTGTTAAGCCAAGTGGAAGTATGGAAAAGCAAAGAAAGATGTATAGCCTTGTATCAACATCTTAGGAGCTTCATTTCATTTAAGAAACACAGGTTTTCCTAATTTTTCTTATTAGGTTTTAATAATTATTAAAATTAATTAATTAATTAAAATTTAATTAATTTTAAAATTATTAGGTTTTCCTAATGTTTTCTTAATCATTCCTCTAGGAATAATTTAATTTTTTGACTCCAAACTATATAAAATGTATTTTTTGTAGCGACTAATTCCTGTCTGTGAACAGAGCTGTTTGCCTTCTCACCTTAACTTTCTGTACTTCAAGGGGAGTCAGGGGGGCTTCTAAACTTAGTTATTTCTGGGTATCCTTTAGTGAGCATTTCTCACTTATTAAAAATTGAAACATTTACAGCCTCAGGTATGCTATGCTTCTCCATCATATAATTTGCATGCGCTTAATCAGTACTTATTCTTCATTCTTCGCAAATCCAATCCAAACGCATACCTGTGTTTATGAGCTCTCCAACTAATAGCCAGAGAGGTCTGTCTCACAGTCTAGCTCTCTGCAAAGTTTCCCGAGCTGATATTTATCAGGCGGTAAATGTCAGCCTGACAAATTGCTAAATCTAGAGAGGCCTCTCCTCCCAGCAGTAAGCACTTTTCAGATCGTTTTGCTTTTTTTCCCCCTTTGTTTTCAATAGAAGAGGAAAAGTGGAGAAAAGATAGTAATGTACTTTACTCAGACTGATTTAGTTATAAGTCAATAGCTTTCTCTCATGCTAAGAGAACATTATTCCCTTCACAGCTCTGGGTCTGGTAAATTTCTGAAAGGTCAGGGAAGAAGCACATCAAGGAATTTCACCTCACTTTGGAGGTGTAACTTTAGTATTTCAAAAATTTAGAATGAAGTGACATGTATTAAACATATCTATGTAACTATGTAGTAAACATATTTAGCATATTGGGCTTCGCTGGCGACTCAGATGGTAAAAAATCCACCTGCAATTCAGGAGACCTGGGTTTGATCCCTGGGTCGGGAAGATCCTCTGGAGAGAGAAATGGCGACCCACTCCAGTATTCTTGCCTGGAGAATTCCATGCACAGAGGAGCCTGGGGGCCTACAGTCCGTGGGGTCGCAAAGAGTCAGAAGCCACTGACTAATGCTTTCACTTTTAAACATATTTATTAGCATCTTTTGCAAACTGTGGGATGCTAGTGCTCTGATGTTCTAACCTATTTTCTGAGGCTTTCAGGATGCAATTTGTCAGTGTATATTTATAGTTACAAGTGCTCTTTCTTTGGGAAAAAGCCCCTTTGTTCTGGAATCTAAAGGAGAAAAAGAGTTTAAATTGGTTGTATTTAAAAATAATCTCCTGAATCAACATATTTAGAACAATGTGTCACCAAATATTCTTTCTCTCTATTCTCTCACATTCAGGCACATGCGCTTTGTGCTTAGTCGCTCAGTCGTGTCCGACTCTTTTCGACCCCAAGGACTGTAGCCTGCCAGGCTCCTCTGTCCATGGGAATTCTCCAGGCAAGAATATTGGAGTGGATTTCCATGCCCTCCTCCAGGGGATCTTGCCAACCTTGGGATTGAACCCAGGTCTCCTGCATCACAGGTGGATTCTTTACCATCAGGCACATGCTCAAGGCCGACTGTGAGGCCAGGGATACACCTCCAACTTGAGGTGAGGATGAGAACCCTTACACTGTTATGAGATTGAACTAAACACCTATAAAAACCACTTCCAAGTCTGAAACTCGCTTACTCAGATAGTTTAAGCTCTTATATTTTATTTGGCAGTAATTATTTGAGTAATTCAGGTGATAACATTTTAAGGTGTATGTATCGTCCAAGTTCAATCTCATGTTTCATTTGTAGCTTTCCTGTGCTGGATGAATACTATTTCACATATTTCAGTGGCAGTGGAGTCTGAAGATGATGCTGGAATTCTACCAGCTTTCATAACTCTAAACCATTAATTTTCATCCTCCCAGCAAAATCTTCTTCCCCTCTTGACCTTCCTATCATCAGATTTTATCACTTTCCTTGGTTTCATTCAAGTCTGCTTAACTCTTGGTCTTTCTTCATGGTCTCTGTCTTTCTATGTTATCTCTTCAAGTCACATAATGAATGACTTCAGCATCCCTGGCGTCATTAATAACCAACCAACCTGGCTTCACAGTTCCCTGGTATACTTACCTTGAATAATTACCATCTAGACTAATAAATCTATCAACATCTATATTGATAAATCTATCAATATATCCATGGGCACACTTATGATCTTATTTCATACAACTGTTCCACTTCTCAGAGAAGGCAATGGCACCCCACTCCAGTACTCTTGCCTGGAAAATCCCATGGACAGAGGGGCCTGAAAGGCTGCAGTCCATGGAGTCGCTAGGAGTTGGACATGACTGAGCGACTTCACTTTCACTTTTCACTTTTCACTTTCATGCATTGGAGAAGGAAATGGCAACCCACTCCAGTGTTCTTGCCTGGAGAATCCCAGGGACGGGGAAGCCTGGTGGGCTGCCATCTATGGAGTCTCACAGAGTCGAACACGACTGAAGTGACTTAGCAGCAGCAGCAGCAGCAGCAGTTCCACTTCTGGAATTCTAAAGTCCATTTTTACTCTAACCTCCAAATACACACTCTCTCTTTGACCTCATTGAAATTTATTTATTTATTTTTACAGTAGGTCCTTGTTGTCTATCTAAGTATAGCAGTGTGTACCTGTCAATCCCAAACTCTCAATCTATTCCTCCATCCCCTCTTTTTCCCCGTGGTATCCATAAGTTCATTCTCTAAGTCTGTGAGGCTGTTTCTCTTTTGTAAATAAGTTCATTGTGTCATTTCTTTTAGAGTCCCCATATAAGTCATATAATATATTTGTCTTTCTCTGTCTGACTTTCTTCACTTAGTATGATAATCTTCAGGTCCATCCATGTCGCTGCAAATGGCACTGTTTCATCCTTTTATATGACTGAGTAATAACCCATTGTATATAAGTATCTCATCTGCTTTATCCATTCGTCTTCAGTGTATATTAAGTTACTTCCATGTCTTGGCTATGGTAAACAGTACCACTGGTCCACAGTGCCTCTCTGAGCAGTCTTGTCTGCTCCGACATTTTCAAAATGACTCAAATCTCTACCCATCCCTCCTTTAAGTTCTGGATTTTATGTCAAACCACCTACTGGAAGTTGATTACTATTATAGCATGTCACAGACATGTTAAATATTAGCATGTTCAAAATTAAATTTATCACCTGCTTTTCCTCCTTACTTTTCTTTCTACCTTGATGAAAATTGGTCCTGTGTCATTCTAGCTTCTATTCTTTTTCTTCTCACCAGTGAAGGATTGCCACATTTTAAGGAGTTTCTATACCTGAATTTCCTTCCTTTTATCCACTGTTCAGGTCATTATCTTTTGCCTCCTCTAGAGAAATAGGCCTAACTAATGTACTTTCCTCCTGGACTTCCCTGGTGGCTCAGACGGTAAAGTGTTTGCCTATAATGTGGAAGACCTGGGTTCAATCCCTGGGTCGGGAAGATCCTCTGGAGAAGGAAATGGCAACCCACTGCAGTACTCTTGCTTGGAAAATCCCATGGATGGAGGAGCCTGGTAGGCTCCTACAGTCCATGGGGTCGCAAAGAGTCGGACACGACTGAGCGACTTCACTCACTCAATGTACTTTCCTCCTGTCTCGCAGCCCCGTGACCGCTTTTACACGCATGCTAAGTCACTTCAGTCATGGCCGACTCTGGCAACCCTATGGACTATAGGCCACCAGGCTCCTCTGTCCATGGGATTCTATAGGCAAGAATACTGGAGTGGGTTGCCATACCTTCCTCCAGAGGACCTTTCCAACCCAGGGATTGAACCTGTATCTCTTATGTCTGCTACACTGGCAGGCAGTTCTTTACCACTAGCTCTAACTGGGAAGCCTACCAACTGTTATAGTACCTATCAATTCAAACTACGCTGATGCTTGGAATAATGCCTATCAACAGGACACAGTCTGCAATTTTTGCTTTGCTGTGAAGGCTCTACATAGTCAAGTCCTAGGCTGCTTCTTAGGTCATACCTCTTGCTGTCCCGCCCATCTCTGCATACTCTATGCTCTCAGTTCAGTTCAGTTCAGTCACTCAGTCGTGTCCTACTCTTTGTGACCCCACAAGCCGCAGCATGCCAGGCCTCCCTGTCCATCACCAACTCCTGGAGCCTACCCAAACTCATGTCCATTGAGTTGGTGATGCCATCCAACTGTCTCATCCTCTGTCATCCCCTTCTCCTCCTGCCCTCAGTCTTTCCCAGCATCAGGGTCTGTTCAAATGAGTCATCTCTTTGCTACAGGTGGCCAAAGTATTGGAGTTTCAGCTTCAATGTCAGTCCTTCCAAAGGGCACCCAGGACTGATCTCCTTTAGGATGGACTGGTTGGATCTCCTTGCGGTCCAAGGGACTCTCAAGAGTCTTCTCCAACACCACAGTGCAAAAGCATCAATTCTTCAGCTCTCAGCTTTCTTTATAGTCCAACTCTCACATCCATACATGACTACTGGAAAAACCATAGCCTTGACTAGACGGATCTTTGTTGGCAAAGTAATGTCTCTGCATTTTAATATTCTGTCTAGGTTGGTCATAACTTTGCTTTCAAGGAGTAAGCGTCTTTTAATTTCATGGCTGCAATCACCATCTGCAGTGATTTTGGAGCCCCCAAAATAAAGTCAGCCACTGTTTCCACTGTTTCCCCATCTATTTCCCATGAAGTGGTGGGACCGGATGCCATGATCTTAATTTTCTGAATGTTGAGCTTTAAGCCAACTTTTTCACTCTCCTCTTTCACTTTTATGAAGAGGCTCTTTAATTCTTCTTCACTTTCTGCCATAAGGGTGGTGTCATCTGCATATCTGAGGTTATCAATATTTCTCCCGGCAATCTTGACTCCAGCTTGTGCTTCTTCAAGCCCAGCGTTTCTCATGATGTACTCTGCATATAAGTTAAATAAGCAGGGTAACAATATACAGCCTCTATGCTCCAGGTGTTTCAAATTATTTACAGTCTTCAGTAAAAGAATATTCAATCTGTTTCACACATGTATACCTTTGGTAATATAGCCCCTTGGCCAGAAATAACCCATGTAATCATTTGATGATTATCTATTTATCTGAAGCTCTTTCTTTTTATGAAAACCTTCCTCACCCTTTCACAATTCTTCAGGTTCTTCAGGGAGAAATGCCTACTGTCTTTGGTGCTCCCTCTGTGTCCTTTATGTCAAAACTTCTTGACACTTGGTTACACTTTCTTATTACATATCTTCCTTTCCCTTCTAGATGCTAATGAAATTGAGGGCAGGGATTGACCTTTGTGCATCCGTGTGTCCACAGCACCTATGAAGCCTGCATGCAGTTGTAGGAATGTATGAATGAACAACTGTTTAGTGGAGTAGAAAACCACAACGAGTTTAAAATTTAAAGCCTGAGACTCATGTATTGACTACACTAATTATCATCTGTGTGACTTTAGGCAAGTTATTTAAATTTTCTGACTCCCAGTTTTTTGTTCCATTTTTAAAATAAGATTTCATTATCTAAAAAATTTTATTGGAGGATAGTTGAATTTCAATGCTGTATTAGTTTCAGGTGTGCAGCAAAGTGAATAACACAGTGTGCTGGATCTTCATTTCCCAACTGGGTATTGAACCCAGACCTCCTGTATTAGCAGCGCAGAGTCTTAACCACTGGACCATCAGGGAAGTTCCTCTGACCCTCAGTTTTCTATTTGTGAGCCCTTACCTTGTGCTAATCTGTACATATAAACTGCAGAGTTTTTCCCACTTATTTTGAGCTTTTACAGGTAAAATGTATGTGAGAGCATCTTGTAGGCTATTAAGATTTATTCTAACATCAGGTAGTATAATTGTTGTGATCAATGCTTAGATACTAGCAAACGTTTATGAAAATAAGAGCACCGAAGAGTAACTTTTGGACAGAAATAGGCATTTGCTACTAGTGAGAATAATGGCATGCATTTATTTTCATTGGTTGAGGAGTGTTTGTAATTCAAGTTTAATAAATATAAGAACTTGTTTTTGTTTATGCCTGAGCAGGCAGGCATATTTGAATTAGTTTTCTTTTCAGAATATCAATTGATTCAAAGAGGTGAGAAATATCCCTGAAACATGAAATTACATTTATTTGTCTGCCTATTTATTAATAGTTAATATCCACTTACATTTTGATTTTCTCTTTGGAAGTGTGCAGAATTCTCCTTTCTGTCTTCTTAACTCATTTCTGCAGATGTACTTCATCAAAGCCAGTTTGACTTTGACACTGACCATGAACATATGTATTTATATATTTTGTATGGTATTTTGTGTTTCATTTCTCAGGCTAATGGCCTAACATTCTGTCTGACCCCTGTGCTGTAATCCCCTCCTGGTAGAAGAAGTTGCTTCCTTGCATGTTTTATGTTCCCTGTATGCTTTCTGTTCTATGATTTCATTTGCCTATGAGATTGTGATATGATTTCTTCAAACCCTTTTCTGTAATTGACAGTAGAAACTATCCATGCTTGAATAAACTCTTTTTAGCAAATTAGTGAGGTAGGCAGTATCTACCTGAAGCCTGCTTATCTCCATTTCTCCTTCTGTCTGTGTTTTCTCCTCTTCTGATTTGCCTCCACTCATCCCCTGCTTTCAATGTGTGCTCTTTATCCAGATTCAAACTCCCCCCCCCCCCCAATACAAAACCATTTCCAATAGAGGAGACAGAGCAAAAGTCATTGTTATGAGTTCAACTGTGTTCCCCCTAAATCCATATGTTGAAGCCGCAACGTCCAGTGCCTCAGAATGTGACTATATTTGGAGGTAAGGCATTTAGAGGGACTGAGTTAAAGTGAGACCCTTAGAGTGAGTCCTAATCTAGTCCCTGGAGTCTTTATAAGAGGATAAAATTGGGACAAACAGAAACACCAGTGACATGGCTGCACAGAGAACGCTGTGTGAGCACACAGAGAGGAGATGGCTGTCTGTCAGCCAAGGAGAGAGGCCTCAGGACAAGCCAACCTTGCCGATGCCTTGGTCTTGGACTTCTAGCCTCCACAACTGTAAGTTCTGTTATTTGAATCATCTTATCTCTGGTTCTAGCCTCCACAACTGTAAGTTCTGTTATTTGAATCATCCTATCTGTGGTTCTAGCCTCCACAACTGTAAGTTCTGTTATTTGAATCATCCTATCTGTGGTTCTAGCCTCCACAACTCTAAGTTCTGTTATTTGAATCATCCTATCTGTGGTACTTTGTTATAGCAGCCCCAGTAAGCTAATATAGCAAGGAAGTAGGACACACCTGGCATCACATGTGCTTGGAGAGTGAGAGCTGAGGAAGCTGGAGAAGAAGGTAAGAGTCAGGTCATACGGGCCCTTGTTCTGCACTTTGAACCGTATGTTACAAGGAATGGAGAGCCACTCTCAGAGTCAACAGGGAACTAGTTTGACTGGATTTATGCCTTAAAATGATCATTTAGGCATTAATGGATTGGATAGAGGTGGGTAAATATATGAGGAGACCAGCTCGGGGCTGGGCTTACTGCTGTCTTGGTGGAGATTGTGGTTTGACCTAGAAAAAAAGGGTAAATTTGAGATGTGCGAGGGAGATAGACCATGTATTAGTCATTTTTGCTTTATAGCCAATTGCCGCCCAAACTTAGTAACTTAAAGCGGTAAACATTTCTTATCTCATAGTTTTTGTGGGGCAGAAATTCCTGAGCTGCTTAGTCAAATGGGTCTAATTCAGAGTCACTCATGAGGTTGCAGTCAAATGTTGACTGGGGCCACAGTCAGCTAAAAGAGGTGCCCTACCCCAGGGTCTAATACCTAATGCTCTGAGGTGGAACTTATGGAGTAATAATAGAAATAAAAAAGCACAATAATAGAAATAAAGTACACATAGAAAGGGACAGAGAGGCCTGGAGCGCTGCAGTCCATGGGGTCTCAAAGAGTCAGACATGACTTGGTGACTGAACAACAACAACAAAATACACAATCCTGAAACCACCCCCCAACCCCAGTCCATGGAAAAATTGTCTTCCACGAAACTGGTCCCTGGTGCCAAAAAGGCTGAGGATCTCTGTCCTGAAAACTTTACTGGGGCTGGAGGATCCATTTTCAAGAAGACTCATAAGTCATAAGGATGACTTAATGACCTGGTCACACACTCGCTTCCACTGTTTTCTATTCGACAGAAATGAGACTGTCACTGAGTCCAGTCTACATTGGAAGGCAGTAGAACTGGGTTCCATTTTTTGAAGGAAGAAATGTGAAGAATTTATGGACACATTGTATCCCCATCACAGACAGGATGCTGTTGCTATAGTCCAGGCTAGAAGCAATGAAGCTGGGGAGAGTACAGTGGCTGGAGGTACCCACCCGAGGCACTGTTATCAGGAAGTCCCTTCTCAGATGTTCATATGGTGGGGGCGGGGCTGGCATCTTTGTGTGAAGATAAGAGTGAATTGAGTGAGACTGTGGCCCCCACCTCGTCCTCTCAATCAACATCCGTACAGAGTACATAGAATACAGAGCTGTGAGCCCTAGTTTTGTCTCCAAATCAATCTCCCTGTGACTTCCACACATCGATTCTAGTTCTGTGAACTTGAGAGGATGAGCTAAATTCCATTGTCTTTTTTTTGACAGTCATTCAGTATTTGAAGAGAGCCATCACATTGTCACCTCGGACTTCTCTTCAAGGAAACTTTCATTCTTCGTTGAAAGGACATGGGTTTGAGACTCTGACTGTGATCTCTCCCCTGAAGATGGAATCTGGTTTGTTATCTCCCCTCTGATCTGAGCAAACACTCCATGTGTATTCTGGTTAGTGAGGCAGACATTTTCTTTAACAACACAGCCACTGCATCTCTATGAATGTAGGCTAAGAGATCGTGCATTTATTTTTTTCCTGTGGGTTGCACTACCCAATTGTCATCTAAAATACTCAGGCTTAATACACAGCTCGTTTTGTACAATTTACTTATTTGAATATAGATTCAGAACTTTTCCTTTATCCCTGCTTTTTTTTTAATACCACTTTTGCTTGTATGAAGTGTTTGTTATTCAACAGATATTAGCATTCTTATTTTCAAATAGTGGGCCAACTATTCTTTGTGCATATTTTTAATGATTTTATGATTAAAACACCATATTGATAATAAATCCTTTTAATTTTTTTCACATAATTTAGAGTAAAGCCTCTGTATATTTTTAAAAAATGTTTATATATTTTTGGCTATGCTGGGCCTCACTGCTGTGCAAACTTTTCTCCAGTTGCGGTGAGCAGGGCTGTTCTCTAGTTGCAGTGCAGGAGCTGTGTGTTGCGGTGGCTTCTTTTGTTGTGAGCATAGGCTCTAGCGCACGGGCTTCAGTAGCTGCAGCACATGAGCTCAGTAAGCTTTAGAGCACAGGCTCAGAAGTTGATGGGCTTAGTTGCCCCATGGTATGTGGGATCCTCCCAGACCATGGATCAAACCGTACCGGTGTCTCCTGCATTAGCAGGTGGATTCTTCACCACTGAGCCACCACGAAGCCCCTTGGTTCGTTATTATAGTGTGAGCACACTCTGAGGCTCCCTTGTGTTTTTGTTTTTTTAATGTACCTTTTGCTCAGCTGCACTCACCCAGCCACTAGAACTTCCCAGTGCGTTTGGTTGGTGATGGTGGTGGCATCAGTGTGTCGGCTGCAGCACAGCTTTCTGCACTAACCGAACGTCTTGAGAATAGCTTTCCCATATCTTTGGAAACAGCTAATGCATTACTGTGTGGTGCATCCTTTTCTCAAAGACAGGGAAAGGAAGCATCCATTGAAACGGATGTCCAGAGTCCACGTGGAGGGGCATCTTATAGTGGCCACTCTACCTTGCTTGATGACACTCCCTGTTTAGCGACGAAACAGAAAAACTCAAAAACACTTCATTAAAGCACTTCATTTTACCCCAGGAGACATGTCCTATTGAGAACTAGTGAACAAGTTGATGGGTTGGCATGAAATGTTTGACAGCTTCCAGGGAAACTAATACCAAACTAATATTGAGACTAACACTAAACTATGCTGCTGTTATTTAGTTACCGAGTTGTGCCCCACTCCTTTGTGACCCCATGAACTGCCAGCTGCCAGGCTCCTCTGTCCCTGGGATTTCCCAGCCAAGAATACTGGAGTAGGCTGCCATTTCCTTCTCCAGAGGATCTTCCCGACCAAGGGATCGAACCCACGTCTCCTGTGTCTCCTGCATTGGCAGGCTGATTCTTTGCCATTGAGCCACCTGATACTAAACTAATACTGAAAAGATTCAGCTTGAGACCAGTGTGTGAAGAGTTTTAGGGAACTACTAAACAAGCCAGATAAGAGCCTCTAAACCTGAATTCCACTGAAAGATATCTGGTCCTTCAGGGTCTTTTTGCTTGATCTAATGGATGATGTTCATTGGTTTTGCTTGTTTGTTTGACAAAGCCCAGTTTCCCTAGCAAGGTAGTCAAATACTTCAGGCCAAGAGTGGATTCCCCTTTCCCCACAGTCTAGGTTCAGCTTGCCCTGTTTTAGACTGACATCTGGTGGTCGTGAAGGATCAGCCAATCACCCTTGCAGTGAAGAATTCTGTCCAAGCAAAGGCATGGCCATTTTGTGGTCTACTCTTGCCAGGAAATACTCCACAGGATTATTTATTTTCATTTTCTCTTGTACATAAATCAGAGGGACTGTCTGAATTTGACCACACTTATCAAACTCTTTAAAAAGACTTAAAGTATTTTGACCACCACTTTAAAAAATATATCTCAAAGAAAGGCATGCAGATTTATGTATAAGCATGTTCCCCAAAGTCAAAGTGTAATTTATAATAGCAAATTTGGAACCAACCCAAATGTTCAAAAATAAGGATTGTTAAAATTAGAGTGTTCCATTACATGGTGTGCTCATACTTTAGAGGAACATCTAATGACATGGGAAAGCGTTTATGATGCATTACAAAGTGAGCAAAACCAATTAAAATAACAAGTAAAGCTCCATGATCCTGCTTTTGGTTTTCTGTATATTTCTTCCTTTCAAAGACTTGAATATGTTAATATTTTTGGAAGTAGAAGGCAAAAAAAATCCCAACATCATAAATATGCAAATATGGGTATATGTATAGTAGCGTATTCGACTTTTTTCAAAGTAACAAGTCCTTTAAGATATCTCTTCTGAAACTTTGTTCAGTAAACACATTCCTATAGAATATCGGTGCAAAAGGTCATGAACAATTGCTTCACTGTTCTCAGGATCAGTAATAATCAGGAAGCTTGAGCATGTGGCTGCCACTCTAAGTCTGCTAATGGGTCTTGTGGCTGAGACAAAAAGCAAGTTATTTCTTGCACGACCATAAAGACTCATTAATTTGTTCTAAGGCTTATATTTTGCTTCTAAGAGTTGGTAGTGGGGCTGTGGAAGAAGATGCAATTTAAATCACTGTGAAGTATGTGCCACAATCAGGGCTCTATTTTATAATTGGACACAGTCCATTTGTTAAAGCATTTTTAAAGACATAGTTTTGAGATTTTTCTTGAACACCAAACAGGTATAAATAGACTGCTTTGCTTGTTTCACTGGGTGATTTTCCCAGGAAGAGAAGGTTAAAGCGATCTCATGTGTGCATGCACGCTAAATTGCTTCAGTCCTATCTGACTCTATGCGGCCCTATGAACTGTAGCCTTCCAGGCTCCTCTGTCAATGGGATTCTCCAGGCAAGACTACTGAAGCGGGTTGCCATTTCCTCCTCCAGCTGGATCTTCTGAACCCAGGAATAGAACCCGTATCTCCTGTGTCTTTTGCATTGGCAGGTGGATTCTTTACCACTGTGCCACCTGGGAAGGCTTTACATATCATAGTTGTTTCCTTTATAAATTTGGACACAATTTCCAAATACATGGCTAACATGCCACTTTTGTCTACTCTAAGGGCACCAGGTGGTAGCTTCAAGAAGAGGAAAATCATTTCCAGAGCTCCTGCTGGCTCAATCAACACTTTTCAGTTCTAAAGAGACAGCTAACCTCTTTTTTTCATTTAACCATTTGATCAACAAAACTTTGATGGCTGTTACAGGAGTTGTTTATGATTTTCACTAATACAAATATTAACACCATGGCTGTTAGATTGACAAACAAGAATTCAACTAATCCTCCAATTCTAGTTGGAAATATATTCCCTTATGGATCTTTTGGGCTTCCGTGGTAGCTCAAATGGTAAAGAATCTTCCTGCAATGTGAGAGACCCAGGTTCAATCCCTGGGTCAGGAAGATCCCCTAGAGAAGGAAATGGTTATCCACTCCAGTGTTCTTGCCTGGAGAATTCCATGGACAGAGGAGCCTGCAGGCTACAGTTTATGGGGTGGCAAAGAGTTGACACGACTGAACAATTAACACACACATGTATCTTTTACTGCATTGACCATGTGACCATGTGCAGTTGCTCAGCCATGTCGACTCTTTGTGATCCCATGGACTGTAACCTACCCGTCTCCGCTGTCTATGGGATTTTACAAGCAAGAGTACCGGACTGGGTTGCCATTTCCTTCTCCAGGGGATCTTCCTGACCCAGGATCAAACCTGGGTTTCCCACATTGCAAAGCAGACGCTTTACCATCTGAGCCATCAGGGAAGCCCTTTTACTGCATTAATTCTGCTAAATTCCTCGTTGAGGCATAACCAGTGTTGCTACTTAGTCATTTTCAAAGAAACAGAAATAAAATATGACTGGCATATATTAACCTGTGTGTGCTTCTTAAACACATGTGCAAAGACAAATTGACTTATTCATATATTACCTTACCTGACTTTACATATGAAAGTGCACAGCTGATGAAAGTTAAGTGAATATTAATTTTTAAATTAATTAATTAAGGAGAGCTTTCTTCCTCTCCTGTTGGTTATTTTTTAGGATGGAATATAACAAATACTCATTGGCTGTATTTATGTATTTGCGCTATTTTAATCTCAGTAAAACATTCTCAAAACAACATTCACTAGGAGATAGGATTCAATGCACAAATAATTAACTTTACACATAGCCTTTTGTATATAAAACAAGGTCATGTTCTATTGCTCTAAAGATCTTTAAGATGTGGTGGATGGAGTATTTAGTGTTAGATTACAGAAAACCAAGGACAGAGAATTCACTTTTCAAAGTTAGACCTTTCTAAAGTCTCATGTGTTCTAACTTCAAATAAAATTTTAACCTTTAAGAAATTGTCCCCATTATTCTTTCTGCTTAAAGCACTTGACTACTTTCTCTTTTTAATCAAGAAAGCTATGCAGAAAAGAAAAAAAATTGATCCTTTACTTCAGTGTGCTGAGCCTGAACAGTTAACTTAGAATTTCAGGTTATTACAAGTCCATGATTTAGAAGTAAAGAGAAAACTACATTTATTCTTACGATTTTAAAATTTTTATTTATTTATTTGGCTGCCCTGGGTCTTTGTTGTTGCATATAGGCTTTCCCTCATTGCCAGGAATGGGGGCTACTTCCTAGTTGTGCTGCACAGGCTTCTCAAATGTGATGGCTTCTCTTGTTGCAGAGCACAGGCTGTAAGGCGCACAGGCTTCAGTTGCTGAGTTCAGTGTGCCTGGCTCAGCTGCCCTCAGGATGTGGAATCTTCCTGGAGCAGGGATTGAACCCCTGTCCCTTGCTTCAGCAAGCAGATTCCCAACCACTGGACCCCCAGGGAAGTCCCCAAACTACATTTGAATAAGTTGATTCCTAGACTTTATAAGTTGAGGAATAAATAGATACAAATCAATGAAATACGGTAATATGGTTGGATGGCACCACTGACTCAATGGACATGAGTTTGAGTAGACTTCAGGAGACAGTGAAGGACAGAGAAGCCTGGGTTGCTGCAGTCCATGGGGTCGCAAAGAGTCAGACATGACTGAGTGACTGAACAACAGCAACAGATTAGTTCTAATTTATGGAGTCCCTGCTACAATTTGTTTTTCTCATCTCAAGGTCATTTATATATACTTACGGCATTCAGTAGTTATGTATAGATGTGAGAGTTGGAACCACAAAGAAGGCTAAGCACCAAAGAATTGATACTTTCAAACTGTGGTGTTGGAAAAGACTCTTGAGAGTCCCTTGGACTGCAAGAAGATCCAACCAGTCAATCCTAGAGGAAATCAATCCTGAATATTCATTGGAAGGACTGATGCTGAAGCTCCAATACTTTGGCCACCTGATGCAAAGAACTGACTCCTTGGAAAAGACCCTGATGCTGGGAAAGATTGAAGGTAGGGGGAGAAGGGGATGACAGAGGATGAGATGGTTGGATGGCATCACCGACTCAATGGACATGATTTTGAGCAAGCTCCAACTGATGGTTGTGAGGGACAGGGGAGCCTGGTGTGCTGCAGTTCATGGGTCACAAAGAGTCGGACACAACTGAGTGACTGAACAATAACCATGGCATCTAAAGGGCTCCCTTGCTCCAACTCCTCCTTATCACTCTAGTTCACAATGCTTTTAAATAGAGCTTTCTGTGATGATGTTGGAATTCTATATCTGAGCTGTTCAGTATGGTAGCCACTAACTTCATATGACTTTGGAGGACTTGAAATGTGGTTGCTGTGATCAAGAAATAGAATTTTTTGTTTTATTTCATTTTAACCCATTTCAATTTGAATAACCACATGTGATTACTATATCTGATAGCACAGCTCTAGTCCATAACTAGTTTTATCATCCTCATAGTACATCTTAAAAAAATTATAAATAAATAAAAATTAATTTTTATAAAGAAATAAATATTTATAAATAATTTTTATAAATAAAAATTAAAAAATAAAGGATAATTGCTTTACAATGTTGTTGGTTTCTGCCATACATCAGCATGAATCAGCCGTAGGTATATATGTATGTCCCCTGCTTCTTGAACCTCCTTCCCGACTCCCCGCCCATCCCGCCCCTCTAGGTTATCACAGAGCAGTGGAAATTTGCTGTATGATGCAGGGAGAAATTATCTTTTTATATTTTATTTATTTCCTTGCTAGTCATCTCATGCGAAGAGTTGACTCATTGGAAAAGAGTCTAAGGCTGGGAGGGATTGGGGGCAGGAGGAGAAGGGGACGACAGAGGATGAGATGGCTGGATGGCATCACTGACTCAATGGACGTGAGTCTGAGTAAACTCTGGGAGTTGGTGAGGGACAGGGAGGCCTGGCGTGCTGAGATCATGGGGTCGCAAAGAGTCGGACACGACTGAGCGACTGAACTGAACTGAACTGAGTCATCTATCTTCTCTTCACTAGGTTGTAAGCTCCCTAAGAGATGTGGTCTGTCTCTTTCTCAGCTGTAACTTTATTGCCAAGAATAGACTGTGGTATGTAGTAAGTACTCAAATTGTTTACTAAAAATGTTCAAGGATGTTATTTCCTGTGCACAGTCTACAGATGGTCAGGAGCAAAGCGGGAACACACTTTGTGAAAGGCGGCAGGGATTTGAGCTCTGGACTCTCTGACTCAACTTCAGAATCCGTCCCTTTCACTAACTGATGAATCATGATAGACAAGCCCCAAGCAAGGAAACTGTTTTGGTTGAATTAACACAAAAAGCTGGGTGAGTGGTCCATCATCTGCTTTGGTTGTTCGTATTCTGGCTAAGAAATCTATCAGGCATTCAGGTCAAGGCACTGTGCCAGAAGTAGAATTTTAGCACTCTTTGAGTTGTTATGAATTACTCTATTGTGTGTGTGTATGGGGGCAGAGGTTCTGGAAATGCTTTTTTCATAAATTGTATTTGCAATATATATGTAAGAGATGATAAATAAAATTCATTTTTCACAGCTGCACTTATTGTTTTGAGATAATCTGCTTAAGAATAAAGTGAGTCAAAAGTCCTTAAGAAGCCACATGTAGGAACCCAAGAGGCTGGTCTACACACTGATACACACTAAGGACTTATTACAAATATCTTCAGAGTAACCCATAAGGCTGTCAAGGTACTGCTTACTCTCTGTGTTGTCTGATATGGTAAACTCACAGCAACACATTTTTGATATGATTTTGTTTACTTTTTGTTAAACACTCATACTACACAAAATTTTTATGTATTCTTATATATCTGTGTCTGGAAGAGAGAAGCTTTAAATAAAGAGCATTCAAACTGATTTAAATAAACAAATCAACTCTTGCAAAGAAAGTGAACCATCATAGCCTCCTCATTCTTAACAATCAAGAAGCATATTTTTTAAGATGAAATAGACTTTTTCAATGGCCAAATGTGAGCCCACTTGAATACTGAGAAAGTCTCAGTTTTATGTTCTTATCTTTTCTACCATATGTCTATGCAAAACAAGATTTTCATAGGATCTTATAATGGAAACAAAGTAAAGGAATAAACTTAAGACTACCTCTGATACACACTCTGACAAGGCAACAACATACCTAATATTAAGCAATAACGGACACTAAATACTATTTTCACTTAGAAATATGACAAAATGTAAAGTTCATGATATTTTAACCTCACATATACTGTGTTTTTTTGTTAAGAGAATCAATACCACTTACTATATGTATTGGGCTTCCCTTGTGGCTCAGCTGGTAAAAAATCTGCTTGCAACTCGGGAGACCAGCGTTTGATCCCTGGGTTGGGAAGATCACCTGGAGAAGGGAAAGGCTACTCACTCCAGTATTCTGGCCTGGAGAATTCCATGGACTGTATAGTCTATGGAATCGCAAAGAGTCAGACATGACTGAGCGACCTTCACATACTGTCTTTTTTTGTTAAGAGAATCATTACCACTTATATATATTTCAGTGGTGTAGTTTGTTCTGTTACAAAATGTAAAGAAATGCACATGAACTAATTTTACTCATTTCCCAAGGGAAATAATGAGAGCTTTTGACCACTTTTTGCCAATCTTTTAAAATTTAGTTTACATTATGTCTTACAAACTCCTTTGGGTGTTTATATATTAAAAGTTTTAAAGTGCCTTATAGTTAAATACGTTTAAGAAACTACTTTTGCCCTTTTGCTGTTGTTCAGTCACTCAGTCGTGTCCCACTCTGCAATCCCATGGACTGCAGCACACCAGGCTTCCCTGTCCATCACCAACTCCCGGAGCTTGCTCAAACTCACATCCATTAAGTCGGTGATGCCATCCAACCATCTCATCCTCTGTCATTTCCTTCTCCTGCCTTCATTCTTTCCAAGCATCAGGGGCTTTTCTAATGTCAGCTCTTTGCATCAGGTGGCCAAAGTATTGGAGTTTCAGCTTCAGCATCAATCCTTCCAATGAATATTCAAGACTGATTTCCTTTAGGATGGACTGGTTGGATCTCCTTGCAGTCCAAGGGACTCTCAAGAGTCTTCTCCAACACCACAGTTCAAAAGCATCAATTCTTTGGTGCTTAGCTTTCTTTATGGTCCAGCTCTCACATCCATACACGACTACTGGAAAATCTATAGCTTTGACTATAAAGACCTTTGTTAGCAAAGTAATGTCTCTGCTTTTTCATATGCTGTTTATGTTGGTCATAGCTTTTCTTTCAAGGATCAAGGGTCTTGGCTGCAGTCACCATCTGCAGTGATTTTGGAGTCCAGGAAAATAAAGTCTGTCGCTATTTCCATTCTTTTCCCATCTATTTGCCATGAAGTAATGGGACCAAATGCCATGATCTTAGTTTTCTGAATGTTGAGTTTTAAGTCAGCCTTTTCACTCTCTTCTTCCACTTTCATCAAGAAGCTCTTTAGTTCCTCTTCACTTTCTGCCATAAGGGTGGTGTCATCTGCATTTCTGAAGTTATTGATATTTTTCCCTGCAATCTTGATTCCAGCTTGTGCTTCATCCAGCCTAGAATTTCACATGATGTACTCTGCATATAAGTTAAATAAGCAGGGTGACAATATACAGCCTTGACATACTCCTTTCCCAATTTTGAATCAGTCTATTGTTCCATGTCTGGTTCTAACTTTAGTCCTTTAACTCCTGGAAATTCAGCAACCCAGATTTGTATTTTGGTTAGCTTTAACTTTTCAGACAGCATGACTCTACACACCAGGACGAATCTATTTGTAGTAAGAGTCAGAGAAAATTGACTTGTAAGTTCTGATAAGAGGGATTTGGCCTTGGGGACGTTTCCCAGTGGGGTCCTGGGATCCTAGGGGGCAGCATGAGGGTGCTTGGAGAAGAGTTAGAGAGAGAAGTTTGCCCTGGCCTATGTCTTAAACCCCCTTATGAAGCTGCAGGGACCAGATCCAGGCTTGGGGTCCTTGGGTTCTAAAGTGGAGTATATTGTCCATAGTTATCAGGAATGTCTTTAAAGCTGGAGACTGGCTGCCAGTCAAAGTTCTTAGAGTGTGTAATGGGTCAAATAAGAAAAACCAAGAAAATTTGATAAGAACAAAGGTGAGAGCAGACCACCAAATTAGAGAAAACCAAAAGTGTGAGGTAATTCAATGTAATGAGAGCAAGGAATAATGCAGCTTGGGACTTCCTTGGCAGTCCAGTGGTTAACATCTGATTTGCAATGCAGGGGGTGGGTTTTTATCTCTGATCAAGAAATAATATCCCACACGATGCAGGGCATCTAAGCCTGCTCGCTGTAACTAGAGAGCCCACAAGCCCCAACAAAGATCCAGTGTTACCACAATCAAGGCCCGGCACAACAAAATAAATAAGTAAATGTTTAAAGAAATAAAGCCTCTTGAAGCTCAGTGGGTAAGTGGGTGGGCTTGGAGTCTTATTTTACCTTGAACTCAAGAGGTAGAAGGTGGCAGTATTGGAATTTGAACCAACCTCAGAATCTGAATTCTTCCTTCTTGTCACAGAACAGGGCTCGAATCCTTTCTCTTTTTTCTCACTAAAGGAACTTCATTTGGTTTCAGTCTCTTTTTGTATATAATGCTGTTAAATCTATATCTCATGGTATAGCCGCATATAATGCTGCTAGTCTATATCTCATGTGATGACTGCAAAGATTAAATGATTATAATGTCCTAAATCATTTAGATGCACGTCTGTTACAGGTCAGTGCTTTGTAAATATGGGCTGTTATTATTGGGTCAAAGAAGGTCCTAGGTTGTGATCATGAATGGAGCTAGATGAGGATTGGATGCTATAGGATGTAGTTATATTTGTGCTTGGGAATCAGACAGGTCTTTGGCAAGTTATTCAAGCCCTCTCTTCGTTAGTGGAACAGAGATAATAACTATCAGTACCTCACTGGTTGGTGTGAGGTAAAGTTAAATAGTGTATATAAGTGCTTAGCACTTTGCTGCCTGTCAAGAGGTTGGTTGCATGCTTGTGTGCTAAATCACTTCAGTTGTGTCCGACTCTTAGCAACCCTATGGACTGTAGCCTACCAGTCTCCTCCATCCATCCATATTCTCCAGGCAAGAATACTGGAGTGGGTTGCCATGCCCTCCTCCAGGGGATCTTCCCGACCCAGGGATCAAACCTGTGTCTCCTATGACATCTGCATTGCAGGTGGATTCTTTATGGTTGAGCCACTGGGGAAGCTTCTGTTACAAGGTTAATGATATGTAAATGAAGGACCTGGAGCCTGATTTCATTGGCTATTGGCCATAGAATGGACTGGAGTAAATGTAAAGGATTAGATCAACATTTACAACTTTGGTTAAAGGCCAACACTGTTGACCCATGGCTTGGAAACTCTGATTTTCAAAGTTCTTTATACCAATATGTCAGTGCCATACAAATGTATCAGATACTTATGACCACTGAGGATGCAATTACCTCTCGTCATTAGGCTTGTATTTCTTACTGCCCCACCTTGAGTCAGTCTTCAGACTTACTTGGGCTGCACAAAAACAACAGTGACAGCAACACGTACTATCAAGGGCAGAACATAGGGAGGCTTTACAGAAGTGTCATTATTTAAATTTATTTTTTTATTAAAAAAAAACAGTTGGTAGAGACATAGGGTCTCTTTGTTTTGGATATAGGATCTTTTCATTTATTTCAGGCAGTTCATGACTTAAAAAGGCAGAATTAGTGGGAAAGGAATCATGTAAAACTGTGATGAGCAGTTTACTGGAGATAAAAGTCTTGGTGGTGAAAAAGGTAAAAGGCATATCAGACATGAAACTTTAGAAATTCTGCATCGGTGGAAGATCACAGAACCCCACCTCTGAGTATGCAAGATGTGGAAAGTTATAAAGGGTGTGTCAACCCGTTAGCTGATCCTTCAGAGGTTTTCAAATATCCAGCCTTCATATCATTGCTGGGTTTTTTTTTTTTTTGCCTATTTACCTAAATCATTGCCTTGAATGTTACCAGTATCATGACAGCCTTAAACTGTAGTCAAAAGGTATAGACTTCCAGTTACAGTATAAATAATTACTAGGTATGCCGTGTACAACATGATACATATGACATGATTAACACAGCTATATGCTGTATATGGAAGCTGTGAAGAGTGTAAATCCTGAGTTCTCACCACAAGGAAAAAAAAATTTCCTTTATGTTGCATATCTATGAAATTGTGGATATTCACTGAACTTGAGGTAATCACTTCATGATGAGTTGATGTCAAATCATTAGGTTGAACACCTTAAACCTGGACAGTGCTGTATATAAACTACCTTATTTTATCAGGAAGCCAAGAATGACTCATTTCTTGTTCATGTGACTTAGTTTACTGATTTAGATTTATTTCTAAAAATAAAAAAATAATCTTTAATTAAGTAACTTAACCATCCCTCTCTCCCCTCCCCCCGGCAAAATATTTTTTAAAAACAATCTAAATTAAAGACCTTTGGTGACTTTCTAACCCGTCGACTTGACTAGGCTGAATTGCATTTCCCACAATCTGCTTTTCTTCATGCTGTTGCTGAGGGCGGCCCCAGGAGAGACGCTGTGTGAGGTATGGAAGGAAGAAGAAAGTCTGGCATTTTTGCAGCTCATACAAGGTGCTGGGTGTTGCTGATCTGAGGATGTCCATCCTTGGTAGGGACAGTGCCTGGGCCTCTAACTGCTCCCCCATTCCCCATATCTGCCAATGGCTCTTTAGACTTTTGAGCTAGGTACATAAACACATATATGTGTATGAGCTTAAATGTGGGACACAGGGCTCTGAATTCTATAGGACACCCTTGCACAAATATCAGAGGTAAAGAGTTTCAGTCTGTCCAGCAAAATTGTGCCTGTAGATTCCAGCTTGTTCTTACTCCTCAAAACCTTACTTCCAGAATCTTCAATTCTGACTGCCAAGTTAAATATTGGTGACCAATCTGTGTGTGTGTATAATTACATATATGGAGAATATATGCACATAATTATAAATATGGAGAATATACATATATAATTATATGTATGGAGAATCAGTCAGTTCAGTTCAGTTGCTTAGTCATGTCCAACTTGCTGAGACCCCATGGACTGTTGCATGCCAGGTTTCCCTATCCATCACCAACTCCTGGAGCTTGATCAAAGTCATGTCCATCAAGTTGGTGATGCCATCCAACCATCTCATCCTCTGTCGTCTCCTCTTCCTGCCTTCAATCTTTCCCAGCATCAGGGTCTTTTCCAATGAGTCAGCTCTTAGCATTAGTATTGGCCAAAGTATTGTAGCTTCAGCTTCAGCATCAATCCTTCCAATGAATATTCAAGACTGATTTCCTTTAGGATGGACTGGTTGGATCTCCTTGCAGTCCAAAGGACTCTCAAGAGTCTTCTCCAACACCGCAGTTCAAAAGCATCAATTCTTTGGTGCTTGGCTTTCTTTATAGTCCAACTCTCACATCCATACATGACTACTGGAAAAACCATAGCTTTGACTAGATGGACCTTGTGGGCAAAGTAGTACTTTTGCTTTTTCATATGCTGTCTAGGTTGGTCATAGTTTTTCTTCCAAGGAGTGAGGGTCTTTTAATTTCCTGGCTGCAGTCACCATCTGCAGTGATTTTGGAGTCCAGGAAAATAAAGTCTGACACTATTTCCTTTGTTTCCCCATCTATTTGCTATGAGTGATGGGACCACATTCCATGATCTTAGTTTTTTGAATGTTGAGTTTTAAGCCAGATTTTCTACTCTCCTCTTTCACTTTCACCAAAAAGCTCTTCAGTTCCTCTTCACTTATGCCATAAGGGTGGTGTCTTCTGCATATCTGAGGTTATTGATATTTCTCTCCGCAATCTTGATTCCAGCTTATGCTTCATCCAGCCCAGCATTTTGCATGATGTACTCTGCATATAAGTTAAATAAGCAGGTGACAATATACAGCCTCGACATACTCCTTTCCCAATTTTGAATCAGTCCATTTTTCCATGTCTGGTTCTAACCGTTGCTTCTTGACCTGCATACAGATTTCTCAGGAGGCAGGGAAGGTGGTCTGGTATTTCCATGTCTTGAGGAATTTTCTACAGTTTGTTGTGATCCACACAGTCAAAGCTGACAATTGGCCTAGTCAATAAAGCAGAAGTAGATGTTTTCCTGGAACTCTCTTGCTTTTTCGATCATCCAAAAGATATTGGCAATTTGATATATGATTCCTCTGCCTTTTCTAAATCCAACTTGAACATCTGGAAGTTCTCAGTTCATGTACTATTGAAACCTAGCTTGTAGAATTTTGAGCATTACTTTGCTAGCATGCGAGATGAATACAATTGTGCGGTAGTTTGAACACTCTTTGTCATTGCCTTTCTTTGGGATTGGAATGAAAACTGGCCTTTTCCAGTCCTGTGGCCACTGCTGAGTTTTCCAAATTTGCTGGCATATTGAGTACAGCACTTTAATAGCATCATCTTTTAGGACTTGAAATACCTCAGTTGGAATTCCATCACCTCCACTAGCTTTGTTTGTAGTGATGCTTCCTAAGGTCCATTTGACTCTGGACTGCAGGATGTCTGGCTCTAGGTGAGTGATCATACCATCATAGTTATCTGGCTCATGAAAATCTTTTTTGCATAGTTCTTTTGTGTATTCTTGTCACCTTTTCTTAATATCTTCTGCTTCTGTTAGGTCCATATCGTTTCTGTCCTTTATTGAGCCCATCTTTGCATGAAGTGTTCCCTTGGTATCTCTAATTTTCCTGAAGAGCTCTCTAGTCTTTCCCATTCTATTGTTTTCCTCTATTTCTTTGCATTGATCACTGAGGAAAGTGAAGTCGCTCAGTCGTGTCCAACTCTTTGTGACCCCATGGACTGTAGCCCACCAGGCTCCTCCGTCCGTGGGATTCTCCAGGCAAGAGTATTGGAGTGGGTTGCCATTTCCTTCTCCAGGAGATCTTCCCAACCCAGGGATCAAACCCGGGTCTCCCGCATTGCAGGCAGATGCTTTAACCTCTGAGCCACCAGGGAAGATCACTGAGGAAGGTGTTCTTATCTCTGCTTGCTATTCTTTGGAGCTCTGGATCCAGATGGGTATATCTTTCCTTTTCTCCTTTGCCTTTAGTTTCTCGTCTTTTCTCAGCTATTGTAATGCCTCCTCAGACAACCATTTTGCCTTTTTGCATTTGTTTTTCTTGGGGATGATCTTGATCACTTCCTTCTGTACAATGTCACGAACCTCTGTCCATAGTTCTTCAGACACTCTGTCTATCAGATATAATCCCTTGTATCTATTTGTCACTTCCACTGTGTAATCATAAGGGATTTGATTTAGGTCAAACTTGAATGGTCTAGTGGTTTTCCCTACTTTCTTCAATTAAAGTCTGAATTTTGCAATTTTTGAGTTCATGATATGAGCCACAATCAGATCCCAGTCTATTTTTGATGAGCTTCTCCATCTTTGGCTGCAAAGGATGTAATCAATCTGATTTTGATATTGGCCATCTGGTGATGTCAATGTGATGAGTCATCTCTTGTGTTGTTGGAAGAGGGTGTTTGCTATGACCAGTGCATTCTCTTGGCAAAACTCTGTTAGCTTTTGCTTCCTTTTATACTCCAAGGCCAAATTTACCTGTTACTCCAGATATCTCTTCACTTACTTCTTTTGCATTCTAGTCCCCTATAATGAAGAGGACATCTTTTTTGGGTGTTAGTTCTAGAAAGTCTTGTAGGTCATCAGAGAACAATTCAACATCAGCTTCTTAGTTAGTTTTTGGGTCATAGACTTGGATTACTGTGATATTGAATGGTTTGCCTTGGAAATGAACAGAGATCATTCTGTCCCTTTTGAGATTGCATCCAAGCACTGCATTTTGGATTCTTTTATTGATTATGAGGGATACTCCATTTCTTCTAAGGAATTCTTGCCCAGAGTAGTAGATATAATGGTCATCTGAATTAAATTCACCCATTCCAGTCCATTTTAGTTCACTGATTCCTAAAATGTCCATATTCATTCTTGCCATCTCCTGTTTGACCACTTCCAATTTACCTCGATTCATGGACCTAACATTACAGGTTCCCATGCAATGTTGTTCTTTACAGCATTTATCTTTACTTCCATCACCAGTCATATCCACAACTGCACATTGTTTTTGCCTTGGCTCCATCTTTTCATTCTTTCTGGAGTTATTTCTTCACTGATCTCCAGTAGCATATTGGGGACCTACTGACATGGGGAGTTCATCTTTCAGTGTCATATCTTTTTGCTTTTTCATACTATTCATAGGGTTCTCAAGGCAAGAATACTGAAGTGGTTTGTCATATAATTATATATGTATGGAGAATACACATATGTACTTATATATATGTACATATACATACATAGTTATGTATCCACATATACATACATATATAAATATACACACATATATCTATTTGTTGTTGTTTAGTCACTAAGTCATGTCTGATTCTTTTACAGCCCCACGGACCATAGCCCGCTAGTCTCCTCCTCCTCCATGGGATTTCCCAGGCAAGAATGCTAGAGTGGGTTGCACTTTCTCCTCCTGGTGATCTTCCTCACCCAGGGATCAAATCTTTGTCTCCTGCATTTATAGGTAGATTCTTTACCACCAAGTCACTAAGGAAGCCATTCTCTATATACCTATATCTACATCTGTGTCTCTATCTTTATCTCTGTGATCAGTCTTGTCTGACTCTGTTACCCCATGGACTGTAGTCCACAAAGGTCCTCTGTCCTTGGGATTTTCCAGGCAAGAATACTGGAGTGGGTTGCCAATCCCTTCTGAAGGATATCTTCCCTACCCAGGGGTAAAACCTGGATCTCCTGCATTGCAGACAGATTCTTTACTGTCTGAGCCACCAGAGAAATCAATCTCTATCTCTAGCCATATCCATATCTATCTGCTTTTTCCTTTTTTCCCTAGTGCTCTGATTCTCCTATTGAGCCCTGACTGATTTCTTCATGCCCATCCTAGGCTTCCCTGCAGAGACACCCACTGTTGCTAATGCTATGCCATAACTTAGAGTTTTTCTATATATGTACCTAGACATCATGGATCACACCCTGCATGTTTTTCACTGTGCCAGGGGTTTCCATGTGATTTAGAAAGAAGAACGGAGGCTCAGACTACTTAAGCCATGGCTCTTGAAGTGTCATTTTATTGCTATCAAGCTAGACTTCTATCTCCCAGTTTCACTTGCTGAGCTTACAGTGATCATTCTCTTTCTTGTTATCAATTAATCTAATTAAGGTTTTCTGTTCATAACTTAAAGTTTCCCTTCCATTGCTTGAGTGATGGAGTTATTTCTGGAACCACTGAATAACATAGGTCATGTAGACTCAGAATAAGGGTGAAAAAACTCATCCATCTACCTGTTAGTCTCTTTTTGCTTAGTGATTTATAGAACTTTTTAAGGTCAAGGGTGAGCATTTGCAATTTTAGACCAGCAAAAAAAATTCATATATTTCTCAGTTTGATTTATATTGTTTCCAGTTCTGTCAGCCGCCATGGAGTTCCATGGTTTGGATGCAAAATAAATTAAAATAAAATGATTGAAAATCTGAATTATGTATGGCACAGTAATTGGTATTGTGGGGGAAAATGTAAGAAACTGTAAGAAATAACCTCTATTTTCTAGTTTATCAAAAGTTTAGGAACATAGGCATAAATATGTAAAAACCTAATTCATAACAAAAGACTTAAATTACAGCTCAAAAAATTGATGAGATGTCACAGAATACTATATAGTGAATTGCCACATGAAAGCAGAAGATTCAGAGAACCATCTTTACCTGGTGTCGGGATGGGGGCTGCAGACAGAGGGTGAGAATAAGCTGAGAAGCATCTTCCAAACTCTTCATCCACCCACCCTCTTCCCCAGACTAACCAAGAAGCTCTGCTTGAAAGAAGAGCACATCAAGTACCCGCCCCACTCCCCAGTTTTTTTTTAACTGAAATCAAATTACTCTTCCTGAATGAAGTCTTATCACTCCTCTCCATCCCTCCACAACCTCCCCCTGCACCCTGGTTCTTTTCCCAACTGTCCAAACCCCAAGACCATGTTTCAAAATCATGTTTACTTACATTCAGCAACAGAATACCAAACAACTTTCTTCTAACGTATTTTCTTCTTTGTGATGATTTTTAAACTTACTTTTCTCACTTAAAATTAGTATCTGCCCCAATTTTGATTTAATTATTTCTAAAGTATGGCCATGACGTTAATCACAAGTTCCTGGGTGACATTTATGTGTAGGCAGGATTGAGAGCCATGGTACTAAGTGTGCTTTGAGAAAAGCTAGCCTGACTCTTAGCCTGTTCCCCAGTTAGATGGCAAGCTTGCAAGCTTGTCTAAAGAGGGATTCGAGTCTGGCTCATCTTTGTGATTCATGCATGTCCTTTGGGAAACAGAGCTCCTTGATGAACGCAGGTCTACAACGTATTACCCATGATTCCAAAATCGCAAAGCTCCACAAATGGAAAAATGTTTCTTAACTCATTTGGGAACAAAATATGACCTCAACTAACATAAAGATATTTATAGTCTATTTATCGATGTTTATTTGTTTCACTGCAGAATGTTAATGTATTTAATTATTGGGTGCTGCCCTAGACTACTGAGGGCATTTCATATTTTATTACATTGCTGTGCGTGTGTGCACATACAAACACACACATTAACACACACACACACACACACACACACCCACACACCCACTGGGTATCCAAAAATACCTCTGAATTGGGAAACACTTCTGACCCCAGGGTTTCAGGGAAGATATTACAGAGCAGTATTTATTGATGTTTCACTTGAGATTTAAGAAAACTGAGATTTGGGGGGATTAGATAGCATTTAGAATTTAAGCCAGTGGTCCTCAAGACTGAGAATCACCTGTAGAGTTTTTAAAACCTAGCAGTGCCCTGGTGCTTCCTCCAGAGATTCTGATTCAGTTGATCTGGGTTCTGGCCTGGGTATCAGATTTTTTTTTAAGACTTTCTAGGTTTTACTACTGTGTAGCCACAGGGAACCAATGACATAGGGTAACGATTCTCAGTTGGGAGGTGGCATACCCCATCCTTTAATCTGAACAGTGTTTTCAGATGGCCACTGGTTCTTTGGAGACATGTCTCCATTGCTTCACATAGTTAATGGGAGCTGTCATCATCCACCAGGAGTGGGTGGAGGCCCTAGTTGTATCTGTATAGGAGAAACTGAGAACCACTGATTGTAAGGACAGGTAGGGAAAGGGAGTGCTAGGTGTTCAGCTTGGAGAAAGAAACAAAGTCTGGGGCTCAAATGGGCCTAAGGAAAATAGAAAATAGCCTGGATTGACCGAAGAGTAAGCTTGGAGAGGAAGTTTTAGAACTTCAGATGCCTTTTTTTTTTTTTGGTCACTAGAATACTTTTCTTTGTTTCTTTACATACTTTAAACTGGTCTTTTCTACATTTCTGTTCTTCTGCCTTCTGGCAGTAAACAGATTCCAATTTTCAAAATTGGAACTTTGCAGCTCTTTCTATTTCCATGGTGGTCTCACTGTCAGCCTCTCTGGTTCCAGGTGTGGGTTCTTGATGAAATGCTGTGAAAATTCATGACAACAGTGAATAACCCACTGGTAGGGGAGGTGTCTGTCTTGGGAAATAAGTGCATGGCATGCCAAGGAACACACGAAGTTATCATACATAAGGTTGTAACATGTCACTCACCCTGGCTGCTTTCCACCTTGGAGAATATGTGCTTCATGGGTGGAACGTTATTCCTGTGAGCTATATTGGACACCCACCCTGTTTTAATTTATAGTGGCATGACAGAGCCATAAATTATAAGCTTAAAACACCAGTCTCAATAATGACAAATGAATCGGGTCATGTAATGTGCCTTATTACCATGTTCAGGCTGTGTCTGTCTCCTGATGGTGTGCAAAGAAACCTACAAAGGTGATTTTATCTCCCTTTTATAGAATCTTAAAACAATGAGTGAATGCTTATAAAATGTTACAAGAGTGCTTGGTTTAGAATAAGTGTTCAAAAATGTTAATAACTCTCATCGTTCATGGTATTGTTGTTGCCATTCATGCACATGTTGAGAGGTTGGTGGCCTAGACTATAGTTGCACTTGGTGCCTTGGGGATTCAGCAAAGCTCACCTCAAATGGGACAACAATTACCCCAACCTGTCATACTTCTTTGTTCAAGTTTGCCCTGCCATTCCATCAATCTCTGAATTGCCACCAAATATGAGATCAGGCCTAGCTTAGGCAGTAAGGCTTGCGAATTTAAACTTGAGTCTTTTGCTGTTGGTTATTGAAGAAGAATGAATCTGTACGAGCACCTTGGTTTAGAGGGAAGGTCCTAGATTAGGAATTTCAAGACCCGAATTCTTGCTTCGGTGCTGCTACAGACTAGAGCTGAAGGTGTGAGTAGGTTGTTTCATAGTTCTGGGCCATTTCCTTGTGCACAAATGGAAAAATCACACTAGCTAATTGCTACCATCCTAAGTATCTCTAAGGGTATTTGATTATGAATTTACAGAAAACTAATATTAAATCGAACCGGTAGAATTTGAAGTTTTGCTGCCTGAAAGCTTATATCTGGGATTAGCATGGCTGAAGAACAAATTCAGATTGCCACCTGCTTTTGTGTGATATGTGAGCTGAGAAGGGTTTTTTTTTTTTTTTAAGAACTTCAGATTATATTTTAAATAGTTATATAAGTACCTACATAATCTCCTCAATTTCACCTCTTGGTTGCAAAGCCTAGAATATGTGCTATCTGGCCCATTACAGTTAAAGTTTGCCAACTCCTGTATTATTCACATCCTACATAGAAAGTTAAAATGGAAATCCTTGTGGTGATCTTTAATTACCAAAGAAAGGTTTACTCCACCCTTGTTTTCAAGGTGGATTATGGTCTTATATTTTCCCATGAGTAAAGTTAATCGTTCCTTGGCTTTTTAATTGGCACTGCAAAAAGCTCTCAACTGTTACTTTATCAGAAGAACAGTAGTCATTTTTGTGCATGGTTATAAAATTCGAAGTCATACAATTTCTGTTTGATTCCTTAGATTGGTGATGGTCTCAGCCTTTTCTATTCCTTTTTGGCCACCTGAGAACATATTTTTTTCTTTTATTCATGAATCAGACAGCATAGCTCTCTTTTTCTGGGAAAAGCCAGCATAACTGGTTGTGTCCTGGGATTTTCAGTTCTGGAGCTGGGTAACTTGCTTTTCTTTTCTGACCATGAAGATAGAAAGATATGCGTGCTGGTACTATCACTGCTCCATAGGTCTCCAGGTTTACAAAAAGTGTAGAGAAGGAAGCTGGCATAGGGGTACCAGAATAATGTGTAACAAAGAGGGAGAAACAAGTTGGCAGTATCGAGACTCTGCTTTTGGCCCTTTCTGCTTGCATGAGCCCCGATTTTCCCCTTTTCCCAGATTGGCTGAAATGGGTTGCAGCCAGAGGTTTTTGGCTAGGAAGATGATTCATTTTTCTCTGAGTATGAACCTTAGAACTTTGGGATGTGATCTTATTTGGCAATAGGGCCTTTACAAATGTAATTCATTAAGAATCTGAAGGGGCTTCCCTAGTGGCTCAGTGGTAAAGAATCTGCCTGCCAGTGCAGGAGACGCAGGTTTGATCCCTGGTCCAGGAAGATCCCACACGCCATGGAGCAGCTAAGTCCATTCACCACAATTATTGAGTCTGTGCCCTAGAGCCTGGGAACTGCAACTACTGAGCCCACATACCCTAGAGCCAGCGCTCTGCAACAAGAGAAGCCACTCAATGAGAAGTCCGTACACCGCAACTGGAGTAGCCCCATCCCTTGCTGCAACGAGAGAGAAGCCTGTGTAGCAACCCAGACCCAGAACAGGCAATAAATAAATAAAATTACATTTTAAAAAAGAATCTGGAGAAGAAATCATCCAGGATTTTGAGTGGGCTCTAAACCCAATGACTGCTGTATTTATAAGATGTCTTCTCCTTGGAGGACACAGAGAGACACACATAGAGGGCCGTGTGAAGATGGAGGCAGAGACTGCAGTTCTGCTGCCACAAGCCAGGGAATTCAGAAGCTGGAAGAAGCAAGGAAGGATGTGTGGGGCCTTTGGTGGCCTTGCTTACACCTTGATTTCAGACTTCTGGCCTCCTGAACTAGAGGGAAAGAATTCCTGCTTTTTTAAGCCACCCAATTTGTGGTAATTTATGATCAGAGTCCTCAGAAGTTAATGACTCTTCTAGTGTCTGATCAAAGACAACAAAAGCATCTCTTGCTTTTTGAGTACCTAAGGGAGGCCATAGTGGTTCAGACAGTAAAGAAGCTGCTTGCAATGCAGGAGACCTGAGTTTAATCCCTGGGCCGGGAAGATCCCCTGGAGAAGGAAATAGCTACCCACTCCAATATTCTTACCTAGGAAATCCCATGGATGGCGGAGCATGGTGGAATACAGTCCATGGGGTTGCAAAGATTTGGTCACGATTAAGAAATTAACACAAGGGAGGCTGTAGCACTTCACCTGGATTATAGCTATCATCACACTGCTCTGTAGTGATAAGCTCACGTCTCCCTCTTTTGTTTTTTTTTTTAACAGCAAAAATCTTTCTTTATATCTCCCCCCATCCCCAGACTTCTTCACTCCTAAGCCCTGGGGCTCCTGGGAGGGTGGCAGTGGCAGAGGGGCTGCCTCAGGCAGGGCAGTGTGCTGTGTCTCCATTGTTCCTGCCTGTGGAGCCTGCCAGTGTGTCCTTAAAGGCCAAGTTCACTCTCTGAGGTGGATGACACAGCTGGTCACCTAGTAGATGCCATAGGTGGGTTTGTGATTGTCTCTATACTGGTCCAGGTAGGAAGCACAGGGGCAGCCGTGGGGAAAGTCCTTCTGCTTAGATGACAAGGGGACAGCCGAGCAACATGCAGGATCTTTATAACATGTGGGATCTTCGCAGCACGCAGGATCTTAGTTTCGTGACCAGGGATGAACCCACGCCCTCTGCAGTGGAAGCATGGCATCTTAACCAGTGGACCACCAGGGAAATCCACATCTCCCTCATTTCTACGCAAGGGTGTCTCCTCAAGGGTAGAGATCCTGGTGGTCCTCATAATCTGGCCCCTCTCCCAGCACAGTGCCTGGTCCATCCCTGATGTCCAATAAAAATTTGCAGTATCAAGGAATGAATGAAGGAATGAAGATGTCCAACACTGTGCTAGTCAGTGAAGGGCAAAAATAAAGCCATGGGGCTTCTCCAGGAGCTTAAAAGGCTGGATGGGGAGGGAAGACAAACTGGAGCAGATATCTTGCAGCAATGCTAATGAGAACCAGTCTAAGTGTGACTCAAGGAGATGCTGAGGATATATTTAATTCATTAAGCTCCCTACACCCGTCCCCTCTTTCTGGCATCCAGAGCACAGAATCTGCTGTGGAACCAGATTGGCTGGCTCCATTAGCCTGGTTCTGCTCCCCACAAATCTGAGTGACTCTCTCAGCCAGTGTCCTCACTGGAATCTGGTTTTTAAGGGTTGGGTCAAATAAGATAACACATATAAAGTGCTTAGACAGTGCCCAGCAACCAGTAAATGCTCAGTGTTAATGGGTGATTATTATTATTCCAGTCTTTTCTCTCCAAGCGCTGCTACTCATTTCCACTCTGCTATCACCTTGAACATGACACTTCTAAAACCCAACATGTCCTCCCTCCACAAACTGGCCTCTCTCTCTCTTTTCCTCAGAGCGCAGTTTTCCCAGCAACCTTACTTATAAACTTTAAAGCCATGCTTAACTTCCTGCTCATCTGAATATATCAGCAAATTCCCTGTAAGTCTTTCCCACTGGTCCTTTCCTTTTAGTTTCTGCTACTACACAACCTAATTCAAATTAGAATGTCACTGGCAATTCACACAGGACTCAGAGTGTCTGTACTCCTTAAGGTCATTATAAATCATGGTTAAAATCATGCACCTGTGTGTGAATGTGGATGTGTGAATACAGGCATACAATCTGTGTGTGTACTGTATATATAAACAGTGCTATTTCTGATGCAACTTGTTCCTGGAAATCTTCAATATGTATTATAAGATTCTAATTTTCTTTTTGGAAATATTCAATATGTATTATAACATTTCAATTTTCTTTTGTCTTAAAGCAAAGGCTATTTATATTTAAAAATTATATAATATTTTATAAGGTTTCAATAGATGGGAAGTATGTCTTATGTTTCTTGTCTCCCATGGAGCACATCGCAGTGCTGGGAATATTTTGGGGTGTTACTCATGCCCAAACTCTAGGGAATCAATTACCCTCCAGGTCTCTGGACCAGCAACCGCACCTCCAAAACACAACAAGTTCTGCCAGCTCACCCTTCAGAGATGTGTCAGTGTCTCTACTCTGTACTGTTGTTCTGGTGTTCAGTTGCTAAGTTGTGTCCAACTCTTTGAGACCCCAAGAACTGCAGCACAACAGCTTCTCTGTCCTTCACTGTATCCCAGAGTTTACTTAGACTCATGTCCATTGAGTTGGTGGTGCCATTCAACCGTCTCATCCTCTGTTGCCCCCTCCTCCTCCTGCCTTCAATCTTTCCCAGCATCCCCAGGGCTTTTCCAATGAGTCAGCTCTTTGCACCAGATGGCCAAAGTCTTAGAGCTTCAGCTTCAGCATCAGTCCTTTCAATGAATATTCAGGGTTGATTCCCTTTAGAATTGACTGGTTTGAACTCCCTGCTGTCCAAGGGACTTTGAAGAGTCTTCTCCAACACGACAATTCGAAAGCCTCAATTCTTGGGCACTCAGCCTTCTTTATGGTCCAACTCTTACATGCATACATGGCTACTGGAAAAACCATAGCTTTGACTAGACGGACTTTTGTCAGCAAAGTGATGTCTCTGCTTTTGAATATGTCTAGAATTGATGCTTTTGAACTGTGGTGTTGGAGAAGACTCTTGAGAGTCCCTTGGACTGCAAGGAGATCCAACCGGTCCATTCTAAAGGAAATCAGCCCTGGGATTTCTTTGGAAGGAATGATGCTAAAGCTGAAACTCCAGTACTTTGGCCACCTCATGCGAAGAGTTGACTCATTGGAAAAGACTCTGATGCTGGGAGGGATTGGGGGCAGGAGGAGAAGGGGATGACAGAGGATGAGATGGCTCGATGGCATCACCGACTCGATGGACGTGAGTTTGAGTGAACTCCGGGAGTTGGTGATGGACAGGGAGGCCTGGCGTGCTGCAATTCATGGGGTCGCAAAGAGTCAGACACGACTGAGTGACTGAACTGAACTGAACTGAGGTTTGTCATAGCTTTTCTTCCTAGGACCAAGCATCTTGATATCCTGGCTGCAGTGATAGTGCACAGTGATTTTGAAGCCCAAGAAAATAAAATCTCACTGTTTCCCCATCTATTTGCCATGAAGTGGTGAGACCAGATGCCATCATCTTAGTTTTTTTAATGCTGTACTCAGGGCTTCCCTGGTGGCTCAGCTGGTAAATAATCTGCCTGCAATGCAGGAGACCTGGGTTCAATCCCTGGGTTGGGAAGATTCCCTGGAGAAGGAAAAGGCTACCCATTCCAGTATTCTGGCCTGGAGAATTCCATGGACTGTCCATGGGGTGGCAAAGAGTCGGACATGACTGAGCGACTTTCACTTTCACTCAGGGTCTAACCACCGCTGTCTCTTGCCTAGATGACTTGAAACATCTCTTCTCAGCAGCACTTCCCACTTTTGTCACCTTTCAGTCTATTCTTCACAGCTTTCCAGAAAGATTTGTTAAAAACATAAGCCTTAAAGTCCTAACTGATGGACAGGCAGGCCTGGCGTGCTGTGATTCATGGGGTCGCAAAGGGTTGGACACGACTGAGCGACTGATCTGATGTGATCTGATCATACTTAGAGGACATTTCAAACTTGAACCCTTTTGAGTGGCCTGTTTTCTAAGTTAAAATTTTTTCTTTTTTGAAAACAGGGAATGTTAGTATAAATAAGTGGTCCTGGGGGTTAGGAAGGGCCCCACGGCCTTCTATATTCTGTATTCTACTCCAGCTATTCTTGCTTTTCTTTATTCCACCAATATTCAAGGTCCTTTCTCTTGATTCAGTCATATTTCTGCTGCAATTCTACTGTTCAGTATCCACCCCCAATCTTGGTGGCTTAAAATGAAAACTTTTCTCTTGCTCATGGCTGTGTGGGCACTATGGGGACACCTCTGCTTCAGCTTGGGGTTAGGCGGAGGTGTGTCCCACTGGTCTCTCATCCTGCAGGCCATGGTCATTGAAGCATGTGCTTAAGAAGACAGATGCCAGGAAGTCTGGTGACCGAGCCAAACCACATGAAAACACTCAAAACTTTAGGGCAGGTGTAACTTTATGACATACCCTCCCATACCGCTGGACCCAAAGCACCACGCACACCCAAGCCTGAGGTTGGTAAGGGGAGGAACGGCACAGGGACCATGGTGGGTCTGGGTGGGAAGGAGACGGGGAACAAGCAATACTCTCTACCTGCTGGCCTCAGGGACTTTGTGCTGCTGCTGTTACTTCTATCCAGGCTGCTTTTCCATCAGATTTCATTTCTTCACTTTGTCCAGGTCCTTGTTCAATGGTTACCCCATCAGAGGGAGTTTTCTTGTTTTCCCCTGAGATAGAGACCCAAGAGTCCAGTCACGCTCGAACACTTGCTTCATTTTCATTCTCAGCACTCATCTCTCCTTGACATGATAAACTGTATTATGCATCTCCTGTACTTGCCCTTCTCCATGAAGGCAGGAGCCTTGTCCAGCTCCATCTCTGTTTGCCCAGTGGGTGGACCAATGCAGAACCTGTCAGTGCTTGTTAGTGGTTAGATTAAGCAAATTACATAATAATAGTAGTGACTGCTTTTATTTTCTTGGAAGGAAGACTAATCAAATGGATAAAATTACAATCAGAACTTGTCACACCAGGAAGATTATATAATTTTTTTGTTATGTTTAAGGCTGTGTGTGTGTGTCCATGTGCGTGTGAGCATGTTTGTTTTCTACTTTTATTGGAAGGTTACTTTAGTGCATTTTATATAGACTTAAATATTTTAGCTCTATGTGCATGCGTGTGTGCTCAGTCACATCTGACTCTTTGCAACCCCATGAACTTATAGCTCTCCAGGCTCCGCAGTCCATGGGATTCTCCAGGCAAGAATACTGGAGTGGGTTGCCATTTCCTCTTCCAGGGGATCTTCTGATACACTGGGATTGATATCCAGGGTATCCAATCCCTGATATCCAGGGATTGAACCCATGTCTCCTGAGGCTCCTGCATTGGCAGGTGGATTCTTTACCACTGAGCCACCTGGGAAGTCCCTCCTCAGCTCTAGATATGCCTGATTAATAGAACATTTACAATTATGCAAGTCCTAAAGATATTTTACAATCTTTGTCCTCAAAAGCAGCCTATGCTGTTGATTTCCCTATTTTCCTTGAGTGAGACCTATTCTATTACACTTAGACCTCAAGAATTACATTTGACATTTGATTTTCTCTTTTCCTCTCATTTAATTAATACCTCACTGCCCCAGTATCTCCCACACAGTTTTCTTCTTTTCTATTTGTATTTCCGCCTCTAAGTTTCAGACCTCACTCCCTCCCTGAACAACAAGATCTTGACTGATTTTACTGATCTCCATCTGTTGTATATATTACATGCTAGAACTCTCATCCTAAAGTGAAGTTCTGATTATCTGACGCCTTAAAAAACATTCAGTTTCTTCTAGTCGCAGGCTATATTAAGAAAAAATTCTAAGATGAAAATGTGAGTTTCTTACTGCTTTAAAATATGTCATTCCTTTTCCCCCTAAATGACTTTAAAAAATTATTTGCTTTGGATTAAAACAAAAATAAGTGGTAACATTTCAAAAAAGCTACAGATTACTTATTATTTGTCTGCAATTCAAATTTAACTGGGTTTGTTCTGCAATTTTTTGTTTGTAATATCTGGCAACTCTACCTTGAAGGCCAGAGTGGGAAACCCTTTAAGAATTTGCAAAAAAATAAAAAATAAAAAAATAAAATAAAAAAGCAAATACACTAGAATAACAAAAGAATCCATTCAAATCTATCATAAAAATCCTACCTCCGAGGGCCCAAGATTGTTTGATTTCTGAATTATCTATCATGGCCTTCACATTCACCCAATGGAATTACATACATAGCAAATTTTGGTTGCTATACATCTGAGTAACATACTATGGAAATATTGGTGGCTGCATTGTCAGCACTGTCAACTTTGTAGAATGGCATCAGATTTAGTAATGTGTGCTCAGTCACTCAGTCGTGTCTGGCTCTTCGTGACTCCATGGACTGTAGCCCACCAGGCTCCTCTGTCCATGAAATTTTCCAGGCAAGAATACTGGGGTTGATTGCCATTTCTTTCTCCAGGGGATCTTCCTGACCCAGGGATCAAACCCGCATCTCTTGCATCTCCTGCATTGGCAGAGGGTTCTTTACCACTGTGCCACCTGGGAAACCCTTAATTCCAAGAAGAAGTAAAATAAGTAAAGTGTCCTAATGCCATCACATGGAACACTCACATAAATCATTCCTATTCTGCATGTGGCAGAGGGCCCAGGGTGTCAGAGGGGAGCGTAGACATTTGGCCTGAGCTATGCCCTCAGGAGCTTCCAAGCACATTGCTTCAGGGCCTGTGTAAAGGGTACCTTTCAAAGCATAAAGTGTGTGCTCAGAAGGGCATGGGTGACAACGACAATGATGACAAAGCCTTACGCGTCTACGCTGCTGACAAACATGATCTCATTTGATCCTCATAAAATGCTTTTGAGGTAGGCATTACTTCCTTTTTACAGGGGAGGGAATTGAAATCAAAATGGGAGAAATGCAGTTAAAAAGTCACTGGAATAAAAGCCTACATTATTTTGCAAGGCAAGGCAATTAAGTGACGAATATTAATTTCCTTGAAGTTGATGTAACCTTTCCCCTGTAGAATGCTAGTGACACAGCTTTAGCGCCTAGAGGGAAGATGTCCAACTTTTAAATTTGCCAATGAGGAGTAACTGAGAAAATTGTACTGACCTAATTTTTAGCAGTATGGACATTCAAATGGAAGTAAATTTTTGGGGTGCTCTCCTACTTGTCCAGTAACAGCATTGGTACCCATTTTTTGAGCACTTTCTTGTGCTAGATGCTGCTGGGTGCTTTATAAGGAATAATCAGATTAAGTCTAAAGGACAGGTAATACTTATCACTGTCCCATTAAATGCTAGGTACTTTAGCCAGTATGGTCATTTCACCAGCTTCATGGAAACAATAAGTAAATCATCTCTTATTTCCCAAATTAATCACTGTAGCACCCAGGCTTTGAGAAGCTCACTTTTGCTCCTTTTATACTCTGTCCCCATGGCCCTGTTCTCTATTCCCACTCTTCCTTACAATTGTTCCAGAATCCCGAGGGCTTATTTAAGTGAAAAAGGCCGGTCCAGTCATCATAATGAAACCAAGCAGGACTCTATGGGGCCTTTCTGGAAGAGACCACCCGCCTCCAACATGCCCTCTCCTGTCTCTTGTCTGTAGAGAAAACTAACCTCCTAAGACTTTCCTGAGTTCCAAAGAGTAAATTTAATCAAAGAAGTGAGAAAACGCATAAAGAAAGGAAAACAGTCAAGCAAGAGAAAATAGTAATAGTTTAACCATTAAACAAAGCCAAGGACCTTTAGTTCCTCCTCGAGGGCTATAGATGATATTCTGAGCCACATACTTTGAGCTATTTTGCAGATACTGAAACCCCCACCAGGTGAAAAAAGTTAACTGTATGAGGCCCACAAGCACGAAGACATCGGATCCTTGGGACCAGAAGACTGATGATGTTGACTCCCGATTACCTCATCATCAACCAGTCAGAAGACTGTCCACAAGCTGATCATACACCTCACAACTCCCCTCCCTCACCCTGTCTTTAAAAACCTTTCCCTGAAAGCCATTGGGAGTTCAGGGTCTTTTAAGCACTAGCTTCCCTGGACTCCTTGCTTGGTGCCCTGCAATAAATGCTGCACCTTCCTTCACCACAACCTCATGTCAGTAGATTGGCTTTACTGCGTGTGGGCAAGTAGACCCAAGTTTGGTTCGGTAACAATAGGTCAAGCAGAAAGAGGAAATTGCCAAGCCTTGTTTTCATTCAAACCCTGTGCTGCCTACCTTGTTGACCATAGGCTTTGAGTGGGCGCACGCGTAGGCATCCATCCTGTGGCCAAGCTCTTGTTGACTCAGAGTATGGTCAGCCTGTGGTCTTGCCCACGCTTGGTCTAGAGGGCTCTGCCCACACTCACATAGTTGGCCCGTGTTCTTTAGGTTAACAGTACCATGCCAGGAAGGCTAGATTTGGAGAGGCATCCTGAACCAGCCACGTGCCGTGCTAGAGGCAGCCCCTGCCACAAAGCCTTAGGGCGTTTTGTTGATGCTGGATCACCAGGTCGGTCTCACCCCTCCATCCTGACAAGTTCTCCGCACATCTCACTGGATCTCCAGCTACCAGGAGGCCTTGGTCAGGGTCACCATTTGCTACATGACAGATTTTTCCTAACTTGAATTCTCAGGGAGTGGGGTTGTTCTTTCATCCAGGCAACAGGTATTTATCGTGCCCCTACTTTGTGCTTACTGCTGTTCTTATCAGTGAACAAAATAAAGTCTCTGTCTTCATTGACTTACGTTTTGAAACAAAGGTGGAAACTAAACAGAATAATGAATGCATAGAATGTCAGATTATCATAATTCTATGGAGAATAATAAGGCGGTGATGGAGCAAGAGATGGGGGTTTTGAGGTAATTGTTATTTTAGAGTTGTCAGTGAGGACTTGTTGAGGACACAGTTTGTGAAAAGCCGGAGGGGTGAAGGAAGTTAGTATTGCAACTTCTGGGGAAAGGGCATTCCAGGCAGAGGGGAACAGAGAAAATATTTGCCTTGTGATGTGAATGTGCTTTGTGTGATCTGGGAAGAGCAAGGAGGCTGGGTGGCTGGAACAGAGTGAGAAGAGGGGTGGGAAGTGGGACAGGAGAGTTAAGAGGTTGTGGGGAGGTCCTAGGGAGCCAGGCTGTAGCACAGAAGGATTTTAGATGTTGCTTACAGTGGATGGGGAAGTCACTGGAGGGATCTGAGCACAGAAAAAATATAATTAGTCTTAAATTTCAACAGGACCACAATAGACTGTAATAGGATAATATACATACATATATATATATATATAATACATATATATATATATATAATACATATATATATACATATATATATATATATAATACTATATATATACAACAGGACAAATAGACTGTAATAGGATAATATATATACATTCTCTTTACCACTAATGCCACCTGCACCCCAGGTGGCCCTAGTGGTGAAGAACCCACCTACCTATGCAGGAGACATAAGAGAAAGGGGTTCAATCCCTGGGTTGGGAAGATTCCCTGGAGGAGGGCATGGCATCCCACTCCAGTATTCTTGCCTGGGGAATCCCATGGACATAGGAGCCTGGAGAGTTACAGCCTAAAAAGTCACAAAGGGCTGGACACGACTGAAGCGACTTAGCATGCATGCACACATGTGTGTGTGTGTGTGTGTGTATACATATATATAAAGATATATATATAGGACTTCTCTTTAAACCCAGAGGGTTAAATATGTGCATTTATCTCATATTTCTCCTAAAATTCAACTAAAATTGCAGTATATAAATAAAACAATTTTTTTTAAGTGAAACAATTTTGAATTCATAAAGAAAGAGAGAGAAAAGGAGAGAGACCATTTCAGCTGTCTAGATGTGTGTGTGTGTGTGTGTGTGTGTGTAGCAGACCTACAGTGCTGCCAGGCTTTGTTCTTTAAAGTGAACACAACAGAGTTCGTGCTTTCATCAACTTATACTTTGATGAAAGCTGGAAAATAAAATTTTAAAGTGATCTTCTATAAAAAAAGATATTGCAATTTAATACAGATCTTGAAATGTATCATCTTTTGAGGAGGATAAATACTAGGAAGCCTGCTCACTCTATATAGAACCCCAGAGGGGCTCACAAGTTGGAGGGACCAGGTACTTCAGAAGGTTATGGAAAGGAAGGTTGAAAAGAGTGGATGCTGCCTGAAAGACTATATGGGGCAGATGGATGCCTGCATCCTTTCTTCACTCTCAGAAGAAAGCATGGGTTTACTCCTTAGAGAAACTATACATGAAAGAGACTAAGGACACTGGACACAACAGAAAGCAGAAGTGAAAACTAGAAATTAAATGAATATCTACATGGTAAAGGGTGAATCTCATAATATTCTTTATCCAAACTTGCTCTCGAAAAGCTACAGTCAGAGGTATATCCCCAACATGAAGTGTGAAGGATTAGTGTCAGGAAGAACCTCCACTGTCCAAGAAAAAGACCTATAAATAGTGTTGCTGGTGGGTCCTGACAAACAAGCTGGCCCACTGTCTAAATGTCCGAGAGTGAAGTGAGTGGTCACGAAGCCCTGCCTGCATCGTGAGTTTCTACCTGGTGTGTACTTAGTGGCTTTGCTGCATCGGCAGGACAAAGAGGACCAGGGCCATGAGGAATGACTTCATGCAAATGTTTATCCTTGAACTGGATTACCAAGGAGAGCCAATATCTCCATAACCAATAATAGACGGTGTTTCAGGGAGAGGGGACCATATATTTGAAAAGGTGTGCATTTGGGACAACAAGGAGACTAGTTAGTCTTGCTATGAAGACTGCATCCCCTAGGAAGGTGTGGGGAGAGGATAAGTTTGCATAGATTCGATGGCCACATAATGGAAGGCTCTATAGCCCATCGAAGAATTTATACTTGATGCAATTTAGAGTTCAGCAGACATATCTGGAGCAGGCAATATATAGATATTGGGGAGAAAAAAACGGGTCAGCCATGTTCCCTCTTATAAGAAGCTCAAACTCTAGGGAGACAGGCTCACAAACAGCTGAGGAAGTTTCCACACAGCGTAAGTGTGGTGAGAGGACAAGGCACCCGGCCACTCTGAGCAGGGCTTGCTGGGAGGTCTGAGAAGGATCCTGAGGTGGGAGGTGGAGCCTGTGCTCCGTTCTGAAGGACAGTGTCCTAGGTGCTGGGCAGAGGGAACAGTGTGAACAAAGAGCAGAAAACATGATAGAACTTGAAGACTCTTGACATGTTTGGTACTTGTGCTTCCCTTCTGTCATGGAGACGGGTCATGAGATGTGGCTCCAGAAGCTGTGAGGGTCAAATCAAGGAGACCCAGTCAATTCAGTCAGTTCAGTTGCTCAGTCGTGTCCCCATGGATGCCATTTCCAGAGTGAAAAGAAGCCCCTGGAAGAAGAAGGACATGGTCAGATTTTAAGAGGATGGCTTTAATCTAGGTGAATCCTAGGGAGTGCATTTCAGTTGGGCAAAATGAGGAGCAGAGATGGGCTGGGAGAAATTTTGATCTCTGAGCAAAAGCAGAGATCAAACCATGAGGAGAACTTGATGACTCCCTGCATGTGAAGAGCAGTATTGCAACAGTGTGTGGTGGACTTGGTTTCAAATCCTGGCTCTGCCGCTTACTACCTGGGTCTATGCAACCTTAGGCAATTAACTTACCTTTATACTTCTCTGCTGCTGCTGCTGCTAAGTCACTTCAGTCGTGTCCGACTCTGTGTGACCCCATAGATGGCAGCCCACCAGGCTCCCCCGTCCCTGGGATTCTCCAGGCAAGAACACTGGGGTGGGTTGCCATTTTCTTCTCCAATGCATGAAAGTGGAAAGTGAAAGTGAAGTCGCTCAGTCGTGTCCAACTCTTCGCGACCCCATGGATTGCAGCCTACCAGGCTCCTCCGTCCATGGGATTCTCCAGGCAAGAGTACTGGAGTGGGGTGCCATTGCCTTCTCCGTTTTTCTTCTCTATGGAGTGTCATTTCCTTGTTTCCTTTCCTGGTCTTTACCAGCCTTGATCTGCATTCCTGATGCTGTTGGTACAAGCTCTTGCTGTTGTTCCATATTCTCCCCCATCCTGAGCACACATCACAGCTCTCCTTTATTTAAATCAAGACTCACTGACATGCTGTCTGTCATGTGGGTTTATTACGAAGCTTTCCCTTTCTTTCTTCATAAGGATTCTTTGTAATTATTTATTGTAATAAATCCTCAGAACTGCATTGTTAAGTTTCCTTTCTGATGATGCACTCTAGAATATCTGGTCTCTGTTCTTTCATTTTTTTGACCTTGTTGATATGTGCCCTCTAAAATCCCAGAAGCCTGCAGTCCTGGCTGCATGCACATGTTCCCACTCTCTGGAATGCTCATGTGTCCGTGGACACTGGTAGGCGCTAGCAGCTTGCTTGCTTCTTCTTCACCACAGGCGAGATGGCTAGGGCAGGTTGGGATGGTGTATGGCAGGGGACAAAGTCTCTGAGAGCAGTGGGCAAGAGGGACAAGAAATGAGACTTCAGGGAATATCCAAATGTGACTTTAGGGAATACCCTCGTGGTAGGGCACAGCTGTGCACATATATGTGTGATGATGAGTGTGTACATGCAAATGTAATAGAGGAGAACAAATATAATTCCATATTTGATCTGTTTTATTTTAACCTTTGTATTCTGTTGCTTTTGCTACAGGTTAATCACTAAAGGCATGTTGTCTATAGCTTAAAGTATACACAATGGCTCATTTCTGGGAGCCCTGTCTTCCATGTCTGAGTGTTAAGCTAAAATACCTCTGTTTAGCTCACACGAAACATCTGACCAGGTTGACTTGTGAACAGCTGCAGGAAAGAAGAAATTAACACATCCCCTCTGGGGTCTGGTTAGCACCAGGAAACATTTGCAACACCTTACATTCTTTTCTACTTTACCTCCCTCCCTTGTTCTATAAAAGAAACTAGCATACAAATCTGGACAAGATGGTTCTTTGGGACACTAGTCCACCGTTTTCTTGGTCTGCTGGCTTTCTGAATGAAGTCAATTTTCCTTGTCCCAACAACACATCTCTCAGTTTTGTGCAGTGAGTAGTGCAATCATGGACTGGGTAACCCACGCTTTCCCAAGTGTATGCATGACCATGGGTTCCAGTGTAGGTTTATATGAATGGGGGTCTTGATAGGCTGGATCTCTACATTGACCCATGTGCTCTCAAATATGTGTATATAATGTAAACTGTGGCCTCTTAGATGAGTCATAATTGTGTAGCACACAGACTAAACACAAGGACCGGAAGGAGTGGCTGGTTTTTCAACACATTCAGCCAGGGGTCTTAACAAGTAAGCCTTTGCATACACTAGGCCTGATGCTTAGAGGGCCATACCTAAGAAATAAAAACTTACATACTATCTATCTCTTTAGTGACAGCAGATCATTGGTGGATTAGATCTGGCAGCCTGTGAAAAGCATATCTGAGGTTCTTTCCCCCCACTTGGATATCTTTATACTGAAGATCTCCTAGTTGTGTTTAGACATTTTCAGAACTTGACAATCCCAGAGATATTTACCCAGGCACCTGAGGAATAGTCCATTCTTAACTGAAGTCACAACAATCAGAAAAGACCTATAGCCCTTAAGAGACATTGTGGTTAGGGATCCAGCACCACAGAGCTTTGTGCAGCCTTGTTGACTGAGATAACTGAGTCTGGGACACCACTGCTGAGTGCATTTTTCTTTGAGCCACTCAGAGGGGCCACACCTCTCAGGTGCAGTCAGCTGTCTTCTGAAAGGACTGTCACCCTGGAACTGTAAAATAGCTTATGACATACTGTTATCCCACATGCTACTCAAGTCCATGTGACTTTAATTATTTCTCCTGGGATGAGCTCAAGGGCTCAGAGAGGCTCAGAAATCTTGGAATGAGACTGTGACTTAATATGCAGCCAGACAGGGTGTGATGGATCCCCAGTAGGCCTTAGCAGCTGTGACCCATTCACATGGAAGCAGTGATGTACACAGATATTGCTATGGTGACCTCCATAACTCAGAGGGTGTGGGAATTTAGGGATTCTCAGGGGAACTCTGCAGTTCCTTTCACCAGACCCTTGTAACCTGGCATTCACAGGCTTTTGAATATAAGTTGTACTAATTAAGATCTCTAAAAGTCTTGTCCCCTAGTATATACATGCAACAACTATGTGAAGGTTAATGGGAGAGCTTTTGCAGGTATGAGTACAAAGGTATATATCTGTGTGTTATAAAAATGTGATAGAACTTTTATAATATTTGCATTAATGTTTCACAAGGCAGAACATAACCCATGCATTCTATCTCATCTACATTTCCTAGAGTCATAACAGTTTCCTTGGTATCTAGTTAATTATCGGAAGTCCAAAGTATTTTATTTTTTTTGCTCTGTTGTTACGTCCTTGCAACAATCTTACCTTTAGTGTCCAGATTTTAATTATAATTTAATTGGCTTGCTTAATAAGAATTATCAAATACTTTGTGTACAGAGTTTTGCTTTTTGGTTGAATCTTATATATGAAAAAATGAAATGGAAGAAGAAGAAAAATTTCCTTATATGGTTTCATCATTTAAAATCCCTGCCTTGAAAAATCAGAGTCTGATTTAGTAATATGGATATGTAGAAACAATATAAGTCAATTTATAAAGTCTTCAAATTAAGAAAATTCTTTCTCTGGTTGACAATAAATTGGTTCTTAGTTACAGATAGTCAGCTAATCAGAAACCTCATTCATTCATTCAATCTAGATTTATTGAATATATGCTTTGGGCAGGGTGCAGGTCCTGGGTTTGCTGTGATAGAATGAAACAATTTGTTGTTGCTGTTCAGTCATCCAGTCATGTCCGACTCTTTGTCAACCCATGGACTACAGCACACCAGCCTTTGCCATCCTTCACCATCTCCCAGAGTTCGCTCAAACTCACATCCATTGAGTCGGTGATGCCATCCAACCATTTTATCCTTTATCATCCCCTCTCCTCCTGCCTTCAATCTTTCCCAGAAACAGGGTCTTTTCCAAAGAGTAGGCTCTTAGCATCAGGTGGCCAAAGTATTGGAGCTTCAGCTTCAGCATCAGTCCTTCCAATAAGTAGTCAAGGTTGATTTCCTTTAGAATTGACTGGTTTGATCTCCTTGCTGTCCAAGGGACTCTGAAGAACCTTCTCCAGCACCATAGTTTAAAGGCATCAATTCTTCGGCCCTCAGACTTTTTTTATGGTCCAGCTCTCATATCTGTACGTGACTACTGGAGAAACCATAACTTTGATTATATGGACCTTTATAGGCAAAGTAATGTCCCTACTTTTTAATATACTGTCTAGGTTTGTCATAACTTTTCTTCCAAGAAGCTGGTGTCTTTTAATTTCATGGCTTCAGTCACCATCTGCAGTGATTTTGGAGCCCAAGAAAATAAAATCTGTCACTGTTTCCACTTTTTACCCTTCAATTTGCCATGAAGTGATGGGACCGGATGCCATGATCTTAGTTTCTTGAGTTTTAAGCCAGCTTTTTCACTCTCCTCTTTCACCTTCATCAAGAGGCTCTTTAGTTTCTCTTCACTTTCTGCTATGTTTTGTCAGAACTCTCCACTATGACCTGTCCATCTTGGGTGGCCCTGCATGGCATGGCTCATAGCTTTATTGAATTATGCAAGCCCCTTCTTAATGACAAGACTGTGATCCATGAAGGGGGAAAGGATCATAAGAGACTACTACAAATAACTATATGCCAATAAAATGGACAGTCTAGAAGAAAAGGACAAATTGTTAGAAAGGTATAACCTTCCAAAACTGAGCCAGGAAGAAATAGAAAATACCATTTTATTTAAGTGAAGATTATCTCTCCTTTGTCTCATGGTTAAGCCTGATAAACACAGTGAACTGTTTAAAAATTGCTAAGGGGACACTTCATCAAAAATAATCAGGAGTTTCCAATAAATTTAACAACTATTTGATAATATTAAATATGGATTACTATTCATATAAAAGCAAGTTTGAGAACTTAGAAGTTTCTATAAAATATTACACATGAGGACTGATTTAAAAGTTAAATATTTTCCTATTTCTTCTTGATACTATATACACTATATCCTTGTATATATTTTGCTTGTATTTATTTTGCTGTAAAATACACATGATCTTTCGCTATGATCTCAAAATAGAGTCAGGTACTAAGACATGTAAGACACTAATATTTCACTTAGGAGTACAGAATTGTCTACTAAGTTTCAAAAATAAAAAGCCCGTGAAAGTTAGGAAACTTCATCAAGAAGACCCTGAAAGAATTTTATCTTGGTACATGTGATTGTTTCAGCTGCCAGCAGCATTAATGGACTGAAAATCCAAAGATATTAAAAATGCCTGCTACAACACAATATGTGATGTGTGAGAATAATATTTACCAGACTGTTTCTGAAGAAATCCCGCGGGTTGTTAAGCGTTGATACGATTAACAGTATCCAAACCAGGTACTTAGCTTTTCATGTTTAGACACAGAAGTTCTACCTGGTATGCAGAAGTGATGGGTCTAATGTGTAATGATGCTTCTTAACAAAAGTGAGTGTGTGGAGAGGACCTGAGTTCTCCTTCGTTCCATCCTTCTAGGATTATAGGCAGATGAGTTAACCTGCTGTGGGCTGGTTTCCTCATCTGTAAAATCAAGAAGTGGGCCAGTAGCCATGCTGTTTTGATGGTCTGTGCATTCATTTTAATGGGTAACTTCTCTTCCTAGTAGTTTTCATACTTTGAGTTGGCTTTCTCAATTACTTCTTTCCTGGGATTGGAATACCTACTAATCCAAGTGGCTGAATGCTGCTTGATGAGCATGAACCCAAGACTAAAGAAAAGAACATACTTGGAGATATTTCACCTTGGCTTCAGCAGATCTTGAGGACGACCCCCTACTTCTTAATAGAATGTACATCCTGTGATAGCCATGGAGATGGACTACTCTGACCTCTCTTCAGGACAGAATTTGCCTTCTAGCTGCAGGGAGGGTAATTAATTAGCTGACAACCTCTAGCTGAAACCCCCTCAGCACCTACCAAAGCTTGCAAGCTAAAGCCAGGCTCTTTCTGGGCAACTCCCTGTCAGCAAGTGGGCAGGCTGGGATTCCTAGGGCCTTGTCATTTGTACCCAATGGGTTTGGAATGACTCACTGAGTTGGCAGAGGCCTGTTAGAGCCACATTGCAGCTGGAGGCTTTCCCTGTCCAATCTGCTTCCGTCTCCTTTTCCTTGTACAGGTGACAAGTCAACCTTGTGGTTGAAAAGCTCTTCCTGCCCAACCAGAGTCTTCTTTCCCCTTTGTCTTTTGTAGTGGGTAATCAGAAAGGTAGGGGAGGGGGAGAATGCCATTGACTCCTCCTCAGCCTCCGCAACTGTGAGAAAAACATTTCTGTTTTTAATAAGCCAGTTTATAGTGGTTTTGCTATTGCAGCCCCAGTGGGCTAAGACATCTTTCCAATAAACCTCTTGCATATCTAAATCTATCTCAGAGTCGGCTGACATTCCTTTCTAGTTACTAACTGGCACATCTACTGGATTTCATGTCTCTCTCCACGGTTCTATGCTGCCTTAGCACCATCACCTAAAACAAGCAAACAAACAAAAAACAGCTGAAACAACCAAAAACAAACTCAAATGCTTTTCCCATTCGGTTCCATCTTGTTCCATACTTTATTTTTGCAATTGTCTTGACAACATTATCTTCATTTTAATATAGTTTTATAATAAGTGACAATTCTCAAAATTATGTGTTTTTTACTTATAATTTTACATTGCTTTTTTCCCATTCATCTTGCTCTCTTGTTAATATTATCAATGACTTGTGAATAGTCACTCCAGGAAGGAGGAGAGGGAAGTAGTGTTGTGGTCCTGGCAGTGGTGCAGTCGTGAGTTCTGATCCCAGCTTTATCACCTAGTATTGGAGAGTTACTTACATCTTTGAGCCTCCGTTTCCATCATCTGTAAAATGAGGGTAATATAATTATAATGTTGAGAGATTTAAAAAGTAATATATATGTCTATTACTAATCTGCCTGTAATGCAGGAGCCGCAGGAATTATCAAGTGTAGTTTTTTGGTGAAAATTAAACCAACACTCACCAGATTAAATATAGATTTGGTTTATAACCAATGAAAAGTAGAGAAATGTCCTATAGAGAAATAGATCCTCATCCTAAGAGATATATTTTCAAGAATTATATCCTGTTACCAAGAAGCTGCTTCAGAGTGAGAAAAAGAAACACTGCCCCAGTATCAAGGAAAGGTCTGGAACTCACAACTAGGCTTTGGTGTTCTCCTGCTGGATAATTTCATAGCACACCAGCATCAGACAAGGTCACTCAGTGATGTGATGGACCAAGATGACCAGTTGTTTTTCAGTTGCTAAGTCATGTCTGACTCTTTGCAACTCCATGAACTGCAGCACACCAGGCCTCCCTGCCCCTCACTATCTCCCGGAGTTTAAGTTCGTGTGTCTTGAGTTGGTGGTGCTATCCAACCATGTCATTGATTGAAAGCAAAAGGAGAAGAGGGAGGCAGAGGGTGAGAAGACAACCAGACCACTCCATTATCATGTCTGAACACTCTCAACATCATGAACATTGTCCAAACCACAGCAACATGTAACTTCATGCTGTCCTGCCTAAAATGAGTGGCTGCTGACTCTTTACCAAGTACAGCATTAAGCTCACTCTTGTTTGTCCTCTCTCTAGATAAGATTTATGAAAAGACCCAATCATAGATTTAAATCCACTTCCTGACTGCACTCAATCAAGATCAAGCCTTGTTTCCCTTAAACCCTCCTCCCAAAGTCTTTTAACATGAAGCCTGAATCCAGTAAGTCTTTTTTTAACAGTCTCACTGAGATGCCCCATAGTTACCATGGTGTAATTTCTTCCTGGCTGTGAAGATAATAAATTTAATTTGTTCAGCTACAAGTGTGTCTTTAGCTAGAGGACACTGATCCTGGTAATTCAGCAAATAACTTACCAGTAACTTGCAATTACTGTGTATCCTGTGTTTGTTCATTGGCTGTGATTTATTCATTCTACAAACATTTTTTGAAGACCTGCTTTGTGCTGGGGCCCCTGCTGGGCACCACAGGGTTTGAGATGGATTGTGTGCTTCTGGCTGTGAAAATGCTCCTGGTGAAATGAGAACTAGCATTGTCACATGCTGTCTCTGTGTCAGGCACTGTACTAACTGCTTTACACAGATTGCCTCTTGACCTTAATCACAGTCTCCCGAGGTAAGGATTATTATTGCAGTTCTGTAGATGAGAAAACTCAGGCTCAGAGATGTTAAATAAACATAGCTGGAGAGCATCAGAAGGATGACTCCATAGCTACAAAGCCCTCATACTCTTTCTTTTTGATGAGCTATAAAAAGAGAGAGTATACTTCGTACAGGGGGCTTCCCTGGTGGCTCAGTGGTAAAGAATCTGCCTGCAATGCAGGAGACCTGTGTTTGATCCCTGGGTTGGGAAAATCCCCTGGAGGAGGGCATGGCAACCCACTCCAATATTCTTGCCTGGAGAGTTCCATGGACAGAGGGGCCTGGCGGGCTACAAGCCATAGGGTCAAACAGAGTTGGACACGACTGAAGCAACTAAGCAGCGGCAGCAGCACAGCATACGTGGTACAACAAAAATAAAAGCATTAGTTAAATCTATTAGTGTAAGATAGGATAAGATAGGATAAGAAAAATGTTTTGGATAGTACTTTACTGTATTTTAAATTTATAAAATTGTTATAATGGCCTTGTAGAAAGATCACCTATACATCCTAACTCAAAACCTACCGTTGCCTTTGTAAATTAACTATTGGTCTTTTTTTTTTTTTAATATGCATATCTATTATGTAGAGCTCTGATCACAGAAACAGGTGTTATTAGAGCAAAAAGAAGGCGTTTGACCCGGGCCAGCCTGGAGATCAGGGCCAGGGATGAACATGTGGTAATTCTGCATCATTCAGGTAGAGAAACACTTTCCCTGAGTGAGCTGTCTGCTGTAGTGGACAGGGGGAGGGTTCATGGCATCAGGTCTCATGGTTTGAACCAAATACCATGGACTCTTCAGCCCCCTTGCTCTGATCCCAGCTTAGTAAGTAACTTCCTAATTTATTCCCTGATTCCAAGAACACTGAGGGGTGGTGATGTATTTCTACTATTTTGGATCTGCCACATTTTCTACACAACATAAGGGCAAGCCCCTTATCCATTCTCCATGACACTTGTTTCTCCAACAAAAGTAATAGTATTTCACATTTCTGCTGTGACAATTAGATGTGAAAATGGAAACATCTGGTCATGCCTCTCAATACGTTACAAGTTTTTTTTTTTTTTAATTAATATTCCTTGAAAATGGCCCAGTTAAAAATCCTTATTTTCCTGATGTTCCTTAAGAGTGAGCCTAAAGGGGAGAGAACTTTAGGCGCTATGTCAAAGCTGGAGGAGAGGCTGAGATTTCAGAAATAATGCCATGCGTTTAACTGCCTCATTTTACTCCAAATGAGGTTGGCTTGCCAACAAAGGTCCGTCTAGTCAAGGCTATGGTTTTCCCAGTGGTCATGTATGGATGTGAGAGTTGGACTGTGAAGAAAGCTGAGCGCCAAAGAATTGATGCTTTTGAACTGTGGTGTTGGAGAAGACTCTTGAGAGCCCCTTGGACTGCAAGGAGATCCAGCCAGTCCATCCTAAAGGAGACCAGTCCTGGGTGTTCATTGGAAGGACTGATGCTGAAGCTGAAACTCCAATACTTTGGCCACCTGATGTGAAGAGCTGACTCATTGGAGAAGACCCTGATGCTGGGAGGGATTGGGGGCAGGAGGAGAAGGGGACGACAGAGGATGAGATGGCTGGATGGCATCACTGACTTGATGGACATGAGTCTGGGTGAACTCTGGGAGTTGGTGATGGACAGGGAGGCCTGGCGTGCTGCGATTCATGGGGTCGCAAAGAGTTGGACACGACTGAGCAACTGAACTGACTGACTGACTGACATATGAAATATAACAAAAATGCTATCACAAATTTATTGCTAAAAGCTATCTTTTTTATGGAGGGAGGATTTACATATATGTCCAGGACTATGAATCTTGTGATATAACTTACTGCTACACATTCCCTTTCTGTTTAGTAAATAATGATTTTATAACGTACCAGTCAGCTTGAGCTGCCTTAACAAAATATCACAGACTACAAGGCTTACACAGCAGAAATTCATTTTTTTGCAGTCCTAGAGAAAGTTCAAGGTGAAGATCTGGCTGATTTGGTACATTCGCTAGAGAAAGAAATGGGAACCCACTCCAGTTTTCTTGCCTGAGAAATCCCATGGACCAAGGAGCCTGGCAGGCTACAGTCTATGAGGTCACAAAAGTGTTGGATATGACTTAGTGGCTAAACAACAACAACAGCAAGAGCTCTTCCTGGTTATGCCCTCACATGGGAGTGAGAGAGGAAAAGAGAGAAAGAGGTAGAGAGAAGGAGATGGAGAGGTTTTGTGTCTCTTCTTAAAAGGGCACTAATTCCATCACGAGTGGTTATTCTTATGATCTCATCTAACCTTAAATACCTCTAAAGCCCCATTTCCAAATACTATCACAGTGCAGGTTAGAAGCATCAGAGATTGTGGACTGGTTTATGTATAGCACGCATTCACAGGGGTATCGGCAGGAAGAGCTCTGTGAGTTCTCTCTTCCTATGTCCATGGCACACAAACTGCCATGGGCAGTGATAAGACTGCTGGGCAGCAGGTTATGGCATTACTGTCTGACTCAATTTCAGCTTTATTCGTGGAATCAGGGCAGGTTCTAGCAGCTACAAAGAAGGCAAAAGGCAAAGAAAATGCTTTCTGAATCCCTCCTACAAAAGTGAAACAGAAAGAAAGTTGCTCAGTTGTGTCCGACTCTTTGTGACCCCATGGACTGTGGCCTGCTAGACTCCTCTGTTCATGGGATTCTTCAGGCAAGAACACGGGAGTGAGTAGCCATTCCATTTTTCAGGGGCTCTTCCCAATCCAAGGATCAAACCCAGGTCTCCCACCTTGCAGGCAGATTCTTTACCAGCTGAGCCACAAGGGAAGCTCAAGAATGCTGAAGTGGGTAGCCGATCCCTTCTCCAGGGCATCTTTCTGATCCAGGAATCGAACCGGGGTCTCCTGCATTGCAGGAAGATTCTTTACCAGTTGAGCTATGATGGAAGCCCAATGATATAATTATTCTGGTCAAACTATAAATCTTATAACTCTTACAAAAGTCACAAATTAAACTTATGTTATATATTCTTTTTTTAAAAATTAAAATTAACTGTTAAATACACATGAGCACTGCTGCCTGCTGCAGAAGTGCAAGGCTTCATTTCAGAGGGCTGAGACCCAAGAGGATTGTGTTGGGGTCACTGTGTATGTGTGTGTGTGTGTATGTGTGTGTTTGTGTTGGGATGGATGAGTGTGCAAAAAATGGTAGGAATAAAGAAAGGAAAATGAAGAGAGATATCTTGAAGGAATAAGTGGAAATAAGATAAACAGTTGTTCTTGTAATTGCTGTTCAGTTGCTCAGTCATGTCTGACTCTTTGTGACCCTATGGAATGGAGCACGCTGGGCTTCCCTGTCCTTCACCATCTCCTGGAGTTTGCTCAGACTCATGGCCATTGAGTTGATGATGCCATCCAACTATCTCATTCTCTGTCACCCTCTTCTCCTCCTGCCCTCAGTCTTTCCCAGCATCAGGGTCTTTTCCAACAAGTTGGCTCTTCACATCAGATGGCCGAAGTATTAGAGCTTTAGCTTCGGCATCAGTTCTTCCAATGAAGTCAGGGTTGGTTGCCTTTAGGATTGACTGGTTTAATCTCCTTGCTGCCGAAGGGATTCTTGTTCTTGTCAGTCGCTAAGTCATGTCTAAATCTTTGTTACCCCATAAATGACAATTGATGGGTGTTGATCTTAAAATTTCAACGAGAGACAAATAATGGTGGGCATAGGGTTCCGAGGATAATAAAAGAGAACCATCTGTTCCTCAATAGTTGTGGGAAGTTCACTTTGAAAACTGCAGATGTTCAGAGTCAGAATTTCTTTAACTTGGGGTAAATGTGAGCCAATTAACTTCAATGGACAAATCAGCATTTTACTTATTTTTTTAGCCAAAGCTTAGTCAGATTCATTATGAGGATTTTTCACTGCTTTATGAAACTCTGACCGCATTTGGCTCTCTCTTCTGTCTACTTCAGGCTAAACTTCCTGATGAGGTGAAACCCTCTAGATCAATTGGTCAAGCTAGCTTTGGCCTCATGAGGTCTGAATGTCCTTTGGTAACTGCTAACAGGCAGTTCTGGGAAATGGCTCAAGTGTTCAGAAATGTATCAATAGGAATGAAAGACAGTTAAAGATAAAAGGAAATCTCTATGCCCCCTCCTTAATAGATGCAGTCCTGATTACTTCATAAGAAGAAATAGGCAGGAGGGAGATAAAGTAAGGTAAGAAAAAGAGTTCAGGAGAATAACAGAATTGAGAAATGAACTACAAAGCAGAGGGTTGGGAGAGCCTCATTACATTGTCCCCCTAGAGGTGGTGATTCTGGTGAAGGGCCATTTGGAACACAGGGGAGACCATTCCTGAGTCTGGAGAAAATGTGATAGGATGATTGTGCTACAAGGCATAATCAAATCATAATTTGCAGTTCCTGCCTAGGAAAGGAGAAGATGAGAGTGAATTAAAATCTTTTGCCTAAGATGATCTGAAAATCAAACACTCGTATTAGAATCATGTGCTTGCTTGTCATATCCTTGATTCCTGGATCTCACCTGAAATTTACTGAAGCAGAAGCTCTGAGGTTAGAGCCTGAGGATACACATTTAAAAAGAAAAAGAAAAAAAAAAGAAAAACTTCACAAGAGGTTCATATACACAATGAAGTTTGAGAATCACTGGCTTAGAGGCTGAGAAGATACTTTCTCTTTATCCATTGTCCTAACTTGTGTTTTGACTGATGGGAAGTGAAGTGACCCTGCACAATTCCAGGGCCAACTCAGAAAATCTCTGTCAAACAGAAGCTTGCTTTCTTTGTGTGTCACTGAATGAGCCAGCTGCCAGTGTGGAGGGTTGGTTCGACATGTGGACTGACTTAATCTTACCTAATTGGGAATTTGAACAATTGTGTAATCAGCTGAGGCCACTGCTGATAGTAAATACTATTGGTTCTGTGTCTCTGGAGAAGCCAGACACTGACAATTTTATTCTGATCACCTTTTTCTCCTGTATTTCCTTGGTGTAGGTATGTCTTTGTTTTAGCACATGAAGTATGCAGATGGTAGGATGCGGGAGTATCTCTGTGGGAAGTTATCACTGTTGTGAAAGTGATAGTGTTTCTAACAGACAAGTCAGGTACAGAGATTACAGACAGGTATGCATAGCTAGGGTAGAGTTAAGGCATGGGGTCTTGGGTCAGTTGGTTTGATTTGAATGCTTCAGGGTATTAGTGGAGAAAAGATATTTTAATTAGATGTGTTATTACTTATATATTTACTTTATTTCTTGCTTCACCATATTCTAAGTGGTGTTAAAATTACACTGCCTAATGTTGCAAATTTAAATATATATGTAGTTTTAAACCATTTAAATTGTACCAAAACGGTATTTATATTTCTGGGTATCTACCTGGTCATTTGGGTTTCCCTGATAGCTCAGTTGGTAAAGAATCCACCTGCAATGCAGGAGACCCTGGTTCAATTTCTGAGTCAGGAAGATCTGGGTCGGGAAGATCCACTGGAGAAGGGACAGGCTAACCTCTCCAGTATTCTTGGGCTTCCTTTGTGACTCAGCTGGTAAAGAATCCTCCCACAATGCGGAAGACCTGGGTTCAATCACTGGGTTGGGAAGATGCCCTGGATAAAGGAAAGAATACCCACTCCAGTATTCTGGCCTAGAGAATTCTATGGACTATATAGTCCATGGAATCACAAAGAGTCAGACATGACTGAGCCACTTTCACTTACTTACTTACCTACCTGGTCATTTACGTGTAAATCACTGTCTTAGAATACAATATAATGAAACATTTTCAATGCACTTTTTTTAAAGGTAGCCTTTTAAAAAAATTTTGTTTGTTTATTTTTGGCTGCACTGGGTCTTGGTTGCTGTATGTGGACTTTAGTCACAGAACTGAACTAAACTGAAGTCGCTCAGTCGTGTCCGGCTTTTTGCGACCCCGTGGACTGTAGCCTACCAGGTTCCTCCGTCCGTGGGATTTCCCAGGCAAGAGTACTGGAGTGGGTTGTCATTTCCTTCTCCAGAGGATCTTCCCCACCCAGAGATTGAACCTGGGTCCCCTGCATTGCAGGCAGACACTTTACTGTCTGAGCCCCCAGGGAAGCCAAGTCTTAACCACTGAACCACGAAGGAAGTCCCAGAGAGTGGGGGCTATTCTCTAGTTGTGGTGCATGGGCTTCTCATTGCCGTGACTTCCCTTGTTGCTGAGCACAGGCTTTAGGTGCGCTGGCTTCAGTAGCTGCGCCACAGGGGCTCATTAACTGGGGCTCTCAGGCCCTGGAGCGTGCAGACTTCAGTTGGGGGCATGGGCTTAGTTGCTCCGCAGCTTGGGGAACCTTCCCGAACGAGGAGTTGAAACTCTCTCCCCTGCACTGGAGGGTAGATTCTTATTCACTGAGCCACCTGGCAAGTCCTTCAATACACTTTTAAAAGCCTTTTTTGTGTGGGGAAGGATGCTTAAAATTATAAATGCTTCAGGGCATATGTCTGGGGTAAAACCAGGGCTTGGCCCTTTATCAACCAGTTGGACAAATTACTTAACCTCTCCATCTTGCATTTTTCTCACCTACAAACTAGAGACTAATAACAGCATCTGCCTTTATGGGATTGTTTAACTTAATAAGTGAATGAATTAACTACATGAATTAGTACATGAAAAGTAATGTGCAGCCAGCACACAGTAAAAATTCAGTAAATTTCAGCAACTATTATTACTCTTGTTATTGTCACTGTTACTTGATTTATCATACTTTACAACAACTTTTGATTTGGTTTTCTGTTCTTTAATTGCACTGCACATACTGAAAGCATAGACTAGTCTTACGGGATCTGATATGCCTTAAGGCTTTCAATGTACCTAACACAGAGTGGGGCTTCCCCCCTGATTATTACATGAATGAATTGAATGGATGTAAGCATGAAGGAGGTATTTTGGGAAGAGATGACAGAGACTCTCTGGCCTCTTTATGCCATAGATGTGTGAAGTGAAGTGAAAGTCACTCAGTCGTGTGCCATTCTTTGCCACTCTATGGACTATACAGTCAGTAGAATTCTCCAAGGCAGAATACTGGAGTGGGTAGCCTGTTCCCTTCTCCAGGGGATCTTCCCAACCCAGGGATCAAACAGGGGTTTCCCACATTGTAGGAGGATTTTTTGCCAGCTGATTCTTTAGCAGCCACCAGGGAAGCCATAGATGTGTATCCTGCTGGAAAGTTTGTGGAGGAAACGGAGCTGAGCCCAGGCTGTGTCGTGATATCTCCAGAGGACTGAGGGCACAGCTGTACATTTGGGGACAACTTTCAGCACTAGTATGGCAGCCTAATTCCTCATGTCTTGGCCTACAATTTGAGGTTCAACTGACCTTCATGCACAAAATCCTAGTAATGAATTCAACTCATTTTTGAACAGAAGGTGATAAAAATAATACTGCACATCAGGAAAGTGGATGAATTAATGAAGTAATTAACTTTAGTCAGCATGCTATGTGACCCTGCCCCAAAGAACTGATAACGAAACAAGGAAAAATGCCTGGACTGAGAAGCAGGTTTGTGATCAGTGGGAAAAGGAGAAGATACTTGAAAGCCATGCTTCAAGGACAGTGATAAATAAAAGCTTTATGAGACTGGTCCTCAGGGACTATCCCCATAGAAGTGAAGTGGGTTGAAATTTGGGCTAATGACAAACAGGGCATTGCAAGGGCAATTTTGTTGGAGGAAAAAAGGTAGCAATTTCTTTTTCTCTTTCTCCCCTCCTTCCTTCCTTCCTTCTCTCTCTCTCCTTTATCTTCTTCTCTTCAGTTTCTCTGCTTGTTCCTGCCTCAACATTTTAATTACCTTCTATTACTGGAATCTCCTTGAAGTCATCATCCTGTATGTGGTTGCCCTTCCCCTGGTCTCCACACCTCAGTAGAGTCTCCCTTTGAGTTAATGTCATTTAGGAAAGATCCAGAGATCCAGGTAGTCCAGGTAGGATCCTCCCTTAACAGACGTGCCTCCACCAACACGTGTGAAGACAGAACCCCAGATCTCTGTGTGCTTGTGGTCAGACCTCGGCCCTTTCTCCATGTTCAGTGGTCCCTGTTTCACCTCTGTTATCTTCCTCGATGGCATTAGCATGTGTCTCGAGTTCCTTTGAATGACAGGGGCAGAATCTTTGACTTGGAGGAGATTTACTGCCTAACGTAACCACTGGTATTAGAATTGGAACTAGCTGAATCTGCTTGACACCTTTCACTCATTCCTGTGAACATGCAACAATATATATTGAGTTTCTGTGACCCACATGAACTAGTTGGTACTGTGTAAGATGCTGGGTATCTGAATAGGGCCTCTGCCCTCAGGAGGCCTATGATGTGGTCAAAGAAGACAGGTATGGAAAAAAAGAAAGCCATTATGGTGACTTTCCTGCTGAGCTAGAACTCTCTTCAGGATATACTAGGGGCACAAAAGAGAGGCAGATATATTCTACCAGGGACAGGAAGGTAAAAAAAGAGCCTCATAGTCAAGGTTGACATCCTGAAAAGCAAGAAGTATTTGCCAGGTTCAACTTGTCAACCACAAATTGGCACTTGCCATGGATGCTTGCCATCTACCTCTACAAGGATTAATGTGCTGCTGAAGCTGGTGACCTCCAACACCCTCTGAAGGAGTTCAATGTGGAGAGCAGCACAGAGGCGCTCTGTGCTCTGGGAAACTGGCAGGACAGGTCTTTAGATAGATATTCTCAGGAGCTGATTTTAGAGCCCAATTCCTGTATCTCCTCACATCTTGAAAAACACTAACATCCTTCATGATGATGATTGTTCCTGTGACTAGCAGAAGCTTCATGGGAACAGCAGAAATTTTCTACAAAAAAAATATGTGCTTGATTGCATGTGCTCCCTCTTTATCAAAATCACATATATAACTTCCCTTCCCTACTACCTCTTTGGAGCAGTCTCTCGGAGCTATCTGAAGTGCTGTCTCCTGGGCTGCAGTCCTCATATTGCGCCCAATAAAACTCAACTTGCAACTCTCACATTGTGCTTTTTTTTTTTTTCAGGTTGACAAGCTTTTGGCCAGGAAGCTGCATTTATTCAAATACTTCATTGGAACTGTAGCATGGGGAGGCACCCATCAGAGAGCAGGGTTGAAAGAATAGGAAGAGGCCAGACAGTCAGATGGCCAGCTATTTATATGCTGGCCGAGGAGTCTGGACTGACCCCCAGCCATGGGGAAGTATTGAAGGGTATCCAGCAGGGTGGCAACACATTTATCCATGTATTCAGTCTGTGCTTCCCTAGTGGCTCAGCTGGTGAAGAATCTACCTGAAGTGCAGGAGACCTGGGTTTGATCCCTGGGTTGGGGAGATCCCCTGGAGAAGGGAACGGCTAACCACTCCAGTTTTCTGGCCTGGAGAATTCCATGGACTAAACAGTCCATGAAGTCGCAAAGAGTTGGACACGACTGAGCAACTTTCACTTTTACCGAATAAGGTATTTCACGCCAGGCATACTTCCAGGAATTAGGGTCATATCAGGCTATGGTTTTAACAGTAGTCATGTATGGATGTGAGAGTTGGACGATGAAGAAAGGTGAGCGCCTAAGAATTGATTCGTTTGAACTGTGGTGTTGGAGAAAACTCTTGAGAGTCCCTTGGACTGCAAGAAGATCCAGTCCATCCTCAAGGAGATCAGCCCTGGGTGTTCATTGGAAGGACTGATGTTGAAGCTGAAACTCCAATACTTTGGCCACCTCATGCAACTAGTTGACTCCTTGGAAAAGACCCTAATGCTGGGAAGGATTGGGGGCAGGAGGAGAAGAGGGCAACAGAGGATGAGATGGCTGGATGGCATCACTGACTCGATGGACGTGAGTCTGAGTGAACTCTGGGAGTTGGTGATGGACAGGGAGGCTTGGCATGCTGCAATTCATGGGGCTCTCAAAAAGTCGGACACAACTGAGCGACTGAACTGAACTGAACTGGGAGGAGGAGGAAGAGATACAGTTTGAAAGAAGGTGATCAGAGATCTGAAGGAACCAGGGAGTGAATAATGCATTGTGTGGGGAAAAGGAAAATGCCTCAGGCAGAAGGAAGCTCTGGTCTGAAGACCAGAAGGTGGGAGCAGACAAGGTCAGTATGCAGAATCTGGAAGAGGCCGGAGGGCTGGAGTTAAATCAAGTAGGAGGGCTGGATGAGGTCAAGAAAGTAATGGAAATGGGACTTGGGGCTGAGCAGGGCTCTACAGACCTTTTAAGGACTTTGGTTTATATTGTAAAGAGATGAACAGCCGTTAGGGAGAGAGAGATAAAGAGAGAGAAACAGAGGACTAATCGATCTGACACATCACTTTAAAAATAGAGTCATTCAGCTACTGAGCTCAGCACAGCCTGTCCAGAGAAAAAGCAGAAAAGCCAGTGACGAGGTTCTTATAATAATCTAAGCAAGAAATGATGGTGGTTTGAACCAGAGTTGTAGCAATAGAAGAAATAAGAAACATAGATTCTGGATATATTCAGAGTTTCATTGTGGAATTGCCAGTCTTGCTGTATAGAGGGTAAATTTTTACTTAACATTTACTGAGTGGTTAACTGTGTGCCAGATAGTAGTCCAAACACTTTCTATGTATCTACTCATTTATTTCCCACAACAATCCAATTTAAAGAGGAATCATTATTATTCTCTACTTTACACATGAGGGAACTGAAGCAGAGAAATAATATTGGAGTTGGGAAAATCAGAAGCTTATTCCAGGCATGAGATGATAAGGGTCCGAGTTAATGCAATAGTATTGGAAATGAAGCAGAAAATCAGGCGGTGAAGTGGCGGGGCAGAGAAGATAATATTTTCCATCTTTAGTTATTTTATTTCTTTCTTTCTGAGCCGGGCACTGCATAAGTGGCCATTAAGATGGTGCAGGGAGCTTGAGTCTCTTCTCCAGGCAGAAGTGTTTTTGATAACGTTTTCTTTATAAAGCTCCAAGAGACAGTTTTTTTTTTTTTTTTTCAGAGCTATCATTTTGATTCATGGAGGAAAGTCTTTTAGACGATAATAAAGGATATAGTTGACAATAACTGCCATGAAAATATATCCTTAAACCAAGAGAGATGGTGAAAATATAAAAATTGAGAGGGTTGAGGGCGGGTTTGTATAACAAATGTTTTAGCTTCTTTGCCTCACCATCTTCTGCTAGGTAAATTTCTAAAGTAGGGGCATAATTTCGATCTTACCTGTGGGGTGACAGGCAATGATATTTGCAAATTTGGAATTACTTGAAATAGGTTTTATTAATGAAGCTGTCAGCATTAGGGTGGCAGAAGGAGCCAGTGTACTAGATTATCTATTGGATTCAGTTGTAAAAGACCTTGATTCTAGTTCTAATGCTGAAGCTTGCTTTATAAAACTTCTTTATATCTTATTTACAAAACAAAGGCCATGAGAGACAGCTTAGAATGGATGCTTCCAAGGCTTTTTGAGGATGAAGGAGGTACATGATGAAAGACACTTCATAAAAATCTAAAATCTCAAATTAGGAACATTTGAAGGGAGAAAGTTAAGGTTATTTACTCACTCTAGGGAATTTTTCTTTTGAATTTGCCATTCTGACACTTTGCCCAAAGAAAGGGATATAGCAGTTAGAAGTTATTATGATTTACAAATGTCGCTTGTCATCACAGCGGGAAGTCTCCATAACAGCATTTCAGTCTAGACTACATTGCAGGTCTTAGTCTTCATCTTCTTGGGCATCAACTGTAGTTAAAAGGAATCTTTCCTTTAGAGTTCTTTGTTCATGGGAATATTTACTCTATTTAAATGCAATTTTATGTTATACCCCTAAATTAAATCTCCATTTTGTGCCTCTGGCAGTACATTAAAAAAATATAATCTAGATAGCTTAAAGATGGTGGTCTGAACTATGTCAAAATGTAACCCTCTGAAACTTACATTTAAATTATTTGATAACGGACATCATCTTGTACTTGTTGATAGGCTAAGAAAGCAGAAATTGATAAGCTATATCATCTGTGAGACCAATCGACCGTGATTTGTAATAAGTACATTTTACTACTTATTTCTTATTTCTTCGGCAGCTGGTGATCACACAAATATTATGGGCCATAAACTAAAAGTACTAGTTTTAAATTAAATTTTAAATTAAGTTGCAATTTAAATTTAGAAGATAGTCTAGCATATGTAGAATTCATAGCCATTTGTATGTTAATTAGGATTCAAAATTATTTTTTAAGTGTCTAGTTTCATGGCAGATTTGAGCAGAAATGGTTTCTTAGTGTCCATCTGGTCACTTCAAAAGAGTATTGAAGGAAGAAAACTTGCAATGTTGTATTAGCATTTTATGGTTGAAAAAGCCCATTTAAAGTCATCTGGCCTTAGCATCTGAGCATCTCCAGGTTAGGATGAGATGAAATTATTTGAATTGCCTCTACAGTTCACAGTACGTGTATTTCCAGTGCCAAGGAACTTATTACTTCCTGAGGGAATCTATTCTCTCTTTAGAATTTTAGACAGATATTCTTTATATTGAATCCAAATTCATCTCCCTCTAACCCTTAGGTCCTTGTTGCAACCCCTGGGACTAAGCCGTATGAATAGAATTCATTTTCCATGTGACAACTCTTCAAATATTTGAAAAAATCTATCATGCAAGCCACCTTCCCACCCTCCCTTCTTGCCTCTGTCCTCTCTGCTTGAAGCTAAACAACACAGAAAGAACTGTTTTTTGTGAAATAGAGGCAAGAATCCTCACCAGTCTGATTAAGTTTAGCAACTTATCATTGAGGAGATACACATTCTTCCCTTTGGGGAACACTAAAAATATATTTCCTTATCTTCATTCTTTTGGAATTGATTTCACCTAGAATTCTAATAGCTCCTCTTCCTCCCCAGTGTCTTGGAATATAACTCATATGAATCAAAACACTTGAATTCATCAAAGGATTTGCAAACTCTCTCAGAATGTCTACATTCATCTGGGGCTTCTCAGTTTTATATATTATTTTATTGTAGCAAGAACACAACTTGAAATCCAGCCTCATCTTAACACAATTGTTAGTGTCCATGATGTTATTGTTGACTATGGGTTCAATGGACAGCAGGTCTGTAGCATTTATTCATCTTGTTCAACTGACACTTCATGCCAGTTGATTAGTAACTCCTCTTTTCTCTGTCTGCTTAGCTCCTGGAAAACACTGCTCCACACTTTGACTCTATGAATCTGGCTACTTTAGGTACCTTATGTAAATGAAATCATGCAATATTTTTCCTCCTGGGACTGGCTTATTTCACTTAGTATAATGTCTTCCAGATTCATCCCTGGTGAGGCATGTTGCAGGATTCACCTGCTAAATGGCCGGATGAGGAGAGATTAGAACTTCTTGCTCATTGCTGATGGGAATGTAAAATAGGGCAGTTACTAGGGAAGACAATACAAAGTTTCTTCGAAAAGTTAAAAATAGAACTACTATATGAATTAGCAATCCTGCTTTAGGTATTTATCTCCAAAATCTGAAATCAGGATCTTGAAGAGACATTGGCACTCCTATCATGTTCATTGCTTAACTATTCACAGTAGCTGAGATGTGGAAGCAACCTAAATGTCCATACACAAATGGATGGATAAAGAAAATGTGGTATGTACATACAACAAAATACTAGTCAGCCTTAAAAAAGAAAAAGGAAACTGTGAATGTTGATATCTCTTCAGATGCTCTTTAAAAAAAAATCTGCTTGGCAGAAGAAAATTAACTCCCAATAAAAGTGACAAAAAAAACCATGTGTGTGTGTGTGTGCACACACATGTGTGAGAGATTCGTGTATGGTGCACCATATTGAACAACTGGCCATGCCCCTCTTTGAAATTTTCATTATGAATATAATGAGAGCTCTGTGGTCCCAAGTCACTTTCACACATCTCAGCCTCTTCAGAGGCTATTTTCATAGCTCTATGACAGTCACTCTTGTCTGCACATGAATAAGTGCCTTCCCCTCCAGATTTTAGATTAATTTTAACTGAAATTGTTAATAACTGCATAATAGGAATCGCTTTTTTGAGAGCTTTTAACTGTTGAAACATTCATCCTTTTTAGCTTCTCAAGCCCTCTTCCCATGACTGTTTTCCTCTGGGTTGCATTTGGAAGCCTGCCTTCTTTCAATTGATGTCATGTAGCTGACGCTCGTCTTCCCTTAAGTGGCCATAACTAATTCTAGGGTTGCATAGTCATTTTTCTCCTATGTTTTATTTTGCTCTTAACTTTACAGCCAATCTTACCTTGTGAGTTAGAATTACATCCAATTCAGCAAATTCCCCATCTTTTTCTCTATATTTTGAAAAGATGCAATTTTTCAGGAAGTCAAGTGAAGAACTCATCAGACATACTGTTTTTCCCAAATGAGACTTCCAGCAGGTAGCTAGAGGATTGACCTCACTCTCCACAAGTATTTGAGCTACTCAAAGTCAGAGGCAATGATTTACTACTACTAGGTCACTGGGTGTGAAGAGTATATTCAGGATTCAGAACCTGAGCTTATACAGCATAGCTCTGCCTTGTATCAGCTACATGACTTTGGGCAACTTATTTAACTTTGGTGTTTTAATGTTCTCACTGTGAAATGAGAATAACAAAAGTACATAATTCACAGTATACTTGATGAGCATTTGAAAAGTTGTTGTTGTTCAGTCATGTCCAGCTCTTTGCAAGCCCCTGGACTGCAACAATCCAGGCTTCCTTGTCCTTCACTCTCTCTTGGAGTTTGATCAAACTCATGTCCATTGAGTCGATGATGCCATCTAACCCCCTCATCCTCTGTAGCCCCCTTTTCCTCCTGCCCTCAATCTTTCCCAGCATCAGGGTCTTTTTCAATGAGTTGGCTCTTCCCATCAGGTGGCCAAAGTATTGAAGCTTCAGCATCAGTCCTTCCAAGGTATATTCAGGGTTGATTTCCTTTAGAATTGATTGGTTTGATCTCCTTGCTGTCCAAGGGACTCTCAGGAATCTTTTCCAGTATCACAATTTAAAAGTGTCAACTCTTTGGCACACTTCCTTCTTTATCGTTCAACTCTCACATCTGTACATGACTACTGGAAAAACCATAGCTTTGACTATATGGACCTTTGTTAACAAAGTGATGTTTCTGCTTTTTAATACCCTGTCTAATATTGTCATAACTTTTCTTCCAAGGAGCAAGTGTCTTTGGATTTCATGGCTGCAGTCACCATCCGCAGTCACCTTGGAGCCCAAGAAAAGAAAATTTGTTACTGCTTCTACTTTTCCTCCTTTGCCATGAAGTGATGGGACAGGATGTTTTAGTTTTTTGAATGTTGAATTTTAAGCCAGCTTTTTCACTTTCCTCTTTCAACATCATCAAAGAAGTTCTTTAGTTCCTCTCTGCTTTCTTCTCTTAGAGTTGTGTGTTAGTCTCTCAGTCATGTCTGACTCTTTGTGACCCATGGACTGTACCCTGACAGGCTCCTCTGTCCATGGAATTCTCCAGGCAAGAGTATTGGGGTGGGTTGCCATTCCCTTCTCCAAATTAGAGTGGTATCATCTGCATACCGATACTCCAGTACTCTTGCCTGGAAAATCCCATGGATGGAGGATCCTGGAAGGCTGCAGTCCATGGGGTTGCTGAGGGTCAGACATGACTGAGCGACTTGACTTTCACTTTTCACTTTCATGCATTGGAGAAGGAAATGGCAATCCACTCCAGTGTTCTTGCCTATAGAATCCCAGGGACGGGGGAGCCTGGTGGGCTGCCGTCTATGGGGTCACACAGAGTCGGACACAACTGAAGTGACTTAGCAGCAGCAGCAGCATCTGCATACCTGAGGGTTTTGATATTTCTCCTGGCAATCTTGATTCCAGCTTGTGATTCACCTAGTCCAGGATTTTGCATGATGTACTCTGAATATAAGTTAAATAAACAGGGTGACAATATACGGTCCTGACACACTCCTTCCCCTATTTTAGTACCCTATGGATTGTAGCCCACTAGGCTCCTCTGTCCATGGGATTATCTAGGCAAGAATACTGGAATGGATTGCCTTGCCCTCCTCTAGGGCATATTCCTGACCCAGGGATCAAACCCATGATTACTATTTCTCTTGCATTGGCAGGTGGTTTCTTTACCACTAGACAACCTCACCTGTCATTTAAAAAGTTGGTGCATGTAAAGTGCTGAAAATGGTACCTGCCACACATTAAGCATCAATAAGTGTTTTTTGTTATTATTATTCTGGCAGTGGGTTGATAAACTCATGTATACTTAGCTGAAAAAATTCCTCCCCTCCCTGTGAGGGGGACTTATAGCAGGCAGGATTCAGGAATATCCACTTTGTCCACAATAAGTGTGTCCACAATAGGGTGAAATGTGCTACAAGAAAAATGTCCTCACATTAGTTGTGTTCATTTGGATAATACCACCACCTCCTAATTGGAGAAGGCAATGGCACCCCACTCCAGTACTCTTGCCTGGAAAATCCCATGGACGGAGGAGCCTGGAAGGCTGCAGTCCATGGGGTCGCTGAGGGTCAGAAATGACTGAGCCACTTCACTTTCACTTTTCATTTTCATGCATTGGAGAAGGAAATGGCAACCCACTCCAGTGTTCTTGCCTGGAGAATCCCAGGGATGGGGCATCCTGGTGGGCTGCCGTCTATGGGGTCTCACAGAGTCGGACATGACTGAAGTGACTCAGCAGCAGCAGCACCTCCTAATACAATGCATGGTGCAAGGTAAGGTATTCAATGTTTGATGAACTAGAAGATAGGAACAAGAGTGGAAAAAAATTGTATGTGTCTAGGGGGACAGTTCTGCCACTGTATGGGTCAGGAGAATGTTCTCTATCTGGCTAGTTATTTGTAAGCTTTCCCACAATAATGTTACTTCTATTTCTTTATCCCACTTCCTTCTTTTTTACCCCTAATAGTTTCCACTATGCTTCATAATGTCTGCCTTTAGGGCTTGAGATTCCCACAGATGTGCTTCCACATTCTCTTCTAATAACTCTGCTTCTAATATTCTGTTCCAATGATTGCTACAATGGCACCAAATCCTGGGGTAAGTTTGAAGCTACCAAATGAAAGAAGGTCAGAGGGGACTAAGGGAGCTTCAGAAGCACAAATAGTCCCCCAATTCACGGAATTTTAGGCTCACTGTTACTTTCCCAGTGAGTAATTTTAGGCTCGGTGCTCTTTGCTTCCCTCCCCTAGGACTATGTTAGAGAGGGTTAGTGAAGGAAGCCAGTTCTTACTCTTCTCCCCTATGTAACCAATACATAGATTGCAAAATAATATAACTCTAACACACTGAATAATTTCTAATATGCCAGATTTTTGCCTTAGCGATATATATCATTGTGACCTCATAAAAACTATGTCAATCATTACCATCACATTTTATATAGAGTACAAAACTTAAGCTCAGAGAAATGAGTAATCTGTGATCCAGGCATTCAGTGACAGACTCCCATATGAACAGACTAAACAAACTCCAAAACCAATTGTACAGAGTATTCCACTCTTTTGTCCCACACAGAGGAGTGTCGACACTAACGGGAAAATATAACTATGTAGGAAGGGATGAAGCCACTGTGCCAGGTGTGTTAGGGAGTGTAGTTTAAGACCTGGCCATATTACAGCATTAAAATTATGCCGCTTAGGTGCTTGCCTACTTAGTCTACAACTAGGGCCTGTACAAAAGCATAGATTTTTTTTTTAAGCAGAAGTATATTTTTCAAGTGTTTATGAATATGGTCAGAGGAAAAGGTTGTAATGGAGAGCTGAAACTGATATCACAGACGATTATCTTTGAGATTTATGTGGTGTTGGAGAAGACTCTTGAGAGTCCCTTGGACTCCAAGGAGGTCCAACCAGTCCATTCTGAAGGAGATCAGGCCTGGGTGTTCATTGGAAGGACTGATGTTGAAGCTGAAACTCCAATACTTTGGCTACCTGATGAGGAGAATTGACTCATTTGAAAAGACCCTGATGTTGGGAAAGATTAAAGGCAGGAGGAGAAGGGGAAGACAGAGGATGAGATGGTTGGATGGCATACTGCAGTCCATGGGGTTGCAAAGAGTCGGACACAACTGAGCGACTGAACTGAACTTTTTAAAACTGCCATTTTAAAAAGAGAGCAAGTCAGATTGAGGCATACGTATAAACACTGAATGCCTGAGGACTGAAGAAGGTTGAGAAAATAGAAAAAATAAGAATAATCGAAAATAGAAAATAATAGAAAAAAGTAATAATCTCCTTTCCCCAGAAAAAAACTAGGTTGTAAAACAAGATCACCTGAAGACAGCTTTTAGGCATGATTATTCACTGGTTTTCCTTAGAGACTTATTCAATAGTTTCAAGAATATTTGAAAACCTTGGCTTCCTAGGTGGAGTTAGTGGTAAAGAACCTGCCTACCATTGCAGGAGTCTAAGAGACACAGATTTGATCCCTGGGTCAGGAAGATCCCCTGGAGAAATGGCAACCCACTCCAGTATTCTTTCCTGGAGAATTCCATGGACAGAGGAGCCTGGCAGGCTATGGCCCATAGGATCACAGTCAGACACGATTGAAGCGACTTAGCACTAGCACACTTGTAGTCGTAGTAGTAAAGAATCCACCTGCTAATGCAGGAGATGTAGCTTCTATTTCTGGGTCAGGAAGATCCCCTGAAAGAGGAAATGGTAACCCACTCCAGTATTTCTTGCCAGGGAAGCCATGGACAGAGGAGCCTGGTGGAATACAGTCCATAGGTTTACAAAGAGTTGGACACGACTGAGCACATAGATTATACTACTAATTTTTAATAATCTACAATGCATAATGTTTATGATTACTATAAAAACATTATATTCACCATTAATATTTCTTTTTATTTACCTACTCTTATTGAGTTAAACAATGTTAATGACCACTGGGAAATCTTCCTATACCTTGAATACCTTAAAGTTATAATTTGGAGGATACATGCTGATCTTGAATGGATATGTTCCAGAATTTTCCTGTCTACCACCACTGCTGTGTCTATTTAGGTGCTGTGTCCCATAATAACCACAATAACCACAAATGCCCAAAATAGCTACAAGCTTATTTTGTACTGTCCAGAGGAGAGAGAGGAGTGTTCCCACTGGAGGCCACTCTGTGTGGGAAGAGAAAAATTGATGCTTAAAGGAATTCAAAGGCACCCAGCTAAGATTCTGGAGGGCTGGTTAGACCAGCTTAAAGCTGGCAGAGGAAAGACACTTTTCAATAAATCCCTGGCTTGAGGATTCTGAGGACACAAGTTCTACCTTATAACTCTGTTGTAGATTTGACCCATTCTTCTGAAAGGTTGTTGCTGAACTACGAAAAGACACTGAGATTCTTGGCCTCCGAAGGAGAAGAATTCAATCCGGGGCCGGAGAAGAGGCTTGATCGCTCAGAGCTTTTGTGTAATAAAGTTTTGTTAAAGTATAAAGGAGCTAGAGAAAGCTTCTGACATAGGCATCAGAAGGGGGCAGAAAGAATACCCCCCTGCTAATTTTTAGCTGGATGTTATATAGTCACTCGGAGAAGGCAATGGCACCCCACTCCAGTACTCTTGCCTGAAAAATCCCATGGACGGAGGGGCCTGGTGGGCTGCAGTCCATGGGGTCGCTAGGAGTCGGACACGACTGAGCGACTTCACTTTCACTTTTCACTTTCATGCATTGGAGAAGGAAATGGCAACCTGCTCCAGTGTTCTTGCCTGGAGGATCCCAGGGACCGGGGAGCCTGGTGGGCTGCCGTCTATGGGGTTGCATAGAGTTGGACACGACTGAAGTGACTTAGCAGCAGCAGCAGCATATAGTCACTATATGGGCTTCCCTTGTAGCTCAGTTGGTAAAGAATCTGCCCGCAGTGCAGGAAACCCAGGTTCGATCCCTGGGTTGGGAAGATCCCCTGGAGAGGGAAATGGCAACCCACTCCAGTATCCTTGCCTGGAAAATCTCATGGACAGAGAAGCCTGCTGGGCTGCAGTCCATGGGGTCGAAAAGAGTCAGGCACGACTGAGCAACTAACACACTTACTTACACTATATAGTCACTGCTGCTGCTGCTGCTAAGTCACTTCAGTCCTGTCCGACTCTGTGCAACCCCATAGATGGTAGCCCACCAGGCTCCCCGGTCCCTGGGATTCTCCAGGCAAGAACACTGGAGTGGGGTGCCATTGCCTTCTCCAATGCATGAAAGTGAAAAGTGAAAGTGAAGTCGCTCAGTTGTGTCCGACTCTTAGTGACCCCATGGACTGCAGCCTTCCAGGCCCCTCCGTCCATGGGATTTTCCAGGCAAGAGTACTGGAGTGGGGTGCCATTGCCTTCTGTTAATGAAAGAAAGGAATGTCTTAAAATTCAGAATGGCACCAGCCCCCTGATCCAAAAGATGTATTTTGGGGTAATCTTGGCACCAGATGAGTCATCCTGGGCCATAAAATGATTGACTTGAATCTTGTAGAAAGGCAGATTACCATACAAAGAGTTTCGTTTACATAGATTAGGGGAACAATGTCTGAGTATAACATACTGGTTTGTCAAGTCGGTTCTGAGCCATACCAACTTGAAGACAGAGTTTGGGGTAAATGCATAGTACATTAACATAACTAAGAAAAATATTTCCATAAGAAGAATGCATTGGTTAACTCAAGGTTTGAGAATAGTTAACTTCAGGTGGAATCAGGTGTCATTATGGCAATACAGTATTTTAAGAGAAACCTCCTTTTAAATTGGTATAGAGAAGGGAAAGAAAAAAAAAAATGTATCACTAGTTTGTTTCCTCCTGCTGCTTATGAGAGAGATAAAAAAATGTTTGATTCTTTCAGCCTATTTCCTCCGTTTGGAGACCCCTGGCCTTCCTGCCTGTTAGCCTCTCACTTCTCTTAGTAACAGCTCAGTTTATAATCTAAAGCATTGAGACACACCTCAGTTACACAAATGAGGCCTCATGAAGGTCAATTCCTATCTCCTACTCTTCCAAAGTTAGTGGTTGGAGCCTAGATTTACCTTCCCCCATGGTGGGTGAATTGAGAGAGAGAAAAAGAAGGAGAAAGAGGAAGGGAAGGAGAAGAAGGGAGAGAAAGGAGGAAGGAAGTCCAAAAGGAAGGCAGGCAAGAGGAATGAAAAGAAAGAGAAAGTTCCTTGGTCCTGAAGAGATTGAATCTTTGGTGCCAGGAAATTTGAAAGGCCTACTTTCTGGAGTAATTATTTTACTTCTGGCAGTAAATAAAGCCCTTCAGATCAGATCAGTCTCTCAGTCGTATCCGACTCTTTGCAACCCCATGAATCGCAGCACGCCAGGCCTCCCTGTCCATCACCAACTCCTGGAGTTCACTCAGACTCACGTCCATCGAGTCAGTGATGCCATCCAGCCATCTCATTCTCTGTCGTCCCCTTCTCCTCCTGCCCCCAATCCCTCCCAGCATCAGAGTCTTTTCCAATGAGTCAACTCTTTGCATGAGGTGGCCAAAGTCCTGGAGTTTCAGCTTTAGCATCATTCCTTCCAAAGAAATCCCAGGGCTGATCTCCTTCAGAATGGACTGGTTGGATCTCCTTGCAGTCCAAGAGACTCTCAAGAGTCTTCTCCAACACCACAGTGCAAAAGCCTTCTTCACAGTCCAACTCTCACATCCATACATGACCACAGGAAAAACCATAGCCTTGACTAGATGAACCTTTGTTGGCAAAGTAATGTCTCTGCTTTTGAATATGCTATCTAGGTTGGTCATAACTTTCCTTCCAAGGAGTAAGCGTCTTTTAATTTCATGGCCGCTGTCACCATCTGTAGTGATTTTGGAGCCCAAAAAATAAAGTCTGACACTGTTTCCACTGTTTCCCCATCTATTTCCTATGAAGTGGTGGGACCGGATGCCATGATCTTCATTTTCTGAATGTTGAGCTTTAAGCCAACTTTTTCACTCTCCACTTTCACTTTCATGAAGAGGCTTTTGAGTTCCTCTTCACTTTCTGCCATAAGAGTGGTGTCATCTGCATATCTGAGGTTATTAGGAAAGGTTATTAACTTATCTGGTCTAGTTAATATACTAAAGTACACTATTTCATACTCCACTGGCCTGAAAACGTTAATTTCATACCATCTGAATGGCATGAATTGCCATTCAGATGGTATGAAACTATGCCAAGTCTTGGCACTTTACAACAGTTGACAAACATTTGGTATTTTTTGCTTAGGTTTGTTTTATTTTTTATTAGTATCTATGGAGAAGGAAAATGAAACAGTAAGGTTCCATTGAGGATACCATGACAATTGTTGGCTAAGGTGCCATCTTGGACTGAAAGGTGCCTTAATCTAGGGTCCTGATCCAGAGGGAAGGAGAGAATATTAGATAGGAAAAGGGAAGGATGGAGATGGAAAGAAGGGAGATGATGTGAACCCTGAGCTTCCTGTGCTCTTGCCCTTTTGATCTGGAGTGCAGTAACCGTCTGTCTCACAACCTTGAATTTTCTGAACCTCGTGCCTGTCCTCCCAAAGATGCTTTATGAGCTGTCGTGTGGGGGCTAGAATAGGATTTTGGAAATGAACAACTGATTTTTATTCCTCTGGATATATTGGTTGCCTGCTGCACTAAAACAACGTGAATTGGTTTTGAAATGAAATGTCACTTATGGAAGAAAAGCACATAATAATTTATTTAATTTAAACAGTGGGGAGGAAGGGAAAGATATCTGAACTGCATATTTTATGTAAATGAATGTTTATTGGACTTTCGGATGCTATAGAAATAAACTTCTGTATTGAAGGGGCGTGATTACACATATTGATCTTACAGGAGGAGCATAGATCAGTATGAAAACTGCTGTACCCTTTAGTTATTTTGGAGATGAACATATTAATCATGTAAGGTAAACTTGAACGCTGCTTTTGTCTTTGAAAGTTGTGAGGGTGCCTTTGTGTTCCAGAAGATGCTTGATGCTGAGCCATCAGATCCCACCTCTCCTTCAAGAATAGGGGTGTTGAGATAGAGAGAGTGCTTGGCAAGCCGGAGACTTTCTCCTTATTCTAATAGATCCATTTTGCTGTTGTTTGTTGTTCAGCCACTAAGTTGTGTTGGACTCTTTTGCAACTCCCATGAACTACAGTTCATGGAGCTTGCCAGGTTCCTCTGTCCATGGGATTTCCCAGGCAAGAATACCTGAGTGGGTTGCCATTTCCTTCTCCAGGGGATCGTCCAGACCCAGGGATCCAGGAGAGTTCGTGAATTAAATAAATAAATGAAAATGCAATGAATAGATTTAAATAAATGGATATATATATATATATATATATATATATATAAAATAAATGTGACATTCTTAAAGTAGCTCCTGGTGAGGCCAAACTCCCAGATATTCAACTAATTATATACGGAAAAGAGAAGCTTGTAAATTGGCAAATGCCTGAGGTTAACCACAGTTAGTGTTGGCTCTGGTCCGTCCAAGACGCCAACAATCGGCTGAAATAAGAGAAGCTGGAATTCCAGAGCGGTCCGGGGCTCCGATTCTCGCCCAGTGGGCTCCAAGAGTTCACAGCCGGCCTCCCCCAGGGCCGCCCGCAGGCCCCACATCTCGGACCTCTCCAGGTGCCCTCCCAACCTCTTCGACTTCCCTGGGGGAGGGAAATGAACCGCCAGGTGCGACCCAGTAGGGGGAGTGGGTGAGCCGGCCCCAGGGCAGCCCGAAAGTGTCCCGGAGTGTGGGTGTGGGTGTGGGGTAACTTGGGTGGGAACGGCGTGGAGGTCACCGCAGCGAAGTCCTGCGCCCGGTCGGTGGGGTGTGTGCCACGGGAGCGAGGATAAATAGGAGGCTCCCTCCTCCCGGCGACACTCGCCGAACCTTCAGGCCGCCTGCCCTGGGTGTTTGCCCGCGCGGTAGCCCGGGTGCCAGCCTGGGGAGTAGTTTCGCTTCCTGCTGGCTCCGGGCATTCGTTTCCAGGCACCCGGTCGGGCGCTCGCGGCTCGGGAAGGGGGCGCAGGAGGAGGCGGGAGGCTCGTCTGGGGGCTGCGCGGCCCCGCAGCGCGGTTGATGGCACGGGCCGCCCCGGGCAGCGGCGCCAGCCCCCTGCCCCTGCTCCCGGCCCTCGCCCTGGGTAAGTGGCCGCAGTGGGCACGGGAGACCCGGGAGGAGAGGCTCGGGTGGAGTCGCAATAAGGGCAAATCTTCCGCGCTGGCGTTTGGACTCCGAGGGCGCCCTGGGGCTGGCAGGGGCGGGTGGAAGAACTTGCGTGATTTGGGGTAGCTCGAGGATCCGGCAATTGGGCACCTGGGGCTGCACCTGCTGCGGCGGCCCTGGGCCCCGGGGGCGACCCGAGGGCAGTAAGGATCCCGCTGGCGGGCGCCGAGAGGAGGGCAGGGGCGCAGGTGCCCGCGAGCGAGGAGTGGTGGCAGGGAAATCCACTAAAGTGGGAGCCTGGGAGACTAGACCGAGAAGACATCCCAGGGAGGAGGAGGAAAAGGAAAAGGAACTCCTTGGCTGGCTGGCGATGCAGGCCTTAAGGAGTGTGGAGCCTGGTGGAGAGCTATTTGCCTGTGTGTGCACCCTGGGCGGGTACTAGAGGTAGGAGGGGGAGGACCTGGGAGGCAGAGGGAGCTGAAGAGGGCCCGGAGAAGAATTATTACACTCCCTTCTTGCTGGCCAAGTTAGGGGGAACAGGAGAAGGGGAGAAAAAAAGACTCAACTTTTGAGATCTTCTGGGTCTTCTGTTGCTGATAGGGAAGCAAAGGAAAGGGAGATGAGGTATTTTGCTGAGGGCTAGTACTACTGATGAAACACATTGGTGCTCCACTTAGAATATATGATTTCCTATTTTAAGGAGAAATTGCAGAGAGAAGACTTTCCTTCACCTCGAAGGTGAAACCTGAGTGGGTAGGTTAGGGACTACTGGGTGTGGTCACCTGCTAGGAGGGAAGAGTGGTTAATGGAAGGAGTGGCAGGGTGCTGCAACTTCGGATGCTGGCGACTTTATACAGCTGGAAGCAAGGCTCCCCTCGCCCTCCAGTATAGGAAAGTAGCAGGAAGATACTCAGGTGGGAAGATCCTACTACTTCAAGGTGTCCCCTCTGCATCTTGATCATTGGAGGTAGGGGGAGTGGCAGAGGGATGGGCAACTGGCAATATTCTGTAGTCCTGGCTGGGATGAGGGGGAGGGACATCTGGACTTGGGGCACCAATGTGACAGCTGAAGTGTCTATGTGAAGAGGACACTATCTTCCAGTCTGGAAAGGACTGGGCTTTCTCTTATGGAGGAAAAGAGGTGGGGTCTAAATGAAAACTTCCATTTGGCAGTGTTCTTGGAGTAGGATTGGTGCCTAAAAGGTGTCATGGCCTTAGCTGGAAGTAGATCAGACTTACACCATGGTTAGAGAGAAAGAACCGATTTACAGAGCCTGCAGAGGGAGAAGTCAGAAACAATTTAGAAATGGAGTGATGTGGAGCCTGAAGAAGGGCAGTGAGCCTGAGAGGTAGGGCTAGAGACAGTACTATGCATTTACCAGTGTCACTTGGGTGAAACTAGCATTCTCTTCCTCTGTTATATCTGCTCTGTCCTGCTGTCAAATTGTTTATTGAGAATCTGCTACAGTGAGCAAGAGGCTAGAGCATATTAGGATGGGGGTGGGAAGAGGGCTCAAGAGAATCTTAAAACATGATTCTTGACCTAAAGGATATGTGTTAAATTTAGGAATGCAGGACTAACAGATAAGAAACAATAGGAGAAAATGTCATGAAACCAGAGAAAGGAGAACTCAATAGGGAGGAATGGAACAGTGGGGATGCTGCATGGAGGACTTGAGTGGGTTGGATTGGAGCTTGGCTGGGTTTGAAACAGTAAAGAGAGAGGGAGGGCCTCCTGATGGCTCAGCTGGTGAAGGATCCGCCTGCCAATGCAGGAGACCCAAGAGACACAGGTTTGGTCTTTGGGTCAGGAGGATCCCCTGAAGAAGGAAATGGCAACCTGTCCTCGTATTCTTGCCTGGAAAATCCCATGGACAGAGAAGCCTGGTGGGCTACAGTCCATGGGGTTGCAAAGAGTTGGACATGACTGAGCGTGCATGCACACAAACACAGACACAGACACAGACACACACACACACACACACACACACACACACATGATTTGAAATAGTGGAGAGAGGGGCAGGAGAAGGGGGAAAAGTATTTACCAAAGTGTTGGTGATGGGAATGAAATTAATTTCCTGGAGTCTGCTTGCCAGAAAGTAGAATTGATGAGAGGCAGACAGATTATGAAGAGCCAAAAGAAGCCAGATTAAAATATTTTGATGAGTCAATAAACAGTTAAACATACACCATCATAGGTCTTGAATACAGAGTGATATAATACAAACAATGATTTAAGGAGACAAGCCTGGCAGTGGAGTGCAGTGTGAAAGGAAAGGGGGCCAGGGTACGTGATTGTCTCATAGATATAATCCAGGCAAGAGCTGATTTGGGACAAGATTAGGGTGGTGTCTGCAGAAATGGCTATAGTAGAAATGACTATTCCAGGTTGATAGGCATTCTTCACTATTAACTATCACATGGTGCTTTTTAATTTTTTCTCAAAACTTGTCAAAAGGCAGAAATGAAAAAGCAAAACCAAACAGAGCTCTAATCCAGTGCTGTTGTAACTGAGGGTAAGCTAAGTGTGCAACTGCCGTGTTGAATGTTTGGCTTAGCGAATTGAATTCAGTCTCTAGATTCCCTAAGAGGCTCCACTCCTTGCAGAATGCCAAAGGATGTAATTTGTTGACCTCAATGTTTCCATTAAGTGGTCCTATTTCTCTCACACATACTTAATTTTTAAGTCTCATTCCTAATTTAAGTCACATGTTATTTTATTTACTTCTTGAAAAGAATGTGAGCAATGGCTTGTGTGATGTTCTAGGGTGTGTGTGTGTGTGATAGCAAAAGTGCCTTGAGAGCTGGCAGTGAGCAGACATGAGACCTGGTTCCAGCTCTGCCATTCCATGACTCTGAGATGTCTGTAAATCACAATTTCCTGGGCATTGTTTTTCTTAAGTAAAGGGATTGCTTTAGATGAGACTAAGGTCCTTATCAACTTGACACTTTGCTGATCTTTTAAAAAAATATTTATTTATTTGGCTGCACTGGGTCTTAGCTGCAGCACTTGGGATCTTTGATCTTTGTTAGACACGTAGGATCTTTAGTCATGGCATGTGGACTCTTCTTAGTTGAGGCATGTGGGAACTAGTTCCCTGACTAGGGTTCAAACCCGGGCCTCCTGCAATGGGAGTGTGAAATCTTAGCCACTGGACCACCAGGGATGTTCCAACACTCTCCTCATCTTTAACCAACCTTTCTCCTGGGAATTTAAGAGAAAAATCTTTGTACAATAACATTTAATTTCCATTTACTTGTAATGGATCTTTGTTTCCTATAAACTTTATCTTTACAAAAAGAATCATACATGCTCCCTTCTTTGATAAATATGGTAAAAGGGCAATAACTTTGTTTAAAGTGTTTTTTTTTAATTTTGAAGAAGTTGGATTCCTTATAAATGTCTCCTTCTCATCCATTGCTGTAACAAACTAAAGCTAAAATCCTAACCAGTGAAAAAGGGAAAAAATGCTTTATAAAAAACAATGAATGAGTTTTAAGGTCAAAAATATGTTCTGCTCCTTATAAACATCTGCACCATTAATATATGTAAGTTGTTTTTTTCTTCTCGAAGGTATGAATGTATTCATGATGTAATATCTGACTTTCGAGTTGTAAAGCAGGTAGGTGGCAGCAAGTAAAATTCTCATTACAGAAAGGAAGTAGCTGGGGGCCCACACAGTGAGGATTTTAGGATTTGCCTCTTCAGTTATGCTTTTTGGCTTAGAAAAGCCTTGGGAGGTTTTTTTTTTTTTTTCCTTTTCAAAAATTCCAGGTTTCATAGGCCACACTTGCATATTAACAAGTGTTACAAATCAAATTTTGCTCTTGCTCCATTCTCAGTTGTTGTGTGGAAACTCCCAAATAATTCTGCAAGAAAGACCCCAGTATTGCAGACAGGCCTTGTTGTGCCCACTGAAGGTGGCTCTGCCAAAGCTTGGCCTGCAAATATCTGTGCTAAAGTCAAAGGCGCCCAGGAAAGAGAGTACCTGTGTCTGTCCACACCCCTGGCATCACTCCATCTCTGCTGAAAGTGCTTGCCCCAGTTCCGTGTGCTCTTGAAATCTGTGGAGAGCCCAGTGGGAAAGCCTCCTCTTGTTTTTTCTCACCCTCCCTGTAGCTCAGATGGTAAAGAATCTGCCTGCAATGCAGGAGATGGGGGTTCAATTCCTGGGTCAGGAAGATCCCCTGGAAAAGGAAATGGCAACCCCCTCCAGTATTCTTGCCTGAAGAATCCCCATGGACAGAGGAGCCTGGCAGGCTACAGTCCATGGGGTCGCAAAGAGTTGGACATAACTAAGCGACTATCACACATACAGTCAGCTCATGTCAGGACACAGGCATGAATACTACTAGGAGCCTAGGTTAGGGGTGAGTCAGTGAAACAGGTACCACACTGAAGCTGGAGTCAGCCATCTAAACCATGATTATCAGCTTTGGCACAGTGGTAAGGAATCTGCCTGCTAGTGCAGGAGACTCAAGAGACACAGGTTCAACTCCTGGGCTGGGAAGATCCCCTGGAATAGGAAATGGAAACCCACTCCAGTATACTTGCCTGGAAAATTCCATGGACAGAGGAGCCTGGCTGGGCTACAGTCCATGGGATCCTAGAGAGTCAGACTTGACTGAGCAAAGGGGCATAGCAGGCTGTTACAATTAGTGTCTTCCCAGGGTGGTCCAAATAGATTAGCCAGAATCTGAGCTGCAGGCAGTTTAGGCTTAATCCATAATCTTGATACACTTCCAAATTTGTAGACAACCCTTGGATCCACAAAGAATCCATATTCTAGTTGGTCAAGAGTCTCCCAAAATAAAATTTAAGAGGAAAGCAATCTGATTAAAATGGCTATACTTTGTGCTGCTAATGATTTCTAACTTGCTCAGGCATATTTGTATCTTAAAAAAGGAATCTTGGTAGCTCACATGAATCTGTACTTGCTATACTTTTTTACAGAAGATTTTTTAGATGGTTGGAGAGAGATGGGGTATTCCATCTTTACTAGTATCGGTTAGGCAATAACCTATATTGATTATCAGCAACACCAAGTCAAATAGCCAAGAAGTACTTTTATTCATTCTTTATGTTTGTTTTTAAGGGATATGTAGTATAGTATTTGGGCTTCCCCAGTGGCTCAGTGGTAAAGAATCAATCTGCAATACAAGAGCCACAGGAAATGCTGGTTCAATCCCTGGGTGCGGAAGATCCCCTCGAGGAAAGCATGGAAACCTACTCCAATATTCTTGCCTGGAGAATCCCATGGACAGAGGAGCTGGGTGGGCTATAGTCATTAGGGTTGCAAAGAGTTGGACACGATTGAAGCAACTGAGCACACACAGTATAGTACTTACCTGACCTCTAGACCAGAATCACGGATTCCAAAACAGTGACAGAAAGTATGACCGAGTTTGTGTCCAGGCTTCTTATTTCAAAGTGCCCCAATTGGTTGTATAACAGGATGAGTTACTAATATAGCATTTCTCTTTGCAAAGAGCTTCCCCAGTGGGTCAGTGGTAAAGAATCTGCCTACAGTGCAAGAGATGCAGGTTCAATTCCTGAGTCAAAAATATCCCCTGGAGAAGGAAATGGCAACTCACCCCCGTATTCTTGCCTGGGAAAGCCCATGAACAGAGGAACCTGGTGGACTGTAGGCCATGCGGTCCCAAAGGAATTGGACATGACTTTGTGACCAAACAACAGTTCTGCAAAATCATGGATTTATTCATTCATTTAGCCTTATCTTTGAGATGTATAAAAAGTGCATGGCACATAGTAGGAGCTGAAAACATACTAGTTAATTGAATGAATGAATGAATGAGTGCAAGTGGCTATTGGTGACAGTGCCCAGGTATGAAGGGAAGAGTATGTTCAGTAAAGAAAACAGCTGTTTCTTGTTGCCAAAACATGCTCACAACTTAGAGATGATGTAGAAGGACACATTTATTCATCTCTTCTTACTTGGGACTTGCCTCTGGTGGTGCTAGAGATGCCTTCACAAAAGGACTTTATTTGGCAAATAGTAAGTTTACTTCTGTTTTAGGTTCAGAACTCCTACTTGTGTCTCACATATTTGGTTCAAGGGCAGATCTCATCAGTCAAAATATAGGCTTTTAGAGCAGGTGTTTAAAGCAGGGAGGGAAATGCACTGGATTCAGGGCATTCTCCATTGGTTCATTAAAGAAAATGCCCTTTGGATTTTGTGAGGTGTGAGGTGACTTGCTCTCGTATATGATTAGAACTTTTCCTAACACATGTGTGTTTCATTAGCTGGGAGTAACAACTTGGTTATTTATGGGTTTCTGCTTAGTATTAAATATATGAAAACTTTTGATGGTTCCCATAGAAGTTGAGATAGATTTGCTGTGGAGGCTGAATGCAGTCTGACTTGTTTGTATTGAGGGAGTCTCTGGCTTATCTAATGTTACGTCGAAGTATTTCATAACTATCCACTGTATGGATTCCTTGGTGGTTAGATGTTAGCATTGTGAGCCAATGGCACAGGCCTGTCCAGAGTAGGAGAGGAAGGCTTATTTCTTCCTCTAATACAAACAGCCTAGTAGAAAGGACAGGGAATTCTCATCAGAGCCAAATGAGGCCATTTGAGGGGGGTCGCACAGAGTCGGACATGACTGAAGCAACTTAGCAGCAGCAGCAGCAGTAGCAGACTTGACTTGGGGGTTCCCAGGTGGTGCTAATGGTAAAGAACCTGCCTGTCAACGCAGGAGATGTAAGAGACACTGGTTCAATCCCTGGCTCAGGAAGATTCTCTGGAGAAGGGAATGGCAACCTACTCCTGTATTCTTGCCTGGAGAATCCCATGGATGGAGGAGACTGGTGGGCTACAGTCCATAGGATCACAAAGAGTCAGAAATGACTGAAGTGACCTAGCAAGACTTGACTTGTTCATGACCACCTTCCTATTGGGCTTCTGGCATTTGACTAGTCCAATCTCGTAGAGTGACTGACACAAGACATTGCTATGTACTCAGATATCTGCTTAACCTTGGGTATGAAATCTCAGCATAATAACTCTTTACACTCTGGACACCTTCACAATTGATAAAGTGTTTTCATATTAATACCATTACCTCACTGATCTTTACACCAAAAATAATAGCAGAGCAATTATGTAGTATGCATTTTGGGCACTATTCTAAGTGTGTAATATCTGGTTTCATCCATGTAACACTATCCCCTGAACACACAAGCTAGACATAATGATGATTCTCATTTATGTTGAAGGATATGAGGCATAGAGGCGTTAAGTAACTTGTTCTGGCTTTATGAGCCTGAACAATGATGATGAAGTGACAATGCCTGGATCACAGTAGATAAGTATTTGTGGCTGAATGAGAAAGACAGCAGATAATAGAACACTAAAGCTCAATATGTATCACTGTATTTAAGAGGAACTTAGTTCTTCTTATTTAAAAAGCATTTAAGTCTGTTTTCCTACCATCTTTGCTTTCCCTGCTGCCTACCCGCACATCTGTGGCATCCTTGGCTCGGGCTATGCCTCAGGTTCTTGGACTCTTGGCTCTTCCTCCCAGCCAGGAAACCTGCCCACTCATGTCCCAGGCCCAGGCCATTCCAGCTGGTACTGAACAGTTGGCATTGATCAGGCCAGGTGTTTTCCTTTGGTCTGTGCCTAAAATCACTTTGACCATCCTAGTCTGATCCTGTCCTTAAACAAATCTGAACCTGTGGGGTGACTCCTGCACTTTCCTGGAATGCTTGCAACACTGTGACACTTGGGGAACACTCCTTAGTGCAGATGGAGAGGGGTGATCTCGCTTTAGATTCCCCCTGATTGCATCCGTAGGCCTATTACTGAGAAGGAGTAAAAAGAGCATATCCTGAGTAATGTGATGCTGTGGGCAAAAGTATAGATTCTGGGCTGGACCATCTAGGCATGATTTCCCCTGGCGCTGTGGTTTAACAACTCCTTCCTCTTGGACAAATCTCTTAATCCCTCTTGGCATCAGTTTCTTCATCTGTAAAAGCTGACAGTAACAGAACTGAGACTGTTATGTGGACTGAGTGAGTTACTGCATAAAGCACTTCAGCTGTACCTGCAATATAGTTAGTTCTAGATTAACACGGGCTGTTATAATGGATAACTGGAAAGCACAGATGAAATTATTAATTTTAAAAATTGTAGATATTTTGATTCTGGGTATTTCTAAAATACAATCAGCACCTACCAACTGGTGGGAAAACTTTCCCTTGCCTTTATTTCTCAAATTCCTCCTCCCACTAGTTATGAAATAGGCAATAGATACAAATTCTCAACAAGAGTTCTATTTTGGCTGGTTTTGGTAGGAAGGAACAAATGTAAGAAATGGTGCTGCAAAATGCTTATCTGCTTTCTAAAAATAAAAAGTCTCAATGGATTCTTCTTCAACCGCCAATTTTGATCCTAGTTTTGTGCAATGAAGAGCTTTCCAGCACTTGCCTGACATTGACCCCCAAACCCAGCATCTTAAGGTGAATCAGATAAATAGTCATTCTTCAGTAGCAGAGAAAAATAAAATATTTACAAGATAATTTTGATACTTTTAATCTTATCAAAATGAGGTTGTCTCATTTATTGGGAGTTATGCAAGTAATTACCTTATATAAAGAGAATAAACTGTCATTTTTGAAGAATGAATGATGATGCAATGTCAAAATTCATTTCTAGATGTCAGACAGATGGAAAATAACCTGGTTGTTTCAGAAAAGCTTTCTTTTGACAAAATAACTTCTCCAGATTTTAAAGAGCCAAGAGCCCTGCATAAATATTAAGTTGTTCCATAATAATTGTCTTATAAGGTTGAGAAAGTTACTTAGGCTCTCTGTGCTGCATTTTCTTATCTATAGAATGACAATAATGATAGTAGTACTTATCATCTAGAGACATGGGAGTGTATTGAGGATAAAATAGGATAATGCAGGAAAAGATTTTAGCAGATAATTGGCTAAAAATTGCTCAAAATTTATTAATATTCTTAACTTTATGAATATGTAGATAACCTTTAAATTATTTCATAGGTGTGTCTAAAAGGGAAAAATAGAATCATTGTGTTCATTAAGCCTATTGGAGTGTTGTTTGTACTTTGATCAAAGGAAATTGCTATCATATTCACCACTGGAAGCATGCAAAGGAAAAAAAATGAAGCAGAAGTCTGCCTCATTATAACCATGTTTTCCACAGTTCCATTAGAATGTAAATGGGACTCATGATGTCAGGGGTTTTTATCTGATTTGTTCGCGGCTATATTCCCAGTACAGAGGGAATATAGAATTGAGGATTCTTGTACATAGCAGATACTCTCACCTTAATTTAGGAAAATTTCTCCCAATAAGGCTCTGAAAAAAATAGAATCAGCTGCCTTGGGATGTGGTGAGCTTCAAGCCTGGATATGTCTGTGGTTGGGTGGCATTTAGGAAGGTTGTATAGAGGTGATTCCCAGGTGAGGTAGGAGTTGGACCAAATGACCACTGAGGGTGCTTATGTCTCTATGAATGATGGATGTTACTATGATGCTACTTCACTTTGGGGATACTTTGGAGGTAGGTAGATAGAGTTTCAAACTAAGAAACTGTCAGCTGACTTCCCTGAGAGGAGAAGAGGCAGGACATTTGGAGACCTTGGGGGCCAACGGTAAAGAATTTGAAAAAAAAAATCACTTATTCCCCCACTGTCCCTGCCCCAAACTGTATTCAGTAACCATGTCTTTCCATGACTAGAATTATCAAGGTTAACACAAACAACAATGCCAATACAGTATCATGTACCCCTCATATGATGTGATGAGAGTATATCCTGGGATATAGTATCAATCCCATGCTGTAGCCTCAGTTTTTGCCTTAAAGACTCTGCACTCTATATTTTACCATCTGTTGGGATGATAATTATCACTTGGGATCCTATTGTGAAGGGAAAAATCTTTGATATAACTATAATTGATAAATTCTGTTGACTAAAATTTCAAATGTTATTATTTCAGGAGACACATTTATAAAATTGCCATCCTGTGATAGGAAACTTCCATGAGAAGATTCTCTACTCACTTTTAGATAAATGAAAATTACCCTGGAAGAGAGGGCAAGAAGTACAAAAATGTGACTTAGATGCCAGATGAAATGAATACACTTTTCATTGGCCTTGACAGAAGCATAACAAACAAAATGCACTCTGTTCTTTCTTACTGATTTCTAACCAACAGCATCCACCCCTATTAAATACTTCTTGAGTGGTTTTCTAGATTAGTCCGATGCTTTATTCAGGATGTGGTGAACAGAGGTTTCAAAGTTTCAATTAGAACTATGTGGTGTGACTATTTCTTAATGAGTCTTATTTTCATAGGTCACACAAGAAAATCAATTGAATTATTTCACAGTCACACCACACACACCAAGAAGGCCCTTGTTGTCTAATAGTTCTGTGTATAATTCTTCACTCTGATTGGACATCTTTACGCATTGTCCCCCAGAGCATACTCAGCTCCTTTCTATGTCATTACCTTTGGTTCAGTTTGGTTTCCAACTTCTTTTGTGAAACTTTTCCCAGTGATTTCTTCAGCTCAACACCTTGCCTCTTTTTGGAATTCTACTAGAATTTATTTTCTTTATGGTTAGTTACCATTAGTCACTCAGTTGTGTCCAGCTTTTTGTGACAACGTGGACTGTCGTCTACGTCTCTTCAGTCCATGGAATTCTCCAGGCAAGTCTACAGGAGTAGGTATCCATTCCCTTCTCCAAGAGATCTTCTTGACCCAGGGATCGAACCCAGGACTCCTGCACTGTAGGCAGATTCTTTACCATCTGAGCCACCAGGGAAGCCCTGGCACTTATAAATATACTATCTGATATTGACTGATATTTCTTGTCTCTGCAAATGGTTTGATCAATAAAGATAATAATGGGTTAATGTTAAGTTGGGTTAAATTATTTTAAGGGCCTAAATTCTGGGACTTTTTTAGGTTGGGTGAGCATCTACTCTAAAACCCTATCTACTCTAAAACATAGGGTTTTCCTTTCTTTACCATTATTAAAGTTTGATGACTGTTTCCTCATGGGTCGGAGGCTGTGTTATCGCTGGATCGAGAGGCCAACTTTGCTATTCCTCCTCACTTTGCACTTGGATAATCCTCCTTGATAACAAATTTTCTTTTTCCTTGGTTCCTTTTGCTTCCTCTCGTTGAACTATTACGGAAATTCAGTGAGCCCAGAGCTTTTCATTTAAAGTGCTACAATGTCTGACTGTCTTGTCTGGCCTTATCATAAAGGAATAGGATTAAAAAAGTCAGGTTTTGACAACTGATGATTTCTAAGAAACTAGCTCTAGGTTACTATAGGGTTCTTATTCAATTTAGTCATTGTTGTCATAGATTTAATAATGGTCAATGGCCAAAATAAAAAGGTTGATTTACTGGCAAAGGCATTATTGTGTTGACAGCTTTCAGATATATGAGTTAGTTTATGTATGACAGGTTGTTACATTGCTTCCCTTTCTGAGCTTTAAAAATATTATTGTGGTGTTCTTTTATGAGTTAAATATATGTGATCCATCATCCTAAGTCCTTCTTAAACACTAAGATATTGTTTTTACCATTTTGAATAAAATTTTGTGTTGAAGGAGGAAGGAGTTCATATTCTACTTCCCTTATTTTGAATGGACATAAACTATTTGTGAAGACTCTCATTTTTTTCTCTACCCTTTTCTAGGTCTCCTCTCCTAGCCCTGAAAATCTGGAACCGGTCTTTCATTTTTTTAAGAATACATAGTCCTTCCGGTGGTGTGATTTGAGAGATATTAGAAAAATCTCTCCTTGTCCTGGAACAAGGCTCCCTCTGAGGTGTTCTGATGCCACCAAATACTCCACTATATTGGGACACAAAGTCAGGCATTTCTTAAGGGCCCTTCAACCACCTCCCTTGTCCCTTGGTCTGCTCTCTGCTCATACCAGGTTGCCCGTCTTTCGGGACTTAGATACAAGGCCATGTCCCAGGGCAGGCATTCCAGCCTCTCACTCACCACAGGGCCAAAGAGAGGGGCAGGCAGCACCCAGAGAGGTAAATTTCATCCAGTGGGAAATGGGTGATGGAAGTGACTGGGGAAGAGAAATCCCTCCTGCATTCTTTCTCCTGTTGTGCTACTTCAAGATGTAGTTCCTTTACAGACTTTTTACATAGACCATGGATGAGTGGACATGTCACTCATTTCTGTCTTTGTGACTCACTCTGGAGCTGCACCCAGAGTGATGGGTACACTCACGACGTTGCATTGTCTCCTTCTCGGCTTCCTTTCCTTTTTTCTCATTCTCACGACCCAGAGCTTGTACATCCCCTACAAAGTGATAATCCCTTAATCTGTATCTCAGGCTCCTAGAAAACCCAGTTGAGGCACTCTATTCTAGAGTATTTCTGTTGAGTTAAACAATTTCTTTCTTTGCAGGTATGCTTTGAAAGCAAATGCATTTGGAAAGGGAAATCTAGGAAGAAATTATGTTCTATTAGGGGAAATGTTAAAGCAATAGGAGGATACTGGTTTATAGGAGAGGAAAAGACAACAATGAAAAAGGATAGGAAAGGAGTCACCAAAAGATGGAGGAGAACATCAATGTCAAACTTAATCTATTTCACAGTTTTTTACTCAGCCACCCACAAGCTCAATGTTAAAAAGGATTTCTACTCCTGAATATTTTTTTCAAATTCATTTTAGATATGTCCTCTTTTTGGATGTAGAAAATACTTTTTGTGTATAGTATGCATGCTTAGGATTCTGTTTTTCTTTTTAACAATAGAGATACATTGGGGAAATTTCCCAGCTGCTTAAATTCTAACATTGATTTAAATTTTAAAACTTTATTAATTTTATTTTTCAGAAATTAAAAATTAGATATATAATACATTTGATTGCTAAATAGTATCATCTAAGATCTGAATTTATCTGTTATATTTGTATCATTGACTTATTTAACAAACCAACTGAATCAGTACCACCCATCTGACATAAACACCATGCTGAGTTGCTGACAGACTGTACTGAAAATACAAAGAAACATAAATGTAGAAGATGATGTATTTCTATTAATTGGTTGAAGTGTGTTCATGTTAATAATTTTTTAAAAAACACTGGAGAAAAACAGCATGTGAAAAGACCAACATACAGGTTTTTCTCACTGAACACATTTCATCTTGCACTTTAGAAGTGTAATAGGTATATATACATTTATTTATCTTTTGTAGGTTGTTTCATAGGAATACTTTATACAAGAGGCAAATCACACCATAAATGTAGAAATGTCCCATTAATGAGAATGAGAATCTATATTTTACTAGAAAAATAAGAATTTTTTTGCTTTTAGTCCCATAGCTGCTATTCTGTTGAGTCCTATATTGTGACAGGTATTGTCAAGGTTAATAATCATAATTTACTTTTTCCAGTTTCTTTAAGCAGCTAGCTAAATTGTTACCTTGTAAGTCATGTATTATAGGCCTCCATTTGTAGATGGACACCCTGTAGTTCAATGTTGAGTAACTTGATCATATCACAAAGCTGGTAAATTAAAAGGTACATTCAGGATTCAAATACAGCTCCATTTGTCTCCAAACATATCCTTTTCTTATTAATCCCTCTAATATAAATGAACTTTTGGGAATTTGACTATGAAATATTCTTCTGATTTCTGCTTATATTTGTAAATTGATATATTCTCTGTTGATTTACAGTTGGATTGCCTAATGGGACATGGAGTGTGATTTGAATCCTAAAATAAGATTGATATGATATCACAGGAAATCACTGGATTTAGTAGACACGAGTAGATGTCCTAAATTAGGACATACGGACATTTTGTGATACTGTTATATTATTTTAAAAATATAAAATGCACTTGGGTCTAAAAACGGAAAGTTCAGCTCAGAGATGAGGCAAATACAACATATGTGACTGTTTGGCTTGGTCACGTTTGATCTTTTTAAATAGTTGACCCAGCTGGTGTATGACTTACCTCAACATTAGCAGTAACTTTAAGACGACGGGTCATGCTCCTTGTCAACTGTGTCTCTTTGAATGCTTGTATTGTTCCCAATGACTTCATTCTCTATGCTGGCTGACGGGGATAATACTTTTAATACGTTCCATAATTTTTAATTTGAGAACCTCAAAGTGCAGAAAAGTAAATGGAGCTTTGACTCACTAAAGTAGAATTAGGTTTCTTTTCCTTTTTGTCTTTATGAGTAGATTCGCCATTTAAAAACCAACCCCAGAAATACAGACTCAATATCCAGTCACTTAGTAAGTGCAGCTAATTTAACTTTTTTGTGTGTTATTTTTATTGCTTGAATGCATCTGAGAATTCTGCAGGTCATGTGCAGCAGGGAGACATGGATAATAGACTGAATGAAAGAATAAGAAAACAAAGAGATTGTGAAATATTTGGATGGTAGCTAAAATTTAATGCAATATAAAGGGACAACTGCAAATTCATGTTTAGGTGAAAACTGAAACGAAATAAAACAAAACAAAGGAACAAAAAAATCCATCAATTTACTGCCTTCTAGCATATAAGAAACTTAGGAGTTTCTTTTTATTCTAAGCAGCATAAAACCCCTGAAATTAATGGAATAATTTAAAAGGGCTGATATGCTATGGGGCTGCATATGGTGCCTTTACTGTGGTGGTTGAGAGTCCCACTCTGTCTTTGCCAAACCATGTAAAATTGTGCTTTATTTTAACCTTGTATTTAAGGAGGACATAAGGTTTATGAGAGGTCTTGGTGATTTCAGGTAAAATATGATTGAAGTCACCAGGACGTTTAGCTTGAGAAAGAGAAATTCTTTCAGGAAGGCTTGATTTCTGGCTTCAAATATATGAGGATCTGTCATGAGAAAGAGAGATTAGACTTATTCTATGTGATTCCAATTAGCAGAGTAAAATTATGAAAAGGAAAAAACTAGTTCAACATAAAGAAGCATTTATAGAGGTTTAGAAATAGATGCTTAATATTTATTTCGAATGAATGACTGTGATTGAAAGAATGGGTGAATGGTCTCGTTGAAATGGGATGCCTTAGAAGACAGTGAAGTCTCTGTGCCAAAATTTTAAAGGTGGGCTTAATGAACTGTCTCAGGGGATGTTTTATAGAGAAGCTGAGAGTTGGTTGGGGGCTTTCCAGGTAGAGCTAGTGGGAACCCACCTGCCAATGCAGGAGACATAAGAGACATGGGTTCAATCCCTGGATTGGGAAGATCCCGGAGAGGAGGCCATGGCAACCCACTCCAGTATTCCTGCCTGGAGTATTGCCTGCCTCTCTCACGGATGGGGAAGCCTGGCAGGCTACAGTCCATAGGATTGCAAGAGTTGCACATGACTGAGGCAATTTAGCCATGAGAGTTGGTTGGTAGGAGATTTGAATACCTCTGAGGTTCTTACTAATTCTGAAATTTAATATAATTTGTGACTCTTGAATGAAAATCTTATGTTTTCCACATCTAGGATCATACTTTCTTTCATTTTCTCTAAAATAAAATCCATAGGTTCTCTGATAAAGATAATTTTAATAATGTGTCTTCTTTTAAAAATTCTTTTGCTAAATTATTGCACTTGATTTTTGTGAACTAGATCATGGGATAGGCAGAGAGCCTTTGATTGTACTTTTTCTTGAGGAAAAAGTTCAGGAGAGTGTGTTAATTAACTCAAGGTCAAGTGGTGAATTAATGACTGAGTCTGGTGATCTTTCTATAAGATAATGGCATTTTCCCTAAGAAATTTTTTAAGTCAAAATTTGAGCCTTTGAAGCTATGCAGTTGAATTAGATTAAAGGAATATATTTAAAAAATGAAAGCTGTGTTTTGGATAAAAAAAAATTAAAATGGTTTGAAGAGAATTTCAGTGGTTCTCAACCAATGTAATTTCTCACCCAAGGAAACATTTGGCAAGGTCTGGAGATAGTTTTGATTGTGACATCTTAGGGTTGGATGGAGGAAGGGAGGGGGATGACACTGGCATTTTGTGGGCAAAAGCCAGGTATACTGCTAGTCATAGTACAGCACATAGCATCCTGAAAGAAAGAATTATCCAGCCCCAAAATGCTAGTAGTGTGAAAGTGGAGAAACCCATTAGATATTTCCCACTCATTTTAACCAGAACGTGTGTTTCTGTGATCAATGAGGTAAGATATATTGAATATAAGATGTCTTTAAGCTTTTATTCACCAAGGACTTTTCATTCACTTGAAATAAAGTTATATCTGCCAGAACTGCTAACTTTGACAGCCAAGGACTGCCTTGCAATTGCAGTGGCCCTGCCTTTTGGGCTAAACTTTCCAAACTCTCTGCCTCTGTCATTCATTCATCCTTTGCCTCTCCCTTGTACCTTTGGCATCTTCCTGTCAATTATCTTTCATAATAAAGATGAAAGCAAAATAATTCTCTTTTCTGTACATATTGACTAATGGTACCCTTCCCTTTCTAATCTTTGAAGAGTAATCTACAGTTATTTGCACATGTTTCATGCCATTTCTATCTAGCAAGATATTGTTAGTGCTTTTTGGTTTTCAAATCTAATGCATATATTTCAGTTTTTATTTTTAATTCTCCATCAGTCCTTATCCCTGCTTTTGCTCAGTCATGTCCAACTCTTTGCAACCCTAGGGACTATATCCTGCCAGGCTCCTCTGTCCATGGGATTTTCAAGGCAAGAATACTGGAGTGGGTCACCATTTCCTCCTATAGGGAATCTTCCCGACCCAGGAATCTAACCAAAGTCTCCTGCACTGCAGGTGGTTCTTTACTGCTGAGTCACCATATACAGTTGATCAAATTCTTCTAGGAAACTTCTCTTCTTAGTTCTGTGGCTGTTCCTTCTTGATCCCTTGAGGTCTCTTCTCTTTCTGCTCCTCTATGATACTGTTTTTTTTTTTTTTTTTCCAGGATTGTATGCTTAGTCAGCTTTTTTTTTTTCTTTTCACATAGTTCTTTCTAACAGATCCATATCAATGGTGTTAAATACCAGTTTATTTTTCATGACTCCAAAATTCAGAACCTGTAGCTTTGACTTCACTCCAGGGTTCCAGATCTAATATCTATCTACTATTTGTAAATGAGACACAGTCATGTCAGATTCAGAATGTCTAAAACTGAATTTTTCTCCATGCCTATTTTATTCAGTTTGGGCTGCTGTAATAACATAACATAGCCTTGGTGGCTTGTAAACAACAAACATTTATTTTCCACAGTTCTGGAGGCTGCTAAGTCCCAGATGAAGATCTCTAGCAGATTCAGTGTCTGGAGAGAGCCTGCTTCCTGGTTCATAGCCAGCCATCTTTCTACTGTGTCCTCACATGGCAGAAGAAGCAAGGGAGCTCTGTGAGGTGTCTTTCATAAGGTCTGATCCCAAACATGAGGGCTCCACCCTCACGATCTAGTCACATCACATTCGAGATTAGGTTTCAACAAAACAGTCTGTAGCAATCCTCAACCTGTTTGTTTTCTTGTATACCTTATACCGGTGGTTGGTACCGCAATCCAGCCAGTAACTCTAGTCACAAACTGTGGAGTCATCCTAGACTCCTTTTACCCCACCTCCTACTCTAGCTTATTAGTCACCAAGTCTTTTTTGTTTATATTTCACTTTGTGAATGTCTCTCATGTTAATTTCTTCTTCTCCATACGGTTGTGTTGCCACCACCGTCATTTAGGTGTGTCTGAATCACCTGTACTGGTATTAAAGGAACCTTTTCAAAGTGAAAAAACAGACGATCACAATGGTTCTCACTTAAAACTTTTCAATGACCCCATTTTAACTACACGAAAGTGAAAGTGTTAGTTGCTTAGCCACATCCAACTCTTTGTGACTTCTTGGACTGTAGCCCTCCAGGCTCCTCTGTCCATGGGATTTTCCAGGCAAGAATCCTGGAATGGGTTGCCATTTCCTTCTCCAGGGGATCTTCCTGACCCAGGGATGGAATCTGGGTCTCCCGCATTGCAGGCAGATTTTTTTTTACTGTCTGAGCCACCAGGGAAGCAGATCCAAAGTAATTAACATGGCTCTTGGCCATTTGTGCGGAGAAGGTGATGGCACTCCACTCCAGTACTCTTGCCTGGAAAATCCCATGGATGGAGGAGCCTGGTAGGCTGCAGTCGGACACGACTGAGCGACTTCACTTTCACTTTTCACTTTCATGCATTGGAGAAGGAAATGGCAACCCACTCCAGTGTTCTTGCCTGGAGAATCCCAGGGACTGGGGAGCCTGGTGGGCTGCTGTCTATGCGGTCGCGCAGAGTCGGACATGACTGAAGTGACTTAGCAGCAGCAGCAGCCATTTGTGACCCACGGGCCCCCCAATCTTTTCTTCCATCACAATCCCCACCAGCCCTCCAAAGAACTGGACAAGTTGTATTATTCATGCCATGCCTTTTTATAAGTTGTCTCTTTCATTTAGAATGCCCTGGTTAGTTACAATTTTAGTTGTCTTTTTCTTAAAAATTAATTTTGTTTTTAATAAAGTAATACACATACACAGATTTTTAAAAATCAAATAGTGCTAAAAGGATCATAATATTGAATAGCAGATCTTTGTTCCTGCCTTCCTGGCTCTTCACCTTGCTAGAATCAACCACTTTTGACTCTTTAAGGTGCTGCGTCTGTATTTACCTCTGTATTGCTAAACCATTTGTTTGTAATACTATTTCATGAGTTGTCAAGTTTAGACTTGTTGAGTTTCTCTTCTCATTCCAGTATAGTGACTATAAGGGTAATACTCAAAACACTTTGATGATGAGCACTGCATAGATGAGCACTGCATAGATAATGATTAATCACAACTAGTTACTCTACATGGTCTATGTTGGCTAATTAATGGTCTTAATTTTATGACACATTTGATAGCCCAGTTGGTAAAGAATGTACCTGCAATGCAGGAGACCACAGTTCGATTCCTGGGTCAGGAAGATCTGCTGGAGAAGGGATAGGCTACCTACTCCAGTATTCTTGGGCTTCCCTTGTGGTTCGGCTGATAATGAATCTGCCTGCAATGCAGAAGACCTGGGTTCAATCCCTGGGTCCCCTGGAGAAGGGAAAGACTACCCACTCTAGTATTCTGGCCTGGAGAATTCCATGGACTGTATAGTCCATGGGGTTGCAAAGAGTCAGACATGACTGAGTGACTTTCACTTTCATCAGTATTTATATTATCATTACCACATAAATATTGTCAACTGCTGAAACAATATGATATAATCACGTTATCTTGATAACTCAGTATTTGTTTTCTAGAAGTTATTGATGTTTTAAAAAAGCATTTAGTACCTATTAAAAAGTCACTGTAATTCCCGCCTTCTCTGTGAAGTTTTTGCTGCTATGCAAGTTGATTCTCCACCCTGTGTTAGTCCCATGCTACCTGTTCTGCTTATCACATTATATCTTATGGATTTGTGTATCGATCTTCCTTATAAGAATATGAGTTCCTTGAAGGTAGTGATGATATTTGTTATCTTTGAACATTCAGTGTCTTGCATCAGTGCCAAACCCAAAATGTTTAATAAATATCTGTTGAATTATGGATGAAACAGGAGCGTCCTTTCTCTTTGAAGCAGCCTTCAATATTGAGTAGATGCTTTTGTGAGCACTTCTCTAATTTCTGAGTCTCTCCATATGGATCACACACTCAGATTCCTGTCAGGGTCTAGGAAGTTAAAATAAATGAACTCAGCAAGCCTGATGGAGTCTGTGGCATTTAAAGAGGTCATGTGCTACTAGGTTCCAGCTAGTTGTTGCTATGAAGGTGTTTCAGACTTCCACTTTTTAAGTAGAAGCAGAAAAATCCAGGCTTGATATAAACCATCATGATTCAGTTTTAAAAAACTATGCAGACCAAGTAAATTGTTCTTTAAAATCAAGCTTGATTTGGTTCATGACCACCAGCTAATGAAGATTATTGCATGGGAGTAGGAGGAGCTATGTACCTCATCACAGACCCTTGAACTTGGTGTCTAATTGGCCCGAGAATGTCTAACCCAAGGGGTCCTCCCGGGGGCTCTCCCTAGTGGAATTTCTTTGCCAGCTGATGCCAGCATGTGGAGTGAGCCTTAGCAGAAGACACCCTGGGCACAGCCTGCCAGAGTGTTCGGAGGCCCAGGCAGGATTTCCATGGAATCAGAACTTCCTCTGTCATGTGGGAATAAAGAATGTTGTGTTAAATTATAAACTGATAAGGGAAGGAGCTCAAGAAGATTAAAAGTTGTACACTATCTGTCAAGCCGTGTGTGTATCTTTTCTTATGTTAATTTACATTTTACAATAGTCTTAAGATGAAGATATTGCCATCCTTAGTTTGCAGATGTTAAATCTCTATGAGATTTAATGTTTTTTTTTTTTCAGTTTCCATCATCAGAACAGATTAACCGAAGAATTAATGCCTCTGATTGTGCCCATGAAGAAAGCCCATATGTGGGGTTTTAAAAATGCTTTAAACCTGTTTTATAATAAAAAAGGATAAAATTTTCCACTGGACATTGACATTGGGACCTTTGAACTTAATGTTTGTTTTGTATGTTCATAGATTAATCTAAGATCACTCTTCTATCAACATTTATTGAATATCCCTTGTGTTCTGTGTTAAATAACAGGATTTCAGAGCTGGGAAATATATAGCTCCTGTACTTGAGAAGTCTTAAATGACTGTTTCTGGTTTGTTCTAAGTGTGAAAGGAGGAGCCAGGTAACAGGGTTAAAGGCAGAAAAATATATAGAAATTTGGTATCCAAATTGTGCCAAATTGTGTTTTTTTTTTTTTTTTTTTTATGTCTTTTACTTAATGAAAGTGACTATGATTGCCTCCCACCAAGTTCTTCACTGTCTCTGAATCTGCACATGGCAATTGATACAGACACAGAGGGAAAAGACACAATTTTCTGAATGTAGCACCCTTACCTCTCCCAGCAAAAAAGCCAAGCCCTTCAGGATGGGGAGGCTTTAAGCAAACCCACAACACATCTAATGTCTCCTAAGACTTCAACAGAATGAGAGTAGAAAGTTCCTTTGGGCTTCATTTTTCTCTCTCCTCATGTACTATAAATATAACTAAACCACTCTATCAATTCAATTTCTTCTTTTTTGATTTTTGCACAAAACCTAATTCTTTTTTTTTTTTCTTTTTTTTTTTTTATTTTTTATTTCCCAAATCTTCCCACCCTCTCCCACAGAGTCCATAAGACTGTTCTATACATCAGTGTCTCTTTTGCTGTCTCGTACACAGGGTTATCGTTACCATCTTTCTAAATTCCATATACATGCGTTAGTATACTGTATTTATGTTTTTCCTTCTGGCTTACTTCACTCTGTATAATAGGCTCCAGTTTCATCCACCTCATTAGAACTGATTCAAATGTATTCTTTTTAATGGCTGAGTAATACTCCATTGTGTATATGTACCACAGCTTTCTTATCCATTCATCTGCTGATGGACATCTAGGTTGCTTCCATGTCCTGGCTATTATAAACAGTGCTGCGATGAACATTGGGGTACACGTGTCTCTTTCCCTTCTGGTTTCCTCAGTGTGTATGCCCAGCAGTGGGATTGCTGGATCATAAGGCAGTTCTATTTCCAGTTTTTTAAGGAATCTCCACACTGTTCTCCATAGTGGCTGTACTAATTTGCATTCCCACCAACAGTGTAAGAGGGTTCCCTTTTCTCCACACCCTCTCCAGCATTTATTATTTGTAGACTTTTGGATCGCAGCCATTCTGACTGGTGTGAAATGGTACCTCATAGTGGTTTTGATTTGCATTTCTCTGATAAAGAGTGATGTTGAGCATCTTTTCAAGTGTTTGTTAGCCATCTGTATGTCTTCTTTGGAGAAATGTCTATTTAGATCTTTGGCCCATTTTTTTGATTGGGTCATTTATTTTTCTGGAGTTGAGCTGTAGGAGTTGCTTGTATATTTTTGAGATTAGTTGTTTGTCGGTTGCTTCATTTGCTATTATTTTCTCCCATTCTGAAGGCTGTCTTTTCACCTTGCTAATAGTTTCCTTTGATGTGCAGAAGCTTTTAAGTTTAATTAGTTTGCAGATGACATGATCCTCTACATAGAAAACCCTAAAGACTCCACCAGAAAATTACTAGAACTAATCAATGATTATAGTAAAGTTGCAGGATATAAAATCAACACACAGAAATCCCTTGCATTCCTATACACTAATAATGAGAAAACAGAAAGAGAAATTAAGGAAACAATTCCATTCACCATTGCAACGAAGAGAATAAAATACTTAGGAATATATCTACCTAAAGAAACTAAAGACCTATATATAGAAAAACTATAAAACACTGGTGAAAGAAATCAAAGAGGACACTAATAGATGGAGAAATATACCATGTTCATGGATTGGAAGAATCAATATAGTGAAAATGAGTATACTACCCAAAGCAATTTATAGATTCAATGCAATCCCTATCAAGCTACCAACAGTATTCTTCACAGAGCTAGAACAAATAATTTCACAATTTGTATGGAAATACAAAAAACCTCGAATAGCCAAAGCGATCTTGAGAAAGAAAAATGGAACTGGAGGAATCAACCTACCTGACTTCAGGCTCTACTACAAAGCCACAGTTATCAAGACAGTATGGTACTGGCACAAAGACAGAAATATAGATCAATGGAACAAAATAGAAAGCCCAGAGATAAATCCACGCACATATGGACACCTTATCTTTGACAAAGGAGGCAAGAATATACAGTGGATTAAAGACAATCTCTTTAACAAGTGGTGCTGGGAAATCTGGTCAACCACTTGTAAAAGAATGAAACTAGAACACTTTCTAACACCATATACAAAAATAAACTCAAAATGGATTAAAGATCTCAACATAAGACCAGAAACTATAAAACTCCTAGAGGAGAACATAGGCAAAACACTCTCTGACATACATCACAGCAGGATCCTCTATGACCCACCTCCCAGAATATTGGAAATAAAAGCAAAAATAAACAAATGGGACCTAATTAAACTTAAAAGCTTCTGCACATCAAAGGAAACTATTAGCAAGGTGTTTTTTTTTTTTTAAATTTGAGCTGCTCCTTTTTTCTTGTTTCAACAAACAGAATAGTCAAGTAGAAAAATTAGAAAGTGCAAATTAGGATAATTAACAAAAAGTTCTTCTAACCATGTGGGCAACTCTATCTACTTACTTACCCATCTTTTTTTTAAACTATTTATCTATATGGATATTTTTATATTTATCACAAACACATGCAGAAAAAAACACTCAGATCTCACTAATTACTAGTCTATAACTTGCTTCTCTTACTGAGGGATATTTTTAAATGTTTGAAAATAAATTTTTATGACTGAAGAGCATTATATTACCCAGAAGTATTTCCTGTATCTTTAATCAGCTCTCTATTGTTAGATATTTAGGCCAATTTCTAATTTTTTTATAAGCCATGTCACATGTAGAAATTTTGTAGTGAAATCTTTTTATGTATTTTAATTTATTTCCTTGGGAAAACTTGCTAGAAATGAGATTACTGGATTTAAGCACTTGGACAATTTTTAAGCTTTTAGCTAAAAGTCCTGATAAATTGTCCTGCGGAAGAGTAGTAATAATTTACCTATTATCAATGGATATGAGTTTCTTTTTTTCTTCACTGTTTTCAATGCTAGGTACCACCTCTTTAAAAAAAAATTTTTTTTTCCCCCCAATTCAATAGAGAGAGAAAAAACTCTCTGTTTTGAAAAAACTGTTTTTGAAACTCTTCCCGCCTTTGAACTTTCTAGATTCTATTGTTATCTGGTACAATACTATCACTGTGTTTTGATTACTTGGTTGGCTGATTACCTGCCTTAGCAGCTTTGGAGGAGTTTGAGGGTAGAGCATTTCCTGTCCACAGGTGTGTTTTGGGGGTGCTTGTGGATGTTTGTTGAGCTTAATTGTACTTGAAGGACATGTGCAGCTTAGAACCTTGTCAACACAACCAGTGGGCAAGTTACTCTGTTCTTGCAAGTTACTCTGTTCCTACTAGTTACATAATAATGAGTAATTTAACAGTACTGATTAAGCGTTAACACTGCATTAAGTGCCTTGCATACTTTGCTGGTTGGAGCCTCACGACAGCACTCTGAAGAAGGGATAATAATTATCTCCATCTTGCCAATGAGGAAACCGAGAGGTTATGAAATTTGCCCATGGTACATGGCTGTAAAGTGGCAAAAACAGATTATGAACTCAGGATCATCCAGCTCCCAAGCAGTTTTATCATTCCTCCTCTGCCCTCTCCTCTCCAGCTTCTTATTATAGATATTTTAAAGTATATGTAAAAGTAGAGACAACAGCAGAGTGAACCTTGACATGCATACCACCCAGCTTCAACAATGAGCAATATATGGACCGTCTTGTTTCATCTATGCCTTTCCCTCACTGCTGCACACCTGTCTTCCCTTTCTGGATTATTTTAAAGCAAATCAGAGATACATTAATTTCCTTAATAAGTATTTAAATACATATCTCTAAGAGATATAATTCTGTTTTTAAAATCTAAACCACAATATCATTATCACACTTGCTGCTGCTGCTGTCGCTTCAGTTGTGTCTGACTCTGTGCGACCCCATAGACGGCAGCCCACCAAGCTCCTCCATCCCTGGGATTCTCCAGACAAGAATACTGGAGTGGGTTGCCATTTCCTACTCCAATGCATGCATGCATGCAAAGTCGCTTCAGTCGTGTCCGACTCTATGAGACCGTATGGCTAGCAACCCACCAGAATCCTCTGTACACAGGATTCTCTAGGTAAGAATACCGGAGTGGGTTGCCATTTCCTTCTCCTATCACACTTGACACTCTAACAATTTCTTAAGATTGTCAGATTCCCCTGATTATATTTACTGTGATTTTTACTGTTGGTTTGTTTGAATCAGAATCCCTGCAAGGACTACCCTTTGTATTCTAAACTTTCCTAACCTCAGCACCATGTTCCTTTCCTCCCCCTGCTTTTCCATGAGGCCTGTCCTTCTCAGAGACAGAGTTACTAAGCTGGAGGAACTTCAAATTTTAAAACAGTTCCTATGAATTGAATATCTAGTTTGCATCTCCCCAGAAGGAAGCACACTGGGTAGTTAAAACTTGAGAAGCACTGGGCGTGTGAAGACCAGTGGAGAAAATACATTGCCACATGGGTTCATTATCCCTCTTCCCTGAAGCTCACCAGTGTATATATATCCATCAGGTGGCTGAGAACTCCCTTTGTGCTTCTGCTCATAGGATAAGTCTCCATCACAGCTATGGCTAAGTCTTCTCACTTATAGGGCCAGGTCTCATCAGATATAAGTGATGTGTGTGTGTTGTTTGTTCAGTCGTGTCTGACTCTTTGCAACTCCACGGACTGTAGCCCTCCAGGCTCCTCTGTCTATGGGATTTCCCAGGCAAGAATACTGGAGTGGGTTGCCATTCCTTTCTCCAGAGGATCTTCCCAAACCCAGGGATCGAACCCAGGTCTCCCACATTGTGGGCAGATTCTTTAATGTCTGAGCCACCAAGGAAGCCCAGAAAGTGATACTGGTTTGAAAATTCTGTCTTGAGCCTTGAGCTTGAAAAATGAGACATGCTGGCCTGGGTGCCCCTTCCATGCTGCAAGAAAATAACTTGGAAATGGGAGCCACAGGCTTGTTATTTTCATAAATGGTTGAGACTTTGATAGAATCTTTTGTCTTGAGCACGTTTTCAAGGTTTCATGTTTATTTTGGTTCTGTTTTGAACTTGAAGGTCTAGTGATCCTCCACTGTGTTCTGGCAGATGGGAATTCAACCAGAAGTCCTGAAGATGATGGCCTTCTTTGTGGAGATCACGCAGAAAACTGCCCAGGTAATGCATAACTACTGATGTCTTTGTATTTCATCAGTTTTGTATTCAATCTCAGAAAGCTGACTTCTCTAAATTTTAAGTTGATAATACAGTAATCATAAAACCAGATAGTTTTTTGAGCACTTGCTAATGTACCAGGCACTGGGCTTTACATACAGTAATGCATTCACTCCTTGCAAGAACTCTATGAGCTAGTAACATTTTTTACTTTATTTCAAGGTGAAGCTAGAAAGAATATGTAATTGCCAAAGGTCACACTGCTGGTATACTGCAAATCTGGGATTCACACTCAGGTCTTTCTCATTCCATCATAGATGTGACTTCCAGCCTCTAGCATCATGTGATCTTAGACTAGATTCATAGAAAGTTGGCACATTCTATTCAAATTCAAAATTTTATTTTCTATTTTATAACTTAAAAGAAGGGAAGAAGGCATCAATTTTTAAAACATATTTTACCTTACAGATGCTTGAATTAGTATTCTCAAAGTTATTAGTCTGAGGCAGGGGTCAACTTTAGTAGAGTCAGATAGTAAAAACTGAGATTTTGTGGGGTTTGTGGTCTTTTTTGGAACTACTCTGCTCTGCCATTGAAAGCAGCCATAGACAGTATGCAAATGAATGGCTTTGGATGTCTTCCAATAAGACTTTTTTTTTTTAGAGAAAGAAGCTGTGAACAAGATTTGGTTTTTGGGTCACAGCTGACTGACTTCTGGTCTAAGGTCTGTCTGTCATTTATACACTGTATGGTCTGATCTTCTACAGAGGCTGTTTCTTGTTTCAAAACAAAACACAATACAACATAGGCCAGTTCTGAAAGTAGGGCAGAGTGGAGAAGAACCTCTGGAAACTTCTCTGAGCTGCAGTATGGTGACCTGGTGCAAGTGCTCCTTTCCTAGTGTCCTGGGGATGTTGAAACTGAGCCAGGAGCACGCTGAGCAAGTCGTCCTGATGTGAGTCATCAGTTCTAGCCCGACTTTCCTCTTTCCTCCCTCCCCTTAGTGGGTGGCCTGGAGAGTGCCCATGGGCTGTGGAGTCCATGCTGTCTTAGATCCTGACGGTGTGAGTCTTGTCACCTGTGCAGTGAGAAGGACAAAGCCTACTTTATATGTGTGTTTTCCTTCAGTCTGGTTTTGAATGTCTTAAATGACACTTTCACATTTCCTTTGGGAGATTATTCTGTAATCTCATGATTGACAGGGTTAAAAACTATTACTTATCATTCTCCTAAATGTAGTTTTAAATTTTGTTATTGTCATGAGAACTTTTAACAACATTTTAAGTGCATGATACAATATTACTGGGGCTTCCCAGACCCCACCTGCCAATGCGGGAGACTAAGAGGCCTCGGTTTGATCCCTGAGTTGGGGAGATCCCTGGAGGAGGGCATGGGAACCCACTCCAGTATTCTTGCCTAGGAAATCCTATGGACAGAGAAACCTAGAAGGCTACAGTCCATAGTGTTGTAAAGAGTCAAAGACAACTGAAGTAACTTAGCATATATTATTAAGTATAGCATGTGATGTTGGATAGCAGATCTCTAGTAATTATTTATCTTACAGAACTGAAGCTTTATAGCCCTTGAACAACAAACAAGGCCTCTCCCCGCAACCTGTGGCAACCACCATTCTACTCTGTTTCTGTGCATTTGGCTATTTAGATACTCATATAAGTTGAATCATGTATTACTTGTCCTTTGGTGACTGGTTTATTTCTTTTAGCATAATGCCCTCCAGGTTCATCCATGTTGCTGCATATTGCAAAATTTTCTTCTTTTTCAAGATTGATTAGTATTCCATTGTCTGTATATACTGTATTTCCTTTATCAATTCATCTCTTGATAAATATTTTGGTTGTTTCCACATCTTGGCTATTGTGAATAATGCTACAATTAACATGGGAATGCAGCTTCTTTTTTGAGATCCTGATTTTTGGATAAATATCCAGGAGTGGTATTGTTGGATCATATGGCTGTTCCACTTAAAATTTTTGAATAAACTCCTTGCTATTTTCTATAGAGGCTGTAGATTGCACTTTCAGTCTATAAATTGTTTCCTAGTTTGTTTAAGGTCACAGGTAAGCAGAGTAGCCTGACATGAACTTGGAAAGACTGGCTCTAGAATGTGTATTGTTAATTCCCATGGTAATATTCTAGAATCACTTTAGAAGACTGGAATGTTCAATACATGAGAAAAATTCTGAAAAAAACAATTCCTTGAAAGTGCAAATGACAGTAGTTTCTTGAAAGAGAAATTAATGTAAAACAGGAGCAGATTGTCTCTGTTGAGTAACTGTGTGACCTTGAGCACATTGCTCAAGCTTTCAAAGACTTAATTTGGAACCTGTAAAATAAAGAAGTGACTTTCAGTGGTCCCCAACCTTTTTGGCACTAGGGATTGATTTCATGGAAGACAATTTTTCCACAGACTGGGGATGGGGGTGTTGTTTGGGGATGATTCAATTGCATTACTTGTATTGTGCACTTTGAAAGTGAAAAAGTGAAAGTGTTAGTCAGTCATGTCTGACTCTTGTGACCCCATGGACTGTAGCCTGCCAGAGTTCTCTGTCCTTGAAATTCTCCAGGCAAGAATACTGGAGTGGGTTGCCATTCCCTTTTCCAGGGGATCTTCCCGACCCAGGGGCGGAACTCAGGTCTCCAGCATTGTAGGCAGATTCTTTACTGTCTGAGCCACCAGGGAAGCCCATCGTGCGCTTTATTTCTATTCAAATGCTGCTGATCTGACAGAAAGTACCGGTCTACACCCTGGAGGTTGGGGACCCCTGAATTAAATGATTTTTAAGGGTCCTTCTTGTTTCTAAATGATTTCAGGATTTTACTTGCCAACAGCCCCAGTCTTTAAGCATTCCATTTTTAGTCCGTCATTTTCTATCTTGAATGAAACATTTATTCAGTTTGTCAGTACTTATGAGCTACCTACTATACAGGAGGCCCTGTTCCAAGTGCCAAGGATGCAGCAATGAACAAAACAGTCAAAGATGAGGTCACAAAGGTAATAGGAAAAAAGAGGTAGATGCCATTTACTGAGATGAGGAAGGACAAGATTTGAGGAGGGTGGAAATCCTAGGTTCCATTTTGGAAGTGTTAAGTTGAAATGCCAGTGAGACATATGTTAATGAGGCAGTTAGCATGGGAGGAAGAGATCTGGGATGGAAACAAATTTGGGCATTGTTATCATTAAGCTGTTTGAAGCCAGGAAACACCCAGAGAGGAAGAGGAGCAAGGAGAAAAGCTGAGTAAGTGTTGCACCTCAATGCATTGCAAAATTTAGGAGCTGAGGGAGTTGAAGTCAAACCAGCCAGGGAGAATGAGCAAAGGAGGCATCACATGCACTCTTGAAAAACAAAAAGAAATGCAATTTTTTCCCTGTCCATTCTTATTTATCTCCTAGCCAAGAATAATTTTAAATATATGAAATACACGCAAATCTCAACACTGAATTCTTTCTTCTTCCTTTAAAAGGGCTAGAATGAAAAGAGCAGCTATAAGTGAATGTCCAGTCCTGTAAGCTCACAGATGGTTGACACAGTCCTTCTGGGTAAAAGACTTGCTGATGAGGCCTGATTGGCCCTCTGTATAAACATATCCTAGAAGCTCAGGAGGGTAACAAATACATCTGTGAGATTTATTTTTCTTTTCCTGGAGAAATAGACCAATTCACATTTTGACAAAAAATGGCATTGAATGTAAGACAAATGGGAATCCTCAATTACAATAAATTTTCTGATGTTGCACTTTTTCAAGAGCATCCTGAATTTACATTCCCCTGTCCCACGGAGATAGTTGGCAAGGTAAGAAGAAAAATTAACTTAAAAAATATAAAACCTTCTTCCTCCCTTCTTGGTTTAAGAAGGTTGTAAAATGAAGTCCCTACTGGGAAGAGGTCTAAAATATTAAAGTCTCAGGCTGTACTTCATAGTCTAGGAGGAAATTTTCTCCAGATTCTGCTGTGACCATTTGAACTCTTCGGTGCACTGGTTGTTTTCCACTCTTTTTAGGTCAGATATCTGTGTGTGAAGGTCAATTTATAAGGATTTTTTTCCCTTCCTCTCTCTCTTTGTTAACATTTTTAGGACTTCTATCTCAAAATTTATAAAGTTGAGAAGTTTAAAGTGTTAGTTGTTCAGTCATGTTCGACTCTTTGCGACCCCATGGACTGTGGCTTGCTAGGGTTCTCTGTCCATGGAATTCTTCAGGCAAGAATACAGGAGTAGGTAGCCATTCTCTCCTCCAGGATATCTTCCTGACACAGCGATCGAATCTGGGTCCCTGCATTGCAGGCAGATTCTTTACCATCTGAGCCACCAGGGAAGCCTGAATTTAGTTCCCCTCTTTTAAATCTCTTACATAGAGATTTAACTATGTATTTAACTAAAGATTTAGAGATACAAGAGGTTATAAATACTGTAATGAGATTTACCAAAAAAGCATTATCCCAGTAATTGATTTCAGAAGAGTTGCTGATATTGATACCATTTGCAAAATCATTAAATAGATTTTTCATGAGCATTATCAGAATAGGTAAGAGACGATTTTATGAAAATAAGCCTAATGTATTAATTGTGAAGAGTTTTAATCACAAAGGCATGGCAAAGCCTGCTTGGCTGGAGAATAAGAATCAAGTACAGAAAGGCTAGGGCTTCCCAGGCGGAGCTAGTAGAAAAGAACCTGCTTGCCAATGCAGGAGACGTAAGAGACACGGGTTCGATCCCTGGGTTTGGAAGATCCCCTGGAGAAGGGCATGGCAATCCATTTCAGTATTCTTGCCTGAAGAATTCCGTGGACAGAGGATCCTGGGGGGCTACAGTCCATAGCGTCACAAGGAGTTAGACACGACTGAAGCAACTTAGCACATACACACAGAAAGACTAAAGAACCACACTGTTTGGTCAAAGCATCCATCAAAATGAGGAAAATTCTATATTTAAACTAGGTTATCTGGGTGTCTGCTGTATTTCTCCACTTTAGTTTGGCTCAAGAGAACCCATCACATCTCATCTAATGATTCTAATGACCCCCAAAATGTGACCACTTCTTATCTGCCTGCCCATACTATCAAAGAAAGATATTCTTACTTCTGATCCCTTCTACTAACTCTTGGAATCAAATTTTGACATCATTGACCTCCAGTAGCCCTGGTGGTTTCTCATTTAATTGGCTGTAGAATCTTTGGAATATAGTGTCTCATGAAGAGTTTGTGATATGTTACCTGCAGTGCCCATCCACTTAAAAGATTGTGCTGTGATCTGGTACATGCAATTTTTCCATGTAGTTTTGCGGAACAAACTCATTCCCAGAGAAATGATTTGGTTTGGGGAGTGTGAGTTGGAAAAGAGCAAGTAGGAGGGAAAAAGAGTAATTAAGTTCCACCACCCCTAGTATTTGGAATAGGAAATGGCACCCCACTCCAGTATTCTTGCCTGGGAAATCCCATGGACAGAGGAACCTGGCAGGCTACAGTCCATGGAGTTGAAAAAGAATCAGACACAACTTGGTGACTAAATAACAGCAAACAAACCTCAATATCAGAGGAATCTTCATGGCTGTTACAATTTTAAGACCATGCCATTCACTTGTCAACAGAGAAACACAATACGTAGGACTAATCATTCTTTTGTCATAAGATTAACTTTTCCTTTTTCTTGATAAATATCTCTGGAATGGAAGGATAGACTTTACCGTCCCCTTCCCTATGTCATCAGGTCTCATGATAGGCAGAAAATGTTGGATTTCATAGCTGTTCAGTTTTCAGATAATGTGACCTTGATGAATATTAGATGAAAGCAACTGGAATTTTAGGTGCATTTCAAAGGAGGAAATGCTGATAAGCCTTCTCATTTCCATGCAAGAGAGAGAGGGAGAGGCTCCCATTTAGCTTTTTTTGGGGGGGAGTGTGGAGTGGGAAGGGCAATATGTGTGATTAATTTTTCTTCCAGGTTTTAAAGTTCCATAGAGAAATCACAGGACATTTTCTGCTTGGTGACATGGAAGTGTTTTCAAATCCAAATAATGCTGGGAATATTTAAGGGCATGCTTATTTGGCAAAGGAGGGAACTCTGTGAGCAATCAAAACAGGACCTGGCAACCCTTTCCCTGGCATGGATTTGTGTTGCTTGGATGAACCGAGGCTGATCAAATCACTGCATCCAGCAGCTGCTGGTTAAGGCGCTCTCTGGTATCTTGCTCTATGTGGTGTTTATTAAAAAGGCTGGCTATGTTTAGCAGGGCATGGCAGCCAGAGGAATTAGTGAAGTTCAGGATACAGAGCCATATAGCTTATATTTAAAGTCAGGTGTGCTTTACAAAGTAGAAAAGACCTTTCTGGAGCCCAGCAGATCCGTCAGGAAGTCTCACTGCTTCTTTATTGGAGTGCAGTTGATTTACAGTGCTGTATTAGTTTTAGTTGTACAGCAAAGTGATGAATTTATACATATTCTTTTTCAGATTCATTTCCCATATAGGTTATTATGCAGTATTGAGTAGAGTTCCCTGAGCTATACAGTAGGTCCCTGTTCTTACCTGATTATTGTATTAATCATGTTTTAAATTCTCTGTATTTTATGATGGAAATGGTACTGATGATTCTCTATTCTTTTATTCATCTCCTTGCCCTCCATTCCCCTGCCCCAGGTCTGTGTCATGTATGTCTGCGTGGCTCAGATGTGACTTAGTTTCCTCCTTTCCCCCTTGGCATCTTCTTACTTTAATCCATTCTGTGCTTTATTGTCTAATACATTGGTAAAATGCTTCACAGTTTAGCTTTCACACATACCATTTAATTTAACCCATAAGAACCTTCTTCAACTCTCTCCCACCTCATTCAAGGGTAAAACTTCAGCCTGCTGACATTTGAGGTCTCTGACTTCCATTCACAGCCATCCTTGGCTGCTCTCCTTCAGATCTCTTCCATGTCCATTAAATCTGCCTCCCTCCTCCTGCATAAGGCTGGCATATTCCTGAAGACTGAATTGTCTCTCTTGAAATTCTCCACAACTCTGTTGCTTGCTCACCATCTCCTAAAAGTGTTTCTCAGGTGGGTCAATGGTAAAGAATCTGCCTGCCAATGCAGAAGATGCAAGAGACTCTGGCTCGATCCCTGGGTCAGGAAGAGGCCCTTGAGGAGGAAATGGCAACCCACTCCAGTATTCTTGCCTGGAGAATCCCATCAGCAGAGGAGCCTGGCTGTAGCCCATGGGTCACAAAAAGTCTGACATGACTGAGCACTCATGCTTGCATCTCTTAAAAAAACTCTGCATTTTCCAGAATTTTTTAAAAAATTAGATAAGCCCTCTTTGTACTGCTGCAAGACTTCTCTTAGAATTGTCAAGATTTTCAAGATTCTAGAATCAACTCATTTACTAAGGACTTTATTGTCTCATGCACTTTGCTAGGAATTTGCATACGAAGTGAAGTGAAAGTTGCTCAGTCATGTCTGACTCTTTGCGACCCCATGATCTGTAGCCCACAAGCCTCCTCTGTCCATGGAATTCTCCAGGCAAGAATACTGGAGTGGGTTGTCATTTCCTTCTCCAGGGGATCTTCCCGACCCAGGGGTTGAACCTGGGTCTCCTGCATTGCAGGCAGCTTCTTTACCAATAGTGCCACCTGGGAAGTTAAGAATTTCCACATGCATTTTTTCACTTGAGCCTCTCAACAGCCCTTTAAGGTAGATGTTAGCATCTTCAGTTTCCAGATGATGGAACTGAGGCTCAGACAGCCAAATTAGCTTGCCTGGACCCATATGGCTCATGTAAGGCAGAGCTGAAAATGAAACGCTGATTTCCTTCCTCCTAAGCCAGTGTTTTTTCCACTGTTTCCAGTGGACCACACTGTTTACGTGGTTACTATGGTTGTTTTTACTGGTTTGTTGCTTATTATTGAATTAAATTTGTTCTATCATGCCAATGTCGCTAGTTAGATAGGGTATCTCTTATTTCTTTGATGTTTTCTCATGCTTACTACAGGCCTCTGGAAAGAGGAGATACTCAATGAATGGAAGTTGATTTTCATTCGGTCAATCCATTTGCCAAAATACACAGATCTTTGCCTTTGAGACATTTTGCAGTTATTTATGGGAGAAATTTCAACCAGAGTCCCATTGACTGGCAGGCATGGGAGCAAATGTCTGGCACGTACGAGCAGTCAGCAGGACTGGTAATCAAGTCACCGACCAAAACCAGGTCAGCCAGTTCCAACGTCTCCCACCCTCTGAAACTCTGTGACCTGGCATCCCAGGAATTTCCTCTGTACCGATCATCCAGAGTTCTTTGTGAGTGTCCTTTGTGGTGACCCTGGGCAGCTATATATTTACTCACTTCATAATATTAATTAAAAGTTCAGTGGTCATTGCTCTCTCTAAAAGGATTGTTTAATGTCATTGGAGTGCCAGGTGCCATGCCAAACCTAGTGTGAAATGCCCTTCTGTGGTGACCACCGTGGGCTTTCTGATTTCACAGGTGTCTGAGTCCTGCAAGCTGTTGGTCATACCATGACAATGGAAAGTCCGACCCTGGGTCAGCTGGCTAGTTAGCTGTTTTCTCTGGGTGTGGGTAGGCGTTTATTGTGAATCAACCCATGAAACAACTAGTTAGCATTTTTTTTTTTTTTTTTACTGTTTCTCTTGACAGCCCTTATTTATTGAAACTTTTTACAGGTAAACGATGGAGAAATTGCTCCATATTATCCCCCCTATTCCCCTAATTGAAAAATTAGGCAATTAAGATTCTAAAAGGTAAGAAAAAAGTCAGTATAGGGAATGAAATCCTGGATATGAAGCTTCCAGTCTTCCTCGTTCAGAGCAGGAAAAGCCCCCCAGGGGTCCAATGAGTGGGATAATCTCGATTCAGAGAAGCAGGACTTGTGGGTGCCTCAGGCAGGGAGCAGATGACTGCTACCTGCCCAACAGAGTGGAGCAGTCAAACGCAAGGACTGCCTGGGTCTGAGTCCCAGCCCTGCCACATACGAGCTGCGGGATGTGGGAAAGTAACTTAGCCTCGATGTGTTGTGCTTTCCTGTTGTTCAGTCACTCAGTCGTGTCCGACTCTACGACTCTGCGGACTGCAGCATGCCAGGCCTCGCTGTCCTTCACCATCTCCTGGAGTTTGGTCAAACTCATGTCCATCGAGTCCATCCAACCCTCTTGTCCTCTGTGGTCCCCTTCTCCTCCTGCCTTCAGTCTTTCCCAGTGTTGTGCCGTGCTCATCCATAGACAGGAGTTAGAATGGTGCTTCCCTCACAAGGCTGTTATGAGTATTAAATGAGCTAATACAGCCCTCCCTCCCAATCTGTGGGTTCCTGTTAGCATCTTTAGATTCAGGCAACCAAAGATCCAACCAGGCAATACCAAAGGCTGACTGTAAACACCATGATATAAGGGTCCTCAGCATCTGTGGATTTTGGTATCAGCTGGGGTCCTGAAATCAGTCTCCTCAGATACCGAGGGATGACTCTATATAGAGCATATTGACCAGCATCTGGCACTTAGTAAGTGCTGTGTTTAAGTTTAAAAAAAGGAAAAGAAGAAAGCAAAAACAAACAAACAAAAAACCCTCCTCTCTTTTCAATGCCATCAGCCCCACACCTCTGACAATCTTCCCAATCTTCCTCTTTTATCACAATTATATTTACCCTTTAAACAGCGCTGACTTTTCTCAGAGGTCGTTTAAACAGGAATCTTAGTTAAAATCTGAAACGTTTCCATCACATTCCCCAATAGCCAGTCTCTAGGGCCAGTTTCTGGTCCCCAAAGTCTGACATATCCCAGTGTGGAGAGAAGGAGCGATGAGAAATGGGAGTATATTCTACAGAAACACTGGCGACACTGGTAGGAATATAATTCTATTACATTTACAAACATGCATTTAAAGTGAGTTGATTTACTGAGTCATTTCTCCTTCTTCAGCTACCACCACACAACCAAAGCGAAGAGGTCACTTCTCTCGGTGCCCCAAGCAGTACAAGCATTACTGCATTAAAGGGAGATGTCGCTTCGTGGTGGCCGAGCAGACGCCCTCCTGCGTGTAAGTGGAGCATGGAGCCTACAAGCCAAGGGGTGCAGACTGGTGCTGGCTTGGGGTGGGGGGGCGGTGACAGGAGTGGAAAGTCTGAGCTCACCCAGCCATCTGTCGGGTTACAGTTTTCCCTGGTCCTACCCACCCCAACCCCCCAACTTGTTTAGGGGCAGTGACTTACGGAGAAACTGACGCACACTTTCTTGCTGAAATCTGAGCATGCGAGAGTCCAGATCGCCTTCGGAGGGGGGGGCCCGTGTTCCTCCGCTGTCTTGAGCAAGCAAAACTGTTTCTGTCTAGTGTTAAGGATGCTTTTCAGCTCAAATAAACTCTGGTGTGGTTCAAACTCGAACACATTCTTCTGGCATTTGTTAGTTGGTTCATTGTGAATGTAAATATGAAGGAAATTTCTGCCAAATTCAAAGCTACTTTTGCAGGTGTCAATTAAGTGCATGGAAATCAGTCCTATTTTTAGAGATTCATAAAGCCTGTTTAGTGCAGCAGGGAACTGGGAGGAGAGTTCTCGTTCCAACTCTTGGTAGATTGAGTCCAAGTTTAATTTTACTCAGGAACAAACAAATTTTTTGCATATCTTAAATATTTATTTTCTGCTAAAGATGTCTTGCTGAAGTGCTGAGACCTTACCTCATAGAGGAACAAGGTGATTTTTTTAAAATATAATTTTAACCTAAAGTTCATAGAATATTTATGTTCTTCTGTGTAGTCGCCCCAGTATTCTTCTCCCCACCCCCACCTCCCCACAAGTATCTCAGGACAGTGATTCCAAGCCCTGATATAGTGGAAAATTGAAGAGCTGAGGACTTCTTCAAAGTTAGATTATAATTTAATTTAATTAAAAATATATAAATAGGTAATACTTAGAGGGGAATAAGAAAAAAGCCTACTGTAAGGAAATAAGGAAAATGTGCTTAAATTTTTGGGAAAGATAGAGCTGATTTTTTAAAATTTCATTTAATTGCTTACTGGCTTGGGAGAATATAATGAATTTTTAAAAGATTAATGCTTCTTAGCTCAGTACATTTCTCTTACTGGTCCCTATGTCTGTACATGTATTGTTCTTTAATATCGCTGCCTTCTAGAATGAAAACCACAGCTGTAATCTACCTGCCTGGTCTTCCCAGGTGGCTCAGTGGTATAGAATCTACCTGCACTGCAAGTGACTAGGGTTCAGTCCCTGGATTGGGAAGATTCCTTAGAGGAGGAAATGGCAACCCATTCCAGTATTCTTGCCTGGAAAATTCCATGGACAGAGGAGCCTGGCAGCCTATGGGTTACAAAGAGTTGGACATGGCTTAGCAACTAAACAACAACAAAATTACCCAGCCTGTCTCCTTCAGTCAGAGGTTAAAACCCATTTCCTCCAGAGCTCCTCTGATGCTGCCTTAACTTTCTTTTTCAGTTGTTTTATTTTGTTTTTCTTTTATTAGGATTATGTTGAATTTACAAACTAATTCAGGGAGAGCTGACATCTCTATATGTAAAGGAAGTCATGGTCATACTTTGAACCATAAATGTCTCTTCTTACTTGTTTCCAGAATAATCATAGCTTCTCAGCAGATCTGCTCTCTAGACTCCTAATATCATCTTGAGTCACTCCTCTCACTGACCTTTTTGGTTATATATATGTGTGTGTGTGTATATATATATATATATATATATATATATTCACTGAAGTATAGTTGAATGGCTTGACTTTCCAGCCATATCTCTCACCACATTCTCAAATGTCCTTATGAGATCCTACATTCGTTTGCAGGGTTTATTAGACAAGCTATTCTCATAGTCTGGAAAGTTTATTCTTATTGAAGCTTTAAGATACAGCTCAAACAGCAGCTCGTCCTGGATCCCTGCACTGACTTGAGTTGGATGTCTGTCCTTAGTGATCTAGTCACATTTCAATGAAAAGCTCTTTCCCCCTGGAGTATCACTGTTGGTTTCTCTGACCCTCCCTTCTGTGACTGTGAGCTCCTAGAAGGCAGGGATGATGGCTTATTCGTTCTCATATTCCAGTGCCAAGCACAGTGCCTAGAATTTACTAGGTGCTCAAGAAATGTCTGATGAATAAATGAACAAGTCCCTCTGTCACAGTTCATATAGTGCTGTGCCTGCGTGCATGCTAAGTCCCTTCAGTTGTGTCCCACTCTGTGAGACCCTATAGATTGCAGTCTGCCAGGCTCTTCTGTCCATGGGATTCTCCCAGCAAGAATACTGAGTTGGGTTGCCATTTCCTCTTCCAGGGGATCTTCCAGACCCAGGGATCGAAATGGTGTCTCTTACGTCTCCTGCATTGGCAGACGGATTCTTTACCACTGAGGGCTTCCCTGGTGGCTCAGACAATAAAGAGGTAAAGAATTTGCCTGCAAAGCAAGAGATCTGGGTTTGATCTAGTGCTGTGCTGAATGTCAAATCCAAGGCTTTAATCTGAACCAGGAACACCTTCTTAGTGGTGATCCGGTATAAGACCAAGGAGGGCAGTGGGCTGATGGAGGAAGAACATTGGAGTCTTTGGAGTAAAATACACCTAAGATTTTGTTTCAACCAACTATGAGCAGTGTTAACAATGAGTTGGTTACCTTTCCTGGGTGTTTAATTATCTCTAAAAGAAGATAATAATATCCTTCTTTCATGTGTTGAAAATTAAGCAAAATAATACATCAAGCAAAAATATTTATTGTGGTACCCAGCACAGAGTAAATGTTCCATAAATGTACTATTGAATTGAATGGGAACTATTCAACTAGGTCTCACCTTTTAGGTGATTTTTTGTAGCACAGATTCAGGCAAAACCGTCTTGCCATGGGCGATTATGCCATCTTGGGAAACCAGAAATTTCTCCTTTTGCTTGGGATCATAGGAGTTTGTGGACTCCTGTCTTTATGGCAACCCACTCCAGTATTCTTGCCTGGAGAATCCCAGGGATGGAGGAGCCTGGTGGGCTGCTGTCTATGGGGTCGCACAGAGTTGGACACGACTGAAGTGACTTAGCAGTAGCAGCAGCAGCAGTCTTTATATAAAAAACCAAAGTGTGTGTTTCAAATAACTCAATCCCTTCTTAATCTTCTCAGTATTTTTTGGGGGGTGGGGAACGGGGATGATTTGTTTCCAGATACATAGCTTTTATTTTAGATGGCACAGCTCACTTGTTACTGTTTAGTCATTAAGTCATGTCCGATTCTTTGCCACCCCATGGACTGTAGCCAGCCAGGCTCCTCTGTCCATGGGATTTCCTAGATAAGAATACTGGAGTGGATTGCCATTTCCTTCTCCAGGGGACCTTCCCAACCCTGGGACTGAACCCTCGAATCCAAGTCTCTTGCAGGAGACAGGCGAATTCTGTATCCCTGAGCCATCCTGGAAACCCAATGGCTCATCCGGTAAAGAATCTGCCTGCCAGGAAGGAGCCTCAGGAGATGAGGGTTTATTCCCTGGGCAGGGACAACTTGTGGTTGTCAACTTGGGAGCCAGACTTCCTGCATTTGAATCCTAGCCCCCACTCACCTCCTTTATATCTCAGTTTCTCCATCTTCCAAAAGGGGTCAATAATACTACTTCAAAGGTTGTTATAAGGATCAGTTAGTTAATACTTACAAAGTTCTTAAATAGTGCCTACTGATTATTTCAAAACAGAGATCCCAGAGTCTTCAAAGGACATCAGATCAGATCAGATCAGTCGCTCAGTCGTGTCTGACTCTTTTCGACCCCATGAATCCCAGCACGCCAGGCCTCCCTGTCCATCATCAACTCCCGGAGTTCACTGAGACTCATGTCCATCGAATCAGTGATGCCATCCAGCCATCTCATCCTCTGTCGTCCCCTTCTCCTCCTTCCTCCAATCCCTCCCAGCATCAGAGTCTTTTCCAATGAGTCAACACTTCGCATGAGGTGGCCAAAGTACTGGAGTTTCAGCTTTAGCATCATTCCTTCCAAAGAAATCCCAGGGCTGATCTCCTTCAGAATGGACTGGTTGGATCTCCTTGCAGTCCAAGGGACTCTCAAGAGTCTTCTCCAACACCACAGTTCAAAAGCATCAATCCTTCGGCACTCAGCCTTCTTTACAGTCCAGCTCTCACATCCATACATGACCACAGGAAAAACCATAGCCTTGACTAGACGAACCTTTGTTGGCAAAGTAATGTCTTTGCTTTTGAATATGCTATCTAGGTTGGTCATAACTTTCCTTCCAAGGAGTAAGCGTCTTTTAATTTCATGGCTGCAGTCACCATCTGCAGTGATTTTGGAGCCCCAAAAATAAAGTCTGACACTGTTTCCACTGTTTCCCCATCTATTTCCCATGAAGAGATGGGACCGGATGCCATGATCTTCATTTTCTGAATGTTGAGCTTTAAGCCAACTTTTTCACTCTCCTCTTTCACTTTCATGAAGAGGCTTTTGAGTTCCTCTTCACTTTCTGCCATAAGGGTGGTGTCATCTGCACATCTGAGGTTATTGATATTTCTCCTGGCAATCTTGATTCCAGCTTGTGTTTCTTCCAGTCCAGCGTTTCTCATGATGTACTCTGCATATAAGTTAAATAAACAGGGTGACAATATACAGCCTTGATGTACTCCTTTTCCTATTTGGAACCAGTCTGTTGTGCCATGTCCAGTTCTAACTGGTGCTTCTTGACTTGCATACAGATTTCTCAAGAGGCAGACCAGGTGGTCTGGTATTCCCATCTCTTTCAGAATTTTCCACAGTTTATTGTGATCCACACAGTCAAAGGCTTTGGTATAGTCAATAAAGCAGAAATAGATGTTTTTCTGGAACTCTCTTGCTTTTTCCATGATCCAGCGGATGCTGGCAATTTGATCTCTGGTTCCTCTGCCTTTTCTAAAACCAGCTTGAATATCAGGAAGTTCACGGTTCACATATTGTTGAAGCCTGGCTTGGAGAATTTTGAGCATTACTTTACTAGTGTGTGAGATGAGTGCAATTGTGTGGTAGTTTGAGCATTCTTTGGCATTGCCTTTCTTTGGGATTGGAATGAAAACTGACCTTTTCCCATCCTGTGGTCACTGCTGAGTTTTCCAAATTTGCTGGCATATTGAGTACAGCACTTTCACAGAATCATCTTTCAGGATTTGGAATAGCTCAACTGGTTCTATCACCTCCACTAGCTTTGTTCGTAGTGATGCTTTCTAAGGCCCACTTGACTTCACATTCCAGGATGTCTGGTTCTAGGTGAGTGATCACACCCTCGTGATTATCTGGGTCGTGAACATCTTTTTTGTACCGTTCTTCTGTGTATTCCTGCCACCTCTTCCTAATATCTTCTGCTTCTCTTAGGTCCATACCATTTCTGACCTTTATCGAGCCCATCTTTGCATGAAATGTTCCTTTGGTATCTGATTTTCTTGAAGAGATTCCTAGTCTTTCCCATTCTGTTGTTTTCCTCTATTTCTTTGCATTGATCGCTGAAGAAGGCTTTATTATCTCTTCTTGCTGTTCTTTGGAACTCTGCATTCAGATGTTTATATCTTTCCTTTTCTCCTTTGCTTTTCGCTTCTCTTCTTTTCACAGCTATTTGTAAGGCCTCCCCAGACAGCCATTTTGCTTTTTTGCATTTCTTTTCCATGGGGATGGTCTTGATCCCTGTCTCCTGTACAATGTCATGAACCTCCGTCCATAGTTCATCAGGCACTCTATCAATCAGATCTAGGCCCTTAAATCTATTTCTCACTTCCACTGTATAATTATAAGGGATTTGATTTAGGTCATACCTGAATGGTCTAGTGGTTTTCCCTACTTTCTTCAATTTAAGTCTGAATTTGGTAATAAGGAGTTCATGGTCTTAGCCACAGTCAGCTTCTGGTCTTGTTTTTGCTGACTGTATAGAGCTTCTCCATCTTTGGCTGCAAAGAATATAATCAATCTGATTTCAGTGTTGACCATCTGGTGATGTCCATGTATAGAGTCTTCTCTTGTGTTGTTGGAAGAGGGTGTTTGTTATGACCAGTGTATTTTCTTGGCAAAATTCTCTTTGCCCTGCTTCATTCTGTATTCCAAGGCCAAATTTGCCTGTTACTCCAGGTGTTTCTTGACTTCCTACTTTTTCATTCCAGTCCCCTGTAGTGAAAAGGACATCTTTTTTGGGTGTTAGTTCTAAAAGGTCTTGGAGGTCTTCATAGAACTGTTCAACTTCAGCTTCCTCAGCGTTACTGGTGGGGCATAGGTTGGATCACCATGATATTGAATGGTTTGCCCTGGAAATGAACAGAGATCATTCTGTCATTTTTGAGATTGCATCCAAGTACTGCATTTTGAACTCTTTTGTTGACCATGATGGCTACTCCATTTCTTGTGAGGGATTCCTGCCCGCAGTAGTAGATATAATGGTCATCTGAGTTAAATTCACCCATTCCAGTCCATTTCAGTTCGCTGATTCCTAGAATGTAGATGTTCACTCTTGCCATCTCTTGTTTGACCACTTCCAATTTGCCTTGATTCATGGACCTGACATTCCAGGTTCCTATGCAATATTGCTCTTTACAGCATCGGACCTTGCTTCTATCACCAGTCACATCCACAGCTGGGTATTCTTTTTGCTTTGGCTCCATCCCTTCATTCTTTCAGGAGTTATTTCTCCACTGATCTCCAGTAGCATATTGGGTACCTACTGACCTGGGGAGTTTCTCTTTCAGTATCCTATCATTTTGCCTTTTCATAGTGTTCATGAGGTTCTCAAAGCAAGAATACTGAGGTGGTTTGCCATTCCCTTCTCCAGTGGACCACATTCAAGGGTCATAGCATCTTTAAATGTTATTTTTAATTTATGAGATATTTATTAAATAAAAACTCATTCATTTGCTCAGCATTTATTAAACATTTGCTAGCATCTTTCACCCTATCCTCTTCCTTTCCCTTCTGAAATGACCGTTAGCTGATACTTTATTAATTAGATGAGCAGTGAAATAACATGAGTCATTGTAACTAGCTGTGTAAGGGTTTGGCCTTCTACATAGCTTCACTGGGTTATAGCTAATAGGAAGGACTGCTTACTGAGAAATTCATTTAAAGCATGGGTGAGTAACTGAACCCAGGGCTTATAATTAGGAAAACATTCTAAAAGAGTAGCAAGTAATTGCCATGTACTTTATGGGCAAAGTTATTGTTTAAAAATGCCGTATTTAGTAAATTTGTTACAGAAACATTCCAGCTAATTAGAAGAGACTATATTTGTAGATTTTAATTATAACCTTAAAAAAAACCCCATTAAAACCTCCCTCCCACACTTGCGATCAAAAGTGATTCTCCCCCCATTTCCAGTTCTATGTGCAAGAGATTTTTTGATATTTCAGATATTTCTAAGCTCTCTTCCTGTTATTTTGACCTTGCGATGAAGAGTCTAGCTATCTTGCAGGAAGCAATTTTCCCTCATACATCCTGGGGTCATTTTGCAATAGATGGCCTTAGGTGGTTTTTTTCTCCTTTGCTTGCATAGAGCCTCATCTTTCAATTGATGGCTGTGACCAAGCTAGTTTTTCTTTTTTTTTTTAATCATTGTAGCAGCTACAATATAATCAGTCAGGGACCTCCTTACTTGAGAAATAAGGCTTTGTGGGAACTAACTGCCTTGGCTTTTTATCAGACATAGACTCTAGAGTGGCCTGGCAATAGATATCTGCTTAAACAATAACAACAAAAAATGAAATTACACAGTCATCTTTCTAAGAAGCAGAGCTTTATCTTTCTGAAATTTAAATAATTATGTATACGACCAGTATCTCTTTGTGTTTGGCATGAGTCTGAGGAGAAAAAAAGAGAAGATATTTGTTAGCCAAAAGTAGTGATGTTACAACATATCATTTTGGTTTTCAAATATCTTCAGACAAACTTTTTATGCATCCTTTAGGCATCTGACACAAGTCAGGGACTGCAATGAACAGTCCTCAGATTACTGAATTTTAGGTGGTTGGATGCTGCTTGGTCAAATGGCTCTGTAACTGTAACTTCAGACAGGGGAGCATCTGCTAAGTTGAGGTCAACTCAGGACTGTATTGATGAAGTTGATGAGAGAATGAGAGGGGAATTGGGGCGTTTGGAGAGCTTGCTGATTTCTGATTACTTCACTTTACCATGACCATGCAGCAAAGGGGCCTTTAGAGAGCAGAGGGATAGGTGGGGCTCCCCAATGACTCAGAGGGTAAAGAATCTCCCTGCAATGCAGTAGGCACAGGTTTGATCCTTGGGTGGGGAAGATCCCCTGGAGGAGGAAATGGCAACCCACACCAATATTCTTGCCTGAAAAATCCTATGGACAGAGGAGCCTGGTGGGCTACAGTCCATGGCATCCCAAAAGAGTCAAACACGACCAAGCTAATAAGCACACAGGGAATGGTGCACAGATCTGAGACTGGCTTTAGAGGATCAGATAAAGGAACTGGAGAGGACATCTATTGTGTTTTGAGGGGATGCAGTTGGGGAGGTGCTGAATGGAAGAGACTTACCTAGTCTGACTCCTGCAAGCATTAGAACCAGAACTGATGGGTGGAAGATGAAAAGAGAGGCCAGGGGGTGGGGGAAGGTGTGTGGAGAGGAATCCTATAAAATAACATTTACAGAGCTTTGTGTATGTTCCATGTTAGATCATATAAAACCATATACTTTGAATATAATTTATAATAGGAGAACTCAGGCACACTGAAACTCTTTGTATCGCCCTCTGATGAAATGGGAAATCCTGGGGATTTTTGAATTCCCTGTCCGGGGATATTTAAGCACTTGAGAGTGCTGTATAGGGGATTTTATCACCCCCTCCCTTTCAAACTCAGAATCTAAAATTTCAGGGTAGATTTTAGTGTTACCCTCCCCGTTTATTTATCTTAGACATATTGTTGCTGCTAAGTCACTTCAGTCGTGTCCAACTCTGTGTGACCCAATAGACGGCAGCCCACCAGGCTCTGCTGTCCCTGGGATTCTCCAGGCAAGAACACTGGAGTGGGTTGCCATTTCCTTCTCCTGTGCATGAAACTGAAAAGTGAAAGTGAAGTCGTTCTGTCGTGCCCAGCCTTCAGTGACCCCATGGATTGTGGCCTTCAAGGCTCCTCCGTCCATGGGATTTTCCAGGCAAGAGTACTGGAGTGGGGTGCCATTGCCTTCTCCAGACATATTGTTAATGATGTTCAAAGGATGACAGGTTTTTAGCAAAGAATGAAATTTCTCATAAACACAGTGATTGTACAGCTTAAACACATTTTGTTTAAAGGAATTGTACCCTTTGTTAATTCCAAGTAATGAAAAAAGTGTTAATTTCTTCAACAAAGAAATAGTAGAGATTCTTAAGAGTCTTTTACTTTTTGACCTTGTTGCCCTGTTTTTGTTCTATTTTTATAGCTGTGATGAAGGCTATGCTGGGGCCAGATGTGAGAGAGTTGACTTGTTTTACCTAAGAGGAGACAGAGGGCAGATTTTGGTGATTTGTTTGATAGCAGTTATGGTAATTTTTATCATTTTGGTGGTCAGTATCTGCACATGCTGTCAGTAAGTATTTTTAAATTTAATTTTAAGGAAGTCTAAAAACTTTTATCTTTCCTTTCCTATCTTCTTTCCTTCCTTCCCTCCTTCCTGCCTTTTCTCTTCCCCCCTTTTTTTAATTTAAATTACTTTTTACAGTTCACCATCATTTATTCTGAAGCATTTATAATAAACACATGACATGATTTTTGTCATTTTGTCATTTTTCTAAGCATAATTATTATAATTCAAATAAAATTTATATAAATCCTCTGAGAAAGAGGAAGTGGGCAAAATGGATGAAGGCGACCCAAATGTATAAACTTCTAGTTATAAGATAAACAGGTCATGGGATGTAATGTACACATAGTGATTATAGTTAATAAAACAGTCTTGAATATTTGAAAGTTTCTTAGGGGATCTGGAAAGTTCTCATCACAAGAATGAAAAATTTTGTAAATGTGGAGATGGCTATTAAATACTACACTTATTGTGGTGATCAATTTCAATATAAACATATATCAAATCATACCTGAAATGAATAAAATGTTACACATCAATTACATATCAATTTAAAAAGTCAGTTTTGTTGTTCAGTTGCTAAGTCGTGTCCAATCCCATGAACCACAGCACACCAGGCCTCCTGTCCTCCACTGCCTCCTTGAGTTTGAGCTTTCATCCCCTTCTCCTCCCACCTTCCATCTTTTCCAGCATCAGGGTCTTTTCCAGTGAATCAGCTCTTCACATCAGGTGGCCAAAGGACTGGAGCTTCAGCTTCAGCATCAGTCCTTCCAATGAATATTCAGGATTGATTTCCTTTGGGATTGACAGGTGTAATCTCCTTGTAGTCCAAGGAAATCAAAAAAAGTCAATTATTTAGCCCTAGAGTCCATCACGTTTTATGTAAGTTTGTTAATAGCTTAAACAATACTTTTCTTAAACTATACCGTGACACAAAAACTTTGAAAGATAGAAACAAAAGTATTTTTTATTAGTCACATTAAAATAATGAATTTTATTTACAAAAGATGCCTGCACTGTTTCTCCTGTCTTTATTTTTTATATACCTCAACTTTGTTAATCAAGAAAATCCTTGTTTTTTCTCTGAGATAGAATGGCTTAGTACAATGCTTTAGTTTTGGAAACTCATCAAATTTTTTATCAGGCCAGAACTCCCACACAGCATGCTAAAAAAGCATTTTCTTAAAATGCTACCTTCATGTCTTGAGAAGCCTCCTGAACTGTACTTTGGACTGTGGTTCTCATTACAGGAAGGTGTTACATGAGTCCTTTCTTTATAGCATTCTTGGTAGAAAAGCGTTAACACAGCTAACAGCTGTCTAGAGAGATGTTTGTCCCAGCTGTGCCATCAAACACTTTTGAGAACTTGGACAAACTTCTTAATCTTTTTAAACTTTAATTTTATTTTCTGTAAAATGAGAGGATTAAACTCGCATTTACAAATAATCTGTAGGATTCCTTCTAGCTATAAAATTGATAGATATTTGTAACATTTTACTTCCTTTATGGCAAAAAGGAATTTTAGAATGCCAAGTTTGGGGCAGAGCTGGGAAATGCTGTATTTTATTACATTCATTTTGTATCATATTTTAAGAAAACTGGACTGCACTACAGAATATCTAATACGTTTCTTAATTAATTTATCTGGAAACTTAATTAACATATTCAGAGATTACCCTCATTCTCTTAGTCTTATGTTGGTTTCCATTTTGTACTATCTTTTATTTACATACTAAATAATGCTTATCAGTCTATTTTGTAAAATGACTTGGCCTGAAAAGTTTTCTTGTGCTCAACAAGCTCTATCCACAATCAAGTACTATATTCCTTCTATGTAGCTATAACTACATTCTCTCTGTACTTTTGCTATTGTAGCTATTTGAGCCTAGAGAAAGGGATGGTTAAGAGAGAACCTAAAAAAATTTTTTTTTCATGAACCTGTACATTTTTACCAGTCTGGAAATAAGATCTTAGGCTTTACTGATGTTTAATTTTGTGACTGCAGTAACTAAAAGGACCACTCTAATTTCTAACACTTTGTTTTCCAAGTCCTCTTCGGAAACGTCGGAAAAGAAGAAAGAAGGAAGAAGAAATGGAAACTCTGGGTAAAGATATAACTCCTATAAATGATGATATTCAAGAGACTAGTATTGCTTAATGGTAAGTATGATAAACTTAGTAGATGGGGAGCTCTTCAGGTGATATTTGCCTGGTGAAGTGGGGTTTAATTGCATTCAGTAAATCGATTGGAATTTGATTGTGTTTAAAAACATCTAAAAATAAATTGAGAATTTTTTCATTGAATCTGAAGCCAGATAAAAGACTTTATCATATCTTTCTTTTGCATGGTACCACAGAGATAGAATATAGACTTTTACACAGTTTTTCTGATGCACTTAGATCAGTCTAGTTTCTTGTTCTGTGTGGTTGTGGTGGTTATTTTATATTCTTATAAAATATTATAAGATTTTGATATATTTTTCACTTGGGGACACAAATAAGAAAGATTTTAGTTTAGACATCTCACATTGAAAGGAAATAGCAAAAGCAGTGTTTTGATAATAACCATGTTTATAGAGCATTTACCACATTCCAAGCACTGTTCGAGGCTCTTTTAAATGTTCCATCATTTGAGATCCCAGCAGGAATCACAAATTCTCTCAGATGATCCAACAAAGACATTTTGATGAAGGGGCTGGGAGGGCAGGGTTGAGGGAACCTATAGGAATATTGAGGCTCCCAGAGTCTAGCAACTGCTGGAGGCTGTCCCCTACCTGTGCCTGAAAGGGCAGAAAAACACTTACCTTGCCATTGAGAAGCTGGCTGTGCTCTAGGGCCCACCAGGCAGAAGCTGTAGCTATGGATGGGAGTAGCCATGGTCAGCACCTGAATAAGGAAGGAGGCAGGAGCGGGAGAAGAATATCCCCAAACCTCTGTCCTCTTGCCTTCAGATCTGCAGCAGGTACCTTTCACTAGCCAAACCCAGAGGAAAGAGAGCATCCACATTTGCTTGTACCAGAGTTCTTATGCAGAGAACTATTATTTCTGCCTTTCTGCTTACCATTCCCAGAGCTGGCTTCATCCTTGGCTAAGTCCTCTTAGGTCATAGAGGAAGCTAGCAGCAACCATGGCCGCACACGGCCTTGTTCATCCAGCAGGAGAAAGTGGTGGCTTTCCATAGCTTACCCAGCAAAATCTCCTTTTCCAGAAATGCTCAACTGAACAATAGAATACAGTAAATGATTATCAAGAAATTATAATGTTCTTCTAGCTTATTATCAGAATGATATGAATGAATTGAAAACAAAAATGCTGACTCTGGAGGGTTTTGTTTTTGGTGTGTGTGTGTGTGTGTTTTATGAGATTGCAAGGAGAATAGGTGGCTCATGTCCTGAAAAACTTGGAGCTCCCCAAGGGTTTTGGCAAAGCCTTTTTAAAGGGCAGGTGGGAGGTGGGATGGCTGGGTACATGATCAGCTTGTGCACAGTTCTCTGAATGGCTGATAATGAGGCAGCATGGTGGTGTCATAGGGATTAACATTATCAGTTTTTAGGCTCCAGTAGAAACTTGGGGCTACGTGTTCAGGGTCATCAGGTAGGTAACTTCTTCTATTTGGTGGGAGGTTTTCCCATTGGCAAAATAAGTCAGGAAATTTGCATCAAATACTATTAATTAGGTACTTGAGAGAGTACATAAAGCAGAGGATACGGGTGAAGGCAGGTCTCAGGAAGTCCCCATAGGGTCTGGCTCAGTTACAATTCCCCCCTTTTCTTATATATTCCTCAATCTTGAGGAGAACGAGTTTTGAAGAAGAAAAGGAATAAAGGTTCAGATAGAGAGGTTAATTAATAAACTTGACAGAGGTACCCACAGAGTACCCACAGTTTCCTGCTTGGGATTTGTGTTTTGGTTTTTTTTGTAACTACATAATAAATTTCGTTTTAATGGCTTGCTCTTTTCTTTTTTTTCTTTCCTTTTTCCTATAGTTGATGAAGATTACTCCAGGTTGATGGCAAGTTACAAAGTATCTTCTTACTCATTTGAAAATGGACAGAATGTGTCTCAGGAAACAGCTAGCAAAATGAATTTTAAATAATGTATTTACTTTTTGTCTGTAATGTTGATTTGTGTTGTTTACTATTGTTTTTGTAATACTAAGTAATTTTATTATTATATAGTGTTTGGGAAAAGCACCCAGTTAAGCAGGGACATTTTAATAAACTTCCAATTCAGTTTTGTCACCAAAATTACTAGTCAAACAAAAAAGAAGAGTAGGAAGGAGTTTAGATCTTAGGAATTGCATTAATAATAAAACTACCATTTATCCAACACTTACTATGTGCTAAGAGTTTGAAATACATTATTTCCTGTAATTCCTTCAAAAACCTATGATTCTCATTTCTCGTGTATAGAAACAGGCCCTAAGAAGCTAAAGGACATTCCCTGGTGGCTCAGATGGTTAAGAATCTGCCTGCAATGCAGGAGACCTGGATTTGATCCCTGGGTCTTGCAGATATCCTGGAGAAGGGAATGGCAACCCACTCCAGTATTCTTACCTGGAGAATCCCATGGACAGAAAAGCCTAGCAGGCTACAGTCCATGGGATTGCAAAGAGGCAGATACAACACAAGAATTTAAATGATCTAACCCAGATTTATAGAGTTAGGAATTGGTGGAGCTGAAATTGGAACCAATATTTAGCCAAGTTCAAGGTTTGCTGTTAACCATCATTTTTGTTCACTGGAGTTGTTGCAACCTAATGCACAATATAACCCAAGACTTTACACTAAAGTGTGTTTGCAATGACTGAGGCACTGGTACATTTTCCTGCAGAAACTCAGATTGCAGAGTCCTGGATACATGTTAACTGTTACCATCATGCTTTCTATAGGCTTGACTTTCATTATGTTTCTTTGCTCCTTTGTAAATTCTCAGTGATATAGATACATTTTTACATTTCTAAAGCAAACAGATTTGTCCCACAGTTTAGGAAAATGACAGAGATGGAAAGTAATTGCATGACCATCTTTAAGCTCCAAGTAAATGTTTATGCTTGCTAAAGGATAGATGAAGCGCTGGAAGAGGCTGTTTATCCTGGAGCAAATGGTCAGGGACATCACAACTGAGCCCAGGCAGGATGTATAAGGCATATCCTGATTTTTGTTCTTCTGGTGCTTCCCAGGTGACACTAGTGGTAAAGAACCCACCTGCTAATGCAGGATACTTAAGAGACACAAGTTCAATCCCTGGGTTGGGAAGATGCCCTGGAGGAGGGCATGGCAACCTATTCTAGCACTCTTGCCTAGAGAGTCCCATGGACACAGGAGCCTTGTGGACTATGGTCCATAGGGTCACAAGGAGTCTGACACAACTGAAGTGACTTAGCACACAAGAAAACAGTACCTGTGATTGCTCTCAGATGAATTTTAGTGCAATCAAATTATGACCATAGTCACCTGTTACTTGGGACCATCTTGCCAATGCTCCTTCAACTCCATATTACATTTAATGAAGATTCTTTTTAAATCTGAAAAAGCAGAATGTACATTTAGCCAAAATTCCATAGAATATGGAATTTCCTACATTGGCTGGGTGTATCATTTATAAAAACTGATGGCAGATATCCTCAAATTACTACAATTTTGCTATTGTGCCTATCAGCAAAACAGCTTTTCCAGAATCTTTGTAAATTCTAATTTGCAGTGTAGACTCCATGCCTGAAATGAAGCAGAGAATTCAGAGAAAAGGTGAAGTTGTGTATTACTTTTTATCACACACCGTATTTCAAGTGAGAATGAGGCTGTGCTTAAGTATAACACAGAAATAGTTCAAATATTAGTAAGAACTAAGTCAAACAATGGAGAAGGCAATGGCACCCCACTCCAGTACTCTTGCCTGGAAAATCCCATGTACGGAGGAGCCTGGTAGGCTGCAGTCCACGGGGTCGCAAAGAGTCAGACATGACTAAGAGACTTCACTGTCACTTTTCACTTTCATGCACTGGAGAAGGCAATGGCACCCCACTCCAGTACTCTTGCCTGGAGAATCCCAGGGACGGCGGAGCGTGGTGGGCTGCCGTCTATGGGGTCGCACAGAGTCGGACACAACTGAAGCGACTTGGCAGCAGCAGCAGCAGCAAGTCAAACAATGACCATCCTTGAATAGAGTCAATTTCACCTGATTCATTTTGTATACACTCTTTTCAAAAGCTTCCTCTGAGTTTCTTCATGCTTTCTCTTTCTCAGTCTTTACTGATACTAAGAGTGCTTGAAACAAATGTTCGTTAGAGCATTTAAATTTTTAAAAAATGCTATAACTGTTTCTTCTTTCCTTAATCAAGGTTGGTTGACCAATGGAATCTCTCAAGGCAATTCAAGCTTGGAAATTATGTTCTGATGCTAAAATGTGTCTCTTGAAATTTGGTAGATCTGAACTACCAATAAAGAATTTCAAAGATTTTCCTATGTTTTTGAAATGCATTTTATAATTTTTTTTTGTTGCCTATACTGAATGACCTCATTTATGTAAACTGTCAGTATTACCATGTAATAAAATAAATTTATTTTTAAAACAAAGCAAATATATATTTGCTTAGGAATTTTCTATTGTTACCACACATTATTAGTAGAAATAAATTTGAACATTATTGCCTTACAAAACCTTGTGTTTTATAGCAACTATCATGAATACCGTTGAAGTAGTTTACTCTGACCATAAGTTTTCCTTGGAAACTAAAGAATTTGAAAATGTAGTAGATACTTATGAGACTGGTTACTCAGCAGCCTGGACATATTTTTTAACCTCACTCTGTGGTGCTAGTGGTAAAGAACCTGCCTGCCAATGCAGGAGACACAAGAGACGTGGGTTTGATCCCTGGGTTGGGAAATCCCCTGGAGAAGGGAATGGCAACCCACTCCAATATCCCTGCCTGGAGAATCTCATGGACAGGGCAGCCTGGTAGGCTACCGTCCATGGGGTTGCAAAGAGTTGGAACCCCACAACTGAGCATGAGCACCAGCTGTATTTGGTTGGTCTAAGGTGGGCGATTAATGAAATTGGGCCAACTGGAGTCATTTCCTGGGAAATTGGGAACTTGAAATAAAGTTATCCTTCTTTGGGTTCTTGGAGTATACAGATGTGCAGTTCAAAGCTATTGACAGTCATGTTTTGTTCCACGAGGGCCAGAAAAGCAAAGAAACTGGTGAAAGAGGAACCGAGGTGAAAGGTGAATTTCCTGACAGTCTGAATTCCTGTCCCATGCAATCTCAGAGTTTAGCTTCATTCAGTTCCTGTGTGTAGCCTCTATGAGACCTGTCAGTATCTTTGTAATGAATTCCTTCTTTGGCTTAAGCTAGTTCTATTTGTATTTCTATGACTTGGAACCAAGATCTTGACTAACTCCAGTGTATCATGAGATCATGGATGACAGTTTCTTAAAGCAGACATGACTTTGAAACAGTACTATCAAATAATGCCTTCAATTAGAGGAGCATTTCTAGCAACAATATTCCATTTATCACTGTATAGTCATTCAGGATAATGATTTCAGGGGAGCATGGAGACTAAGTAGACAGTCCAGCGAGCACTGATTGGGCATCTCCTGTAATTCTAGGCACCGTACCACCCACTGTGACAAATGATAAGGAGAAATAAGACATGGTCCCTTGGACAGTCTACAATTTACTGGAGGAAACAGCTACTCAGTGATAATTTCAATATAGTTTCGCAGTCTAAGAGAGACTCAGGTACTATGGGTTCAGAGAGGAGGACGACTTAGCCAGTTGAGAAGGAATCATGGAAGATTCTGGAGGGAAATTACATCTGAACTGATGACTGGCTCTGAGAATAAAGGTCTTTACCTCTTTACCCCATATCCCAGGTAAGGCCAGATAGTTCTTGGATCCTTAACAAATTCTACAGAATTTCTTGAAAAGCCTTATCAGTAGAAGGACTAGTGGGTGTTGCTATGAGAGACTATGAGAAGAGAAAGAATGAAGGCTTCATGCCTTGTTTCAGAATGTCCTGTACATGACAGGGTAAAGTATATGGGCATGTGAGCTGAGAGGTGAGATGTTTCTGCTTCCAATACTGTTACAGCAATGAGCTGAGATAGAGAGCTTTTGATTGCTTCCTGGAGTGGATTATTTCCACTCTATATTATTGACCACGGTGTTACATACAGAGTAGAGTAAAATGTTCTGGGTCAAATAACCTGCTGTGTGGAAAAGGCCCTGGTTTGTGCCAAATTTTATGAAGGAAGTCTAGGACACATTTTAGTGCCCATGGTTTTAAGACCAAGCTATTGCCTTAATGAAACCTTCATTTTAATATAGTCTGTATACACTACATTATGAGAACCTAAATATATTGGGGCATTGCTGTCATTCTTTCATTCAAAAATATTTGTTAAGTACCTACTAAGTGCCAAGTACCTTGGGTCCTGGGACCTCATCAGTGGACAAATAGTGACCTCAGGGTCACTAGCTTATGTTGTAGTGGATATAATCCTTCACAGCACTGAATTTAAAACAGGGCTTATCCGAGAAGTTATGTTATCCAGAGGACACTGTCAGACTTTCAACCTATACCGCTGTCTTGGAGCGTGAAGCTCAAGATGAGCATTCCCAGAACTCAGTATATGGTGAGAGAAACAGTTTTCTTTTTACCCCCAAGTAATTTATGTATTTTAATAATAACTGTCAGGAGCAAAAAAAAAAAAAGTTTGTTTCTTCGCTGCAAGAATCTTGGTTTATACAATCTTTTTTGTTATGGTTGATGAATGTGGGTGCTACATTCGGACATCTGTTCTTCAAAGACTCTTCTATGCCTCAAAGTATTTTTCTGCAAAGAAACCTGTTCCCATGTGACCTGCTTCGGCATTTGAGCACTGACACTGGAACATAACGTGCGAATAGTCTATTCCTGTCTCTCTGCTAATGTGACTTGATCCTGAGACTGTGTATCTTATAATAACATCTAGTTTGCACTTTTGCAAGTTCATTCAGCCTTGGGACCTGTCAGCTTTTGGTGTCTGAAGTAGTCTGAAATTCTGTATTAGAAAACTAAATCAATGCTATAACTCTAAAAACAAAATCAGCAATTATTTTTCAGGAGATAAATTATGTTTGTGCTATTGGAAATTTCAAAATGTGGGTATCTAGGAACATTTATGCAACAATTACAGCCAGTACTTGTATTATAAAGGAAATGTTAAACGTGTTTCCAAGGACATTCTCCTTCACTTTTTCTTATTCTTACTCGAGTTTCAGTTACCAGGAAAGAAGTGCAACAGAAGTACTTCAGTAGGTGTTTTCCCTTTTCTCCTTTTTCAGCTTATTTAAATAAAAACAAAACAAAACAAAAAAACAGAACTTCACAGATACAGAACTCAGTGTTACTTGTTGCAGAAAGTGTAATTATTCTTGTATGATGTGTGCAGAATAATAAAATATTTTGAAGCTCTGTGATCCAAGCTGGATGACAACTTTGTCATATGCTGGTTTTAGAAAGAAGTGAGAAAGAATCTTTTTCTGACTTGCTCTATAAAACCATTTTTATATTACTGCCATGTGTAAACTAATTTTAATAAAGCTGTTTCTAGCATATTCTTTTTTTTTAATACCCTAGGAACATTTGTTTACTCAATGATCCAGAACTAGCAACTCTAAAAAAATAATTTGCACGGTGCTTTTTGTTTGTTGGTTGGTCTTGATTTACTCCTGAAGATAACCTGGTCTTGCATTGTGAATAGTCACCCCTCTGTCTCATAGCTTCAACTGCACACCAAAGTATCTGAACTTTAATCTGATCCTTCTGTAAATGGCATAGGGTTAGGAGAAACTTGCTTCTGAACTATTATAACATAAAGGTTCTGAGCACAAGATCATAATTCAGACAGATTTGGGCTTCAATCCCAGGTAACTTACTATGAACCCCTGGGCAAGTTACTTAACCTTACTAATGTTTTCATCAGCAAAGTGAAAATAAATAATAAATAGGGTGGGCTGAGAGGATTAGATGAGACCATGCCAGTAACATGCTTAGCCTAGCACCTGGAATATTTTTAGTATTCTCTAGGTAAAGGTTCAAGTAATATTAGTTATTATTAGAAAGCTCAATAATACTAAGGATGATGGTGCTGATGATACTGATGTTCTCTGATCACCCTTATGGAAAACAAGGAATTCTTTTCTGAACTTAACTGCTGCACTGATACAGTAAAAGCTCTCTGTATTTTCAAGAGTTCATGATCCCCAGGAATGTCAATCTACTCTTGTCTGAACAAGCCATGTTTAGGTAGAGATTCCAACTCAGTGACTGGCCCTACGCAACTGCTCGTTTCTCTCCCTGTATTCTTCCTCTCTCCCTTCTCCGTTTCTTCCTTGAAAGTACCCAATGAGAAGAATTAAGGAAGAATTATTACAATGCTATTGAAAGTAATGGAAGGGCTATTAATTTTTAAACTATGCTAAGTTCAGCTTGTTATTTTTGGAAGTGGGGTTGGACTTTTACCACTTGTAAGCTCAACATTACTTGAATTGAGTATAGTTTGACTCCGGGCCTGGGAATAACCTCTCCTATTGATTATTCACCATGTTCTTGCATAGTTAGAATTATCGTACACATTTATACAAGTACGAACTTAAGGCTCAGGAAGCTTTAGTCCCCTCCCAGACCACATTGTTAGTAAATCATTGTCACTTGCCTCTTAGGTATATTCCTTGATTTCCATAAGAGTGGTCAGAAAACACCAGAATCATCACCACTATCACTCTTAATATTATTGATCTTACTAATAATAACTGATATTACTTGAAATTTTACCTGCATGTATGTGTGTGAAATTGCTTCAGTCATGTCCAGCTCTTGAGACTCTATGGACTATAGCCTGACAGGCTTCTCTGTCCATGAAATTCTCCAGGCAAGAATACTGAAGTGGGTTGCCATGCCCTCCTCCAGGGGATCTTCCCAATCCAGTCATTGAACCCATGTCTCCTGTGGCTCCTGCAACCCAATCCTCCTGCAGGAGGATTCTTTATCACCGAGCCACCAGGGAAATATGAACCTTTACCTAGAGAATGCTTAAAATATTCCAGTCGCTAGACTAAACATTTTGCTGGCACTATCTTGGTACCTCAGAATTTGCAATAAAAGTACAACTGAGATTATCTACCTTCCAAAAGGAAAGAAACAGAAATTTGTTCTAGAGTCTGCCAATTAGCTCAATAAATTCCCCCTAAGACTATGTGGCGGACAAAACTTTGAGACATTTTAAAAAGTGAAAACTGAACAGGAATAAAATAAGAGGGTTCTGTAACAACCAGCTGAATATGTTTTTATTTGTTTTTAAAATTCAGCGTCTCAGCCAGGTTGAATAGGCTTAGCTGACTTTTCTTAAACCTGTTAAAATATCTGGAAATAAGAAAGGACACTGACTAAAACACAGATAGATTTAGCCACAGGGCATGCATACTAACTCAAGGCACGCACATAAGACTCTTCCTGGAGAGTACTTACTTTGATAGGATAAAATAATTATTTGAGCCACAAAAGATATGAGGAAATAAACAGCCTGTAAAGTATTTGCCTATTCCAGAAGCTTTTGCAAATAATGAAGTATAATACAAATAGTTTTAATTTAAAAACATTTTTCTGATACCCCAAATTGACTCCACATTGCTCGAGTGCATTGAATCAATGGAACTTAATTAGTTTAAACCTCACCCATCTAGAATTTGTCACTACTTAGGCATGGACTGGGCAGATATTTACCTTCATGAAAATGAAGAAATAGTATTTTTAAAACAACATTCAGTAGATGTCAATGTTATAAACCCTTCCAGTACATTGAAAATGTTATTTCAGCAGCAAAACTTTTTTTCATAGTAAATCATCACCTCATGTGACATCAGTACATGTTTAAAATCAGACTTGTCATTTTTATAAACTACCTTCAGATCCTAATCCAACTGGTTAAATATTACCAGAAGCTGACAACAGGAATGTGCATAAAAGTGTTGTTAAGTGCAGGGAGAGTAGAAAGGAGAACAACATACAGTGTATTTCTTTCAAATAGGAGAAAAGACATATTCACAAAGTTACAATAAAAAGCCAAATAAGTTCTATTTATTCATCCAGTGAATATTCAGCACATCTCTATGCATAGCATGGTGCCAAGAGATCAGAATAAAAGAATGAACTAGACTTAGCCCTGTCCCACAGAATTTTACTCTCTAGCAGCGAAGATGAAAGTTTTATACATACAAATAATGCCTTGCCAGTATGGACTAGGGATTTAGGGATTATGGAAGACTTCTCAGAAGAGGTGGTATTTATCTAGGGCTGGAAGAGTGAGTGGGATGCAGAAGACAGAAATGTGAGTGCCTGGCTTAGTGCAGATGAGAGCATTGGGGAATCCATGATTGATTAAGGAGGGGAGAATATGCTTCTTTAAATGCTCTGACATAAGGTTTGTATGGATGATGGTGGTGAACAGGACAAGTGTACATCCAACCAAAAGGAATGTCTGCTTCCAAATGGAATGTATGCTTCCCAATGGGCCAAATGTTCTTTAGGATGTCTATGGTCAATGGGTGTGTGGTACCCATTTCATACCATATGGAGTATACCATAAATCAGAGGCACTGTGTAAATTGTCAAGAGTACAATGAGTGTTCAGCAGTGATATACTAGATTATTGACAGTGACATATTTAGGCCTGGGGCAAAAAGAAAAACGTGATTCCCTGTATACACTTATCAAAACATCCTTTTACATTTTGAATCAAGAAAAAAACATATAATGAAAACTCTGTAATAACAAAGCATGACTGTACATGTGAATACACATGACTAATCGATAAAGGTCTGCATTGCCCGCTCTGTTCACAGGCCCTCCTCAGTGCTCAAGAACTTGTCCTGCTGGGGACCTGATGGCAGCAGGCCTGGAACTGCGGGCTGTCTGAAGGCAGAGTGTTTCTGTTGCATAATAATGCAAGGTTGTAAAATAACCACTGGTTATTGGTTGGTGGGTCTTTAATTCTAATTTAGATAGTTTATTCATCATGGATTTTTTTGGCGTGAATTTTGATTTAAAAAAAATCACATTGCACATTATTTGTCTTCAATCCTCTGTTTATTGGCACCTCCTTTAATTTTGGTCTAGAGCAAGTGTCAGGCTCACTCCCCTCATCCTAATCCCATAGCTGGTTATTGATAAAAGGAAGAAGAAGAAACTAAATGCAGCAGGTTCTCCATGCAACTTTCCATAAACAAACAACTACAAAATCTCCAAGACAACTTAATGAATTTTACATTTGATTATTCCCAATATCATTCTAGAGATTTAATAAGGTCTTTAGATTGAGTTTAAATGTGAACTCTATTCCTTGCTAGTGAAAAGTCTTTGGACAAATCATATACATTTCCTGGGCTTCCCGCGTGGCTCAGTAGTAAAGAACATACTTGGAATGCAGGAGACATAGGAGACTTGGGTTTAGTCCCCAGGTTGGGGAAGACCCCCTGGAGGAGGAAATGGAAACTCACTCTAGTATTCATGTCTTGGAAATCCCATGGGCAGAGGAGCCTGGTGGGCTGCAGTCCACGGGGTCGCAAAGAGTCAGACACGGCTGAGCAACTGAGCACGTGAGCTCACACAGTTCTTAATCTGTAAATTTGATACAGTAATACTCATTGCATCACATGTTGGTGGCAAGCATAATTGAAACACTGCTCATGAAAACTCCTGGCCAGAGCTTGCTGTGTGGGCATTTGACCTGTGCAACACACTGGACCTTGTTCTAAGAATGGCTCCACACAAGTGCTTGGTACTTTCATTGGGCACCAGAACCCACAAATTATGTAGCTGGTCATAGTCACGGCAGAGTAGGCACTCATAAAACCATGATGGATCTTGTTATATTGCAGTTGATTTGTGGACATGTGTGTGTGCTCAGTCATGTCTGACCTTTTGCCACCCCACAGATTGTAGCTTGCCAGGCTCCCCTGTCTATGGGATTTCCCAGGCAAGAATACTGGAGTGGATTGCCATTTCCTCCTCCAGGGTATCTTCTCTACCCAGGTATTGAACCTCCCTACCTCCTGCATTGCAGGAGGATTCTTTACCTGTTGAGCCATCAGGGAAGCCCTGATCTGTGCACACACACATATTTAATGATTCTTGCCCTGTGCTTAGCCCATGAGGATATGTTGGTTTAAAGAAAAAAAAATTTGTTAGTTATGGCCTTTATCTCCTGTTTAGGAAAACCAGAATGGAATGGAAGGATAAAAGACAATTGGGAGGTTTCACTGATGGTGATTTTAAATTCAATTCTACTTTGGGGAAAACAAACTTCCTTCCTTCTTTTCGAATTGTCCCAATGCTGGAGATATACCCAGTCCAGGAAGGAGGTCCCCAGTCCCTCAGAGTTATATTACCATCCATTAGAAGCAGGGTCTTTCCTGCTCATGTTAAACTGGTCTACTCTAAGACAAGTATCTCCTTCAGCACCTGCATGCCTCAGTCATGGACAACATTCTATAGCTCTCAGATCATGTCCTGTCCTTAAGGTATCCATTCGTCAGCATCTTTTGGAGTATCTGAATCACCAAGGGGGTCATGTTTCACGATTATCCCCTCTTCCATAAACTTCCCAGCAACTGGGCTGCTTTCACCATTTCAACACCTTAATATGAAAAGTCTGTTTCTTTTTTTATTTTTATTAAGCAATAAAATTGAATGGAATCTAGACACAAAGTCTGGCTGATGATTTCATTGGTTTGATCCCTTATTCCTGTAGCAACTTTTTTCAGTGGCCAAACAAAAGCTGATAATCTTCTGAGCCAAAAAGTCCAAAGGTTTAGGATCACAAAGTCCTGCCTATTCCTGGGAGGGAAGAGAAATATATTTGAGCAATCTCTAGCAGCATATTCATTCACTCTGGGTTAACAATGTAATTTTACTTCCCAATGGATCACTCAGTGCCATCCTCAATAAGTCATTCTTCACCATAGATGAGGCAGAGGACATTAAGTACAGTGTAAAGAGCTATTATGTGGAAGGTTTTTAAAATGATTTATCTCTATATTGCAAAATGATTACCACAATAAGTTAACATCCATTATCTCACGTAGTTACAAAAACATTTTTCTTGTGATTAGAACTTTTAAATTCTACTGTCTTAGCAATTTTCAAAAATATAATACAGTATTATTAACTATAGTCACCTTGCTAAACGTTACATTCCCAGGACTTATTCATCTTATAATTGGAAGTTTCTACCTTTGACCACCTTTAGCCATTTCTTATTTTCTAATATTTTTATATCTTTGGAGTGTGTCTTTAGTTTCCTGTAGAAAGGTTCAGGCTGAGATCAAACTAACCATTTTCCTTCTGGGTCATTGTCTGTGTGGAGATGCTCTGGAGTGACCTCAGTAGTCCACCTTGAAGAGGAGACCAGTCAGCCTGTGACCAGAAGATATAGGGTTACTCATTCTCTTCCTGTACCAAGTGCTGCCTCACCCACTTTTCCTCAAAGCAATCTGTGTTGAACACCCACTATGGTGTACCCATTTCATCTCTGAAGCGATTTCTGCGGTTATTCTGAAACTATTCAGTTTAAGAACAGGTAGGAAGGAATTTGGACCCAATCAGTGTCATGCTGGGTCTTCAGAGGAACTCCTATCCCCTAATTCTTCCTTTCCACTCCCCCTCCCCATCTCACAGTATTCTTTCAAGTACCCTCTCTTTCCCCCATTTTCTGGGATATAATTCCTCTTTCCTAATCAAAGCCCAGGGCAATTTACAAAATCATTGTAATTCTTTTCAAAATACCAAGGGCATTTCTCACAAAACTAGAGCAAATGGTTTTAAAATTGGTATAGAGGCACAAAGGACCCTGAATAACCAAGGTAGTCTTGAGAAAGAAGAACAGAACTGGAGGAGTCATTGTCCCTGATTTTGGACTATGCTACAAAGATACAGTAATCAAAGAAGCATGGTACTGGCAGAAAAACAGACCCATAGATCAATGGAACAGAATAGAGAGCCCAGAAATAAACCCACACATTTATGGTCAATTAATCTATGATGAAGGAGGCAAGAATATACAATGGAGAAAAGTCAGTCTCTTTAATAAGTGATGCTGGGAAAACTGGGTAGCTACATGCAAAAGGATGAAGTTGGAACATTCTCTAACCACATACAAATATGAACTAAAAAATGGATTAAAGAACTAGATGTAAAACTGGAAATTATAAAATTCCTGGAAGAAAACATAGGCAGAATTATCTTTGACATTAATTATAGCAATGATTTTTTTGATTTGCGTCCAAAGGAAATAAAAGTAAAAATAAACAAATGAGGCCTATTTAAACTTAAACTTTTCACAATAAAGGGAACCGTAGAAAAAACAAAAAACAAACTGCTGAATGGGAGAAAATACTTATAAATAATATGCCTGATAAAGGGTTAATATACAAAATTTATAAGCAACTCATACAGCTCAACATCAGGAAAACAAACAATTCAATTAAAACATGGGCAGAAGACCTGAAGAGACAGTTTTCCAAAGAAGAAATGCAGAAATAGGCACGGGAAAAGATGCTCAACATCATTAATAATCAGAGAAATGCAAATTTAAACCACAATGAGATATCACTTCACACCTGTCAGAGTAGTGATCAACAAAAAGAACATGAATAACAAATGTTGATGAGAATGTAACTTGGTGCAGCCACTGTGGGAAAGCGTATAAAAGTTTCTCAAAAACTAAGAATGGAACTGCCATGTGACCCAGTGGCTCAACTCCAGGGAATATATGCAAGGAAAATGAGAATGCTAATTTGAGAGGATACATATATCCCAATGTTCATAGCAGCACTATTTACAATAGTCAAGATGTGGGAACAACATGTGTCCATCAACAGATGAATCGATAAAGACAATGTGATGTATAATATATAATGGAATACTACTCGGCTATAAAGGACTTCCCTGGTGGCTCAGTGGTAAAGAATCCACCTGCCAATGCAGGAGATGTGGGTTTGATCTCCTGGAGAAGGAAATGGCAACTCACTCCAATATTCTTGCCTAGGAAATCCCATGGACAGAGGATCCTGGTGGACTATAGTCCATGGGGCCACAAAGAGTCAGACAGAACTGAGCAACTGAACATGCACACACTCAGCTATAAAAAAGAATGAAATTTTTCAGCAACATGGATCGACTGGGAAGGCAGTATGCTGGATGAAATGGGTCAGACAGAGAAAGACAAATGCTGTGGGATATCACTTATATGTGGACTCTAAAGGGTAAAACAAAATGGTAATATATCAAAATAGAAACAGACTCACCAATGTGGAGAGCACACTAGTGGCTGTCAAGATGGGGAAGGAAGAAGCGAGGAGCAGGAAAGAGGGGATTGGGAGGTGCAGACTATTATGTATGGAATAAATAAGCTACAGGGATGTGTTCTGCAGCATGGGGTGTATAACCAACATTTTGTGATCACTGTAGGTGGAATGTAACCGTTGAAAGTTGTGAATTGTTGTGATGTACACCTGGAACTTACATAGTCTCGTGCATCAACTATACATCAAAAAAAGACCAAAAAGTCCCATATATGCACATAACAAAACAAAAAATCAACAATCAAAAAATTTAAGTCTCCTCAGGTCCCTCTACGGTCTTGCAAGTTTAGCAGTCTTATCCACTGTGTCTTTTCACACACACACAAAAAGAGTTCTGGGCTTTGTCTCAGTGTCTGTTGGCTTCTTTCCTGTCCCCTCCCAGAGAAGGAGGAGAAATATGAAGGGCTTCCAACATCCCCCTGTTAAACTTCTAACAAAGCAGACCTTGCCACTAGAAGCAATGCCCCTTCGCCAGGCCCCTCCAAGAGAGTCTCCCTTTTATTAATAAGCTTATCACTCCATTTCTTGAAGACTCATAAAGTGGCATTATTTTGCTGAGCAAACATTTCTGCCTCCCATTCCCATCCCCTTAGTTATATCACTAAGCATTTTCTCTTAAATAAAGAGCACCTAGGGAAAGGGGCTGGGGAGGTGGAATCCACTTCACTACAGGGCTTTAGGTAAGGTTCATATTTCAGGAGGCATATTTCATGGGTGGAATATCAACATGTGAGAGGGAAGGGGGAAGGAGTGCTCTTGAAGGCGACAACAATTACAAATAAGATCACAAAGATCACATAAATAAATGTGATGCACAATTGGAGAAGGCTATGTGGGCAAGGTTGCCAGATAAGAGAAAGACATTCAGTCAAATGTGAATTTCATATAATCACCAAATAACATTTTCATGTAAGTATGTTCTAAACATTGCCATTTAACTGAACATCCTGTATTTTTTGTTTTCTAAATCTGGCCACCCTAGAATGAAGAGCAGATCGTGGGGTGTTGAGGGAAATATACTTGAAGATGACGCTGTCAGGTAGGGGAAGGGCAAGATCATGGTGGCCTGATATGTCATGCTAAGTATTATTGGATTTCACTGGATGGGAAAGACAAAAGGCTTTGAGCAGACAAGTGACATGAAAATACATATCATTTAGAGAGAATTCTGTAGGGTTGTGAGCAATAAATTGGAAACCTGAAAGACATAAGGCAGAAGAAATGACAGGAGCTAGAAGTGGAAGGCATAAATATAAAGTCTGTGAAATACTTAGGACATTTTGGTGAGAGAATGAACATGATCTTTGTGACCTGTTGAATTTGGAGATGTGTAAGAGTAGAGTGAGAGAGAAGACTGACATCATAGCTCTTCACTGATGACCTGGCAGGTCTCGGTATGATTGGGATATGGATTGGAGGAGGAGGGGCAAGGAGTGGGGGAGGTTTGGTGAGGTAGTAAACATAACGAACTCGATTTCCAAAAATGGGATTTTGAGGACTCTGGGAGCATCTTTGTAGAGAACTCAGTGAGCAACTGGGAATGTAGAGCTGGAGGTCAAGGAAAGTCTGGGTCAAGACAAAGACAAGCCTTGAGCAGGGGAAAGACATAACTGAGTCATAGCCTCAAGAAGAAGCATCTATAAGTACTGGAGATGGACAAAGAAGCACAGATGTGGAGGTCATGAGGGGAAGCTGGGAGGGTCTGCAGCATATTAATGTGCAGTAATAACATGAAAGTGGAAATGGAGCAACAAGGGGTAAAACTGAGATCATACTTCAAAAGAAAACAATTAGGACCTGACATTAAATAGTTGGGAACAAATGAGAAAAGGAGGAGACAGGTGCAGTTGATGTTGTGAACAAGGGAGATTGGAACACAAAAATGCCATGTGCATGACAGCAAGAGCCAGGTGAGGCGGGAGCTGACTTTAGGGAGAGAAGGCAAGTTCTGTTGTACATTGATTGGGTTGCAAGTTGTCTTTAGAACATCCAAGTTAAGGTGTCTGGCTGGTGGTTGCAATATCTAAATCATACACAAGGGTTGAAAATAAAGATTTTGCAAGGGGGTGGTAAGTAAGTGCTGTAAGTGGATGGTATTTCACCATAAATGTAGAGCCGGCATCTTAGCCCTCAGAGATATTATGAAATCTTTGAAAAGAAATGAAAATTTGTGTGTTACAGTACAAAAAAAATGCAATTCACACTCCAAATTGGCTGTTCCAGGAAAAAAAATCTCACAAATTAATTCAGTCCATTACTGATGATTTTTTTTCTCTCTTGAGTGCTCATATGCTAGGAAGTGGGAAAACAAGCTAATGAAACATCCAATCTGGTTTAAACTTAGTCCAACTGTATAATGTAAACAGTTTCTTCCAGAAACTTTCTGCATCGCTTGGAATACAAAACAGGCTTTCAGAGAACTGCCATCTCTTCTCGTTTCTTTCACAAAGGTGATGTGCAGTGGGCAAGGAAAGGGACTTTGGCCCCACATAGATCCTTGGATTGTTCTGGCAGAAATACCCAGGGCTGCTGGAGGCCTGTCCCCTGGCCTGACTGTGATATATTCTACCAGCCTTGGATGCTGTATTCCTATGAAGGCAACCACATGTTCCTATCTGATGGCTCTGCTATGATCCCAGGGAGCAGCAACTATCCTGTTCATGATGATTTGACTTCTCATATCTCTCTGCTTCTACCCCTCATCCTCCACCTGGCCTCTGATCGCATGGTCCATCACAGTCTCCATAGAGTTACCTACTCTGCTTCAGCAGGCCACATGGCTCAGTGACTAGCTCTCAACTCAGCATCCAGACCACAAGGAAGCTGATGCCTGCAGGGAAACTGAGATTCCTGGTTGGCAGTAGCTGACTATCATGGACAGGGAAGACGGGGCAGGCTAGTGTCCTCAGTGAGGCAAAAAGAGAAAAGTAAAATGAATACCCCTCCCCCATACATACTTACATGCATTTTCCTATATTGGAGGTCTTTAGGTTTATCAGCCCCTCAAAGTGATCTATTACACCATCAAGTGTTAAAAACTTTCATAGAAATAAAGGTGGAAAAGTTTGGGTAAAGTCTTAAAACCAATTGAGAAGAAAAAGGGTCCAGCCTTGGGACAGAAAGAAAGGTCAGAGTTGGGAAGAGAACAAAGAAAGTGCACTGGGAGGAAAACCAATGGAAAAGAGGAAGGGAACAAGCAGGAGCGGGTGACCTGTGGTGGCATACGCTTAAGGATGCAACTAAGGAAAAGCCAGAGGTTTTGATCTGTTTTCTAGATAATATAGAAAGTTGTAATTTTTACCCTTTTGCAGACAAGACCTCTTGGAGTAAAGCTCGCAAGAGTCAGCTCTTAGTGTGTGTATTTAGTCATTCAGTCATGTCCGACTCTTTGTGACCTTATGGACTGTAGCTGACCAGGCTCCTCTGTCCATGGGATTCTCCAAGCAAGAATACTGGAGTGGGTTGCCATGCCCTCCTCCAGGGGATCTTCCTGACCTAGGGATTGAACCTGTCTCTTATGTCTCCTGCATTGGCAGGCGGGCTTTTTACCACTAGCACCACCTGTGCAGTCCAGTGGGACAGTGATGACTCTCAAAAACATCAACTTCCTTTTGCTTTAATTATTGATATCAATAGAATCGACTTATTAATATTGTTTCCCAGAAAGTTAATGCCAAGACAGGAATACCTTAGTGTTTTATTTTCCCTTCACCTAAAAACAGACTTAGATGAGCACTTGGCCACAACTGTTTATTTGGGAACTATTAATAGTTCTAGGATATACAAGTGAGAAAGTGGGAAAAAATGAGGTAGAGAAATGAAAGAAGCTTCAGAAGGGCATGTTGAGAGAATTTCTGTTGTGGACAGTGAGATTAATCCCATTTGGATCCATGAAGGAGCCATGTGGAGTGCCCCTCAGAAGTGTCCCATGAAGACTTGGGTTGAGATGGAGTTTCTGTCTACAGACATCTTTGTTCCTTGGTTGAGGGTTAAATCCCTTGTACTTTTGGGTGGTCCTGTCCACAGGTAGAGAAATCTCTTATGCTTCTGGAGAGAGCCTTCAGGCAGAGAAGCAAAAAACTGGAGGCATGTGATGTGGGAAGATAGTGTTTCTATGTCTGTGGAAATGTTGTTCAGGTGGTGGTGGCTTGGGAACATGACTTTCCAGCAATCCTGCCAGCCTCTCTCTTCTGTTTCACTGCAGTGACAGGGGTAGAAGTCAGGGGACAGAAGGATGAGAAGGAGGGTGAGAGGAGTGGATGGAAACAAGATACCCTCAGAGTGTGAAGGCAAGCAGTGGAAATGGCTAGAATTGAGCCAGGGTCCTCAGAGAAGATCCCCACATCATTCTTGTGTTTATTCTCTCCTTCTTCCCTGCCACCCTCCCTTGCATCTACTCTTTATCTCTTTCTCCCACTTCTTCCTCCTCTTCTTATAACTGATTTGAATTTAGCTCATCTTTCAGATAATGCCTACCACAAAGTTGAAACACTTACATCAGCTATTTTTTAAATTTTATTTTATTTTTTAACTTTACAAAATTGTGTTAGTTTTGCCAAATATCAAAATGAATCCACCACAGGTATACATGTGTTCCCCATCCTGAACCCTCCACCCTCCTCCCTCCCCATACCATCAAAGGCTCTAGCCTAAAGTATTCCCACAAAATAATAATAATAAAAAAGATTATTTCTTTAAAATGACCTCTCTCTAGACTGTTTCCCGCCCTCCAGGCTGAGCAAAAGCAATCACCTGCCTTCAGCAAATACTCATGGAAAATTGCCCAATAAATACAGGTTGCCATGGAAACCAAACCAAAGGAGAATAGAGAGATAAGGCTGAATATTAAGGATTTGGTTGGCCTACATGACATTTCTTTCTTTCTTTTTTTTTCAATTATCTGGGCTATGAATATGTGAACTACAGTTCACAGTTCCCTTTCAGAGATATACCAGGTGAATCCTAACGCCATCCCTACCCTTGGTTTCTGTGCAGTTTAGTTCTTTCACACCGGCCCTTCCTCTACCTCCTTTTCCCGGGAGCAAGTAGAAGAGCAATTGCAAATGACCCCTGCTGGCAGCATGTGTGGGTGGGAGTGGTGCAGCGGATTTGGAGTCAGACAGACGTGGGCATGCATCTCGACACTGTGGCAGTATTTTCCATCAGCATTTGACACTGGAGACTCTTACTACCTAAGGGTATCTTGACAATTTATTCTTCAAGTTGAAATGCTCTCATTTTGTTTTAAAAAGATGAAGAGTCCTTCAAGGACCAGTGCATTTTTCTCTGCACATCTTATTTCTCATACTCAAATTTGAGACTTCTTTCCTGTTAATAAGCATAATTTGCTTAGTGCTATGGTTAAAATATTTTGACACAAAGTAATTCAGAGTGCCTATTTCTCCACAGCTCAGAAACTTCTCAGGAAAATCTTCACTGAAAGGACCAAAGGACAATATTATCAATGGTAATATTATTATCTCGATTAGCCCAGGGCTGTTTCTTGAGGTTCCATGAAGGCAGTTGTTACTGGAGCTTAGGGAAGCATCACGGAGCGAGGCTGGAACCAGAAATTGTGTGTTTGGATTTCAAACCATGGAATTTTTTTAGCTAAATGAACCTGGGCAGGTACTTAACACTTTTCTAGTCTCAATTTTCTTATAAATCATAGAATAATTTCTAAATACCTAATTGGACTCTTTCAGGGTTTCTTTATTCCTAATATAAGCTAACATTCATATAATGCATATCATATGTCAGAAATTGTTCGAATGCTTCATCTATAAATCATGGAATGCTCCCAGCATTCCTATGTGCAAGTACTGAGTGTTTTCCTGCAGAGGAGGCTGAAGGACACAAGATGAATATCTTGCCCAGGATCACACAACTAGTTAAGTAGCAAATTCAGGATCTTAGGCAGGAGGTCAGGCTCCAGATTGTTACCATCACTGGAAAATATTTGTGAAGTACTTACTAGTAATTTCCTATGTATAGTAACAAGCCCTTTACAAGTAAAATCTAATTTATTCCTATTTGTTCTTATAGCTTTGAGAACTCTATGGTGTAGGTACTGTTGCCTAGGTGTGGAGAAAGAATTGGGCTTCGCAGGTGGCTCAGTGGTAAAGAATCTGCCTGCCAGTGAAGGAACCACAGGAGATGTGGGTTTGATCCCTGGGTTGGAAAGATCCCCTGAAGGAGGGCATGGCAACCCATTCCAGTATTCTTGCTGGGATAATCCCATGGACATAGGAGCCTGGCAAGCAACAGTCCATGGGGTTGCAAAGAGTCAGACAGGACTGAAGCAACTGAACATGCACACATGTAGAAGGAATTAGGTTCCGAATCTGAGCTCAAGGAACTTGCCTGTGGTCTTTTGATTCATTGTTGTTGCTGTTTAATAATTCAGTCATGTCTAACTCCTTGTGACCCCAAGCACTGCAGCAAGCCAGGCTTCCCTGTCTTTCACTATCTCCAAGAGCTTGCTCAAATTCATGTCAACTGAGTCTGTGATGCCATCCAACCATCTCATCCTCTGTCATCCCCTTCTCCACCTGCCTTCAGTCTTTCCAAGCATCAGGGTCTTTTCCAGTGAGTCGGCTCTTCATGTAATGTGGCCAAAGTATTGGAGCTTCAGCATCAGTCCTTCTAATGAATATTCAGGATTGATTTCCTTTAGAATTGACTGGCTTGATCTGCTTGCAGTCCAAGGAACTCTCAAGGGTCTTCTCCAACACCACAGTTCAAAAGCATGATTCATAGGCAGAAACTATTTCTTTTTCTTATAATAATCTCCTTTTACTGCTTACTCTTTTCTGTGCCAAGTATAATTGTCATCATCCTTCAAGTCTCAATTTAAACATTGCTTCTTCAAGTAGTCTTTGCTGAAATCTTACATTAGGTGAAGAGACAACGATAGTTTGAAATTAAAATAAAAATTAGCTAGGTTCCCAAATTTTTATAAGTAAGAAGGAAACAGTCTGAGAAAGCTGCTGCTGTTGCTAAGTCGCTTCAGAAGTGTCCGACTCTGTGCAACCCCATAGACAGCAGCCCACCAGGCTCCTCCGTCCCTGGGATTCTCCAGGCAAGAACACTGGAGTAGGTTGCCATTTCCTTTTCCAATGCAGGAAAGTAAAAAGTCAAAGTGAAGTTGCTCAGTTGTGTCTGACTCTTAGCGACCCCATGGACTGCAGCCTACCAGGCTCCTCTGTCCATGGGATTTTCCAGGCAGGGGTACTGGAGTGGGTCTACTTAGTTGCAAATATGTAATTTCATATGGAAAATGAAAGGCATCTCAGATGACTTAGGGGAATGTGTAGGGAGTGGAAACAAGAGACATATTATCCACTCCCTGGGAAAAGAGTTGTCTTCTAGCCAGGGATCATTCCTTTTCCCCAAAGGAGGGAAATCTGACAGTATATTCTTAGATGGATTTCGGAATTGCTATGGAAAAATGACTGATGTGTTGTTGTGTTCCTTCCATTTTTAAATGAGAAAATGGTTATTCTCATTTATGAGAATATGGTTATGGTTATTTCGTCCCTGTTTTTTCATTGCATGCTAGGTGTTTCAAAAGCAGGTATTTCACATAAGTTTAAAGGTCTCTGAATGAAGAAAATGTGCACTGAAGATGCTACACTCAAGGATTTCATCCACATTTGAACAGGATACAAATTGCAAGGTATCAGATCTTGAGACTAATACCAAATTGGATCAGATTTTGGGAAAAATTATGGGGAGGTCAGTGTAGTTTGCATTGGGAATGGACTGTGGTAGATGGAAACAAAGTGGCCACAACATTTAGCAGTTTCTTTTATAAAGAGGTGGAATTTTTTCACCACCCTTGAATGTAGATTTACCTATGGGACTTGCTTTGGCCAATGGGGTGCTAGAAAATGTTATGCAGAGAGTTGAAAAATTCTTATGTATTTGGATTTGCTTCTTCTCAAAATTACTGGATTACCTTCCTTTAGGATAAAATTTGATGCAAAGAAAGTCCTCATTAATCTTTGACAACCATAGAATCACAGGCTAAATGAAATGGTTTCTGAATTAAATCATTATGTTGAGATGGTCTGTTATGCAGTAGAAACTCATTGATGTTGATTGGATATGGATGAATAGATGGAGTTCAATTTCTATCTTCAATGATAGCATTAAATGAGTAGCAGTTGTAAGACAGTGTGGGGAAATTCATGTGCTGTAGCAGCTTTTCTCTCCACCTTCTGAATTTAACCAACATACACACAGACACTCACACAAACAACTACACAAATCCAGAATGAACAGAGATCTGTATCTGCAATAATCAGGCATCCCAGAGAGGATTAGTATTATGCTGTGAGTTGATGCATTTAGAAGAAATCTAAGCTAACAAACCAACTGTTGATTACACCCATGTGATAGTCAAGGGACAAACTTAGTGTGCTGAATGAGTAGTAAGAAATAAGTTCACTCATGCAATCAATGTTTTACTAGATGCCTACCGTGTGCCATAACTGGGCAAAGGAAAACAATATATAATTATATAAGTGGATTATAATTGCAATTTAAAAATTTACTTTTTCAGACATTTGTTATATTTGGAAGCTCTAATTAAAGGCTCAATAATCAAGAAATAACTCAATAAGATCAAAATAAAGTTGTATATGGGCAATAATTTCACAGTAAATTTGGTTTAATTAAAAATTTCACATGAGTCATTTTTAGTTGACACTCAAACACTGAACTCTTTGGAAGACAGATGTCAAGGAAATAAATGTTATGCCTTGCTATTTTTAAGTGCACTTGCAACATGGCATCTACTATAGAGGAAATGCTTTCATATGATTTTTGCAACTTACTATTCTTTTCTGTTTTTGAGATTGAAGAGGTATTACAGTTATTCTTAAGTTCTTTTATTTTCCCTTTTGAAGCAGAATTCTTGCCTCATTCCTATCGAAAGAGTTCTTTAAGTATTCAGTTCAGTTCAGTTCAGTTGCTCAGTCGTGTCTGACTCTTTGCGACCCCATGAATCACAGCACGCCAGGCCTCCCTGTCCATCATCAACTCCCCACTCAAACTCATGTCCATCCAGTCAGTGATGCCATCCAGCCATCTCATCCTCTGTTGTCCCCTTCTCCTCCTGCCCCCAATCCCTCCCAGCATCAGAGTCTTTTCCAATGAGTCAACTCTTCACATGAGGTGGCCAAAGTACTGGAGTTTCAGCTTCAGCATCATTCCTTCCAAAGAACACCCAGGACTGATCTCCTTTAGAATGGACTGGTTGGATCTCCTTGCAGTCCAAGGGACTCTCAAGAGTCTTCTCCAACACCACAGTTCAGAAGCATCAATTCTTTGGCACTCAGCTTTCTTCACAGTCCAACTCTCACATCGATACATGACTACTGGAAAAACCATAGCCTTGACTAGACGGACAAAGTTTGTTGGCAAAGTAATGTCTCTGCTTTTGAATATGTTATCTAGGTTGGTCATAACTTTCCTTCCAAGGAGATTTAAGTATTAGGCAAAAATTAATAAGTTAAAATGTTCTTAAAATTTCTTCACATTTACAGTCTGATTTATTTAAATCACTTTTAAAAATAAACTTTTTTTAGAATGAAATAAAGATTTACAAAGAAGTTGTGAAGATAGTGCAGAGAATTCTCATTTTATTTCTCATAGTTAATTAACATATTAATATGATACAATTATTATAAGCAATGAACCAATATTAATATATTACTGTAACTAACATCCATATTTGATTCAAATTTCCTTAGCCTTTGTTTAGTGTTCTTTTGGTTTCTCTGTTCTAATTTCCTATCCAGGATACCACATTATATTGTATCATCAAGTTTCCTTAGGCTTCTCTGGCTGTCACAGTTTTTCAGCCTTTCTTTGTTTTTGATGAACTGGCAAGTCTTGAGGAGCAAGGTATATAGAATGTCCCTCAGGTGGGATATGTCTGATATTTTTCTCATGATTAGATGAGGATCATGTGTTATCAGAGGAAAAAACCAGAAGTAAAGTACCATTTTCATTTTACATTTCATGGTACATTCAGTAGTACATACTATCAACATGACTTATCACTGCTGATGTTGACCTTGATTATCTGGCTGAGGTAATATTTCCCAGGTGCTTCATGGTAAAGTTACTTCTCTTTTCATGTTTTCCATACCACACTCTTGGAAGGAAGTCCTTATGTGTATTCTACATGTAATGGGTGAGAAGTTATACTCCACTAACTTGAGGGTGGAGTAACTACATAAATTATTTGAAATTCTTCTACATGGAATATTTGTTCTATTCTCCCCTTATTAATTAATTATTTTTAAATTATTTAATTATTGACTTATATTATGGGAGAGTTGGACCATAAAGAAGACTTTCAAATTATGGGGCTAGAGAAGACTCTTGAGAGTTCCTTGGACTGCAAGGAGATCAAACCAGTCAATCCCAAAGGAAATCAACTCTGAATATTCATTGGAAGGACTGTTGCTGAAGCTGAAGCTCCAATATTTTGGCTAACTCAAGTGCAAAGAGCCAACTCATTGAAAAAGCAGAGGATGATATGGTTAGACAACCAATTCAATGGACATGAATTTGGGCAAACTGCAGGGGATAGTGACGGACAGGTTCCTCTTTATTGTGGAGGTTCCTCGCTGTGGGTGGGGTTGGACGGGTGGCTTGTCAAGGTTTCCTGGTTAGGGAAGCTTGCGTTGGTGTTCTGGTGGGTGGAGCTGGATTTCTTCTCTCTGGAGTGCAATGAAGTGTCCAGTAATGAGTTTTGAGATGTCAGTGGGTTTGGTGTGACTTTGGGAAGCCTGTAAATTGAAGCTCAGGGCTATGTTCCTGTGTTGCTGGATAATTTGTGTGGTATATTTGCTCTGGAACTCGTTGGCCCTTGGTTGGTGCTTGGTTTCAGTGTAGGTATGGAGGCATTTGATGAGCTCCTGTTGATTAACGTTCCCTGGATTCAGGAGTTCTCTGGTGTTCTCAGGATTTGGACTTAAGCCTCCTGCCTCTGGTTTTCAGTCTTATTTTTACAGTAGCCTCAAGACTTCTCCATCTATACAGCACCAATGATAAAACATCTAGGTTAATGATGAAAAGTTTCTCCACAGTGAGGGATACCCGGAGAGGTACACAGAGTTACATTGAGGACAGAAGAGGCAGGAGGGAGATAAAGGTGACACCAGGAGGAGAAGAGGGGGAAGCAAAAGCGGAGAGAGCAAGCTAGCCAGTAATCACTTCCTAATGTGCTCTCCACAGTCTGTACCCCTCAGAGTTGTTCATGGAGTTACACAGAGAAGAGAAGAGGGAGGAAGGAGAGAGAGGTGGCCAGGAGGATAAAAGGGGGAATCAAACGGAGAGAGACAGATCCAGCCAGTAATCAGTTCCCTAAGTGTTCTCCACAGCCCGGAATACACAAAGAGATTCACAGAGTTGGGTAGAGAAGAAAATGGGGAGGGGGAGATAGAGGCCAGTGATCTCACTCCCAAGTAAAAATGTGTACTGAAGATTGGGTTCTTAAAGGTACAAAGTTGATAACAAATACCAAAAAGCAAAGATTAAAAATCTAGAGTAGAGGTTAGAGTCTCAAAAATACAATATTAAAAAAAGAAGAAAACAAAGTCACAAAAATTATAAAATATATATGTATATATGAAGTTTGCTTTAAAAATAGGGTTTTGTTTTTTTTTTTTGCAAGGTAATAGTGGGTTATAAAATTAAAATTAAAGGAGTAATAGGGGACTTAAAATTAAAAAACGTATTTTTTAATTTAAAACTGATAATAATAAAATATATATCTAGGACTTTCTGTGGAACTGTTGTGGACAGTGTGGGGTCAATTCATTTTCAGATAGTTCCTTGGTCCAGCTTGTACTTCTCAAGGTCTATAGGCCCCTTCCTATGTAGTCGGTGCTAACTACAGGGTTTTAATCAATTCACCTGTCATTTCCAAAGTGGTTCCCTCTGTTTATTTTAGCTTCTTCTGTTTGCTGTGCTCTTCAGTGTCTAATTTCTGCCCTGACACAAGGAGGGCAGTGGTGGTCACTTTTTTTAGGCTCACTTGTTCAGTCGTGCTGTGGGGAGGGAGGAACACTGCAAACAAATATCACTGGTATGTGCCCACAGTGATTCAGCCACACTGGGTTTGCCCATACTCACGGTGTGTGTGCTTTCCCAGTCTACACTGCTCAGGCCCTAGATTGCTCTGCCGGGAACTGTCTGATGCTGGCCCTGGGTTGCATGCACTCCCCAGGTCTAAGCTGCTCAGGTTCAGGTTCTCAGGCACTCCACAAAGGCATAGACTTGGTTGGGCCTGCGTTTTGTGCCCATCCCAGGTCCGAGCAGCTCAGGTGACCAGGTGCTTGGTGAGCGCTGTTGCCCCCAGTTGAAGGCTGCAACTTATCACCTCCCCATTCCCAGCTGCTTAGTTTTCCGGGTGTACAATGGGCATGCCTTCTCAAGTGTGCTTTGTGTCTCTTCTGGGGAGCTGATCTCTGGCTGCAACCCTCCCAGCAGATGTCAACTGTCCAGAATCCCAAGAACTCTTGGTTAGCAATGAAGTGTGCTTGCAGTTTGGTATAGGATGCCTCTCTGGGGCCACGATTGCCCCCTTCCAGCTCTGGCTGCCCTCACGTGCCTGTTTATGGCAGGGGATGGGCCAGTCCATGGCCAGCTAGCTCTGCCCAGTCCTTGTTCTGTGTGAGCGGGCCTGGTGGTGTCTTAGGTTAGGGCTTTTCGTGGGATAGCTATCCCACAACCTGAGTTGCTATCTCAAGCTAGTTCCCTCAGATTGCCCTCGGGGCACTCAGGCCCAGTCCTTACCCTAAGCAATGCAGCCCGCGCCTCCCTGTCCAGCCCCTGCTTGCTAGTGGGGGATGCAAGTGTCTGGGCTGCTGCTCCACTGGGAGTTGCTGTTAGGCATGCATTCTGTGGGTTTTAATTATTTATTTATGTTTCCTCCCAGTTATTTTACCCTCTGAGATTCCAAGGCTCACCACAGACCTGCCGGAGAGAATGTTTCCTGGTGTTTGGAAACTTCTCTTTTTTTTAAGGCTCCCTTCTCGGGACGGATCTCTGTCCCTATATCTTTTACCTCTCTTTTTATCTTTTATATTTTGTCCTGCCTCCTTTCGAAGACAATGGGCTGCCTTTCTGGGTGCCTGATGTCCTCTGCCAACATTCAGAAGTTGTTTTGTGGAATTTGCTTGGTGTTCAAATGCTCTTTCGATGAATTTGTGGAGGAGAAAGTGGTCTCCCCATCCTATTCCTCCACCATCTTAGGACTGCATGATAGTGACGGACAGGGCAGCCTGATGTACTGTAGTCCATGGGGTTGCAAAGAGTCAGACACAACTTAAAGACAACAATATTAGTATGGATTCATAGATATTTATTTCATACTTTGGGTTATAATCCAACATTATTGCTTATTTTGTTGCTTAGATTGTTCTAGCTTTGGCTTGGGAGCTCTTTCACTTGACACCTGTGACCCTTTGACATATCCTCATCATTGTGGGTCTTTAGTTGGTTCATAAGTTTTTGAATAACAAGCATAGATAAATCTCATTTTAACTTGGCATGCTCTCTATTTCTGTCCTGTCTTTGCCTCTCTCTGTCTTCTTTCTTTTTTCCTTCATCTACTTATTATAATCTCTAAATAAGGAAGGATATATGATCTCATATTTTGCTGTTTGACGGGAAGTTAATTCTTCTTGATGTCTAGCCAGTGGTCCTCAAATGTTAGTGTGCAAAAGAATAATCTGGAGAGTTTGTAAAAATTGCAGACTCTTCCTCTGCTATGAACTGAACTTAATTATGTCTTCCACAAATGCATATGTTGAAGCCTTAACTTCCACTGTGACTCTATTTGGAGATAGAGCTTTTAGGAGATAACTAATTATGGGTAAATGCAGTCATAAGATGCGTTCCTGATCTGATAAAATTGGTAGTTTTATAAAAAGAGGAAAAGAGAGATCTACCTGCACACATGGAGGAAAGGCCATGTGAGGACGCAGTCGGAAGGGAGTCATCTGCAAGCCAGGAAGAGAGCATGTACAAGAAACTAAATTGGTTAGCACTTTGATCCTGGACTTCCCAGCCTGCAGAATTGTGAGGAAATAGCTTTCTATTCCATAAGACACCTGGTATGTGGTTTTACTATGGCAACTTGAGTCTCTTCAGTTGTGTACGACTCTTTGTGACCCCATAGGCTGTGGCCCACCAGACTCCTCTGTCCATGGGATTCTCCAGGAAGATCACTGGACTGGGTTGCTGTGCCCTCCTCCAGGGAATCTTCCTAACTCAGGGACCAAACCCGAGTCTCTTGTGTCTCCTGCATTAGCAGGTGGGTTCTTTACCACTAGTGCCACCTGGGAAGCTTAGCTAACAGAGCCTCCCCCATCCCCACTACAGCCACCATTTTAGTTTTTAGGTGAAGGAAAGGGCAAGTAAGGATTCTGCATGTTAATGAGAACTTCAGGAGATACTGATGGAGTCCTTTGAGGGCTTTGCCTTGAAAAGCAGTGAACCTAACAGTGGACAAAGAACATTTGTTATATTCTTTCCTTAGGGCAAATAGCTGTCTGATACAGCCATTATTTTTTGTTTTCTGGTAGCTTATACTATCTGAACACATATGAAGTGACTAAGCAGCAGCAGAACCATATTTGGGTTTCCCAGGTGGTGCTGGTGGTAAAGAATCCACCTGCCAATGCAGGAGATGTAAAAGACGTGGGTTCGATCCCTGAGTCAGGAAGATCCCTTGGAGGAGGGCAAGGCAACTGACTCTAGTATTCACGCCTGGATAATCCCATAGACAGAAGAACCTGTTGGGCTACAGCCCATATGTTGCAAAGAGCCAGACACGACAGAAGTGACAGCACAGACACACTGATTGGGGTTGAAGGGATATAGATCTCAGGAATTTACAACACAAAAAATTCTTTTTCATAGGACAGACCCTCATATATTCTGGATTTATGCTCAGAGTTAGGTTTCACATTTTAGCATTTGAGTGCATATGCTGTCTCACTTTTTTTCCCGTGAGCTTAGCATTTTAGAACTAGAAGGGAACTGAGGGATGATCAGCTCTAGTTCTCTTTTTTCTTCATGTACAGAAAGGAAAGTGGGAACCATAGAGGATTGAATTGCCCCAGTTCACATGATTATCAGTGATGGAGTTCGGTCTAAAAATTGTCTTCTTAGTTGGGGATTGTTCCATTAAGACATACATGATTTAACATAGTTGGTTTAAGTATATTTTGGTGAAGAGACAATTTTGGATTACTCTTTCTGTTTTCAAATTTTTATATCAAGTTACAATTGATCTGACTTTCAAGATTATAGCTTTTTTTGTTACAAAAGTAGATGCTATATAATATGTTTTCCATTGAAGATCTGTTGTTTAAACTACGTTTAAATTGACCATTAAAAATATTGCTTCCCAGGTGACTCAGTGGTTAACAATCCACCTGCCGATGTAGGAGACACGAGAGACGCAGGTTTGGTCCCTGGGGCAGGAAGAGCTCTTGGTGTAGAAAGGACAACCCACCCCATTTTTCTTGCCTGGGAAATCCCACAGACAGAGGAGCCTGGCGGGTTATAGTTTCTGGGGTTGCAAAGAATCGGAGACGACTGAGCAACTGAGCACACACATTAAAAATATTAAAGCTAACACTTAGCTCTTGGCTTAGCCAAGCTGAATCTGAGTACAGTTAGTAAAATCAGCCTCTACTATGATACAGGCACTTAGACACAGAAGGATCCAGACTTGGAAACTGAAGGGGGTGGGCAAGCTCCCATGATAGGTATGTTCCTGGGGAAATTTTTGTTTAATTAATTTTAGGCAATATTGCTTATGACACATAATAATGAGATTAAATCCTTTTTAGGATGCTTCATACAATGTAACTGACTATCAGAAGAAAGACTGCCTAGCTTGAATGTGTCACAGGACTAAATGTGACACTAATTCTAGATTAGTGTTGTATTAGAGCTGCAACTTAACATTTTGCGGTTGTTAAAAGATCACTGGATAAGGTTTGTTTCTAGGCTTTCTCCTGACTAGAGTTGTGACCTAAGGAAGGCACTTTACTTCTCTGGTCTTTAGTTTCCTTATCTGTAAGTTGAGGGGACTGGTCTCAGTATTGTTAATAACACTTTCAGATTTGAAGATGCTGCAATAATAGATCTGTTATGTTTGGACCATCTCCAACAAATAGGAGATTAATCCAAAATAGATTAATTTATCTTTAAAAAAATTCTTTACATTCTGGAACTTTGAGATGGCTTTCAGAATTCTTAGATGTTAGAACAGGGGAAGAGTTTCAGGCCATTCACATTCAAACTCTTATTTTATTTTATGGAGGCCATTTCATAAATGAACTGCTCAGCACTGCAGAGCTGACTGATAATGCCTTAAAGCTGGAAAAGAGATGGCATCTCAGGCTGCTTGGTGACTGAACCACACACTCAACTAATGGCTCAGTAAGCGTCATGATAGTTGCAGTTCTTTGCAAGGAGAACCAAAGGGCCCACTGAGGAAAGCATTGAGGAGACCCTTGGAAGTGACCACTTTGCTCTTGGAAGTCAGCATGGAAGCTCTTGATAAGACGTTGAAAATACTGGAGTCATACTATGGGGCACAGATGAGAAACCCCTCAAGACCAGGGCATGCCTTGACTTTGATTGCTGCTGTATCTCCAGTGCTTGCTCCACAGAAGGCTTGAAAGAATGAACTCAAGGAAATACGAGAGCCTGTGTGTGCAGGGTTGTCTTAGGTCACTGATTCACCCTTAGTGAGGGGAGTTAATCTAAGGACTGGTTCTCTGTATCCTAAGTTTCCTGAGAAAGAAACAGTAAATACATAAAGAATTTAGAACTGAGAAAAATATTGAAACTATGTGGGAAAGTAGAAGCACTGGTCATGGAGGCGGCTTCCTTGTAATTCACTCAACTATAGCTTGTCATCATCTGAATAAAACAGGAGGAGGGGGAGTATGTGTAGTAGTTGATCTCCTCTGTAAAAAGGCAGAACTTCCCTGGTGGCTCAGAGGGTAAAGAATCTGCCTACAAAGCAGGAGACTGGGGTTTGATCCCTGAGTTGGGAAGATCCCCTGGAGAAGGGAGGGGAAAGTATGTATAGCTGTTAATCTCATCTGTAAAAAGGAAATAACATTGTGTCCCCGGCAGAATTGTTGTGAGGACTAGAAGTAATGAATGTTGAAATAAAGTCTTGATAGGGCAACAGTTTATACAATATATACAATATACCTTATTATTAAAGCAGTCTCATTTTAATCTCATTTGAGATTAAACCAGTCTCATTTTCAATTTTTTTAAAAACAAACAATAACCTCCTGCCCCAAATCCTACGTCTCTGTAGCAAAATCTTATGTGGGTGAATGCATATACCAGTTAAAAACTGGGGGATGGGGAACCCAGGCTGCTTCTAAGGCCCATGCTTAGAACCCTCCAAACTCCTCCAAGTGCATCATGGAATTCACTGAGCTGGTCCAAGGCCCCCTTTACAGCTGCAGGACTGGGTACCAGTCATGATTTACTGAGAAACCCAGTTCTCTTCTTAAGCATCTCTCTTAAGTCAGTGAAGCTGGTTTTTCTCAGAGCAGGGTAAAAAACCATTGTTATGTGATTGAGATCTCTCTGATCCCAAGAAAAATACTTAACCTGTCTTTTCGTTTCCCCCCTTTTCCCCCCTCACTTTGCTCAATTCTCTATTCTCATCCTGTCTTACTTCCTTTACTAATTAGCTCTGGAAGGAGGTAACTCACATAGTGAAAAAATTTAGAAGCTCAAATTAAAAAAAAAAAAAAAAATCAAGCCAACACGGATATGTGTGATTCACAGTTGCTTTAAGCCTACAGAAACTTGTTTGCACAAATTAATAACAACTTTTAATAAACAGACTTTACTGTCCACAGCTAAAAATATTCCAGTCATGCTTTAGTTGAAAAGAAAGATATGATAGGAATCTATCTCCATGGCAACAGTACTTTTTGGAGGACAATGATCTGTGACAGATTTTGAAGATTTTTTTTTGGGGGGGAAGGTGCGTTGTTTTTCACAACTAGCTAGGGAGGTGAGAGGAAAGAACTAGAAAGGACACAAGGCTGAGTCTGTGGATTTTGAATTATCTGCTGGGTGAGCCTCAACTTAATTATATTCAGTGGTAAACATAAGGGTGCTTGGCATGATAAAACTGAAAGACTTTAGAAAGGTAAATGCCATTTCACCATATGTAAGCTTCCAAACTGTGTGGATTAGTCTCTGCCTGAATAGGAGGGCACGTGCAAGGGCTTGATAAGAATAATAAAGATTTATAGTGATTTAGAATTCATCCTGAGCCAAAACAAGGTTCCTTGGGTCATTTCACAAGCCAAAGGGAGATTATGAATTAAATTAGTCTCGGCTAAAAAGATGCTGCTGTATAAATGGCAGGTTACATCAGGAATTGTCTTGCTCAGTTTCACTGTTATGGAGACCTGAATAAGTCATAAAGTAAAGTGCCCTTTGCAGCCCTCAGGACTCCAGAGAAGAGTCATGCAGACTTAAAGGAACTAACTCTATGCCACCAAGCTGTTTACCAGCAAACCTTGGATGAAGTCGAGGACTCAACGTAAAGGAGGAATCTTTGATGGTAAGTAAGCACTGAAGAGAAGAAACCAGGGCCCAGATTTTCATTTTAGAACATAAATACAAATTGAATGTGATTTAAGTCACCCCCTTTATTCTTACTGTTTTCTGATTTTGAAAGGGAAGACCACTCATTGTCAAAAATTTCAAGATGTACAAAAAAGTATAAGATGGAAAAATCACCCATTATCACCAGTCAGAAGGGATGTTAAACTGATTTTGACACTTTTCTGAGGAATCAGAGTCAGGTTTTTCAGAAGGACAAAAGGTCAGGCTGCCAGCCCTTTGATTTCCAGACGAAGGTGGTGTTCAGGCAGATGAGTCTGTTCTGAGTCCACATAGTCAAGTGCATCCAAGTTTACAGCCTGCTCATCCAGAATATTCTGCCCAACATCACTCAGCTTGGAATAGAAGCACATAGAGAACAGACTTATGGACACCAGGTGAAGGAAAGAGAGGGCAGGACCAATAGAGAGAGTAGCACTGACATATAGACACCACCATGTGTAAAGTAGATGGCTAGTGGAAAGCTGCTGCATAGCACAGGGAGCTCAGCTCGGTACTCTGTGATGACTTAGATGGAGGTGGGATGCGGGGGTGGGAGGTTCAAGAGTGGGGATATGTGTACACAAACAGCCAATTCAGAATGTGAACAGTATGAAAAGGCAAAAAGATATGACACTAAAATATAAACTCCCCAGGTTGGTGAGTACCCAATATGCTACTGGAGAAGAGTGGAGAAATAACTCCAGAAAGAATGAAGAGACAGAGCCAAAGTGAAAACAATGCCCAGTTGTGGATGTGACTGGCAACGGAAGTAAAGTCCAATGCTGTAAAGAGCAATATTGCATAGGAACCTGGAATGTTAGGTCCAAGAATCAAGGTAAATTCAGCTCAGTTCAGTTCAGTCACTCAGTCGTGTCCAACTCTTTGCGAGCCCATGAACCACAGCACGCCAGACCTCCAAGTCCATCACCAACTCCTGGAGTCCACCCAAACCCATGTCCATCGAGTCTGTGATGCCATCAAACCATCTCATCCTCTGTTGTCCCCTTTTCCTTCTGCCCCCAATCCCTCCCAGCATCAGAGTCTTTTCCAATGAGTCAACTCTTTGCATGAGGTGGCCAAAGTACTGGAGTTTCAGCTTCAGCATCATTCCTTCCAAAGAACACCCAGGACTGATCTCCTTTAGAATGGACTGGTTGGATCTCCTTGCAGTCCAAGGGACTCTCAAGAGTCTTCTCCAACACCACAGTTCAAAAGCATCAATTCTTTAGCACTCAGCTTTCATTATAGTTCAACTCACATCCATACATGACTACTGGAAAAACCATAGCCTTGACTAGATGGGCCTTTGTTGGCAAAGTAATGTCTCTGCTTTTTAATATGCTGTCAAGTTTGGTCATAACTTTCCTTCCAAGGAGTAAGCGAATTTTAATTTTATGGCTGCAGTGATTTTGGAGACCCCCAATATAAAGTCTGACATTGTTTCCACTGTTTCCCCATCTATTTCCCATGAAGTGATGGGACTGGATGCCATGATCTTAGTTTTCTGAATGTTGAGCTTTATGCCAACTTTTTCAGTCTCCTCTTTCACTTCCATCAAGAGGCTTTTGAGTTCCTCTTCACTTTCTGCCATAAGGGTGGTGTCATCTGCATATCTGAGGTTATGGATATTTCTCCCGGCAATCCTGATTCCAGCTTGTGCTTCCTCCAGCCCAGCGTTTCTCATGATGTACTCTGCATAGAAGTTAAATAAGCAGGGTGACAATATACAGCCTTGATGTACTCCTTTTCCTATTTGGAACCAGTCTGTTGTTCCATGTCCAGTTCTAACTGTTGCTTCCTGACCTGCATACAGGTTTCTCAAGAGGCAGGTCAGGTGGTCTGGTATTCTCATCTCTTTCAGAATTTTCCACAGTTTGTTGTGCTCTACACAGTCAAAGGCTTTGGCATAGTCAATAAAGCAGAAATTACAAATGGTCAAACAGGAGATGGCAAGAGTGAACATCGACGTTTTAGGAATTAGTGAACTAAAATGAATTGGAATGGGTGAATGTAATTCAGATGACCATTATATCTACTACTCTGGGCAAGAATCCTTTAGAAGAAATGGAGTAGCTCTCATAGTCAACAAAAGAGTCTGGAATGCAGTGCTTGGATGCAATCTTAAAAATGACAAAATGCTTTATGTTTATTTCCAAGGCAAACCATTCAATATGATAATAATCCGAGTCTATGCTCCAACCAGTAATGCGAAGAAGCTGAAGTTGAATGGTTCTATGAAGACCTACAAGACCTTCTAGAGCTAACACCCCAAAAGGATGTCCTTTTCATCATAGAAGACTGGAATGCAAAAGTAGGAAGTCAAGAGATACATGGCTGCTGCTGCTAAGTCGCTTCAGTCATGTCCGACTCTTTGCGATCCCATAGACGGCAGTTCACCAGGCTCCCCCATCCCTGGGATTCTCCAGGCAAGAACACTGGAGTGGGTTGCCATTTCCCTCTCCAATGCATGAAAGTGAAAAGGGAGAGTGAAGTCGCTCAGTCGTGTCTGACTCTTAGCGACCCCATGGACTGCAGCCTACCAGGCTTCTCCGTCCACGGTAGTTTCCAGGCAAGAGTACTGGAGTGGGTTGCCATTGCCTTCTCCAGTAACAGGCAAATTTGGCCTTGGAGTACAAAATGAAGCAGGACAAAGGCTAACAGAGTGTTGCCAAGAGAATACACTGGTCATAGCAAACATCCTCTTCCAGCAGCATAAGAGAAGACCCTACACATGGACATTGCCAGAAGGTCAATACCAAGATTAGATTGATTATATTCTATACAGCCAAAGATGGAGAGGCTCTATATAGTCAGCAAAAATTAGACCGGGAACTGACTGTGGCTCATATCATGAACTCCTTATTGCCAAATTCAGACTTAAATTGAAGAAAGTAGGAAAACCCACCAGATCATTCAAGTATGACCTAAATGAAATCCCTTAAGATTACACAATGGAAGTAAGAAATAGATTCAAGGGATTAGATCTGATAGACCAAGTGCCTGAAAAACTGTGAATGGAGGTTCATGACATTGTATAGGAGGCAGTGATCAACACCATCCCCAAGAAAAACAAATGCAAAAAGGCAAAATGGTTGTCAGAGGAAGCCTTACAGTAGCTCAGAAAAGAAGAGAAACTAAATGTAAAGGAGAAAAGGAAAGATATACCCATCTGAATGCGGAGTTCCAAAGAGTAACAAGGAGAGATAAGAAAGCATTTTTCAGTGATTAATGCAAAAAAAAAAAAAAAAGAGGAAAGCAATTGAATGGGAAAGACTAGAGATCTCTTCAAGAAAATTAAAGATACCAAGGGAACATTTCATGCAAAGATGGGCTCAATAAAGGACAGAAATGGTATGGACCTAACAAAAGCAGAAGATATTAAGAAGAGGTGGCAAGAATACACAGAAGAACTATACAAAAAAGATCTTCACAACCCAGATAATCAAAATGGTGTGCTCACTGACCTAGAGCCAGACGTCCTGGAATGCGAAGTCAAGTGGGCCTTAGGAAGCATCACTATGAACCAAGCTAGTGGAGGTGATGGAATTCCAGTTGAGGTATTACAAATCCTAAAAGATGATTCTGTGAAAATGCTGCACTCAACATGCCAGCAAATCTGGAAAACACAGTAGTGGCCACAGGACTGGAAAAGGTCAGTTTTTATTCCAATCCCAAGGAAAGGCAGTGCCAAAGAATATTCAAACTACCACACAATTGTACTCATCTCATATGCAAGCAAAGTAATGCTCAAAATTCTCCAAGACAGGCCTCAACAGTATTCGAACCATGAAATTCCAGATTTTCAAGCTGGATTTAGAAAAGGCAGGAACCAGAGAGGAACCAGAGATCAAATTGCCAACATCCATTGGGTCATCAAAAAAGCAAGAGAGTTCTAAAAAAACATCTACTTCTGCTTTATTGACTACACCAATAGTCAGCTTTGACTGTGGATCACAACAACCTGTGGAAAATTCCTTAAGACATAGGAATACCAGACCAGCTGACCTGCCTCCTGAGAAATTTGTATGCAGGTCAAGAAGCAACAGTTAGAACCAGACATGGAACGCTGGGCTGGTTGAAAATTGGGAAAGGAGTACATCAAGGCTGTATATTGTCACCCTGATTATTTAACTTATATGCAGGGTACTTCATGCAAAATGAAGGCTGGATGAAGCACAAGCTGGAATCAAGATTGCCAGGTGAATTAACCTCAGATATGCAGATGACACCACCCTTATGGCAGAAAGTGAAGAAGAACTAAAGAGTCTCTTGATGAAAGTGAAAGACAAGAGTGAAAAAGTTGACTTAAAACTCAATATTCAGAAAACCAAGATCATGGCATCCGGTCCCATTACATCATGACAAATAGATGGGGAAACAATGGAAACAGTGAGAGACTTTATTTGGGGGGGGCTCTAAAATCACTGCAGATAGTGACTGCAGTCATGAAATTAAAAGACATTTGCTTCTTGGAAGAAAAGCTATGACCAACCTAGGAAGCATATTAAAAAGCAGAGACATTACTTTGCCAACAAAGGTCCATCTAGTCAAAACTATGGTTTTTCCAGTAGTCATGTATGGATGTGAGAGTTGGAGTATAAAGAAAGCTGAGCACTGAAGAATTGATGCTTTTGAACTGTGGTGTTAGAGAAGACTCTTGAGAGTCCCTTGTACAGCAAGGAGATCCAACCAATCAATCTTAAAGGAGATCAATCCTGGGTGTTCATTGGAAGGACCAATGCTGAAGCTGAAACTCCAATACTTCAGTCACCTGATGCAAAGAACCAACTCACTGGAAAAGATTCTGATGCTGGGAAAGATTGAACACGGGAGGAGAAGGGGACGACAGAGGATGAAATGGTTGGATGGCATCATCGACTTGATGGACATGAGTTTGAGTAGATTCCAGGGGTTGGTGATGGATAGGGAAGCCTGATGTGCTGCAGTCCATGGGGTCTCAAAGAGTTGGGCATGACTGAGTGACTGAACTGAACTGATAGCTGATTCACATTGTTGCACAGCAGAAACTAATATAACATTGTAAAGCAATTAACTCTAATTAAAAAAAATCACTCTGCCTTTTGTGTTCAATTATTTATTTTCTAACCATTCCAGAGAAACCATTAAATCCTCCAGTCCTCAAGATTTCTCAGAGAGCAACAGCTTATGGAAAGGAAACATACCTTCTGAGTTACAAAGCCCAGATTGTTCTAGTGGTAATGACCTAAATGTATCTTGTAACTTGGGCAGTCTTTATAAAAATGTTAATTAACTGTAAGCCTGGGCAGGAAAAGCTTTCTCTTCAAAATTACTTTAACTTCTTTTCCTCTAGCCATGTGCGTTTGATCTCCCTATTTTCATATTCGAGTGGAAGGAACAGTAAATTGGACTTTAATCCCAATTACTTATCCTGGAAGATGCCACTAGAGCATCTCTGAGTAATTAGGGCACGTCTCAGGACCCACAGACCCAGGGACATTTTCAGATGCTCACTTTCTTAATAATTCATTTTTGGAAGTTCCATTCTTTGCCATACCAAATATATTAAAATATATCCACTTTGCAAATGATGTGTTTGGGGCTATAAAACTGATTTAAAAAGTTTTTATAAAGTTGAGTGTTATTAAAAGTTGGTCTTATGATATAAACTTCATACTGTTTATAGGAGAGTGAGGTGTGTATGACATGTTGGCTTATGAACAGGTTTCTTTGAGTTGCCATAGCAAATTGGATGGCTTGAGATATTAGAAATACATTATCTCATAGTTACTGAGGCCAGAAGTTCAAAATGTGTTTCATTGGGTTAAAATCAAGGTGTTGGCAAGGTCATGCTCCCTTTATGAGACTCTAGGGAAAAGTCCATTCTTTGCTACTTGGGGCTTCTGTAGGCTGCCAGCATTCCTTGGCTTGTGGCTGTGTTACTCTAATCACTACACTCACTTTCACTTTGTTTTCTTCTAGGGGTGTACACTTTTTATTTTTTTGGTGTAGAAAACTTAAAATCTTTATTGAATTTGTTGCACTACTACTTTGTTGTGTTTTTTTTGTTTTTGTTTTGTTTTGTTTTTGGCTTTGAGACATGTGGGATCTTGGAAGGTGAAGTCTTAACCACTGGACCATTAAGACAGTCCCTGGGTATATACTCTTCTATCTGTTTCTTAGAAGGACAAGAGTGATGGCATTTAAGGCCCACTCAGATAATATAGGAATATACCTACATCTCAAAACCCTTAACTTACATCAACAAAGATCCTTTTTTGAAATAAGCTAACATCTATAGCCTTCTAGAGAGTAGGATCTGATATGTTGGAGGCCACTATTCAGCCCACTACAGTACAATATTAAGTTCTGTGGTTATTCAACTAAATTTTGTCAGTTTTGATTTAGTAAGATTTTTATTTCTCTGTGTTGGTACCAATGTATTTTTCCCAGTCTCAAAACTTCTTGTGGACCCTTCAGAAGCTTCTAGCTCTGGTCACATTGCTTATCATGGATAAAAGTTCAGGAGGGAGACTTTGTCTTATCTATAGCCAGATTGACGGGACTCCTCTCATTGCCTCTGTAATTGGAGCAAGCATTTTTCTAAAAGGCATTTTAGACTAAAAAAGTCAGTTTTCATCCAGTCTCAAAGAAGGGCAATGCTAAAGAATATTCGAACTACAGCACGATTGCACTCATTTCACATTCTAGCAAGGTTATGCTCAAATCCTTCAAGCTAGGCTTCAGCAGTACGAGAATAGAGAAATTCCAGATGTACAAACTGGGTTTTGAAGAGGCAGAGGAACCAGAGGTCAAATTGCCAGTATTTGTTGGACCATAGAGAAAGCAAGTGAGTTCTAGAAAAAACATCTGCTTCTGTTTTTATTGACTACACTAAAGCCTTTGACTGCACAGGTCACAACAAACTGTGGAAAATTCTTAAAGAGATGGGCGTATCAGACCACCTAACCTGCCTCCTGAGAAACCTGTATGAGGGTAAAGAAGCAACAATTAGAACTGGACATGGAACAATAGACTGGTTCCAAATTAGGAAATGAGCACGACAAGGCTGTATATTGTCACCCTGTTTATTTAACTTATATGCTAAGCACATCAGTGTGAAATGCCAGGCTGGACGAATCACAAGCTGGAGTTAAGACTTCTTGGAAAAATATCAACAACCTCAGATAGGTAGTTGATACCACTCTAATGGCAGATAGTGAAGAAGAACTAAAGAACATCTTGATGAGGGTGAAAGAGAAAATGAAAAAGCTGGTTTTAAATTCAGCATCAAAAAAAAATAAGGTCATGGCATCCAGTCACATCACTTCATGGCAAATATAAGGGGGAAAAGTGGAAACAATGACAGATTTTATTTGCTTGGGCTCCAAAATCACTATGGTTGGTAACTGTAGACATGAAATTAAAAGGTGCTTGCTCCTTGGAAGGAAAGCTATGGCAAACCTAGACAGTGTATTAAAAACCAGAGACATCACTTTGCGATGAAGATCCATATAGTCAAAGCTATGGTTTTCCTAGGAGTCATGTATGGATGTGAGAGCTGGACCATAAGGAAGGTTGAATGCTGAAGAATTAATTCTTTTGAATTATGGTGTTGGAGAAGACAATCTTGAGAGTCCCTTGAATATCAAGGAGATCAAACCAGTCAATCCTAAAGGAAACAACCCTTAATATTCATAGGAAGGACTGATGTTGAGGCTGAAGCTCCAATACTTCGGCCACTTGATGAGAGGAGCTGACTCATTGGAAAAGACCCTGATGCTGGGAAAGATTGAAGACAAAAGAAGGGAGCAGCAGAAGATGAGATGATTAGATAGTATCACTGACTCAATGGACATGAATTTGAGCAAACTCCAGGAGACAGTGGAGGACAGAGGAGCCTGATGTGTTGCAGTCCATGAAGTTGCAAAGTGTTGGACACAACTTAGCGACTGAACAACAACAATTTTGCTGGGAAGTATTGGCAAAGGAGGAGACACCTTTCTACAGGGTCCTTGGATGCCATGTTTCTGCAGCAGCAAGTATGAAACCTATAAGGAGTGAAACACTTGATGTCATGTAAAGTCCAGGCAGAGAAGCAATATAAGTTTAACATGTGAACTTTGAGCAACTGGCTGCATTTGTCAGCTTTCAAGGACTTAATGTTGCTGCTAGGGCCCCTGCTAGGCCCTTTTCAAGAATTAGTTCTAGCATCTCTTCAAAAAACCTTCACTTAACCCTAACCCTAACCCTAACTCTAACTTACAGATGAGAAAATAAGTCACAGAGAGGCTGAGTAATTTGCCCAGGTTATCTGGCAAGTGGTTATTACAGTCAGAATTTGAGCCTAAGTCCGTCTAGCTGTGAAGTTCTATTCCTAGAAGGAAAAAGAGTACATAAAACTTACAACAAAGAAGTAAAAAGTGTAGCCTTAAGAACACTGGGTTTAGAACCAGGGCTGGGACTTGATGCCTGTTACTCCAAATTAATCTTTATTTGCATTCTGGCATGTACTTGAACTTCTTCTATGTGTTGTGAGAAAGAGAGAGAATAAGTGTGTGTGTACTTATTTGCTGTTAACTAATCATATAGTGAGGGTGCTAGTCTTTTCAAGTAAACTTTTTTTGGTTATATTTAGTCCTTGAATGTCTGGAACTGAAAGAACTTCTTCAGATAGTGTCATTGCCCAGCATTGATGGATTCAATTAATATTGTCCTTATATTCAGATGGCCAATAGGTACATGAAAAGAATTTCAACATTGCAAATTATTAGAGAAATGTGAATCAAAATTACAATGAAGTATCACCTCACACCTAACAGAAAGATCATCATCAAAAAGTCTACAAATAAACGTTGGAGAGGGTGTGGAGAAAATATAACCCTCCTATGCTATTGGTGGGAATATAAATTGGTACAGCCACTATGGAGAACGGTATGGTGGTTCCTTAAAAAAATAAAAAAAATAGAGTTTCCAAATGATCCTAAAATCCCACTCCTTGGCATATATCTGGAAAAAATAATAATTTGAAAAGATTCAAGCACCCAAATGTTCATAATAGCACTATTTACAACATGCAAAACATGGAAGCAGCCCAAATGTCCAACAACAGTTAATGGATAAAGAAGATGGGGTATATATACATGATGGAATACTACTCAGCCATAAAAAAGAATTAAACAATGCCATTTGCAGCAACATGGATAGACCTAGAGATTATCATATTAAGTGAAACAAGTCATACAGAGAGACGAATATTACATGATATCACTTATATGTGGAATCTAAAATACAATACAAATGAACTTATTTATAAAATAGAAACAAACTTACAGACATAGAAAGCAAATTTATTGCTACCAAAGGGGAAAGTGGATAAAGGAAAAATTAGGAATTTGGGATTAGCAAATATAAACCACTATATATATAATAGACAGCAAAGTCCTACATTATAGCACAGGGAACTAAATTCAATATCTTATAATAAACCATCTTGGAAAAGAATATAGATATATATAAACTGAACCACTTCAGTGTATATCACAAACCAACACAACATTGTACTTCAATTTAAATTAAAAGAAAAAAATATCAAGGGTCATTAACACTGTGCCCAGAGTGGATAGACCAGGAAACTCACAAGACATAAAGAATTATTTCCTAAATATTGATAATTTATTTAATAATTCTACTTCTTACACTGTTGGTGGGAATGCAAACTAGTACAGCCACTATGGAGAACAGTGTGGAGATTCCTTAAAAAACTGGAAATAGAACTGCCTTATGATCCAGCAATCCCACTGCTGGGCATACACACTGAGGAAACCAGAAGGGAAAGAGACACGTGTACCCCAATGTTCATCGCAGCACTGTTTATAATAGCCAGGACATGGAAGCAACCTAGATGTCCATCAGCAGATGAATGGATAAAAAGCTATGGTACATATACACAATGGAGTATTACTCAGCCATTAAAAAGAATACATTTGAATCAGTTCTAATGAGGTGGATGAAACTGGAGCCTATTATACAGAGTGAAGTAAGCCAGAAGGAAAAACACCAATACAGTATACTAACGATATATATGGAATTTAGAAAGATGGTAACGATAACCCTGTATACGACAGCAAAAGAGACACTGACGTATAGAACAGTCTTATGGACTCTGTGGGAGAGGGAGAGGGTGGGAAGATTTGGGAGAATGGCATTGAAACATGTAAAATATCATGTATGAAACGAGATGCCAGTCCAGGTTCAATGCACGATACTGGATGCTTGGGGCTGGTGCACTGGGATGACCCAGAGGGATGGTATGGGGAGGGAGGAGGGAGGAGGGTTCAGGATGGGGAACACATGTATACCTGTGGTGGATTCATTTTGATATTTGGCAGAACTGATACAATTGTGTAAAGTTTAAAAATAAAATAAAATTAATTAAAAAAAATAATTCTACTTCTGTCTGTACTAGTTTGTAGATTAATTTATTTAATATTAGCATTGGCATTTTAATATTTGCATTTTGAATTTGTATTCATTTTAAAATGGACTTCTATCACATCATTGGAAAATCAGTATCACCTACTAGAAGCAGAAGGTAAACAACAAATACTAATGCAGTGAAAAGGAAACATTTCTAACTTCTGACTGGACAGTGTTAGCCGACCAGGGAACCGGTATGGTGCTTGCTTCATTCTTGTTGGAAAGAGAAATTAACAAGTGTTAGAGGGATGGTAAACACACATTGGCATTAACCCCAGACTTTCTCCTTGACAGTCTGAGGATTGAAAGAGACTTGGAAAGGCAGTAACTTTCTCATCAGGTGATTCAGTGTGATTATGTGAATTCCCTGAGCCCACCTTACTACCTACCATGACTGCCTTCTCTTCTTGTGGTCTAAGGTCTGACACTCAGATTTCGTGTTTGTGCTGCGTTGGCATATGAAACTGGGAGGCACTGAATGGTCTAACCACATGCCCTGCCCCCCTGCTCTGTGGAAAATGTCCCCTGACCAAACAACTCTCCTAATTACAGTGACCAGGCACAGAGCCTACTTATGCCTCCCTGGCAGGCTTCAGCCTTTAGAATTGTTAAAACGAGCCAGTCACATCTTTTACGGGAACCAGGGTCACCTTATCCTCTTTCTCCCACTGAGGCTGCCCGCCACATGTGCTGCTTGTTCATTCTGTTCCCGAGTGAAATGCTCTGGGAGGCTGAGGTCTCTTTTCTCCAATCTTAGATGCCGTGTGTCCGACTGTCCCCATATTCCTAGGGAGGAAATCCTTCTCTCACCGCTGGGGTGAAGAGGAGGTGATCACAGCACTCCTCACTTCAGGAAATACTGACATCTTATAGAATGGTACCCAGACAGATTCTCTTCCTAATCACGGGAGCCCCCTCATTCCTGAAAGAATCACCAGACCATCCCAGAACAGATGGAATTGTTGCAGAGTCTTTCAGGTAGTAAGCCCTTGAGATGAGAGAAGCTATCTTTTGTCTCTTAAAGAATTTTCATTTAACCTCATGAAGAAGACAGCGGGCTTATTTGACACATAACTGATAGGTTCTTGTCTTCAAGGTCTGATGTGTAGACTTTTTTACACCAAATTCTCTTCCCTGATGGTCCTGCCAAAGCATCTTTAACTCCTGTGATTATACCACTTAGCATTCATGGCTCTTATTTTCCAAAGGTGACAGATGAAGTACTAAAAGTTGTGTAATGTGGTGGCTGAGAATACAGAGTCTGGAACTCAAGAATCAGACTACCGAGGTTCATAATACTGACCACTCCTTACCAACAGTACCTTCCTATGGGCCTGCAGTGAGTCTTAAGTGAATCACATATAAAAAACTTAGAATAGGACCTGGTACATAGTAAATGTTTAATCAATGTTAGCTGTTACCATTAGAAAAGAAGCAACTTACTATCCCTTCAACACTTGGACTCAAACTAACATTTTGAAGTCTTTCAGGAAGTAAGAACCTGAGGAACAAGGACACTGACACACATTTTGATGGGACTATGGATGCAGGGTACCTTTGCAAATGAGGCTTGTAGCAGAGCAATGACTCTGGGTAGCTGGTATGGGAAGAAAGATTATGAAACAGGCAGGAGATAGGAGTGAAAATACGCTTCTCAGTTACTTTTTGGGAGGATGGTTGTGATTCCGAGTTGTGGGTGCTCCGGAAACACCATGGGTTGCCAGTGTGAGAGGTTGGCAGGGCAGAGTGCCTTCCCCCCGGCGCTAGTGTGTCCTCCCTTGCCTGTAGTTCCTTCTGCACAAATCTTTTCCCATTAGGTTTTAAGCTTCTTTAAGGTGGGAAGGTCCTTTGGAGGAATAGCTTGTACTCATGCTTCGCCTACCAACACTTGGCTACATGATCCCCACCTAGATGGGAGAAGTCCACCCATGGTTAGGTTTTCGCTCAGCCAATACTCAGGAATTGAAAAGGAAAAGGGGTGGGGTGATATTGGGAGACAATTAGCAGTCATTGCACGTTCAGTTAATTCTGGAATGTTTACTTGACACCTCTGTGTACTTGAGTGTTTCTTATTTTCACTGAAGTATGGTTGATGACAGAGAAGGCAATGGCACCCCACTCCAGTACTCTTGCCTGGAAAATCCCAGGGACGGAGGAGCCTGGTAGGCTGCAGTCCATGGGATCGTGAAGAGTCGGACATGAGTGAGCAACTTCACTTTCACTTTTCACTTTCATGCATTGGAGAAGGAAATGGCAACCCACTCCAGTGTCCTTGTCGGGAGAATCCCAGGGATGGCGGAGCCTGGTGGGCTGCCGTCTATGGGGTCACCCAGAGTCGGACCGCGACTGAAGCGACTTAGCAGCATGGTTGATGTGGTTGATGTACACAGTAATAATATATGTTACAGGTATACAATTTAGTGATTCATAATTTTTAAAGGTTATACTCTATTTATGGTGGTAGTGGTGGTGGTTCAGTTGTGTCTGATTCTTTTCGATTCCATGGACTGTAGCCCACAAGACTCCTCTGTCCGTGGAATTTTCCAGACAAGAATACTGGAGAGGGTTGTCATTTCCTTCTCCAGGGGACCTGCCCGACCCAGGGATCAAAGCTGCATCTCTTGTGTCTCCTGCATTGGCAGGTGGATTCTTTATCACTGTGCCCCTTGGGAAGTCCTAATGTTTAGTCTCCAAGTCCTGTCCAACTCTTTTGCAACCCCATGGACTGTAGCCTGCCAGGCTTCTCTGTCTATGGAATTTTCCAGGCAAGAATAATATTAGCTACACTCCCCAAGTTGTACAATAAATCTTACAGCTTATTTTATACCTAGAGTTTGTACCTCTCGATCTGCTGTCCACATATCCCCATCCCCTCTTCCCTCTTCCCAATGGTGACCAGTAGTTTGTTCTTCATATCTGTGAGTCTGTTTCTTCTTCATGATGGAGATCAGGTGAGGAGGGAGAGGATAAGAACCTCAGGGATGCTCTGTATGCCTGGCTTTTTTTTTTTTTTTTTTTTTAATGGAAGACAGCTGGATTCTCAACCAGGTCTTTTGTGAGGGTCCTTATTTTCCTAACTCCTGGAACCTGAAGTCACAGGTCTTGGGAGATTTTTGGATGCCAGACCAAATAGGTTCATTGGCTTTTTGAGACATTTTTTCCCCTATGGAAGAAAAAAATAGCAAAGGGAAGAGGGAGCTAGAATTACATGTAAAGCATGGTATGTTTTCTTAAAATTAAATGGGCATATTTTGGTTTCTGATGCAGTTCTGCCAAATATAGAAAGCATTTCAGAATTCTCTGTGAGCAATCTTAGCTTGGAATGTTAATGCCGACTTGAGAAATCATTTACAGCACCAATAGACACATAAATGCAAACGAGGCTTTCTAATTCAGGAGTTTTCCATTTTTGAGTGATGAAAAGTTTTTTTTTAATTAAGCAATTTGGAAGCATTAATCAAGTGATAAAACTTTTCCTGTTGTGAATGTTCAAAATAAGTAGCAATAAAACCAATAGTCCACATTTGTGGACAATTCACGACAGACAGGGTAGGTAGTTGGAGGTTTCAGAGTTGGAATAACTTCTCCTTTCTTTTTCTCCTTGCTTCTTCCATGGGTCATGGCAGTTCAAGGGTAATGCAGTCTGCCTATGTGTTGCCACAAGGACTTCATTTGCACTTTTCTTAGCAATTTCATCACACTTGGGTATGATTGCCTTAATATAGTCTTTAAATGGGAGTGTAATGTTTGAGTTAGGAGAACAGGAAATAGCCAGTTTCACAAGTAATATTCTCATAAAATAGCATATGAAAAAAATCCAGTCTTACACACACATACATACACACAGCACTGAACTGGCTTTAAAAAATATCCCCAACATTTCAAGTGTTTATCTTCCATGATTGAACACAAATAATTTTTAATTGACAGCACTCTTTAGTCAGTGTTTTTTGATATCTTGATGTGTTAGTGTATTTTGAGTTTTATATTATCTTCACTAATGTCGATTTTTGCCAAATTAACAGTGGATTTAGTTACTCACTTCTCTTCATTAAGTGAATGATCAAATGTGCTGGGCTAAATTTATCTTTTTGTTTTAATAAACTGCTGCTCTAAGTACAGCCTGCAAAAGTGTCGCTATTCATTTCTCAGTATCAAAATAATTTCTATTGCTTTTCATTGTTAAGATAATAGTCCCAAGAAGCCTAGGAGGATGCCTTAGCTGAGTTTCTTCTTTTGACTTAGAGGGTAGGGTACAGAAAATAGAGTGCATTCATTCATGCTGGTGGGATTTCTCCACTGACCACCTCAAGAGCAGGCTTCAAGGGGTGTGATGGCTTATTTCATATGTCAATATGAGTGGGCCCTTGAGTGCCCAGATTAAACATTGTGTCTGGGTGTGTCTGTGAGGGGGTTCCCACATGGGATTAGCATCTGAATTGGTGAACTCAGTAGACTGCAGCCTCCCCTCTCCCCTGAATTGTCTGCTGATGGGTGGGGCTGTGCTCCCTCCCTGTTAGTTGATTGGCTTGAGGTGACCCAGTCCTAAGTCTACAGGCTCTATGGTAGGGCTAAGGCGACCTCGAAAAGAACTTACGCCAACAGGTGCCTCCCAGGACTGCTGCTTCCAGTGCCCCTGTCCCCAAGCAAGACACTGCTGACCCACACCTTTAAATATTCAATGGAAGGACTGATGCTGAAGCTGAAACTTCAATACTTTGACCACCTGATGTGAAGAGCTGACTCATTAGAAAAGACCTTGGTGCCGAAAGATTGAAGGCAGGAGAAGAAGCAGATGAAAGAGAATGAAATGGTTGGATGACATCGCCGACTCAGTGGACTTGAGTTTGAGCAAACTCCGGGAGATAGTGAAGGAAAGGGAAGCCTGGTGGGCTGCAGTCTATGGGGTCACAAAGAGTCAGACATGACAGAGCAACTGAAGAATAACAACAACTCTCTACCCCCATGTGGGTGAGCCTCATTCATTTCCTGGAGGAATGGAATAGAATAAAGGTGGAGGAAGGAGAAATTTGCCTCTTTTTTCCTGCCTCATGGTTGAGGTGGGACATCTCATCTTGGACTGGGATTTACATCATTAGCTTCCTTGATTCTCCTTCAGACTCAGACTGAATTACATCACTGCTTTCCTGGGTCTTCAGCTTGCAGGTGGTAGACTGTGGAACTGCTTTACCTCCGTAATTAACTGAGCCAATTCCTCATAATAAACCACCTTTTATGCATAGGTTCTGTTTTTCTGGAGAACCCTGACTAATACAAGCAAATTGTGTTTTAACATCTCTGAGATCAGAGGGCACCAACAGAAAGCTGTCCCTTAGTAAGCATGGCTGTATTTCCACGAAGCCATCTTGCCCCAGAAGACAGTCTTTGGTGCCTAACAGTGGAGGAGGTTTCTGTCCGGTTCTTAGCAGGGGTACTTCACAGCACTGAGGCTTCAGCTCTTCTCGGAGAAGTCTCCTATGACTCCCTTTACCTAAAGTCCCTCTATGCCTTAGCCCAGTTTCTCTGTGACATCAGCACGTGATGGTCCTCTCTGTCTCTGCTTCCATTAGACTGAACCCTGTGACAGCAGGGACTGTATCTCTAGGTCACAGCTATGTCTCCTTTACCTAGAGCTGTGCCTGGAACCTGCCAGGGACACCATAACTGTCAGCTGGATGAATGGATGGTCCTCAGTTGTGCTTCATACCTTGACACATTTATTTATATCCTACTAAATCTTCAAAATGGGAAGTGTAATTTATATAAATAGTAAATTTGCTATTCAAACGTTCAGATAATGAAACATTGGCTCAAAGATTTTAGTTGGTGTTCCCAAGGTCACGTAGCTTGGATGTATGGAGCTGTAATCATGGTGCACACCATCCCTGGTCTAGGGCTTGTTCTTTTCAACTCTTCCAAGTTACCTTCCAATCTGATGAAAACCCTATAAGATATGTGAAAACATTTTTTGGAAAATATAAAGGAAATATAAAAATATTTTAAAAGTATAAAAATAAAAGTAGCAATCTTCTCTATTTTATCACATCATTGGAAAATCAGTATCACCTACTAGAAGCAGAAGGTAAACAACAAATACTAATGCAGTGAAAAGGAAACATTTCTAACTTCTGACTGGACAGTGTTAGCCGACCAGGAACCGGTATGGTGCTTGCTTCATTCTTGTTGGAAAGAGAAATTAACAAGTGTTAGAGGATGGTAAACACACATTGGCATTAACCCCAGACTTTCTCCTTGACAGTCTGAGGATTGAAAGAGACTTGGAAAGGCAGTAACTTTCTCATCAGGTGATTCAGTGTGATTATGTGAATTCCCTGAGCCCACCTTACTACCTACCATGACTGCCTTCTCTTCTTGTGGTCTAAGGTCTGACACTCAGATTTCGTGTTTGTGCTGCGTTGGCATATGAAACTGGGAGGCACTGAATGGTCTAACCACATGCCCTGCCCCCCTGCTCTGTGGAAAATGTCCCCTGACCAAACAACTCTCCTAATTACAGTGACCAGGCACAGAGCCTACTTATGCCTCCCTGGCAGGCTTCAGCCTTTAGAATTGTTAAAGCAGGCCAGTCACATCTTTACGGGAACCAGGGTCACCTTATCCTCTTTCTCCCACTGGGCTGCCCGCCACATGTGCTGCTTGTTCATTCTGTTCCCGAGTGAAATGCTCTGGGAGGCTGAGGTCTCTTTTCTCAATCTTAGATGCCGTGTGTCCGACTGTCCCCATATTCCTAGGGAGGAAATCCTTCTCTCACCGCTGGGGTGAAGAGGAGGTGATCACAACACTCCTCACTTCAGGAAATACTGACATCTTATAGAATGGTATCCAGACAGATTCTCTTCCTAATCACAGGAGCCCCTCATTCCTGAAAGAATCACCAGACCATCCCAGAACAGATGGAATTGTTGCAGAGTCTTTCAGGTAGTAAGCCCTTGAGATGAGAGAAGCTATCTTTTGTCTCTTAAAGAATTTTCATTTAACCTCATGAAGAAGACAGCGGGCTTATTTGACACATAACTGATAGGTTCTTGTCTTCAAGGTCTGATGTGTAGACTTTTTACACCAAATTCTCTTCCTGATGGTCCTGCCAAAGCATCTTTAACTCCTGTGATTATACCACTTAGCATTCATGGCTCTTATTTTCCAAAGGTGACAGATGAAGTACTAAAAGTTGTGTAATGTGGTGGCTGAGAATACAGAGTCTGGAACTCAAGAATCAGACTACCGAGGTTCATAATACTGACCACTCCTTACCAACAGTACCTTCCTATGGGCCTGCAGTGAGTCTTAAGTGAATCACATATAAAAAACTTAGAATAGGACCTGGTACATAGTAAATGTTTAATCAATGTTAGCTGTTACCATTAGAAAAGAAGCAACTTACTATCCCTTCAACACTTGGACTCAAACTAACATTTTGAAGTCTTTCAGGAAGTAAGAACCTGAGGAACAAGGTCACTGACACACACATTTTGATGGGACTATGGATGCAGGGTACCTTTGCAAATGAGGCTTGTAGCAGAGCAATGACTCTGGGTAGCTGGTATGGGAAGAAAGATTATGAAACAGGCAGGAGATAGGAGTGAAAATACGCTTCTCAGTTACTTTTTGGGAGGATGGTTGTGATTCCGAAGTTGTGGGTGCTCCGGAAACACCATGGGTTGCCAGTGTGAGAGGTTGGCAGGGCAGAGTGCCTTCCCCGAGGCGCTAGTGTGTCCTCCCTTGCCTGTAGTTCCTTCTGCACAAATCTTTTCCCATTAGGTTTTAAGCTTCTTTAAGGTGGGAAGGTCCTTTGGAGGAATAGCTTGTACTCATGCTTCGCCTACCAACACTTGGCTACATGATCCCCACCTAGATGGGAGAAGTCCACCCATGGTTAGGTTTTCGCTCAGCCAATACTCAGGAATTGAAAAGGAAAAGGGGGTGGGGTGATATTGGGAGACAATTAGCAGTCATTGCACGTTCAGTTAATTCTGGAATGTTTACTTGACACCTCTGTGTACTTGAGTGTTTCTTATTTTTCACTGAAGTATGGTTGATGACAGAGAAGGCAATGGCACCCCACTCCAGTACTCTTGCCTGGAAAATCCCAGGGACGGAGGAGCCTGGTAGGCTGCAGTCCATGGGGTCGTGAAGAGTCGGACATGAGTGAGCAACTTCACTTTCAGTTTTCACTTTCATGCATTGGAGAAGGAAATGGCAACCCACTCCAGTGTCCTTGTCGGGAGAATCCCAGGGACGGCAGAGCCTGGTGGGCTGCCGTCTATGGGGTCACCCAGAGTCGGACACGACTGAAGCGACTTAGCAGCATGGTTGATGTGGTTGATGTACACAGTAATAATATATGTTACAGGTATACAATTTAGTGATTCATAATTTTTAAAGGTTATACTCTATTTATGGTGGTAGTGGTGGTGGTTCAGTTGTGTCTGATTCTTTTCGATTCCATGGACTGTAGCCCACAAGACTCCTCTGTCCGTGGAATTTTCCAGACAAGAATACTGGAGAGGGTTGTCATTTCCTTCTCCAGGGGACCTGCCCGACCCAGGGATCAAAGCTGCATCTCTTGTGTCTCCTGCATTGGCAGGTGGATTCTTTATCACTGTGCCCCTTGGGAAGTCCTAATGTTTAGTCTCAAAGTCTGTCAACTCTTTTGCAACCCCATGGACTGTAGCCTGCCAGGCTTCTCTGTCTATGGAATTTTCCAGGCAAGAATAATATTAGCTACACTCCCAAGTTGTACAATAAATCTTACAGCTTATTTTATACCTAGGTTTGTACCTCTCGATCTGCTGTCCACATATCCCCATCCCCTCTTCCCTCTTCCCAATGGTGACCAGTAGTTTGTTCTTCATATCTGTGAGTCTGTTTCTTCTTCATGATGGAGATCAGGTGAGGAGGAGAGGATAAGAACCTCAGGGATGCTCTGTATTTTTTTTGGCTTTTACATCAGGTCTTTTTCTGAGGGTCCTTATTTTCCTAGAACCTGAAGTCACAGGTCTTAAGGAGATTTTTGCCACAGACCAAATAAGAATCTGGTTCATTCAGGTCTATGCCTGGCTTTTTGAACCAGGTCTTTTGTGAGGGGTCCTTATTTTCCTAGGAAGTCACAGGTCTTGGGAGATTTTTGGCCACAGACCAAATAGCTTGAGAGCATTTTTTTTCCCCTATGGAAGAAAAATGCAAAGGGAAGAGGGAGCTAGAATTACATGTAAAGCATGGTATGTTTTCTTAAAATTAAATGGGCATATTTTGGTTTCTGATGCAGTTCTGCCAAATATAGAAAGCATTTCAGAATTCTCTGTGAGCAATCTTAGCTTGGAATGTTAATGCCGACTTGAGAAATCATTTACAGCACCAATAGACACATAAATGCAAACGAGGCTTTCTAATTCAGGAGTTTTCCATTTTTGAGTGATGAAAAGTTTTTTTTTAATTAAGCAATTTGGAAGCATTAATCAAGTGATAAAACTTTTCCTGTTGTGAATGTTCAAAATAAGTAGCAATAAAACCAATAGTCCACATTTGTGGACAATTCACGACAGACAGGGTAGGTAGTTGGAGGTTTCAGAGTTGGAATAACTTCTCCTTTCTTTTTCTCCTTGCTTCTTCCATGGGTCATGGCAGTTCAAGGGTAATGCAGTCTGCCTATGTGTTGCCACAAGGACTTCATTTGCACTTTTCTTAGCAATTTCATCACACTTGGGTATGATTGCCTTAATATAGTCTTTAAATGGGAGTGTAATGTTTGAGTTAGGAGAACAGGAAATAGCCAGTTTCACAAGTAATATTCTCATAAAATAGCATATGAAAAAATCCAGTCTTACACACACATACATACACACAGCACTGAACTGGCTTTAAAAAATATCCCCAACATTTCAAGTGTTTATCTTCCATGATTGAACACAAATAATTTTTAATTGACAGCACTCTTTAGTCAGTGTTTTTTGATATCTTGATGTGTTAGTGTATTTTGAGTTTTATATTATCTTCACTAATGTCGATTTTTGCCAAATTAACAGTGGATTTAGTTACTCACTTCTCTTCATTAAGTGAATGATCAAATGTGCTGGGCTAAATTTATCTTTTTGTTTTAATAAACTGCTGCTCTAAGTACAGCCTGCAAAAGTGTCGCTATTCATTTCTCAGTATCAAAATAATTTCTATTGCTTTTCATTGTTAAGATAATAGTCCCAAGAAGCCTAGGAGGATGCCTTAGCTGAGTTTCTTCTTTTGACTTAGAGGGTAGGGTACAGAAAATAGAGTGCATTCATTCATGCTGGTGGGATTTCTCCACTGACCACCTCAAGAGCAGGCTTCAAGGGGTGTGATGGCTTATTTCATATGTCAATATGAGTGGGCCCTTGAGTGCCCAGATTAAACATTGTGTCTGGGTGTGTCTGTGAGGGGGTTCCCACATGGGATTAGCATCTGAATTGGTGAACTCAGTAGACTGCAGCCTCCCCTCTCCCCACAATTGTCTGCTGATGGGTGGGGCTGTGCTCCCTCCCTGTTAGTTGATTGGCTTGAGGTGACCCAGTCCTAAGTCTACAGGCTCTATGGTAGGGCTAAGGGCGACCTCGAAAAGAACTTACGCCAACAGGTGCCTCCCAGGACTGCTGCTTCCAGTGCCCCTGTCCCCAAGCAAGACACTGCTGACCCACACCTTTAAATATTCAATGGAAGGACTGATGCTGAAGCTGAAACTTCAATACTTTGACCACCTGATGTGAAGAGCTGACTCATTAGAAAAGACCTTGGTGCCGAAAGATTGAAGGCAGGAGAAGAAGCAGATGAAAGAGAATGAAATGGTTGGATGACATCGCCGACTCAGTGGACTTGAGTTTGAGCAAACTCCGGGAGATAGTGAAGGAAAGGGAAGCCTGGTGGGCTGCAGTCTATGGGGTCACAAAGAGTCAGACATGACAGAGCAACTGAAGAATAACAACAACTCTCTACCCCCATGTGGGTGAGCCTCATTCATTTCCTGGAGGAATGGAATAGAATAAAAGGTGGAGGAAGGAGAAATTTGCCTCTTTTTTCCTGCCTCATGGTTGAGGTGGGACATCTCATCTTGGACTGGGATTTACATCATTAGCTTCCTTGATTCTCCTTCAGACTCAGACTGAATTACATCACTGCTTTCCTGGGTCTTCAGCTTGCAGGTGGTAGACTGTGGAACTGCTTTACCTCCGTAATTAACTGAGCCAATTCCTCATAATAAACCACCTTTTATGCATAGGTTCTGTTTTTCTGGAGAACCCTGACTAATACAAGCAAATTGTGTTTTAACATCTCTGAGATCAGAGGGCACCAACAGAAAGCTGTCCCTTAGTAAGCATGGCTGTATTTCCACGAAGCCATCTTGCCCCTCAGAAGACAGTCTTTGGTGCCTAACAGTGGAGGAGGTTTCTGTCCGGTTCTTAGCAGGGGTACTTCACAGCACTGAGGCTTCAGCTCTTCTCGGAGAAGTCTCCTATGACTCCCTTTACCTAAAGTCCCTCTATGCCTTAGCCCAGTTTCTCTGTGACATCAGCACGTGATGGTCCTCTCTGTCTCTGCTTCCATTAGACTGAACCCTGTGACAGCAGGGACTGTATCTCTAGGTCACAGCTATGTCTCCTTTACCTAGAGCTGTGCCTGGAACCTGCCAGGGACACCATAACTGTCAGCTGGATGAATGGATGGTCCTCAGTTGTGCTTCATACCTTGACACATTTATTTATATCCTACTAAATCTTCAAAATGGGAAGTGTAATTTATATAAATAGTAAATTTGCTATTCAAACGTTCAGATAATGAAACATTGGCTCAAAGATTTTAGTTGGTGTTCCCAAGGTCACGTAGCTTGGATGTATGGAGCTGTAATCATGGTGCACACCATCCCTGGTCTAGGGCTTGTTCTTTTCAACTCTTCCAAGTTACCTTCCAATCTGATGAAAACCCTATAAGATATGTGAAAACATTTTGGAAAATATAAAGGAAATATAAAAATATTTTAAAAGTATAAAAATAAAAGTAGCAATCTTCTCTATTTTTTTGAGTATACAGTATTTTCATTGATGAGAATAGTTATTTAGATAGTAAAGTATTTTTAGCTTCCAAGAAATACTGATGCTGTCAAGGTGCTCACTAGAAAGAACTATATTGAGGGGATGAAAAAAGGTATTCCATGCAAATGGAAATCAAAATAAAACTGGAGTGGCAATACTCATATCAGACAAAATAGACTAAGATAGAGAAAGAACTGTATTTCAAGGATGCCCTTCTAAAGTAATGTACAGGAAAGAGTAAAAGAGTGAAGAGTGAAATTTAGTATGTTTGTTTCTTTTACCATTTTAAAAAATATATGTTTTACATTTTGAATTTGTCACAAGCTTACAGAAAAGTTGCAAGGACAATACTTTTCAGAGAAAAAAGAACTTTTTTTCATTGAATCTTTTGAGAGAAAGTTTTCAAATCAATGCCCTGTCATTCCCAAATATGTTAATGTGTGGTTCCTACGATCATGCTAAGTCACTTCAGTTGTAGTCCAACTCTCTGTGACTCTAAGGACTGTAGCTCTAAGGGATCCTCCAGTCAAGAATACTGGAGTGGGTTGCCATTCCCTCCTCTAGAGGATCTTCCCAACCCAGGGGTCAAACCCTGGTCTCCTGTATTGCAGTCAGATTCTTTACCGGCTGAGCCACCGGATCCCATTTCAATTTTTAATGGCTCCCATACCAAAATGATTTGATAATTGATAATTGTATTATTTTTGGACATGTCCCCCCCTCAGAAAGAAACAGAAAAACCATTATTATCCAAATAAATTACAAATAACTGCTATTTTTGTGGCAGGATATTTTTGAATTAATTCCTATGGTTAAATACATGCAGAAGGAATAATATATTGATGATTTTAGTTTTCTTTAATTCCTTCTTTAATATATGTTTACTATTTTGACAGAGCTGAAAGCATCCATACTCACTAGGAGCTTATCCAATTGGTACTCCTGTGAGGACCTTCTTTAGATTATTTTTATGGGGACTTCCCTCATGGTGCAATGGTTAAGACTCTGCCTTCCAAAGTAGGGGGTGCAGGTTCAATCCCTAGGTGGGGAGCTAAGATCCCATATGCTTCTCAGCCAAAAAACTGAAACACAAAACCGAAGGAACGTTTCAACAGATTCAATAAAGACTATAAAAAAAAGAAAAAAAGAAAAAACTTGTTTAATTAAAAAAAAAAGGTTATCCTTAAACTGAAGAGTTTCCATCTTCTCAGAAGCCTTCTGTTGATGTCATAAAATTGTCTGACCTGGGCCTTACCCCTTAAATTCCTTACTTTCCCATCTCCCCGACTGGTCATGTGCTCAGTCAGCAGGTTTTTAAGCAAACAGACTATTTTGCTGAGCTGTGAGGCAATAGAATAGCCATGTTATCCAGGTGGGCAAATTGCAGGAATGCAGATCTGTTACTTATTACGATGTTTAAGAGTTTAACACCCTTCCTCTCATTCCATACAAGTAAACAGAATGCTACTGGGAAAAAGTATTAATTGTGATTTTCTAATTATAGAAATAATGTATAGTAGTTGTAATTTACTTAGAGAGTTAGGAAAAGGAAAACAAGTAGATAAATAGTTAAAATTACTCATTAGACTTAACCTTAGTGAAAAGAAATACATTTGATCTATAAATTGCTTTTTTCCATTTAGCAATGCCATTAGCCATTTCCTATATTATTGATACTTTATATAATAGAATTTTCCAAAGTTTATTCTAGGAAAATTAGTGGATTAAAATAGACAATGAAATGGTACCCCATGGTCAGTTTGGTAAAAGCAGTATGTTATATCTACTTGGTTAAAGCAAGCTGTTTAATTACGTTTATTTAACTTGATGTTTCCCAAACCATTTGATCACAGGTTTGTTTTTTTTTTAATTAAAAATCTATTAGCACTTTGATAAGCATTCTTCTTTCTATAGCTTTATGGCTATAGGGCATTTCATCACATTATTTTGGTTAGGAATTTATTCAAATCAGAATGGTAGAAAATTCAGTCACAGTAGTTTAACCAGATGAAAGTTTGTTTTTCTCATATAAGATGTGTGGATCTGGAACAGCTGTTCACTGATGTCACAGGAGCTCTTTCTATCTTTCTTTTCCACCATTTTAAAATTCTCTCTTCATTATTTTAGAATGGCTGCTGTGACTCCAGGTTGTTATGCTGTTCAGTCGCTCAGTCATATCTAACTCTTTGTGAACTCATGGACTGCAGCACGCCAGGCTTCCCTCTTCTTCACTATCTTCCAGAGTTTACTCAAACTCATGTCCACTGAGTCAATGATGCCATCCAACCATCTCATCCTCTGTCACCGCATTCTCCTGCCTCCGGGTATTGCACATCTAATCTAGACAAAAAGAAAAAAAAAGGGGGGGTCAGCTAAAAAGGAAAAAGGGCTAAAGAGAATGGCAGCCAAATCCATTCCTTAGAAATCAGTCATATTTTCTAGAAGTCTCAATGAGTAACTTCCACTTATGTCTCACTGGCCAATGCCAGATCACTCAGTCACCCCAAGCTGCAAGCATGTCTTGGAGGTAGATATTTCACTTTTCAGCCTTAGTGTTAGAGAGGGTCAGGGAGAAGGATGTGATGAATAGCCTTTAGGTAGAGCATCTTTAAAATATTTGCCTCTGCCCATTCCTTGGCTACCCAATATCCTGAGAGCCTTTCCTCCTCATCACTGAACACATTCTCCCTCTTCCAGTGGTGACCACATCACTGTCTCTTCTAGTTACCAAACCAAGCTCCAAGTTCAGGACCCTTGTGGGATATACTGTCCTCTCCATCAAGTATGAATGTAGCTCATGCTCTGGTGACCCATAAACCAGAAGACACAAGATATGTCTTAATATACAAAATATATGAATATGGAGATGGAAAACAGAGAGCCATCTCTGACCCACAGGAAATACCACATCCTACTGGTAAAGAATTGTAAAGCCTATGTGAGCCGGAAGCGACTCTAATTCTTGGTTAGCCCAACTGGCAGCCCCTCTATCTTTTCCAGTGAGAATCCTCATTATTCATTGTCCTTTTTCCCTGGTGGCTCAGATGGTGAAGAATTGGCCTGCAGTTCAGGAAACCTGGGTTTGATCCCTATGTTAGGAAGATCCCCTGGAGAATGGAATGGCAACCCACTCCAGTATTCTTGCCTGGAAAAATCCCATGGATAGAGGAGCCTGGCAGGCTACCGTCCATGGAAATGCAAAGAGTTGGATGGGACTGAGCACACACACACTATTTTCTCTGGGTAAATTCCATGTGTGAAAAATCACAACCAAAGAGCTAGTTCCTAGTAGTAGACATCTGTCCATCCTCCTCCTTTAGCTAATATAGCCTTTGCCTTAAGACAGTAGGGGAAAGGGTCTCTGCTGCTGTGCCTGGCATTTTCCATGTGTTCCTGCAGATCCACAATCTGTCTTCATAACTTTGTGAGTAAATATGTCCCTTGCTCAAGCTCAGAGCCCTCCCCTTTACCCCATATTTATCCCATATCCTGGGCACAACTTGGTTAAAATATCCCCTTACTGTTTCTGCACATTTTATTCTTTGCTTTCATATATGTGCCCATGTCCAGTCTTAATAATAACAGCAAATGCAACCAGCTTATTAAGTGTGCTGAAGTCAGTGAGCTCACAGACAGAAAGTGGTTTTAGTTTGCCCTGACCACTTCCTTCAGACATTCTGTTTCTGATCTCCCTTTCATACTTTAGATGACATTTTTGACAACTCCTACATATTTTCAGTTGACTTCAGCACTTAAAAAATGCTCATTTTTGGTGACTTTGACGTTCAGACCTTAACAATGCAGAGCGATCAAAACTTCAATCTCATATCCAATTAAAATCCCCCCTGCTTCCCAGTAATTGAGTAATGACCTTTAGTTTGGGGATTTCTGTGGGAAAGAGGGACACGGTCTCTTTTTTCCTACCCTTTATTCCCTGCACACTTTCTTACTTCTCCAGGGTGAATGTAAAGAAAGAAAGAATTGGAAAAAAAAAAAAAAGAAGAAGAAGGTGCAGAGTCATACCTGCCCAGAGCTGTAGTGTTAGGATTGCTGCTGTTTCCTGTCACTCCCTGATGCAGGCAGTGTTCACCGAGATGACTATTGTGCCCCTCAGGTTTACCCCCGATGCCCTAGTATACCTCCCAATTACCATTCTGGCACTTCTGTGTGAAGCACATGTATAGCAGCTCATGACTATTTTCTGTCTTCAATACACATGGCATACAATGGTGGAGACAAACAAAGAGCCACTGTCTCCAATGCACTACGTGTGTGCATGCTCAGTTGCTCAGTTGTGTCCAACTCTTTGCCTGTCCATGGGATTTCTCAGGAAAGAATACTGGAGTGGGTTGCCATTTCTTTCTCCAGGGGATCTTCCCAACCCAGAGATTGAACCCTCATCTTTTGTGTCTCCTGCATTGGCAGGTAGATTCTTTACCACTGAACCTCCTAATCCCAGCCACTCTGACCCACAGGAAATACCAGATTCCACTGGTGAAGAATTGCAAAGACTGTCTGAACCAGAAGGGACTCCACTTCTTGGTTAACAAAGAGCATAGTAACATCTCTCTTTCAGAAATGAGATGAAAATTACAGTTGACCTTTGAGGAATATAGAGGTTAGGGGCACTGACCCCCACATAATCAAAAATCCATGTATAACTTTACAATTGGCCATCCATATCCTCGGTTTTGTATTCATACATTCAACCAGCCAGGGGTCATGTAGCACTGTAGTAATTACTATTGAAAAATAATCTGTGTTTGTAGACCCATGCAGTCCAAACCCATGTTGTTCAAGTATCCACTGTCTGTGGATTATCCAAAGAACTTGACACAGTTTCTGCTGGAAATAAATTCTAATTAGTGGTTACTTTTGTGATGGCTCTTATTATCATTAATAAGATACAGATGAGGGCACTCTCCTCATGAGATTTTATGAGACCTGGCCTTGCTGGGGGCAACTTACCTGCCTTTGTGCACAGATTTTGGAGAAGGCAATGGCACCCCACTTCAGTACTCTTGCCTGGAGAATCCCATGGATGGAGGAGCCTGGTAGGCTACAGTCCATGGGGTCGCTAAGAGTCAGACACTACTGAGCGACTTCACTTTCCCTTTTCACTTTCATGCATTGGAGAAGGAAATGGCAACCCACTCCAGTGTTCTTGCCTGGAGAATCCCGGGGACGGAGGAGCCTGGTGGGCTGCTGTCTATGGGGTCACACAGAGTCGGACATGACTGATGCGACTTAGCAGTAGCAGCAGCAGCAGTTCACAGATTTCCTTCAGAGGCTCCTTACCACTTAGTCTCACAGATAGCTCCCTCCACTCCTCATCACTGAGGCTCAGCTTCTGCCCTAAAATACAAGATATTGGAAAACAGTTTTAGAATTGACTGATTAGGTCATGATATCTTACCCCAACCTAATATTGTATTTTATATTTCTCAAAAGAGGATTTGGCCTCTTTTCCTTAACTGTTACTCTCGATTCAACCAAAGACTGGAGCACACATCAGCCATCACTCAGTTCATTCACAGCAGGAACTGTGAAACTTCGTCTACTTATACATCCCAGGTCTTTCAACCTAGGGAAGATATGTTCTAGCTGAAACCTAAAGTCATGTGTCTTGTAAGTGGACACATTTGGAAGGGAAGGGTGACTTTCAGACAGAGAGAATCCAGCACTGACAGTTCATATGTTAGCTAAGTGCAATGGAAGTGAAACACTGAAGTTCATTTAAAAGCTGCAGGTTTTAAAATATTTGGAGAGAAAATTATGCTACTTAGCAAAATCCATTCTACCATTTTCAAGTTATGAAAGTTGATCTCTCTTGGTCCTTCATAAGAAAAACAGCACAGATTGAAGTGTTGGAGGATGGCAGCCTTCTTGACACCAGGAAGAAAGTCAGAGCAATGTGGAAATGGGCAGGGGATGATGAAGCTTAGATTCATTGGTATGTGTACTTTCTAAGGCCCAATATCTAATTTTGTATTCATAATTTTGTAATGCTTGTCTTAAAAAAGGTCCTTAAGATAGTGCAAGCTTCAGGTTCCTGACAACCTAGTTCTTTCCTAGGAAATGGTGAGGCATAGAGGAAGAGGAGAGGAAAGAATGGTCACTAGTGGTAAGAATGCAGAAGAAATGTTTGAGAAAGAATGAGGCTAATGTGGGCTTCCCTGGTGACTCAGACGGTAAAGAATCTGCCTGCAAGGCAGGAGACATGGGTTTGATTCCTGGGTTGGGATGATCCCCTAGAGGAGGGAATGGCAACCAACTCCAGTATTCTTGCCTTGGAAATCCCATGGGCAGAGGAGCCTGGTGGGCTACAGTCTACAGAGTCACAAAAGAGTCAGATATGACTGAAACCATTTAACATGCATGCATGAGGCTAATGTGGATATAGGCTGATGGCTAAAACTGCTACATGGAGATGTAGATTCCTTTGGTACTCACACATTGGGTGGTACTTTGAGAACTTCAAGAAGCAGAGAAATGTCTGAGTAAATAGGTGAGGGAAAGGGCATATAAACAGAAGATGGGATGCTGGGGTGGGGTAGGGTGGGAGTGGGACAGGGTGTCAAGGCTTTAGTGGCAGATGGGTACACAAGGTGACTGGGACTGGGAAGAATTTCAGTCCCCTTCTCCTTCTAAACTTTGGAGACACTAGATTTTTCACCATGTATGAAATAGGTGTTCTACTTTCTTTATTTACTTCTTAAAGAAGAAGATGATTCTTGCAGGGTGGAGTCCTTTACAGCCATCTGACACTTGGGATACATCTTTCAGAACAATAGAGGAGTGATGATGAAAATCCACATTTGCATTCATCAGAGGAGTAGTCCCAGGAGAAACGGTCTGGTTAGATCAACTGAGCCGTGATAAATTGAGGACACTCTTGGTATTAGTCTCTTCAATAGGAGAGGTAACTGGTCCTAGTAGATGGGAATTTACAAAAGACAAGCTGGGAATGAAAGATGAGGACAATTCAAGAAGGACATAAAGTCCTAAAGTTTTCTGCAAAAGTAAACAGTATTTAAAAGACAGCTTAAAAAAAAAAAAAAGCTTTATTTGACAACTCTCTCAAAGCTCATCCCCTGTGGAATTAACTATGCCTTCTGCTTTTTTATTATAATGTGCAAATGTGTTTTTCTATTATGAATGCAAATGTATATTATTACAAATTGTTCATACGTAAATCCCCTGTTCTAGAGAAAGAAGACTGCGTCTATGTGTGATGCTCAATGGCTCGGTCGTGTCTTTTTGATCCCACAGACTGTAGCCCACCAGGCTCCTCTGTCCATGGGATTTCCCAGGCAATAAAACTGGAGTGGGTTGCCATTTCCTCCTCCAGGGCATCTTCCCAACCCAGGGATTGAACATGCATCTCCTGAATCTCCTGCATTAGCGGGTGGATTCTTTACCACTGAACTGCCTGGGAAGCCCACCCCCTGCCCCGCCCCCGCCAAAAGACTATAGATAGTTACTGAAAGAGTGTGACGCATGTGGTAAGCATTTAATACTGAAAAACAGGAAGGATGGATGACTAGCGGTTAATCCACTGCAGGTCTTTGGAGTTCCTAGATCCTCCAGGTCTACTGACGCTTTCTTCCCTGTTTCTTACTATGTGTGAGTCAGTATCCCCCAAAATCCAGCTGTTCCACCTGGTGAAGTGAGAGCTCTGGATGCAAAATGCTTCTGAAATTGCCCACAAAGTTTCTTCTATTTTTTATGAAGAGATGGTATAGAGATTTCAATAGCATTTTCAGTGAAAGTCACTCAGTTATGTCTGACTCTTTGAGACCCCATGAACTATACAGTCCATGGAACTCTCCAGGCCTGAATTCTGGAGTGGGTGGCCATTCCCTTCTCCAGGGGATCTTCCTAACCCAGGGATTGAACCCAGGTCTCCTGCATTGCAGGAGGATTCTTTACCAGCTGAGCCAAAAAACCATTTTTTAAATTGTTGAGGAAATCTTTGTCTGGGCTGATTTCCAAGCCTCCTTTCTGTCTTCTTGACTCCCTGGAGCTCTGCCCTGCCTGGTCAGACTTTTCCCTGGAGGGGTTGCAGGGTTTCTGGCATTCCTCTGAAGACAGAGATGGATAAGGTGTGCAGGTTTGTTGATGTTCACTTGGTATTTTTAGTCCATGGTTAGCAAAAGGAGAGACAGCAGCAGAATGGCTTTTGTTGACTATGAAATCTCACATCTCTCCTGTAAAAGTCCCCTTTTTTTGGAGAATCCTTTTTAACTGGCTGCCCCTGCCGCCAGGATTGCTGCCTGAATCCTGGGCCTCACTGTTGCCAGGAAACTTTCTACTCCCTAAAAGGTTTGGTGTGTAGTCTGTCATAAGAATGGGCCTTAAAGACTGTCATGATAAACAATTTAGCTACACGTGTCTCTAAAGGTGTGGATTTTTGTCCATCTTAGGAAGTCTCTGCTAGAGTACTTCTTAGCTCTGTTTCTTCCCTGGTAGGTTCAGAGTCCAGTGTAGAAAGAAGTTCATCTGCATCCTCATGCAAATAACACGTGGCTGCAAAATTGGTTTAAAGTCTCCTTGGCTACAGTTAAAAAGAAAAAAAGAAAAACTGGATAACTACATTGCAAAAGAATCAAATTGGACTTGTTTCTCACACTATATACAGAGATAAACTCAAATGGACTAAAGACTTAAATGTAACATCTGAAACCACAGCATTCCTAGAAAAAAACATTGAAAGAGGCTCTTTAACATTATTCTTAACTGTATATCCTTAGCTGTGTCTCCTCAGGCAAGGGAAACAAAAGCACAAATAAACAAAAGACTATATCAAACTAAAAATCTTCTGCTCAACAAAGGAAGATATCGTAAAAACAAAAGGTCATCTACTGAATGGGAGAAGTTATTTATAAATAATGTATCTGATAAGGAGTTCATATCCAAAATACACAAAGAACTTATGCAACTTAACATTAAAAAACCAAACAATCTGATTAAAAAATACTCAGAAAACCAGAAAAGACATTTTTCCAAAGAAGACATATAGACATCCAACGAGCCCATTTAAAAAATGCTCAATATCACTTATCATCAGGGAAATGCAAAAGACAACCAGACATCTGTCACAGTGACTATTGTCAAAAGACAACAAATAACTAGTGTTGGCAAGGACGTGGAGAAAAGGAAGCCCTCATGTACTGCTGGTGGGAATGTAAATTGGTGCAGCCTCTATGGAAAGCAGTATGGAAGTTCCTCAAAAAATTAAAAATAAAACTACTATTTGATCCAGCAATTCCAATCCTGAGTATTTATCTGAAGAAAGTGAAAACACTAATTTGAAAAGATGTATGTACCCCTATGCTCATTGCAGCATTATTTACAATTGCTAAGATATGGTGGCAACTGAAGTGCACATCAATAGATGAATGGATAAAGAAGAAGTGGTATGTATATACAATGGAATATTTCTCAGCCACAAAAATGAGATCATGCTATTTTGACAACCCGGATGGACCTAGAGATTATTATGATTAGTGAAATAATTCAGACAGAGAAAGATAAATACTGTGTGATTTCACTTGTATGTGGAATATAAAGAGCAAAACAAATGAACAGCCATAACAAAACAGAAACAGAGTCATAAATACAGGGAACAAACAGGTGGTTGTGAGAGAGAAGGGTGGTGGGAGAATGAGAAAAATAAGTGAGGGAGATTAAGAAGTACAAAACTCCAGTTACAAAATAAATTAGTCACAGGCATAAAATGTTCAGTGTGGAAAATATAGTCAATAATAATGCAATATTTTTGAATGGTGACAGATGGTAACTAGAGTATTGTGGTGATCATTTGGTCATGTGTAGAAATACCAGTAGGAGAAGGCAATGGCACCCCACTCCAGTACTCTTGCCTGGAAAATCCCATGGACGGAGGAGCCTGGTGGGCTGCAGTCCATGGGGTCGCGAAGAGTCAGACACGACTGAGCAACTTCACTTTCCCTTTTCACTTTCACGCATTGGAGAAGGAAATGGCGACCCACTCCAGTGTTCTTGCCTGGAGAATCCCAGGGACAGGGGAGCCTGGTGGGCTGCCGTCTATGGGGTCGCACAGAGTCGGACATGACTGAAGTGACTTAGCAGCAGAAATACCGGTATACTGAGTGCCAGAAATTAATATAGTGTTGTAGTCATCTATGCTTCAAAGGCAAACAAGCAAACTCTTAGTCAAAGTGATTAAATTTGTGGTTACCAGACGTGTGGGCCAGGGAGAAGAAGATTTAGTGGAAAATGTTCAAAGGATGCAAATTTTCAGTTATAAAATAAATAAACACTAAGGGTAAAATATATAACATGATTAATTCAATTAACATTGTTCTATATTATATACGAAATTTGTTAAGAGGGTAAATCCTAAAAGTTTCACCACACAGAAAAGTTTTCCTTTTTCTTTAATTTTGTATCTATATTAGATGATGAATATTCACTTACTGTGGTCATCATTCCATGATATATGTAGGTCAAAGTAGTATGCTTTATGCCTTAAACTCATACAGTGAAGGTGAAGTCGCTCAGTTATGTCCGACTCTTTGCGACCCCATGGACTGTAGCCCACCAGGCTTCTGCGTCCATGGGATTCTCCGTCCATGGGATTCTCCAGGCAAGAATACTGGAGTAGGTTACCATTTCCTTCTCCAGGGGATCTTCCCGACCCAGGGATAGAACCTGGGTCTCCCACATTGGAGGCAGACACTTTAACCTCTGAGCCACCAGGGAAGCTCCCCCCAAAACTTATATAGTATTATATGTCAATTATATCTCAATAAAACTGGAAGAAAAAATAAATAAAATCAAGATATATGTTCTCTGTTTTTTCTTAACTATGAACAGGTTTCAGAAAATTATTTGCCAATTGTTTGCAGAAACTCTCTAAAGTTACTCCTTTTAATGGGGGGGGGGATTAAAATCAGGAGTGGGGACTGAATTTGCTTGGAAGACTAGAAATGAGATATAATAGATGAAAATAAAAACAACCAGGAGAAAAGATATCGGTTGAAACCCTCAAAGATTTAGATGAATACACTTGGTTTGGGGACATCTGAATTGCTTCTACTTTTGGTATTGTGATTAAGGCGCACATATATCTGTCTCAGTTCCTGCTTTCCATCCTTCTGCGTACATATCCCTAAGTGGAATTTCTAGGTCATATGGTAAATGTATTTTTAAATTTTTGAGGAACTTACATCTTGTTTTCCATAGCGGTTGCACCATTTTACAGTCCCATCTTGTGCCAACAGTGTATAAGCCTTCCAAATCCTCCACATAATTGCCAAAGCTTAAAAAATTAAAAAAAAAAAAAAAACAACAACTATACTAATGAATGTGAAGTGGCATCTCACTGTGGTTTTGCTTTGTATTTCCCTAACAATTAGTGAAGCTGGGCATCTTTTCTTGTGCTTGTTGGTCATTTTTATATCTTCTTTGGAGAAATGTTTATTCATGTCTTTCGGCCATTTTTAAAATCACACGCTTGTTTTTTGTTTTCTGTTGAGTTGTAGGAGTTCTTTACATATTCTGGAAACTTACCTCTTATCAGATATGGAAGTATTTTTTTTTTCCATTCCCCGGGTTGCCTTTTCACTCTGTTGATTGTGTCCTGCCCAACTGATTTTGACAAAGGTGCAGAATTCAATGGGGGAAGGATAGCCTTTTCAACAGGTGGTGCTGGAGTAATTTGACATTCAGATGCCAAAGAAAATGAATCTCGACCTAAGATCTTATACAAAACTTAATTCAAAGTGGATCGCAGGTTTAAATGTACAACATAAAACTATAGGGAAAAAAAAAAAAAAACAAGAAGAGTTATTTAGAATCTAGGACTAAGCAAAGAACTCTTAGATTTGATACCAAAAACATGATCCATCAAAGGCAGAACTGATAAATTTGACTTCCTCAAAATTTAAAACTTTTTCTCTGTAAAGACCACATTTAAAAACTTAAAAGCAAGCTATAGACTTAGAGAAAATATTTGCAAACCCATATATTTGACAGAGGGCTAGTATCTAGAATATTTAAACTCTCAAAACTCAGTAGTTAAAAACAAGCCAATTAGGAAATGTGCCAAAGACATGATAAGACAATTTTGAAGGGAATAATGGCAAATAATCACATGGAAAGATGTTTGACACTGATAGCCATAAGCTAATTGCCATTTTAAACCACAATATGATATTAATATCCACCTATCAGAATAACTAAAATAATAGCAACGGTGCTGCCAATCATGTGTAGAAACTGGATGGCTCAGACACTGTTCGTGGGAGTGTAAGATAATATAGCCACTTTGGAAAACAGTTTGGTAGCTTCTTAAAAAGCTTAGCATGTACCTACCATACAACCCATCAATTGTACTCCTGGGCATTTGTCCAAGAGAAATAACAACTTTTTGTTCCATATAAAAATTTGTACCTGGATGTTTATAGCAGCCTTATTTTTGATATCCCCAAAATTGAAAAACCAGGTGTCCTTCATTCAGTAAATGGATGAGAAAAGTATGGTCCAGTCATTCTATGGGATATTATGCAGCAATGAAAAAGAACAAACTGGTGTACACAACAATCTGGATGATTCTCCAGATCATTATGGTGTGTGATAAATAGCTAAATCCAGATTACATTTATCTAATCACATTCTTGCAATGGCAAAACTATAGAAGTACAGAAAAGGTTAGTGACTTCCAGACAGTGGATGAGGGCAGGAGCGCAAAGCATGTGGCCATAGAAGGGTGAAATGAGGGGCCCTCCTGGTGATGAGAACTTCCTGTATCTTACTGCAGTAATCTCAGTAACTTGGTTGTGTTATTATTCTACAGTTTTGTAAGATGTTACTATTGGTAGAAACTGAGTAAAGTGTATACAGTACCTCTCTGTATTATTTCTTCCAAGAGAGATTGCAAGAAATTATAAATTGCATGTTTACAATTATAAATTGTGTGTTTACAATTATAAATTGCATGTTAATTTACAATGATCTCAAAACAAAACTTTCAGTTAAGAAAGGTAAAGCAGTTAGTGAAAATGGAGATAACCAGCAACAAGAGAGGAACTGCACATGTGTCTAATGGGATCTTAACATGAATTTCAAAAGAAATGTTTCCAGGTAAAAACTACATGAAGCATAGAGATTGAAAGTCATTGAAAGCGCTCATGTTACTCAAGTTTAGACTAACCATGAAGAAAGTAGGCCCAAAGACCCTCTGTGGAGTGCGTGCTAAGACGCTTCAATCGTGTTCGACTTTGAGCATCCCTATGGACTGCAGCGGGCCAGGCTCTTCTCTCCATCGGATTCTCCAGGCAAGAATACTGGAGTGGGTTGCTGTGCCCTGCTCCAGAGGATCTTCCCCACCCAGGGATCAAACCCCTGTCTCTTATGTCTATCTGCATTAGCAGGTGGGTTCTTTACCACTAGCATCACCTAAAAGTGAAAGTCTCTCAATTGTGCCGACTCTTTGTGGACCCCTATACAGTCCATGGAATTCTCCAGGCCAAAATACTGGAGTGGGTAGCCTATCCCTTCTCCAGGGGATCTTCCCAAACCAAGAATCGAACTGGGGTCTCCTGCATTGCAGCCGGATTCTTTTTCAGCTGAGCTACCAGGGAAGCCCACTAGCACCACCTGGAAAGCCCCAAACACCCTCTAGGAGTAAAACACAGGTGGGAAATTGTCCCTTAGTGGGACACGACTGAGCGACCGAACTGAACTGAACTAAACTGGGAGAGCAATCTTCCATTTTGCAGGACTTGGACTTCACCAGAAGAGGGCGCAATTATCCAAGCTATTACATGGGCAAAAGGGAACGGATAGACAGGACCCTAAAACAAACAACAAAATACATAAATAGGAATGATGCTCTTCTACAAACCCCCTTTTAAACCAAATGTTTACACTGGGGGATATATTTATGGTTAATTCCCTGGTAGCTCAGCTGGTAAAGAATTCGGCTGCAATGCAGGAGACCCCAGTTCGATTCCTGGGTCTAGAAGATCCTCTGGAGAAAGGATAGGCTACCTACTCCAGTATTCTTGGGCTTCCCTGGTGGCTCAGACGGTAAAAAATCCGCCTGCAATGAGGGAAACCCGGGTTCTATCCCAAGGTTGGGAAGATCCCCTGGAGAAGGCAACAGCTACCCAGTCCAGTATTCTGGCCTGGAAATCTCCATGGACAGAGGAACCTGGTGGGCCATAGTTCATGGAAGTCACAAAGAGTCAGACACAACTGAGAGACTAAGCAGAAGTTTTTCAAGTACTGTAAGTCAGTTGATGAAAACTGGTAATTGCTGGGCAAAACAGGGAACGGGAAGCAGGTCATAAAAGATGCAGGATAAATGATAGTTCTGATTGGGAGGCAGCCTCTGAACAATCAGACAGACACTCTTTCTCTTGCTTCCTGTGGAGATGTTCCTTCTACAGCAGCTCACATGCAACTCACACAAACACAGGTACATCAATACAACTAGGTATCAGTTGGGTGTGAGGCTAACTTCCCATGCTTTATATGCATATTTACAAAGAAAACAATCTCAAAAAGAAACTATACAACACTTTTGCCATTTACGTTAAACAAGGGTTATAAAAAGGATTCAGAGATGAGAGGAGGTGTTGGCGAGGGCTTGTGGCTATGAGATTGGTAAAGGTAATTCCTTTTTGAATGTATGGCCCTGCTGTGAATCCCCATCCTGGAGTTTCTATCATCCAAACCTTAGTCTAGAAATAGAGACTCCAGGGGGCCAGTCAGAAAACTATGAAATGGGTCCCTAGAGGACAAGTACCCAACCTTCGCCTGGAATGCTGAAGGGAGACTCTGGCCTCAGCTTGACTCCCTCCCACCAGGAAATCCAAAGAGAGAAAGAGGTTGGTTACTGGATGCTCAAGGGCTGAGGAAGGAAGCATTTGCCTTGGTCCAGGGAAGTGTAAGAAGCGTTTTAAGATGGTCCCTTGAGAGAGACAGTCCTGGCTTCCTGTCTCCTAGATTCTGAGGTTTCTCAGCCAAGTGTGAGTCTCTCCATCTTCTTACATCCCCCCACCTTTCCCTGCCCCATCCCTGGTGCTAAGCAAAAGAGTAGCCAGAACTGGGTCTGAGCTGGGGAATAGGAGGACATTTAAAAGTTAGTTCAAAAAAAAAAAAAAAAAAGGTAGTTCAGCTGACGAAATTCTAATGGACAACCTAATGACTTCATGCAGATCAATAGGGATTAATTATATGGGACTGAATGAACTGATGAATATTACTAATACCTTTATGACTTTGGGGGCAATATACTAACTTTAATCTTTGTTTTCCAGAAAAAAAAACCTTTCCTCTTGTGCTATGACTTACAGCAAGCTGGTGAAGTATCCCTTTGTAAACAAAGATGAAGCATTTATCCTCTTCTCTCTACCTGATCGTTCCAAAATTTGGCTTCTCCAGCTGGCTCTCCTGTGGACTTGATGATCTATTACAATTGGATTACAACTAATTATACTAATCATTGTTTTAATTTGTTTTTTGTTTTCAAGTTGTTTATGATTTGTGTCTCCCTGCTACACTATGATTTTGCCTGTCTTACTAGTTACATTAATTTTACCCTATTTTGTAAGATTGTTGTCTCTTACAGTAACCAAGGTGTAACCAGGCCTCCAACAAAAATCTTTATTGTGGTCTCCAAGACGTCCTCTGACCTGACTGGTGCCAGAATCACTCGACATTATGCTTTGCTTCTATCTTCGATGACGCTCTTGCAGCCACACTGAGATTGTTCACATCTCAGGGCCTTTACTTATATTTTCCCCTCTATCTTTTCATGGTGTGCTTCCTAATCATTTAAAATAGAATTCAATTGTACTTTCAAATATCATCTCCTCAGAGAAGCTTTTTATTACCAACTCATCCAAAAAATGTAGTCACTAGCTATCCTTTCATATTGCTTTATTTTTCTTCTTAACAGTTATTATGTAACATTTTATTATTTGTGTTGGTATGTCCTCTGTCTACCCCATGAGAACAGGGATCCTGATTGCTTTATTCTTTGAGCACCTGCAACAATCCTGACACTTAGTAAGCATTCAATCAATATTTTAAAAACTATTTATTAGTTAGTTCATATACCAATTAAGTTTAAGGAAGTAAATATGGAATATAACAAAAACAGCCCTGGAGTTGGAGTTTTGGATTCCTGATATAATTTGTTCACTACTTACTTGTGTGGATTTTGATGAATAACTTTAACTTCCAGCCCCTCTCTTTCTTTCCTTAAAGATAATCTTAAAGAAACCCGGTACCCTGAGAGGACGTGCAAAGCACAGTCATCTCTGATATACGTAATACTTCTATTTCTCTGCATTAAATATGCAGACATTGTAAATAAATTAATTCACATGCTTTTTCTGGATATATTTCAATATCTGTCAGACTTTACTTCTCTCCCTGCCTCTTTCTTGTTTTATTAAAGTTTTATGGGCCACTTTCTATGTTCCAAGTACTATGCCAGGCACTTGTAAACAAAGATAAATCAGACATTTTCTCTGCTTGCAAAAAGCTCATAATCTAAAAAGGAAGGCAGAAATATAAACAAATGAATTAGAATATAACTTGAAAGTGCATAAGCAGAAATCTGTTCAAGATACAAGGGGAGGCACTCTATCTGGGAGCTCACAGTGGAGTGAGACAGAGAGATAATGTGATGTGCCTTTTCTGAATGAGGCACTATAAGAGGGAAGATACCAGGGGTAGGTGTGGAGGGTGAGGACAAGAAAGATAAAGGATGATCAGTGAGTCCGCTGGCCTATTGGTTAGGAAGTCTTTGATGATGCTTATCATTATTTTGGTGGATGGAGGGTACAAAACCAGGATGGTGTGAATTGAAGAGTAGCTGGAAGAAGGGGAGAGGAGATCTGTCATGTGAGTTTCTATTTGGGAAAGTTTGAGAAGGAGAGGAAAGAACTAGGTAAGGGAAAGGGTCAAAGAGAAACTTTGAGGATGAAAGAAGCCTAGGCAAGGTTGAAGAATGAGCCAGTGGAGCGCAAAGAGCTGGGATGATGATCAGGAGGCTGTGTGAAAGCTTCCGGCTCTTCATAAGGAGGGAGGGGACCCAGAGAACCTGGGGGATCCAGGGGATCCAGGGGAAGGAGACCCAGAGCATAGCTTAGCCGAAGAAGGGAGCTAATTTTCCTCCGGGACAAAAGGGAAGAGGGAAAGGGGACAGCCACCCTCAGGGGCATTCACAGATCACATCTGGTAATGAAATTCTTGCCTCAAAGAAGGTATATGTTAAGGTCACGTGTTGAGCTGAAGTGACCAAGGTTGGGTAGGAGATTCTAGGCAGTGAGGCATTGGAATTTATTCTTATATTCCTTACACATCAAGGGTATAGCTGGAGCTCATTGGCTGACTAACTCCTGGCCACTGAGGAGATAGTGTTTCTGTTGACAATCATATTCCCAACCTAATGAGTTACTTATTTTTAATGATTCCTGTCTTCATCATAAGCTATTAGGAAATTGTGCTTGAGCCTACTCTTATTCCCAAGGCTAATTACTGTTAATACTATTTTGCTGGTTTAACCTCTTAATAAGGAAGACAAATAAACAATCTTGCTGAGAATAGAAGCCTCAGCACAAAGTCTGCCATTTGAGAAGCTGTGGATGTACAATAGTCACCTGTCAGGCAGGCAGGTGTGCTCATCTCTACTTTGAAGTTTCATCTTAAATGAACAGATAGGCATGTGTATCTATCCATCCATTCATTCATTCAGTAAACATTTATGTACCAAATTCTCTATGTCAGGCAACCTGGCAGTCAGTGAGGAGTCAGCAACAGAAAATCCCTGTAAATGTGTACCCAGGGATGTATCTAATATATCTAGATCTAGATCTTTTGGTCATTCAGTCATGTCTGACTCTTTGTGACCCCGTGGACAGCAGCCCACCAGGCTCTTCTGTCCGTAGGATTTCCCAGGCAAGAATGCTGGAATGGGTTGTCATTTCCTCCTCCAGGGATCTCCCCCACCTAAGGATTGAATCCATGTCTCTTGCATGGGTTCGATCTTTACCACTGTGCCACCTACCCAATATATCTATTGAATTTCTAATATTAAAGTTAAATATTACATCTGTACTACAGAACACATGTGGAATAATTTTGTTTTATTTCGTTTAGGTTTTTGTAATATCTTTTGTGCAGCTGCTCAATTGCAAACGCTAAGATTGCATTTTCTGTCACTAAACCGCCTTTAGCTCCCTAGAAGTGAAGAAGTAACATAAAATAAGTCTCTGCTATGTTGCTTTGGGCTTCCCAGACATAAGAGACACAGGTTTGACCCTGGGTGGGGAAGATCCCTTGGAGGAGGAAATGGCAACCCATTTCAGTATTCTTGCTTGAAGAATCTCAAGGACAGAGGAGTCTGTTGGGCTGCAATCCATAAGGTCACAAGGAGCTGGACATGCACACCAATGCTGCTTTATTCCCTACCCTCTGCCCTGAGCATTCAAATTTCCATTCTGTGCCCACACCTGTGTTTTCTCTTAGTCATTCCCCAGGACCTCCCTGAACACTCTGCCAACAGGAAGGAAATCTTGGCTGCTTCCCAAGCTGTTGATGCCTTTGGCCTCTAGGAGGCATTGTTGCCCTTTCTTGTCCATTGATGTCTGTAATAAATTATTTAGAGGAAATTAAAGGTAGTGTTCTTGCCTGGAGAATCCCAGGGATGGGGGAGCTTGGTGGGCTGCCGTCTATGGGGTCGCACAGAGTCGGACACGACTGAAGTGACTTAGTATAGCATATGCAACAATAAAACCTGGTAAGAAATGTCAACTTTATTATATCCTTAAGGATCTGAGGTAATGTATTTCCCATTGCATCTTCACTTTTAATCAGTAGTATAGTCATTTTGCATCATACTTGCGGTTGGAAAGGAGTTGTGTTGATAATCTCTGAAGGAAATTTCTAGTTTCCTTCCTTCTTGATTTCCTTCCTTTTCTCCTAGTCTTTCTTCTTGACTCCTCCCCTCCACTTCCTCTCTCCCTACATTGCTTCCTTCTTCCCTTCTTTTATTCATTCATTCCACAAATATTTCCTGAGCATGTACTCTACGTTAGGGTCTGAAGCTATAAACTAGAGTAAGAAGCAGGCTTTGTTTTCAGGGACCTTACAGTCTAGACAGAGACAGGCAATACCAGTGATGACTGTGCCTCAGAGTGTTTAAGGCTGTGATAGCAGTGGACACTATGGGAGAAGGAACTTAGAAGAGAGGCTTCCAAGTCAGCAAGGAGGTCAGGTAAGGTTTCCTTTGATCTGAGTCATAGAAGCTGCGCAGGAGTTAGCCATGTGAAGCTGGGTAGAGAGAAGGGAAAGACTGTGACTCCAAACTTAGAACTTTGAGTTTAGATCCTCGGTATAGAGGAATTTGGATTTCCTTGGTGGTTTAGTAGTAAAGAACCACCTGCCAATGCAGAAGTCGTAATTTGGTCCCTGGGTCAGGAAGATCTCCTGGAGAAGGAAATGGCAACTCATTCCAGTATTCTTGCCTGCAGAATCCCACGGACAGAGAATTCTAGCAGACTACAGTTCATGGGGTCTCAAAGAGTTGGACACGACTTAGCGACTAAACCACAACAATAGAGGAAGTTAATCAAAAAAAGGGGAATCAAGAAAGAATGCATTTCTTTTCTGTATTTCTCCAAAATATTGACTGCCTGTCCCATCTATCAGTTCGTATCTGAGTTGAGACGTTATTGCAGTACTACATACCACATTTACTTAGTCAACTTGTCATGAGAAGATGTGAAACTTAATTCTTTCTCCTCTGCTGTAGTTCACTGCTTCTGCTCTGGTATGGTCTTCTTGTAAGTGAGAACACAGAAGTATATTCCATAATCTTTCCAATCGATAAACAGGGATAAATCCCTTCACTTCATTTAGCCCTCCAATGTGGGTGAAATTTTGTTCTCACTTCCATGAAGTAATTTCTCAGTTCTACTCACACACTGGAATTTTTCAAAAATGTCTAAAAAGGCATAAGTGCCCCTGCTTTTTCCCAGGAAGTACTGATTTGGTAAATCTCCAGCCGTACCTAGACATCTCTGCATTAAAAACATTCCCTAATGGTTTCTGTCTTGAACCAACGTTGAGAAGTAAAGTCTTTGACTATATTTGAGTAGTATCTCATGATGGAAAAGTTTAAACATTTGGAGTCATACAAATAAGACTATGAATTCAGATTCTGTCACATACTAACTGTGTGACTTTGGCCAAGTAACCAAACTTCTCTGATCTGCAGACGCCTCATCTGTGAAGTGGCACCAACAACTCTTGGGATACGTGTGTATTCTCAGTCGTGTCTTACTCTCTTGTGGCCCCATGGACTAGGGCCTGCCAGGCTCCTCTGTCCATGAAATTTTCCAAGCAAGAATACTGGAGTAGGTTGCCATTTCCTTCTCCAGGGCATCTTCGTGACTTGGGGATTGAACCCGAGTCTCTTGTGTCTCCTGCATTGGCAGGCGGATTCTTTATCACTAGCACCACCTGGGGAGCCCCTGCCCTTAGGATGGTTGTGCTCAGTGGAGACTGGAATCTTCTCCTATAGAAGACATAGGGGATTCCTTATATACTAGGCTTGTAATAAAAGTGGAATCTTAGGAACCATCTTTTTTCAACTGAGCTAGTGAAACAACCAAAACATGGATAATCTTTCACATCTATCAGTTCTTCCTGAGAATAAGTTGACATTGAAAGTGAGAGGGTAAGGGTCAAAGCGGACTGTGATACTCAGTGCCACATGGGTGGTCCATTTTTTTAATCAAAAATTATTTATTCATTTTACTTTGGGGCTGCACTGGGTCTCCATTGTTGCACAAGAGCTTTCTCTCATTGTGGTGAGAGTGGACTACTCTGTAGTTCTGGCTTCTCGATGCGGTGACTTCTCTTGTGTAGAGCACAGGCTCTAGGCTCCGGGGCTTCATTAGCTGTGGGGCATGGGCTTAGCTGCTCCAAGGCATGTGGGATCTTCCAGGACCAGGGATCGAACCCACATTCTTTGCCTTGGCAGATCCATTCTTAACCACTGGACCAAAGTCCTGGTGGTCCATTATTTGAGAGAAGATTTGTTGAACATCTATATTTACACAAGTCATATTTATTTTTTTTCTCTTAAACATCCACAAATCTCCACCCTAGTTTACTGTCATAGCTTAGTCTCTCATTGGCTCTCACTGTTTGAACAGATGCCTAGCTGTTCATCCTGGCTTAACTCTTACTTGCCTCTAATATGTGTAATCATACTGCTGCTGCTGCTGCTAAATCGCTTCAGTCGTGTCTGACTCTGTGTGACCCCATAGACAGCAGCCCACCAGGCTCCCCCGTCCCCGGGATTCTCCAGGCAAGAACACTGGAGTGGATTGCCATTTCCTTCTCCAGTGCATGAAAGTGAAAAGTGAAAGTGAAGTCACTCAGTTGTGTCCAACTCTTAGCGACCCCATGGACTGCAGCCTACCAGGCTTCTCTGTCCATGGGATTTTCCAGGCAAGAGTACTGGAGTAGGGTGCCATTGCCTTCTCTGAATCATACTGCTGTCCTGCTTAAATCTTTCTCCTGCAGGATCATATCTAAGGTCTCCAACAGGGAAAACAAAGCCCTTAAGACTTGCCTGTTTTTTCGTTTTTATCTTTGTACCATCTTTCTGTTGATCAAGGACTATAATGAAGCACTTATGGTTTTGAACAAAATGTCTTAGTACCTTTTACAAAGGACCTCAGCCTGAAGAACACTTTCCCCCTTTTCTGTCTAATGAAAGACAACCTTTTTAACCTCTACTTATTGTGTGCTTACTTTGTGTGGGCCACTGTGAAGAAATTTAGTTTATTTCTCAGCCTCTCATATGTTACATTCTGTTACTTCCATTTTACCATAAAGGAAACTGAGGTCCAGGGATTTTAAGGTTTTATGGGACTTTTCTTCCCCATCCTCCTGGATCCCTGTGTCCATTGTCTTGTAACTGCCTTTTTGTTTATTAAAAAAAATTTTTTTTAAATTATGAAAGTGTGATAAAACACAGTTACGGGAGACTTGGAAAATGCAGAGCAAAGTTACATGTTGTCCCACTATATACTGCAATTATTTTTAAGTAGATAAATTAAAATTTTTAGTTGGAGTTTCAATATCAAAGTCTCAGAAATTAATACGATAAATCGAGAGAAAAGTGGAAGGATACTGTACACCCAAAAAGCATGATGAACCAATTCAAACATAATTAAGATTTATACAGTGTTCACACAACAAACAGCAGGATACGAACTGTACTGAAGTTCCTATAGACGATAAACCAGGATACACTGGAATGTAACTGCCTTTCTAGTATGGAAAGTGAAGGGAGAGAGTGAAGGAGGGAGAGAATAAACAGTAGATTTCAGGGCTTTCTTGGTAGTCCAGTGGTTAAGACTCTGTGCTTCTAATACAGGGAGAACATGGCACCCCACTCCAGTACTCTTGCCTGGAAAATCCCATGGACGGAGGAGCCTGGTAGGCTTTAGTCCATGGGGTCGTGAAGAGTCAGACACAACTGAGCGACTTCACTTTTACTTTTCACTTTCATGCATTGGAGAAGGAAATGGCAACCCACTCCAGTGTTCTTGCCTGAAGAATTTCAGGGACGGGGGAGCCTGGTGGGCTGTCGTCTATGAGGTCGCACAGAGTCGGACACGACTGAAGCGACTTAGTAGCAACAGCAGCGGGGAACTAAGATCCCATATGCCATGTGGTACTACCAAAAAATGAAAAAAGGGGGAAAAAAAGAAAAACAGTAGATTTCAATACATTGTAAAAACAGGAATTTGGACTCTGCTACTGCTGCTGCTAAGTTGCTTCAGTTGTGTCCAACTCTGTGCGGCCCCATAGACGGCAGCCCACCAGGCTTCCCCGTCCCTGGGATTCTCAAGGCAGGAACACTGAAGTGGGTTGCCATTTCCTTCTCCAATGCATGAGAGTGAAAAATGAAAGTGAAGTCACTCAGTCGTGTCCGACTCTTAGCAACCCCGTGGACTGTAGCCCACCAGGCTCCTCCATCCGTGGGATTTTCCAGGCAAGAGTACTGGAGTGGGGTGCCATTGCCTTCTCCGATTTGAACTCTATTATCTTGAATTCTCCTTTTGTGGTGCAGTGCTGGCTTATAGTAGTTATTGCAATATATAGTTCAAGTGAATAAATATTTGACTTTATTTCTACATATTCTTAAAAAATTAGTAACATCCATTCCTTTACATCAAAGGCTATGCTCAACATCTAAGTAATTACAGATTTAGTTCAACCATCCTTTCCAACAACTGTGAAAAAAGAGTATACTGAATTTTCATTTAGTCTATACAACTTCTCTAACAATCCTACATTTGTTGTTTAAACAATGTTCCCCCATCCACTGCCCCCTCTACCACTTCCATCCTTCACAGCCCCCACTTCTACCCTATTTCCTCAATGAAGACAGACGAGGTGTGAAATAAACAAACAAAGCCAAATACAACCAAAAAGCAACTTTCGTGAAAAACGCATTAGCAGAAATTCATTTTGAACAAGATAAGTATTTTTGCTTTTTCAAAAGGAACTGACACTTAGAGGAACTACACCCTGTTCCCAAATGGTGTCCCGTGTTAAATGTGACCTTTTGCTGAAAGTTAATTATGCTTCTTTCCAAACAAAGCTGGGGACCTCTGCTTCTTTGAAGATGGTTTTGTGTTTAGAAGTCCATGGAATGTTACACGATACTGAATCATGTATCGTCATTCATAAATGTCCATGATTCGCTAGACAAACATTCCTTGCTTAATAAAACAAAAGAAGTGTTTCAACAAAAAGGGTGCAGCTATATCAGTAGGGCTTGCTGTTCGCATATCTCAGTTTTGTGGTGATAAAACAGTCATTAAAACAGGCAATCTCTTTAAAATTACAGCTGCCAGGCCAGATGAATTTTACCCGAACAGAGATTAAATGTGAGGGTATTCACCTCACATTCCAGGACAACCTCTGGGAACACAGCTATAAAAATAAAAGGGATAATAAAAAAATAAAAAATAAAAAAAAAATAAAAGGGAGAGAGGGCAGAGTCAAGGGGGTGTGGCTTTGAGGGGGGGCAGTCCTTGAATCTTGCCTAGGACATAGTGGAGTAAAGGCAGAATGCCCTCTGAAAGAAGAGCAAAAGGCCTTTCAAGGCACAGAAATATCACACTAAAAACATAATGTTTTCATTTCATGAAAATATGAGATCAGATACAATTTCAAATGTACTTCTTGTCAATTAGTATTTCTCACCAACAAGGCATTGTCTTGTCTTTTCAGAAGCACTTTCTAATCAAGAACGGCAACAGAAAAGTAGAAATGGGAACTCGATTTTTAAGGCGAAAAATGTTACTTGAGGTTACCGAAACACCTCAGAACCTACATGGTTGAGAAATGAAAACTAGCTGTCCTGTACTTAGCTTGATGCCACTTTTTCCCCCTATATAAATGGTACTTTGTGACATTTGTTGGTAGTCGATAGGGCGTGTCTGACTCTTTGTGACCCCATGGATTGTAGCCCACCAGGCTCCTCTTTCCATGGGATTTCCCAGCAAGAATACTGGAGTGGATTGCCCTTTCCTTCTCCAGGGGAAGATCTTCCTGACCCAGGAGTTGAACCCTTGTCTCCTGCATTGCAGGCAGATTCTTTAACACTGAGCCACCAGGGAAGCCCCGCTTTATGAAATAGCAAGATATTTACTCAGTATATGCAAAGTATCTGGAGGTCAAAGAAAAAAATCTTAAGTTTTCTTAACTTTTCTAAGAACTAGATGGATACATGGTAAACAGGAAAAGAAAAAAAAAAAAAACTGGAAAAGAAGCATTCAACCTCCTTAACAATGACCAGAGTGCAATATAGAAGAACAGTGAGATACAACTAGTAAAGATCATAAAAAGGGCAGTGACTTGGCCTCAGTGGTGGTAAAGCAGAAGGTAGTCTTGTAACTGAGTTGGTGTGAGACAGAGTCAAGGAGAAGAAGCTTTTCAAGGAAGCTTTGGCAGTTCTTACACAGAATCTCTAACGGGTCATACCCTTGGAAACAGTCGTTCTGCTCCGAGAATCTCTTTCAGTGAATGATTAAAACAACAAACTTTTGCACACAGACATACTTATTACAGCATCACTTAAATAGCCACTAACTTGAAACAACCTGAAGATCTGACAGTAGCAGACTAGTTGAGAAAATATGATACTTCATTAAAATGATATTGACAAAGATGGGCACTTTTATCTGCTGCATGCTATCGACAAACTAAAAGATTCTCCTCCTCCTATTAATACTGCTAATAAAGCTAAAATGTATTGAGTTTTTGCTATGTGCCAGGAACTCTGCCAAGCCATTAACATGTATTAATTTAATTCTTACAGCAAACTGTAAGGTAATTTTTACTATCCCTACTTTAAAGGTGAGGAAACTGAGGGGTGCAGAAATGAAATTACTTGTCCCAACACACACAGCTAGAAAGTGGCAGGATTAAGGTTATATTTTTAAAGATTTATTGAGATGTAATTCATATATTATTGGCACTTCCCTGGTGGCTCAGATGGTAAAGAATCTCTCTGCAGTGCTGGAGACTCAGGTTCCATTCCTGGGTTGGGAAGATCCCCTGGAGAAGGAAATGGCAACCCTCTCCAGTATTCTGGCCTGGAGAATCCATGGACAGAGGAGCCTGGTGGGCTACAGTTGCAAAGGGTTGGACATGACTGACTGACTAACACTAATTCATGTATTATAAGATTTACTCTTTTTTGGAAAAATTTTTTAAAGATTATTTTCCATGTGCACCATTTTAAAAGTCTTTCTTGAATTTGTTACAATACTGCTTCTATCCCGTGGGACATGTGGGAATCTTAGCTCCCTGATCAGGGATCTGACTCACACTCCTTGCACGGGAAGGTGAAGTCTTAACTACTAAACTGCCAGGGAAGTCCCAAGATTTACTCTTTTAAAGTGTATGTAATTCATAGGGTGAAGTTGAGTAGACACTGTTTAAAGACAGCATCTTTGAAGTAGGAGGGACTAGAGCACAGAGTTTTCTGAAATCCAGGTAATTTTCTTGCACATAATGCTTGAAGACAAGGAACTTCTCTTTTCTCTTTGTATCCCAGGGCCTAGCAGAGTAACTGAGCCCTAGTGGAAATATTTGTTTGTGTGTGAATGAATAAATGTGCTCTAGTGACCTGATGACTAATCCTCAATGCCAATAGCACCAGGCTGGCTAATCCTGTGTTTGAGTTCCCAGTACCTCTCTGACCTTTGGCCAAAGTTGAGCTTCTGATTTCTGAACTGCTCACTTGGTTTGACCCGCTGCCTTTTCTGACAGTAGGTGCCTTGACCCACCTACCTGTGCATTGTGACCCAGCCTGGCAGTTCATGGGGTGCTTAACTGTCAGCTTCATTTGAAGATAGCCCAAAAGGATCCTATACCAACTGCCTATAGCACTCCCTCAATTCTAGATTGGCTTTCAGAGTGGTTCACACATTGTTCCCACTCTTGACAGCCATGGCTCTTCTGGTGAAGAAATTCCCCTGGGTTGGTTCAACTTCTTCCCATGATTGTCTTTCTACTTGTATTTCCTAGTTCATAGTCCCTAGGATACCATGAAATGAAGGATTAGGTGAAGAAAGAAGCTCCAGAAACTTCACCTGCCAAGTGCCTCTCTCTTTTGTTTGTAGACAACAGAAAGGACTTGACATTTGGTTTAGGTTTTGTTGGAAGTAAGAATTTTGCTGTAAATGAAATAATCACTATTCTAACCTTTTCACTAGAAAACCTCTGTAAAAATATGTCCTATGACTCCAAACCTCTCCTCCCATGTGAACACATCTAAATAAGCATTTCTACTTGAGCACCCCATTATTAAGCTCCAGGTAATAAAGCCAAGCTTACCATCTATGACTCCATCTTTCTTTTCTATGGAAGTAGAAAAGTGATGTCACTATTTTCATAGCTACTTAGTTATGCTCAACTCATCCTTGTCTTTCATATTCTCTCCTCTATCCAGAGAGTGGTCTCATGAGTTTTTAAATATTTTTCTTTTGAAATGTCTTTGTTATTGAGTCGTGGTTTTTTAATTTCATATCCACGGTCTCGCCACTCAGCCATTTGTATATCTCTTTTGACACCAGTGGCTGTGGAATTTTATCTTCTATATTTTTCTTTTGTGGTACTGTTGGAATAAAGGAAAGACTGCTTCTACATTCTCCAATTCAATTATTCAATGCTTTTCTTTCTTAAAGTATCAAATTGTGTGACTTCTGGTTTTCAAATTTCTCCAGTATCTCATCCCACCTACCGGTTCAAAGCAACTGGTTTCTAACTCCTCAAATGTTTCCTTGGTTTTAGACAGGCTCAGTAATTCAACTCTAAGCCCTAACCAGTAATGCTGCAGAAGCTGAAGTTGAAAGGTTCTATGATGATATACAAGACCTTCTAGAACTAACACCCCCCAAAATGTCCTTTTCATTATAGGGGACTGGAACACAAAAGTAGGGAGTGAAGAGATACCTGGAGTAACAGGCGAATTTGGCCTTGGAGTGCAAAATGAGCCAGGGCAAAGTCTAACGGAGTATTGCCAGAAGAACGCACTGGTCATAGCAAATACCCTCTTCCAACAACACAAAAGAAGATTCTATACATGGACATCACCAGATGGTCAATACTGAAACCAGATTGATTATATGCTTTGCAGCCAAAGATGGAGAAGCCCTATACAGTCAGCAAAAACAAGACCAGGAGCTGACTGTGGCTCAGATCATGAAATCTTTATTGCAAAATTCAGACTTAAATTGAAGAAACTAGGGAACACCACCAGATCATTCAGGTATGACCTAAATCAAATCCTTTACAATTATACAGTGGAAGTGACAAATAGGTTCAAGGGATTAGATCTGATAGACAGAGTCCCTGAAGAACTATAGTCGGAGGTTCATGACACTGTACAGAACGTAGTGATAAAGACTACCCCCAAGAAAAAGAAGTGCAAAAAGGCAAATGGTTGTCTGAGGAGGTCTTACAAATAGCTGAGAAAAAGAAGAGATGCAAAAGGCAAAGGAGAAAAGGAAAGATATAAACATCTGAATGCAGAGTTCCAAAGAACAGCAAGGAGAGATAAGAAAGCCTTTTCAGTGATCAGTGCAAAGAAATAGAGGAAAACAATAGAATGGGAAAGACTAGAGATCTCTTCAAGAAAATTAGAGATATCAAGGGAATATTTCATGCAATGATGGGCATTATAATGGCATGGACCTAACAGAAAGCAAAGAAGAAGTAACAGAAACAGAAGATATTAAGAAGAGGTGGCAAGAATACACAGAAGAACTATACAAAAAGATCTTCATGACCCAGATAACCATGATGGGGTGATCATCTACCTAGAGCCATACATCCTGGAATGTGAAGTCAAATGGGCCTCAGGAAGCATCACTACGAACAAAGCTAGTGGAGGTGATAGAATTCCAGCTGAGCTATTTCAAATCTTAAAAGATGATGCTGTGAAAGTGCTGCAGTTAATATGCCAGCAAATCTGGAAAACTCAGCAGTGGACACAGGACTGGAAAAGGTCAGTTTTCATTCCAATCCCAAAGAAAGGCAATGCCAAAGAATGTTCAAACTACCACACAATTGCACTCATCTCACATGCTAGCAAAGTAACGCTCAAAATTCTTCAAGCCAGGCTTCAACAGAACATGAACTGTGAAATTCCAGATGTTCAAGCTGAATTTAGTAAAGGCAGAGGAACCAGAGATTCAATTGCCAACATCTGTTGGATCATCGAAAAAGCAAGAGAGTTCCAGGAAAACATCTATTTCTGCTTCATTGACTACACCAAAGACTTTAACTGTATAGATCACAACAAACTGAGGACAGTTCTTAAAGAGATGGGAATACCAGACCACCTTACCTGCCTCCTGAGTAATCTGTACACAGGTCAAGAAGCAACAGTTAAAAGTGGATATGAAACAACAGACTGGTCCCAAATCGGGAAAGGTGTATGTCAAGGCTGTATATTTTCACTCTGCTTATTTAACTTGTATGCAGAGTACCTTATGCAAAATGCTGGACTGGATGAAGCACAAGCTGGAATCAAGATTGCCAGGAGAAATAACAATAGCCTCAGATACACAGATGACACCAAACTTATGGCAAAAAGTGAAGAAAAACTAAAGAGCCTCTTGATGAAAGTTAAAGAGAGTGAAAAAGTTGGCTGAAAACTCAACATTCAGAAAACTAAGTGATGGCATCTGGCCCCATCACTTCATGGAAATAGATGGGGAAACAATGGGAACAGTGACAGACTTTGGTTTCTTGGGCTCCAAAATCACTGCAGATGGTGACTGCAGCCATGAAATTAAAAGACGCTTGCTCCTTGGAATAAAAGCTCTGACAAACATACACAGCATATTAAAAAGCAGAGACTTTACTTTGCTGACAAAGGTCTATCTAGTCAAAGCTATGGTTTTTCCAGTAGTCATGTATGGATGTAAGAGTCAGACTACAAAGAAAGCTGAGTGCTGAAGAACTGATGCTTTTGAACTGTGGTGTTGGGGAAGACTCTTGAGAGTCCCTTTGACAGCAAGGAGATCCAACCAGTCCATCCTAAAGGAAATCAATTCTGAATATTCTTTGGAAGGACTGATGCTGAAGCTGAAACTCCAATATTTGGCCATCCGATCTGAAGAACTGACACATTGGAAGAGACCCTGATGCTGGAAAAGATTGAAGGCAGGAGGAGAAGGGGACAACAGAGAATGAGATGGTTGGATGGCATCACTGACTCGATGGTCATGAGTTTGAGCAAGCTCTGGGAGTTGGTGAAGGACAGGGCTGCCTGGCATGGTGCAGTCCATAGGTTTGCACAGAGTCAGATATGACTGAGCTACTCTACTGAACTGAGACAGGCTCACTGACCCGTGTGTGTGTACACCATGACCATGCTTGTTTCTGAGATTTGTTCTGTTTTCTTTGTCTGGAAAGTCCTCTCCATTTTCTGCCTCCTTTCTTCTACCATTCATAGGAAAGTTTCCTCTTCAAGGAAAAGGGATCTAACCTAATCATCAGAAATTAGACACCAATGGACTATAGAGCAAATACTGTGCTTCTAACAACGTTATTTACACTATTAGTTAATCACTCTTTTCTACTTTTTTATGCCTGTTTACCAAGAAAAATGTAATCCCTTTGGAGCCCCAAGCTATGTGATCTCATAACCCTTCTGCATTCCCTATTATCTAGCCCGATATACCTTTTGTTAGAGTTACTGGGGAGGAGGTAGGGTTTAACCCAGTAAAGAGGGTGCACATAACACTCTTCTAAAGAACTTTTGTCATTTCCTTTGTATGACATCTGATCTGGAGATTTAAACATATTGGGGTAATCTCCATTTTTGTGTGTCATCTTTAATGGTTTGAAATATTCAAATGAAATGTTTAATTTCTAACTCTGTATCTTTATAGTTACTGGTATCAGAATACTTCTGATTGAAATATTTAATTTCTAACTCTGTACATTTATAGTTACACTTAATAATTCTGATTGTACTCGAAGTGTGCCTGCTGATGATCTTGTGGATCAAGAGTGTCACTTTTAGGTAAATATAACTGCCAACTGCTTCTTCTGTAACTGATCTTTTAGGTCATGTCAGAACATTCTGGAACCTGAATTGAGACTCTTTTTATAGATATCCTTGACCATCTCCAGAGCTAATCTTCCTCACCTTCTAAGTATTTGCCTTTCTGTCAGCCTTTCTGGAGAATCCCAAGGAGAGAGGAGCCTGGTAGGCTACAGTCCATGAGGTTGCAAAGAGTCAGACATGGCTGAAGCGACTTAACACATATGCATTGCCGGGAATATTTTCCTTTTCTTAACTTCAGCGTCTCTGTCAGATTAACTTCTACACCATCAGCAGAGTTCTCTTCTTTTCTTCCAGTGAGCTTCCTGGAACCCACAAGTTGTGCATCCTATATGTTCCTGAGGTCTCTGTGTACAACCCACATCACCACACTTACTGGGTGATAATGTTATTCCCACTTAATTTGGCCACATCTCCACTAGACTGTATACTCTAGGACAGCAGGGAGTAAGACTATCTTTTCTGGAATCATATCTCCAACCCTGGTGTGTGTAATGTATGTAAACTATGTAGCAATGAATCTTTGTAATTTAAGAGAATTGATTGGTTAAATGATCTCTTACATCAGCTGTCTTCCATAATTAAATTCTATACTTGAATGAATTTTCCTACAAAATACATAATTCTTTCAATAACACATATTCAATGATATATACTCAATAACATATATCATTTTTCAATCATATATGTTATGATAAATTCTATAAAACATGGAATTTAATTATGTTTTCCTGTAACTCTCACTGCATTTCTAATGTGTGTCATTATTCATGCATTCTACACCATTGCAGCAAAACTATTTCCTGCTGTTTTATTTAATCTAACTGATTTATTTATGTCGTACATTTTTTTAGTTGAAGTGTAGTTGATTTAGAGTGTTGTGTTAATTTCAAGTGTACAGCAAAGTGATTAAGTTGGTTTTTGTTCAGATTATATTTCATTATAAGTTATTACAAGATATTGAATACAATACTTACGTATAGTACTTCACATCTGTCAATCTCACACTCCTAATTTGTCCCTCCCTCCTTCTCTTTCCCCTTCTCTTACCATAAGTTTGTTTTCTGTCTGTGAGTCTGTTTCTATTTTGTATACAGATTCAATTGTATTATTTTGTTGATTCCATATATAAGTGCTGCTGCTGCTGCTGCTGCTGCTGCTGCTAAGTCACTTCAGTCGTGTCCGACTCTGTGCGACCCCATAGACGGCAGCCCACCAGGCTCCGCCGTCCCTGGGATTCTCCAGGCAAGAACACTCCAGTAACTGTCTTTGTCTGACTGACTTCACTAAGTATAATATTCTCTAGGTATTGATACATGCTTATGCAGATGCCAATATTTCATTCTTTTTATGGCTAGTAAAAAGACACATTTTCTTAAACCAGTTATCTGTTCATGGACACTTGGGTTATTTTCATGCCTTTGTTGTTGTTGTTCAGCTGCTCAGTCATGTCTGACTCTTTGAGACCCCATAGATATAGCACACCACGCTTCCCTGTCCTTCAGCATCTCCCAGAGCTTGCTCAGACTCATGCCCATGGAGTCGGTGATGCCATCCAACCATCTCATCCTCTGTCCTCTCCTTCTTCTCCTGCCTTCAGTCTTTCCCAGCATCAGGGTCTTTTCAAATGAATCAGCTCTTTGCATTAGGTGGCCAAAGTATTGGAGCTTCAGCTTCTGCATTAGTTCTTCCAATGAATATTCAGAATTGATTTCCTTTAGGTTGGACTGGTTGGATCTCCTTGCAGTCCAAGGGACTCTCAACAGTCTTCTCCAACACAACAGTTCAAAAGCATCAATTCTTTGGCACTCAGTTTTCTTTATAGTCCAACTCTCACACCCATACATGACTACTGGAAAAGCCATATCTTTGACTAGACTGATTTTTGTTGGCAAAGTAATGTCTCTGCTTTTTAATATGCTGTCTAGGTTTGTCATAGCTTTTCTTCCAGGCAGCAAGCTGTAAACAGCTAGTATGGGTAATTTGAGAGTCAGGATATGTAGAATCTGGTTATTGAGTCTTTGATAAGAATAATTACTGTTAAATTGGGTTACTTTACCGAAGGGCATTTTTTTCTGTTTAAAAGTGGTTTCCAGGTCAACTCATTTGTCAAGAGGAAAGTTGTATCCTTGAAGAAATGGAGTAACCAGTTATTTACGTTTTCTGTGTCAAGGAGATCCCCTTTGAGGTGGAGAGTGGTCACAAACTCTTACTCAGCTTTTATCATAACAGTCATCCCAACTGGAGAGCCAAGTCATACAAGAACTCAAGGTTGGGCTGAAATTTCTGGGAAGTTATGATGGGGCACAGGAGTGGAAGTTAAACAGATTTGTTACAGATTAACGTATTCCCTTTGCATGTGGGAGAATGAGTCACATTCAGACTAGACCCCAAACTGGCCCTTCTGGGCATTGTCAAGTGTCAGAAGATATTTTATAGGATAGTTCAGAGAATTTCTTGCAAGGCTTTATGATGAGTTGTGCCCCAGACTGCCACTATATGAAAACTAACAGCCTTTATCTCACCTGAGTGAGTCATATGAAAAAGGAATCTGCAGTAACTGACATTTCCATTGTGCCCTTGCTTCCGAGATCTGTGTTTCATCACATCCATTACTTGTCTTATCCTGTAACAAGTGAAAATGCAGTCTTGTTTGGCTGGAAGTTTGTGTCAGAGCCGGCTTCCTTCTTTAGGGTCAGAAATACATTCCTCTGGGGAAAAAAACTGTAGCCACCTGCAATGGTTATGACGACTCCATGAGAAGATAAATGGGGTCTTCGAGAGTCACACGTCAGCAAACACTTCACTGAGACCCAAAGAATTGTGACTTTAAAGTACAGATAATAGCATTGTTCTGCTGCCCTCTGGTTCTGTTGAATTGCTGGGACAGAAAATACGATTATGTTACAAATTGTACCATGACCTTCAGAGCAGCTCTTCCAAATGCAGAGGTCTGGAGGGAGGTAAAATGGGTCCCTGAAAGAACAATCCATTTAGTCACAGTGTTACAGTCCATACTCCAGATCTCAACTCATGTGTAGTGCTTCCTGTTTTAGCAGATTAAAGTATCTCAGAGGAGGTTACTGTCCCCATCCACCACTGTGTCAGAAAAACAAAAAAGCTCATTTGAAGTTTTAAGTAAAACTTTCTTATTTGGCAGAAGTGCTAAATTAATTTTCACCAATTCCTTAGCGTGACAATTGTTCGCACAATTCTGGGGAAGTAACAATGAGCAAACCAGGTCTGAGCCTGTCGACGAGGAGGTCAGAGATCTGGGTTCAAATCTCAGCTCTTGCTGTGTAACCTGGAAAAGTGGCTAACCTACTGAGACCTTTGTGTTTCCTGGACTGTACAGTTCTGAGAAGTTTTTTATGTGCTTGGCACTGTTCTAAGCATGTTATACTTAATCTCTTCAATGTTAGCACATAAGTAATGCCTCTGTCTTCATAAGGATGGGGAAAGAGACATGTGGCGAGGTCAACCGTTATCTAAGGGGACTGAGCAAGGAGGGGGCAGAACCAAGATTCATGACAACTGGTGCTACTGACCACTGTGCAATGCTGTGGTGCCAACCATTCCCCTCATCCATAAACACAATGGGAGAAATTCCATGGGAAGAGTCTGTTTATTTCTTTCCCTTATTTTCAGTGTCCAGTCAGACCTTGAATCAGTAGAAGCTTAGATATGTCTACTTCTAAAACAACTAAGGCTTAAGAAGTCCTTTCTAAAGCTATTCCTTATGTGTGTGTGTGTGTGTTAGTCACTCAGTAATGCCCTATTCTGCTACCCCATGGACTGTAGCTTGCCAGGCTCCTCTGTCCATGGGGTTCTCCAGGAAAGAATAATGGAGTGGGATGCCATGCCTTCCTCAAGGGGATCTTCCCAACCCAGGGATTGAACTCAGGTCTCCTGCATTGTAGGTGGAATTTTATCTTCTGAACCACCAGGGAAGCCCAATCCTTTTCCTTGGGAGCTAAAAATTTTTAAATTACTGACTTATACAAAATTTTAATTTGTTGTGGGTCCCCAACAAGCTCTTCCAAAAGACTGAGAGACTTATTGGTTAAATTTCAAGGCTGTTGCTCTGACCAAGGCTAAGCTAGTGATCTCCAAGCCTCGATGCTCACGATTAGAGATTTCTGTACTCTCTTCAGATCTGCTGGGTTAAACCCTTGGACTCATATATTGTTGCATTATTTTGGGAATCTTAAATTACCAGCTGTAAACTAATCTAAAAGAATCCATTTGCACATACTCTGCTTAAAATTGGATTCTACTTGAATTTTAAGAATATATATATATATATATTTATTAATAACTAAACTGTATTCTTGGTGTTTAGGTGAATTCTTCCAAGTCCATGCATTGCTTGATGGCCAAGGATGAAATTGAAAGGCTTGATTTCATTCAATTAACCTATAATCAATGACTCAGAATGTTAAGCTTAGCTGTATGATAGAATAATCATGGGAAAAGTATATTTACCATAGAAGGATTTGAAATGAGAGCAGTTTTCTCTCTTTCTCTCTCTCAACTGTGTGTGAGTGTTCGTGGGTGCTTATTTCTTGGAAGACTAAGAAAGGATGACTCTCAGAAGAATAGTCTTAAAAATTTAATTAATAATTCCTCCCAAAGTTTCTAGAGGAAATTCAATTCTTGATCTTTCTTATCCCTTGGCCCTTCCTTGTGAAATGTGTTGGAATATACACTTCACCTTTCACCTTACCCCTGAATTTCTCATTCTCTTATGACTCATAGCAGCAACTCCACCCATTCTTTTCCAAAAAAAAAAAAAAAGTGGCAGCTGCTATGGAAGTGCTTCTGAGTCAGTCAGAAGTAAGGCAGGTTGCCAGATGGGTAATTCACTCCCCAGAACTTGGAGAAGGACAATTAGAGAATTAAGTTTGTAAATTCAGTTGTGGGGGGGATGGCTTATACAGTGGTTTATGCAAGCTCACTTACTACCTGTGATACCACAGGAAATTCACCTTAATTTTTTATTCATACACTTACACTACTCCTGTCTTAACCTGTTTGGCATGGGTGCATATCAGATGAAAAGGCTATGACCATCCTTTCTAAGTCTCTCTGGACAAGTTTTATAATAGAAAAAGAAATGGTTAACAACCTATGCTTAGGTTCACTTCCATTTCATTTTTCATGGAACAAGACCAACAGGATAACCAAATTCCTTGGGTAAGGGTTCTAGAGTAGGTCCAAGAAATGTGGATCAAGTACACCCAGACGTGTATTAATAAGTGCTATAATTGCCTCATTCATTTGGACTAGAAATATTCCTTCTTAGGTACTTCAAAGTAACTAAGAAATAAAAAACCAAGCAAACAAATATAGAAAAACTGTTATACAGAGCTTCTATATGACACTTTAATGCAATATTTACTTCATTCTAATTCTAAAATTTGATAAAATGACTCTTTATTTCACTTAGAAAAAGTAAAAAATACGTTAAAATACATGGAGGCAAATCAAGCATAGTTTGATCTTCAGTTCATTCAACCATCACACTCAGTTTCTTCTAGTGAAGATGGATAAATCTATATTTGGTTTCACTGTAAAGCTGACAAAAGAGTCTGTCTCTATCATATCAGTCTCCATTGTGTCTAGGGTGTTTTCTCAGACCTGAGTCTAAATTCACTTATTTACCTCTCACTTTTTCCACAAGAGTTAGGCAGGAAGTTACATCATGTAGCTCCCTCTCGTTGGGATGAGAGTTGGAGCAGGCTCTGAAACACCACACGGCTATTCTTTGTATGTTAAGCAATAGAGTTTTAGTAATACATCCAAATGGACCATATGAGAAATTGGATAAAAGGAGCCAAGAACAGTATTCCTCTTCCACTATCTCTTGTTGGAGACAGAGTGGAAAACAGAGCTGAAAATAGCTGAAATAAAAGCAGTGATCAAAGGCAGAGCTTACAGATCAATATTTGGAAGACAATGAAGGACAATGAACAGACAAGGAGAACACTGAGTGCAAAATGTGAACATTCTACCCATCAGTCCTTCCCTCTGCTTCTGTGATTGTCCAGTTCTGTGTAAACAGAACATGAAGCAGTCTTGGGAGACTCCAAACTGATTATTACTAGTTTTTAATATGGAGTTTTCTATTCTGTCTAAGAAGCTGTTTTTCTTTCAAAAAAATTTTTTTTAACACAAAGGATTATAAATTTTCTCAGTACGACTGGTATATTTACCTTTCCCTATATATCTTTGAGAGACTCTAAGCCAGTGCTATGTTCTCAGTAGGCATCTGAAGCTGCAATCTCTATGCACCATTCCCTACTGAAAATGGTACCTTATTTCTTCCATCTTGTTTTCAAACAAGCTGAGAAATAATAGACATGGAAGCCAAAATATTTTTATTTCTAATAGATAATAGATTAGAGAATTAGGCTTTATGTTTGTTAATTAAGCAGACTTGCTAATGTTGAACTCAGATTTAGATAGACTTACTAGTGGCTCAGACAGCAGAGAATCTGTCTGCAATGCAGGAGATCCGGGTTTGATTCCTGGATCATGAAGATCCCTTGGAGAAGGGAAGGGCTACCCACACAAGTATTCTTGCCTGGAGAATCTTACAGATTCTCCAGGCAAGAGGAGCCTGTGGGCTACAGTCCATGGGGTTGCAAAGAGCCAGACATGACTGAGTGACTAACCATAGACACACACACACACACACACACACACACACACACATATGCTGGCTCGATCATGGCAGTGATGGTAGAGGTAGCCACCAGGATGGGGCCTGTGTGAGTAATGTTTTTACTGTGGAGGTACAGAACAGATTTTTTTTTTTTTTTTTCTTCTCTATGGGCAGATCCATTCTCATGAGGAATAGCTGGAAGGTGAGCCACTTATTTTTATACCCAGTTATTTTTATCCCATTTACCAATCAAGAAAGTTGGTTACCACCCTAAACATGGAATGAAGAAATGGGGTTTGGAGAGATTCAGAGTTATATAATTTTAATTTCCTTCGTAGGAAATAAATACCAGGCTTTTGGAAAGAACTATTCTCTACTTTTTGTCCTTGATGAATATAATGGATGGCTATTCACTGGCACCTCATATGTTTATATTTGTGCATATAAGTGTGCTGGAGGATGCTTTATGCTGGAGACATTTTAAAGGAAATAATAAAGTAGAAAGGCTAATTTATTTGTCTTGTTACCTAAGGGGTTGGGATTTTGTGGCAGGAAGCTGTTCCTTCCCCTTTGAAAATGATAGGTTTTTGCTGTGAGTAGTTACATAGTAAATCCCATCATGTCCTTCCCTGACTAAATTGCTCCAATGACTTCCCACTGTCCTCAGACTATAAGTACAGACTCTTTATGATCCCCTAAGCCTCCATAATATGGTCCTTGCCTACACTTACCTCTCATTTCCTTCTGGTCACTCTCCTCCAGGAATAGTGACATTTGGTTCTGGCTGACTCGATGGACGTGAGTCTGGGTGAACTCCGGGGGTTGGTGATGGACAGGGAGGCCTGGCATGCTGCGATTCATGGGGTCGCAAAGAGTCAGACACGACTGAGTGACTGAACTGAACTGTTTATAATTTTATCTACACATTAAAAAAAATTGGTTACACAAAGTTGACTCCCACTTAAATTGTACTTGCTGTTTGCTTTGCTTGGGGTATTTGAGTCCCTTTGTCATGAAAGCATTTGCTCCAATGTCATTTCCTCAGAAAGGTCTTCCTTATATATCTAGTCAAAAATACTCGCCTAGACAATCAATCACTCGTCTAGTTGTTCTATTCTTTATATAGCTCTTGGATAACCAGACAATTTTGACTGCTGTTTATCATTTATTTTGTTTCTCACATCATTTCTATTAAGCCAGCATGCCTGTCTTCTGTTTGCTATTGTAGATCTCAGTCTTGCACTTAGTAGGAGCTCATTAGGTATTTGATGAATGAATGAATTGTCCTCCTCATCACACTACTGCTGGACAAAAACACCACTTTGAATGTATAGCAATTGGTTCAGAGGCCACGCCAAAGTATAATGTCACTTTTGGACACAGATGAAAGCGAGGATACATTTCCTAACAAGCTTGTTGTCAGCTAAAAAAAAGGAATAGAGCACATTAACCAACAGGACTTGACAAAGTTGTGAACAATCACTGTAATCCAAAGAATTCATGAGATTTCAATGGTTAATAGAGTTCAGGAGCTGGAAAGAATTTCCATGGATCAAAGCAATACTCATTCAACATTTCTTGTTTTATCAAATTGGGAATCACAATATTGTACTTATATAATATTGTAAATCAACTACTGTGGAGATATTTGTGCTGGGGCCAAAATGGACCTGTGGCATACACCTCATTTGACATTCTTTTGTCCATATCTGGACCATTTCACACTAGTAGGAGTCAGATGGATTCGTAAGCTAAGTCCCGGAATCCAGTACAGACATCAGAGATCCTGAGGCACAGTCTAAATGAACTTGTGTTCCTGAAATGCAGGTGCATGAAAAACAGCATAAGAGACTAGCATTTTAACAAAAGTTAGCCATGAAAACAAAATTTATGCTGGAAAAGTGAAGAGGTACAAATGAGTTAAAGATATGTAGACAAATATATCGGAGAAGGCAATGGCACCCTAATCCAGTATTTTGCCTAGAAAATCCCATGGACGGAGGAGCCTGGTAGGCTGCAGTCCATGGGGTCGCTAGAGTCGGACACGACTGAAGCGACGCAGCAGCAGCAGACAAATATATATTTAATATAATTTAATAATTATCTTTGTTGTTGTTCAGTAGCTAAGTCATGTTTGACTTTTTGTGTCCCCATGAACTGTAGCAGGTCAGGCTTCTCTGTCCTTCACTATCTCCCAGTTTACTGAAGCTCAAGTCCATTGAAACAGTGATGCCATCTGACCATCTCATCCTCTATCATCCTCTTATCCTCCCATCCTCCATCTGTCCCAGCATCAGAGTCTTTTCCAATGAGTCAGTTCTTCCCATTAAGTGGCCAAAGAATTGGAGCTTCAGCTTCAGCATCAGTCCTTCCAATGAATAGGACTGACTGTTTTGATTTCCTTGCAGTCCAAGGGACTCTCAAGGATCTTGCTCCCTGGAAGAAAAGCTTTGACAAACAGACAACATATTTTTAAAAAGCAGAAACTTCACTTTGCTGTCAAAGTTCCATATAGCCAAAGCTATGTTTTTTCTGGTAGTCATGTTTGGATATATATACTTACATACAAAGGAGATCTAAAAGAAGAAAATATTTAATTACTTCCTTCCAGGCTTCATGCCCTAAACCTGAAGCTACATGAACCTACACAGGGGCTGCCCCAACTCTTAGAGGAGGTCCAACTTCTAGTCTTAGTTTTCACTTTGCCAAATATTAAATTCTTTGGGATATAGGAGAGAAGGAATATCACGACTGCTGTGTCTTGGTCCATTTTGTCTAGAACATCAAGTTTCCTTGCAGAAGAAATAGTGAAAATGAAATGCCCAAGTGTACTTGTATCACAAAGATGCAGGCTTTGCATGCCTCCACTCAAGACACTGAGATGCACAACAAGCAATCCTAAAGCTGGAGCTCAGTTTCAAGCAACATTCAACCCTTTTACCTTTGAAATAGTCCATCTTTCCAATCTTTTTTCACTAGGGTAAAGTAGGGAGTGAAAAGTCAAGTCATGTCTCCAAAGATACGATGCCATTTCCCCAAAAGCCAGTCATAAGAGGTAGACAAAATATAAGTTCTGAGAATTGATCATGTCTTCTGGCTTATTATTCCCAAATAAGAGCACACTTGGTCTCTGACATCTGCCTAATGCCTTTGTTTTTAACAGACAATGCTTGTAATCCAGGCTAAAGGCTGTAAAGTCGGTTTCCATGCCAGTCTCTTTTGAATTTATTGAGGTATAGCTGATACAGAGATGGGTAGATAGCATCATCGACTCAATGGACATGAATTTGAGCAAACTCCGGGAGACAGTGAAAGACAGGGAAGCCTGGCGTGCTGAAGTCCATGCTGTTGCAGAGTTGGACACAACCTAGCAACTGAACAGCAATAGTTGATTTATAATATTATGTAAATTTCAGATGTACTTATATGAAAGAAAATGAGGGTGTTAGTTGCTTGTTAGTAGTGTCTGACTCTTTGCAACCCCATGGACTGTCAGCCCTTCAGGCTCCTCTGTCCATGGAATTCTCCAAGCATGAATACTGGAGTGGGTTGCCATTTCCTTCTCCACAGAATCTTCCCAACCCAGGCATCAAACCCAGGTCACCTGTATTGCAGCAAATTCTTTACCATCTGAGCCACCGGGGAAACCCATATAAATTTACATAAGATGACTATTCAAAAGTATCAGTTTTTTGGTACTCAGCCAACTTACACATCCACACAAAACTTTGGGAAAAACCACAGCTTTGGCTATATGGACCTTTGTCAACAAAGTGAACTCTTTGGTTTTTAATATGCTGTCTAGGTTTGTCATAGCTTTTCTCCCAAGGGGCAATATTCTTGAGATTCCCTTGGACTGAAAGGAGATAAACCAGTCAATCCTAAAAGAAATCAACCCCAAATATGCGTTTGAAGGAGTAATGTTGAAGCTGAAGCTCCACTACTTTGGTCATGTGATGGGAAGAGCCGACTCATTGGAAAGACCTGATTCTGAGAAAGACTGAGGGTAGGAGAAGGGAGTGACAGAGGATGAGATGGTGGGATGGCATCACTAACTCAATGGACATGAGTTTGAGCAAACTCAGGGAGATAGTAAAGGACAGGGAAGCCTGGTATGCTACAGTTCATGGAGTTGCAAAGAGTTAGACACGACTTCGCTACTGGACAACAGCAAAGATAATTATTAAATATATATTTGTCTACATATCTTTAACTCATTTGTACCTCTTCACTTTTCCAGCATAAATTTTGTTTTCATGGCTAACTTTTGTTAAATCCAGTCTCTTATGCTGTCTTTCATGCACCTGCATTTCAGGAACACAGGTTCATTTAGACTGTGCCTCAGGATCTCTGATGTCTATACTGGATTCCAGGACTTAGCTTCCGAATCCAGCTAACTCCTGCTAATATGGAATGGCCCAGGTATGGACAAAAGAATGTCAAATGTGAGGTATGCCACAGGTCCATTTTGGCCCCAACTTAAATAGATCCAGTTATGGATGCCAGAATGGAAAAGACGACACAGTATGGATACATCTGGGTCAAAAGGGGTGATTTAAATTCAACTTTAAACTCAGAGGACTATTCAAGGGAGTACCTGAATAGGGCTCCCTTGTCCTAAAGGAAGCAAGCATGATTCAATAAGTTCCATTTCATTAGGAAAAAAGTCCACATTAGGACCTGATCCCTTTAGTTATCTTAGGATCAATCCCTTCCTAAATTCCCCTCCTTAGGAGAAGGGGCTGAGGAGCTAAGTCCTATAAATCTGCCACAGTTTTAAATTCTATCCTCTCTGCCAAGGATTGGAGGGTAAGAGAAGTAGAGCTTGTGAAATGGAATTAAGATAAAGTCATTGACCTCTGTGCTATGTCTCATAGCATGAAAAAGGCACAAAAAGCTTGTTGTCATCCTTAGTATATATGAGTTGTTAGAAGTCCACTCAATGAGAACAGAATTTTTCTAAAAAAAACTTTTTATTTTATATTGGAGTATAGCCTATTAACAATGTTGTGACAGTTTCAGGTGGACAGTAAAGGGACACAGCCAGACACACACATGTATTCGTTCTCCCTCAAACTCCCCTCCCATCCAGGCTGCCACATAACTTTGAGCAGGGTTCCATGTGGTATACAGTAGGTGCTTGTTGGTTATCCATTTTAAATGAAGCAGTGAGGAGATCAAGAACTTTGGTTTATTCTCTGTTGTCTAGAAAAGTACCCGGTAAAAGAGCAAAGAATATTTATTGAAAAGTTGAATCAATGCATTGGTGAAGACCTTAATTCTGTCATGCTTGTCAGAGTCTCAGAGTTCATTTGATCCTGATAAAAATGTCCCTGGCATCAGGTGTCGGGGCAGATCAGAAAGGGAAAACCCATTCTAATGATCTCAGATCCATGTGATGCTCATTATTTTCATTTACAAATGCATAGCAATGTGAGAAACAGAAAGTGTGACCCTATATAGGTGCAAATACTTGTCAGTTGGCCAACAGGTCCACTAGAACAGGTAAACAGATAACCCACCAGATAAGGCTTCTGTGATTGCAACATCCAAGAAAATCATTTACCAGATGGAGGAGTCTAGCTTTCTCTTGCACGCAACAGGTAGGTGAGTGCAGAGAACAAAGAACATACTCCAGGATTTTTGCTGCATTTCAAGTATCACATGCAGGGCAATCACAAGTTAATCAGGATGAGATGGGGTCAGTTTCACTGCCCCCCACACCCACACTGTGAAGCATTCCATTGTGTTCTTGTCAGGATCCATGAGTCCAATCACCTTTGGCTTGACTCTGAATAACCCCACTCTCAACTCAGGAGGGCTGAAGGGGACAAAAATCACACGTAGGTAACATTAATTTCCAGTGGGAAATAGCTCCTCTTCTACATGGTTTTGCACAGGTATGAACTAAGCCAACAGGTGATCCTAGAGAAAGCACTGCAAGTATTCTTCTAGACACTTGGTTGAAACTGATGCTCTACTTTCCCAATGAATTGTTAAAAAGAAGCTAAACTTCATGCCGGGAATCTAATAACTTTAAAGATGGAGGAGACTATGTAGATTAACCTAGAAGGGAAGGCAATAGAAAAAGTGTTCTTATTTTCATCCATGACTCTCTTGCTTTGTGCCAATTTCTAGATGTATATACAGAATATGATCCCAGCAACCAAACAGGCATCAAAGCATCTCTAGTCTTCAGTGGACATTCAGTCTTAAGAACAGACAAGTGAGTGTCACAAAAGAGAAGAAATTGAGAATTGCTGGTTTCATTCAAAGTTTTAAACTATCCTCTCCTCTTGAATGAACTTTGCATTTAGTTTTTATTTAGTTTTTCTTCATAATCTTTAATAAATCCCCTGCTTACATCTTCCTAACTCTCAGCACTTTACTTTAGTTGATAATATTCAGTATTTCCTTTGGTGCTGTGAGGGAATTTGTTGGAGGAATAAACATAAATGTCCATGCCTAATAATTACCCAATTATTATTATGTGCCAGGCTTACAATAACTCCATGAGGCAGGTTCTATATTAACCTGAGATTTGGAATAAATATTAAAGTAACGTAGAGTTTTGATCACTTCAAAAAGTTTCTTTAACTGAAAATTGAACCTTAAGCTAAGAACTAAAATTGTAAATCTTTAAGAAATCATACTTGAAAATTTTCATAACTTTGAGTAGGCAAATATTTTTCAGATAGGCCAAAAAAAAAAATCTCATTTTTGAAAGATGTTGCTAAGAAACTAAAAAGGCAAACCACAGATTTGGAGAAAATACTTGCAAAATTATATCAATAAATAATTCTTACCACAAAGTAAGAAAATGATAACTTGATTTTAACTTTAACAGACATTTCCTTAAAAAAGATATATGAACTGCATAAAAATACATATAAAGATGTTCAACATCGTTTGCCATCAAGGAAATGCAAATGAAAACTGTGAAAGGATACACCTCACACACACGAGAATGGCTAAAATCCAAAAAAGTAACAAAGCCAAGTGGTGGTAAGGATGTGGAGCAATTATAACTCATATAGTGATATGGGAATGCATAATACAATCATTTTAGAAAGCAGTTTGGCAATTTCTTAATAAACATACATTTACCATATGATCCACCATTCCCAATCTTAGAAAATTTCCAAAGGACAATGAAAGCATATGTCAATAAAAGATATATATTTTATTCATAAATTAGCTCTTGAAGTAATTGTCCCAAACCAAAAAAATCCCAAGTCAAAAGGGGAATGGATAAGCGAATTGTATTATTATATCTATACTATGAAATTATAACAGTGGGAAAAAAAAGAGAGACTCCTACACAAGCAACAACATAAGCGAAATCCCAAATCATTATACTGATTGAAAGAAACCAGGTATAGAAAATGCATATGTCTAATTGTATTTATTTGAAATTCTAGGAAGACAAAACAATAGTGACAGGAAGCAGATCAATGATTGGCAGGGACTGGGAGTAGGTGGAGAATTGGAGGGTAGTGAAATATTCTGTTTCTTCATTATGGTGGTCATTATGATTTCAGGTGGCCGTGGCCTGCAACGCCCTGGAGCGGGCTTGGGTTCCTAGCCAGAGATTGAGGCCAAGTCTCAGCAGCCGCAGATCCTAGCGCTAGACCAGTGACAAGGGCCTTGGCTCTTAGGCTTTGCAGAAAAGAATTCCCACAAAGATGCAAAGTAGTAAAGCAAGTAAAGTATTTATTAGGAGGAAAAAGAGTACGGTACGTGTGGATAGACACATGGGCAGCCTCAAAGGGAGAGTCCCTGAGTCATAGCCCAGTTTAAATCACTTACGTGGGGGCATTTCTTATGGGTTTCCTTTGGTCAATAATTTTGATTTTCCTGGTTCACAGTCCGTGTTTGTGTATCTCAGCATACTCCCGTATGTACACACACATGTCTTAGCCAAGATGGATTCTACTGCAGAGACGTATGGGTAGAGCATCCCTAAGTATCATTCCCCTTTGACCTCCAAGGAGTCTTTCTGTGTATGTGTGGTCTGGGAAGTCTCTTGCCTTTGAAAACGAGAAATTATGTGGTCTTGGCAGGTCCCAGCCTCCTCTCTTAATTGTCCTGCTATTTTCATCCTAGAATTTCAGTCCACAGGAAATGAATCTCCTATTGTTTTACCCTGGAGGGGCTCATTTACCTCATGCCTCAGTGTATACATTTGTCAAAACTCTCTGAACTCTGTACTTAAAGTAGGAACATTTTATTATATATAAATTTAGATTCAATAAATCTGATGAGAAAAATCTATGTGCCAGGATTATATAAAAAGATATTAAAAAGTTGCTTTCCTTCTCCTATCCTTATGTGCATTACACTGACCCCATGATTTTGTCATCAGGAATAGGTTTTTTACAAGCTGACATCATGGAGACCACAGATACTGCCCAGAATTGTGCTGTCTGATACAGGAGCCACCAAACACATGCAGATATTTGTATTTAAATTAATTTAAATTAAATTTTGATTAAATTAAAATTCAGTTTCTCAGTCACCCTAACCACACTTCAAGAGCGAAACAGCCACATGTGACCAATGGTTATTGTGTAGGGCAGTGTGGTTTTATAAAGTACATTTCCATTGTCACAGAAATTGGACAGTGCAGACCTAGAATACATTTCTGAATAAATTTTGTAAGCAAATAGCAAATGCAGGAATCTGAAAGCCTTTTGGTTTTCAAAAGTCAAGCTTTGTTGAAAGAGAAAGAGTCTGCCTTTCCCCCACCCCCACAGAGGGTGTTCAAGTAGTTAAGAGTGAGTGGTGAGCCTAAAGTCACACTGTATAGGGCTGGGTGTGTAGATTATAAGAATGGGTCATGGTGGGTGTCACTGCTTTCAAAGAAGGACTCAGCTTACGAGGGCAGGGACTTGTCAAGATCAACAGATACCCAGAAGTTATCAACAAATACTGAGAAAGTCAGGTAGACCAGGCAACCTTCTCAGAAAGCCAGGGCAATATCCAAGCCCCTTAAGTTTAGATCACCTTAGAATGAAGAAAGGAGGGAAACTTCAGGGGAGTAAAAGGTCCTAGAATTTGATTTGGGAGGAAGTTACTTAAAGAAGACATGGACTTTAAATGGAGATGCTCAAGTTATCATGAATTAGCAAGACAAAGTTGTTGACCACCAATAGAAATAGGCCTTGTAATTTAACAAGTATTCTAGTAGAGGAAAATTTTAAAAAATACTGTTGTAGCTTATAAAATTCATCTAACTTTATCAAAGCAGAAGTTTTCATGCATTTCCTAACACTCAAAATAAGAAATATATTTCCTATCTTTACCTTGTATACATTCATACATACATAATTGAAACCAAAATTTACCCTAATTACTTGCAGTGTGATATATTTTCTATCATAATCTATTTTATTTCACTTGAAAAAAAGATGTTGGTCAAGAGTCAATAAATTAGTCTCATGATCCATTAAACTGCATCTCATGATCCAGTTATAAATACAGTGAAATAAATTTTAATTTGGAAAGGTGAGTGAGAATGAGTTAGCATAAACGGTATTAAGTAAGATTTATGCTATGTCATTTATGTAATCATGTCATTTTTGCAAGATGAGAGTCATAGGGTTTTGGTAAGTAGATCAGTAAAAAGAATGATGCAATTGTTTCTCAATCTTTACAATTTCTAATCTAGAAGAAGAAAGTTCAAAGAGTAGAGAGTGGAGATGACAGATGGTTTATTGCTTTCTATGAAACTAGTTATTTATAGATGACAAGAAGCAGCTGATGGGGGGAAAATACACCATTACATTTGCAGTATTTTTTGAGATAAATAATATTTACTGAGGATTTTCCAGAATACGCATAATTTTTATTTATCTCGATCTCAAAAGTGGTTCAGTGGTCATGTTAGAGATTGTTCTCTTTTTTAAAATTCAGTTTTGTTGGAGTATAGTTGCTTTATAATGTTGTGTTAGTTTCTACTGTACAGCAAAATAAATCAGCCATCAGTTCAGTTCAGTTCAGTCGCTCAGTCGTGTCCGACTCTTTGCCACCCCATGAACTGCAACACGCCAGGCCTCCCTGTTCATCACTAACTCCTAGAGTCCACCCAAAACCATGTTGTTTTTTAGGGTTTCTGGAACCATCCATACCAGAAATCATCAGGATTTGTTGAAAAGTAAAAAATTCTCACCTTGATCCTTCAGACTGAGTCTTCTTCTTTTTTTTTAGCATTTTATTTATTTTTTTTTAAATTTTATTTTATTTTTAAACTTTACAAATTGTATTAGTTTTGCCAAATATCAAAATGAATCCACCACAGGTATACATGTGTTCCGCATCCTGAACCTTCCTCCCTCCTCCCTCCCCTACCCTCCCTCTGGGTCATCCCAGTGCACAAGCCCCAAGCATCCAGTATCGTGCATTGAACCTGGACTGGCAACTCATTTCATACATGATATTATACATGTTTCAATGCCATTCTCCCAAATCTTCCCACCCTCTCCCTCTCCCACAGAGTCCATAAGACTGTTCTATACATCAGTGTCTCTTTTGCTGTCTCATACACAGGGTTATTGTTAGCATCTTTCTAAATTCCATATATATGCATTAGTATACTGTATTGGTGTTTTTCTTTCTGGCTTACTTCACTCTGTATAATAGGCTCCAGTTTCATCCACCTCATTAGATCTGATTCAAATGTATTCTTTTTAATGGCTGAGTAATACTCCATTGTGTATATGTACCATAGCTTTCTTATCCGTTCATCTGCTGATGGGCATCTAGGTTGCTTCCATGTCCTGGCTATTATAAACAGTGCTGCGATGAACATTGGGGTACACGTGTCTCTTTCCCTTCTGGTTTCCTCAGTGTGTATGCCCAGCAGTGGGATTGCTGGATCATAAGGCAGTTCTATTTCCAGTTTTTTAAGGAATCTCCACACTGTTCTCCATAGTGGCTGTACTAGTTTGCATTCCCACCAACAGTGTAAGAGGGTTCCCTTTTCTCCACACCCTCTCCAGCGTTTATTGCTTGTAGACTTTTGGATCGCAGCCATTCTGACTGGTGTGAAATGGTACCTCATAGTGGTTTTGATTTGCATTTCTCTGATAATGAGTGATGTTGAGCATCTTTTCATGTGTTTGTTAGCCATCTGTATGTCTTCTTTGGAGAAATGTCTATTTAGTTCTTTGGCCCATTTTTTGATTGGGTCATTTATTTTTCTGGAGTTGAGCTGGAGGAGTTGCTTGTATATTTTTGAGATTAGTTGTTTGTCCATTGCTTCATTTGCTATTATTTTCTCCCATTCTGAAGGCTGCCTTTTCACATTGCTAATAGTTTCCTTTGATGTGCAGAAGCTTTTAAGTTTAATTAGGTCCCATTTGTTGATTTTTGCTTTTATTTCCAATATTCTGGGAGGTGGGTCATAGAGGATCCTGTTGTGATGTATGTCAGAGAGTGTTTTGCCTATGTTCTCCTCTAGGAGTTTTATAGTTTCTGGTCTTACGTTTAGATCTTTAATCCATTTTGAGTTTATTTTTGTGTATGGTGTTAGAAAGTGTTCTAGTTTCATTCTTTTACAAGTGGTTGACCAGATTTCCCAGCACCGCTTGTTAAAGAGATTGTCTTTAATCCATTGTATATTCTTGCCTCCTTTGTCAAAGATAAGGTGTCCATATGTGCGTGGATTTATCTCTGGGCTTTCTATTTTGTTCCATTGATCTATATTTCTGTCTTTGTGCCAGTACCATACTGTCTTGATAACTGTGGCTTTGTAGTAGAGCCTGAAGTCAGGTAGGTTGATTCCTCCAGTTCCATTCTTCTTTCTCAACTGAGTCTTCTGAGGGCGGGGAAGGGAGGGGAATGGTGGAGCTCTGCATTTCTACCAACCACCTCGGACTGAATTCTGGTCACAATAAAATGTGTGACAAATACTGGTCTAGGTCCTTGGGGCTAAATGAATTACATTTAGGTGGAGAGGTTGGTAAATGCATTCATGCAACAAACTATTTATTGAGTACTTAAAATATGCCACCTTCTATTTTAAGAATTCTAACACATGAATCACATTATTTTACTTACAATAGCTATGTATTGCTATGTAATGATAGCTGGTAGACCAACCTTTCTTAATTACTTTTCTTTTCTAAAATATTTCTAACTCGTTTCCCATATTTATTGGGAGGTTGTGCTAGGTGGTGGTAAATTACTTGGGTTTTAGAGTTAGATGACCTTAGTTTTAATCTCAGCTCCACCACTTGCAGTTCAGAAACTCTAAGGACTCAATCAGAAAACAGTCTACACTGTGTACATTTAGAATCTTATTTTGAGAAAACTCCCAAAGCCATTTTAAATAATAATGAAAAAAAGAAAAACTTTGCCTTTTCTTCTGTATTTCAGTGAGAGAGTGTGCTATTTGGATGCCTTTAGCTGCAAATAGTAGAATTCACTACAGAACAGACTGAAATTACAGGTCCTCTGAGTCAGCTTCTTGATAGTTTATTTATTTTTGCTTTTCCTTGATGATTTTAAGGTGGCTGTTGGGTCAAAAAGCATACATTACATTAAATTTGAACATGCAGTGCCAAATTATTTTCCAAAGTGTTACACACCCACTTGTCATTTGTAAAGGTTTATGTGGCTTTATATTTTCACTGACATCTGATAATATATTTCTTGTTTTTTGGCGATATATGATCAGAAAAAGTCAAAATTGTATCACTTTGAGGGTTGAGTATATTTCCAGATATTTGTTGATCATTTGTTTTTTCTTCTTTAAATGCATACTAATGTCTCATTTGTTATTCTATTCTATGTTAATATTCTTTCTCATCTATAGCCTTTCTTTTTTAAAAATTATTCTTGATTAAGAGATTTCATTGATTATATACGTAGAAAATATTTTCTAAAAGTTTGTAACATATCTGAAAAGTTTCTGAAAAGTTTCTTAATGGTGTTTTCATAAACAAATTTTTAAAAATATTTTTCTGATATTTAATTATCAAATTCTTAGTATTTCTTTGTGTAAGAAGTGCTTTCTTACTGTGAGTTTATTAAAAAAATTAAAACATTTTGCCTTTTATATTTATCTTTTAATTCCTCTAGACCTAACTTTTGAAAATGGCACATTGTAGGAATCTAATATTATTTTTTTCCACTAGGATAACAAATTGTTCTCATTGGATTATTGAAACATCTGTCCTTCCCCTCAGTGGTTGAAATGTCTTTTGTATTACATACCAAATTTCCATATATAGATATGTTGGGGCTCTTTCTAGTTTCTCTCTTCTTTTCCATTGCTTAGCTGGTTCATTTTTAAGGCAATAGTATATTGTCTTAGTAATTATAGCTCTCTACAGTCTACATTTCTTTTTTCTTTAAATTAATTTGTTTATTTTAATTGGAGGCTAATTACTGCATGAAACAGGGCAATCTTTATTTCTAATAGAGCAAGTCTCTTAATTTGTTCTGCTTTGAAACTTGGTTGACTCTCTTTGGCCTTATGGATTTTTTTCTATATAAGGGTCTAATATGAGCTTATAAAATTCCTCAAATAATCTTCTTAGTATTTTGATTGGAATTAATTGCAATTGGATTCAATTAAGGATAATTGTCATACCTACTAACTGAGGTGTTTCATTCATAAATGTGGGGGGGGTGTGTGTGTGTGTGTGCTCAGCATGTCCCACTCTTTGTAATCCCATGGACTGTAGCCCCCCAGACTTATCTGAGAGAAGTTCATGAAATTTCTACATTCTACAGATCTTTGTTCCTCAATAAAAGTTTCAAAAGTTTAACAGTTTGTGTCTGTTATCAGATTATTATGTATCTTATGTTTTTCTTGCCTTTTTGAACAAAAATTTTAAATTAAATATTTTCAGTTAATAATCACTGGTGTATAAGCGCTCTTGTAACTTTACATGTTGATGTTGCTTTCAAAATCCTTGTAAACAACAAATTGTTTAGATTTATGTACAATGATATCATCTACAAATAATCACATTTTTATGTTCTTCCCAAACTATATAACTTTATTTTTGGCTTATTTAATTAGTGAGGGCCTTCATTACAATGCTAAACAGAAGTGGTGGCAGTGAATACATCTGTCTTAATTGAATGTATCTTCAGTTCAGTTCAGTTCAGTCTCTCAGTTGTGTCCGACCCTTTGAGACCCCATGGACTGCAGCACATCAGGCCTCCGTGTCCATCACCAAGTCCTGGAACTTGCTGAAACTCATGTACATTGAGTCGGTGATGCCATCCAACCATCTCATCCTCTGTTGTCCCCTTCTCCTCCTGCCTTCAGTCTTTCCCAGCATCAGGGTCTTCTCCAATGTGTCAGTTCTTTGCATCAGGTGGCTGAAGTATTGGAGTTTCAGCTACAACATCAGTCCTTCCAATGAACATTCAGGACTGATTTCCTTTAGGATTGACTGGTTGGGTCTTCTTCCAATCCAAGGCACTCTCAAAAGTCTTCTCCAACACCATAGTTCAAAAGCATCAGTTCTTCAGCGCTCAGCTTTCTTCATAAGTCCAACTCTCACATCCATACACAACTACTGGAAAAGCCATAGCTTTGACTAGACAGACCTTTGTTGGACAAGTAATGTCTCTGCTTTTTAATATGCTGTCTAGGTTAGTCATAGCTTTTCTTCCAAGGGGCAAGCATCTTTTAATTTTCACGGCTGCAGTCACCATCTGCAGTGACTTTGGTGCCCCCAAAAATAAAGTCTCTCACTGTTTCCATTGTTTCCCCATCTATTTGCCATGAAGTGATTAGATCAGAAGCCATGATCTTAGTTTTCTGAATGCTGACTTTTAAGTCAACTTTTTCACTCTCCTCTTTCACTTTAATCAAGAGGCTCTTTCTGCCATAAGGGTGGTGTCATCTGCATATCTGAGGTTATTTATATTTCTCCCGGCAATCTTGATTCCAGCTTGTGCTTCTTCCAGCCTAGAATTTTGCATGATGTTCTCTTCTTATAAGTTAAATAAGCAGGGTGACAATATACAAGCCTTGACATACTCCTTTTCTGCTTTGGAACCAGCCTTTTGTTCCATGTTCAGTTCTAATTGTTGCTTCTTGACCTGCATACAGATTTTTCAGGAGGCAGGTCAGGTGGTCTGGTATTCACATCTCTTTAAGAATTTCCCACAGTTTTTTGTGATTCACACAGTCAAAGTCTTTGGCATAGTCAATAAAGCAAAAGTAGATGTTTTTCTGGACCTCTCTTGCTTTTTCTATGATCCAAAGGATGTTGGCAATCCATTATTTTGTCATAGTGTCCTTCATTTTTATCAAGAAAAGTCTTCTTGATAGCAAAACATTTTCTGTCTCTATTGAAACAATCATACAATTTTTATCCTTTTTACTTCAGTAGTGTCTGACTCTTTGTGACCCTATGGACCTGCCAGGCTCCTCTGTCCATAATGTTCTCCAGGCAAGAATACTGGAATGAGTTGCCATGCCCTCCTCCAGGGGATCTTCCTGACCCAGGACTTGAACCCGAATCTCTTATGTCTTCTGCATTGGCAGGGAGATTCTTTACCACTAGCACCTCCTGGGAAGCCCATTAATGTGACAGATTACCTTTACTGATTTTCTTATGTTCACCCATCTTTGCTCTTTTGGAGTAGACTATACCTGTTGATGATATAGTTCGTGCATATTGTTCTTTTTATATATTTCAAGATTTGACTTTATTTTGTTAAGAAATTTCACATCTTTGTTCTTGGGTTGTATTAGCTAGTAGTTTTGTTTGTTCCCTTATTTCTTTTTTATTTTATTATTAATATCATGATTATATTGATTTTTAAAAATTAGTTTGAGAATTTTCTCTTTTCCTTTCTATTCATTAGAAAAGTAAAGTAGATACAAAGTAAAGTAAATGTCCTGTCATATAAAGTTGGGTAAAATACACCTATAAATCTATCTGTTGTTGGTGTGGTCTGTGGAAATATGATTAAAAATAATAATTTTATGATTTTTCAATCTATTTCTTCTAAATAAATTTTAAGTGTAGTATATACTTTCCCTCTATTTTTAAGTTCATCTGAGTCTTCAGTGCTTATCAGTTTCACCACAATATGTCTAAGAATACATTTATTTTTATTTGGATGGATTTTTATTACCATCTATTTAAAATACATTTATTTAATTTATATTTATTTATTTTTATTTATTATATTTATTTTATTTTATTGGGTAACACATTAAACTTCTTTTATCTAAGGGTTGTGTTTTTTTAATACTACTTGAACATTCCCAGCTATTATCTTTTTAAATTGTGAAAGGCAGATATCCAGCCTTATTCCACATGGTATTAGCAGATGGAGTACATGAAAGGAAGATACCTATGCTTATATCAGATGATACAAGCAGCCAGTGTGATGGCAGGAGTGTTAGTTAGGGAGAGGATTCTGCAGTAGATGCATATTTGCTTAAGAGAGCCATGAGATTCAATTTTACCTTCCCATGAGAAATATTTTCCAGTTTCCAACTGTGGATAATTTACCTTTTATTGTAGTAAGGGTTTTATTGTAATAAATTCAAAGGTGCAATGTATCAGATGATAGGTAATTTGCTTACGGATTTTACTTTTATATATTATTTTTTAAAATTATTTTATTTTTAATTTTTGGCTGTGCTGGGTCTTCGTTGCTGGATGGGCTTTCTCTAGCTGCAGTGAGCAGGAGCCACTCTTCCTTGAGGTGCATGGGCTTCTTCTTGTGGTGGCTTCTCTAGCTGTCGAGCTTGGGCTCTAGGGTGCGAGGACTCAGCAGTTGCGGATCCCAGGCTCTAGAGCATAGGCTCCATAGTTGTGGCACAAAGGCTTAGCAGCTCCTTGGCACGGGGAATCTACCTGGATCAGGCATCCAACCCGTGTCCTCTGTGTTTGCAGATGGATTTTTTTTACCACTGAGACACCAGGGAGTTCCAAAGAATAGCAAAGAGACATAAGAAAGCCTTCCTCAGTGATCAATGCAAGGAAATAGAGGAAAACAATAGAATGGGAAAGACTAGAGATCTCTTAAAGAAAATTAGAGATACCAAGGGAACATAGCATGCAAAAATGGGCAAAATAAAGGACAGAAGTGATATGGACCTAACAGAAGCAGAAGATATTAAGAATAGGTGGCAAGAATACACAGAAGAACTGTACAAAAAGGTCTTCATGACCCAGATAATCACGATGGTGTGATCATTCACCTAGAGGCAGACATCCTGGAATGGGAAGTCAAATGGGCCTTAAGAAGCATCACTACAAACAAGGCTAGTGGAGACAATGGAATTTCAGATGAGTTTTTCAAATCCTAAAAGATGATGCTGTGAAAGTGCTGCACTCAATATACCAGCAAATTTGGAAAACTCAGCAGTGACCACAGGACTGGAAAATGTCAGTTTTCATTCCAATCTCAAGGAAAGGCAATGCCAAAGAATTCTCCAACTACCGTACAATTGCACTCATCTCACATGCTAGCAAAGTAATGCTCAAAATTCTCCAAGCCAGGCTTCAACAGTATGTGAACTGTGAACTTTCTAATATTCAAGCTGGATTTAGAAAAGGCAGAGGAACCAGTGATCAAATTGCCAACATCTGCTGGATCATAAAAAAAGCAAGAGAGTTCCAGGAAAACATCTATTTCTGCTTTATTGACTATGCCAAAGCCTTTGACACTGTGGATCACAATAAACTGGAAAATTCTTCAAGAGATGGGAATACCAGACCACTTCACCTGCCTCCTGAGAAATCTGTATACAGGGCAAGAAGCAACAGTTAGAACTGGACATGGAACAATAGACTGGTTCCAAATTGGGAAAAGAGTATATGTCAAGGCTGTACAATGTCACCGTGCTTATTTAACTTATAAGCAGAGTACAACATGGGAAATGCTGGGCTGGGTGAAGCACAAGCTCGAATCTAGATGACCGGGAGAAATATCAATAATTTCAGATATGCAGATGACACCACCCTTATGGCAGAAAGCGAAGAAGAACTAAAGAGCCTCTTGATGAAAGTGAAAGACTAGAGTGAAAAAGTTGACCTAAAACTCAGCACTCAGAAAACTGAGATCATGGCATCTGATCTCATCACTTCATGGCAAATAGATGGGGAAACAATGGAAACAGAGAGAGACTTTATTTTTGGGGGCACCAAAGTCACTGCAGATGGTGACTGCAGCCATGAAAATTAAAAGATGCTTGCTTCTTGGAAGAAAAGCTATGACCAACCTAGACCACATATTAAAAATCAGAGACATTACTTTGCCAACAAAGGTTCATCTAGTCAAAGCTATGGTTTTTCCAGTAGTTGTGTATGGATGTGAGAGTTGAAAGAAAGCTGAGTGCCGAAGAATTGATGCTTTTAAACTGTGGTATTGGAGAAGACTCTTGAGAGTCTCTTGGACTGCAAGGATCAAACCAGTCAATCCTAAAGGAAATCAGTCCTGAATATTCACTGGAAGGACTGAAGCTGAAACTCCAATACTTTGGCCACCTGATGCAAAGAACTGACTCATTGGAGAAGACACTGATCCTAGGAACGATTGAAGACAGTAGGAGAAGTGGATGACAGAGGATGAGATGGTTGGATGGCATCACTGACTCAATGGACATGAGTTTGAGTAAGCTCCAGGAGTTGGTGATGGACAGGGAGGCCTGGTGTGCTGCAGTCCATGGGGTCACAAAGAGTGGGACATCACTGAGCGACTGAGCTGAACTGAACAGACTGAGACACCAGGAAAGCCCTTCTTGTTGTTGTTCAGTTGCTCAGTCAAGTATGACTCTTTGTGACCCCGATGGACTGCAGCATGCCCTGTTTCCCTGTCCTTCACTGTCTCTGAGAGCTTGCTCAACTCACGTCCATCGAGTTGGTGATGCCATGCAGCCATCTTGCCCTCTGTCGTCCCCTTCTCCTCCTCCCTTTAATCATTCCCAGCATCATGGTCTTTTCTAATGAGTCAGCTCTTCACCAACGTATTGTAGCTTCAGGTGGCCAAAGTATTCAAGTTTCAGTTTCATTATCAGTCCTTCCAATGAATATTAAGAGTTGAATTCCTTTAGGATTGACTGGTTTGATCTCCTTGCAGTTCAGTGGATTCTCAAGAGTCTTCTCCAACACCAGAGTTCAAAAGCATCAAATCTTCAGTGCTCAGCCTTCTTTAGGGTCCAACTCTCTTACATCCATACATGAGTACTGGAAAAAGCATAGATTTGACTAGATGGACCTTTGTTGGTAAAGTAACGTCTCTGTTTTTTAATATGTTGTCTAGGTTAGTCATAGCTTTTCTTTCAAGGAGCAAGCTTCTTTTAATTTCATGCCTGTAGTCACCATCTGTAGTGATTTTGGTGCCCAAGAAAATAAAGTCTCTCACTGTTTCCATTGTTTCCTCATCTAGCTGCCATGAAGTGATGGGACCAGATGCCATGATCTTAGTTTTCTGAACGCTGAGTTTTAAGCCAACTTTTTCACTCCCTTCTTTCACTTTCATCAAGAGGCTCTTTAGTTCCTCTTCACTTTCTGCCATAAGGGTGGTGTCATATGCATATCCAAGGTTATTGATATTTCTCCCGGCAATCTTGATTCCAGCTTGTGCTTCACCCAACCCAGCATTTTGCATGATGTACTCTGTATATAATTTCAGTAACCAGGGTGACAATATACAGCCTTGACATACTCTTTTACCAATTTTGACCCAGTCCTTTGGGAAAAAATTAGGGAAGCCTTATTTTTTTTATATATTCTTAACTTTTTATTTTTGAAGCTATAAACTGTTGAATCTGTAGAATTCAAGCATATTTTTATTATTCTCTTTCATGGAAAAGGAGGTAAAACTTTATGAATATATCACATTAAAAACATTGAAAAACCAGATAATCTGTTAAAATTGAGCACCATTCATAACATTATATTGATATAGAGATAACATTTTCAGGAAAAAAAAAATGCTAAAGTTAAGGAAAAGAATAAAAGTTACACAGACAATGAACAAGTAGTATTTTCACTTCTGTTTAAAAGTATAGGAGTCAGTTTCCATCTCCAATTTTTACTCTAGACCTTTCTGAGTTCAGTTCCAGGTCAAGATAGGTAGTAGGATTTCCATTATTTCCAAGCATCTCTGACAACAAATTTATTTGCCTGACAACTCTTTTCTTTGGTTTTTGAGGTCTATTCAGATGGCAAAGAGTATATTCATCAGCCATTAGTGAATGAAATATTATAATTGTGCCTGTCTTTTTCTTCAAAGGTCTTTCAATGCCTAAACCAAAGCTTGTACACAGTAGGTATTCAAAAATATAATTCACGGTAAAGAAATTGAAAACAAGAGAAATCCAGAGAAAAAAACTGATACTGAATTGTCATGTATGGATGTAAGAGTGGGACTGTGAAGAAGGCTGAGCACCGAAGAATTGATGCTTTTGAACTGTGGTGCTGGAGAAGACTCTTGAGAGTCCCTTGGACTGCAAGGAGATCCAACCAGTCCATTCTAAAGGAGATCAACCCTGGGATTTCTTTGGAAGGAATGATGCTGAAGCTGAAACTCCAGTACTTTGGCCACCTCATGCGAAGAGTTGACTCGTTGGAAAAGACTCTGATGCTGGGATGGACTGGGGGCAGGAGGAGAAGGGGACGACAGAGGATGAGATGGCTGGATGGCATCACCGACTCGTTGGATGTGAGTCTCAGTGAACTCTGGGAGTTGGTGATGGACAGGGAGGCCTGGCGTGCTGCAATTCATGGGGTCGCAAAGAGTTGGACATGACTGAGAGACTGATCTGATCTGATTTAAAAAAGAACAAAACGTCTAAATCCTTCAAAAGTAATCAATGCATCTTGCCTATCAATTTTAGACTGCCATTGTGTTGCCTCTCTTCTGAAGTGGTCTCATCTTGAGAAGTACCCTAGAGTAGTGGGACTGGAAGCCGGACTGCTCACATCCAACACCCAGCCTTGCCACTTATTAGCTTCTGGCCATGCACATGTTGCTTGAATCCTCTGTGCCTAGGTTTTTTCATCTGTAAAATGGGAATTACAGTACTTGTCTCAGTGGCTTGTTTAAGTTAAATATATGGGAAGATAGAGTAGTACCTGACACATAGTAAGCAGTCAATAAATGTTAGGTACTTTACTATGGATGTTCATATTTAAGAAAATTAATTAGGAAGAAACTGACAGATTTCTCTCTGTGGTAGTGGAGGGTAGAGGGAAATAAATTTTTTTCTTTTCTTTCCCTTAGATTTTCACATGGTTAACTTAGAGTATAATTCTTAACTTATGATTTTACACTCTGAAATGCAGAATTTAATAACTGCTAAGTTTTTCTTTTTTGCTTCTACTGTATTTCATGGAAGGAGAATACCAGAACTTGTTTTAGAGAAAAACCGTGGTTTCCTTCCTATGATGTGGTTCACTTCTGTTTATTTCTATATGACAAGGAGAGTAAATTGTATAGATTGCTTGTTTTTCTTACTTTTCATTTATCTTCAAAGACACAGTCTAGAAAACAAGTTTAGTCCTCTGTATGATTGCAGATGGTGGTGGTGGTGCATGCTCAGTCATGTTGGAGTCTTTGGGACCCCATTGACTTTAGCCCACCAGGCTCCTCTGTCCATTGACTTTCCTAGGCAAGAATCCTGGAGTGAGTTGCTATACCCTTCTCCAGAGGATCTTTCCAACCCAGGGATTGAACCCGTGTCTCACGAGTCTCCTGCATTGCAGGCAGATTCTTTACCACTGGGCCACCTGGGAAGCCCATATGATTGCAGAAACAACAACTAACCACTTGGCTTTAAAATGCAAAATTGAGGCAAGACGCTACCACTTCTTCCTCATTCTCAGCAGGGGCAAGGATGGATTTTTAATGTGACATTCTAAGCATCAATCCCACTCGATTCAGAATTCATATTCAATAAGAATACTTGTCATCTTTAGCTTAAGTAACAACATGTGTGTAAGTAGAGATTGAGTATGTATGTAGACAATCGACAATGTATGTATGTATGTATACAGTAGAGCAACTATCTTACAGGTTTCATATGTTTAGCTCAGTTAGTAGGAAGCATCTAATGAAAATCTGAAAACTGTAGATTAAGAATTCACTGAAAGTTTCTTCTAACTTTAGCTATCTTCTAGGGCTTCCTTTTTTACCCCCAGTACTCATGTATGGATGTGAGAGTTGGACCATAAAGAAAGCTGAGCACCAAAGAACAATTGCTTTTGAACTGTGGTGTTGGAGAAGACTCTTGAGAGTCCTTTGGACTGCAAGGAGATCAAACCAGTCAATCCTAGAGGAAATCAACCATGAATTTCACTGAAAGAGCTGGTGCTGAAGCTGAAGTTCCAATCCTTTGCCCACCTGATGCAAAGAGCTGACTCATTAGAAGGGACCTTGATGCTGGGAAATATTGAAGGCAGGAGGTGAAGGGGATAACAGAGGACAAGATGATTGGATGACCTCACCAACTTGATGTATATGAGTTTGAGTAAGCTCTGGGAGATGGTGAAGGACAGGGAAGCCTTGCATGCTGCAGTCCATGGGGTCACAAAGAGTCAGACACAACTGAGTGACTAAGCAACAAAAACAAGGGCTTCCTTGGTGGCTCAGTGGTAAAAAATCTGCTTGCCAATGTGAGAAATTTGGATTCTATTCCCCGGGTCGGAAAGATCCCCTCAAATAGGAAATGGCAACCCACTCAATATTCTTGCCTGGAGAATCCCATGGAAAAAGGAGCCTGGTGGGCTACTATCCAAGATGTTGCAAGAATCAGACATGATTGAGCAGCCAAGCACACATAGTCTTCTGCTGCTTTAAGATGACAGAACTAGAGTTCTAGTTTCCTGCCTTTGTTGCTGTCACCTGTAATGATAAGTGCCTTTTTTGGAGGTGAGCTTGGGTTTCTCATAGTCTGTTTCTAAAGAGGTAGGAATTAAACAATTTAGCCCCTCTGTTTCTTCATGGGACCTGTTTTTAAAAAGTAGAGTATAGTTGCTTGAGACTATGAACTTGGAGGAGAGGCTCTGAAGGTAGTAGCATTCAAGTGGGGAAGGGCATCTGGCTCATCTTACTGTCTCTCCTGAAATGAACTGATGGAATGTGGGGATGACGGACACACAGAAGAAGGTCATGCAGTATCAGAGGTGGGGTGGGAGGTAGGGGGCTCTCATCGTCCAGACAGTGGTTTGGTGATGAGGTCACAGGTCTGCAGAGCCAAATCATACATTTAGTCTAGGTGATCTGTAGTAACCTGACATTAGCTGAGATCTTCCTGGAAAAATATGGGAGGGTGAACTCACAAAATCCACACTCTGGCCTCACCCTTTCCTCAGGGCTCCCCCACAGCACCCAAAGCCCACAGGTGAGGACTTCTGGCATTTATGAGTCAGAGGCTTCAGCATCCAGGGCTGGAAGCTCACTCCCACCTCAGCCCCTGCCTTACCATTTTAGAACAGTCATTCACCATGTAAATTATGCTACTTTATCTTGTCCCTTTATAGGCAAACTTATTTAAAATATCAAGTTCTGTACTAACAGCATCTTGTCTTTGATACTTCTATCCCTGCAGACTCGTGTGCTTATAGTGGATCAGTTGGTAAAGAATCTGCCGGCAGTTCAAGAGACCCAGGTTCAATCCTTGGGTTGAGAAGATCCCCTGGAGAAAGAAATGGCAACCCACTCCAGTATTCCTGCCTGGAGAATCCCATGGACATAGGAGCCTGGAGGGCTACACTCCATGGAATCACAAAGAGTCAGACATGACTGAGTATCTGAGTCTATAGACCCCTGTACTAATTATCAGTTTTGTAGCCCAGTATCTCAGGATACATATCAGTTTCAGGGTTTAATTTTTTTAAATATGGGAACAGATTCTTTCACACTTAGGAACCATTTTCACTAAATGATCTTCCAAGTGGTGCATCTCATACATGAGCTACCTCTTTTGAAAACAATTGTAACTCACTTTGCCCAGTAGTTTTTTCAGTAGTCATTTATGGATGTGAGAGTTGAACTACAAAGAAAGCTGAGTGCAGTAGAATTGATGCTTTTGAACTGTGGTGTTGGAGAAGACTCTTGAGAGTTCCTTGGACTGTAAGGAGATCAAACCAGTCAATCCTAAAGGAAAACAGTCCTGAATATTCACTGGAAAGACTGATGCTGAAGCTGAAACTCCAATAATTTGGCCTCCTGATGAGAATTGACTCACTGGAAAAGACCCTGATGCTGGGAAAGATTGAAAGCAGAAGAGAAGGGGATGACAGAGAATGAGATGGTTGGATGACATCACTGACTCGATAGACATGAGTTTGAGCAAGGTCCGGGAGTTGGTGATGGACAGGGAAACCTGGTGTGCTACAGCCCATGGGGTTGCAGAGTCATACACAACTGAGAGACTGAACTGTATTTGCCCAGTAGGTATTTTTGCAATGCTACTGAGAATAAATAAAAAATGGACTAGTAAAAATATACTTAACATGCCAGGCAGTTAGTATTTAAAGAAATTCTGTGTAATTCTTTACACAAAATCCCAAAATTTATAAAGTAAATAATTTTTTTGTAAAGTAGTAAAGCTAATTTATCTTGAGACCAGATTTTTTAATATTTGGTGTGAGTGCTAATTCGTTTGAATTGTGTCTGACTCTTTGCGACCCTCTGGATTGTAGCCCTCCAGGCTTCTCTATTTATGGGGTTCTTCAGGCAAGAATACTAGAACGGGTTGCCCTTTCCTCCTCCAGGGGATCTTCCCCATCCACAGATCGAGACTGGGTCTCTTGCATCTCCTGTGTCTCCTGCATTGGCAGTCGGGTTCTTTACACTAGTGCCCCCTGGGAAGCTCTTTTTATAGTTTAGATTTTCTTAAACATGAACCTCTATATATAAAGAACTTAGGCATTTTTTTCATGTGAGACTTTTACTGCACAGATATTCTTCATCCTTAGTCACTTGAATCCTAAAAGAAATGTATACATTATATTAATTCCCTGAATGTCAGTCTTCTTGCCAGAAAAAATGGAGATAATATTACCAAAATCAAACATTTGTGTTAAGGATTGTATGATGAATAATGAATGTTCAAGGGCATTGTATTATACAAACATAGAATACATTGTAAATATCAGTGTATTATACAAATATGGTATTGTTACCTGAAACATCACTATCATTTCCTGTGTGTGTGTGTGTGTGTGGTCCTTCTGTCAACCCTACCGACCTGAGAACTATCAAACTGGGGGCAAAATGGTAGTTCTAAATTTTTACTATCTCAGAGATTATCTTTTTAAAATCAACTTCATTGACATTCTCTGAGCCTATAGGAAGTACAGAGCAATATGAAGTATTTAAGTAGCTAAGTCCTTTTGTAGACAGTGACATCTTTGTTTAGTTCCTTGGGAAAGTTTCCTATGCAAGATGGTCAGATAAATAATATTTCTAGCTAATCAACTGGACCAACTATAGATAGTTGGAATCTTGTGTCACTCTTTCACTACTTCTTAAGAGAGTTCAAAATCTTGATTAAAATGATCATTATTTTCCACATAATCTAGAAATGAATTCTGTATAGTTAAGGCATAAAGTCCTTAAAGGGACAAGACACTGAACTAGAAAAATCCTAGAGAGAGCAAAGGTGCTCCTATTTAGAATGTCTCACTCTGGATCACACACCTCCTACCTCACCTACACAGCTCTGTCAATAACATCAGTGCCCGCTTACTTGCTGAGTAGATTTATGTGCTCCTGAGAACCCAGGATTCCCTCTGACAAATGGACAAATTCTAGGAGAATAGAAGCTGTTCATTGTTCGATGCTCTTGGATAAGATTCATGAAGTCAGAGTTCATACCAAGTTGATGCTACCACGGCAGAGACTGTGGGTGAAGTTAGACTTATGTTGCTTCACCCAGAGGTTTCAGTTCTTTGAAGGAGTTTACAGTGGTACACAAATGTAATGCAGAGGAATTCTGAGGGCTAAAGGTCAAAATGATTTTATTATATGTTTGGCTTTCTCCTCAGACATGCTTAGAAATTTTGAGCATGTATGTCTTATTAGATTCTACACTTCTAGTGTCTACTGAAGTATCTTTAAGAAATGAGTTTGCAACATATTCTTGAGGAGTGAATGAAATTATTTTATAAGATATCACACTTCCACCATTTTCATCAAATGGTACTTTGATCTAGCTGCCAATATTAAGGGAAAGAGGGAGAGAGAGGGACAGGGAGATTTATGAGAAAGACGTTGATGGTAAGGTGTCAGTGATGTATAATAGCCTAACATATTCTCCTTCTTTATTTAAAGTACAGTTGATGTATAATCAGTTCAGTTCAGTTCAGTCATTCAGTCTTGTCTGACTACCTGCAATCCCATGGACTGAAGCACACCCAGGCTTCCCAGTCCATCACCATCTCCTGGAGCTTGCTGAAACTCATGTCCATCGAGTTGTTGATGCCATCCAACCATCTCATCTTCTATCGTCCCCTTCTCCTCCTGCCATCAATCTTTCCCAGCATCAGGGTCTTTTCCAATGAGTCAGTTCTTCGCATTAGGTGGTCAAAGTATTGAAGATTCAGCTTCAGCATCAGTCCTTCCAATGAATATTCAGGACTGAATTCCTTTACTAAAAAGTTAACAGGTATATGTACACTATGCTGCTGCTGCTGCTGCTAAGTCGCTTCAGTCGTGTCCGACTCTGTGCGACCCCACAGACGGCAGCCCACCAGGCTCCCCCGTCCCTGGGATTCTCCACGCAAGAACACTGGAGTGGGTTGCCATTTCCTTCTCCAATGCATGAAAGTGAAAAGTGAAAGTGAAGTCGCTCAGTCGTGTCCGACTCTTCGCGACCCCATGGACTACAGCCCACCAGGCTCCTCCGTCCATGGGATTCTTCAGGCAAGAGTACTGGAGTGGGGTGCCATTGCCTTCTTCTATGTACACTATAGTGATTCACAATTTTTAAAAGTCATAATCCATGTTAAACCTTTCTTGCATCTTCTCAATCCTTGTCTCCAGGCTATTTATCTGTGATTCCATTTTAATTTCAAGATTTTGGATCAATTTCACTATCATTATTTGGAATTCTTTATCAGGTAGATTCCCTATCTCTTCCTCTTTTGTTTGGTTTGGTGGGCATTTATCCTGTTCCTTTATCTGCTGGGTATTCCTCTGTCTCTTCATCTTGTTTAAATTGCTGAGTTTGGGGTGTCCTTTCTGTATTCTGGCAGTTTGTGGAGTTCTCTTTATTGTGGTGTTTCCTCGCTGTGTGAAACATGGGCCTAGAAGAAATAAAAAAGAGTCAATATATAATGAATAATGCAATAAATGAAATTAAAAACACTCTGGAGGCAACAAATAGTAGAATAACAGAGGCAGAAGATAGGATTAGTGAATTAGAAGATAGAATGGTAGAAATAAATGAATCAGAGAGGATAAAAGAAAAACGAATTAAAAGAAATGAGGATAATCTCAGAGACCTCCAGGACAATATTAAACGCTACAACATTCAATCATAGGGGTTCCAGAAGAAGAAGACAAAAAGAAAGACCATGAGAAAATACTTGAGGAGATAATAGTTGAAAACTTCCCTAAAATGGGGAAGGAAATAATCACCCAAGTCCAAGAAACCCAGAGAGTCCCAAACAGGATAAACCCAAGGAGAAACACCCCAAGACACATATTAATCAAATTAACAAAGATCAAACACAAAGAACAAATATTAAAAGCAGCAAGGGAAAACAACAAAAATAACACACAAGGGAATTCCCATAAGGATAACAGCTGATCTTTCAATAGAAACTCTTCAAGCCAGGAGGGAATGGCAAGACATACTTAAAATGATGAAAGAAAATAACCTACAGCCCAGATTATTGTACCCAGCAAGGATCTCATTTAAGTATGAAGGAGAAATCAAAAGCTTTTCAGACAAGCAAAAGCTGAGAGAATTCTGCACCACCAAACCAGCTCTCCAACAAATAAAGGATATTCTCTAGACAGGAAACACAAAAATGGTGTATAAACTCGAACCCAAAACAATAAAGTAAATGGCAACGGATCATACTTATCAGTAATTACCTTAAACGTAAATGGGTTGAATGCCCAAACCAAAAGACAAAGACTGGCTGAATGGATACAAAAACAAGACCCCTACATATGTTGTCTACAAGAGACCCACCTCAAAATAGGGGACACATACAGACTGAAAGTGAAGGGCTGGAAAAAGATTTTTCATGCAAATAGGGACCAAAAGAAAGCAGGAGTCACAATACTCGTATCAGATAAATTAGACTTTAAAACAAAGGCTGTGAAAAGAGACAAAGAAGGTCACTACATAATGATCAAAGGATCAATCCAAGAAGAAGATATAACAATTATAAATATATATGCACCCAACATGGGAGCACCGCAGTATGTAAGACAAATGCTAAGAAGTATGAAAGGAGAAATTAACAATAACACAATAATAGTGGGAGACTTTAATACCCCACTCACACCTATGGATAGATCAACTAAACAGAAAATTAACAAGGAAACACAAACTTTAAATGATACAATAGACCAGTTAGACCTAATTGGTATCTATAGGACATTTCATCCCAAAACAATGAATTTCACCTTTTTCTCAAGCGCATGGAACCTTCTCCAGGATAGATCACATCCTGGGCCATAAAGCTAGCCTTGGTAAATTCAAAAAATAGAAATCATTCCAAAAATTTAAAATAAATTAAAAAAAAAAAAATAAATAAAAAGACTTTCAGTGTTTAAAAAAAATAAAATAAAAAGGAAGTTTTCAAAAAAAAAAAGTCATAATCCATTTATAGCTATTATAAAATATTGCCCATATTCTCTTTGTTGTGCAATTTATCCTTATAGCTTATTTTATACCTAAATATTTGTGCCTTTTAATCCCTTTCCCTTATATTGCCCCAATCCCTTCCCTCTCTTCACTAGTAACCACTGATTTGTTCTCTATATCAGCAGGTCTCTTTCTTTTTTGTTATATTCCCTAGTTTATTGTATTTTTTTAAGATTCCATATGTAAGTGGTATCATATAGTCTTTGCCCTTCTCTGTCTGACATTTCACATAGCATAATACCCTCCAAGTCCACCCACATAAATAGCAATATTCCACTCTTTTCTGTGGCTGAGTACTACTCCATTGTATGTGTGTGCCACACCTCCTTTATCCATTCGTATGTTAATGGGCACTTAGGGTGCTTCCATATCTTGGCATATGTAAATAGTGCCAATATGAACATTGGGATGCATGGAATTGCTGGGTCATATAACAGTTCTATTTTTAGTTTTTTTGAGAAATCTCCATACTGTTTCCATAGTGGCTGCAATAATTTACATTCTCACGAACAGTAAATGAGAGTTTCCTTCTCTTCACATGCTCACTAACATGTATTATTGTGTTCTTGTTTTAGATTCATTTTTAATTGGAGGATAGTTGCTTTCCAGTGTTGTGTTGACTTCTGCTGTATAACAACATGAATCAGCCATCAGTGTGCTTACATCCTCTCCCTCTTGAACTTCTCTCCCGCTTCCCACCCCATCCCATCCCATCCCTCCAGGTTATCACAGAGCACCAGGTTGAGCTCTGTGTGTTATGCAGCAACTTCCCACTGGCTGTCTGTTTTCCATATGGTAATGTATAAGTTTTACCGCTACTCTCTCAATTCGTCCCACTCTCTCCCTCCTCAGCTGTGTCCATAAGTCTGTTCTCTATGTCTGTATTTCTATTCTTGCCCTGAAAATTGGTTCATCAGTACTATTTTTCTAGATTTGATATATATGCATTAATAAATGATATGTTAATATATGATTTTTTTTTGCTGACTTACTTCACACTGTATAACAGGCTCTGTTCTTTATGATGACATTCTGACAAGTATGAGGTGATATCTCATGGTTTTGATTTGCATTTCCCTAATGATTAGTGGGGTTGAGTATCTTTTCATGCCTGTTGGTTATCTGCATTTTCTCTTTGGAAAAATGTCTATTCAGGTCTTTTGCCCATTTTTTTTATCAGATTGCTTTTATTTTTTGATGTTGAGTTGTATGAGTTCTTTCCAGAGATCTTTTAATAGAGAATAGAATGACAAACTTAAGAAATATGTCCACAATAGTAGATTTTCTGGCAAAAGAAAGAAACTGGTGAGCAAGACATCCTTCTTACTAGGGAAGGAGGCAAAAGAAGAAAAGGGGTGTCTCCTCTGTGCCTCTCAAATAATTTTGCACTCATGGCTTCCTGTTCTGTGTCTGCTCAGGTCACATGACTAGTCCACATTATCTCATTATTGCCTTGCTCTCTATCTTGATAAAGCAAAAATAATTTTTATTTTCTAAAAGAGGAATTTATTCCTACTTGCTTTAGCTTAATTAAATTTCTTATTTTTTATTCTATGATTCCATTATTCAAAATGTATTTCTCATCTTGAAATAAAGGAAAAGTTTTAAAGTTTAAGCTTGATGGAGCTTGCAAGGTGTAAGTGTGAAAAGAACATGCAAATTAGAACATGATGAATTCCCATAAGTTTCTCTGAGAATTGCAGGAGTCATATGCTCAATTGCAAAATCAACACTATCGTTAAATATTCAGTAGGATGATAACACAAAGTATGAGCTTGGCCAAAAACCACAAGCCTGGAACAGATTCAAACCAAACACAGACAGGAAACCACCCACCTAGGCATGAAGAGGTTCTTCTGAGTACAAGGCAAATATACCCAATGACTGACAGTCAGCTCTCCTTGGTGAGTCTGGCTAGTGACTCTGAACTTAGGTCTGGGGAGAAGAGTAAAAAACATTTTAGGAAAAAGTGAGACACAAAAGATATCATAACTTGGAAAGTTTAAATAAAAAAAGTCTGATATTTTACTATTTTTCAAAGGACCCAAATCCCTTAGTACTTTCAGTTGTTTACCTAGCTCTATTGCTAGAAACAAGTTCCGGTAAAATATTTTGAGGTATAGGTTATAGGTTGATAATTAAAACCTTTGTTGTTGTTTTTCAGTCACTAAGTCATGTCTGACCCCTTGCAATCGCAAGTACTGAAGCACAGCAGGCTTTTTTGTCTTCCACTATCTCCGGGAGTTTGCTCAGATTCAGGTCCATTGAGTCAGTGACGCTATCTAACCTACTTTTTACTTAAACATGGGAAAGTTTACTGAAATTGTTGTTATTGTCCTCTAATACTCACATTTTAATTGAGTTTTATGTGACATATTGTTGGATAGTGTAGATTGATTTTCACACTGCTTACTACTTCTACTAGTGTTACTACTATTATTACTGTTTCATCTAGATCACATAAATAACACATGTAACAGATGCCAGGCACTGTTCTAAGCATTTGACATTGGGGCTTCCCCAGAGGCTCAGTAGTAAAAAAAAAAAAAAAAAAATCTGCTTGTAATGCTGGAGATGTGAGTTTGATTCCTGGGTTGGGAAGACCCCCTGGAGGAGGAAATGGCAACACTCTCCAGTATTCTTGCTAGGAAAATCCCACAGACAGAGGAGCCTGGCGGGCTACAGTCCAGGGGGTCATAAGGAATCGGACTGAGCATGCATGCTTGAGCTTGAATTGTAATTTATCCAATAGCAACTCCGTGAATTAGTGTGATTATTATCTCCAACTTTTATAAGAGGAAATTGAGTCACAGAAAGATTAAGCAATTCTCTTCATAAGTGGCCAAGTCAGGATTATTATAATAACCTAGATTTTCAAAGATAGCAAAATTCATTTTTTAATGAGAAAATTTTTTTTCCGGAAAACATTGTTGAATCTTGAAAGTAATTATACAATATTTATTCACATGTGCAAATATGTATAAAGTATCCATCATGTGCCAGGCACTCTGCTGGGGACTGATGCTATCAACATGACATGGGTATCTGTCCTCATTTAAAGATGTACAATGATGGACATTCTGGTTCTAGCTGCGCATTCTTAGGATAGCTGTTAACCTGTGGTGACTCTTAGAAAAAGGGTTCAGAGGCGATTTCTTCCAAACCATTTCAGCCATTCTGACAGTCTCAGCTGGGCTGGTTTCCTTGTGCTTTATTTGTTCTTACACTTGTAGGGAAGCAGAAGGTCTCTGTAGAAAGATTCCTCTGCCTTAATCATGTTAACAGAACCTTTTTGGCCAGATGTTCCTTCATGTCAACTAGCAGAAACCTGTCATAACTGGATGATAGTTTGACCCAGAAAGAACAGTTCCTTTGAGCATGTGTTAGTCGTTCCAGAGCTTCCTTGTGCAAAGTCCCTCAGTTCAGCTCTGAAGAGAGCACAGGATGACTTTCTAACCAGAAATGCCTTCCTTTGACATCTAAGACACAGGTAAGGGACAAAAGGTTCTGTGTTGTATCTCTATACCAGCTCTCTTTGTCTTTGGTACCATGTATGGTGCCAGATTCTATTCCTTAGCCCAGCGTTCTTGAAAATTGAAGATAAATTTCAAACTCTAAACCACTGAGGGGATGTCTTGTAACTTAATACAAAATGTATTTACACATTGTCTTTGTTTCTGCAGAAACAGATTTGAGAGCACGTGGCTTGTTTGAGAGGCTTATCACTTTTCTATTGACAGAATAATTCTGAGTGCAAGCAACTATTTCTGTGTGTTGCACTACAGCAATAAGCAGGCATTTAACTTAAGGGTCTGCAGCATTGAGCTGATTTGAGTCAGGCTCAATTGATCTTGGTGTTGGAGAAGACTCTTTGGAGTCCCTTGGACTGCAAGGAGATCCAATCAGTCAATCCTAAAGGAAATCAGCACTGAATATTCATTGGAAGGAGTGATGCTGAAGCTGAAACTCCAATTCTTTGGCCACCTGACTCTTTGGAAAAGACCCTGATGCTGGGAAAGATTGAAGGCAGGAGGAGAATTGGAGGACAGAGTATGAGATGGTTGGATGGCATCATTGACACAATGGACATGAGTTTGAGTAGGCTCTGGGAGTTGATGATGGACAGGGAAGCCTGGTGTGCTGCAGTCCATGGGGTCACAAAGAGTCAGACACAACTGAGTGACTGAACTGAACTGAACAGAACAGTTGATCTTGGATGAACTTGCTCATCTGCCTGAGAATTTAACTGGCTACCTACTGATCTGGAAAGACCTCAGATGGGTCATTCCAGATCAATGGGAATTGATTCCCTCAGATAGGAAGATTGGGGTGACTTCATCCTGCTCCATGAGCCTCTCATTCTCTTCCTCAGACCAGGAGCAGGATGTGTCCTTCTCATGAAGATGACATAGGGCAAGAACACAGAGAAAAATACAAGTATGTTTTAAAGCCTTGGCCTTGGCCATGTTTGTTAATCACCCAGTAAAGTCACAAAGTAGTTTCAGAAAGCAAATGTCAAGATTGCCAACATGAGATTAAAGATGTAAGGATTTTGTTACAGGAAACAGCTGTGAGAAAGAATGAGGGAAGGGACTTGGAAACACTGGAATAGCCATGGACAATGATGCAGGTCTGACCCTGCTGAATGAAAGAGGGAAGGAAGGGAAGTGGGTGGAAGTGTTCTAGACTGTTCTGCATTCTAAAAATGCTTTGGCAAAGTTATTGTGAAAGGCTCAAGCGAAAAATGGCCATCAGACACAGGAATCCTGTGTCTCCTGAGAGTAGTGGCCAATCATTGGCTAGGAGCAGTGCCTATGAAGCATTTCCTCAGTATGAATGCAGCAGTGAAGTTTAGAGATAGAAGCTGGGGGCTAGGGCCAGTGGTCAATTATGCTTTGTGTGGTTGAAGGCCTGTGAGGTACATTCTCATGGTTGTAATAAGTCGAGTCTAGATTCAGAAGGGGGGAAAGTATATTCTGCCTCTTTAGGGAAAGGACTATCAGGATGATATGGCAAAGACTATGGGTAAAGGAAGGGTAAAGATTTGGGACCATTAATACAACCTACCAAAGGAGGTGAAAGAAATAACAGCAGAGGAGTGAGGAGAGTAAGACCAAGGAAAGGAAGCAGCCAATGAAGACGTACCAGCAAGGTAGTTCCCGCTGTGGGAGATCAGACAATTCATTAGCAAAATTCTAGATGCCAGTGTAATGCCTTGATGCAGAAACATCAAGGAGAGACTGAGATGATGAGTGTTTCCAGTTCAGTCTGGATGGAATTTAGATTGGGATATAGGAGCCATGGAAGATAAACATCCAGAAAGTAAAGTGAAAGTGAGAGTCACTCAGTTGTGTCTGACTCTTTGTGACCCAATGGAATTGGGTCCATGGAATTCTCCAGGGGAATGGGTAGCCTTTCCCTTCTCCAGGAGCTCTAAAGGGACTGGATAATCGAGGGTCTTGATGGCTGGGTTGTTCGTGGTTTATTGACAGGCAGTAGTTTAGTTCAGTTCAGTTCAGTCTCTCAGTGGTGTCCGACTCTTTGTGACCCCATGGACACCAGCATGCCAGGCTTCCCTGTCCATCACCAACTCCCGGAGCTTGCTCAAACTCATGTCCATCAAGTCGGTGATGCAATAGTACGAGTCATGCAAACTTTTAAAAGTATAATCAGGGTTTTATATAGTCTGAAGGTCAAGCTGACAGTGGAATGAGGATGGGTTGGATCATGGAGATTTAGGAAAAAGGGGAACACATTATGATTCAATTATAAAAGTCCAGGTAAGAATTTTGAGAGCTTAACCTAAAGTGGCATCAAAGGAAATAGGTAAAGGTGGATTTAATAGGGGCTTCCCTAATAGCTCAGTTGCTAAAGAATCTGCCTGCGATGCAGAAAACCCCAGTTCGATTCCTGGGTGAGGAAGATCCGCTGGAGAAGGGACAGGCTACCCACTCCAGTGTTCTTGGGTTTCCCTTGTGGCTCACATGTTAAGGATTTAACAAACATCTCGACATCTATGTCAAGAAGAAGATTCAGTGAACACTGATTCACTGTGTGTGGCAAGGAGTAGGAAAGTCCTAGATGATTGGCAGAGTATCAGTCTGTGTGACTGAAGGAATGGTGGGGCTTAGGACAGAAATGGTAAAGTCAGGAGAATGAAAGAATGAAAATTTATTCTCGGTAGAGGCAGACTAGTAGTGTTAGATGCCTGGTTTGGTTTCACTCTTGTTAGGTGGAGTTATTGACAGAACTGCCAGTTAGAGACCTTTGTAGGTACTAGGCACATAAAACTGCAAATCAGGTGAGAATCAAAGCTAAGACTGTGGACTTAGAATCATGCCCAATAGCTTTGAGCAGGCATGCAACAGGAAAGAAAAGATATGGAAATGTCCTCACAGGCTAGAAGGCCATAATGCTTCCTAGATCTGCTTCATCAGAGAAGCAATGACTTCTCTTCTGCTCAAGATCAGCTCTGTACTTTCCCCTTCTGAAGCTGGCCAAGGGGTAGGTAACAATCAGCACACTACAGAGGACCAAGGGCGAATAGATGAACTTAAGAGACTGGTCCTTTCTTCCATCCAAGTGAAAGTGGTGGTCACTCAGTTGTATCTGACTCTTTTTGATCCGTTGATCAACATGTAGCCCACCAGGCTCATCAGTCCATGGAATTCTAGAGGCAAGAATACTGGGGTGTGTAGCCATTCACTTCTCCAGGGGATCTTCCTGACCCAGAGATTAAACCCAGGTCTTCTGCATTGCAGGCAGATTCTTTACTGTCTGAGCACCAGGGAAGCCCTGTCTTCCATCCAAATCTCTGTTAATCCCTGACCTTGACTGTTTTGCAGTTTTCCTTCAGCCAAACCTGTCTTTTTCTCTTTTTTCTTTTTTTTTCTGTCTCACTTGCAGGAATTAGTAAACCCTTTTATGAATTTGTCTACTCTCTTATGAATTTGTCTTTGAAAAATAATGCCTACAAGAATGCTAGTTTTCCAATTCGTGTCAGAATTGGAGGGGGAAAAAAAAACAGTTAAGATGCAAATAAGACTGAGATAAATTCTTCAAGTGGTATTTGTACCTAAACCTGCTTTGAGATTATAAACCAAATGCAAATGCCAGTGGAAAGTCCCAGGTTTCTGCTAGACAGGTTTAAATAGGACCAGGACAACCCTGAGCCTTCTGAGAGCTGACTCATGAAAGATGTTATAATCATTTGCAATGTAGGAGATAGTTCATGTGAAGGTCCCTAACAAAACTTGTTTGATGCTCCACATTTTTCCTGCATGCCTGGAAAACCTCGTACCCACATGCACAAAAACGAAGTCTTTATTAAATTCACAAACACGGCCAGACTAGACTCCTCTCAAGAATTCTTCCACTGTGGCTACATGTTGTCTTCCATTGAATGATAGTCCATCATTTACTCATGCTTAAGCTATGTGTCAGCTTCCTGCCCAAACAATTATGTGCTTAATAATAATTATAACAATAACTACTCTATATAAGGGCTTCCCTGGTGGCTCAGTGGTGAAGAATCCACCTGCCAGTGTAGAAGACATAGGTTCAATCCCTAGGTCGGGGAGATCCCCTGGAGAAGCAAATAACAACCCACTCCAGTATTCTTGCCCAGGAGATCCCATGGGCAGAGAAGCTTGACAGGCTATAGTCCACAGGGTCACAAAAAGAGTCAGACATGACTTAGCTACTAAACAGTAACCACAACTCTATATTAAGACTATCTTATTGCCAAGCTCTGTGCTAAGCATCCTACCTATACTACTTCATTTTCATCTATATAGTTACTTTTTGAGATAGATATTGTTGTTTCTGTTTTACAGTGGAGAGAGAACCAGATTCATTGACATTAGTGACTTGCCAAAAGTCATAAGAATCAGAAGTGGCAAAGTTGGGATTTGAACCCCCAAATTTCCACTTATTTAGGTAAGAGAATACGTAAGCATGTACATAAAATAGTTGTGGAACCACCTGTATTATATTTCCTAGATTGTTAAGTCTGTGAGTTGACTTGATATTTTGTATTTTTATGGCCTTCCGCAACTTCCTGGCTTCGTGACTTATTAGCTAAAGATGGTGATGGTGGTAGTTGTCCTACATAAGCATGAAGTTCTGATTACCTACCTTATTTGTATCAGGTTTTTTTTAAACGGCCCCTCATGTAACAATGATAAGCATTACTTGAGACAGCTGTGAAACAGTAACGTGACAAAGATAAGAACAGTGCTGTATCACTGGCACAGAAACCTCTCTCTCTGAGGTTGTGTTACTTCTGTTTATGCAGGGTGGGGAGGATCAGAACGTGGCCTGCCTTTTTGCCCTCACAGAACTTCACTGAATAAATGGATATCAATGTAAAAGTGTTAATGGCTTTGAATGGACCAGGAGATGGGAACAAAAGCCTAGACACTGATATTCACTCAAGATGGGCCGGTCACTAAGGGGACTGCACAGGATACCAGTGTCCTGATCAAAGTACCACAGTCCAGAGTTGGGCCTTCGGCTATGTCTATTTAGCAACCAGATTGTATGTATGCAACAGAAGTGGAGCTGGTTCTCAGAATAGTTAACCTTACAGAACAAGTTGCAAAATCAAGATGCAAATTTATTTCTATATTTTCTAAATTGCAACTTAAAAAAAAAAACATTTCCACATTTTTGAAATGTTGTTTGTCATGGCAAAACTCATTTAACATATTTCTTTTTCTTTAAGGTTCTTTTAATATAAGTGGCATATCCTATAATCAGGCTTCCCTGGTGGCTCAGATGGTAAAGAATCTGCCTGCAATGCGGGAAACCTGGGTTCAATCCCTGGATTGGGAATATCTCCTGGAGGAGGGAGTGGCAACCGACTCCAGTATTCTGGCCTGGAGAAGTCCCGTTAACAGAGGAGCCTGGCAGGTTAAAGTCCATGGGATTGCAGAGAGGTGGACAAGACTGAGCAACTGAACATACACACATGCTATAATTGGCATCTTAGCACCGAAAAAATAAGGCAATTAAAATGTAAAGTGCAAGTCCCAGGAAGACCAGAATCCTCCAGTCAGTGTGTTTCCTCCCAGTTTACGTGTATACAGGAAGTAGAGTTGTGATCAGACAGTTGTCTGGTATCATGGGATTCAGAGAGAGTTCTTTGATTAAGTGAATTTCATGCATCCATCTTTATTATCAGACTGTAAGTACCACTAGTTCCTGAGAAAGCACTTGGTGCCCATGGCAGATACAGTGGATTGGCTTTCAACATTCATTCCTACCTCCTTGTAGTGGGCATTCCTGTACTGCAAAGTTTAGAGAGGTGAAACTTACTGTTCCTGTTCTCCTGTCTGAGTAGAGTTCTGGAGGTGAAGTAGGTTTCTCCAGTGAGATACATCTGTACAATATTTGAGAGAGTTGGGAGGCTGAGGCCATTTTATTATCTGATTCTTTTAGTTTTTTTCTGCTAATTAGAAACTGTTTCAGCATCCAGGCTTGCTTTGAGAACCAGTGGCAATGGTGGCAACTTTTTGATTCTTGCATAGCTATCCTGGTATGCTCTTGAATAAAAGAGTTTCCATGGCAATTTTGCCATTTCTTATCCTCTTGATTGAGGCTGAGTCACTTCTGTAGTGCTCTTGGGAGAGGATTTCAGGGTTGGGGAGAGGGATCCATGAGTGTAATTTTAATTTCCTGCACTGAATCCTCTGGTATTGGATTGGCCAAAAAGTTTGTTTGGATTTTTCCATAAGATGGTGTGGAAAAACCAGAACGAACATTTTGGCTAGGCCAATGTGTTACTTTCTCTCTGATAGGCACATCCATCCCTTTGTTTTGTTAATACATCCAGCATTGAAACAGTCAGTTTTGATAACCTGAGAGTCTTAGGATAATTGTGTACCTCTCTTGGGCTTCCCTGATAGCTCAGTTGGTAAAGAATTCCTACCTTTACCATTGTAGGTAGGAATCCGCCTGCAATGCAGGAGACTTCGGTTCGGTTCCTGGGCCAGGAAGATCCGCTGGAGAAGGGATTGGCTACCCACTCCAGTGTTCTTTGGCTTCCCTTGTGGATCAACTGGCAAAGAATCTGCCTGCAGTGTGGGAGACCTAGGTTTGATCTCTGGGTTGGGAAAATCATTTGATCCCTGGGATGAAAGGTCCCCTTGAAGAGGGCATGGCAACCCACTCCAGTATTCTTGCCTGGAGAATCCCATGGACAGAGGAGGCTGGCAGGCTACAGTCCATGGGGTTGCACAGAGTCGGATACGACTGAAGTGACTTAGCACACAAGATACTATAGTTAACTAACACTACAAAATTTTTGATGAAAGGAGAGAGTAACCACCAAATAATCTCTACTTCTCTACTTTGAATATGCTAGAAATGGCAATAAAGCAGAAAGAAATTACTCAGAGAAGCATGCAGACAGGGCCCGGCCAATACCATCACAGAGCTTCCTTGGATGGTATCACACTGTCTTTCCTATGACATACTTCTCTTTCCTTTCAAGGGACTATGAAAGTATGGTGGATATATAACATATTGATATAATTATTTCCAACAACAACAGGATAATGATTAAATAATCACATATTCACACAGTGCAATTAAAGATGATGTTGTAAGAAAATATGTAATGATGGAAAAGATAGATCAGTAAGTAAAGAAAGCAGATGACAACAGCGTGTTCAGTTACAATTTCATTTAAAAGATAGATATATACCCATGGAAAAACACTGAAGACATGTCCCAAGATACCAACATTGGTTATGTTAAGACAGAGGAATTACTGGTGATTTTTATTTTTTTACTTTTCCTTGCATGTATGCTGTATATTGACCAGGCACCTGTTTTAATCAAAGAAAATGTAACTTTCTGAGAAACTACAAGAAAAAATATGCTGTTTAATTAATATAATTCTCTGTCCTCACTTGGCTATAATCTGTTAATATTCAATTCAATTATATTGAACAGCTGCCAAAGGACTCTGTTATAGAGTTACAATGTTCTCATCCTTAAGGTTATTGAAATATTATCAATATTCAAAGTGTAGCTAAATAAATTAACAAACTCAAGATTCAAAATTACTTATAATAACCAGGCACTGGGGCTGAAACAGTTGAAAGTTAAAAGAAATAAAAACAAAATTCTACATTTAAGATAAAAATAAAATTGTACAGAAGGATGTGGCAGAAGCCTCATTTGTAAATATATATATGCTGTCACTTCAGTCGTGTCCGACTCTGTGCAACCCCATAGACGGCAGCCCACCAGGCTCCCCCGTCCCTGGGATTCTCCAGGCAAGAACACTGGAGTGGGTTGCCATTTCCTTCTCCAATGCATGAAAGTGAAAAGTGAAAATGAAGTCACTCAGTCGTGTCTGACTCTTAGCGACCCCATGGATTGCAGCCTACCAGGCTCCTCCGTCCATGGGATTTTCCAAGCAAGAGTACTGGAGTGGGGTGCCATTGCCTTCTCCGAAATATATATATATATATATATATATATGGATTTAAATTAAACTCAGGTTCAATATATGCCAAAACTGTGAAAAACACAGAATGTTAACTTGCAATGTTTTAAAGTATCCTTTCTGGATCAACAGGGGTAAGAGTAAAAGGTCTTTACAGTTCTCTGAACTATATTTTAAGGAATGTGACAAACTAGAAAAGTGACCTGGGTTAATGGGGAGTTTAAATGAATGCCAAACGAGATTCTTAGCTGAGGGGGCAGTGTTGTAGAAGACATGATAAGTTTTTTAAATGCTGGAAAACTTGCAATGTAAAAAAGATGTGATTCCTTTGGTGCGAAGGACAGAAGAAAGGCAAATGGATAGATATTTCTAGCGGGTAGAGATTACAGTGAAATCTTCCTGAAAACAGTAGGCTTCACAAACATAAGCTATTTCAGTGATGGTGATGGTGGCAGTGGCTGTTATTTTTGAGGTAACTGTCCTGTATACAAGTCCAAACATGAAGAAGAAACCCCTATTTTTCTGCTCCTTATCATGGTGCATGGTATCGGCAATGCTCTTGCTAGTCCATATTCTCTGGCTTCCAAAGTCATATAGAGAATAAAGCAGGGAAAAGGAAGTAAACCTGATGCTATAAACTAAAGACAGTAAGGCAAAAGTCAAAATGTTAGTTGCTCAGTTGTATCTGACTCTTTGCAACTCTAGCCCACCAGGCTCCTCTGTCCATGGGATTTCCTAGGCAACAATACTGGAATGGGTTGCCATTCCTTTCTCCAGGGAATCTTCCCGACCCAGGGATCAAACCCAGGTCTTCTGCAGTGCAGGTGGATTCTTTACCGCCTGAGCCACAAGGGAAACCTCTATAGGGAAAGGGAAACCTGTATAGGGAAAGGCAAAGATGAACAGAAAAAAGCAAGAGGAAGGAAGAAAAGAAGAAATCCTTTCTTTTTGTTTTCCACTCTTTAATCTCTCCTGTGCCTTCTTTAACCCATATTCTGACTAATATTTTTCAACTGTCATTGTCTCCTTCTTCTTAAAGAATGGATACAGTATGGTTCAGTGAGTTCTAGAACACTTGGGAATTTAAGCAGGGAACTTTAGAACCTCCATAATCACAAAGTTTGCATAGAAATCAACATCCCAAGAGACTGTACAGTGTAAAAAGAAAGTAGAGTTTAGAAATACTGATGGAATATGAATTGATAATGAGTCATTAAAGGGAGCTGGGGACATCCTGTTGAGATGATGCCACTGAGTCCACACTTCTCTGCCATATAAAAAGGCCCTGGGTTCTTTTCCAACCATTAAAAATCATAGCTGAATGGCTGGGGGTCCAGTGTTGAGCTTCCAGTGTTCCCTACTCTGTCTCCTCTCTGAGCATCTACCTTAAGAAAAAACTCTTTCTGAGTAGACTAAGCCTGACTTTGTTCAGGTGAGCTAGAGTTACCTTTCTTGGTAAACAGAAAGGTTTTAGCTTTGGTTTGTTAATTTAAGCATAATTAAATGTAATGAGCAGATAAAGTTAGGAGTTGCAATAAGAGATGAAAAGGAAGGGGATTGTTGCTTCATAGGCACAATATGCCTTTGCTAGTTTTAAGAGATAGAAATAATTGTTGACTCCTGAGAAGAAGCAAATGATCAGTTGATCAGTATATAATTGCTTCTTGATAAACATTAGATGACATGTCAAATCCTAGATTAAGTCACAAAGATGGTTTTACCTTGGGTCAATCTGATAGTTTTGGAAGAAAGAAGGGGAGTTGCATTTTACAGTTCTTATTCAGAAACATAATTTCTGATATTATCTTGTGTTTGGAAGATGAAACAAGTCTATACAAAATATTTGCTTGTCTAAACTATAATTTTTGGTAGCTATAAGTGAATACAATGGCCTGGTATCATTCCCCATGGCTTTGGCCCATGTCAGCTATGACTTGCATAAAATTGTTAAGCTACTGTATACTATTGACTTCCTGAGGCTGTTTTTCTTTCTGTCAAAGAGAAAAAAGTAATTGTTTCAAAGGGGAAAAAATAAAGAAAATTAGAGATATGTGTGTGCTAAGTCATAGGAAAGACAGTGTGATACCATCCAAGGAAGCTCTGTGATGGTATTGGCCGGGCCCTGTCTGCATGCTTCTCTGAGTAATTTCTTTCTGCTTTATTGCCATTTCTAGCATATTCAAAGTAGAGAAGTAGAGATTATTTGGTGGTTACTCTCTCCTTTCATTAAAAATTTTGTAGTGTTAGTTAACCATAGTATCTTGTCTTCCAAGGAAAAGCAATGTTGTTTTGAGTTTCTAAAAGTTATTAAGTTGGGGGAGTTGCAGTGGAACAACTGATAATGCGGTCTTGTTTTAGTGCTTTGTTTCTGTGAAGGAGCATCCAGTTCTACATCCAGAAACTCAGAAGCCATCCTTGAATGCTCCTTCTCTCTGACTACCTCCCCCCAATACCCAACCAACACCAGGTCCTGTTTATCGTAGTTTCTAAGTGTCTTTCACATCTGTCTACTTTTCTCCTTCCCAAAGATACCATCTTATCCAAACCCGGACGAAGGTACTTTCCTCACTTGGGGTTTAATCATTGTCCTCCTGGTCCCTAGCACATCCACCTCTTCCCCATATTGTGGCCAGGATGGATGCTTTCTTTAAAGCATGTCTCATCATGTCACATCTTCCTTAGAACATTTCAATGACTGTCCAGTGTTGTGAAGATAAGATATCCCACAAAGGCAAAGCAACCCAAGGCCTGAGATGTAGCATAGTATAAGAGTTAAGAGCATGGACTCTGGAGCCAAGACTGCCAGGGACCAATATCCGCCCCTAACACTCACTAGCTGGGCCAGCTTGAGAAGTTACCTATCTTCTCTAAGCCTGGATTTCCTCATCTCTGTGTGCATGTTCAGTAGCTCAGTCCTGTCAGATAATAAGGGATAATAAGGGCCTCTCCCTAAAAGTTTTTAAGGACATTTTTAAAAGTTAACATTGTAGACATTTAACAAATCTAACATAGGCATTGTAACTGCTCTTGTAATTCTCTATTGTCACTTCTAGCATATTCAAAGTGGGAAACTCTGGCTAGGGAATTGTTGGCTACTATTATTATCTTTTCATTCAGTTTCATCTACAACTATTACCCTCTCTTCCCTCCAGCTTTCTAGGTTCCTACATTTCCTCATGTCCTCATATTGCTGCCAGGCTCCTTCCTGTCCCTGCCCCTCCCATCATATTCCCATTCCTCCCTTTTCTCTCCCTTATCCAAGAGACCCTTGACTATGCCTTCAGCATCTGCACTCCCTGACCTTTGAGACTAGGGTCTTCCTTTCTTGGCCCTTCTCTTGTGATTATTTAATGAATGTTTGTGTCCTTGGATAGACAGTATAGTAGTCTGTTTTGCTGACCATTCCTAAATCCAGTACAGTGTTTGAGACAGAACAACGCAAGATAAGTATTTGTGCACTGGCCCATGAACTTCTGTAATGTTACCACCTCGTACCAGCAGGTGGCACCAAACTGCACATAATCTGCAACTAAACCACTGAACTCTGGGGTGCTCTCACAATAAAGCCTGATGCCCAGGAACAGTTTTGAATATCTGTTTCTCATTTTTCAGGAGTAAAAAAGAGTTAGGGAATTCCACAGACATTTATTTTTATGTTCAAAAAATATCTAGTAGTGAGTGGTCTTCTAAGTGAACTATTAAGGATTATGAATATTTGAGATTTTTCAATTTATTATGCTTTTAAAATTTAAGAGGATCCAAATTTAATATTTTCCTAAGGAACCACACTAGCAAGTCATGATTGGTAAGAACTTCTAATCCGTACTCAGGCCATTGGAATTCCCCAAATTTTCAGAGAAGATTTTCTTATCTCATTATATTAGGGTTAAGTTAGCCACGATTTTAAATTGCTCCCATTACTGTATTGTTTAATTTGGTTGTAGAATTATGCCTCGACTGCACTTTTCACAGTGGCTTTGATGCTGTGTAAATTGCAGAAATGCTAGTACTTTTGTTGTTCTTTTGTTCCTCTCCAATTCTTCCTATTGCAAAAATTTTTTCCCTGGTAGAATCAGTGGAGTATGGTGGGTCATTTTTTTCCTTTCTTTCTTTCTTTTTCCTCTTAGCTAAGTGGGTCCTTGTCAAAAGAGCTTGAGAAATGCTGCTCTTCAGCAGTGCTTAGAGTAGAGTGACGCTCTGTGGGGACCTGGGGCTAAGAGTTTCTAGGAATCAGATCTAAATTGAAAGTGGAAAAAGAACTTGGATTAAAATTTAATTTTATTCACGCAAAATTTGCATTCTATTCTAAAATCAACAAACACCTATGACATTCTCAAGTTAGGGTTCTTTAAAAAACCCATTTATTTTCAATTAAGTACGACTGAGTACAATCAATGATGATTCCCTAGGGTGGGCCTTTTCATCCTATAACACTTGTGCCCCCAAGCTGAGTACTTCATTTCCTTCTGCTTTGCACAAGTTTGGAGGACGAAAATGGCAATGGGCAGCAAATGAAAAATAAGTATGTTCATGTGAAAAATTTACTCTAAGCTAAAATATATCAATATGAGGTTAGTACTTGCTTTGTTTTTTAGTTAAATGATAGTTTAATTTCAAGTTTAATTTTAATTCTGAAGTTTAAAATTTAGAAGTATAAGACTACTTTTAATAATTTAATGATTATCATAGAATTTAACAGATAGGTCTCTGATTCTCATGTACTCTAGCCTCCCTTGTTCTTTAATTTCATTTTGATGAGGCTGAGATATGAATGTAACAGTTTCTGATAGACATTATAACTTCTGGAAGACAAAGGCAACCTAAATAAATTAATTCAATTAATTGATAATCATCAAGTCCTATTTACTCTAATTTCTCTTCTATGAACAAACATTTTATAATGCTTTAAGGTCATTTGGCATCTCTCATTCATTTATTTATTACCTGTTTCATTCATTAATTTCTTTCACAAAGCAGTGCTCTAGGTGCTGTGAGTAACAAAATGCATGGGTGATGTAGTCCCTGTACTCTGCAACTTACGATATAATGTTAGTACATGTGATCCTTCTTAAATTTCAGTCCTTCCGCTTGTATTATCCTCTTTCTTCCTATCTTTCTTTGTTTAAACCTTTCAAAAACAGTTGACTCCAATCCAGTAAAATAATATGTATTTCAGGGAAAAGTATTTTGGTCATGATTGGGATTGGAGGTTGAGGATAGAAATGATGATGAACTATTTTCCCCCTACAGAACAGGGAAATATGTAAATAATTAACATACTTTGATTTAATAATTACAAAATAATAAAAATAAATTACATCTCTAATCACTTTACGTAGATTAACTTATTTCTCCCTAATGACAGCACATGAGGTAAGCACTGTTATTGAAAATAACTTGTAAACAAGGAAGTAGGCATGTTTCATAAAGGTTGGAAATTTGTACCAGGGACTGAGGAAAGAAACGTCAGTTTTATGGTTGTTCTTTTCTTTGAGACAATGTTGAAAAATGTCTTGACGGTAGATCTACAAGTTAGTGGATCCTTTTTGGGCCTTTCGTAACTAAATCCTTTGGAAGTAGGAGGGAATTTGACTTACAGAGTAAATAGTATTGCAGAGTTCTTATATTTACTTCAGCATGGGTCCTACTAAGGGCAAGTTCATAACCTTAAGGAATGAAGTTTCAATTCAAGCCATTACTGGATAAAGTTCAATGAAAGAATTCCCATGCAACTTGCTTCAACTTTTTAAAGAGATAGTCTTAAAACAAGAAGTACTGTGTTAAACTCCAGGATAGAGAGATGAAACACACAATTTTATAAAGGATATGAACTCTAGAACTCTTCCTTTTTGTATACATTTAATACAATCTATCATTAATTATAGCAGATCTGTTCTTAGCAAATAATCTGCAAATAAGTATATTCAGAATGATAAGAAAAGAGTGGCTTTTCTATAGTTTTGATTTTAAGGGGGAAAAACTCAACCAGAAAATGGGGGTAAATGTTGACATTAGTCTTCAGCTATTGTGGCCATACCCATGATCACTATGGCAACAGAAAACAATGACATATTCTCAGTCTGAGTGCCAAGTTTAGGAAACTAGTTACACCCTGCACAGCTCAAAGGGCTACCTCTCTGTCCCTCCTTTCCTGGCTAAGTGGCTATTGAAAGAGCAAAACCACTGAGACACTCATCAGTATCAGAGACAGCATTAATTAAAATCATACATTTGTTTATTCATTCATTTATTCAGCAAATATTTACAGCCCAGCTCCCTAGAAACTCTTTCTCTAGAGGCAAGGTAAGTTCTTAGAGACAGCTTGATTTGCTGCTAGCTCTTTTTTTTTTTTTTTCCCCCTTAAAGAAGCTATTTAAAAATAATGATGCTAAAATTTCTTAAAAAAAAAAAGTTCCTAAAAGTTCAGTGGCTTGCTACATCCATATTCACGGGCTATTCAGGCAATAAAATGGCTTAACAACATTTTTTTCGTGGAATTTCTGAGTCTGTTGAAAGTTGGACTCCTGAAAGAGAGGAGAATCTGTTGAAGTCACCAGTAGCAAGTTCCCAACTCAAGCACTCTTTAAGCTCATGAGCATTATCATTTCTTACCCAGTGAAGGCTTTTGTTTTAGTTTTCAGTTTGAAAATATGAAAGAAATTATATTCCCAAGAGCAAAAGTGGGATGAACAAATAACATGGCTAATATAAAATTGATTTCTAAAAAAATTGTTACGTTTTAATCTTTCTTCTTTTCATTTTTTGAGACTGTTGGAAAGGAAGAAGTAAAACTGCCACTATTTATGGATGAGATGATTTTATATAGAAAACCATAAAGACTCCACTAAAAAAATACCATTGGAAATTTGTAAACTAGTACAATAGAGTATCAAGGTGCAAAGTCTATGTACAAAGATCCATTGGTTTCTATATTCTACCAACTAACTAGCAGAAAGAGAAATTAAGAAAACACTCTCATTTACAATCTCAGTGACAAGAATAAAATAAGTAGAAGTAAATTTAACCAAGGAAGGAAAAGACCTGTACACAGAAATCTATAAGACATTGTTGAAAGAAATTAAAAAAGATACAAAGAAATGGGAAGATAGTATATGGTCACGGAGTGGAAGAATTAATATTATTTAACTGTTCATATAATCTAAAGCAATCTACAGATTCAGTGCAATAGTATCAAAATCTCAATGATGTGTTTTATAGAAAAAAGAACAAAAAAATCCTAAAATTTATATGGAGTCACAGAAGACTCTAAATAGTCAAAGCAACTCTGAGAAAAAAGAACAAAGTTGGAGGTAAGACACTCCTCAATTTCAAAGTACGCTACGAAGCTAGAGTAATCAAAGCAGCACGGTATTGGCAGAAGAACAGACGCACAGAAAAACGGAACGGAATTGAGAGCTCAGAAACAAGCCCACGCATATGTGTATAACTAATCTATAACAAAGGAGCCAAGAACATACACTAGAGAGGAAAAGTTCTCTCCAATCAATAATGCTGGGAAAACTGGACAGCCACATGAAAAAGAATGAAACAGTCTTACAAATACACATAAAAATTTGGTCAAATTGGTTAAGATTTGAATGTAACTTCTGAAGCCATAACACTTTCAGGAAAAAACACAGGCAGTATGCTCTTTGACGGTACTCTTAGTAGTTAGTGTCCTTTGGGATCGTTCTCCTTAGGTAAGGGACACAAAAGCAAAAGTAAGCACATGGGACTGTATCGAACTAAAAACCTCCTGCACAGCAAAGGAAGCCATCAACAAACAAAAAGGCAACCTAATGAATGGGAGAAGATATTTGCAAATCATGTATCTGATAAGGGGTTAATATCCAAAATGCATTGAAATAAACTCATGTAACTCAACAACAACAAAAAAATCAAAGGACCCACCTGAAACATGTGCAGAGGATTTCAATAGACATTTCCCCAAAGATGACATATAGCTATCCAGCAGGCACATGAAAGGACTTTAACATCACTAAGCATCACTATGAACAAAGCTAGTGGAGATGATGGAATTCCAGTTGAGCTATTTCAAATCCTAAAAGATGATGCTGTGAAAGTGCTGCACTCATTATGTCAGCAAATTTAGAAAACTCAGCAAAGGCCAGAGGACTGGAAAAGGTCAGACTGGCTCCAAATCGGGAAAGGTGTACGTCAAGGCTGTATATTGTTACCCTGCTTATTTAACTTATATGCAGAGTATATCATGAGAAACTCCAGGCTGGATGAAGCACAAGCTGGAATCAAGAGTGCTGGGAGAAACATTATTGATACCTCAGATATGCAGACGACACCACCCTTATGGCAGAATGTGAAGAAGAACTAAAGAGCCTCTTGATGAAAGTGAAAGAGGAGAGTGAAAAAGTTGGCTTAAAGCTCAACATTCAGAAAACGAAGATCATGGCATCTGGTCCCATCACTTCATGGCAAATAGATGGGGAAACAGTGGAAACAGTGGCAGACTTTATTTTGGAGGGCACCAAAATCACGGCAGATGGTGACTGCAGCCGTGAAATTAAAAGATGCTTACTGTTTGGCAGGAAAGTTATGACCGACCTAGACAGCATCTTAAAAAGCAGAGACATTACTTTGCCAAAAAAGGTCCGTCTAGTCAAGGCTATGGTTTTTCTAGTGGTCATGTATGGATGGACTATAAAGAAAGCTGAGCATCGAAGAATTGACGCTTTTGAACTGTGGTGTTGGAGAAGACTCTTGAGAGTCCCTTGGACTGCAAGGAGATCCAACCAGTCCCTCCTAAAGGAGATCAGTCCTGAGTGTTCATTAGAAGGACTGATGTTGAAGCTGGAACTCCAATACATTGGCCACCTGATGCAAAGAGCTGATTCATTTGAAAAGACCCTAATGCTGGGAAAGATTGAGGGCAGGAGGAGAAGCGGACGACAGGATGAGATGGTTGGATGGCATCACCGACTCAATGGATGTGAGTTTGGGTAAACTCCAGGAGTTGGTGATGGACAGGGAGGCCTGGTGTGCTGCAGTCCACGGGGTCTCAAAGAGTTGGACACGACAGAGTGACTGAACTGAACTGAATTATCAGGAAAATACAAATAAATACCACAATGAGATGTCACCTATCACCCACTGGAATGACTATTATCAAAAAGACAAGAAACAACAGGTGTTGTGTACTGTTGGTGGAAACGTAAATTGGTGCAGCCATTGTGCAAACAGTATGGAGATTCCTCAAAAAACTGATATGATTCAACTATTCCAGACCTGGTATTTATCTGAAAAATAAGAAAATATTAATTCAAAAGTTATATGCACCTCTGTGTTAATTGTAGTATTATTTACATAGCCAAGATATAGAAACGATCTAAAGTGCCCACTGACAGACGAATGATAAAGAAGATGTGGTATATATATTGCAATAGAATACTACTCAGCCATAAAAGGATAAACATCTTGCTATTTGTGACAGTATGGCTAGCCTTTGAGGGTATTATGCTGAGTAGAATAAGTCAGACAGAGAAAGACAAATACTTACATCTCACTCGTATGTGGACTGCAGAAAACAAAATAATAAAACAAAAACAAACACACAGATAAAGAGAAAAGATTGATAGTTACCACCGAGAAAGAAGGATGGAGATGGGGGACAACATGTACAGGGGGACAATCTATAGTGATGAGTGGAAACTAGACTTTTGGTGGTAAGCACACTGTAATGCATGCAAAAGTTGAATTATAGTGATGCACACATGATACTTAGGTATTGTTATAAATTGATGTTACCTCAACAACTGTAGAGTAAAATCATATGATTTCAGTGCAGGAAAAAACAAACAGAAGAACCTGAAGACATATTTGGTTTGATATATATGGTGTTTTTAGAATATAGAGGTTAAAACACTAAAAAGATTTTGGAGGTAAAAGAAAATCTGACCACAGTGGACTTGTATAACAACCTCATAGCAAATAGTTAAACCTAGTAGCTGTTTTTCCTTTAAGATAGGGCACATAGAGCAGTTTGCCCCAGACCAAACCACTCCTTCTTATCTTATACTTGCCCCATTGCATCCATTAAATCATCTACTTTGTTTCTATAAACATGTTAAGTTTCAAAACTGTGGTAAATTACCTAACCTTCTGATCCAGGGATATCTATAGGGGAAACGGAATAAAGGAGAGCTTTGCTAAGACCCACATTGACTACTGAGGGGAGAAATTCACCCAGGATAAAGAAAATTCTAGATTTGGTATGAGAGTGCTTACATCTACATAAGCTACATGTAGGCTATACACTCAGAGCTCACTATAGTCACTCCACTATTTTCCCTCTATTTTTAAGCAAAGTGAATATAAGTTCAAAAGTGAATATTAGTTAGAAATAGATCTGCTGAGATCCATGCATAACATTGCAATCAATCAGTTAATTAAAAAGTGAGAGAGAAATAAGCAAAAGAAAAATGAAGTAAATAGATCAAAATAAATTTAAATATAAGGAGGCCTCATATATTAATTCTCCAAAGTTTGCAGCTCTTATAGGCACAATAAACAACAAAGAATTTTTAGAAAGGATAGTTCAAAAAAGTGATTTTAAGGCAAAAGAAGAGATGGTAAAACAGGGTAGCAAAGCTCAAGAAAAATATGAAAAGGAAAAAGAAACAAAGCATTATAGAGATGAAAACTAAATAAAACAAAAATTTAGTTAACATGACAAAGCAGAATCATGAAAGCTATATATAAGCTTGAAGAAATCACACAAAATAATATGGGGAAGAACACTGATATAAAAAAGTTTATGAAGAAGATGACAATTATGGGTTAAGGAGTGTGAACATTCATAAAATTATTTCCTGAAGGAAAAAGAGAATAAATGGTCAGGAAACACAGAGAAATCATTCCAAGGGGAAGAAATATTAGTGAATCTATACATTAAAATTCCATTATATATTGCTGGAAATATTGAGAGAATAAGCACTAGAACATATCCTAGCGAAGTTCCTTTAATTCAGTGATAATCAATCATATGAGCATCCCCATCTGAAAAAGCACATCACATATAAAGGGGGAAAATCAGGTTGGTCTCAGATTTTTTTTTTTTTTTAATAGTAACATGTATTTCCAGAGACAATGGAGCTAAGTCCTGAGGAAAAGAAAATTGAGTCAAGGATTTTATAATCAGGTAAGTGTTAAAATATAGAGGTCCACACATTCTCAAACATGCAAGATCTTAGAAAATACAGTTTTCATTCATTACTTTATTTGTGAACATAATCTACTGGTCTTGATCCCTGCAATTTTTACTTTGCTAACTGCAGTTTTGCAGAAACAAAAATAGAGAAGCATTGAGTGAAGGCCTAGGTGCTACATTAGGCTCACTTGTCCTTAGTAATTGGCTACTCGAACTGAGAACACCATAGCATTTCTCAACATTAAGTAGGCACCAAGGACTGCCTATGCTTGCGATAAGTCTATTTGGTTTTAGCTTGAGTCAGTCTGTAAGTCTATTGGAAGTAAATAGGAGTGCTGTTTTATTTTCATAATTACAAAGGCACTGGATTCTCTCTACAGTGTTTCATACAGAGTTCATACCATGAGGTTACCGTTCAGAAATTTTAATGGGATCAGCATATATAGTGTTGAAGAGCACAGCCTTTGGGATCAATAAAGGTGGTATGTGTTGTTCAGTTGCCAAGTTGTTTCCCACTGTTCATGATCCCATGGTCTGCAGCACACTCCCTGTCCCCCACCATCTCCTGGAGTTTGCCCAAGTTCATGTCCATTGCATCAGTGATGCCATCCAACCATCTCAACCTCTGATGCCCTCTTCTCTTTCTGCTTTCAATCTTTCCCAGCATCAGGGTCTTTTCCAGTGTGTTGGCTATTTGCATTCGACAGCTAAAGTATTGGAGCTTCAGCTTCAGTATCAGTCCTTCCAATGAATATTCAGGGGTGGTATATAGCTCTGTGATGATGGTTAAGTAACTTAACCTCTCTAAGCCCCCATTGTGCATGCTTGCCTGCTAAGTTGCTTCAGTCGTGTCTGACTCTTTGTGACCTTATGGATGGTAGCCCACCAGGCTCCTCTGTTCCATAGGATTCTCCAGGCAAGAATACTGGAGTGGGCTGCCATGCATTCCTCCAGGGGATCTTCCTGACCCAGGGATCGAACCCGTGTCTCTTAGATCTTCTGCATTGGCAGTTGGAAGTTCTTTACCACTAGTGCCACCTGGGAAGCCCAAGACCTCATTACTCAGCCTTAAAATGGAGATAATAATATTGCCATCCAATATTAATCAAGTAAGTGTACAGAAAGCACATATCAGAGGGCCTGGAACATAGAAGATGCTCTGTAATCAGTTGGCATTTTGCATATTTTAATTTAGAATGAGTTTGTGAACTGGAGTTGTTTTTACTGTCAAAGATATCAAAAATTGTTTGCATGAAAGACAAGCTAATTATCATGTTAGATAATGAGAATTCAGTCCTGATGATCAACAAACATTTGGTGAACCCCAAGACTCTGCTGGACCAGAATTAGATAATAATGGTACAAAGATGAGGAACACATGA